>NC_037353.1:8753300-10003300 GCF_002263795.3 Bos taurus | reverse complement strand
ACAAAGCAAAAGAGTTGAGTCTGATCTGCCAACCAAAAAAAAAAACAAAAAAAAAAAACCACTGAAGCACCAAAAGGAGCTATCTGAAAGAGGAAGGAAGAGGCCCTTAATGTTAAATGGAAAATATGGTCCCCACGGTTTCACCTCAGTGAGGCTTAGGAGTTTGGGCCATGCTACAAATAGAACAGTGAACATTTGGTCAGCTACCTGGAAGAAGACCATAAATACAAAGCAGAGATGTTTAAGATCAAGTCGATGTAAAATCAAGTCAGTGTAACACCAAGCAGGTGGAAATCCTTCAAAGTGAACTCACTTTACAGCAGGGGAAGGGAACACACTGCCATTCACTTCTGTTTTCACAGTGCCAAAAAGTAGTGTTGGTGCACAGATGCTTAATATTTGTTGAATTAATGAATGACTATCAGGCAATGTTGGAAATAGGGACCTAGTTTATATGTGAGAAAAACAGAAGAAAATACAGGTCAGCAAGAACTATTACCAGAACTGTAACATAAGGTCTAGATTAATGAAGGGGAGTGGAGCATAAGAAAATCAAGGAAAGAAAAAGACATTTACTGCCAGAGCAGAAGGATTTGAGGGCACAGTGTCTGGAAGCATTTCAGTGGGAACCACAGGCGATCTTGTCTTCAGCCTTCACCATGGTACATTGTGTGACCTCAAGCAGAGGACCCAGCTTTATACTTGCTTCTTATTAACTGGAGTTGACATTTTCTCCTCCCTTGAACCAAAAGATTCCTCAAACACCATAGAGAATGAATACTTCTCCTTTGGGACTGGACGTTATCAACATATCTGTGTCCAAAACATAGACGTTAAGTCTTTCTATTTTTTCTTGAGAATCAGTGCTAAAGAGGAAAGTTTATTCAGTCGACAGATTTATAGAGCACCCACTGTTTAGCAGATACCATTCTAAGCATGAGTAGAGATATTTTTATATCAAGTAGTTCAGTTGTTTGAGGAATAATCCACAGAGAGCAGTGGGGAAGCTACAGAATATTTAAAATTGTTTTAATTAGTGTGAAATGTCTTGAGAGGGTGGTTCCCATACCACTTCATTCATCTCTCTTCCCTGAGCCACCTGATCCCAGGCCTCCTTGCTCCAACGGAACTACCCTCCTCGAAGGTCATCCATGACTGTTGAATCCTTTCAATGTATTTTGGGTCTTTCATCTTTTAATTTCTGTTGAGGCATTTGAGATTGTTGATCATTCTTCTTGATAAAACTCCCACCTTCCCTGGTCTTCTTATCAATGATGAATATGTCCGAAAAATTTACCAAGTAAGCTTGGAGTCACAGAGATATGAGTGCAGATCTCATCTTTGTCATCTTGCAAACCTGAGCAAATTATTTAACCCAAATTAGTTTCTTCATGTGTAAAATGAGGTGCTTGCAGTTTCATTCAACCCTCTCCTTATGTTACTGTTATAAGGATTTCATCAAACGTGGTACATACTAATGCTCAGATCAACATGAGAGTTCTATTTAGGTTTCCCTGCCTCCATCTGCACTGTGGCTCAGTCACGCAGTCATGTCCGACTCCTTGCACCCTATGGACTGTAGCCCACAAGGCTTCTCTATCCATGAAATTCTCCAGGCAGAACTACTGGAGTGGGTAGCCATTCCCTTCTCCAGGGGATCTTCCCAACCCAGGGATTGAACCCAGGTCTCCTGCATTGTAGGCAGATTCTTTACCCTCTGAGCCACCAGGAAAGCCCTAATAAATACAACTACTATCTTACTTCAGAACCTCCTCATCTCTTCCCGAATTATTTCAAAGGCCTTCTCACCAGTGCTGCATCTTATACCTTTCGCTGACTCCATTCTATTTCTCACTTGCAGACTTTGAAGTGTAAATCTGATCATACCACATTCCTTCTTCAAATTCGTCAGTGGAACCAAGTCCAAACTCCTCAGCAGGATGTGACCCAGCTCATCTCTCCAGCATCATTAACCATAACAGGCTTCACTTGCGCTGCCTACAGTTCCCAGAGCACTCGTGGGCTCACACATCTCTAGGCCTTTGCACGTGACTTTTGCTCTACTTGGAAAGACTTTCCCCTCCTTTTCTGCCTGGATAACTTTTGTGTATTCTTCAAATTCAGCTCATCATTACATCTTTCAAAAAATTTCCTAAAGCAGATAGATCTCCCTCTGACATGCTTCAATACTATCTAATGCATACGTTGTGTTTTACCTATTAATTTTGCTTATTTGTTTTCCTGACTGGGTATATACTCCATGGGGCTTCCCCAATGGCTCAGCATGTAAAGAATCTGTAATGCAATCTGTAATGCCTGTAACGCAAGAGACATAGGAAACTCGGGTTCAGTCCCTGGGTAGGGAAGATACCCTGGAAGAGAGTGTGGTTACCCAATTCCAGTATTCTTGCCTGGAGAATCCCATGGACAAAGGAGCCTGGCGGGCTACAGTCCAAAGGGTTGCAAAGAGTCAGTCATGACTGCATGACTGAGTGACCAAGCACAGCACATACCCTCCATGAGGGACTGTATCCGAGTCCCATTGTTTTCATAAGGCCTGGTACCTAGTATAATCAATATGTGTTTATTGACCTAATTATATAAACACTGACTTTTAGTGTTTGGGCAGGGACAGAAGTGGTTAAAAAAAAAAAAAGAAAGAAAGAAAACAGAACATGGACTTTCAGCCAGTATGGAGTATGTATGTAAACATGGATCAACCAGCAATAAGTGGGCAGATTTGCAAAATCAGTGATGAATGTGGTGTGAAACAAAATTAGAATCCATCTAACAACAAACATGTATACACCACGCATCTTCCCCATGGTCCAGTGAGGAAACAAATTCCACTTTTCCAAAAGCAAAGGAATGTATAGCAGTATATGTAAGTTCTAGGACATGGAGCAATGATTAAACATTCATATGTAAAATCTAACAAAAACCTGAACTCATAGATACAGAGAACAGACTGGTGGTTGCCAGGGTGGGAAGCGGGTGCTGGGTGAAATGGGTGAAGGTGGTCAGAAGGTGCGGATTTTTAGTTATGAATAAGTCCTAGGGATAGAACGCACGGCACGGCGACTGTACGGATTTCTAGTTATGAATAAGTCCTGGGGATAGGACGCACGGCACGGCGACTGTAGTTAACAGTACTGAATTATATGTTGGAAAGAAGCGAAAAGAGTACATTTTAGAAGTTCTCATCATAAGAAAAAATGTGTAACTATTTGAGGTAATCAATGTTAACTAAATTTATTGTGGTTATCATCTCATAATTTTCACAGATACCAAATCACTATATCCTACACCTAAATTAATACAATGTTTTATACCAATTGTATCTCAATAAAACTGGGAAAATAAATTTTAAAAGAAAAAGGTCTTTGAATTTTTACACCTATGCCCTTAAATTTGGCATAGAACCTTTCCTGTATCCACTGTTTTATGAATATAGCCGTTTTACAGACCCAAAGTTGGCAAACTACAGCCCATGGGCCACATCCAGGCTGACTCTTCCTTTATAAATAAAGTCTTATTGGAACACTGGCACACTCATTCATTTATGTAATGTCAGCAACTGCCTTCCTGGTATAATTTCAAAGTTGAGTCCTTGCAGCAGAGTTTGTATGGCACACGAGGCCTAAAATATTTACTATCTGTCCCTTTACAGAAAAAGCTTGCAGATCTTTGATGTGGCAGTAGATATTAAGACAAATAAGTGAAGTCTGCTCTTTAGAGTGTAGAACCCAGAACTGCTGAGCTGACAGACTTAAGAGTAATTTCTCTTAAAAGAAATATAGAAAAAATTTTAAAACAAAAAGCTGTCAGTTATCTCAAATGAATTTCAGCTCCACTGGTGGTTTTTCGAAGAACTAACTGACAGAGTTCCGTCAGTCTGGAAGCTTAATGTGGAAGGGCATTTCATATGCATGCATGCTAAGTTGCTTCAGTGGTCTCTGGCTCTTTAGGACCCTATGGACTGCAGCCTGCCAGACTCCTCTGTCCGTGGGATTCTCCAGGCAAGAATACTGGAGTGGGTTGCCATTTTCTTCTCCAGGGGATCTTCCCAACCCAGAGGTCAAACCTGGATCTCTTCTGTCTACCTGCATTGGCATGTGGGTTCTTTATCAGTAGCACCACTTGGGAAGCCTTTATTTTATATGCGTAGTCAGTGCTTTGTCTCTGTTGCTTTAACTGGTCCTTTGAAAATCATAAGTGACATTCATGTTCAGGTGTAGGGGAAATGGCCTGCAATCTAGATCTGATAAGAAAGTGGGGAATGAGATACAAAATCACTATCAAAGTCTGAGGCCCTAATGACTCACAGAATCTTTCTGGGCTCTATTTAAATCATTTGAAACTGAAATTAATGATTCATATATGTGATGGGGCTTACAGAAGTAAGAACAGAATTGTGATTCATCTAACACTAGTACATGAACTTTGTTCCTATGGCACAGGGTGGAAAAATGCATTTCTAATGCTTTGAGATGTGTAATCGAGCACGTTCTTTTTCCTGATTTTGGATCCCAAATGGAAAATAAGGCTAATTCAGTTACTTCCTTAATCATATTACTATGAAAATGTTCACAAACAACACCTGAAACTGGGAAGTCTTTCCTGATCCCACTGATTAGAAAGGGTGACCTCAGTGTACATTAAACAGTAACTAAATGACATTATGTATACACTCTTGTTTGTTCTTATCCATATCATATGTGTAAAAATTTTACTTGTAGACAGTTTCTTGAACAGTTGAACATTTTAGTATAAAGGAACATTTTTGTAAATTGAATTGTATTTTACTTATTTAAATTGTATATTCAGAATGGGGTCTCCACTAAGGTTTTTTCTCCTCAACACATTATTAAAACACACAAATATACATGTGCACACATACACACACAATTAAACAAATCTCACCTCTCATAAAGAAATGTAATTGACTAATGAGCCAACTCATATCCTTTTTGGAACAAAGACAGTTATAAAAACAATTATTGAACAATAAGCTAAAAATAATTTTCTAAATAAAAAATTTACATTATTTAAGACACCAAATTGAAAATTCAGTATTATTAAAGGGAGAAGTTTTATCTCACTGCATAATGCTTCCAGATTAAAGAGAAAGAAATGGAAAAGAAAAACTTTCACATCTAATTGAACAATTCTTTTCCCCATAGAGTCACCACGATTACCTTTTTAAGATGTATTTTGACCACTTTCCAGACATCCTTAAATGAGGTGTTGAAGGTGTAGATTAAACACATTTAACAATTGCGTTTATGTGATATGTGTCCTATCTCTTTAACAGCCTGCTTTTTCTTTCATCTTTTATCAGTACACTGCTAGCCCTGGAAGTAGGGGGTGGAGGTAAAGGCAAGAACATAAAAAATTCAGCAAAACAGTAGAGAGAACAGAAGAGTCAAAGTTCATACTAATAGTGATTTCCTTAGATGGAAGCATTTCATGCTGTATGTTAACCAAGTCTGCAAGTCAGGTCACCAATGTCATTTATGTTTTGCCCACAAAAAAACAGATTTCCCTGTATTACAGAGTCAGTACTAAAACTGAAATCAGAGTGCTCTAATAATGACTTTCAAAGAAGGGACATGGCTGTCTTTTTTTTTTCCTGTATTTTATTTTTAATTTGAGTATAATTGCTTTACAATATTGTATTAGTTTCTGCTGTACCATAGCATAAATCAGCTATATGTATACATAGGTATGGCTGTCCTCTTTAACCCCAATAATTATGATGCCCTTGTCTAGGCCTGCAGCCATGGCAGAGCAGTGGTAGGCAACATGAAGACAAAAACTGTGCATTTGCATTTTGCTCTTAGCACTTAATAAATATTTGCTGACCTACTAAAGAAGTTAAGAGTTGGCTTTTCTTCATTTGTTTACACTAACTCCTGCTACTTTCCTTCATTTTCCTCTTATGATGATGTCACCTGTTACCTTAATTCTCATGCCCCTGGCCTCCTCTGTTCTAGCAGCATTAATTCTCTGCTAACACATCGGTCATAATGTAGCACAATCATCTCTCTCTTTTTTTAACCCTCTCAGCCATAAAGGAACCTCAGGGTTCCTATAGAAAAGGAATCACAAACCAAACTAAACCAGCAATGAAAACCGTAAGCCAGACTTTGCATGTTGCACTTTTATCACAATAGTTTTCTTCCCCCACAGGTACAACATGATGATTAGATCTTTTCATGTATTATACACCATACGAAGTTATTATAATATTAGTGTCTATATGCCCTGTGCTGTAAGTGACATCCCTGTGACTCTGTTGCATTTTTTCTTGGGGGGAAGGGACTAGACGCTCAAGAGGATGGAGATTATGTTCTTTCATTGGCAGTAAGCTGGCATATTCCACCTGCACCTAGAGCTTCATAAGAACTTTTTTGATGTTGATGATTATGATAGTTCAAGGGAGCAGGAAATTGAAAGAATCACAGAAGGAAATGAGGCCTGATCTGTGTCTGCCAGATTTGTATCTGCAGTCCACACCAAAGCAATTATTTTCACCCACATTTATAAGATTTGGACATAAATCACTAGATACGCATCATTTAGTCATCCTCACAACTGCAAGAAGGCTATGCTAAAATCATCTCAAGGTAGATGTCTTCCCTTTGCTTAAAGATCTCCAGAGAAGAAGCATTTCCAATTTCCCAGGTGCCAGGAAGTTTTTCCTAAGCCTAACTATAATTCTTTCTTCTGTAGTATAAGCTCCGACTCTACCCAGCTGACTAAAACAGCTCCTTATCTTCATTTGGATAATATTTCTTTGCCTATTTGAAGGCTGTTATTCCAGCTTCCCTTGGCCCAGCATTCTTTTCCCTGGGTCAGCTGGTCCTAGTTCCCTTAGCTTTGCCTGTTTTGTAACCCTTTCAACACTTGTATGTTTACCATTTGGATATTCCCAAGTATACTGGATTTTACTAAAATTACCAAGGATAAACTAGATGGAATTTGGGCAATGCCAAGTTAAATACCCAGGTTACCTCATGGTTTCTCTTTGCTACAGTTACTTACACAACTTGTGTTATCCAGCTTGAGTTTCCCATTTTAGCACCATTTTGCTTCTTCCTGATAAAATCGTCAGATATTTCTTTTTAAACTTGAGTTGTATTTTTCCCTTTCTCTAATTCAAAATGAGGTTCTTTCTCTGGGTAAATCGTTCTTCCGTTTTGAATATTATTTGGCCCCTGACTTAAGGGTTTAGAAAATAGTTTCAATCTCCTTCCTGTCTGTTTTTAGGAAAATCCTCTTCTACTTTTTCAGAATAAAATGTCCAAAAAAAAAAAAAAATGGTAGAGGTCTGAATTGTAGAAAAGATTAATTATAACTCCTTCATTATACAAATGATGAGACTTAGACACAGAATCATTAAACAGTTTGTCCCAGGTCACAGAGATCCCCAAGAGCAAAGGCAGGATAGAAACCAAGGTCACGTGGTTCTCAGTTGCATGCCCTTTCTACAGTTCACTGAAGCCTGGAAACCATGCCTTATGTTACACTAACAAACTTGCCAAGTAAGATTGCCAAATGGGAAAGTATGGAAATTGTAAATGTGAAGGAATTTAACAGAAAATTGCTTTTATTGTAAGTTACACAATGATACCAATGAATAATATAGGCATTATAAACTAGATTTCCATCCTATGTTATATTGGAAGACTTGATGTGTTTCAGTTAACCATAAAACAAACCAAAAAAATCTATAAGCACTCTTCAGTTAATCAAAATACATTCTCCCCACTGAACATTTATTTTTAAATTTTTATGATATAAATCTCCAAATGTATATAAATGTAGAGAGCATAGAGTAGTGAATCCAGATTCAGCAATTATCATTCCATGGCCAAACTTGTTTCATCTAAGTCCCCATGTCCCCCACAATTATTTTATGGAGATCTCAAGCATCTTGTTTTATCCATATTTCAATGTGAATTTCCTTAAAATTGTAAACACAGTTTGTCTGAGGCTGTGAGGCTGTGAATGCTAAGGGTATTTGAATTCTGTCCATCTATTCCAATATTTTATGGACTAAATTTCAAATATATGATTATAAAACTTGTCTCAATATTTATTATGGTTAATTTACTGATAATGCATATGTTATTTGGTTTTACTATATTTAGGAGAAATTTATATCCTTCCGGTTTATGGAAAGCATATTGATTTTTATTTTTTTATCACATTGATTTTTCAATGTATTTTCTCAGAATAATCAGAAGTGCACTTCTGCTAATCGATGTTTCGCCTATAGATAAAATTTACCTTATAAGTCAGTGGTAGTCATTGGGAGATAGGGAAAAGATGAAAAGTTGGAGGAAGTCCTGGAATTTAACATCAAGAATAATTTGAATTCTTGTTTCCTGAAAGAAATTAAAATGTTTTATTAAAACACAGAACTGAATGTTATTTTAAATATGCCTATATTCAAGAAGTAAAATTCAAGAAATTATTAATATGTTAAATAGCACACTGAGAAATTTGAGCTATATATTATTCATATTTGTAAAAATAAAAAAATTAAGATGTCCTTCCAAATATATCTAGGTAACATAGAACTATTGGGAGAACTCTCAAAAATTCAGAGAGCAGGATCTTTCCACAAGCAGCATAAGTCCTGAATGAATAAAATTTAATTCAAGCCTGCTCTTAATGAGCACTGATTGCTTGGGTACTTACAGTGATCACTGATAATCAACTGTTAATTTGTTCACTCAAAATACATGTAGCTTTATGCCTTTTATATGTCAGTCATACTTAACATATATGTAGATTCACATCATATTGTCCCTACTTTAAGAAATATGGTCTAGTAGGATAACCAGATATATAAACAAATTAATAAAATACCAAGTGCAAATTAAAAGATGCTTGCTCCTTGGAAGAAAAGCTAGGACCAACCTAGATAGCATATTAAAAAGCACAGACATCACTTTACCAACAAAGGTCTGTATACTCAAAGCTATGGTTTTTCCAATAGTCATGTATGGATGTGAGAGTTGGATTATAAAAAACTCAGCACTGAGGAATTGATGCTTTTGAACTATGGTATTGGAGAAGACTCTTAAGAGTCCCTTGGACTGCAAGGAGATCAAACCAGTCCATCCAAAAGGAAATCAGTCCTGAATATTCATTGGAAGGACTGATGCTGAAACTGAAGCTCCGGTACTTTGGCCACCTGATGCAAAGAACTGACTCATTGGAAATGACCCTGATGCAGGGAAAGGTTGAAGGCAGGAGAAGGGGATAACAGAGGATGAGAGGTTGGATGGCATCACCAACTCAGTGGACATGAGTTTGGTGATGGAGAGGGAAGCCTGGTGTGCTGCAGTCTATGGGGTCAGACGTGACTGAGCGACTGAACTGCTGTGTCAAAACGGTGTGGCAGTAAAGGGACTAGAGATGTCACTTTTTCTTAGAGAAACTGTGAAAGGATTCACAGAGAGGTGGTTAATCAGGACCTGAAAGATCGGGTGTGTGACAACGAGAGGAGAGTATGTTCATGTGGGAGCAACAGACACAGAGCATGAAAGTATGACACAGCATGGCATGAAGCTTGGCATAAAGGTGGCTAGAACAGAAAGTCAGAGGAGATGAAGCTATAAAGCGAAGTTGGAGAAAAACTGGGATTCCTGTATATCATACTAAGGAACTCTGATCTTATAGATTGGTGGTTCCCAATTCAATCAAACCCTTTAATATGCTGAATAATGAACACCTACATATCAATATTATTGTTGTTCAGTTACTCAGTCATATCCAACTCTTTGTGACCCCATGGACTGCAGCACCCCAGGCTTCCCTGTCCTTCACTATCTTCCAGAGCTTGCTTAAAGTCATGTTCATTGAGTCAATGATACCATCCAACCATCTCATCCTCTGTCATCCCCTTCTCCTGCCTTCAATCTTTCCCAGCATCAGGGATCTTTTCCAATGAGTCAGTTCTTCACATCAGGTGGCCAATGTATTGGAGCTTCAGCTTCAGCATCAGTCCTTCCAATGAATATTCAGGACTGATTTCCTTTTGGATTGACTGGTTTGATCTCCTTGCAGTCCAAGGAACTCTTAAAGAGTATTCTCCAACACCACAGTTCAAAAGCATCAATTCTTCAGTGCTGAGCTTTCTTTATGGTCCAACTCTCACATCCATACATGGCATACAAGGCAGATTTTTCTTCCCTGGCAGCTCAGGCAGTTAAGAATCTGCCTGCCAAACAGAAAACCTGGGTTCAATCCCTGGGTCAGGAGGATCCCATGGAGAAGGGAATAGAAACCCACCCCAGTATTCTTGCTTGGGAAACCCCATGAGCAGAGGTGCCTGGCAGGCTGCAGTCCATGGGGTCACAAAGAGTCAGACATGACTGAGCAACTAACACTTTGATTTTCAGTACCTCCTGGGAAGCCAGGATTATCTGATAGACCCTAAATCAAATCACAAGTGCCTTTGTAAGAGAGAGGCAGCAGGGGATATTTGACATAAAACAGAGAAGAAGAAGAGGCACTGTGACCACAGAGGCAGAAATTATAGTGATGCAACTATGAGTCAAGGAACCTTATGCTGGCAGAAGCTGAAAGAGACAAGGAGCAGCTTCTCTTCTTTGCTCTGAAGAGAGCACAGCCTTACCAACAACCTGATTTTGACCCAGTAAAACTAATTTCAAACTCAGCCTCCAAAACTGTAAGAAAATAAAGTTCTCTTATTTTAAGCCACCAAGCTTGGAATAATTGGTTATACCAGCTACAGGAAACTAATACGAATCCATCGTCTTCTTTTTTTAATTAAGATATAATTCACATATCATAAAACTCACCTTTTAAAGTTTACAATTCAGTGGTTTTAGTATATTTATAAGGTTGTGTTTTGATTCGCAACCATCACCTCAGTCTAATTCTAGAACATTTTTATCACTCTGAAAAGAAACTCAATGCCCATTAATAGTCACTGGTTGTTTGCACCTCTTGTTCAGTCACTCAGTCATGTCCAGCTGTTTGTGACCTCTTGGACTACAGCTGGCCAGGCTTCCCTGTCCTTCACCATCTCCAAGAACTTGCTCAAACTCATGTCCATTGAATCAGTGATGCCATCCAACCGTCTTGTCCTCTATTGCCCCTTTCTCCCCCTGCTCTCAATCTTTTCTAGCATCAGGGTCTTTTCCAATGAGTCAGCTCTTGGCATCAGGTAGCCAAAATATTGGAGCTTCAGCTTCAGCGTCAGTCCTTCCAATGAATATTCAGGACTGATTTCCTTTAGGATTGACTGGTTTGATCTCCTTGCTGTCGAAGGGACTCTCAAGAGTCTTCTCCAACACCACAGTTCAAAAGCATCAATTTTTTGGTGTTCAGCCTTCTTTATGGTCCAACTCTCACATCCATCATGACTACTGGAAAAACCACAACTTTGACTATATGGAGCTTTGTCAGTAAAGTGATATCTCTGCTTTTTAGTACACTGTCTAGGTTTGTCATAGCTTTTCTTCCAAGGAGCAAGGGTCTTTTACAGTCACAGATTTACCTCTGAGCATTGCTTATCTACATCCTATAAATTGGAAAAGTATTCTCTAGCTTCCCTTTCCTCTTCTTTGAGTCTTTGGTTATTCAGGTGTGTGTTGTTTAATTTCAACATATTTCTGAATGTCTGCCTGTTACTGATTTCTAATTTCACTCTACTGTGATCAGAGAGTATACTCTATAGGATTTAAGTCCTTTCAAATTTATTGACATTTGTTTTGTGGTCTAACATAGGTCTGTCCTGGAGAACGTCCCATGCATACTTGGGAAGCATGTGTTATTCTACTTTTGTTAGGTGGAATGTTGTGTATTACTGAGGTGGTAGGAATCACATCTGCCATTTTGCTACTTGCTTTCTAATTATCATTTTTGCTTCTCGATTCCTCCATTACTACCTTCTTTTGTATTAAGCAGATATTTTCTACTGTAGCTTTTTAATTCCTTTGTTGTTTCATTTACTATGTTTTTTTAAAAGTTATTTTCCTAGCGGTTTCTCTGGGCTTACAGTTAACATTTCAATTTATTAATAACAACCTAGTTAGAACATATTAATAACAATCGAAAATGCTTGGCTACAACTACACTAGAAAATACAGTGAAAGAATCAAACACACCTCTTTGTAACAGAAACATTGGGAGGTTGGATGGCATCACTGATTCAATGGGCATGAATTTGAGTGAACTCTGGGAGTTGATGATGGACAGGGAGGCCTGGTGTGCTGCAGTCCATGGGGTCGCAAAGAGTCAGACACGATTGAGTGACTGAACTGAACTGAACTGAAACAGAAATGATTATAGTAGTGCTCTAGAAATGCTCGGATACCATGTATAACCACTGATGTTATAATTTTCAAAGATGCTGAATAGTTCTTTGTAAAATTTTAAAAAAACCTATCATCTTTCCTCAATTTACATTGGACTAACATTCTGAAAAATTCAGTGTATATTAAAACCGTGCATATCAGTGTTTTTATGTAAAACTGAACTTGGTTCTAGGCTTAGATAATTACATACAAGATTCTTTTTTAAGTCTGCATGAATGGTTGGTGAGAACATCTAGCATGATGTGGAACTGCTCCTCCCTTCTTTGGTCCCTACCACTACCATCTGAATGTCAGTAATAGCCACATAATCATTTAGATACTTTGAGACACCTTCCTGACAAGATTATCCCCAAACACCCCCTAGGGGGCAGTACCACTACTTTGAAAACCAGTGCGTTAGAGGGTTTAGTAGTTATTTTTGCTTTTGTTTTAATCTAATATACATCAGGTTTCAAAGAAAGGTCCCGAGTAAGAAAAGCATCAAGGATCAAATGCAAGTGTGTTGTGTTCACAGCTCACTGTTTACTCTGCCCTACATTCCACCTTTCAGGAATGCTGAATACGGAAATAAACACTAAATCGTTTGCAGACACTCTAAAGGATTAGATGCTCACTTTGTCCTTTTTCTTTTTTGGCTTTTATTTTAAATAACTGTTTTATTTAGTACATTCAAATGAACAAACATACAACTGATTTTTATGGAATAACACTGTTTTTCTCCATCTGAAGACCCTAAGTCCTCAGCTAAGTACTTTGTAATTCCATTGATATCTTTTTATGATTGGCTGGTACTCAAATTCCTTGAGTAGGATCCCTGTGATATGTAACCCAGAATATCTCCAAGAGATCATCACTTTATCCCCTTACAGAGATAAGCGAGAGACACTTTTTGAAGAGTCACTAAATTTCACGGTCACAACAAGTTTCAAGGAACCAATGCTGTGACGCTTGCTGTTTTGATGGACACATTATGGTTTTATCAACTCTGATGAGGAAATGAATCTGCACTGGTTTTCAATAAACCACAACCAAATTCTACTTTCCTTTTGTGTTCATGACTATTTATAAATATTGTTTCAAGTGCTGAAACATCCATAACCTTCTTTTGCCCTTCTGAATATAATACCTAATTAGTCAGCTTCCAAGTTGTCAGGTGATGTGAAATGCTGTGGCTCCTAGCCTTCATTCTAACAGGACTGAAATTTCATACATTTATATCATGGCCTTTCCTTTGCAGCTCCTTCAGGCTGTATCCCTGAATTTGCAGGCAAATATTCTGAGGCATGTATTTCTTACAGTCCCTCAATGGCAATAGAACCTTCTTACAGTATGCCGACAGTATTATTTAGAGTTACTCCTTTTCTTTAATGCAGAGGGATGCATTCTCACTACATAAGGCTTTAGTTTTAAAAATGTCCAGATGGGATTCCACCAGAGGGCACCATGGTAAACTTCATTTTCACAGGGACCCATAATAGGTCAGATAAGAAAATCTCCAAAACCAAAATGTTGAAACAAATGTAATTAAAGCAGCAGTACCTTGACCAAAACATTGATTCCACTGTGATTTTAAACCCTCTATAGAATGATTCATTTTGCTAAGATTTCATAGGCACCACTTTGGAAAAAATAGACACAGGCTTTATCATGACCAATGTATGAGTTCCACAAATTGTCAAGAAAATGGCAGTTTTCTTAACTGTTGAGGAGTGGGAACCTCTACTTTTCTAGCTCTAAAAAAGAATGAATGCCTTTCAGCACATGCATCTTAGGAGCAATTTCACATTTTCCTACATGCTACAAAATAGCTGTCTGGTAAAGCTCCAACTTCAGGATGGATTTCAATTGTTTACTACTAGAGTAAATTTATAATATCCTTTAAGTCCCAAATCAAACAGGATTCAACTCACTTTTTCAGAGATCACAGTGTTGAGATTCCACAAAACTTCCCAAAAGATGGCATCTATATTAGTGCTCACACCTCCAATGGGAGTTAACAAACAAGGGGCACAAACAGGAAAGACGTACTGTGCCCATGGCTTCCAGAGTACATAAGTGATATGGCACACAATGCCCTAATATTCATTCATTCATTCATTCATCAAACACTGTCTCCTGCATATCACTGTTGTGGGCTCTAGGAATACAGTGGTGAGGAAAATCAACTTCATCTTTGCCTTAATGGAACTTGGTGACTCGTAGGGTCACCAGCATATAAAAAGAAGATGAGAAGCAAGGAATCAAATAAAAATATATGTAATTTCAGATTAAAAATGACCAGAAGTTAATACCTTTTGGTCCTATGACTGAGAATGAAGGAAAACTCTTACTTAGACAGGCTTGTGAGAGAAGCTCTATCTGTGTAGGTTACATGAAATCAGAGAAAGAACCAGCCATTGCTGATACCACAATAGGGAGCGGCAGTACTGAAGGCTCTTCAATAGCTAGAGCCTAGTAGCTAGAGCGGAGAAGGCAGTGGCACCTCACTCCGGTACTCTTGCCTGGAAAATCCCATGGACGGAGGAGCCTGGTGGGCTGCAGTCCATGGGGTCTCACAGAGTCGGACACGACTGAAGTGACTTAGCAGCAGCAGCAGCAGTAGTTAGAGGGGTGAGTTTGCAGAGTGTTGCAAAGTAAACTGGGGCCAAATCACACTAAGGATTTTGAGTTATATTCTCAGGGCAAATTTTAAGCAAGAAGCAGGCATGACCTAGAGAATGGATTTGAAGGGAAGCGGACACAAATTGGAGAAGAGGAGATATGAGAAATTAGAGAAATCCAGTAAGAAGCTATTGCAGTGGTCCAGGAGGAGAAAATGGTGGTGACTGTAGAGATGGACAGATGTAACCTGATTCAAGATGCATTTTGGAAATTGAATCCACATTGCAGATAAATTAAGCATAAGGAGAAAGCAAAGACAAAGATGACTTTCAGGTTTTTAGCTTGAGCAACTGGTGAATGCGAATGCTATTAGTACTTACTAGGCTTGAAGGAATAGCTTTCAAAGCAAGGGTTGTGTGTGTGCTCAATTGCTCAGTCACATCCAACTCTGCACTCTGTCCATGGAATTTTCCAGGCAAGAATATTGGAGTGGGTTTCCATTTCCTACTCCAGGGGAATCTTCCCAACCCAGGGATCGAACCTGCATCTCTTATATCTCTTAGATTGGTAGACAGATTCTTAACCACTGTGCCATGTGGGAAGCCCTTTAAAGCGAGAGGTGGGAGGTAATAGTTACGCACCCAGCTTCTACATGATAAGTGCAAGAGGACAATGATACACCCCACTGAAATAGATTCAGAGCTGCCCTCAGCTCTCAAGACACAACCCTCACTTGTACCACTATAATCTTCTCTTCCAAATACCCAAGAGATGACCCCCTTCAAGGCCTAAGGTCTTGAAGGGCAGCAACTCCCCCTACTCCCTTTCACCTTTCTACTAATGTGCATGCTGATGTGGCTTCTGATTCCTTTTTACATTTAGAGCATTTACTACTCTCTGCCCTGCAGGACAACTTCGAATCATCTCCACAACACCTGTGTGGCATCAAAAGTGTTGGATTTGTGACCAGAAAACCTTCACTATTTTTCTGATTAGCTGAATGACCTGGGGGATGCTATTTAACTTCTGGGAGCCCTGCAGGTCTTTGAAAAGACAATATCAATGATTACATGTAAAAGCACTTTGTAAACTTGTAAGCACTATCATAAATAAGTGTTGTTATTCTTTTTCTCATTTTGGTCTTAGTCATCACCTCTGCTACAAATAATCTGCCATTCATTTTGCCCTGTTCTCTTCCCTTTCTCCTTGCTTCTTCTGTCTCTTGTCCCTTCTGCCACATAAATTTGCTTTCCTGAAAAAGACTGGTTATTTGGAGACATCATCACCAGCCAATCATAGCTCACCATTCCTTCTAGCTGGTAAGCCAATCAGATGTAACCTCCAGGTCTCTTTTCAGTGTTGCTAGGGCTTCAGGTCTACTTCTAAAAGCTGACTTGCTTGCTTTCTACTGATTCTCATTCTCTCTCTCTCTTTCTCTTTCTTCCTCTCCCTCTCCTTCACCCTTCCTCCTCCTCCCCCCTCTTGTCCTTCCTCTGCATCCCTCTCCCCACTCCCTGTTCAGGGTTTGGAGCAATTCCAAATACTTAAGCCTCCCGGAAGTTTGGGTTATGGATAAGCAAGATTTGACTGTATTTTTTCCCTTGAGAAATAGTGAACAACCATTCCATGTTCAATATTATAGCAAGTATTTTAGCAGCTTAATGTCCCTGGGCTGCATACAGTTTAGTTTTGTTTATGGGGTTTTTGGTGTACAAATCAATTTTAATTCAGATAGATTAGAGCATAAACTGGCATTAAATTTGGAAATGAAACATCATACCTCTTGAACCTCATTGGGCTTCACAACATGCATTCAGAATATTTTAAAGCTCTTCCAGTTTTTAACTGATGACAGAAGATGATAAACACATTGAGCTTATCATGCTCCTGTTTCTTCAACTGTCAGTGCTGGGGTTGTTGAAGAAAACCTCTGTGGACAGCAGTAATTTGGGAACTAATACCTAAAGGCTAAGTGGGTGTTCTCTCACTTACTTCCTGTTTATCTTTGGAAGCTAATTAACATGGGAATAATAGCTAGAAACCCTGCATTTTTAGAGGACCCGCTGGTCCATCTTTAAATGCCGTATAGCTGGGATGTTAAGGAGATTCCCTTAACACAGAACAGCTCTGCTTTCTAAAACCATAAAGACGTTTGATAAGGAAAAATAACTAACAAGTGATGTCTTTCTCATAACCTTTGCTACCTACTTAAAAACTGAAACAGTACAAGAATTTGCAGCTTAAAATGACCAGAGAAGTGGCAGAAAGCCAGAATTCTGTCAGAGACGGCTTAGAAAAGCTTAATGATTAACAAATGGGTCACTGCCTTCAGGCTCTGACCTTTAGCACTATCCAGTTTTAGCCTTTTGGTTCGGTTTCTTCAAATCATTCTGTATCAAGGCAAAAACATTCCCTAATAGCATAGAACCACCCATCCAAAAAGGAATTCTTAGGCAGCCCACATGTTTGGTGAGTAGCTCTTCTGATAGCAAGTAGTTGGTCCTGAGCACAGCATTAACAACTGGTAAAACGTATTTTTGGTTAGAGTTTAGGGAAGGCTGTAAGCACTACCACATATCCTGCAGGTGAAATGTACGAAATTCGGTTAACATGGTAACGGCTCTAAAAATACCTAGGCTACAGTTTAACCACAGAGTTTCCTCCTCAACGTAAAAGAGCCACCGTCAGGAGCTGTTCGAAAGTGCAACAAAAGCAATCTCTGTCGGACTTTGTGCAAGCAGGCTATTAAATCAGGCCTGGCAATGACAATCTGCAGCCACCCTGCATCAAAGTAATAATTACAGTTTTGCAGACCAGGACAGCTAAGCACAACCCAGCT
Source organism: Bos taurus (assembly GCF_002263795.3). Classification (NCBI taxonomy): domain Eukaryota; kingdom Metazoa; phylum Chordata; class Mammalia; order Artiodactyla; family Bovidae; genus Bos; species Bos taurus. The sequence goes on along the minus strand of NC_037353.1, from coordinate 9,985,498 downwards.
CAGGAAAAAAATGTTAAACTGATAAGCCTTTTCTTTTCCTCCTCCAACCTGTTTTCTCTCTCCCTCACCCCACCCCCACCTCCAGGTGGACTAAGCAGGGCGTGGCAGGGGTGCAGAGACAAAGAGTCACCACACTGTAACCACAGGGCCCCACCCGGAGGGAAGCCTGGGGCAGAGGGACCCAAGGGGACCAGAGGCTGACTGCCCTGGTTTTCCCAGCAGCCTCTGCACCAGGCTCCCACTGAGAGTACAAAGGAGGCAGAATCACTCACACCGGGGGATTCCCATCTGGGCCCTTTGCTTGGCAAAGACAGAGAGGGTGGGATCAACCTTTTCCTTGAAACTTTTGCAGTTAGAGTTGGAAACATAGTTGTTGTTCAGTTGCTCAGTTGTGTCCAACTCTTTGTGACCCCATGGACTGCAGCATACCAGGCTTCCCTGTCCTTTGCTATCTCCTGGAGTTTGCTCAGATTCATGTCCACCGAGTTGATGATTCCATGTAACCATCTTATCCTCTGCCGCCCTCTTCTTTTGCCTTCAATCTTTCCCAGCATCAGGGCTTTACCTATGAGTCAGCTCTTCACATCAGCTGACCAGCTTTAGTCCTTCCGATGAATATTCAGGAAACACAGTAGGCTCTTTTGAATTCTGAAGGTGGTTGGCTGTGCAGGATAAGAGGTTTCTTACCTAATTCAGTCATGTCCAGCCTGCCAGATTTAGTAAATAAAAATACCTGGCACCCAGTTACATTTGAATTTTAGATAAATGATGAATAATTTATTTAGCATAAGTATGACTCATGCAATACTTGGGATAAACCTGTGCTTAAAAAAAAATAGTGTTTAGCTGAAATTCACATTTATCTGGTTGTCCTGTATTTTATCTGGCAGCTCTAATAAAGTCCTTACTTTTTTTCCTTCCTAATAGTCTCCCTAACCTCTAATACCCAATCAATAAGACAGGATTTGTTTGTTTAGAGTTGTTCACTTTGGTTGGTTTTTAATCCTCAAATCGTGTCCGACTCTTTGCGACCCCGTGGACTGTAGCCCACCAGGCTCCTCCCTCCATGGGATTCTCCAGGCAAGAGTACTGGAGTGGGTTACCATTTCCTTCTCCAGGGGATCTTCCCAACCCAGGGATTGAACCTGGGTCTCCCACATTGCAGGCAGACGCTTTAACCTCTGAGCCACCAGGGAAGCTGAATGATAAACTACTTATAATTAACATTTTATAAAAGAGGATACTGATGATCAAAGAGGTTGAGTGACTTGACCAAGGTCACACAGCTAACAAGTAGCAAAGCTTATAGTAAGCCAGCTGAGTATGACCCCAACTGACTTTCTCAACTACTTTAGTATGTCCACATTGTTTCTATTATTCAGTTGCTAAGTCCTGTCCAGCTCTTGTGAACCTACCGGGCTCCTCTGTCCATGGGATTTTCCAGGCAAGAATACTGGAGTGGGTTGCCATTTTCTCCTTCAGCGGATTTTCCCCACCCAGGGATCAAACTCAAGTCTCCCACGTCTCGTCTCCTGTACTGCAGACAGATTCTTTACTGCTGAGCCACTGGGGAAGCCCTATGATATAGGTGATACTATAGTATAATCATTTTATAGATTTAGAAACTGAGGTTTGGATACATTAGGTAATTTCCCTGGTCACACAGGCTAGGCTTTGTAGCCAGAAACACAAAATTTAAATCATGGCTAATTTATTTATTAGTGTACAACCTTAGGAAAGGCTCCATAGCATAAATTGGGAATGTTAATGCCTCTCTCACAAGGAAAAAGCTATGTACATAGTAAGCACTCAACACACATGAGCTTATAAAATGATTCTGAGAATTATCTTTACTTGGCACCTGTGACAAGAGACATAAGAGAATATTCTAGGTCAGAGATTGGCAACATTTTTCTGTAAGGGTTAGAGAGTAAATATATTGGTCTTTGTAGGCCAAGAGGCAGAATCAAGGATGTTATTTAGGCAGTTACATAACAGGAGAGAGAACAAAGTTCCACAAATCTTTTTGGAAAGAATTACAAATTTAATAATAATAATAATAACTGAGTACAATTTACCATAATATAGGTCTCCTAATGAGAAGAAGGGAATTCTTTTATTGTGGAGGAGGGATAACATTTCTCTTAATTGGGGTTCAAAGTTAGTGTTTCCTGTCATCAAAATCAGTTGCACATGTCCATCTGTTAATGCTGATTCATAATGAGATTTTACATATTTCATTTTTGAAAAATGTCCTTTCATACAGATAGGTACTGCCAAATACTAATATCTGTCCATGAGCATATGATTTTAATTGAGCACATTCATTGCTTGGAAGGCATTTAAAGAATTCTGCCCGATTTGTCTCCTGATATTTGCCTTTTAGCATGTCATTAAATTAATTACTTCCAATTGAAGGGTAGGTGGAAGCTCCTCAATTGCACAGTTAAATAGATTTTGAAATATGGAAATTTCATTTGCACTTGGCATCAAGGTCCGAAAAAAATGCTGCTGGAACTGTAGTTTGAACTCAGAAAATGTATCTGGTGCATAATTGTGTGGAAATGGAGGCCTTGCTTGTTTTAACTTTTGACAGCACAGGAAATGTATAAAACAGCTTGACATTGCATTTTGCTTGACATTGCAATGTTGCTTGACATGTGATTCAAGCAACATTAATTGTCATTGAAATGACTACAGTATAAGTTTTACTTTTAAGTATTGTTTTGCCTTATAATTTTAGGTTGTATTTGTTAAGATGCATTATCAATTCTGTAACAAAAGCTTTTTTCCAAATCCATTCAACATCCAATGATAGTAGTTGATGGTAGCACATACCATTTATAAAAATTTCAACCTTGACCCTCAAGAAAAAAAAATCACAAAAATTATTACTATTACTTAGTAATTCTTTTGTATATAATATTCTGACAATTACTTACAGAACTTATAATGGTTAAGTCTACAAAAATAAATGAAGCTCCCCATTAACACTGTTTCAATTATACATGATTCATTTAAGATTTTCCACAGATCACCTGCTTGTGAATATAGGCTTAAAATACCTTGCAAGTTCATAAGCTTTGTAAATTTCTGTAACTAAGCCTTTTTTCTGCTTAATTTTACCACCATCATTTGAAACGCATCTTAGAAGATTCCCCTTCAGGTTGTACTGACTTTGTGTTCTCTCAGTTTCTTCAAAAATATACTTCTCTATAGTTTTTACAATACAGACTATTTGTAGAAGATAATTCTTCAGTCTCTTTAAAGGCAGGATTCACTCCTTAAATAAATAACAAGTGAGCAGTATCAGTAATGTCTGTCAATTCATCAAGAGCCAGAGAAAACCACCCAAAATCATTTGCCTTGTTTTTTAATTGACTATTGATGTTGCTCCCAATATTCTGAACGTTCAAGCAACTGTTCTCCCCAAAAGCCAATACTCTTAAGTTTATTTTGTCTAGACAATTTCTTCAACTGCTGCAGTCAAACAAAGTTTAGTTTACTCACCATCAGCAAAAAGCTTTCCTTGCTTGGGAAACAAAGGAGACACTCAGAAACTTGCTTTAGTTAAAGCCTCATTTTCACTTTTCATTTTTGTAAAAATTCTGCTGTGATGAGATATTCCATGTTAATTTTTTTGATTTTGTGACTATTGCTTTCCTATAACTTGTGGTAAGTATTTAAGTTTAGTATTGGCCAAGTGTACTGTATTTCTTTTTTTTAAGCTGTAGTATCTTTCCACAATAAGCACAATGATTTGCTGTTAATTTGATAACAAGATCATCCACACACTACTGTACTTGCCATTTGAAGTCTACTTTTTTCTTCTTGTTTGGACATGATGAGTATACAGTGGTAATTTTAAAATAATAATAAGCGATGTCACAGTACAGCATGGTACTTGAAATACAGTCAGATCATAACTGCATCATTGTGGTTTGTAGTGCACCTCAGCAGCACCACAGCGATGAGAGCAACCCATATGAGCTGTCACGACCACTCCGCTTAACTCTGCTGCTTTAGCAGGAAAGCAGCAATGAGCAATATGTAAACAAACAAGCATGCCTTGTTCCAGTAAACCTTTATTTATGGATACTGACATTTAATACATATATTTTCATGTGTCACAAAGCATTTTTCTTTTGATTTTTTCAATCATTTAAAAATCTGAAAACCATTCTTAGACGGAGGGCCATACAAAAACAGATAGGGGTCAGATATGGGCCATGGGATATCTTTTACCAACCCCTGTTCTAAGTAACTAAATGTTAAAGTAGGTTAAAAACTCTGATGCAAAATGTTCAACAGTAGATGATACATGATCTGCATTTTAAAACAGGCTCTGTTAGACATATACTAATTTTTATCACAGAAAGTTAGTGTAGAATAAATATTAAGGACAAAGGCTTTGAACTTGCTCATATTGGATTGAGCCTTGCTTTGACATTTGCCACATGGGCAAGGTCCTTAATATATTTAAATTTGCTTATATACATAAATGGGGCTACATAAATTTCTAAATACGTAATTAGAATTCTTAGTGAAGTCATAAATAAGACACAGAGACCTGTATCATCACTACTACTTAACAGAATAGAGGAAAACTTGATCACTCAAAATGTGGTCTACATGACTTGGCAGCTTATTAAAATCAGAATCAGCACTTTAGTGGGATCCTTGAGTGATTTTCATGCACATTAAAGTTTAAGAAGCACTGGTAAAGGAGATGCTAGCCAATGCAATCATGCAAAGAAAGTAATTAAAGATATACATTTTGGAAAGGAAGAAGTAATCCTGTCATTATTTGTAGATGACATGATGGTCATTTATAATCCAAGGAGAATCAATTGAAAATCTATTACAATTAATAAAGTAGTAAATAACAGAAAAGAAAGCTAAATGTAAGAAATATAAAATATATTTTGATACATATAGGTATAAATACACACATACACAATTTAGTATTTTTATTATAGAAATGACTGATTAGAAAATACACTATTTTAAAAAAACCTCTATCTTCAAGAATAACAAAAACAGTAAACTAACTAGAAATAAATCAAATAAGAATTGTGTATGAGTGGATGAAGAAAACACTAAAACTTTACTGAAGGCCCTAAAAAATGACCTGGATGAATAAGGAAACATACTCATGTTCAAAAGGACTCAGTACAATAAATATGTCACTTAGTCCCACATTAATCAGAACAATTTTCTTAATAAGACAATTGACAAGTTGTTTCTAAAATTCATCTGAAAGATGAAATGTTTAAAGTTAACCAAGAAATTTGGAGTATGGGGAATAAATGAGGCCAGGTTATTTGCTCTATCAGATATTAAAACATATCAGAAAGCTGTAGAAATTAAAATAAAATGACATTTTTATAGAAATGTTCAAATTGATCAGTGGGTCAGAATGGAGTCCAGAAATTGACATATATTTAAGAATTTAGATGATAAAAGAGGCATATTAAATTAGTGGAGAAAAATTATTTAAATAAATAATATAAAGACAACTGACTATCTGCTTCAAAGGAATTCAATTTCCCCTACTTTATATGATATAAAATAATAATTTAAAGATGGATTAAAGAGTTGGTCATAATTCAGTATCCTGTAATAACCTAAATGGAAAATAATATATATATATCCATACATAACTGAATCACTTTGTTGTATACCTGAAACTAATACAATATTGTGAATCAACTGTACTTCAGTTTTAAAAAAGAGTTAATCATACATAAAGGTGTAAAATTACTGGGAGACTATAGGATTATTTTTATAATATTCATTTGGAAAAGTCTTTCCTTGAAGATACAAAATCTCAAGACTAAAAAAGAAAAAAATTGGAAAATTTGACTACATAAAACACAGTTTTCTGTCACCTAGAAACAACTGATTGAATACATTTACAATATCTATAACAAGTGTAGGATTCAGTTCAGTTCAGTTCAGTTCAGTCACTCACTCAGTTGTGTCCGACTCTTTGCGACCCCATGAATCACAGCACACCAGGCCTCCCTGTCTGTCATGATCTCCCAGAGTTCACTCAAACTCATGTCCATCAAGTCAGTGATGCCATCCAACCATCACATCCTCTGTCATCCCCTTTTCCTCCTGCCCCCAATCCCTCCCAGCATCAGAGTCTTTTCCAATGAGTCAGCTTTTCGCATGAGGGGGCCAAAGTACTGGAGTTTCAGCTTTAGCATCATTCCTTCCAAAGAACACCCAGGGCTGATCTCCTTCAGAATGGACTGGTTGGATCTCCTTGCAGTCCAAGGGACTCTCAAGACTCTTCTCCAACACCACAGTTCAAAAGCATCAATTCTTCGGTGCTCAGCTTTCTTCACAGTCCAACTCTCACATCCATACATGACCACAGGAAAAACCATAGCCTTGACTAGATGGACCTTTGTTGGCTAAGTAATGTCTCTGCTTTTGAATATGCTATCTAGGTTGGTCATAACTTTTCTTCCAAGAAGTAAGTGTTTTTTAATTTCATGGCTGCAGTCACCATCTGCAGTGATTTTGGAGCCCCAAAAAATAAAGTCTGACACTGTTTCCATTGTTTCCCCATCTATTTCCCGTGAAGTGATGGGACCAGATGCCATGATCTTTGTTTTCTGAATGTTGAGCTTTAAGCCAATTTTTTCACTCTCCTCTTTCACTCTCATCAAGAGGCTTTTTAGTTCCTCTTCACTTTCTGCCATAAGGGTGGTTTTATCTGCATATCTGAGGTTATTGATATTTCTCCTGGCAATGTTGATTCCAGCTTGTGCTTCTTCCAGCCCAGCGTTTCTCATGATGTACTGGGCATAGAAGTTAAATAAGCAGGGTGACAATATATAGCCTTGACGTACTCCTTTTCCTATTTGGAATCAGTCTGTTTTTCCATGTCCAGTTCTAACTGTTGCTTCCTGACCTGCATATAGGTTTCTCAAGACGCAGATCAGGTTGTCTGGTATTCCCATCTCTTTCAGAATTTTCCACAGTTTATTGTGATACACACAGTCAAAGGCTTTGGCATATCAATAAAACAGAAATAGATGTTTTTCTGTGGAATATATGAAGAAGACAAAAACAACACAGGAGTCAAAAGGCAAAGTTCACAGAAGTAATGCAAATTGTCAATAAACATGAAAAGATGATGTACCTCCCTGGTTGTTTATTGCAGTGTGACCGAATCGCACCAAAATTTAGTTATAAAACAACCATTGTACTACCTTAGCAACTCTGAAGGTCAAAAATCTGGACAGATTACAGTGGGAACAGCTTGCCTTAGCTCTGTAGTGTCTGAGATCTCTTCTAGAAGGACTCAGAAGCTGGTGGGTGACTCCACAGCTGGGGGATGATACCTCCTGGAGGCACCTTCATTCCGATGTCTAAGTTGACACTGGTGTAGGCTGGAGCTGTCCGCCAGACACCTGTGCACCTCTCAAATGGATTCTGCATAACATGGAGGCTGGGTTCCAAGATTGAGCCTCCCAAGAGAACCAGGCGTAAACTGTATTTTATGGTGTCAGTTCTGCATTAGTCATAAGCTGTCTCAAATTCAAAGACAGGTCACATAGACCCTACCTCTTGATAGAAAGGATGTAACAAAAGAATGTTTGATGAGGGATATCATTGCACCCATTCAGGGAAAATCTATCTGCCACACTGGTTATCAGGAAAATGCAAATCAGATAACTGGAGACCATTTACCACACATCAGACTGATAATTCTTCACAGTTTCATTCATTCTTTGGGAGAAAGAGTGCAAGGGGGGATAAAAAGGGAAGATAAGAAAAAAAATTAGGCTACATTTACCATTATGTTTTGGCCTGATTAAAAAACAACTTGGTCTTGGACAAATTTCTTCTTTACTCAAAATGTTATTAAAAAATGACTGTTTTGAGTCGGTTGTAGTGAGGTGGATGAATCTAGAGCCCGTTATACAGAGTGAAGTAGGTGAGAAGGAGAAAAACAAGTACTGCGCACTAAGGTGTATATATGGAAGATAGAAGGACGGCACTGAGGAACCTGTCTGCAGGGCCTGACTACAGACGCAGACACAGAGAAAAGGTTTGGGACACAGTGGTAGTCATGTCCCACGCTTTGTAACCCCGTGGACCATACAGTCAGTGGAATTCTCCAGGCCAGAATACTGGAGTGGGTAACCTTTCCCTTCTCCAGAGGATCTTCCCAACCCAGGGATCAAACCCAGGTCTCCCACATTGCAGGCGGAATCTTTACCAGCTGAGCCACAAGGGTAGCCTGAGGGAAGGAGAGGGTGAGACAAATTGAGAGAGTAGCATTGAAACATACACATTGCTATATGTAAAGTAGATAGCCATGGGAAAGTGCTGTATAACACAGGGAGCTCGGCATGCGGAATTGTGACAACCTGGAGAGGTGGGCTGGGGTGAGGATTGATGGGGAGGTTCAGGACGGAGAGGACATATGTATACTAATGACTGATTCATGTTGTTGTATGGCAGAAGCCAGCAAAATATTGTAAAGCAATTATCCCCTAATTAAAAATTAAATTTTAAAAAGATGGGTCATTTTATTAGAATATGAAAAATTAATTTTGCACACTCCACTTAATAACTATACATTTTCACATTTATGTAAACAAAACCAAAGAAATTCTCTGTCCTTAATTTGACTCACTCTTGAACATTAGAGCACCCACTACTGAGCATAAAATTGCTTTTTTTGCTGTCTTTTCTTGTAACTACCAGGAGTTAAATGATTTGAGTTTACAAGTGAATAGCAAAAATGCTTTCTGTGTGTGTGAGAGAGAGAAAGAGAAGAGAGCTGTGGGAGGAGCAAGGGAGGGAGGGAGAGAGAGAAACATGCAGAATACACCTTACTTACCTTGTATTTGAACTTTTTAAAGAATTTTTTAAATCATATTCAAGAGAGCAAGAAGCTCGTGTAGCTAATTTTGTGATTTTAATAAGCTACACAAATACTTTGCTTCAAGAGAATTTTCCTATATAAAAGAGTTTCTTAAGTTTAAGAAATGATTTGTAAAATGGGTTACTATTTCTGGTGAAATTTAAAGTATTATGTTGTTTTTTTTATTTAAGTGCATTAGTACATAGAGTAGTACTTTTACCAAGTCTCTTAGAACAAAGTTTTTTTTCCAAAGATGAGCTCGGAAAAATTCTTTGTTTCCTTCCTTGTTTCCTCTTCTAAATCTCCTTTTAATAATTGTACCTCCTATACCTTGCCAACAAAGATCCATCTAGTCAAGGCTATGGTTTTTCCAGTGGTCATGTATGGATGTGAGAGTTGGACTGTCAAGAAAGCTGAACGCCGAAGAATTGATACTTTTGAACCTGTGGTTTTGGAGAAGACTCTTGAGAGTCCCTTGGACTGCAAGGAGATCCAACCAGACCATTCTGAAGGAAATCAGCCCTGGGATTTCTTTGGAAGGAATGATGCTAAAGCTGAAACTCCAATACTTTGGCCACCTCATGCGAAGTGTTGACTCATTGGAAAAGACTCTGATGCTGGGAAAGATTGAAGACAGGAGGAGAAGGGGATGACAGAGGATGAAATGGCTGGATGGCATCACTGACTCGATGGACATGAGTTTGGGTGAACTCCAGGAGTTGGTGATGGACAGAGAGGCCTGGCGTGCTGCAATTCATGGGGTCGCAAAGAGTTGGACACGACTGAGTGACTGAACTGAACTGATACCTTCCTATACCAGTTAAGGCTGTCTTATTAATTCCTTTCCCTGCGACAAGAACAAGAGCAATACTTGTTATTATTACTTTTGATTTGCCTCTATTTTGTGCCTGGTGTGTGTGTGTATATATATATATATATATATATATATATATATAAAGTGAAGACGAACTAAAAAGCCTCTTGATGAAAGTGAAAGAGGAGAGTGAAAAAGTTGGCTTAAAGCTCAACATTCAGAAAACGAAGATCACGGCATCCGGTCCCACCACTTCATGGGAAATAGATGAGGGAACAGTGGAAACAGTGTCAGACTTTATTTCTGGGGGCTCCAATATCACTGCAGGTGGTGATTGCAGCCATGAAATTAAAAGATGCTTACTCCTTGGAAGGAAAGTTATGAGCAACCTAGATAGCATATTCAAAAGCAGAGACATTACTTTGCCAACAAAGGTCCGTCTAGTCAAGGCTATGGTTTTCCTGTGGTCATGTATGGATGTGAGAGTTGGACTGTGAAGAAGGCTGAGCGCTGAAGAATTGATGCTTTTGAACTGTGGTGTTGGAGAAGACTCTTGAGAGTCCCTTGGACTGCAAGGAGATCCAACCAGTCCATTATGAAGGAGACCAGCCCTGGGTGTTCTTTGGAAGGAATGATGCTAAAGCTGAAACTCCAATACTTTGGCTACATCATGCGAAGTGTTGACTCATTGGAAAAGACTCTGATGCTGGGAGGGATTGGGGGCAGGAAGAGAAGGGGACAACAGAGGATGAGATGGCTGGATGGCATCACTGACTCGATGGACGTGAGTCTCAGTGAACTCCGGGTGTTGGTGATGGACAGGGAGGCCTGGTGTGCTGCGATTCATGGGGTCGCAAAGAGTCGGAGAAGACTGAGCAACTGAACTGAACTGATAAGTTGTGTCTGGAACTTTAGAGACCCCATGGACTGTAGCCTGCCAGACTCCTCTGTTCATGACATTTTTCCAGGCAAGAATACTGGGGTAGATTTCCTTCTCCGGGGAATCTTCCCAACCCAGGGATAGAACCCACATCTCCTGCACATCTCCTACACTATAGGCAGATTCTTTACCACTGAGTCACTAGGGAAGCTCGTTCATAATTTTATAATATTCAAAATGTAAAACTTCTAAAACTTTATTATATTTAGAATATAAAATTTCTAATCTTAATATCACCCCTTTAAAGCTAAGGTCATTCCACTACTTAACAGATGAGGAAACTGATGCTCAGTAAGGAGAAATATGTGTATCACATTATATTGATATGCACTTATTTATACACAGAAAATTCTTTGCTGAGGCTCAGAAATGCAGGTGTTCAGTTAAGGATAACCTTTGTCCGATGTTTCAGGTCAAACATTCACAGTGATGTAAAGGTAAGATGAGAAATAGGGGGAAATGATTGAAACTTGGCAGCAAAAACTTAAGTTTAAAATGGGAACAAACCAAAGATAACAAAAAGGAACAATGTTTTACCAGTAAATTAATTTTAAAAAGAAACTTTTAAATAATTGTGCTTTTCGTCAAATTAAGGTTTTTGTTAGTTGTGGGAGTATGATGACTTAAAATAAGTAAAATGCTGCAGGCTTCCATTAAATTAAGTCTGGTGCCACTTACAGTTTTTTCCCCAAGTCCAGTTTATTTGCTTTGGCTTTAGCTAAGCATTGTGGGGAGTTGTTATTATGCAAACAGAAAAGAAGCTAGCGGGTTTGCAAAGTACAAGATGAACATATTTCTGAGTGTCCTAAAGCTTACACCACCAGACTCTGACATTTTGCCTTAATACTGCAGATTCCAGGTCCTCGTAAACATTGCTTTCTGATTTCTAAAACTATGGAAGTTTGAGTTAAAATATTAATTCTCTGAGTCATTGCCTCAGCCTAAATTAACTCTAGTCCTAAATATAAATATATATATATATATCTGTATAAAAATATGAGGTGACATGTAATAAAGTTTTTACTATTATGAATTTTAGAATGACTATATTGCTCACGAATGGCATGGCCATAAAGTAATTAAATGGATAGGCTGGGAAGAGTGGCTGTAAAATATGTATGATATTCTGTGACATTTTATATGAGTACACACAATGCATTATTATTATATTCTTTCTCATTTGAAGCTCAGCACTTTTCCTACAATAAGAATGATGGCATAATAGTCTAAAAATTTAGAATGCATGGAAATGAGGCAAGAATTTCCCAACCTCATTATTGTGGTTTCCAGACTTATTGTATATGTTTGCTATTCTGATATCCAAAAAGAAGTTTCCCAAGGATAATATTGATAATACCCAGGGTCAAATTATTTAATGTCTCAGTCCAAAATCTATCTTAGAGTCTGTTCAGTGTTTTGTTTAGAGGTGTTTTATGGTGGCTGGCATCGTGCTGGACACACAGTGGACTTACCGCAGACAATACTTGAGTTAAATCATCCCACATTCTTTCAGAAAACAGCGTCTATGTTTAAAAATGCTTATTTTTCTAATCCTGTGGATAGAACGAATTGCCATAGAAATAAAGCAACTATCATTTTAGTTTCACAGATGTTCCATCCAGATAAAGAGAAGAGTGGATAGCGAATATATAAAACAGCAGAGACTTTCTGTGATTGGGAGAAGGTCCAAGACTTTATGAAGAGCCAACTGCAGCCACAGCTGTATAGCTGAGTACTCCTTTTCACAGGGCACTTGGATACAGTGGCAAGAAAGCAGAAACAGAGACCAGAGAGAAAACATTGCTTTTTGCCCTTGACAGATTGTTCCTTTGGTTAGAGAAATGGAGAGACAGCAGGGATTAGAAATCCCTCTTGGATCACTGAGGGCAGGGGAGGAAGCCTGATTCACCACCAGTGCTAGAAACAGTGCTAGCAGTTTGGGCCTTCACAGACCTGCAAAGACATTTCAGCGTGAATTCTGACCCCGGTATAGCTGGAGTGCCAGGAGGCCTAAGAACTTCCTCCTAAAATAATTCCCTGTTTATTATTTTTACCATGAACAAAATAAGATGAAGTCATGATCAAGTAAGTATTATTATAGCTTAGAAACTACAATGTCTTTATGTCTCAGGGTCCTAGGAATCTTTTTTAACCAAAGCAATAAATGTTGTTTATGGCTTCTTTAAATTTGCATAATATTCTAACATGCTAATACTCTGTGAACTTTAAAAAAAACAAATACATTTACAGTGATATAACTGGCCACCAAAACGAGAGGAAGGAAACTTTACAACTGTGAGAAGTGCCAATGTTTTCATTAAGGCAATATTGACCCAGAGGATCATTGAGTATCTATTCCCTCAAATACCTCACAGCTCTGGAATGCCCGTTGTGAGAAACAAATGTCAGCACCTAAATTCCTACACTTCCTTCACTTTCTGATTCATCTGGTGAGCTGGGAGTAGGAAGTATCTTTTCTTCCCTTTTTAATGCCACTTAATGCATTGATTTTGAAATTAAAAGACACTTGCTTCTTGGAAGAAATGCTATGACAAACCTAAACAGCGTATTAAAAAGCAGAGGCATTACTTTGCTGGCAAAGGTCCGTCTAGTCAAAGCTATGGCTTTTCCAGTAGTCATCTATGGATGTGAGAGTTGAACGATGAAGAAAATTGAGCACCGAAGAATTGATGTTTTTGAACTGTGGTGTTGGAGAAACTCTTGGGAGCCCCTTGGACAGCAAGGAGATCAAACCAGTCAATCCTAAAGGAAATCAATCCTGAATACTCATTGGAAGGACTGATGCTGAAACTGAAGCTCCAATACTTTGGCCACCTGATGTGAAGAACTGACTCCTTAGAAAAGACCTTGATGCTGGGAAAGATTGAAGGCAGGAGAAGGGGACAACAGAGGATGAGTTGGTTGGATGGCATCACCGACTCAATGGACATGAGTTTGAGCAGGCTTCTGGAATTGGCGATGATCAGGGAAGCCTGGCGTGCTGCAGTCCATGGGGTCACAAAGAGTCAGACGCAACTGAGTGCCTGAACTGAATGCATTGATTTGGGGGTCCCACAAAATTTGGGAAACATGGTAAACTTCCCTTACTAGATATGAACTTAATTATCCTAAGATGCCTCTGATTTTTAATGTGTTCTAAAGCGAAGAAGAACTAAGGAGCCTCTTGTTGAAAGTGAAAGAGGAGAGTGAAAAGTTGGCTTAAAACTCAACATTCAGAAAACTAATATCATAGCATCCAGTCCCATCACTCCATGGCAAATAGATGGGGAAACTTTGGAAACAGTGACAGGCTTTATTTAGGGGGGCTCCAAAATCACTGCAGATGATGACTGCAGCCATGAAACTAAAAGATGCTCCTTGGAAAAAAAGTTATGACCTACCTCGACAGCATATTAAAAAGCAGAGACATTATTTTGCCAACAAAGGTCCATCTAGTCAAAGCTATGGTTTTTCTAGTAGTCATCTATGGATGTGAGAATTGGACTATAAAGAAAGCTAAGCACCGACAAATTGATACTTTTGAACTGTGGTGTTGGAGAAGACTCTTGAGAGTCCCTTGGACAGCAAGGAGATCCAACCAGTCCATCCTAAAGGAAATCAGTCCTGAATATTCTTTGGAAGGACTGATGCTGAAGCTGAAACTCCAATACTTTGGCCACCTGATATGAAGAGCTGATTCACTTGAAAAGACCCTGATGCTGAGAGTGATTGAAGGTGGGAGGAGAAGGGGACGACAGAGGATCAGATGGTTGGATGGCATCACTGACTCAATGAACATGAATTTGAGTAAACTCCAGGAGTTGGTGATGGACAGGGAGGCCTGGCGTGCTGCAGTCATTGGGGTTGCAAAGAGTCGGACTTGACTGAGTGATTGAACTGAACTGAATTACTCCCTCCATCCCCCCCAGAAAACAGCTATGTGTAGCAACTAGGTGGAATGTACCTGTTAAAGTTTGTATTCAGATAATGATTAGCATTCTCCCTAAACATGAGTGTGAAACCAGCTTAATCTTAAATTTTTAATAAAGATACTTTTCTTTTTGATAATACAGGGAAGCCTATTTATTCGGCACCTTCCGTTTTTATATAGTCCTGGGCTAGGAATAGGATTAGGAAAATGTAATGCCAGTGTACTAGGATAATGATGATACAAAATATGGGTTTTCATTACTTTCAAAAGATAAATCTTCAAACAGCATTCTAGATTAGATAGCTAAAGAAGTCCATGGTTTATTTTAATTTTTCAAAAACTATTATCTGAAATGGTTTTAGAATCTTTAATACATCTTACTTTTCAAAGCAATGTTTTGTTTTCTTACCATCTGCTCTGAAAAGTGAAGTGTACCCAGTATGTATACTTTACCTACCAAAGAGATATCTTTGATTTAGTATTATCTTGATGTGCTTGACACTTAGGATATTGCCTCTAAAGGCTTCAAAAAACTTTTTCTAAAGTATGTTATACTTTATATATAGACATCTCGAAAGGTATATAAATTTAAGAACTGCAGTGCTGGGTTTTTGCGGTACACTTATATGTTAGGCATTATGCTAAGCACTTGATATTATCTCATTTAATTTTCTTAACAATCCTTTAAGGGCAGCACTGTTCTCATTCTCATTTTATAGGAAAGCAGATGCTTAGGGGGATTGAGCAATTTGACCAAGGTCACACAGATTCTGGGTCAGAGCCAGATTTCAAACCCAAATTTTTCTAACTCCGGAGATACCTCTCAGGATGGAAGAAATATTTCCCTGGGGAAATCTCACACAGATACAACTGCTGAAGTCTGTCCCCAGTAAACTTTAGATTTATTGCTTGCCAAAGCTATTTTTGAAAATGTGCTTCCAGGAGTGATGACTTCAATACCCATAGAATCCACGTGAACGTTCAGTTTATTCCAGGTGAAATGAAATGAGACTGCTTCTGTGATGCTTTTACACAAAAGGAATGACCCATGATTGGTAGAAGTTTAGACTCTACTGGCCTGCTAGGAGAATTATATATGGAAAATGGATCTTTCAGCGCTATTTCTACATCCACTTTGAGTAAAGAACAGCCAGCTATTCAGCTAAAATACTGTTGGTTTCATGTACCTACAGAATTAGATGGTCAAAGATTAAGAATGAATTTGTGCATAAAACTTCTTGACATTCTTGGAATTCAACATAAAAGATAAAACAATAATAAGTAAATCAAGAGTAGCCAGTATCCACTGATGGAGAGCTTAAATAATTATACTACAAAACTGACTTCCTAACTTCAACTGTCCCTGAGCTGAAATTCTTCATATATGGTAACAAATTGGGAAATTAGCCATCCTCTATAATTGGCTATAAACAAAAAAACTTCTAGAAGGAGGTTACTGCTGTGAGCACAGATTTCCCATCAATATAGCATTTACCATTAACTACAGTATCGATAATGAATATCAAACAAATGCTAAAAGGTATTTGTTTTACTATTACTATTGAAATATTCATTGTTGTGACAAAAGACATCAGCCTTCAGTAAGGAGAAATTCAGGTGAATACATTATTTTTTTTTTTTTTAAAAAACAGGCCTTCAGAAATCATAAAATACTTTCATTAGGAAGACTCCTGGGCCCAAGGATTTGTTTTGAAGAGATTGATCTCTATCATTCCAAAAGAGTAGAATATATCCCACTTTGTTCCATGATCAAGGAATCCCTAGTGATACACAAGAGAAGCATATACATATGTTCTTTATGTTACATTTGTAATTGTCAAAACTGCAAACAATCCAAATGTCCATCAGTAGTAGAATAGATAAAGTGTGTTGTCATTGCTCAATCGCTAAATTGTGTCTGACTGTTTGCGACCCCATGGACTGCAGAATGCAGGCTCCTCTGTCCTCCACTGTCTCCCAGAGTTTGCTCAGATTCATGTCCATTGAGCTGGTATGCCATCTAACTATCTCATCCTCTGCCGCCCCCTTCTCCTTTTGCCTTCAGTCTTGCCCTGCATCAGGATCTTTTCCAGTGAGTCAGTTCTTCACATCAGGTGGCCAAAATATTGGAGCTTTAACTTCAGCATCAATCCTTCCAATGTATATTCAGGGTTGAGTTCCTTTAGGATTGACTGGTTTGATCTCCTTGCTGTCCAAGGGACTCTCAAAAGTCTTCTCCAACACCACATTTTGACAGCATCAGTTCTTCAGCGCTCAGTCTTCTCTGTGGTCCAACTCTAGCATCCGTACATGACTACTGGAAAAAGCATAGCGTTTAAGAAACAAAAAAATGAAATGAAATATGTACTTAATTTATTCAGGAGTAGCATTCAGGTCCTCTGTTTCTCTCTCCTTCCCTCTTCTGTTCTTCCCCTCCCCCAAGCCCACATGTACTCATGTACACACTGGCATTGGCACAAGGAGAATGGAATAAGAACAGTTCTCCTAACTGACAGAAATATGAATGTAAACTATAAACTATCCCTTCAATACAACTTTATTTACATTAGATAGCCATAAATTATATTAATTATATATATATATATATATATATATATATATATATATACTGTATATGCACATGTGTTTGTGTGTGTATAATTACAAAGATAATATAATTCTAGTGGTTTAGAATTGAGAGTGACATCCAGGTAAAGTTTTATTATATTGGAATCAAGCACTTTTACATGATTCTTGATTTTGTGGCCCTTTTAAATACATGATAGTAAAAAACTCATTTCTTTTCCTTGCCAAAATGTATATATTTAGGACCTAGGGCAGCTCCCTCCAGCATTTTGCATTACAAAAATTTTCAAACAAAATAAAACCACTCTGTTAGATCCTGCAACAATCAAAAACTTTCCAGGCCCAGAAGATACAATTATTTGTAAGTGAATCTGTATAGAAATTGAGATTGTTTCAGTCAAAAGTCTTGCCTCCCTGTTCTCAGAATGAATTGTAGAGCCCCTGGAGCAGACAAGGGTGTCTAAGGTTAATCTCTGTTTCTATATAGATATCAATTACCTTTTCAAAAGGCTGCCCAGTGGGATTTGCTACTTGGCAGCTTGTCTAAAAACTAGCTAAATGTACTAATGTGTGTGGCAGGGGAGGAAAAGGTCCAGTTTGGTTGTCAACCTAGTTGACCCTTCCATTTTTGTACAAAGAAAAAAATATGTTTCTTTTTTAAAAAGGGAGAGTTTTAAGCCCTTTCAGTTGCTAAAATAGCTGATTTCACAGTTTTGTTGGTTTATTTTTTTAATTGAAAAAAAAAAATGGGAAGCCATGATAAACCCTCACGTGCATAGCATATGCTCACCTGCTAGTATGAGTCTCCTTCATCTCCTCCTCTCTCTTCCTAGTGAGAATATTTTATGATTTCTGAAGATCTGTGTTTTCATTAAGAAAAGCAGTAAGCATAATATCAGGCCCCATAGCTCCAAAAGTAGGTTAAATAATAAAATGAAGCCCAGGATACGAGTGTAACAAGGCCAGTGTCAGAAGATCATTCATTTATCAATTAATTAAATCTTTCATTAAGACAGAAAATGATGGTTAAAGGGAACGATGGCTTTTACTTCTGAGTGCAAAGTAACCGGTAATGTCAGAGGAGAAAGCAATGCTAAAGTTCATCTTGAAGCTCAGACTTACAGATCTAGAAGGGAAGTGTGGACGTGATGAAGATATGCATGACTCCAGTGCGGGAATTCTTGCTTCATCTTGGCCACACAAACTTGGAAGCTGTGTAACCTAGGGCAAGTTACTTAACCTCTCTGAATCTCAGCTTCATAGAGATATAAAATTAGGATGGCAAAATCATCTATCTTGCAGGGATTTTGTGAAGATTAAATGAAGTCTTGGTTCTAAAAGTGTTTTGTGGCCAAGAATATGCTGTGATAATGTTTAGGATTATTACTGTGCTTAAATAATTTATTGAATACCCTTCTTACCTTCTGTCTTCCTCCAAAAGCCACTTCTCTAAGGTTTAGCTAAAGTTATCCCATCCTTCCCAGGTGTCTTCCCAGGTAGCTCTAGTGGTAAAGAACTGGCCTGTGAGTGCAGGAAAACACCAGAGACACAGGTTCGATCCCTGGGTTGGGAAGATTCCTTTGAAGAGGGCATGGCAATCCACTCCAGTATTTTTGCCTGGAGAATCCCATGGACAGAGAAGCCTGGCGGGCTATGGTTGCAAAGAGTCAGACATGACTGAAATGACTTAGCAGCAAGAGCATCACAATCCTTGAGGTTTGCCTACTAGATTAGGATATTTTTCACCAATTAAATGATAATTTTTCATATGTTCCATTTCTGAACTGGCTTGCCTTATGCCTTCAGAATAGAGCTATGGCCTTCTCTGAAACTCAAATTAATAACACAAATACATAAACAAGAAGCGCCCTGAGACTCTTAAAGATAGGAAGACTGAAGATGGAGATTAAAACATAAGGGAGGGTGATATTTCCTTTTTCATCCCAAGATAGAACACTGTCCCATTTTACTAAATATTTTTCTCTCTGTAATAGAAAAAAATAATGAACACATATGCCATGCATTGTGATATGCATTATTCATGTAATCCTCACAACAGACTAATGCACCCTATTTTTGCCACTTATAGATGAGAACTATAGTTAGAATAAGTATTAATAGCTTGACCAGGGTCACCTACCTACTAAGTGGTAGAGTTGGGTTTTGAACCCAAACCTACCTAATTCATTTCCCAGTATTTTTCCATTTTCTGATTATTTACCTCCTCAGATCAGATCAGATCAGTCGCTCAGTCATGTCCGACTCTTTGCAACCCCATGAATCGCAGTACGCCAGGCCTCCCTGTCCATCACCAACTCCCGGAGTTGACCCAGACTCACATCCATCGAGTCAGTGATGCCATCCAGCCATCTCATCCTCTGTCGTCCCCTTCTCCTCCTGCCCCCAATCCCTCCCAGCATCAGGGTCTTTTCCAATGAATCAACTCTTCACATGAGGTGGCCGAAGTACTGGAGTTTCAGCTTTAGCATCATTCCTTCCAAAGAAATCCCAGGGCTGATCTCCTTCAGAATGGACTGGTTGGATCTCCTTGCAGTCCAAGGGACTCTCAAGAGTCTTCTCCAACACCACAGTTCAAAAGCATCAATTCTTTGGTGCCCAGCCTTCTTCACAGTCCAACTCTCACATCCATACATGACCACAGGAAAAACCATAGCCTTGACTAGATGGACCTTTGTTGGCAAAGTACATTTTAACTAATTTTGCATGTCTTGTTTGCCTTTCTATCCCTCTATACGTTCATCCTTTGTATTTTTGAAATGAGTAGGGTAGAGGACTGTAACAAAAAATACTAAGGTATAGTCCCTGTGCTCCAGAAACTATGCTAATCGACTGGCAGAAAGATGATAAGCAAATGACTGCATGACATGGAAGAACTTAAGAGATCATGAGATGAATCATTAGTCTCCTCCTATAACATGGGAATAATACCTACCTTGTATGGTGGTTGCTGGATAGAGTGAAATCCTCGTGTTACATGTTTGGCAAAGACCCTGACCCACAGTGAGTGCTCAGTGTATGGGATCTATCATGTTGCAATGTTGCCAGCCAGTCCCAGGATAATTACTAGGATACAAAGCTAGAAAAACAACTTAGTGTCAGACTCAGAGACATTTTAAATGCCAGTCTAAAGAGTTTGGACCTTCAGTGTGATGAGAACAAGTGTGCCAAGGACAGTAATCATTCTGCGAAGAAATAAGAGCTGATGCTATTTTACATTACCTTTCAAAATTCGTCGTAAGTGAGATGGAGTCAGTAAAAACAGTTGGAACTGGTTTAAAGGAGTGTGGTATTTGATGTACTGAAAGGAAAGATGATATTTTCAAGTCTGATGCCCTGTACTTTTTCTTCCACAGTAATTAGTGAATGCCAAAGGCAGCAACTGGAGTCTGTGAGCTACTCCTCCCGCTACGCTCTGGGCCTCTTTTATGAAGCTGGCACGAAGATTGATGTCCCTTGGGCTGGGCGGTACATCACCAGTAATCCCTGCATTCGCTTCATCTCCATTGATAATAAGAAACGCAATATAGGTCAGTACCCCCATTATTTCCCTTAAATACAGTAACAATGGTGGATGTAGATCATGAAAAATGCTGTTTAATTGAGTGTTGCCATTCTGAACAGAGCAAGCATTTAACTCCAAGCCACGGGGGATAAAATTTAATGTCACATTTGGCCAATAATAAAATACACAGTGAAACCAGCAAAGTTTTTCAGAAAATCATTCACCACATGGTTTGTATTACTTGAGTTTATGAAAATAGTGTCAGAAGGTTTAAGGTTTCAAAATGGCCCAAGTTTCTATTGCTTTAATATGGATCCATCTATATGCAAATGGATCTCTCATCATTTGTTCCTTGATGGAGTTTGTTTTTTGTTTATTTGGTTTTGTTTTTAAGATTTGATGAGTGCTGCTCTTTCCACTTCCCAGGCTAGTTATAAAAAGTGAATTTTACTATATTATGAAAATCCTTCACTTTGATATAATTTTATTTATTTAATGTTCATCTAGAAGACTACATAAAATTACTTTGTATACAATGTAACTAAAATAATAGGTAAAATGTTTCATATGAGCTTTAGTAGGATAGGATAAAATCTACACTCAACCGTTTTTGTTGAAGATAGTAAAATTAGATTTGAATTGCAAGAATAAACTTAACATTCCTTTTGGTCATAAAGGTAAAAGCATATTCTTATTTGTAGAATTGTAGTGATCACTACGATACTACTTTTTGTGGAAGAAATCGTAATGGTCTATAATGACTAAATTCTTAAAAAGAATCATCACTGCAATTTGTTATGGTGTTTTATGGTGCAGTGATGGTTTCATCAAG
Source organism: Bos taurus (assembly GCF_002263795.3). Classification (NCBI taxonomy): domain Eukaryota; kingdom Metazoa; phylum Chordata; class Mammalia; order Artiodactyla; family Bovidae; genus Bos; species Bos taurus. The sequence continues at coordinate 9,963,979 of NC_037353.1, read as the reverse complement.
CATTAGTTAAAAGTTTTGCTGATAAAATCACCAAAACTAACATCTCTTGGCTTGCCAGAACTTTATGACAGAACTGGGCTGGAGTATGGTTTTTATATCAGAGCACATGATCTTAGAAAAATGTTTCTTTTATAACTTAAAACTCCCTAAGGGCTGGCCTGTTTATGTTAACATGATATTGCATATATGTACAATCAGCAGTTCATGAAATGCCCTGTAACAGCCATGGATTAACCATTTTTAACTCGACAACTGCTTTGTTCTGAGAACAGGAAAATAGCCCTTATCTTCTCATGTTGTATGTCAAACCTTCTGTCTGTGAGCCAGAAAGAGAGTCCTCAACCAGAAACCAAATCAACCGGCACCTTGAGCTTGAACTTCCCTTTGCGAGAACTGAAAGAAGTAAATGTCTGTTGTTTAAGCCATCCAGTCTATGGCAGCCCAATCTAACTGATACATTAGAAGGAAGAAGCTAGGGAGACTTCGTGACTGATTGAGTCAATAAAAGAGCAGTATCTTCAAGGACCTAGGATTTATCCATCTCTGCTCTCTTCCATTCTTTTTTTTCTAAGAGTTTTTTCTTTTTATTTATTTATTTATTTTAACTGGAGGCTAGTTACTGTACAATATTGTAGTGGTTTTGCCATACATTGACATGATTCAGCCATGAGTGTACATGTGTTCCCCATCCTGAACCCCCCTCCCACCACCCTCCCCATCCTATCCCTCTGGGTCATCCCAGTGCACCAGCCCTGAGCACCCTGTCTCATGCATCAAACCTGGACTGGCAATCTGTTTCACATATGATAATATACATGTTTCAATGCTATTCTTTCAGATCATCCCACCCTCACCCTCTCCCACAGAGTCCAAAAGACTGTTCTATACATCTGTGTCTGTTTTGCTGTCTTGCATATAGGGTTATCGTTACCATAACCTCAGATATGCAGATGACACCGCCCTTACGGCAGAAAGTGAAGAGGAACTCAAAAGCCTCTTGATGAAGGTGAAAGTTGAGAGTGAAAAAGTTGGCTTAAAGCTCAACATTCAGAAAATGAAGATCGTGGCATCCGGTCCCATCACTTCATGGGAAATAGATGGGGAAACAGTGGAAACAGTGTCAGACTTTATTTTTCTGGGCTCCAAAATCACTGCAGATGGTGACTGCAGCCATGAAATTAAAAGACGCTTACTCCTTGGAAGGAAAGTTATGACCAACCTAGATAACATATTCAAAAGAGAGACATTACTTTACCAACAAAGGTCCGTCTAGTCAAGGCTATGGTTTTTCCTGTGGTCATGTATGGATGTGAGAGTTGGACTGTGAAGAAGGCTGAGCGCTGAAGAATTGATGCTTTTGAACTGTGGTGTTGGAGAAGACTCCTGAGAGTCCCTTGGACTGCGAGAGATCCAACCAGACCATTCTGAAGGAGATCAGCCCTGGGATTTCTTTGGAAGGAATGATGCTAAAGCTGAAACTCCAGTACTTTGACCACCTCCTGCAAAGAGTTGACTCAATGGGAAAGACTCTGATGCTGGGAGGGATTGGGGGCAAGAGAAGAAGGGGATGACAGAGGATGAGATGGCTGGATGGCATCACTGACTCGATGGACATGAGTTGAGTGAACTCCGGGAGTTGGTGATGGACAGGGAGGCCTGGTGTGCTGTGATTCATGGGGTCGCAAAGAGTCAGACATGACTGAGCGACTGATCTGATCTGATACTGTATTGATGTTTTTCTTTCTGGCTTACTTCACTGTGTATAATAATAGGCTCCAGTTTCATCCACCTCATTAGAACTGATTCAAATGTTTTCTTTTTAATGGCTGAGTAATACTCCATTGTGTATATGTACCACAGCTTTCTTATCCATTCATCTGCTGATGGACATCTAGGTTGCTTCCATGTCCTGGCTATTATAAACAGTGCTGCGATGAACATTGGGGTACACGTGTCTCTTTCCCTTCTGGTTTCCTCAGTGTGTATGCCCAGCAGTGGGATTGCTGGATCATAAGGCAGTTCTATTTCCAGTTTTTTAAGAAATCTCCACACTGTTCTCCATAGTGGCTGTACTAGTTTGCATTCCTACCAATAGTGTAAGAGGATTCCCTTTTCTCCACCCCTTCTCCAGCATTTATTGTTTGTAGATTTTTGGATAGCAGCCATTCTTATCGGCATGAGATGGAACCTCAAACCTCAAATAGCCAATGCAATCTTGAGAAAGAAGAATGGAACTGGAGGAATCAACCTGCCTGACTTCAGGCTATACTGCAAAGCTACAGTCATCAAGACAGTATGGTACTGGCACAAAGACAGAAATATAGATCAATGGAACAAAATAGAAAGCCCAGAGATAAATCTATGCATTTATGGACACCTTATCTTTGACAAAGGAGGCGAGAATATACAATGGAGAAAAGACAATCTCTTTAACAAGTGGTGCTGGGAAAACTGGTCAAATACTTGTAAAAGAATGAAACTAGAACACTTTCTAACACCATACACAAAAATAAACTCAAAATGGATTAAAGATCTAAACGTAAGATCAGAAACTATAAACTCCTAGAGGAAAACTTAGGCAAAACACTCTCCAACATAAATCACAGCAGGATCCTCTATGACTCACCTCCCAAAGTAATGGAAATAAAAGCAAAAATAAACAAATGCGACCTAATTAAACTTAAAAGCTTTTGCACAATGAAGGAAACTATATGCAAAGTGAAAAGACAGCCTTCAGAATGGAAGAAAATAATAGCAAACGAAGCAATGGACAAAGAATTAGTCTCAAAAATATACAAGCAACTCCTGCAGCTCAATTCCAGAAAAATAAATGACCCAATCAGAAAATGGGCCAAAGAACCAAACAGACATTTCTCCAAAGAAGAAAAACAGATGGCTAACAAACACATGAAAAGATGCTCAACATCACTCATTATCAGAGAAATACTCTCTTCCATTCTTAATGTTGAGATCCTCAGAGGAGTGGTAGCAAGATGGCAATAATTGTTGGAGTCACATCCAGACCCAGCAACATGCTTAGGAGGAATAAGAACTGTTACTGTCTCTGTCCTTTTCTGAGATCAAGGAAATCTTTCCAGAAACCCCTCAATTGACTATCTTGTACTATAGGTCATAATTGTGTTACAGGCCATCGTGGGTTACTCACAAGTCTGAAACCAATCACTGCCGAGCAGGGGTGGGATTACCATTACAATCCTACAGACAAATCAAGATCTACTCCTGGAACTAGTATTAGGATCATCTTCCCTTTAGTCATTTGAGTGCATGCATGTGTGCTTAGTCGCTCAGTCATGTCCAACTCTTCGCAGCCCCATGGACTCTAGCCCACCGGGCTCCTCTGTCCATGGGATTTTCCAGGCAGGAATACTGTAATGGCTTGCCCTTTACTTTTCATCCTCCAGGGGATCTTGTCCACCCAGGGATTGAATCCGTGTCTCCTGAGTCTCCTGAATTGACAGGCAGATTCTTTACTGTTAAGCCGCCTGGGAAACACCCCACATAAGAGTAGATACCTGAATAAGATATGAGTTTGTGGGGAAGAAAGAAGAAAATAGTGATGCTGGGTTGGCAACAAATAATTTCCATTCTCTTCAAGTAGATTCATGTCTCATGTGGGAGATAAGGTTGTAAAGTTGACACATAAAGATAAGAATCATGTATATTCAAAATTATCTTGAAAATACCTCAAAACTACATGATATTTTGAAGAGTGACTTAATGTTCAGTAAATTCAGTATAGCCATTTTGGTAACATTCAATAGATTTCAGTTTATTTGAGTGAGGCCAGATGAAATTGTGAGTTTACATTTGTAGACCAGAGTGATATTTTCTACTATGAAAGGTGCACAGGAAAGAAAGAAATAAAAGTCATACGGCCTAACAGAGTAAATTGCTATGCAAATGGAGTAAGATGGTAAGTGAAAGTACCCACCACTACAATGCAGTAGCCAGTTTATAAAATCAGAGTTATGCAAACTTGAAAGAGTACAACATAAGAATATTAATAAATTCTCACAAGACGGGCAGCTTTTGAAATCGTGTATATATACACACACACATTCTCAGTTATGTTCAACTCTTTGCAATGCCATGGACTGTAGCCCTCCAGGCTCCTCTGTCCATGGAATTTTCCAGGCAAGAATACTGGAGAGGGTTGCCGTTTCCTCCTCCAGGGGATCTTCCTGACCCAGGAATCAAACCCAAGTTCTGGCATCTCCTGCATTGGCAGGCAGATTCTTTACCACTAGTGCCATCTGGGAAGCCCTTTGAAACCATAGAAATACCAAAAAGAAAAAAAAACAAAACACTTTTTTAAATACATAAACAATCACACGGTTTTAAAGCTTGAGGGTCAGGTATTTGGGAACCGTGTTATTGCTACATGGTGCACCATGGTGATGCCACTTCAGACAGCAAAGAAATACCTTCCTTCCTTTGTCAGTTTTATGAAAAATTAATTTTGGATTATGTAAATGTTAAAGTATAGGAGGCCCCCTGTTAGCAGGAGACAAGGGTTTGATCCTTGGTCAAGGTGGATCCCACATGCAAGTAAGTCCATGGCCACAACTACTGAGCCTGTGCTTTAGAGCCTGTAAGACACAGCTCCTGAAGCTCACATGCCTAGAGCCTGTGCTTTGCAACAGGAGAGGCCACCAAAATGAGAAGCCCACACACTACAACTAGAGAGCAGGCCCTGCTCATCGCAACTAGAGGAAAACCCCTGTAGCATGATGACCCAGCATAGCCAAAAATAAATAAATAAATTTAAACAATTTTTTCTCACTCTCTGGGGCCAGGGTGCTAAGTTTATCTATTTGAATTCACATAATATGAATGTCCATATAATGTAACTCCACTCCGTTTTATTTATGCTGGTATTTAAGTAGACCAGTAAGAATTGTCTCTTTAGTTACTAACACTACCCAACTCCATCCTTTATTTGGGGGTGTTTGATTGAACCAAAAATTCATACTATAAACACACATACTTAACAAAAGAAGGGGAACATTTGTATTCTGTCAGGTAGGGAAGCAACAAAATAGATGAAGGGTGGCACAGTTGAGTTCACAAAATACAATCTGCTGTCAAGCTTGAAGAGAGCCAGAGGGTAAAGGGTTAGCAGCCCAAACCTGACAAAGGTCAAGGAGTAATCATTTGTCAAGTGTCAGGAATAGACAGTACACGAATCAGAAACAAAAGTCTCCTTGGGAAAAGAGGAGCTAAATTCCAAGTATTAGACCCATCCCGATGATTACGAGTATGACTCAATATACTTAGGATTGTGCTTTCCAAAATAAGTTCAATGGAACATCAGGTCCTTGATATGCTCTTTAGGAGGGGACTCTGTCATCAAGTGTGCAAAATGCTACTGACTTGACCCCTATTTTAGAGAATCTCAGTACCTCTTATCCTATTAAAAGACATTCCTGTAGAAAAGACACCTTCTCACCTTGGAAAGCACAAATGGTGGCATCAAGTCAGACTTTCCCAAGTGTGTGCTGGGGAACAATTTCTGTGGGATATTTGCAGGTTTGGTGCCTAAATAAGATATTCCATGGTTAGGTATCTTGAAGTCATCCGACTTGATGTCACCGTTTTTACTTCATGCCTGGGCAGGAATCGTAGGCCAGATGAGAGGATGTGTAAGTCACTGAAGTCATCAGTGGGAAGACACTGAGTCTTTTAGAGGTAGAAGAAGACTTGTTGCAGATAAACTCAAAACTTGGTGGGTTTGTAACTGGAGACAATTTAAGTTGAAATACAGTCTGAAATAAGGTAATATTAATTATCATTAATGGCTTCCCTGGTGGCTCAGTGGTAAAAAACCTGCCTACCAATGCAGGCAACTCAGGTTCAATCCATTGGGAAGATCCTCTGCAGACAGAAATGGCAACCGACTGCAGTATTCTTTCCTGAAGAAACCCATGGTCAGAGGAGCCTGGCAGGCTACAGTCCATGAGGTTACAAAAGAGTTGGACATGACTTAACAACTTAACAACAAACAATTATCATTAACATGGATAATTTTTTAAATTATCAGTAAGATTATCATTGTGGGAAGAATTTGAAGACTCAGATTCAAATTCTGGCTCTGAAACATGATAATGATGTTATCTTGTATGACCTTTGTTTTGTAGCATTAATTTTTGTAACAAACACACAAAATGTTGAGTAGTCTAAGCATAACAGAAGTTTGATTCTTATTCCCATAAGACCCAAACAGATGTTTATGATTAATGGGTAGCTTTCATCAGAGAGGTTATTCAGAGACCCAGACTCCTTCCATCTTTTGACTCTGCCAACTTCATCAGGTGGCTTACAGAGTTACTGTGCTCATAGAAATCAAATCAGTGGTTAAGAGAAAGAACAGAGGAGAGAATGCAGGGTGCTTTTAGCACACATCAGGAGGGCTTACATTCTGTTGGTTAGAACAGTTACATGGCCACACCTGTTTGGAAGGGAAGCTGGAATTGTAGTCTACCCACGTATGTAGGAAGAGTAAAAAAGCAGGTTGATGAACATCTAGCAAGTTTCTGCTACAGCACTTAAGATAAATCTTTCTGTGAAAGAGCTTCATTAGACCTACATAGATGACAAATAGATTTCAACACAAGTTCCATTCATTCAACAGACAGTCATTACCTGGGGCAGAAACTAAGAGCAATTCCATGGTTGGCTCTGGACTCAGTAGAAAATGACTTTACCAACAACTGGCAATGTGTGTCATGCAGAGGGCATATGGAGCCGTGGGATAAGTGACATACATTTACATCCTGTGTAGAAAACACACACCCTGTGTGTTTCTCCTTTACTTTCACTCTACTATCACACTCACAACACTTCTGACACCAGATGTGTGGGTTTTCCACACCTCAAGCAATTCTGCGACTCCTACTTGATGCCCTACAAGTCAATTCAGTTCTGACACTGTCCTTAAGGAGTTAGCAGCAGAGCCCACAGGCAAAGGATTCAATCCCACAAGGCCACCTCCACTTCAGATATCACTTCAGATCGCACATTTCAAGCTGTTGACCTGTGTTCCCATGACCCCTCCTTGCATTTGATAAGTTGCTAGTATGGGTCACAGAACTTGGGGAAATACTTACTTATACGTACCGGTTTATGGTATAATAAAGGATAAGATGGGCTTCCCTGGTGGCACTAGTGGTAAAGAACCCAACTGCCAATGCAGGAGACATAAGAGACATGGGTTTAATCCCTGGGTCAGGAAGATTCCCCTAGAGGAAGGTATGGCAACCCACTCCAGTATTCTTTCCTGGAGAACCCCATGAACTGTAGCCTGGCAGGCTACAGTCCAGTCACAAAGATTTGGATGTGACTGAAGTGACTGAGCACATACACACACACACACACACAAAAAATATAGTATAGCACACACCAGATAAAGAGGTACACAAGGGAGGTTCAGGAAGGTCCTATGTACAGGACTGTATCTCCCTGAGGAGTTGGGATGTACTCCTCCAGGAATGATGTGTTCACCAGAAGCCCTCTGAACCACATACTATTGAGAGTTTTATGGAGGCTTCAACACACAGGCACAATCGATCATGAACTCAAATATAGCTCCTCTCCCTTCCTGGAGGATAAGGAGTGGGGCTGAAAGTTCTAGGCTTATAATCATGGCTTGGTCTTTCTGCTGACCAACCCCCATCCTGAAGCCAACCAGGAGCCCACCAAGAGTTGCTTCATTAGAACAAAGACACTTCTGTCAGCCAGGAAATTCCAAAGGATTTAGGAGCTTTGGAACAGAGCTCCTAAGCTATATATAACTCAAAACTATATATATAGTTTTATATCCCTAAGAAGATCTCTGAGTCCTTCCCAGCATCTTATATTTGGAGTCAAATTGGCCAGGAGTCAAACTTCCTATATTAAACTCAGTTCTACCACTTACTAGCTGTATGACCTTGGACAAATTACTTAAACTGTCTGCTCACTTATCAATAGAATGAGGAAAATAATACCAACCCTAAAATGTTGAAGATGGCTCAAACATATTAAGAGCTTCATATAACGTTTAGCAAATAATGTCCATTCCTATGTACCTAATATTATAATTAATGATTCTAATCTCTAATTTAGATATCATATTCTCCAAAGCAAAAGGCATAAACATAAAAGCCTAACTTAAGTGAATGAAACCCTATGTTACCAAGACAGATAGGAGTTGGGGTAGCTTAAATAAATAAAATATTTGACTCACCCTCAAATAATTGGTCAGAATTTTAGCATCCTTCTCTTCTCACCATCTAAAAGCATGTTAATGACCACGAAGAAACTAATAGTTTGCAACTCTAGAAATGTGATGTCCAATGACCATAACTACATGGCATTCCATATCTCATTAAAGGAAACAATCCGACTCAGCCAAAAAGAAAAATGAACAACTTTTTCATTGCATGGAATTTGTACATGCAAGAGTTGTATTGTTAGGATCTTTGAGTAACAAACAGTAATATAATGCATTTAAAGGCTCTTTTACAAAAGATATAGAAAGATTATTCCATATAGCTGTTTGTTATATCAACTCTATAAAAGATAAGAGCATAATACAACGTTCTGTAGATAATTGAGGTAGGCTTGGGGTCATAAACCCAGTCACCTTATGTTCACTTGGGCTTCCTTGGTGGCTCAGACAGTAAAGAATCTGCCTGCAATGCAGGAGACCTGGGTTTGATCCCTGGGCCAGGAAGATCTCCTGGAGAAGGGAATGGCTCCCCGCTCCAGCATTCTTGCCTGGAGAATTCCATGGACAGAGGAGCCTGGAAGAGTCGGACACAACTGAGTGACTAACACTTTCGGTACTTTCCTGTGTTAACTTAAGAGGAGAGGTCATGATTATCCTAACTAAGCAATAGCCATACAGTTGACACATGAAATGTCTGTGTTTGCATTTGAAACACTATGGAGTTATTTGTCCTTAAACTTTCAGAAAATGCAGTCCAGATAGGTAACACTTTCTAAGTAGAACAAAAAGGAAAAGGGAAAGAAAACATGGCGGGAAGGAAAAGAAAAGCACTGTGATGATGAAAAACTATCAGGTTTCCAGTTCAGACTTTTGTTTTAAAATATCAATTCCGGAAACCGAGCTTGCAGATAAAATAGTAATCATCATCTTAAAATAGCAAGCAGTAACCAGTTACAAAATTCATAATATTGTGTCTTTTGTATCATGGACATAGTCATTTGTAATTCAATTATGTAACTGATGCTGTCCATATAAATCCATTAAGGCAGTTTAATAAATAGCAGTCAAGTACTAATTACAAATATCCATCTCACTATTACAATGCCACAGAGTATCACATGACTGTAATGTCAAATCTTGAGATGTTCTCTCAGGAAGAAAAAAATATGTATGTATGTGTATACATATGTATGTATGTATACATGTATGTGTGTGATGTATGAATGTACTTATATAAAATAATGTACATATATATACATAAAAATGAGTACTCATATGCTGTCATTTAAGGTAACTGGTACAAATTATAAAGTAGATGAATCTTATTTCACATAACATTTGCCACTTTGAAAATCAAAAATGGGTTTTCTTTAGAAAATGAAATAATTCATTTTGTAAGAACATCTGCACACAAAGTAAAAACAAAAAGATCCCTTTCAATCTCTGATTTCCCTATCAGGCTATCCTCACTGGGAAAGATTTATATTCATGATAACACTTGTCCTCCCCCTTGCCAAGCAAGTGAACTCAGTATGAAAATCAGTGCCAGAGACAGAGAGAAAGTGGAAAATGTGGAAAGTGGAAAATGTTATATATAAATATATAACAACAAAATTAAACCTTAAAAATATCCCAAGGAGTATATTACTGGGAAAAAAAAATTTTTGTGTGAAAGTGGAAATGATATATATAAATATATAACAACAAAATTAAACCTTAAAAATATCCTAAGGAGTATATTACTGGGGAAAAAAAATTTATAGGCATTTCTTTCAGAAAAATTGAATTCACAAATATTTCATTTATATGTTCTCCATTCTCAGTCTATTCAGTTAAAGAAGTATTTACAAATGTGTATCGGATGCCTCTGTTTGCTGGGCAGTGTGCTAGGAAATGAGGATGCTATAGACTCTGCCCTCACGAAACAACATTTTACGAAGTTTACTCAAATGAGAAATTTTGAAAGAAATCGATACATGAGGCTTTTTTGGACTAGTGACTTGAGGTCAGCTAAGAGTCCTCATAAATATAAATGGTTGCACTGATATATACGGTACAGAGAGCATCAACTCACATGTATGATCAAAACTGGGGAGAGTCATGTTGCCTCATGACAATATTATGATCATTTTTAAGGATGCTTAAGACCTAAGATCTTTTGTCAACACAAGCCTAACAATCTTCTTTCTTTAGATGAGGAAATGAAAGTTGGAGACTATGGAACATTTCAATTCATGAAAAAATTAGAAGCTTTAGCATGGCCTATTATTTAACTTTCTCCTGGAGCTGCTGCTGCTGCTGCTGCTGCTAAGTCGCTTCAGTCGTGTCCGACTCTGTGGGACCCCATAGATGGCAGCCCACCAGGCTCCGCTGTCCCTGGGATTCTCCAGGCAAGAACACTGGAGTGGGTTGCCATTTCTTTCTCCAATGCATGAAAGTGAAAAGTGAAAGTGAAGTCGCTCTGTCGTGCCCGACTCTTAGCAACCCCATGGACTGCAGCCTTCCAGGCTCCTCCATCCATGGGATTTTCCAGGCAAGAGTACTGGAATGGGGTGCCATTGCCTTCTCCTCCTGGAGCTGCTAAAAAATTCAATTAATGCAAATAGTAAGTCATGAAATGTCCAAGAAGCAGTGAACAAAAGTGTAAAGAAAGTCTGGAGTCCACAGTTGCCTGGCATTTCCGTGAGCAAATTGCAGATTTGTATAGCATCCACACTAAGAAGAGAATCTTCAACTTTCTATGTGTGGGTCCCTTTCTGTGCCAGCTCTCCAGCTTTGTGTTCTGCCTGCCCTCTGAGAGCGGTGTTTTCACATGTGGCAATTGGCCTAAGCTTGTGGCTCTCAGGTTGACAAAGTTGAGATTTGGTCTGAGATTGGTCTGAGACAAGGTCTGGGATTGACAAAAGACCTTCAGGTTGGCCAAGAGTTGGTCCAGAACACAAGACTCAGGTATTTTGGTGACTGAGTGTAGTTTGGATCTGCTATTAAGGAGAGAAAATGGGAATGAGAATCAGATGACTGTATATGATGAATAAATATATGGATCTGAGATTTACAGGTTATAGATGAGAGCAACAGAAAAACTGAGAGGCTGCTATCATTGTGGCCAATTAAGAGAAGAAACAGCAAAGGAAAACCCTCTTTTGGCTTTGTAAGGAGGTGAGGAAGGCCAGTGTACATCAACAAAGGAAAAATCACCGGAGGTGCACAGGTGGGAATGGCCACAGTCCATCTGACCCCTTCACTAACAACGGTCAGGTGACTTGGTAGGTAGCTATCCTCTAAGGGAGGCACTGCTACATTCAATGTAATGCCATTTAATTTTTGCTATTTATAATTATCTTTTTAAGTGATGGCTCTTCTGTCTGCCAAGTACCTAGGGAGAGATTAAAATTCCAGTTTGGGAGTGAAAATAAGGAGAGCTAAATTGTTTTGCCTAATTGAGGGGAAATTTTCTGATATTCTTTGACTAGGAGAAGGGCAAAGAGCAAAGAAGAGAAAAAAGAGAAAACTAGACAGGGTGAGGCTCTGGTTTGACCTGAGAGGTTGCAATGTAGGTCTGTAACTCGTTTGCTATCTAACTTATTTTGTGGACACCCCCATGAATTTCTGTCTCCCCAACATAGTTCTGGATTGAACGATTGTTTTAACTGATGTGTGCTTTTTACTGGAGAGTTGTTTTATAAATCAACATAGTACAGGCACTTTTTGGAAGAGTTAGCATGAAAAGAGTTACGAACTTGGTGGTTTCTTCAGGTTAGTACCTGTGCAGAAAATTGGAGTCTGCTGTATGTATGGAAAACCTCATATCTATTTGAGAACCTTATTTTGAATCCAGACAGAATTCCTCATCCCCTGGACCTCAAATAAAGCAAGCTCAACTTACTGTTTCCATGATAGCTGCAAACAAGTCAGTCTGTTGAGAGAGCTGGAAATTGGGAAAAGGCTTTCTCTGTGGGACTGAACAGTTTCGAAGTCTCTTGAAGTTAAGTCTTGACTGCAGCCTGAAGTGAAGCCTGTCAACACCCTGGGTTGTAAGCCAGAGCTCAAAATGATGTGCTCTGCTCTGCTTCCCAGACAAAAGCCTGGTTTTCATCATTCTTGAGGCATCTCAAAACCTTTGCAAGTTGAGAATAGTCTTGTAAAACTGTGTAACTCTCAGACAGCTTGTGAGCCTCAGGTCCTGGGAGACAATAAAGACTTGTTGAGCTGAATGAGAGCTTGACAAGTCTTCCTTCTGGTCCATTTTTAGCTGGGACTGCAGCACTGTCCCAAAGAGATGGAAACTTTCCTTTGCCTAGAGCTCTCTTAGAAAAGATTTCACCATTTTTCTCACCGTCAAGCATTCTTTCTCAGATCAATCTAAATGTCTCATGGGCTAAAGAATTGATACGCCCTGTTTGCAGAGCCTGCTGCTTTCTCTAGATTAGAAGCTCTATCCTTTAGTGGGAATTCATGCTACTGTCTATCCCACATACTATCCATCAACTGATCCCTCTTGTCTTCATCAAGATTGAAAATAAGAGATAGACGCTAACATCGTAGCCTAGCAGGAATGTGTATTTGGTGCTCAGGAAATAAGGACGACTGAGCCAGTCGTCCTTAACGCAGCTCCAAGATGCCCTTCCCTTGTCCCAGAATAAACACTGAGAATGAATGCTTCAGCGCTGGTCACCCACTTAGCAGGCAAGGCAAAGCAGTGACTAGTCAGCAAATTGTTCATCCCTAAGACAGCCTAGGTATCTGTGACCACTGCCCTTTAAATCATATAAAATGAATGAGCTCTTTAGTTGCCAAATCTGGAAGCCTTGGAAAAACCTATATCAACTCTTGGTAATTAGAATGATCAGAAACCTCTTATGGAGACTCTGTCCCATGCCTATAACATCAGGAATATTTGACTATATAGTATTACAGGTATTGCCAGTAAGACATGGAAATTTTGTCAAGTTCTCTTCCCAAAGAGGTTCAAGTATTCTTGGTAACAGTTTTACCCTAGTCACTGGGGAATGTGCATCTGCTTTGAGTGATGCCCTGTAAAACAGACCTTGATTTCCAAGGTTACACTTCAAAAGATCCACTGTTCTTTTTGTGAAAGATTAAAAAAAAATAAAGTGGTTAAAGAACAACTGTGCTCCAGCTGAGATATTTAACTTAGAAAATATGTGATAAGCTCTGCAAATGTGCCATTTCTCATCCATGGCTTAGCAGTTATCTCATTTTTATATCAGAGTGGCATTAAAATGATATCATGCATAGGAATTTTGCCACAAATGAGTTTATATTAACCCAAATTTGGTGAATTGTAAATTCCTTATTGTGTAATTCATGATTTGGTTTTTATTATCATGGATGGTCAAAAATAGCCAGTATTGTTATCCAGCATGGTTTGGTTACATGGTTACATGGACTTTGCAATCACACAGACCTAGTTTCAAATTATAAGCCGATACTTAGGATTAGGTTGAACTATATTATATTGCTGCCTTTGTAATTTAAAATGGTCAAATAACAGCAAGCATTTCCATGTGATTCAGCCTAATAGCTCTGTGACCATGTTTCTCAGTCTTTCTGAGCTTCACTTATTTGTACTATAAAGTTAATAGTATCTCCTAGAAATGTAATAAGGGTTGAATCCAGTGAATCCTAAAGGAAATAAACCCTGAATATTCATTGGAAGGACTGATGCTGAAGCTGAAGCTCCAATATTTAGGCCACCTGATGCAGAGCCGACTCACTGGAAAAGACTGATGCTGGCAAAGATTGAGGGCAGGAGAAATGGGCGGCAGAGGATGAGATGGTTAGATAACATTGCTGATTCAATGGACATAAATTTGGGCAATCTCCTGGAGAGAGTGAAGAACAGGGAAGCCTGGTGTGCTGTAGTCCATGGGGTCACAAAGAGTCAGACATGACTTAGCAGCTGAACAGCAACAACAAGTATATCCGAAACTCCTAGTCCCAGGCCTTGCTTACTGGAGACACACAGTAAATGCTGTCTTTATAGTTGGTCTCACATAATTATTTTATGATTTTAGTCTATCGGCTATAAAACTTCTTTTTTTTTTTTTAAGAAAGAGAAAAGGGAAGGAAAATGCCAGTAGTGCAAGTTTAGTTATATTATTTCTGTTAAAAATCATAACAGATACACATTAGAGTAGTTAAACCATATCTCATTTCTCAAATAAGGTGTTAAACTCAGAGAACATTAAGTTAAATATGATTCTTTCTTTTTATGGAATCTCCAATCACTTTTTGAATAATTCCCCCCAAATTTATACTCCAGCATATCAGAGAAGAGTTAGATACTGTAAAGTAAGTCGTCAGCAAATCAAAGGCCTAAGACTAATTCAAGAGCAGTTTTCCAAGTCTGCAGAATCTCACCACAGGATATCGCTTCATTGTGTTTCATAAATACTTTAAAACAGTTAGCATTTTTAACTCTGTCCAGAATCACCAATCCATCATTTTGCCCAGATGTGACATTACTGAGTCGATTTAGCCTAAAGAATCCTTTGGTTTATTAACAGTGACTTTCTTGTTATTAAGTGAGCTGAGAAGGCTTTGATATGCCCTTTAAGATCATATGTGGGCCCTGCTATTTTTAATAATCATTGCCCCTACAGACTTCATATATATGCTCATTTAGATAATGAGAAGAATCTACATGTACTGTATAGGACTTTGAATTCCCTGCATAATATGAATGAATATTAAACATCAGAATCTGAAAAGAATCTATTGAAATTCCATTAATATTTATAACTGATCTGTGGGACTAAGGGAATTCTTCAGTATAAAATATTCCAAATTCATGTTTGTAAGAATGAAGCATCCTTGAATTTAAAAATAGAGTTTTCCTCACTGAAATAGATTTCTATTATATACATACCTAGTGAATTCTTTTTGTTGATATTCTATATCCTTACATTATTAGATTCAGGAAAGGCATTTTAGAACCTTGAGCTCAATTGAACCTAACCCACTCTTTTTTTATTACAAATAGCATGCCTGTTTGTTCCCTTTTCCACCATCTATATTCCTAATATTGGTTTCTCAGGAGTAGCTAGCAATATCATAAAGACTGTAGTCTATTTGATTTAAGAATCTTGGGTAAAATATTAAGATTCAATATTTTTTTTGTCAAGATATAACAAGAAGAATAATTTCACTGGTCTTATTAGTAAAGGAGATAAGAATGTCCACAGTAAACCAGTAAATTTCTTCTATGGAAAGGACCAGAAATATTTTGACACAATCATAAATAAGAACTTCATCTGATTAGTCTCAGTTGTTCAAATTCGACATTTTATAATGTCAGGGCAAAACCTTCTCTTTAATGTGCCAAATGAACTAGAGCAAATATTAGGTCAAACCCTCCAGCCCAGATACTTATTTCATCTGTTCATGGTATCCTTTTGAACAGTTACAAATCTAAAGCTGAACTGAATTATGCAGCTAACTATGGTGATAAAGTGGTATCCTTAGAGCAGACCAGCATGCTGGCGCAAAGGAAAAACCTTGCCCAACTCCAGGAAAAGAGTCCAATCATAATACCACTTAACACACAAAATTTCATATAGGGCATGATGCTGAGTAGGCCAGAATAACAATGTATAATAAAGGATGACTGCTTATTGCTGGGGAGTATTGGGAAAGTGGGACATTTTCATCGACTGTCATCATAGAAAATCAGGGCTTTCGTACATGCTGCAGAAGAACTCCGGCAAGGTCTGGAACACCAAGTGCGAGTTAGGACAAATCGCCTGCTCTGGGGACCTTGGTGGGTCCAGTTAAAGGACTATTGAAATGCTTCCATATTTTTTTCCTTTTGGCAGTGCCAATAAAAGTTGCAACAGGCTGAAAATCTCCTTGTGACTAAGGATAAATAGATGTTTTCATAAAACTCGGGAGGTCTTAACCAGAGAAAAAACTTCTCGCAAACAGATTCTGAAATATATGCAGTCCACTCAGTGAGGCCCCATTTGCTAAATGGGCAGAATCTATGGAATTTTTAAAGGATCTGATGCAAGGATCACAGAGGAAAGATTATTCCACCCCTGGAAAGCAAGTAGAATTCAGAATATGATTGACAAGAGTTACTTTACTCCTTAAAAAAAAAAAAATCTATGTATGTTATAATCAAACTTAGCATGTGAAGCACTGGCTCTTGATTGTCTGCCTTCGAAATTCAGAACTTGTTCATCCTTTAATCTTCTCTGTTTCCGCAAATGGAGCCACCAATCAATGTCTTAGCCTCTTTAGCCTCAAATCAGGAATTATCCTTGCTTTTTAATTCTCTTTCATTGAACTCACTTCCGTTCACCACTGCAGTCACAAACCACGCACCACCTTGTTTTCTTTTGTTGTTTTTTTCCCTCTTGTTTTAACTGGTCTCTCCATATTGCTCCACTCCGATTCATTCATCACATAGCCAGAATGATCTTCTTCAAACACATCTGGTTTTGCCCTTCCTACGCAGAATGCTTTACTGCTTTCTCTCTGCACATAGGATTAAACCTCAGATCCTTACCATGACCTACAAGGTCCTGAATGAGCTCATTCAGGGGTCACAAACCTTCTAAAAAGGGCAGATAGTTCATACTTTAGACTCTGTGAGCTATACAGAGTTGCTCACTTGTTGTAACTCCTTAGCTCTACTGTGTCACACAGGGCTTCCATGGTAGCTCAGATGGTAAAGAATCTGCCTGCAGTGCAGGAGACCCAGATTCGATCCCTGGGTCAGGAAAATCCCCTGCAGAAGGAAAAAGCAACCCACTCCAGTATTCTTGCCTGGGAAATCCCATGGACAGAGAAGCCTGGCAGGGTACAGTCCATGGGATCACAAAGAGTTGGACATGACTGAACGACTAACATTCACACAAGTCATGGTGCTGCTGCTAAGTCGCTTCAGTCGTGTCCGACTCTGCGTGACCCCATAGACGGCAGCCCACCAGGCTCCCCCGTCCCTGGGATTCTCCAGGCAAGAACACTGGAGTGGGTTGCCATTTCCTTCCCCAATGCATGCAAGTGAAAAGTGAAAGTGAAGTCGCTCAGTCGTCTCCGACTCTTAGCGACCCCATGGACTGCAGCCCACCAGGCTCCTCCGTCCATGGGATTTTCCAGGCAAGAGTACTGGAGTGGGGCGCCATTGCCTTCTCCCTAAGAAGCACTAAAAGGGGTGAAATGATTCACTCCACATACAGGTAAAGTTACACATTCTAGTAACTTCACCTGGAGAGCTGGACAAACAACTCTAGAGATGCTTTAAAGGATCTCTGATACCACAATGAATTTATCAGGAAATACCACAGGACCGATCCAATGAGTCTGTATAATCAGCTCTCATTCAGAGAGAGGTAGACACCGAAATTCCCTGTGGAGTGTCCTCAAAATGTCCATCATGTCCAAGGTCTATACCTGAAAATACTGATTAAGGAATTTTGGGGGTAAGACCCAAACTCCTATAGGTTTGTGACTCTGATGTGTATACACACAGAGTGGTGTGTATACTGTGTGTACACATCACAGGTGTGTACTCTGCTGTGTGCACACCACACACCACTGAGCCCAAGTTGAAAAGCAATGATACAAAAGTTAGTTCCAGCAGCTACATGAAGTTGTCAACTGGAACCTTCTACACTATATCTTAATCCTTGCAACTAGCTGAGAGTGTACTAACATACATTTCCCTGACCTCAACCTAAAATTCTGAGTCTCCACCCCTATAAAATATCTGTGAATCACCTTTTGGTTTTGGTTAACTATCTTTGAGAGGATTTAACTTCTCAGTGGAATTCAGAAAATGGCAGTGTAAGAAAGGCATGGAAAATGAGTCATTAACTCTCTATTGTTTTATCCCAATTCTCCGTTTTAACAAGAAACCTACCAGAAAAATCTGGTAATTTTATCAACTCAAGTGTTAACTTCAATGAGTATTTAAGCAGAACCAGATAAAACCTGCTATACTAGAATATTCAGATTCCACTCTTTCAATTACCAAAACTTTCCAAAAAATTCCAATTTCCCAATTACATCATAAACGGTTACCCTAGTAATTGGTAAGTAGTTGGTGACAACTACTCTGTATTTTGTATGTCATTCTACAAATATTTAAAGATCCAGGAAGTTATAAAAGACTTAAATACACTCTCGTATAAAATTATGAGGCTTCCCAGGTGGATCAATGGTAAAAAAAAAAAAAAAAAAAATCCCCCTGCCAAGCAGGAGATGCAGGTTTGATCCCTGGGTTGGGAAGATCCCCTGGGGAAGGAAATGGCAACCCCCTCCAGAGAGGTCACAAAGCATCGGACAGGACTGAGCGACTAAGCACAGCACAGCACATAATCAGAAAAACCTAATCAAATTAGTGATTCAGGAATGACCTTTGTGAAATTAATTAGCAGCACACTTGAAATGAGGGGTGTGTAATTCATAGGTATACCTCAGAATGTCAGTGTTACAAAGGTGTTTGTGGTTGACACATTGTGACTTTTACACAAAGCTGCATGCAGGTTGGGCTTCTCTACTCCATAATGTAGATGTGCTATCTCGAGCATGAGCCCTTAAGGTCAACATAGAGGTGAGAAAGAAACGGAAGACATGCCATAACTTTTAATAGCCTTGGACCAGTTGGGATGCACTTCACTTCCCATCATGTCCTCTGATCAAAGCTAGTTACATGGTCCAGCTTAACTGCCATGCTGCTGCTGCTGCTGCTGCTGCTAAGTCGCTTCAGTCATGTCCGACTCTGTGCTACCCCATAGACGGCAGCCCACCAGGCTCCCCCGTCCCTGGGATTCTCCAGGCAAGAACACTGGAGTGGGTTGCCATTTCCTTCTCCAATGCATGAAAGTGAAAACTGAAAGTGAAGTCACTCAGTCGTGCCCGACTCTTAGCGACCCCGTGGACTCACCAGGCTCCTCTGCCCATGGGATTTTCCAGGCAAGAGTACTGGAGTGGGTTGCCATTGCCTTCTCCGAATTTCAGGTAGCCTGTGAACCATTTGGTGAAAATTAACTATCTCTGCCAGACAATATAAAAAAATAGTGCAAATATATTTCCTAATATTAAGCAAAATTGGCTATACAAAAGTACTATGAACCACTCATATTGCTATATCATAGGTGATATATTTTATCAATTTGAAAAGCTTTTCTTAAATTGTAATCTCTTTTATGTTAATATTTCACTTGATAGTAACCATTAGAATCTAACTTGGATGTCTTCTTCAGACCCTTTTCTTTAATGTTTAGAAGAGAAAAATGCTCATTTTGTGATAATTTCATTTTATGACCATGATTTTTCTATATAATCTGTAAATTTGGGCAGAATTCATTTTAAAAGAATTCTATGTTCATTTCTTCTTAAAAGTGAAATATTATAATAAAAGTTGACTGTAAGGAAATGAACTTCATAAGAAAAGAAATATCTTATATTCTTTGCTCTCCAAATTATGAGTCTCCATAAGTTATTCATCAGTCATGCATTCAATGAATATTTATTGCATTTCACTGATGGGCCAGACATCATTCTAAGTGTTCAGGTGAATAAGACTGCTCTTCTACTGCTTACATTTGACAGAGAATATTTAAACATATTACAGAATAATGATAAAAAGTTAGAATTCCTTATCAGCAAAATTTCAACAGTATTTAATCTGATATTCTCTTGTATCCTTGTTATTTTATTTCGGCAAATATTTGTGAAATGGAAGTATCAGTATCTCTGTAGGACACTGTCTTTTCATCTAGTCAGTATTCCTAGTCAGGTCTTTAGTAATTCTTGTTACACTTACAGGAATATAAAAATGTACCTTGTTTTAAAGGGATAGTAATAAGCTCTGAAGCCATATCTGCTCCACTGAAGAAGATAGAAACGGTTCTCTATTTTGAAATCAGTCTCCTGGGGTCTCTCCTCCTTACTTACACAGGCACACCTCGCTTCCTTGCATTTCACTTACTGTGCTTAGCAGATATTTTATTCTTCACAAAATGAAGGTTTGTGACAACCCCATGTCAAGCCAGTCTCTGGGTGCTGTTTTTCAATATCATTTGCTCACTTTGTTTCTCTGTGTCACATTTTGGTAATTCTCATAACATTTCAAGGTTTTAAATTATTATTATATTTGTTATGATGCTCTGTGATCAGTGATCTCTGATGTTACTACTGAAATTGTTTAGGGGCATCAGAAACTGTGCCCATATGACATCGAATGGCCATTCCTCCATGTCTCTCCCTCTCTCCAGGCCTCCCTATTCTCTGAGATACAACAATATTGAAATCAGACCAGTTAATAACCCTACAGTGGCCTCTAAGTATATAAGTGAAAGAAGAGTCACATATCTCTCACTTTAAATCAAAAGCTAGAACTGATTAAGCTTAAGGAGGATGGAATGCCAAAAGCCAGGAGCAGCCAACACCTAGGCCTCTTCTGCCAAAGTCAGCCAAGTTGTGAATGCAAAGGAAAAGTTCTTGAAGGAGATTTAAAGGGCTACTTCAGCAAATAAAAATGATAAGAAAATGAAACAACTTTGTTACTGATAATGGAGAAACTTTTAGTGGTCTGGATAGAAGTACAAGCCAGCCACAATGTTCCCATAGGCCAAAGTGTAACTCAGATCATGGCCCTTACTCTTCAGTTTTGTGGAGGCTGAGCGGTGAGGAAGCTGCTGAAAAAAAGTTTGAAGCTAGCAGAGGTTGGTGATTTATGAGGTTTTAGGAAAGAAGCCATCTCCATAACTCAAACACACAAGGCAAAGAGGCAAGTGCTAATACAGAAGCTAGGGCAGGTCATCCAGAAGATCTAGCTGTGACAATGAATGAGTGTCTACACTAAACAACAGATCTCCAGTGTAGAAGAAACAGCCTACTTTTGGAGGAAGAGGCCGTCTAGGACTTTAATAGCTACAGAGGAGAAGTCAATGCCTGACTTTAAAGCTTCAAAGGATAGGCTGACTGTCTTGTTAGGGGCTAATCCAGCCGGTGACCTGAAGATGAAGCCAGTGCTCATTTACTATTCTGAAAATCCTAGGGTCCTTAGGAATTATGCTAAATCTCTTCTGCCTGTGCTCTATAAATGGAACAACAAAGGTTGGATGATAGCACATCTGTTGACAATATGGTTGACTGAATATCCTAAACGCACCTGTGTGGCTCAGCTGGTAAAGAATCCACCTGCAATGCGGGAGACCTGGGTTCGATCCCTGGGTTGGGAAGATCCCCTGGAGAGGGGAAGGGTACCCACTCCAGTGTTCTGGCCTGAAAAGTTCCATGGACTGTATAGTCCATGGAGTCGCAAAGAGTCAGACAGGACTGAGAAACTTTTACTTTCTTTTACACTGATACCTAGTGCTCAGAAAAAAAGATGCCTTTGCTCATTAACATTGTATCTAGTCAACCAAGAGCACTAATGGAGATGTACAATTAGATCAGTGTTTTCATGCCTGCTAACACATTTTGAACTGTGGTGTTGGAGAAGACTCTTGAGAGTCCCTTGGACTGCAAGGAGATCCAACCAGTCCATTCTGAAGGAGATCAGCCCTGGGATTTCTTTGGAAGAAATGATGCTAAAGCTGAAACTCCAGTACTTTGGCCACCTCAAGTGAAGAGTTGACTCATTGGAAAAGACTCTGATGCTGGGAGGGATTAGGGGCAGGAGGAGAAGGGGACGACAGAGGATGAGATGGCTGGATGGCATCACCGACTCGATGGACGTGAGTCTGAAGAACTCCGGGAGTTGGTGATGGACAGGGAGGCCTGGTGTGCTGCAATTCACGGGGTCGAAAAGAGTCGGACACGACTGAGAGACCGAACTGAACTGAACTGAATACAACATTCATTCCGCAGCCCATAGATCAAGAAGTAATTTTGACTTTCAAGTTTTATTATTAAAGAAATAATTTTGTAAGGCTACAGCTGCTGTAGATAGTATTCCTCCAATGGATCCATACAAAGCAAACTGAAAACCTTCTGGAAAGGATCTGTGATTCTAGATGCCATTAAGAACATAATTCATGGAAAGAGGTCAAAATATCAACATCAATAGGAATTTGAAAGAAGTTGATTCCAAACTTAGTGGATGACTCTGTGGGTTTCAATATTTCAGTGGAGGAAATAACTGCAGATGTAGCAAAAGAAGTAAAATTAAAAGTGGAGGTGGTAGAATTAAAACTGAATTGCTGCAATCTCATGATAAAAGTTTAACAGATGAAGAATTGCTTCTTAGCGATGAGGAAGGAAAGTAGTTCCCTGAGATAGAATCTACTCTTGGTGAAGGTGCTGTGAAGATTGTTGAAATTACAACAAAGGATTTAGAATATTACATGGGGCTTCCCCAGTGGCTCAGCGGTAAAGAATCTGCTTGTGATCCAGTATCCACGGGAGATGCAAGTTCAGTCCCTGGGTCGGGAAGATCCCCTGGAAAAGGGCCTGGCAACCAGTATTCTTGCCTGGAGAATCCCATGGGCAGAGGAGCCAGGCAGTCCACAGTCCATGGGGTCACAAAGAGTCAGACATGACTGAAGCGACTTAGTATGTAGTAGTATAAGCTTAGTTGATAAAGCAACAGCAGGGTTTGGGAGGAATGACTCTAATTCTGAAAGTCCTACTGTAGGTAAAATGCTATCAAACAGCCTTGCATGCTACAGAGAAATTATTCATGAACGGAAGAGTCAGTTGATGTGGCAAACTTTATTGTTGTCTAATTTTAAGAAATTGCCACAGCCACCTCAACCCTCAACAACCACCACCCTGATCAGTCAGCAGCCATCAACATCAAGGCAAGACCCTCCACCAGCAAAAAGTTTACACTGTTTGAAGACTTAGGTGATGGTTAGCAATTTTTAGTAATGTGGTATTTTTAAAAAATTAAGATATGTACATTTTTTTAGACATAATGCTATTGCATACTTAATAGACCACAGTATGAGAAATATCATTTTTATATGCACTGGGAGAATGAAGAATTCATGTGACTTGCTTTATTTTGATATTTGTTTATTGTGGTAGCCTGGAACCAAACCCACAATAATGCTGATCTGGGTCTGTGTCGTTTGCCTCATGGTACTGCTCTAGTGAGATCTATCTCACGCTTCCACCACTGCAGCCACCAGCCCACCACTGAGAACCCTAGGGATGAAAGAACCTTGGAAATCTAGTTCTCTTACCATCACTCACATGACAAATGATATTCACACTCACAACATACATCATGAAGATAGCTCAAGTTATTGTGAATCTCAAGAGGCTTAGCATTCTCACACTCGGATCACATATATCGAAATACACATACTCAACAGTAATGTTATTTTCAGAATGAACTTGAATCCAACTTAATATATCTTTAGAAAGCAAAGGATTCTCAATCCTGGTTAGAGCTAACAATTTAACTCTTGTTAGTTGCACATGGTTTTCCACAGAGCTGTGACATTTGTGAATTATTTATCTGTTTCCATGTGTGAATTGAGTATCTGTGGTATGTCAAGAACTGTTCTAGTTGGTAGCAGAGCTGAATCCAGAATTCTTAAACAATGTAGTATGTTTTCTTACTGTACTATAAAATAGTTTGCTGCATTTACACTCAAAAGTGGGATGGAAATTAAAACCCTAAAATCTAGGGCAAACTCAAAGCTCAGATAAAAGAAAGTATTTTCATCATGTTGGTCCTATGCATTCTTAGTTTTAGTCTCTTCTTTGAGAGCCAGGGATTTCTGCCTTAGTGACAGCATGGAGTGATTAGGGAAAGAATGAGCTTTACTTTTCAAATTGTCACCAATATCTGGGCCTCCATTTTATAGTCATGGAACATTAAAGTTGAAAGGAATCTGAAGATACCAAACTTTTCTAACTTCTTTACTTCACATATAAAGAAACTGAGGCACAGAAGGAGGATTTCGTTTTTGTTTTTCATAATTATTAAGTTTTCTAAAGAAACAGGTAAAATCTAACCTTTTTTTAAATATTGGAGATATCAAGTAAGATTAAGGGCAGACAAGAGGAGAAGAGAAGAAAGAAATGAAATGCATTTGTCAGAACAAGCATACCTATGCCAGGCTTTGTACTAGATATTTCATATGTTTAGGTTAGTTTAGGTTACAAATAGGGCTTCCCAGGTGGCTCAGTGGTAAAGAATCTGCCTGCCAAGCAGGAGACACGGTTTGATCCCTGGGTCAGAAAGATCCCCTGGAGAAGGAAATGGCAACCCACTCCAGTACTCTTGCTGGGATAATCCCATGGACAGAGGAGCCTGGCGGGCTGCAGTCCACGGGGTGCAAAAGTGTTGGACACAACTTAGTGACTAAACACAACAGGTTACAAATAACATAAAACCTGATTTGGATGTCTCAACACCCCTCCCTGCCAGAAAAAAGAGGAGGAAGAATTTATTGGTATTGTTCTTGAAAATTCGAAGAGTAACGCTTCAGGCATGTCCAGATTGATCCATGAACATCATGAAGACTTAGTTTCTGTCCATTTCTTGACTCTGCCTTTTGCTGCATTGGATTTATTGGTAGTACCAATCATTTCAGTGCCAAGTTTTGCAAAGAAAGAACCTATTTCCCCATAAGCTTAACGCTAGTCTAGGGATTGAATCTCATTGACCTGATCGGCCTGCCTTGAGTTAATGCATTGCTAAACAAATCACTTAGTTAGGAAAGGGCTAATTGATCAGTTACTTGGGTCACCTTAATCAGGGGTGAAAGTAGTGGGGAGGGTTGATCCCCTAAAACAAAATTTAGCTACTGTTGCCAGTGGACGCTGAACGGGTAAGGTCTGCTACGCAGATACTCACTCATATGACCTTTGTAACTAGCTTGGAGGTCAGTATACTATAGTATGCCTTTTCTCTAAGGGGTACTGGGTTGTTTGAATCTATTAAGTAGATCACTAGGCAGAAGATCTTCACCACTTGTGAACTGGTTTGAGTCTTCAAAACCAATTCAGTAGGAAAAGAAATACTAAACTGAATATCTGTAGGCAATGTATTTTTTTTCTGCCTATAGTTAACTGTCCATCCCCCCAGGCCCAGCCCAGCCTGTCATCCCTCATCCTTTCCACCTCTCACCTTGTTCATTCTGAAACCTTATCCACTTTGAGGATTTGGTGCAACACCTTGATGCTTATACTACTCCATTCTCAGGACTCGAGGATGCGCCTCTAATCAGCAGAAAACTATCCCCAGTAGTTCAACCCTGTCCCTGTCCCCACCCTCCTGACCCCATCCCACAGCCTCTGGCATTCAGTCCTCATAGGTATTGAGGAAATAGACAACATGTTTATTATTCAAGTAGTTTGGATTACTGGTGAATGTTATCATTTACTGCTCAACTGGCTGCAGATGGCAAACACACTTTCTGTGAACAGTTTTCCATTGTTTACTGGTAGATTATTTCCTGCATTTGTATACATTTATTTATACTGGCGCTATGGGGAAGAATCTTCTGAAATTGGAAGTATGAACTTTTGGGTAATGCTCATGTTATTTTCAATTCGTCGTGTGGGATTTTACACACTTGCTTATATTTAACTAAATGCCTATCAGAATGGTATCATATACAAAATTGTTTAGAGGATGTCCCTGTGTCTTTTTAAACATAAGAAATCCAAACATATGTAGCCTGGGATAACAAGGATTGCAAAGATACATGTGTAGTCATTTTAAAACTTTCCTTCCTAGTTTCTATTTAAAGTGGCAAATGCATACATTCCTAGATATATTAGTAGTCACAGGCCTTATAATAGGCAAGTCAAAGACTGAAAGAAGAGAAGAAACTAATAAGTCTTTTAGTTTTTTTTTTTTTTAAGCTAGTACTTCCAATTCAATAATGGAGAGTCCCTCCTACAGATATAGTTGGAGGCAATGAGATTGCCCAGGACATGAGTAGGGCTCTTGTAAGTGAATTTTGGCTTCTGTAACATACACACACACACACACACACACACACACATATACATATACATCCAGTCCCATCATTTCATGGCAAATAGATGGGGAAAAAACGGAAAACAGTGACAGACTTTATTTTCTTGGGCTCAAAAATCACTGCAGACAGGGACTGCAGCCATGAAATTAAAATGTACTTGCTGCTTGGAAGGAAAGCTATGACAAACCTAGACAGCCTATTAAGAAGCAGAGATATTACTTTTCCAACAGAGGTCCGTATAGTCATGCTGTGGTTTTTCCAGTAGTCATGTGTGGAGGTCACAAGGCTTAACTGCGCAAAATTGATGCTTTTGAACTGTGGTGTTGGAGAAGACTCTTGGGAGTCCCTTGGATAGCCAGGAGATCAAACCAGTCAATCCTAAAGGAAGTCAACCCTGAATATTCACTGAAAGGACTGATGCTGAAGTTGAAGCTCCAATACTTTGGCCACCTGATGAGAAGAACCAACTCTTTGGAAAAGACCCTGATGTTGGGAAAGATTGAAGGCAGGAGAAGGGGTTAACAGAGGATGAGGTGGTTGGATGGCATCGCCGACTCAATGGACCTGAGTTTGAGCAAGCTCCGGGAGGTGGTGAAGGGCAGGGAAACCTGGTATGCTGCAGTCGATGGGGTTGCAAAGAGTCGGACACAACTGAAAGACTGAACTGTAACTGTTTGTATGTATGCATGCTAAGTCGCTTCAGTCATGTCTGAAGTCCACTAGGTTCCTCTGCCCATGGGGATTCTCCAGGCAAGAATACTGGAGTGGGTTGCCATTTCCTCCTCCAGAGGATCTTCCCAACCCAGGGATCAAACCTGCATCTCTTGCATCTCCTGCACTGGCAGGTGGGTTCTTTACCACTGGACCACCTGGAGGCCCATATAGATACTGGTGGCAAAGAAGCCGCCTGCCAATGCAGGAGATGCAAGAGACACAGGTTCGAGACCTAGGTCAGGAAGATCCCCTGCAGGAAGAAATGGCAACCCGCTCCAGTATTCCTGCCTGGAGAATCCCCATGGACAGAGGAGCCTGGCAAACTACAGTCCATGGGGTCACAAAGAGTTGGACACGACTGAGTGACTGAACACAGCACAACTTATATGTAAGAATTGTTTGAGATGCTTATTAAAAAGCAAATAAACCCTGCAGGTGGTCCCTCTGAATAGTGAGGTCTAGTTCCTGATTCTGAGCCAGCAGCAAGCAAACACACTGCTGAAGAAGTGGAATGCCAAGTTGCAGAGGGTCAGATGCAGTTTGTGTTGGCTTTGCTAGGAAAATGAGGAAGGAGAGAGAGACAACAGGTGCACCTGTATCTCCCTCTCTGTCTCCCTTTCCCCTCCCCACTCTTCTTCCTTCCTTTTACCCTATGCTTTCATCATCAAGAGTGAGTTACTTTTTTGTTGTTGGACTTACTAACGTGATTGGCTTACTCCTTGTTACATTTGCTGCTGGGCTCCAGAGCCATACAAAAGAGCCAAATTGTAGTAAGAGCTCTCATGGCTAGAGGACAAGGATAGTTAAGCCAATTCCACATTGGGAGGGAGAGGGAAACTTACCACCAATGCCACTGACAGAGGGAAGGAGGAAGGAGAACTGACCACCCACCCCTCAAACTGTGTGGCTCTCAACACCTGGTCCCTTTTCTCTCTTCCAAGGAATCTGTTTCCTAAAGTTAATTTTCACACAGTCAAGACCATACCAGTTAGAGATATGGCTCTCTAACTGGTTTGGCCTAGGTGCCATCTCCCCACTAAGATGTAAGCTTCTAAGAGGCCACAATGGTACCGAACTGAACTAAGCACCCACATGCTCATTTGACTGAATCAGTAATTAAAGAAACATATTCATTGATTTTTTTTTTTTTTTTTGATCCTCTTGGTCTGCAGCTATAGTGTCTGCCACTCCTTAAGTTTCTTTAGTCTAAACTTCCCTGTCAGAGATAGAATCTGAAACTGGCCTTAGGGTAACCCAACTCCTGCCCCTTCTTTGATAGATATGGCTAACAGCAAAGTTTAACAGATGAAAATGGTCTCTGAAATATTTGCCTGTAAATAAGGATGTCTCCAGAGAAAGAAATGGCAACCCACTCCAGTACTCTTGCCTGGAAAATCCCGTGGACGGAGGAGCCTGGTGGGCTGCGGTCTGTGGGCTGCGGTCCATGGGGTCGCTAAGAGTCAGACACAACTGAGCAACTTCACTTTCACTTTTCACTTTCATGCATTGGAGAAGGAAATGGCAACCCACTCCAGTGTTCTTGCCTGGAGAATCCCAGGGACAGAGGAGCCTGGTGGGCTGCCGTCTATGGGGTCGCACAGAGTCAGACACGACTGAAGCGACTTAGCAGCAGCAGCAGCAGCAGCAAGGATCTCTCAGTAAGTCTGAGCTTGCTGTGTGAGTGAAGAGTGTAGTATATTCATGTAATTTTAGAAGAAAGTAGTCAGAAATGGTGACAAATTTGGGTCAGAATTGGGAGGGGAATATTCTAAGTTAAAACTATCCATATATCCAATTTTCTAGGACAATATAAAAACGCATTCTTCCTCCATTGCTCTGTTATATTTGTTGTCCTGTACTAAATATTTACTATATTTTAGGATTTTTTTTCCAGAGAGATCTGTTCTGATTCACTGGCTATTATAGTCAACCAGTAGCAGGCTGATTTGATTGCTGTGTCTTTATGATACATTTAAATGTATGGTAAAGTAAGTCTCCATTCAATGATTTTTTTTTCAAAAACATGTTTTAATATTCTCATTCCCTTATTTATTCTTTAGGATTATTTTAAATTCAAAAAAAACTTGTAGAATTAATTTACAATTTTGTTTCTTTACTAGTTACTGTTGATATGTAGGGAAATCAATTTAATATCAAAAATTTTTTAATTAATTTGATGAATTTTATGTTGACTTACTATTTTAAAACTTGATTTTTTCCTTCTTCACTAATGTTTATAAATCTTATTTTTATTTTTTATCTTAGTGCATTACACTAGTAATGTTAAATAGCATTGGTATTACTAAGTATCCTTGGTGTGTGCTAATTTTACCATGAAAATCTGCATTATTTCATAGTAAAGTATGATGTAGACCAACAGCTTAAGAAAGCTATTCTATCTCATTTTGAAAGAGTCAATTTTTTCATGTTGTATATCTTTTCCATGGTTTGATATTAAAATGTTACTGGATGCCTTTTAAATACATATTGAGATTATCATGTTTCTTTTCATTGTCCCTGTTTATATGAAAGAACATACCTGTTAACACTCGTAGAAGAATGATCTATAGTTTGGTGTATGTTTATATATGTCGATGTGATGTATGTATCTGTAGTCAACATTATACTAGCTTGACAATTTTAAACTACTCACAAGTAAAACAGTTAGGTCCTGAAGTATTTTGTTGTTGTTGTTTTGAATATTTGTTGATTGTGTTTTCAATTTCTTTTATACATTTTAGTTTATACTGATTTATTTTATAACGAGTTAATTTCAGTAACTTTTTTCCCAAGAAAAATTAGCCTGTTTCTTTTAGATTTGAAAGTTTTTTTAACATGGATGGGTATACTTTTATGGCTTTAAAGAACTTATTTGCTGTTTCCTTTCTGGTAGAGGAAGACACTGGGAATGCTTGCCTATTTTTGAGTGGAGTGGAAAAAACAAAAAAAGAAATAGAATATCTCCTCTAAGATGCCAAGCCACATATCCACCCTCAGGCAGATCTGGTGCCAGAATTCATTCTGCTAGTATGTTCTAAAAACCCAGTTAAAGTAGCCATATGCAGTATTGCCTCCAAGGTACCTGGCAGAAATGAAAGTAAATCTCTAAAGGAATAATCTTTAAACTTAGGCCTTAAAGAATTTCTAACCCCAACCCTAATGTATTTGATTTTAAGCTACAAATGCTGCTGCTGAGTCGCTTCAGTTGTGTCTGACTCTTTGCATCCCTGTGGAAGCCTGCCAGGCTCCTCTGTCCATGGAATTCTC
The DNA here is from genome assembly GCF_002263795.3 of Bos taurus. Lineage (NCBI taxonomy): Eukaryota > Metazoa > Chordata > Mammalia > Artiodactyla > Bovidae > Bos > Bos taurus. Next base: position 9,933,844 of record NC_037353.1, on the reverse strand, counting down.
CAGGCAAGAATACTGGAGTGAGCTGCTATGCCCTCCTCCAGGGGATCTTCCCAACCCAGGGATTGAACCCACATCTCTTAGGTCTCCTGCACTGGCAGGCAGGTTCTTTACCACTATAAGCCCTAAGCTACATATAGTTAGATATTATTTTCTGGATGCGATACGACAACCTTTGTCTTTAACTAAACAGTATTTAGCCTGCTATTATCTGTTATTATGACTGATATGGCCATGGATCTGAGGTGGCAAAAATATTTATTTCAGCACAAATTTCAGTGTCTGTTGGGGGAATGGTGACTTCTGTAGCTTTTAATTGCAGGTATTTCATTTGCTGCGCTTAGTTGCTCAGTCGTGTCTGACTCTTTGCAGCTCCGTGGACTGTAAACTGCCAGGCTTCTCTCTCCATGGGGGTTGTCCAGGCAAGAATACTACAGTGGGTTACTATGTCCTCCTCCAGGGGTTCTTTCCAATCCAGGGATCAAACCCAGGTCTCCAACATTGCAGGTGGATTCTTTACCATCTAAGCCACCAGGAAAGCCTAAGAATACTAGAGTGGGTAGCCTATCCCTTCTCCAGGGGAGCTTCCTGACCCAGGAATTGAACCTGCATTGCAGGTGGAATGTATACTATCTGAGAGGCTTGTCAATCTCAATGTTATATTAATAGTATGTGATGATGCTGCTGTTCTTACTAATATCAGCTTTTAGTGTCTCGACTCCCCACCCAAAAGTGTAAACTAAAAGAAATGTAGTGTCCACTTCACACTCATTAGGATGACTATTTAAAAAAAAAAATAAAATGCCAAGTGTTTGGCAAGGATGTGGAGAAATTAGAACCTTTGTGCATTGCTGGTAGGAATGAAAAAATGGTGCAGCCACTATGGAAAATGATCTGGTGATTGAGCAATAACTTAAACATACAATTATCACATGAATCAGCATTTTCACTTCTGGGTGTATCCCCAAGAAGAAGTGAGAGCAGAGACTTAAACAGGTAAATTGTACACCCACGTTCCTAGCAGCATTACAATATCCAAAAGGTGAAAGAATCAACAAATCTGGTATATACACACAATAGAATATTATGTGGGTTTAAAAAAGAAGAAAATTCTGACACCTGTTGCAACGTGGATGAAGCTTGAAGACATCATGTTAAGTGAAATAAGCCTTTTACAAAAGGACACATCGTATAATTCCACTTATGTGAAGTACCTAGAGTGGTCAAATTCATAGGAAGAGAAATAGAATGGTGGTTGGACTTCCCCAATAGCCCAGTTGGTAAAGAATCTGCCTGTGATGCAGGAGACCCTGGTTTGATTCCTGGGTTGGGAAGATCCACTGGAGAAGGATAGGCTACTCACTCCAGTATTCTTGGGCTTGCCTTGTGGCTCAGCTGGTAAAGAATCTACCTGCAATGTGGGAGACCTGGGTTCAATCCCTGGGTTGGGAAGATCCCCTGAGAAGGAAAAGGCTACCCACTCCTGTATTCAAACTTGGAGAATTCCATGAACTGTATAGTCCATGGGGTAACGACTAAGCGACTTTCACTTGGCAGGGGCTGGGGCAAGTGGGAAGTGGGGAGTCAGGAATTAGTGTCTCCATGCCTATGGGGTTTCAATTTGGGAAGATAAAAAAGTTCTAGTGATCAATGGTGGTCATGTTTACAGAACAGTGTAAATATACTTAATGCCAGAGAACTATATACACTTAAGACAGGCTTAAAAGGTAAAATTTTTATTATATACATTTTACCACAATAAAACAAAGCCAAAAAACTGCTGTGCCTATACGCAGGAATAATCCACCACTGTTCCTAGGGTTTTAATATAAGAATTAGTCAGTACTTTGAGAGAAGTCAACTCTGTTATCCTTTCTAAAGCTGTTCTTACCACAACTCAGAGGTCAAAACAAAAATATTTTCTAGGGGTGCCTTATGTTTGTATAGCACTTTGTATTTGAAGAAGACTTTTATGTATCCAAACCCATTTAATCCTCATGACAGCCTTATAAGGTAAGTAGTATTACTCCCTTCTAATTGATGGAAGAAAGTGGAGCCTAAGAGATTAAGTTGTCCAAGACCACCAGGCTATTAAAGATGCAAAGGTTCAAATAGTTATCTTCTGACTGAAGTCACTGATCTCCCAACATACAGAAATAGTTGTCAACTTACTATGAACTTTACATTTAAAATGCCAAAAGCAAAGTGGTATGCTTGTTAAACTAAATAAAGAAAAGAAAAAGAAAGATAACATCATTACCTTCTCAGTGACCAAGGAATAATGATTACAGTGAATTTACGCTCTGAATCCTATTAACATATTTGTGGTTTTTTTATGATACTGGAGTTCCAGGCCTTGGTCACGTTTAAACTCTGGTTGGCTGTTTGTATTTTTGCACTTTAGCTTCTGAAAATACCCTTGAATTTAGGGAACGAGGGCCTCTTCCTTAAAAGTCATTGTCTGAGGTTGCAGGTATTCAAATTTTAATTGAAATTCTGAAAAATTTTTGTCTGATTCCAATAAAAACAAGTAGTCAGGTTGTTCTCTCATTGTTATGCAAAAACGGTTTCATTTTTAGTCTTAAATTTCCTTTTTTATTACTCTCCTTGGAGTGGATGGCTAATGTAAATGGGAGAAACCTGGCAATGCGCCATCACTACTCTTAACAATTTTATGAGCTCCCCGCTAGAACAAATGTCTGGGTCAGTGCAACCTCACGCACACAGCTCAAGTTCTTCTCCCTTTGAAGCCTGCCATAGATAAGTCAACTCAGAACCTCAACTCTCTTGCTTCCGAATGCTGACCCAGTAGCCTTCTCTGTCTCTAGGAAGATTTGGTACCTCACGGAAGGCGGGTGTCATTGCCAGTCCCTTCTGTGTATAAGCCTTCCTGAATATATTAAACTGAAACATAGGTAACACCCCCTGAGACAATATGCAATAGGTTTCTCACTGTTGGTTGTATCTAGTGAAAGGATTTTGAGATTTTACACTCCTGTGTGGTATCAGTAAAGCTGACCCCAAGAGGTGAGGCATCGCATGTTCAAATAGAGGGTCCCCCTCTATCCTCTTTCAAGTTGTTCCAGCCGCTGTGAGGTGAAACTGGACAATCTTCTTACCATTCATTGCACTTACAGCACAGATTCTGAAGTCAGCTCTCCCAGTCTGGTATATCTTGAAATGTGTGGAAGCATGCCACTTTATAGCGCTCACAGCATTTTGGGTCTCTCTTCCATTTTTCTGTAAAAGTCGTAAGCCAGAGTGTAATGGGGAAATGAAGTACTTTAACAACAACCGCAGAAGAATAGCTCACATCTTCATTTGAGCAACATCAGGCAAACTTCCCCCTTGGAAGTATCTAACTAATTACTTTTATTTCCATAACTTACATATTTAAGAACCTCTTCTGTACCAGAAACAGTGCTAAACACTTCACACACATTATGTCTTTTAATCCAGACCACAGAGCAGCACAGTAGATACTAACTTATTCTCATTCTACACAGAGACACACAAAGTAAAGAGGCTGCATGCATACAAAGCAAGAAATTGTCTTGTGTAAAGCAAGAAATGTGTCTCTGTGTAAAATTACTTTTTTTGAGATATATTTTATAAACCTATCTCAAAGAGATTGTTATCTTTTATAACAACTCTAAAAAGAGCTTTATACTCCCAATTGAAAGACTTTTCAGAATCAGTCTTCCCAACCCCCATCAATAACTTATACATTTTAGTATTTTCTTCTTTCAGCAGGGGGTGGCACCAACTTTCATATTATTATTTCATGTGTTTCATATCTATTTTGTTTTCTCTCAGCTTTTCTCTTCTGCATGATTTAAACAAATAATAAAAGCAGGAAATCCTGGTTAACATTCCTTCCAAGGTTGTATTCTCTGATGCCTCAGCCACTTTGTTTTCAGTGTCAAACTCTTCGATTTCCTGTATTCTACCAAAGAGTGAAAGATGTGAAGCACTTACTGTTTGTCATTGTGAAAATATAGCAAAAAAAAAAAAAAATTTCAGTGGTAGACAAAAATGAGAAGTAGCTCTATGTTATGAATAAAGCAGACATTATTTTTAATGCTGCCTAAAAGATGAAGACCATTATGAAGTCAAGCTTGTATGTAGAAAGAAGCTTAGATTTTTTAAAGACATTTTATTCTGGTATTTATATAATTTCAACAAGGCATTTTGCAATCCATTTAACATAAAATTAAGAAGATGAACATCTACTTTGCTCTCAGAATTTAAAGTGAATAAAGGTTATGTATGGCCTTCCCTGGTGCCTCAGGTCAATCAGGAAGATCCCCTGGAGAAGGGAATGGCAACAACCCACTCCAGTATTCTTGCCTGGGAAATCCCCTGGACAGAGAAGCCTGGTGGGCTACTGTCCAAGGGATTGCAAAGAGTCAGACACAACTGAGCAACTACCACTTTTTCAGACTCAATATAAGAAATGGTTCTGGGCTTCGCTGGTGGCTCAGTGGTAAATAACCCACCTGCTACTGCAGAAGACGCGGGTTCCATTCCTGATCTGGGTTGATCCCACACTCAGCGGAGCAACTAAGTCCGTGCCTGTGCTCTGTAGCACAGGAGCTGCAGCTACTGAAGTCCACGTACCCTAGAGCTCAGTGCTCTGCAACAGGAGAAGCTGCTGCAATAGGAAGCCCGCACGCCGTAACTAGAGGGTAGTCCCAGCCCAAGGCACTAGAGGAAAACCTGTGCGGCAGCAAAGACCCAGCACAGCCAATAAATAAATAAGTAAAATTTTTAAAAAAAGAAAAAAGAAATGGTTCTTGCCCTGATGAGCTTGTGTTAGTGGATGAGAAAGATACAAGTAAATTTAATTACACCCAAGGAAGTGTGTATTAGGTCCTTTTGCTTTCCTTCAGGTTCTTTAACAAGACCTGAAAATTTATTCTCTAAAATACGTCTTGAAACCAACACAGCATTGTGAAGCAATTATCCTCCAATTAAAAAAAAAAAAAAAATACGCCTTGAATCTGTCCTTCTCTTCAGTAAAACCTGATTTGGAGTTTCAGAACTAGCCTAATTTTGTGCTTCAAAGTTTAGATTCTGTTTTCCTTTCATTTATTGTCTGATTATTGTGATCAATTCTAAATCTGGACTGAAAGGCTGAGAGACACTTCCATATTACTCACTTCAAGATACATCTTTATGTTCCTCTTCTACTAGAGTCATCAGAAATCGGACCTTCCCTTGTGATTCACACCACTGTCCCATTTGGAGTTACACATTTGGAACACAGCACTGAGGATGTGCAGGAGTTAATCTTCAAGCAGCTGGAAAACATTGTGCCTGGTTTGCCTCAGCCAGTAGCTACCAAATGCCAGAAATGGAGACATTCACAGGTAATCAGAGAACCCAGCGGTATGAGCACAGTTTTCTTAATCAGATCTGACTTTACTTTTTCTCATATTTTGCCACTCTCTAGTACTCTTGCCTGGACAATCCCATGGATGGAGGAGCCTGGTAGGCTGCAGTCCATGGGGTCATGAAGAGTGGGACACGATTGAGCGACTTCACTTTCACTTTTCATTTTCATGCATTGGAGAAGGAAATGGCAATGCACTCCAACGTTCTTGCCTGGAGAATCCCAGGGACGGGGAAGCCTGGTGGGCTGCCATCTATGGGGTCGCACAGAGTCGGACACGACTGAAGCAGCAGCAGCAGCAGTGAAAGAAATTAACATGTGATCTTGGGAGCAAATATGCATTTTCCTAATAGAGAAGTTTACATGCAAGTTTTTATTATCCTGTTATTTCTCAATAAGAGATACATATAATTTTCCCCAATGTTATGTTCAAATTCTAGCATCTAGACTTATGTAACCTGAAAATCTGGGGTTTCTTATGCAGGCAAGGCAGGTTATATATCAAAATGCAGCTGTTTCTCTGAGGTTTTTCTAAATCAGTACTGTGGTTATATAGAAACCACTATAACCTCCCAAATTTTTTGCAATATGTCAAATTAACCTTGTAAGTATATTTTGCTACCACAATTTTCATTTTTATTAAGTTCCCACTTTGGTTTTGACTGCTGCCAGTAGAGCTGTTTGGGAGAGAGAAATGAATACCTGAACAGATCAGGTATGAATGATGAATGAAAAATAAATAGATCAGCTAGTTGAGCTGTTTTTTCAGGATTAGATAAACCTGCTGATTGGTCTACTAGTTCAAACTTTAAAAACTCTTTATACTAAGTAACTGCTGACTTTTCTGAAAATCCTCTGTATATTCCAACACAAGTTTCTGAGTATTCATAGAAAAAGTATTGATCTGTAAACTCAGTTGTGAAGTCGTTTGAGGACAGTGGAGCAGAAGGAAAAGGAAGCAGTGACTTGCCTATTTTTTCCTAAGATTTCTTAGCACATTGATTACCTGATTTATCAGCACTATTTGTTACTAGAGCTGTGAACCCTTTAGAAAAACTGGTTGGGAGAAATCGCAACAGATTTTGTATATTTTAAAGGACTTTCCAAAATCAGAGGAAATGGTAAATTACTTCCTAAAATATTGCAGCAGTTCTATGTGTTTACCCATATCGTCTCAAGTTAAATTATACAGTGAAACTTTCAGGAAAATATTTACTTAAACACATCATGGTCACTTTAGAAGACTTCTTCCTTTTAAAACAACTTTTTCAAATCTCAATAGCCAATGTCTTTAAATGATATTTAACTTAATCTTAGGTTGGTCTGAAAAAGGAAACACGGAAATAATCTTGTTGATATAATTTGAAGCTAGATATTTTACATAGCAAGTGAAGTGAAGTGAAGTTGCTCAGTACTGTCCGACTCTTTGCAACACCATGGACTATACAGTCCATGGAATTCTCCAGGTCAGGATACTGGAGTGGGTAGCCTTTCCCTTCTACAGGGGATCTTCCCAACCGAGGGATCAAACCCAGGTCTCCTGCACTGCAGGTGGATTCTTTACCAGTTGAGCCACAAGAGGGGAGCCTTACTTCCGCCTGTCATAACCTTCCTTCCCCCAGAATTCTTTGGTAGATTCCTTTATGAGGCAGTATTGCTTGCCCCTCTAATAAAACCTCTGGGGAGAGCACCAGCCCTTTAAGGCTCAAGCCACTTTCTAGAAGTGACTGCTTTCTGAAAGAGATAAGGGAGTATTTTGTGTAGAGTCCATTTTATGTTTCCTTGATGTGGCTTTCCAGGCCTTCTGCTGCCTCTAATGTCTTATATCCACAGTGGCAGGGGGCAGGGGAGGGGGGTGGGGTGGCGTGGGGCAGGGCAGTGAAAGATGGTTGTTCATTTATTCATTTGTTTACTCATTTATTCCATGAGCATATAACAAATGCCTACTGCTGCTGCTGCTAAGTCGCTTCAGTCGTGTCCGACTCTGTGTGACCCCATAGACAGCAGCCCACTAGGCTCCTCTGTCCCTGGGATTCTCCAGGCAAGAATACTGGAGTGGGTTGCCATTTCCTTCTCCAGTGCATGAAAGTGAAAAGTAAAAGTGAAGTCTCTTAGTCATGCCTGACTCTTAGCGACCCCATGGACTGCAGCCTACCAGGCTCCTCTGTCCATGGGATTTTCCAGGCAAGAGTACTGGAGTGGGGTGCCATTGCCTAGGTCACATCTAATACTCTGTCCATGGAATCCTAGAGACTAATCTTTGCTGAAAGCCTTCTCCTAAGACACTAAATCAAATTTTTTGCCTTGAGTAGGACAGCACTGCTTTCGGGCGGGTGCTGCTATTAAGGAAGGAGGCAGATGAAGAAAGAAGGTGTGTGGAAAGACTTGCAGGGCTGCTCTGTGCCTCCCATTTGGGGTTTGAATAAAACACATGAGTAGGTGGTTCAGACAAACACAGCAAAGCAGTGGCAGATTTTTCGAGATTCTCAGTTCCTCCCCTTTGCAGCTATTTGCCTTCCATCATTTAAATGTGTACCCAGTTAATATACATTGATGCCTAAGCTGTGATACATTGAATTAAGATTTCTGTAACAAGGATGATATATTAATCTTCTCAGCAGAAGAGTAATAACTGAAAACAACTTCCATGTACATTGACAGGGGACACTTAATCAGTTTGATAACCCTAATCCTCTCACCACTGTTATTCTCTGTGCTTGCCTTTGTTTCAGAGTCTATCATGATGTCTTTTCCAAACTACTCTAGTTTTATACATTTACTATAAAAGTATGATTTGCTTGTGAGTTTAACTCTAACTTTCCCCCCTATTTCTGTAGTTTCTGAATATTTCAGTGCCTTTTTTGTCATGTCTCACGTTCATGGATTACTCTTTTGTAAAAAAATAAAATAAAATAATCACTGAATGCATTTCAAACACCATGGACATCAAGGGAGGAATATAGGGGTAGGGAAAAAGGAGAGTCAGGTGGTAAATGAATGCTTTGGCAAAAATAAATGGATTTGGACTAGCCTGTTAAACTCTTGCTGTAAAATTAGAATTGTTCTCTTCTGTAGTTCCATTTCTTCACTTGGTCTTTTGCCCTGAGTCTGTACTTTCTCTCTGCTCGGTGTGAGCCCTTTTATATTCTTTAAGAAGGATCATGAACTCTTTAAGAACCTCATCAAAGCCATGAATATGAAGATGCACAGCCTTTCAAAATACACATGCACACATAAACACAAAGTTGCGTCTAATTATGAAGATTTACAAACAACCTAAAATGCCTCCCACAAATCCAGCATTAAGAACACCTGCTCTAAATGTTATTCTCCTATAACCCAAATAAATCAAGAATCCCTCATAGCCCAGTCTTGTGTTCTAGTCAAAGAAACAAAATTCAGCAACCTAAAGGAATGTAAAATAATTATCATCTTTACTAGTGTCTTTTATAGATCTTTAAAGATACCCAAAATTCATTATCCTTAGCAGCACTTTTTGCAGTTTCTTTTCTCATTCCTTATGTATGCCACTTCTACAAGCTCCTTCAAAACTTTTTGCACCTTAACTCTAGTTTTCCACAGAGTTTTCCAATTATCAGCCATGTGGGCTTTTCTTTTTTCTTTCCTTTCTTCAGCCTTCCACTCACATCCCTCATTTTTGACTCCATGTTTTCCCCCCTCCTAGACAGGAAAATCTAAGAACTTGTCAGTGCAAATTCCCCATTTTGGCTTCCTCAGGCCTTCCCCAGTTGCTTACCTTGGTTGGCATAGTACTGCCCAGGAGTTGGAAGGAATAAAAGAGGGCATAGGTGACAATTTAAGGCCAGAATTTTTCTTAAGAGGTTTGTGTTTGGTGGGACAGGGTGGTGGGGTGTGTATACACAGCAGAGCATGAAATCACCTACATATTTACATTATTCCCTTATGAGATTAATTTCTGACCAGTAGCTGTGTCTTATTTCAGTGTTGGAAGGTCAGGTAGTAATTGATAGTTCCATTTTTTTTTTTCTCTCTTACACAGTTTCTGTCATATCTGCCTCCCTGCCTTCTCTTTGGTAGGGTGAAACTGAAAAGCAGTGACTGATTGATTGTATGAATATACCAAGACTATAAATTCAAACGAGTGTCCCTTTCAACATAGTCAGTCACCCTAATAAGCCATACCCTTATTGCAGCCAGATTGGGCATCTCCTTAAAATCCTGACACTTATTCTTCAGCATGTACTCAGTTCAATCAGGTCTTTGAAAGGTGAGCTTGAATTTAATGTTTCAGAAACAACTCAAGTCATTTGGACATATATCTTTTTAGTAAAGTAGATGGGAAATCTTGACAATTTTCTTTAATGTTTTTATATAACTAAAGAGATATAACTGCTTGCATTTATTTGTGTTAATGTGTCCAGTAAGCTGATTCTAAAAGCTCCTACCCTAAAAGATGTTGGCCAGTGTATCACTACAGATTTAATCATATGGCCTTCTAGGATAAGTGCTTTGAAAGACAAAAGTCAGTTGTATTTATCAGTTAAAGTACATTAGGTGTGTTGTTGGATAATTTATTTAATGTGGGGTGATTATGACTTTGGGCTTTGGAGGCAGACTTCAGTTCAAACTTCAGCTGTCCCTGTGGCTTTGAGTAAGCTAAACTATAACTCCAAGCCCATCTGTAAATGGTACAACCGAACCTCCCTCATAGGAAGAGAATGACCCCTCATAGTGGTCAGAATGAAAGGAGAGAACACAGTAGAAAACATTTACTGTAACACTAGTACAAGGCAAGTTCTCCATCATTGCTAAATAAGAATAGCAAAAGGAAGAGGAAGAGAGGAGGTGGGTGAAGGGGATTCTATGGTATTTCTTAGTAGATGAGCTCTGTGTGTCCCTTGCTCTTTTCTGGTACCTGTCTTCATGCATGCTGCTGCACTTCTTGTTTTTTCTTACTCTCTTGTCTTTTCAGAGTCTCTGTCTTTTCTCTTCTCTTTTTCACACACACACATATTTCTGGACAAGGATATTTCAGGGCTGACTCAACTCCAGGGGCTATGATGCTAAGACATACCGTAGGGACTATTAACATCAGAACAAGGTGATATAAAAGTGATGGATCCCTGTGGACACAAGGAACTCTTGTCAGTTTTTTTCAGCTTATAGGTTTTTCAGTTTTGTGCCATTCATTCCTAAACTAACTTACACATTGTCCAGTGTCTGGTAATTTAACACAATTTATACCATGAGTTAAATTTTCCTGGCATGAAATTATGGCCTCAAGAGTACTCTTGCTTCTGTGCATAAGTTTATGGTAAGCCATGGAGAGCTGAAACAGGACCTTTGGGATTGGTAGGCTATGGCATGACCCAGTCTGCCAAGAGCAGGAAATCTAACAGGTGTCAGTCCTAATTATTCCACTGAGTAATCTCTGACCTCTTTCTCACTGGTACAGAACTAACCCATTGCTTCACTTTATTATGAGGTAGCTACGAATGTATGAGATCATCAGCTGACAAATTCTGATCATTGAATTAGGGATGTTCAGTCACAGTTTAATTGGCATTTATATGGGCAGATATTTCCCCTTTTCATAAAATCTCACATTATATGAGCTATTAAATGTTTTAACACATGTAAGTTTAATTAAATCACTTTTTTCAAATGCTCATGGCAGGAACTTACCCTGCCATGTAGTCAGCATCACACTTTTTCAGAAAAACTAATTATTTTGAACAGCAGTACTTTGTAGGAAACTTTAAAAATGAATCTGTATCATTTTTCTTGGACAAATGCAATATATATTCATCTGCACCCAGTATTACTACTGGAAACTGAATGATGGATGTTATTATATATGGCTCTGTTCCATAAAGGGAAGTCCACTTGGCCTGTGCATAGTAGACCTCAGTATTATTCTCTGAACTAACAAACTGAACTAAAAAGTTCAGTTGACAAAAGCTATTTATACCCACATTAGAAATTAGTAATATATATTCAGCTTTTCATTTAGCTGACATTTATTGAGTTTCTTGGGCTTCCCTTGTGGCTCAGCTGGTAAAGAATCTGCCTGCAATGTGAGAAACCTAGGTTCTATCCCTGGGTTGGGAAGATCCCCTGGAGAAAGGAAAGGCTACCCACTCCAGTATTCTGACCTGGCGAATTCCATGGACTATATAGTTCATGGGGTCACAAAGAGTTGGACATGATTGAATGACTTTCAACAATGTCAGCAATTGGTTTCTACTGTATGCCAGACATTATACTGGATTCTATAGACTCAAAGACAGCTCCGTTCATTCAAAGACTTTCCCATATAATCAGCAAGACTGACCAATAAGCAGATAATCATTGTATGGTGCATTTTCTTCTAAGAAAAGGAAAAACAATGTATTGTGTGAACACAGAGCAGATTTGAGGAGAAAATGGTAGTAAATACCTTCTTAGAAGAAAATGTCACCTGAGCTAAATCCTACAAGATGAAGCCAGAGAGGCAAAGGAAATGATATTGGAATGATGTTCTAACAATGTGTACACTTTCCCAGTTCCAAGACAGTACAGGACACATTCTTGCTTTTTACCTTGATCTTGCCTTAAAGAGATGGGAATACCAGACCACCTGACCTGCCTCTTGAGAAATCTGTATGCAGGTCAGGAAGCAACAGTTAGAACTGGACATGGAACAACAGACTGGTTCCAAATAGGAAAAGGAGTACGTTAAGGCTGTGTATTGTCACCCTGCTTACTTAACTTATATGCAGAGTACATCATGAGAAACGCTGGACTAGATGAAGCACAAGCTGGAATCAAGATTGCTGGGAGAAATATCAATAACCTCAGATATGCAGATGACACCACCCTTATGCCGAAAGTGAAGGACTAAAGAGCCTCTTGATGAAAGTGAAAGAGGAGAGTGAAAAAGTTGGCTTAAAACTCAACATTCAGAAAACGAAGATCATGGCATCTGGTCCCATCACTTCATGGGAAATAGATGGGGAAACAGTGGAAACAGTGCCAGACTTTATTTTGGGGGCTCCAAAATCATTGCAGATGGTGACGGTAGGCATGAAATTAAGACACTTGCTCCTTTGAAGAAAAGTTATGACCAACCCAGACAACATATTAAGCACTTTGCCAACAAAGGTCCATCTAATCAAAGCTATGGTTTTTCCAGTAGTCACGTATGGATGTGAGAGTTTGACTATAAAGAAAGCTAAGCACCAAAGAATTGATGCTTTTGAATTGTGGTGTTGAAGAAGACTCTTGAGAGTCCCTCGGTCTGCAAGGAGATCCAACCAGTCCATCCTAAAGGAGATCAGTCCTGGGTATTCATTGGAAGGACTGATGCTGAAGCTGAAACTCCAATACTTTGGCCACCCATGCGAAGAGCTGACTCATTTGAAAAGACCCTGATGCTGAGAAAGCTTGAGGGCAGGAGGAGAAGGGGACGACAGAGGATGAGATGGTTGGATGGCATCACTGACTCAATGGACATGAGTTTGAGTAAACTCCAGAAGTTGGTGATGGACAGAGAGGCCTGGCATGCTGCAGTCCATGGTATCACGAAGAGTCGTACATGACAGCGACTAAACTGAACTGCCATCAACTGTTATAACATTCATATAAACTATGACAGTCTGCATTATCATTTTATTAGTGTACATGCATAATCATTCTCTCCCTCTCTTTCTCAAATACCATTTATCAATCCCCTACTCTGTGTGTAACTCACTTCATCTCCACCCCATGGAGGTTTTTCAGTTCAGTTCAGTCGCTCAGTTGTGTCCGACTCTTTGCAACCCCATGAATCGCAGCTCGCCAGGCCTCCCTGTCCATCACCAACTTCTGGAGTTCACTCAAACTCACATCCATCGAGTCGGTTATGCCATCCAGCCATCTCATCCTCTGTCGTACCCCTTTCCTCCTGCCCCCAGTCCCTCCCAGCATCAGAGTCTTTACTCCTTCCCAATTGCAAAGGTCAGAAAGTTAAGAAGTTGAGAGCACAGAGCCCTTTATGAGGCTCTTCCACTAGGAAGTGGCAAAAATGAAATTCCAACACAGGTCTACTTACAAGTTAGTGTTTTTTAGGACAGCCAGAAGAAGCAAGAAGAACCACAGTCTCACAGCAGCTAGAATGAAAACCACATCACGGAAAGGTAATCAGAATGAAAAAGCAGAGAGTCATGTCCCAGATGAAGGGACAAGTAAAAACCCCAGAAAAACAACTAAGTGAAGTGAAGATAGGCAATCTTCCAGAAAAAGAAGAATTCAGAATAGTTATAGTGAAGATGATCCAGGATCTTGGAAGAAGAATGGAAAAGATGCAAGAAATGTTTACCAAAGACCTAGGAAAAACTAAAGAACAAACAAACAGAGTGAGCAGTGCACTAGAAGGAATCAATAGCAGAATAACTGAGGCAGAAGAGTGGGTGAGTGACCTGGAAGACAGAATGGTGGAGATCACTACTGCAGAACAGAATATAGAAAAACAATGAAAAAAAAATGAAGACAGCCTAAAAGTTAGTGTTTTTAAACACTCGCTCTACTACTGGTAATTTAGATCTGGCTTTCTTCCAATTATGACACATTTTTTATGCCATCATTCTGTTGGCTGAGGTTAGAAATAATAATAGTTAACATTTATACTCTGAGTTTAGAAAGTAATTTTATGCTTGTTTTCATTTGATCTTCACAACAGTTCTGACAGATCAGAAAGTAAATATTTCTATCTTTGTTTAAATGAGGAAACTGAAGTTCAAATTGATAGTTTTGCCTAACACAATGCAATGAGTGAACAGAAAAATAGAAATTGAACATGTCACTTTAGGTAAAAACGTTCAAGGTTCACACTGTATACAAAAATTAACTAAAAATAGATCATAGACCATATAAAACATTATAAAACATCAAACTATGAAACTTCTAGATAAAAACATAGGAGAAAATCTTAATGATCTTTGGTTTGGCAAACATTTCTTAGCATACACAAAGCACAAAGCATAAAGAATAAATTGATAAATTATGCTTTATCAAAACTTAAAATGCTTTGAAAGATACTGTTAAGGAAATGACAAAACAAGCTGCAGACTTGGAGAAAATGTTTGCAAAAACATATATCTGATAAGAGATTGGTATCCAGAATATATAAAGAATTCTCACAAGTTAGAAATTAGAAAACAAATGGCCCTGTTATTTAAAGCTGGGCAAAATATTTGAAAGGCTACTTCATTGAAGAAGAGGTGTGAATTTAACCATGGAGGCATAAGAGTTCTGCGTGAAAACTACAAAGCATTGTTGAAAGAAATTAAAGAAGGCTTAAATAAATAAAAACCATCCCAAGTTCATAGATCATAAAACTCAGTATTTTTAAATGGCAGTATTACCATAAGTGATCTACAAATTTATTACAGTCTCTATCAAAATCCCTGGAGACGTAAATGACACCCCAGTATTCTTGCCTGGAAAACTTCATGGACAGAGGAGCCTAACAGGCTACAGTCCATGAGGTTGCAAGAATTGGATACAACTTAGCAACTAAGCCACTAACCAAAATCCCAATGGCCTTTGCAGAAACGGAAAAGCTAATCCAAAAATTCATACAGAGTTGCAAGGGACCCCAAATAGCCAAGACAGTCTTGAAAAAGAATAAAGCTGGAGGATTCACACTTTCTGATTTCCAAACTTGCTATTACACAAAGCTACCATAATTAAAGTATTGTAATAATATAAGAATAGCCATATAAATCAATGGAATAGAATTGAGAGCCCAAAAATGCTATACCTGTGATGAGCTGATTTCTGACAATGTTCCTAAAAACATTCAATGGGAAACAAATAGTCTCTTCAACATATTGTGCTGGAACAACAGGATATCCAAATATGAAAGAATGAAGTTAGATCCTTACCTCACACCACATGCAAAATCCACCTAATATGGATTGAAAACATAATTATACAAACTAAAATCATAAAAGTCTTATAAGAAAACATAGGGGTAAATCTTTATGACTGTATCTGACAGTGATTTCTTAGATAGAACACCAAAATCATAATAAGAAAAACAAGTAGAAAATTTGGACTTCATCAAAATTGAAACTGTGTGTGCATAGAAGGATTAGCAAGGAAGTGAAAAGACAGTTCATAGGACAGGAGAAAATATTTGTGAATCACTTATCTGAGAAGTGTCTACTATCCAGAATATACAAAGAACTCAATAACTTAACAACAAAAAGTCAAACAGTCCTATTGAAAATGGGCAAAGGACTTGAATAGACATTTCTCCCTCCCAAAAATATAAATAGCCAATGAGCACATCAAAAGACATCCCATATCCTTAGTAATTGTTGTTGTTCTTGTTGTTTAGTCACTAAATCATGTTCAACTCTTGCAGCCCCACGGACTGGAGGCTACCAGGCTACTCTATCCATGGGATTTTCCAGGCAAGAGTCCTGAAGTGGGTTGCCATTTCCTTCTCCAGGGGTTCTTCTTGACCCAGGGATCAAACCTGTGTCTCCTGCATTGGCAGGCAGATTCTTTACTGCTGAGTTAGGGAAATGCAAATTAAAACCAAATGAGATACCATTTCACATCCACTATGATGGCTATATATTTTTTTAAACAGAAAACTAAGTTTTGGTGAAGATGCAGAGAAAATGGAGTACTTATACCTTGCTGATGGGAATATAAAATGGTTTAGCTACTGTGTAAAACAGTTTAGCAGTTCTTCAATAAAATAAATGTAAAATTATAATTTGATCAAGCTACTCCAATCCTAGGTATATACCCCAAAGAACTGAGAACATGTGTTCAAATAAAACCGTGTGCACAATATTCACAGCAGCATTATTCAGAATAGCCAAAGTTAGAAACAACCCAAATGTCCATCAACTGATGAGTGGAAAAACAAAGTGTGGTTTACCCCTAAGATGGAATATCATGCAGCTGTGAAAAGCAGTGAAGTTGGTACGTGCTTCAGCATGGATGAACCGTGAAAATATTAGACTGAGTGAAAGAAACCAGACATGAAGGTCTCTTCTTGAATGATTCCATATATGTGAAATATCCAGAAGAGGCAAATTCATAGAGACAGAAAACAGGTTAACGTTTGCCAGTGGCTATTACTAATGCTAAATTTCTTGTTATATATTTTAAACCCACAAACCAAGGAAGAGATATGGATGACAAGCAAGCACACAAAAGTATCATTACTGGTAAACATCACTGGTCCTTGGGGATATGCAAAGTAAATGACAATGAGATACCCTGACACACCTACTGCTGCTGCTGCTGCTAAGTCGCTTCAGTCGTGTCCGACTCTGTGCGACCCCATGGACTACAGCCTACCAGGCTCCTCCATCCATGGGATTTTCCAGGCAAGAGTATTGGAGTGGGGTGCCATTGCCTTCTCCAATGCATGAAAGTGAAAGTGAAAGGGAAGTCGCTCAGTCATGTCCGACTCTTAGCGACCCCATGGACTGCAGCCTACCAGGCTCCTCCATCCATGGGATTTTCCAGGCAAGAGTACCGGAGTGGGGTGCCATTGCCTTCTCCACACCTAGTAGAATGCCTCATATCAAAAACTCTGAAGATACCAAATACTGGCACGGATGTGGTGATTCTCACAGATCACCATGGGAGTGCAGCATGGCATAGCCCTTTAGGAAGACAGTTTCACTGTTCCTTACAAAGTTAAATATACACTTACCATATGACCCAGAAACTCCACTTTGAGGAATTAACCCAAGAGAAATGAAGTCATAAATCTACATCAAAACATATATAGACAAGAATTTATAGCAACTTTATTAATAAGAGTCCCAGACTGGAAACACCCCAAATAGCCATCACCTCGTAAATGAGCAAACTGTCGCACATCCATAAGTGCAAAACTACTCTGTAATAACATGCAACGGACTACTAATATCTGCAGCGGCATGCGTGAGTCTCAGAAGTATTATCTGAGTGAGAAAAGTCAGAATCAAAGGCCACATACTATATTATTCTAAGTATTTGTGGGACTTTCTGGAATGGACAAAGCTGTAGGAACAGAACACTGTTGCCGGGGCTCTGATTGGCCGGATGGTGTTAGCCACAAAGAGGCACAGGCGAATTAGGTGGAAACTGATGAGAACATTCTCTGTAGTGTTTTATAGAGGTAGTTACACAACTCGGTATATTGTCACAACTTATACAACAGTACACATAAAAAGGGTGAATTTTACTGTATTGTGAATTATACCTCAATTCAGTTGACTTTAAAATCCACTTGTTTCTTTATCCTCAGCTATTGTCTTAGGAGCACGAGCGTTGAACCTTTTATTTTCACCGTATTAAAAGTAGAAAGAAGGTTGTTTTCTAGATGCAAAAGTCAAAATGGCTGCAGTATTTTCCCCATAATTGCTCAACCCCAAAAAATAGGCTGTGGGATTTATTCAGCATGAATGAGAACCAGAGAGAAATTATGGTCATACTTCTGGGTTGTCAAGAAAAAGAAGAAGGAGAAGAGGATGGGAGAAGGGATGGAGGATTGAATTAGTTGGAAATTAAGCAGTTATTAATTTAAATGGAGGAGAAGTGGTGATTAGGTTCAGTTGAGTAGGAAAGATGATTTTAAGTTTCTCAACTCAAAACTGAAAGCATTCTGGGCCCTCTGCATCCTAGGAACCTAAGCAATGGGATCATTTGAGAGAGAGCAATGCAGCATTTCTATTTAGATGAAACAAAAGGATGCAAGTCCATTAAATCGCCTTGTAACTTGGAACTGGTTTGTCTATCCTCACACCTTACACAGCACTCAGCAACTACTACAAACACAGCAGATATTTGAAGAGCTAATGAATGAATGTACTAAAACTTGCTGAAGGACAAAATAATTTTCTATTAAATTAAAAACTCTAAAGGGAAATGTACCACGACTGTTGTTTTGTCTATTATTACTGCTACAGTACTAGAGAAAACAGTATCTCATTCTTTATTGTGTGCTTGTTCTGAACAAGTCCTCGTCAAAATAGACTGCTCCAGTGTTTTCAGGACTTTAAAAGTCAGAATAGATCTGAAAGGATTCAATGTAGACTTCAGCAATTGAATATACAATTTCAGCAAAGTATGTCCTTTGCAGTTTGAGCGCACTAAAGCTGCAGCATGGATCATATAATTGATTTGTGGCACATTCTGCCTGCATCTACCCAATGGTTTATTAAAACAGAAGAGACAAATACCAATAAAGAGAAAAGCTCCACTGAGAATTGACCAAACCACATCACTTTCTTCACACCTAGAGTATTCCAACCAATAGTAATTTTACAGCAGCTCTCTGTGTACCAGATACAGAGCTCTGTAGCCAGAATCCCAAAATACAAGCAAGACTTTCCCTAAAGCACAACAAAGAAACGGGTTTATGAAATCACCATTAAATATAATAGAACACTGGAGAGATGAGTAGAACACAGGCAAGATGAGATGATGCACATAACACATAAGAACCAATTAAAAATGTACCATCTCTGCAGGAATTCACCGTGTTGATAAAGCTCTTTATGAATATTAAGTACTAGAGCATAGTATAAGATAGATCTGAGAGCCTGAAACACCAGTGGCCAAAAGAGGTACAATATTTTTTAAGGAAATGCATATAAAAATAGATTAAATGGTGTATCAGCACCCTGAATTTATCATCATTTTCCCAGTTCTGAGTATCACTTATCTT
Source organism: Bos taurus (assembly GCF_002263795.3). Lineage (NCBI taxonomy): Eukaryota > Metazoa > Chordata > Mammalia > Artiodactyla > Bovidae > Bos > Bos taurus. The sequence continues at coordinate 9,914,765 of NC_037353.1, read as the reverse complement.
CCGTACTATGCAGTATATGGTTAGAAATAATTCTTATCAACACTTTTCTTAAGAATATAACAGATATATCCCATATGTCTGCAATATCTGGCTGCGCCACAAAAAATCTGCACATGGAGAGCTGATTCTCCTAAGAAAGAATTTTTAAAAGATTTAAAAAAAAAATTAGATAAAAATTGGCTAGGTCATCCAGAAAAAAATGTAGCTTTTTTTTTCCCTCTATGACATCTATAGCTTTTAAGAATGTATTTACCATCTCATGAGGGAAAAAAAATATTTAAAGGGTTGTTTAGACTTTATGTCTGTGCAGGCTCACTGCAGTTTAGCTCTAAACTATGATAATAGCGTGGATTGGTCACTGTGGTCTCCATCTTTTTAAATAAAGGCAAACATCTATATATCCCATTATACACACATAAAGACATTCACACATGCACACTCAGCTAGTTCCATTCTACATCCCTTTCAAAGTATTTTTTATGCAATGGCATTTTATAAGATGAGGGTGAATCATCTGGGTAAGAAACCACCTTTGCTACCTCTTTGAAATTCAGACTGATTCACGTGTTCCTTGTGCCTTTGCCTGGACTCTGCAAAAAGTGAGCTAGCGGTAGAGAATTCAGCTTTCTGGAAGTTTCAACCTAAGTGTTAGCACAAAGATTACAGACATCAGAATACTTGTTTCCTGGACAATGAAGTTGCTCAAGGACAGAGTTAGAATGGGGAGGTGCGATGACATAGAACGTAAAAGAGAAACTCAGAGACTGAGAAACCAAGGGAAATTATTTTCATAAAGGAAAAATCTCCACCATATTTAAAAGACCACCCGAGCACTGAGAATTTAAATCTTTCAAAATTTGAATTAGGTTTTTGTTGGCCCGTGCGCGTAGAGCCTTTGAGCAATTTTGAATTCAACACCATGTACAAAGAAGATGTAAATGGAGATGCTGGAAATACAAAAATGAATAAAACACAGTCCCCACAGCTCTCTATTTCTGAGGACTCAGAAGACTTTTTAAACATCAGATATCTCTTACCAAATTGCAATTTGGTGAGTTAAGTGTAGAGGAATCAAGAGGAATCAACATTTTACTGCCTTTTTATCAAACCCCAGAGGAACTTTAAAAAAGAGAGAGAAAAAAGGATAAACGTATTACATTTTTAATTTGGCCAATAGAAAACATTCTGTACTGTTAAAATGAAGTCTGTATTTCGATTTTCATTTCTCAGATGTCCCTTTCCTGTATCACAGAAATTTACTTAGGGGGTCAATAGTATTTTTCACTATTGACATAACACTGAAGTCTCATCTTTTTCAGAGTACCTGGACTAGCTTCCCATCTATAAATATGTAAACAAGCATTTCCATTGACATCAGTGTAAGTTATGGTCTCGCCTTCATTTATTTACATTTCTCTCTGTTTTTGTAAACAGGCATATGATAAATGTTTATAATCAATGCCTTGGGAATATGGTAAGAATTGAGAGATGTTAACAGAGAATCAATACAAACCACATTTACCTTCTAGGTGCTTACAATTTGAATTTATTCCGCATTTGTTTAAATCTTCCTCCCCCAGTTCCTGCTTTGCTCCACACCTTTTATGGTTACTCCCTGAATATTTCACTTCAGATAAACAAACAAACAATGTTTTACCCAGATTCTAGGTCTGTCCTGATTAATATTTGTATCATAGGGAGGTTGTGCAAGTTTCTGGGAAATAAGTTTTACACAAGGTTTTATTCCATCTGTTAAAATTACTCATCCACTCAGCAAGTCCAAACTAAGGTTGTCCAGTGTTCACTTGAGAGTATTGATGGTTTTTTGAAACTGACCTTTGCTGCCCCCCAGCACCCCTTTTATGGGAAACATTCCTCAGGCTGACAGAGACTCTGCTCCGAGCCACATCAAGCACCTCGCCCCAGAGTACTGGCTCCAAGCGTGTTTATTCCATGGACCAGTAAACTTCTTCTGAGTACTTTGGGAACCAGTATAATATTGCTATCTTTTTATCCTGCAGTTACGAATTTAAAAAGCAAAACATAGCTATAGGAATTTAATGACAATAATAACCCTCCCCCAAAATATGTAGTAAAGATAGAACCTCATAACAATTTATAAATAGAATACATTTTGCTCTATGAAAAAGTTCACAATTCTCCTTATTTTTCTCTTATTGCCATAGATTGACTTTCAGGAACCACTACCTTTGAGCATTGCATAGGGGCTATAAAAGAATAAGTTAACCAAATATTCAATTTCTGCTGTTTATGTACCATGGCAGGGGTTCAGGTTGACACTGGCAACAGAGCAGAGGAAATGAGGAAATGTATGAATCAACTCCATACCATCTCAGGCCTCCTAGCTATTCCTGTTACCAGTGTGGTCAGCACCTCCTCACACACACAATGGGCAGGGGAAATGCCAACACAAGGATATCATTACTCGGAGTCTGCCCCAATCAAGTTAGCCTACAACTAGAACACAGTAAGATTCTCTTGACATCCAAGGACAGTTTAAGGAGTCACCCTCACACATCGAAATTGATTAAAAATCAATTAAAAGATACAGTGTGTGTATCAAAAACACAGGTGATGGTTTAGTCTCCATCTGCTGTCAAAATTCAGGCTTACCCAAGTTAAATAAAGCGACCCTTAGGAACATAGAGTAACATAAGAAAGCAATAAAATTACCTACAGTCCTTTATAACTCCAGAGGGTTTTTTAATGTAAATTCTTTCAAATGCAATTGAGAAATAGGAGATCAGTAGCATCACAGGGAAATCATATTGGTTTTGCACATGTTGATGTTTTCAAGTGATTGGGGTATGTTTTCTCACAAGCAAACAGAAAGTCTCAGAAAATATGGAAAACCTTAAGAAAAAAACTGAAAATCTCCAGAAGTATCTTCCTTTAGTTCCATAGTGGCAGCTACAGTGACCTTAAGAACCACTGGATTTTGCACTGTTATGCTTTTCAGCAAAAGTGGGAGTACTGATGGAAAAACCACAAAGACATTTCCCCTTTGCTAAAATGATGGACTAATGAAGAAGGCTGTATCCTGGAGATTTTTTTTTTTTTTTTTTTTTTTGCGGGATTCTCTTTATTTATTTATTTAAATTTTATTTTATTTTTAAACTTTACATAATTGTATTAGTTTTGCCAAATAATTTTGGTCAAACTGGTCTCTTTTAGAAGCAACTTCCCTTCAGGACCTACATCTCAAAGGAGGAAACATAAGCCCCAGAGTTCAGGATGCATAAATGTGCCAAGACTCAGAGTCTGGGAGAATGTTCATATTGCTAGCCACTTCACTTGATTGTTTTTGTTAGTGCTTTCAGTGGTTAGGTTCTGAGCTGGCTATGCCAACCTATTTTCCTACAAGCCCTGATACTAGTAATGCACAGTTTTATAGAAGTATGGTTGTGTAGTTTTCTACAACTATCTTGCAGTCAAAATATCTGTATTTTATTTTCACATGGCAGTCAAAGCCCTGATGTGACCCACGAAAGGGCAATGGTCTAGGAGGTTACTGGAAGGTTATTAGAAGGAATTGGAATTGAACTTCCAACATTATTAGAGGAAACGGCTCCTGATGTGACTCTCATTCTTGGCACTGAAGTATCTCTGCTTTGGACAAAGACAGCGCATCGGACTCTCCTGGCTTAACGGGAAAAGAGGGGAAAAAAAACAGTAAAGAATATTTAATTCTCTTATTTGTAATTACATGTTTACTCTGTAATCTTCTAATCCAGAATTGGTAAATAGGATTCCTCTCGAGTGCCAAATTCAATTGACTGGTAGTGGCTGCCTGAAGCAATGAAGTGAGAAGGATGCTGAAGCCACTTCTGGGCTCAGTGGAGAAGAAATGCCACAGTTGATTAGTGATGTCTGTCAGGCGGTGCCGCACATGTGTCACCCCCATAATCTATGACACAGTTGAGGAAATTAGCCTACTAAGATGAACGGTCTGGGAAGACAACCAGGCTCAGTTTTAGAATCGGTACATTTACCTTTGTAAATGAACAAATCGATTCTGTGATAACCAGTCTCTGTCAGTTTCACCTGAGGCTGCTCATTTGGGTGAATTGGGAAATTGGAGAGTTTAAACTACCAGTGCTGAAGACCTTGGATGCTCTGGCACTGAGATGCTGCTTACCTGAAAAGGCTCTACTTAAAGGATCCTGCACTCAGTATCTTTGTACTTGTTATGCTTTTACTAACTAGTGGGTTTTCACCATACTGCTCCCCTTACCCTATTTACTATTTGCTGTATTTCCTCAGTTGTAAGATGCCGTCAAGGGGACAGGTAGGATGAAGTTTTCACACACGTGAACTTGGTTATTTTTAGTGGTCCCGCAGGGGGATGACCACTATAAACATGTAAACAAACATTTCCACTGACATCAGCATGAAATGTGTTAGTTGCTCAGTCTTACCCAATTCTTTGTGACCCCATGGACTGTGATCCGCCAGGCTCCATTATCCATGGGGATTCTCCAGGTAAGGATACTGGAGTGTGTTGCTATTTCTCCTCGAGGGGATCTTCCAGACCCAGGGATCGAACCCTGGTCTGCCCACATTGCAGGTGGATTCTTCACCATCTGAACCACTAGAGAAGGACCATTTGGTAAAAGAATATGTGTCTTGCTGATTACTTAAAAACTTTTCTTTCCCACTGAGAAAGTACAGTCAGAACTTGAAGAATAGGTGTCAAGCATCTTGGAGGAAAACCCCAGCCAGGACAATTTAGTGGACTGTTTACTCTTGTGAGAAATGCTGCATGACCAGCACTCGAGGCAGCCCAGAGGACTGACTGGGGGGAGGGGAAGAGCATGGAAATTGACACCCTGAGTGAAAGAATTTTTTCACAAAAGTCCACTCTGATTATGAAGAAGTTTTGGGGAAAGCTAACCAATCTATTCCTTATCTTATTCCCTTTTTATATTTGCAAAAGATCTACATGTAGATAATTCTAAAAGAACTTCTCTACTAAGTATAAAATAAAATTTTATTTCACGCTAACACCACTTTTAATTTTCTCATTCATATATCTAAAATATTGGTGCCTCTTCCAATTGACGGTATCTGAGATACTGTGGGCAGGAATCCCTTAGAAGAAATGGAGTAGCCATCATGGTCAACAAAAGAGTCCGAAAAGCAGTACTTGGATGCAATCTCAAAAACAACAGAATGATCTCTGTTAGTTTCCAAGGCAAACCATTCAATATCACGGTGATCCAAGCCTATGCCCCAACCAGTAATGCTGAAGAAGCTGAAGTTGAACGGTTCTATGAAGACCTACAAGACCTTTTAGAACTAACACCCCAAAAAGATGTCCTTTTCATTATAGGGGACTGGAATGCAAAAGTAGGAAGTCAAGAAATACCTGGAGTAACAGGCAAATTTGGCCTTGGAGTACGGAATGAAGCAGGGCAAAGACTAATAGCGTTTTGCCAAGAGAACGCACTGGTCATAGCAAACACCCTCGTCCAACAACACAAGAGAAGACTTTACACATGAACATCACCAGATGGTCAACAACAAAATCAGATTGATTATATTCTTTGCAGCCAAAGATAGAGAACCTCTATCCAGTGAGCAAAAACAAGACGAGGAGCTGACTGTGGCTCAGGTCATGAACTCCTTATTGCCAAATTCAGACTTAAATTGAAGAAAGTAGGGAGGGAAAACCAGTAGACCATTCAGGTATGACCTAAATCAAATCCCTTATGATTATACAGTGAAAAGTGAGAAATAGATTTAAGGGACTAGATCTGATAGACAGAGTGCCTGAGGAACTATGGACGGAAGTTCATGACATTGTACAGGAGACAGGGATCAAAACTATCCCCATGGAAAAGAAATGCAAAAAACAAAATGGCTGCCTGGAGAGGCCTTACAAATAGCTGTGAAAAGAAGAGAAGGGAAAAGCAAAGGAGAAAAGGAAAGATATAAGTAACTGAATGCAGAGTTCCAAAGAATAGCAAGGAGCAATAAGAAAGCCTTCCTCAGTGATCAGTGCAAAGAAATAGAGGAAAACAACAGAATGGGAAAGACTAGAGATCTCTTCAAGAAAATTAGAAATACCAAGGGAACATTTCATGCAAAGATGGGCTCGATAAAGGACAGAAATGGTATGGACCTAACAGAAGCAGAAGATATTAAGAAGAGGTGGCAAGAATACACAGAAGAACTGTACAAAAAAGACCTTCACGACCCAGATAATCACGATGGTGTGATCACTCACCTAGAGCCAGACATCCTGGAATGTGAAGTCAAGTGGGCCTTAGAAAGCATCACTATGAACAAAGCTAGTGGAGGTGATGGAATTCCAGTGGAGCTATTTCAAATCCTGAAAGATGACACTGTCAAAGTGCTGCACTCAATATGCCAGCAAATTTGGAAAATGCAGCAGCAGCCACAGGACCGGAAAAGGTCAGTTTTCATTCCAATCCCAAAGAAAGGCAATGCCAAAGAATGCTCAAACTACTGCACAATTGCACTCATCTCACATGCTAGTAAAGTAATGCTCAAAATTCTCCAAGCCAGGCTTCAGCAGTACGTGAACCATGAACTTCCTGATGTTCAAGCTGGTTTTAGAAAAGGCAGAGGAACAAGAGATCAAATTGCCAACATCCACTGGATCATCGAAAAAGCAAGAGAGTTCCAGAAAAACATCTATTTCTGCTTTATTGACTGTGCCAAAGCCTTTGACTGTGTGGATCACAATAAACTGTGGAAAATTCTGAAAGAGATGGGAATACCAGACCACCTGATCTGCCTCTTGAGAAATCTGTATGCAGGTCAGGAAGCAACAGTTAGAACTGGACATGGAACAACAGACTGGTTCCAAATAGGAAAAGGAGTACATCAAGGCTGTATATTGTCACCCTGCTTATTTAACTTCTATGCAGAGTACATCATGAGAAACGCTGGGCTGGAAGAAGCACAAGCTGGAATCAAGATTGCTGGGAGAAATATCGATAACCTCAGATATGCAGATGACACCACCCTTATGGCAGAAAGTGAAGGGAACTAAAAAGCCTCTTGATGAAAGTGAAAGTGGAGAGTGAAAAAGTTGGCTTAAAGCTCAACATTCAGAAAACGAAGATCATGGCATCTGGTCCTATCACTTCATGGGAAATAGATGGGGGAACAGTGGAAATGGTGCCAGACTTTATTTTGGGGGCTCCAAAATCACTACAGATGATGATTGTAGCCATGAAATTAAAAGATGCTTACTCCTTGGAAGGAAAGTTATGACCAACCTAGATAGCCTATTCAAAAGCAGAGACATTACTTTGCCAACAAAGGTCCGTCTAGTCAAGGCTATGGTTTTTCCAGTGGTCATGTATGGATGTGAGAGTTGGACTGTGAAGAAAGCTGAGTGCCAAAGAATTGATGTTTTTGAACTGTGGTGTTGGAGAAGATTCTTGAGAGTCCCTTGGACTGAAAGGAAATCCAACCAGTCCATCCTAAAGGAGATCAGTCCTGGGTGTTCTTTGGAAGGACTGATGCTAAAGCTGAAATTCCAATACTTTGGCCCCCTCATGCAAAGAGTTCACTCATTGGAAAAAGCTCTGATGTTGGAGGGATTGGGGGCAGGAGGAGAAGGGGACAATAGAGGATGAGATGGCTGGATGGGATCATCAACTCAAAGGACGTGAGTTTGGGTAAACTCTGGGAGTTGGTGATGGACAGGGAGGCATGGTGTGCTGCCATTCTTGGGGTCGCAAAGAGTCGGACACGACTGAGCGACTGAACTGAACTGAACTGAGCTGAACTAAGATTCAATGAAAAGCAGTATATTTACATCCATAATAAGCCCCAGCAGAGAACCTGATTTTTCATAGGTTGTCTAAGTTCTCTCAAGTTAGTTGCACCTCTAAGATTAGAGTTTCTGAGATCTTAATTCTTGTCTTGTTCACTTGAACATCACCTATTGTAGTATCTGATAAAGGTTGGTTTTAAGTTACCAAATGGGCTGAACTGCCAACTGAAACAGGTCACCCTAAAATACAGCCTCTCTGTAGGCCAAACCAATGAGATCATTTTATTGGCAGATGTTTGACAGTCCAAGGACAAGCTTAGCTGTCAGCATAGATTTGGAAGAGAGAAGGTACATTATCACATGTGTCACTGAATTTTTTTGTTATTTGTCAACTATAATTTTTTGGAAATACCCATTAGCCTACTTGTCTGCCTCCCTCTTTCTTTTCATCTTTAATTTCATTCTCATACCCAAGGGACTTTTTGTGTGTGACTGTTCACAATTAGCAATCAATATAAAAAGAAAGTATTATGTTAAATCATATAAAAATTCACAGTATTTTAACCATTTCTGAGCTACAGAATCAGCAAGTTTATGTAGTTTAACATATGACATAGGAGACATTCACGGACAGCGGTTGACAGAGATATTTATCATTCCTGAGAGCCTTCTAAACACAATAGCTCTTCCATTTGAGCTTCTGCCAGCTCTGTGGGGTTTTATGGAGCCGGTTCCATATGAAGACCTTCATTTGATCAACTACGTGTACAATATTCTGTCTTTTTTTACCAACTCAATGAACATTTATTGCACACTTATTATGGGCTAGGCACCACTTTCAGCCTTGGATACAAAGATGAGTGCATCACAGTCCCCACTTTGCAGAGCATGCAGTCTAAGACGGGAGACAGGTAAGGACATAATTATAGTGCAAAATAGCAAGTCACATAATAGATACAAATAACATGCTGAAAAGGCACTTACCGTGCCTGGCAGAGCAAGAAGACCTCTGAGCAGGTGACATTTGTGCTAGTTCTTGAAGGATGAGCAATTTGGTTGGCAGAAAAGAGAGGGAACAATACAACATCACCAAGCAGAATGACTTGTTCAAAGTCACAGAAGCACAACAAAGAAGGATGTGCTTGAAGAACCTTAGTTTGAATATAGATGGGACGTGAGGCAAAAGTGAGAGAAGCAGCAAGAGGTGGGGCTTGGATGGAGGGAAGATTAGGTTATGCAGGGCCTTTCATGGGGGACGGGGGCTGAGAAGTTTGCATTCTATTCGGCAGGTAGAGAGGAGTCACAAGACACATATGGGTTTAAATCACTTGGATGTAAAACTGCTTTTTCTGCTTCAAATTCATATGTCCAGTCCAGTCATCACCTAATTGTAAAGAAACCTACATTAGTGACCCCAGAGCACCAGCTTCTGCGGTGTGAGTTCTTTCTGACCACCCCCCTGCCCCCGGGACACATGGAGCCCAAGCATCCTGGATTCCCAAGGGATTGTTTCAGCCCTGACATCTCTCTTAAACATAGTCATTGAGCTGTGGTTCCTCACTGTGGCTGGAAGCATAGCCAAAGACTGCATTACCGTGAGATTGTGGCTTTGACAGTTATGTGTTCCTCCACTGCAGGCCTCTCTGCTTCACTTGGGTGAAGGAGCTTGCAAGCACACCCTTCGTGTTTTCATATTTTCCTCATTGGGTAATTGCAAAATGGGCGAATCCACCTAAATGCAGCAAGATTGATTTCATCCCAACTGCAGACTGGCTAATCAGTGGCCTAGTTTTCCAGCCATGTGATCTGGCATCTGGCACTCACCACTCATCAAATGAAATTACACAGCACCGATAAATTACCCACTCTCTCCTGGGCAGAACTTTTTCCCTTAAGCTACCTCCTGCTTAACACTAGTGTAATGTTTAATAGTACCATGGTTTATCTGTACCAGGATGCCAGCTGGAATGTATGGAAACTTTACTAAGAATGGAGAATTTATATATATATATATATGTATGTGTGTGCATATAAATTATACATAGATAGACACCTGCTTATGTATTAATATATATGTGAATATGTGTGAATGAATTATCCCATTTATGTGAATTTTCCACATGACGATCACACATTTTTGTTTTACTTAGGTCTTTATGGAAATGTTTCTGGGGTGGGGCGGAGGGGAAATTCTGCCCTGTTTGAATGCTTCTTCACCTCCAGGCTTTCTGTTTTGGGGCAGGAAATAGTCTCTCTCTGAGTCTTAGCTGTCTCAGCTATAGAATGAGAATAGTAGTATCTACCTCATAGGTTGATATGTGAATTAAGTAGGATGTGTGTGTGTGTAAGGCATTTTGTATGCAGAGAACATCCAAGAAATGCCAATAATTAACACTTTATGCCCATTAGCATTGGTCCTTAAATACTGAGGCCTTCATCAGTAGCAATAATAATTGCAGGAAAACTAATAACTGGCACCCTCAGGGACTATTAAGAGCCGGAAAGTTATTTGCCCTGCATTAAGTGACCACAGACTGCCAGGATTTTTCCCCAACCCTGGCTGGTTTTTTAGTGTTTCTATAGCATCCCTTGTTTTCAGACTGTGGATTGTCACATTTTAAAATCAGTAGTATATATAGGACCCCCAGCAGCTTTCTTCCTCCCTTTGTGATTCACTGACAAATCATCCAACTTGCTAAAATTCCATCTAAAGCAGGATATTAAAAGCTCTGATGGAACACCCCAGTCTGTGCTTCAGTGTCTGCACTATGTACTATCTACTTTAGCCACTCAAAGACCTTTTCCGTCAATTTCAAGATTTATCGGCTATGGAGGACAAATAATGCGTGATCTCACAGGTAGAATCTAAAATAATCAAATGCATAGAAGCAGAGAGTAGAATGGTGATTGCCAGAGGCTGGTGGGAGCGGGAAATAAAGAGATGTTGGTTGAAGGGTACCAAGTTTCAGTTATGTATGATGGGTCAGTTGTAGGGATCTAACATGCAGCTGCATGACTGTCCTTAATGTTTTGTTGTTTAGTCGCTCAGTCATGTCTGACTCTTTCGTGACCCATGGACTGTAGCCTGTTAGGCTCCTCTGTCCACGGAATTCTTCAGGCAAGAATACTGGAGTGGGTTACAATTTTGATACTCTATTGTATACTTGAAATTTGCTAAGAGAACAATCTTATTAATTAGCTTGATTATGGTGATTATTTTGCAATGTATACATGTGTCATAACCTTAACTTGTACATCTTAAATATATATGTAATTTTTATATGCCAATTATACTTTAATAAAACCTGGGAGGGCATGAAAGAAACTATAATATAATAAATTAAAACTGTGACTTAATTTTTAAAAGATTATCTGCTATGTCTGTGATAGATGATATTGCTATCAAGTGACGTCAAGAAAAGTGAGAGGATACTTATATCATTTTACATTTGTATCTGAGTGATACTGGTCTTTAAAGGTCCATATCTTCAGTGATTCAAGAAGGAAATAATTGTACCACCTCCTTTTAAAGACAAAATATGGCATATAAATAAAAATATCTATGTAAAGTTTTTATGGTTTTAAAAAACTATAAAAACATTATGCTAACTCAACCTATCAAGAAGCAAAATCGGCTCCATAATCCAAATAGCATTTATCACATTGCTTGATTTTTTGGTGTGATTTTTAAACAAGTAAATTCTCATGGGTCTTATTCTGCTTCTCTTCATGAAAACACTGTATGAGAGAGACCAGAACCGCCATGTAGTCTATGCGAAATGCACCCCCTGAAGTTGTGCAGGAAAGTGGTCCCAAGGGAGACTGTCTTTATAATAGCTTTGAGTAATTTGGTTTTTTAGGGAGTTTTTGGTGCTTCAGTAGCCAAACCATCAGTATCCAAGATAAATACATTAATCGCCCACTCATTCCCCTCACTGTGAATGTTTGTTAGCAACATATGTTCTAATTCAGAGAATAATTTTTCCAATAATTCTATGCCTTTTTCATCATTTCAAATATTCTAAACTTGGTTCTACAAAATAAGTCCTAGACCTCAACTGATTCCCCCTTTTGGCGCATAAGCAACACTACATTCTTTGCTGTCGTTGTTTACTTGCTAAATCGTGTCCTCCTCTTTGCAACCCCATGGACTAGATTTTTTGTGACCCCCAGGACTGTAGCCCACCAGGTTACTCTGTCCATGGGATTTCCCAAGAAAAAAAATCGGGAGTGGGCTGCTGTTTCCTTCTCGAGGGGGTCTTTCCGACCCCAAGGTTGAACCTGGGTCTCCTGTGTTACAGGCAGATTCTTTACCACTGAGCCACCTGAGAAGCCCAAGCAGACTTTATTTGAAACAAAGTATTCCTCTTATCTTACCTCTCAGCTATGTTCCTTCTTCTAGTCAGTCTCCTCCCCCAGCACACATGTGCGTGCACTCACACACACACACACACACACACATTGGCTGTGGTACATTTACACATCTTACTCCTTCCCTTTGGAAAGCCTTATACCTGCTTCCTTCCCTGGCAAATTTTGATGTTTCCATTAGACCTCAAGTGAAATGACCAGTCACACCCTATTGAAACGTTCTCTGTCCAGTATGCTGGCCTCCTCCCATGCGTTTTTATAGCGCCTTGCCCTTCTCTCTGTCTTAGTCCTTGGACACTTACATGCCAGCAGTTGTGCTGAACTGGAAACTCCTTAAGGACGTGACCCTTTAAATCTCTTTTGTATTCACCTTGTCTGGCATGTAGCAGGTTCTCAATACTTGGTGAATGATTTCATGAATTTCATTTCCCCCTAATGAAAAACTTCACTGTACTTCCAACCGATTTAGCAGATCGTGACCTATTAAGTTTGAAATTCAATACACTTCTGATTATCTTATCAAATGACTGAAAATGTGAACGTTTAAGAATTTCGGTGTAAACACTTGGGCAAGGGGAAAAGTTCAGGGGTCTTAACCTAGTTTTCCTTGCTCTTTATAAAACATCTTGATTTCTTTAGGTAGAGAAGCTTCTCCAGCTGGGCATTGACATGACAGCACAACAGAGCACTGAATGTCAATTGAATTTTTTTTTCTTTTTTAATATTTTCAGGTTACAAATGCTGCTGCCAACTCTCTTGGTCAAATGACTCTTCACCTCCAGCCTTTTCTTGTGTGTGGAGGGGATGGATTTACTCAGTCCAACTTTGACGGCTGCATCACTTCTGCCTTATGTGTTCTGGAAGCTTTAAAGAATCATATTTAGTACTGCCTGTATTCTTATTTTTCACGTGTACTTTGGGGTTCTTGTTTTCACAGTTTTCTGTCATTGATTATTTTGTTTTCTCTTTTGTTGAGAGAAATTACTGAAAAATTGTTCTTTACTGATTATTATTTTTCACATGGAGTATAAAATCAATTTGATAATTTCAGTACTTACAACTCCTACAAGAAGGAAAAATCCCTTGTACTTTATACTTTTTTCCACTTTTCTGAGTTGCCATGTCTACCCACTCCTTGTTGGAGGCAAAGTCGTGCTTAAGAAAAAACAAATAGCTCTCCCCCCAAATTCTGTCAAATCCAAGTAACAGTTCATGTCCACAGACCTTTGTTGTCCTTTTGAAAATTTCAGTCCCAAATAAAGAATAATCTTTATAAAGACATCGTGATAAATCTTCAAGTATATCCTTGGTTTGATATTTTTTGCAAATTGCTGAACTACAAGATTTCTCCAAACTGTGGAAACAAAGGGTAATTTTTGTTTCTCGTTTCTCTTCCAAGTTATTAAATGCTCCTGAATTGTAGGTCACATATGTCATCATCTCTAAGAACGCAGTTTGGAGGGCAACTTGACTGACAAAGAAATGTCTCTTCAAATTTTCAGAAAATAACCAGATTCAACTTGACTTTCCAAGTCACATAGTACTTTTTAACCTTAAAAAATCCAGCCTTAATGGGAAAGATAAAAATTAAATAGAAGCTGAGAGAAATCATATTGATCTTTACCTTGTGCTATCTCCTGTGGCTAGTGCTCTTTCTTTTATGCCCTCTCCAGTGTGTGCTGCGGCATTTAGATTGTGTCAAGTTTAATGAATTTAATACAAAAAAATTTTACTGAACCAGAAAATAGATGCACTTAAAATAGTTCAATATTTGCCAACTTAGCGGTTCAGCATATCACCCACACGCATCGGTGACAACCCATGACTTGCTGGCTCGAGAGAAATTGATCCCCAGCCTTCTGAACAAGCTACTTGTTGCTAATTTAGAAAGCAAACTGGCGAGTTCCATTTTGTCATTTTGAAAGGAAAGAAATCGTCACAGCCTCTCAGATCATTGCAGTCTCTCAAACTAATAAAAGTTCCACAAAAGACCCCTTAGCTTGGTAGTATTTAAAATCTCACACTGACGTGCCCACTCTCGGGCATTCACATATGCTTGCATGGGCAGAACTTGTTTATGTAACTACAAAGTGGATTTTTTCTATGGAATGTTCTTATACATCTCCTACTTGCAATCAAATGATGGAAAACTGAAATGCCTACGTGTGGTTAATGTCACTAATTTTTGATAATATAGAAAGGAAAAGGGAAATTAATGTGATCTCTTTTATGATACAAGGAAAAATATTGAGATTTCTTTCATCATTTTGGCCTATATTTGATGAACATTTGTCTTTATTTTGGTTATACCCTTAAAATACGGTAGCAAATATATTGAATATATTAACTATTTTGTTTTTAACTAATATAATTCTGGAGCCATCTGACTGAAAGCATCCTAAAGCTTTAAAGCAATGTTATATTTGTTTCATGAGTGTTTATATTCCAAAGAAGAAAAAATTATTTATAAAGGTGGGATGTGTTGCTTAGAGAAAGTATGCTAAAGCCATTACGGATGAGTTATTTTTTATTTAAAATATTTTAATGTGAACCATTTTTGAAAGTCTTTATTGAATTTGTCGTGATATTCTTTCTGCTTTGTGTTTTGGCCATGTGGCATGTGGGATCTTAGCCCTCTGATCAGGGATCGAACCCACACCCCCTGCATTGGAAGGCGAAGTCTTAACCACTGGACCACCAGAGAATCCCACTGATGAGTTTTAATATCTGTTCATTCTAAATGTGTTTCCCTAGTAATTGTGTATCTGCTTAGAAAATACTGTAGCAATATGAGAAAAGATATACAACCCTGCTTAGTATGTAGGTCATTGTTACTTTGCTGATTTAATCATTTGAAAACTCATTTTACATTTTGATCCATCTCTGATAGAAACAGACCAATTCCCTGATGCTCAAATAAGGAAAGAAAATGTATCAAAAGCTTATGTTCTCTATCTTCATTTACCCCTTCCTCCTTAGAAATTGAAATAGATATGGGACTGTCTGTGCTAGAAGCCGTCCCAGAGGCCATAAATTCAGAGGCCGGAGATTCAGATGGCCAGGATGCCCTAAAGACCCAGGGCAAAGGTAGCCAAGTCCCCTGAGAAATACGGGTCAGTACCTTTTGGAAAAGGGTGTATGTATGTGTGTCGGCTCCCACAGGACCACACAGCACCACAGTACTTCCAAACAAGAACTTTTATTAATCAAACACAGTCAAGGAAATCTGCTCTGTTTTGAAAGGAGCATATTCAAGTGAGGAACGGCTTGAGCAGTGGGGTGATTTAATACTTGTTTGCTGATAAATATAGCCTTAGCTGGAATAAAACCATACGATGCAGGGCTGAAAAGCTTAATTACTAAACTGTCTATGCACGTCTTGCTCAGGCAGCGAGGGTGACAAATTATAGCAGTCGAGTAGTATATTTCACCTTTGGCATTTCTGAAGGGGAGAAGTATGTCTAAAAACATCGAGTAAGCAATAATAATCCCAGACCAGATATTACTGAGGGAAAAAAAAAGACATATTATTGAGTCACCAAGTCTTCTGTGCAAAATGCCATCAACCCCACCCCTCCGCCTACTTGGTACCTTGTTAAGTAAAAAGAACAAGGTCAATTTTACATTTATCTTGTATTTTATTCTCATCCAAGTATATGTGCATATGTATGTGTATGTGCTATGCTCAGTCGCTCAGTTGGGTCCAACTCTTTTGTGACCCCATGGACTGTAGTCCACCAGGCTTCTCTGTCCATGGGATTTCCCAAGCAAGAATACTAGAGTGGGTTACCATTTCCTACTCCAAGGGAATCTTCCCGTCCCAGGGATAGAGCCCACATTTTTTTGCATCTCCTGCATTGGCAGATGGATTCTTTACCACTGAGCCACCTGGGAAGCACAATATATATAAATTCTGGCATTACTTTTGAAAACTCAGATATTGATTCTCCCATCAACTTGAATAAAAAAGCATCATTGACTGCTTTATATTTTAGAAAAAAAGATTATATATATCTAAAACATATATATGTATATTTCAAGTGTATCTGATATATATGTATTTTTTCCATCCTCCTAATATCTTGTAAAATAAACAGAGCAGGGAATTATTATTCACATTTGACAAACGAGGAGACGGAGGCACAGAGCTTGGCCAAACAAGGTCGCATCATCAAATGCAGGTCAAGAACCCGGGCCTCCCGTGACCCATTTCCATTACGTGGCACCGTGCTGCTGCCAGATGAACACGGTAATTAAAGCTGAACTGAAATATTGGTTGGAGGTGCAGTCAGCACCATGTGGTCCCCTTACTGACGTTTCATTTCAGAGAGCTAACACTAATCCTGATGTGGTGTACACAGGAGTCTAATACGGAATATAGTCTCTGTAGGTACTGACGAAATGATTTATATTCTGTTATTTTCATTTGCTGGTTTATTTCCTTCTTTGGGGGGCACTTGCTGTGAGAAATGGTTGCATCCTAATGACACTGAATTTCAGCCCAGCAGTAGCTGGTTAGCAAACAGGCTCCCTCTGCATCCAGCCTTTCCTTCTGTACTCCTCTTTGTCTCTCCATTCCCTTTGTTTCATTCTGTCCTCTATCGGTTTCTACCATCACTTTCTCCCCTCCCATTTTTTCCCCTCCCGCTTCTTACTCTGTGTCCAATTCTCCATTCTCAGAAATCTGGAATATAAATACAACCACATTATGCTTCATAGCATTTGTAATTTTTTGCTTTAATCTCTTTTTTCTACAATTCAAAGCAGTCAATCCTGCTTTTTAATCAAGTTGACAGGATAGTCATTATCTTGATTTTTCCAAAGTAATGCCAGAATTTAAAACTATCTGTAGCTTTCAAGGATCTCAGTGCTAATAACCTAAAATATGGTACCAGGCTCTGTGGTGGACATAATGGAATATAATTAGCCATCTCCACCTAAGATGCTAGTTAGGGAAAGACAAGTCCATAGAGTGGAAGGCAGTAATCACAGACAGTAGATAAGATACTGGGAATCCTAAGAGAAAGAACCATGTTTCCTCTCCAGAGAGAGGGTCTCCAAACAGAAGCAGGGATCCATCAGGAAAATAATTCTGGCAAAATCCCTCTGCACCACACCATAACTGGGCAGCCCTGGCTGCCTTTAGGAATCCAAACTGTGTATCAGAGTGGTCGGGAAAGTGAGTACTTTCTGTGGAGAAGGCTCAGTAAAACACAGAACGTGGTCTCTGGGAAAAGGAAGGAGCCTCAGCCAATCTCAGACTAGCTGGTGCAGGACTGAGTTGCTGTATCCACTCTGGAATGTCCTTGTGTTTCAGCCAATAACATCTGGCCAGGTAAGCCAGGAATGGTTGAAATGGTACTATGTCCTGTGTTTTCTTCTCAACAGACAGAAATTATAGTCCGCTTAAGAGTTCACAGCAGAATCTATCAAATGTGCCTGCTAAGGAGAAAGAATTTCCAAAGAATGTGTTAACTGAAAGGCACGTTAGAATCATCCTGGAATGTCTAAGTTTAGAGGGCCTTGGAGACCGTTTAGACCAGTTCTTAGCCATCTTGGATTTTGAACCTACTTGAGAAGCCTGGGAAAGCTATGAGATTTTCTCCCAATAACAACAAAAATAAGGATGCATATGTGCAAATAGAATTTGCATACTATTTTAGAGCCTACTGGCTCTCTGCTTGTTTTTGTAAATAAAGTTTTATTGGAATACAGCCTTGCCCGCTTGTTTATGTATCATCTGTGGCTGTTTTTGCATTACAACAGTAGAGAGGGATGTTTGCCATAGAAACCATATAGCCTACAAAGTCTAAAATGGTTACTATCTGGAATTTTAAGAAAGATATGTGCTGACTCCTGTTTTAGGAGGTTACAAACCCTCAAAAATCTATTTTTAAACACTGAAGGGGGAGCTCCATGGACCTCAGATTAATAACCTCTAAATCTGCATCCTATCAATTTATGTAAATATAGGCTTATCTTAGATGTAAACATTTGGTCCACTACTCCTTGATCCCATGCCCCATCGTAAATCCTTTAAAGCAAGCAGTACTATTTTGCACATATCCCCTGGAGTTAAATAGATCTGTTTTAATCCAGACTTTTGCTCCTCATTCTGTGACCTTGCAGTTAAACAGCTACACAGCCCCTTCATCGTTGAAAACTGAGTTAATGGTAGCTGCCTCGTAAGATTGTTATAAGGCTTAAAGATACATAAAACCTTAACAAAGTGCTGGACGCATAGTAAGTGCTCAATAAATAATAGCAATGATGATGATGATAAAGGGAATAAGAGTAAGGAAGAAAATGTAAGCAGATCGTGTGCCTCAGAGACCCCTGCAAAGGGCAGTTTCCTCTGCATTTATGTAGGACACTTAGGAGAGTTGATGGTAAGAGTTTGTTCACTGACTAAATGCTGATAAAACTCAGAAGCTTAACAGCTCTAGAATCTCAAAACCTTCATGAAAAAGAACAGTAGGGTCTGCCTGAGACCAGGTGGGGGCCACTTTCTCTTTTCCTGTCATAGCTAATAAGTATATGCTTGGGGAAAAGGGTTTGCTCTAACATGGTCCTTGGAAAAAAACCAGGATAGGTCATGACCAGGAGTAGGGATAATGTAAAATAGAAGTGTTCTGTGCAGTGAATGGTGTCTTCTTAGCAAGTATGTGTGCTGAATGCAAAGAATTGCATGCTTGGATTGGATTCTGCTGAAGATTATTTACTTAATCTCTGAAATGCTGTGAAAACTGGGAGTGAGTAATTTCACATTCTTGACATGTTTGGCTAAATATGCAGATTCATTTCCTGTCCCTGGCCTTCACTTTAAAAAGCTCAACTCCTGGTAAATTCTGTGATATCCTAAACTTACCACTTTCTAGATGTGTAATCTTGGACCAGTTTCTTATATCTTTGAGCCTCAGGAGATTCATCTATAAAATGGGGACACTAATTTTTCCTGCCTTAAGGTTAGGGGTTATTTGAGTGTCTTAGAACATAATATGTAAAGTGTTTAGCACTGTTCTCTGCACATAGAAAATGATAAATGTTAGCTGTTACTGTGAATCTTACTATTAGTGAAGTGGGATTTAGGAAAATAATCTGTCTCATAAGCATCCCACCATCTACAGGTAGCTTTAAACCTAGCTAGGCAGCCACTTTATTACCTGTAAAACTCACTGGGGCCTGTATTCAAATGCCACCATAAGTTTGGCTTCATTTAAACTAAATTTTTGTCAGAAATTCTTATTGACTCTTGAGTGAATGAGTGAATAACTGCCTTATGGCTTGTTGCTGTGCTCCTAATGTGCTTGCACAGCACGCTGTTTATCCCCAGCCACTCTAGTCTCCCCACGCTTGTGATACCAATCACACGTGTACTAACTGGTTCAGTATCTACTTGCCACCAAAACTGGCAAGATCAGCACCATCAGGGCCTGGCACATAGGAGGTACTCAGTAAACAGATGTTGAAGAAGTATCAAAGAAAATCACTGCTGATACAGAATCATCCCATAGAAGAAAAATGTACCAACCTTATCTTCAGTGTGCTGGTGCTCAAACGCTCAGTCGTGTATGACTCTATGCGACCCCATGCACTGTAGCCCACCAGGCTCCTCTGGCCATGGGCTTCCCCCAGCAAGAATACTGGAGTGGGGTACCATTTCCTCCTCAGGGGATCTTCCCGATCAAACCCACGTCTCTGTATCTCCTGTATTAGCAGGCAGATTCTTTACCACTAGTATCACCTGGGAAGCCTTATCTTCGGTAGAGAAGATAATTACAAAAGTACCTACGTTCTCCCTACTTCAGAAAATCCCTGCTTTATGCTCCCTCTCACTTTGGGAAGTCCTTATTTGGAGGCGGGGGAATATGGGAGAGCTGCTCTATGTTTGAAACTGCCTAATAAACACTTGTATTTCACTTTTCATTTTGCCTAATATATAAAGGTTTCTGCCTCTGAAGCCAAACATTTGAGCAAAGAAATGCACCAGACTAAAGAAGCCTGATGAGCCTGTTTTACATTTCCTATGAGAAACTGAAGTCATATATATTGAAAATTATTAAAATTAGACAACTGAATTAGCTGAAGAGAGGAATTAACGGAATTTCAATTTAAATAATTATTAACTAGAAATTCATTTTTGGATCAATTTCTGCATTTTTACCTTTCCAGAATACTTGGTTCACTTCTTTTTTCTTTTCAGTGCCTCTGGTGCACATGGCATATTAAAGTTGGATGAATCTTGCAAAGCCTTTGAATCAGGATTTCTTTATAAGGTAGTAAACTCTATTACTACTCTATCACTCTATAAAGGACTTCCCCGGTGGCTCAGATGGTAAAGTGTCTGTCTACAATGCGGGAGACCGGGGTTCGATCCCTGAGTCGGGAAGATCCGCTGGAGAAGGAAATGGCAATTCACTCCAGTACTATTGCCTGGAAAATCCCATGAACAGAGGAACCTGGCAGGCTACAGTCCATTGGGTCGCAAAGAGTTGGACACGACCGAGCGACTTCATTTTTTATTTTAAACTCTACTGGGAGAGGTTTGTGTGTGTGTGTGTTTTCTTTACTTTGGAATTCCCCAGTACCCAGCAGTGTTTGTCACAAATTGAGTGACTAATTCAAGAAATTTAGACCATCAGATTTTAGGAAGCTACATTATATAATTAGAAGATGTAGCAAAAGAAAAGATCTTTCAAGTCCAAAAAGATACCAAAAAATGAAAATGAAAAAGCTTTTGAGTCTTACTTATGTAAGTTCCAAAGATAAGAATCATGTCTGACTTATCTAAAATATATCCCCCTAACCTAGCACAGAGTGGCTCACATAGTAGACCCTGAATAATTTTTTATTGAATGGTTAAGTGATTGAAAAAAGGAAAGCTTATGTGAAAATGAGCGTTAGATTCTAAAAAACCCAAGAGGAAAAATCCTAGAAATATATTATTTAAAATGAGCCATCTCTGGGTAGCTGGTGTGCTTGTGTATACATACATGTGCTAGAGTGAGGAGGGGAGGGATGCTTTTCCTATGCAAACAATCAGCGTAGCTTCTGTGGCAGTGTGTTCTGCATTGTGGTTTATCATCTACCAACAATGTGTACTCAGGGTTTATTGGATCACATTTATATTTCTTGGTATTCTCTTTATTAGAATTGATTTAAAGGTGACAAGATTTAGATCTAGTGTAGGATCCACTTCTACAAGTCACCAACCTCAAACTCACATAGTATGTTTTAGCCATTAAAATAAACCATGTTTATTTACTTTTTGGAAAACAACCTATTTGCTGCAAACCAAAAGATTGTCCCAAAAAAAGTGTAATACAGAGGTCATTGTGGAGAAAACAAAAACTAGCAAGTGTCACTTCATTGAGAGAAGTATATTATCCAGAGTGAACAGTACTGTGACAAATAAGCTCTGTATTAGAGGAAAGAGCTGAAAGAATGTGTCTATAAACAGGAAATCTGTTCATTTAATAAACCATAATAATAATAATAACCTTATAATCATTTCAATAAATGCTAAATATTGTCATAAAATTAGCATATATAACTGATATAATCAATAACATATATAACCAATGGTAAACTCATAAGAGGGGGAAGCTATCTTAGAAGGATAAAGATTATTTTGAAACTATAACAGATATCACAATTAAGACCCAATTGCTAGAATTATCTACATTAAATTGGGAAGACATAAAAGATCCTTGCATCAATGTTTTGAAATTTCTAGGGAATGCATTAAGGCATGGAACATATTTAAGAGATGTGAACACTAGAAAAGAAAGGTGAAATGATTACTAATTTCTGTCAATATGATTATACATCTTAGAAAACTCAGATGAACTAACTTTTCAAATTAGTAAGACACTTCTAGTCACTAGAAGTGTATTGAGTATTGAGTATTCTAAACACTCAAAGACCAATAATTTTTCTATATGTTAATAATGCAAATATATCATATTCTTTATTAACAAACAACATAGAATACAAAAACATATCTCCAGGAAAATATATCTAGAATTTATATAGGGAAATATTTTTTAAATCTTAATATATTTTTTTAAAAATTGAGTAAGTAGAAATATATACCATGTCCCTGTAGGAGAACACTGAATATAATGAATTTTTCCATTTTCCTCTAATTATTCTATAGATTAAACATAATCACAATGGGATTTTGTTAATATGAAACAATAAATCTAGAATTCATCTGGAAAAAATTAATAGATGAAAGTAAGTAATAAGTTTATGAGCAAGCAGGCCATAAATATTGAACTTATCAGCTATTAAGATAGTGGAGAAGGAAATGGCAACCCACTCCAGTATTCTTGCCTGGAGAATCCCAGGGACGGGGGAGCCTGGTAGGCTACAGTCTACAGGGGTCGCAAAGAGTCGGACACGACTGAGCTTTTCATGCTGCTGCTGCTGCTGCTAAGTCGCTGCAGTCGTGTCCGACTCTGTGCAACCCCATAGACGGCAGCCCACCAGGCTTCCCCGTCCCCAGGATTCTCCAGGCCAGAACACTGGAGTGGGTTGCCATTTCCTTCTCCAACGCATGAAAGTGAAAAGTGAAAGTGAAGTCACTCAGTCGTGTCCGACTCTTCGAGACCCCATGGAGTGCAGCCTGCCAGGCTCCCCCATCCATGGGATTTTCCAGGCAAGAGTACTGGAGTGGGGTGCCATTGCCTTCTCTGAAGATATATTATAGAATTAGGTAAATAAAACAATTCACTAATGATCCTAGAATTGACATAAATAAATGGAAATAATGGCTATAACACACTTAACGTAGTAAAGGAAACATTACAAAGCTATTGAAAAAGGAAGACACATGCTACAACATGGATGAACCTTGAAGATGTCATGCTAACTGAAATAAGCCAGTCACAAAAGGACAAATAGTGTATGATTCCACTTACATAATGTTCCTAGAGTAGTCACATTCAGAGACGGAAAGTAGTATAGTAGTTGCCAGGGGCTGGAGGAAGTGAGGAATGGGGAGTTAGTGTTTAATGGTACAGATGAAAAAGTTCTGAAGATGGATGGTGACGATGGTTGCAGGATAATGTGAACATACTTAATGCCTCAGAACTGTACACTTGAAAATGGTAAATTTTATGTTGTGTATATTTTACCACAATTTTTAAAGAAGAAAAATAAGTTGATATTTCTTACATTTAAAAAAAGGAGTAGGAGAGCATTTACAAACCTATAAGAGAAGCATGAGGCCCCTTATCTCCAGCAGAAAAATAGATCGCGTCTATTCTTCCCCCATTAACATCCTATTTAACAGAAAAGGCCAAAAAATGGGAGAAAATACACACACGTATGAACATTTTTCACTTGGTAAGTAATCAAAATACAAACCTATGTATGTGTATATACATATATATGGGCTTCTCTGGTGGTTTAGATGATAAAGAAACTGCCTGCAATGCTGGAGACCTGGGTTTGATCTCCGGGTCAGGAAGATTCCCTGGAGAAAGACATGGCAACCCGCTCTAGTATTCTTGCCTGGAGAATCCCATGGACAGAGGAGCCTGGTGGGCTACAGTCCATGGGGTCACAAAGAGTCAGACATGACTGAAGCAACTTAGCATGCACATACACATATATATGTATACACATGTATATGTGTGTGTAGGGTTTCCCAGGTAGCGTTAATGATAAAAAACCTGCCAGCCAATGCAGGAGACATAAGAGACACATATTCTATCCCTAAGTCAGGAAGATCCCCTGAAGGAGGAAATGGCAACCCACTCCAGTTTTCTTGCCAGGAGAATCCCATGGACAAAGAAGCCTGGAGGGCTACTGTCCATAGGGTCGCAGAGAGTTGGACAGGACTGAAGCGACTGAGCACGTGTGCACACACACATACATGTACAGATGCACACACGCATACATGTATATGTGTCTGTTCATGTTTGCCTTATGAATAAACAAAGGAATATAGATTTGAAACCATAACAAAATGCAATTTTTCATCTATCAAATTGATGATTTTAAGATTACTAACTTCTAAAAGGAGAAGGAAATGGCAACCCACTCCAGTATTCTTGCCTGGAGAATCCCATGAACAGAGAAGCCTGGCAGGCTACCATCCATAGGGTCGCTGAGAGTCGGACATGACTGAAGCAACTTAGCACAACTTCTAGAAAGAGATCAAAACTGTTAGAAGTTAAAATTTTCACAACCTCTCTGAAAAGTAAGTTGGCAATATGTATCACATTTTTAAACATGTTTTTTGACTTGATAATTAACACTGCTAGGAATCTATCTTGGAGAAGGCAATGGCACCCCACTCCAGTACTCTTGCCTGGAAAATCCCACGGATGGAGGAGCCTGGTAGGCTGCAGTCCATGGGGTCGCTAAGAGTCGGACACGACTGAGTGACTTCACTTTCACTTTTCACTTTCGTGCATTGGAGAAGGAAATGGCAACCCACTCCAGTGTTCTTGCCTGGAGAATCCCAGGGACAGAAGAGCCTGATGGGCTGCCGTCTGTGGGTCAGACACGACTGAAGTGACTTAGCAGCAACAGCAGCTGCAGCAGGAATCTATCTTAAAGAAACAATCCAGGATTCAGATAATAATTTATATTGTTGTATGTTTATTTAAGTATTAGTTATTATGATGGTGGAAAACTGTAAACAGCCTAAATAAACACTAATAAGAAATGGCTGAATAAATTCCAATAGATCAAAACAGTGGAATTTAATGCAGTCATTTGAAAATATGCTCTTCAAGGATACTTGCCCATCTGGAATAGTTCTATGATACAACATTAAGAGAGATCACCCCAAATATGTAACAATAAATTCAGAATGTATTATGGTCTTTGTTCTATTAAAATAAAAGGTGCATGTCATATGCGTTTGTGTGTGTATATAAAGAAAAATACACTAAAATCTTAAAGTTCTGAAGGTGGTGGGATTGTGAGTGATGTTTATACTTTTTCAGTATTTTCCAAGGAACTGACAGGCTGCCAGTTGACCTTGTTTTAAGGTACTCCAGGGGGCAGAACCAAGACCAGTAGCATTAGGAAAGGAACTGAAATTAATATGAGAAAGAAATTTCTAAGAAGCAGAGCTTTCCAATCTGCAGCAGAACTCTGGGGGCTTCTCTCTGCTTGCTTTCCTGGACATGTGGTCACCAACTAGAGTATTCCACAAACTAGAGAGGTCGCAGGAACTGTGCTGCCCAACCCAGCTGAGCCATAGCACCTAGGGGAGGACAAGGGAGGTGGGGATCGAGGTGATAGAATGCAGATTCCTGGGTCACGCATACCCATCTATCTGAGCTGAACGTCCAGGACTGACGTCTGGAAATTCGCATTTTCTTTAAATTTCTCCAGAGGATTCAGAGGCAGTCAGATAATTTCTGCATTGGAGAAGCCACAGATTAGAAGATTTAAGGTTGCTTCCCACGTGGAGACTCAAAGCGAGCCTGACACTCAAAAGTCTGGAGACTTTCTGACTACTGACTGTAAAAAACCAAGGAAATGCAGATGTAGAGAAAGGACTTGGGGACACAGTGGGAGAAGAAAGCGGGACGAACTGAAAGAGTAGCACTGACATATATACACCACCATGTGTAAAACAGATAACTAGTGGGAAGGGGCTGAATAGCACAGGGAGCTCAGTGTTGTGTGATGACCTGAAGGGGAGGGGGAGGGAGGTGGAGGGAGGCTTAAGAGGGAGAAGATGTTTATATTTACAGGTGATTCACGTTGTACAGCAGAAACCAACACAACATTGTAAAGGAATTATCCTCCAATTAAAAATAATAAACCAAGGAAAGTAGTATAGATAAAAAGGGAAATATGCTGGATGGGGCTGGAAGGGAGAATGGAGTCACCTGATGTTCAGCACTGCCCAGTGTTTAATCATTTAGGCATTTAACCTCTGGTCTAGGAGCCCCTCACCTTGGAACCGAGTGAGAGAATTTTCTTGTTCTTAGGAAAATGCATGCTGAAGTATTTGGTAGCATGAAAGTCGCTCCGTTGAGTTTAGCTCTTTGCGACCCCATGAACTATGCAGTTCATGCAATTCTCAAGGCCAGAATACTGGAGTGGGTAGCTGTTCCCTTGTCCAGGGGATATTCCCAACCCAGGGATAGAACTCAGGTCTCCCACATTGCAAGCGGATTCTTCACCAGCTGAGCCACAGGGGAAGCTCAGTAGTAATCTAGTAGTAAAGGGGCGTTTTTTGTCTACAACTAACTCTCAAATAGTTCAGAAGAAAAAAAAATTAGATGAGGAGATGAGAAAATGCTAATGTAGCTAAGCTAGAAATTTAAGTAAAAGATAAATGGACATCTTTGTCCTATTTTTTAATCTTTTCTGTAAGCTTGAAATTTTATTAAAATAAAATGCTACCCCATCAAAAAAGACAATTTAAAGACAAAGCAAACATAATGGTAATCCCTAGTCCACTTGAATCTAAATCACCAAGCATGCTTTTTCATTCATTCATTTATTCAACCAACATGGATCAAAGGCTTATTCTGTACCAGGCTCTCCATTCAAAACACTTGGGATGTATCAGAGATCCAGCACTTTTCTGCCCACACACTCATCACAGTAGAGTTTGGTTAACATAAAATGCAGATTCGGGGGAGCTCAAGACTGAGTGCATTAGAATCTCTGAAGCAGGGACCAGGGATCCATAATGCATAAGATTTCCTGCAATGTTGCTTATATACATTAATGCAGAGCTGTTTTTCAAAATATGGACTTTGATCCATAGTGGTTTATAATAGCAATTTCGTGAGCAAAGAATTTTTTTACATTAAAATAACAGAAAAAGAGAAAACAGAAAAAGAAAATAAGACTGCTGACACATGGTAAGAGCCACTATAACTTTGTAAAACTTTGGTTTCCATGCCTTGAGTCACTAAGTAAACTAGGTTTCACGTAGAAAACCACTGCTAGAAAATATGGTATGTAAAATATATCACTTCTTTTTTCCTCTCTAGCCCCTGTACCCAACAGTTTCCCCTTAGTCCAGATTGAGGGCTATTGAGAGCCTGGGGCACAGTCACAGCCCTGAGAAGCAACAGGCCGTTCCAGGAATTTGACTCACTGGCTGTATCCCTGGCGTGACAGCATTTCCTTTTCCTTCTGCGTAGGGCTCAGAGCCGCACCGTCCCACATATGGCAATGTCTCCAGCATGTCACCTCACCTCTTTTGA
Source organism: Bos taurus (assembly GCF_002263795.3). Classification (NCBI taxonomy): domain Eukaryota; kingdom Metazoa; phylum Chordata; class Mammalia; order Artiodactyla; family Bovidae; genus Bos; species Bos taurus. The sequence goes on along the minus strand of NC_037353.1, from coordinate 9,887,423 downwards.
AGGACCCGACAGAGCATAGCACGCTGTCTATCCTGGCTCTTGTTGGCAGAGATAGAGCCACCACAAGAAAGGAACTTCTGAGACTGAAAACTTCCACCTCCCTGGATGCTTTTTTGAGGAAACAAGAACACAGGACACAGCACAGCCCCTTTTCCAGGCCACAGTGCTGGGTGTTTAATTCAGGCTCCTCATGTCTGGTTGAAATCCTATGTAGCCCATACTTTCTGACCCAGATGAGACAGAACGGTTGTCTTAAATCAAAATGAAACAGGATGGGGTTAACAAACCCACATGAAATGCGCTGAAGACTCCTCTTGGGGAGCCCAAGAGCCTGCTGAGCTGACCAGACCAGGGACGTTCCTGTGGTTGACTTTTGAGCTGGCCACGCAAGTTTTGTTGTCACTAGAAAGAGAAATCCACAGGCCAGTTCAGCAGAAATGGTCCCCTGGCTCCAGGAAGGGCAGCCGTAGGTGAGTCATCAGCAGTTCAGAGGCCTGAGAAAGGCCGCTTTCATCTCTGTCTCATGGCAAGAGGAGTCTCTCTTAAGGAACTGAAAATGGAATTACTCAAACTAAAAACTGCTAACCTCACCAGGACGATTCCTTTCCTGACCCGAGAATGGGAATTGCCATTGGTAAACCCCCGCAAAATGAATGTGGCTCATCAGAAAAGGGCAAAGTGAGATACTCTCAGATGTATTTAGTGACATGTTCACAGCATTAGAAGCCAACCCTTCCCCACCTCAAACCAAAGCACTGCAATGCTTGATTCTGTGCAGTTGTGGTAGAAATGTCCTCTATCAAAGGCAGATTCTAGTACCGCAAGCCAAAGATAAATAACAGAGGAAATCATTGAGACCATGACCTCTCAATGACCCCCTGGAGCTAAATCTTTGCTAGACCTCAGAATATGAAACAGGCCACCAAGCCTGCCAGCAGCAGTTTGTGTATGAACAGCCTGGACGCCATCTCCGCCTGCAGAAGACTGGCTCTCTAGAAGCTTGAGAAGAGAAATCCCAAAGGAATTTCTTGTTCTATTCCCCGAAGCAAGGCTTTGCTGTTTAGGTGAAGAGCCCTCTTCTGAGAAATGAGCTCATTCCTGGGCCTCTGCCAGGGTTGCCCTGAAAAGGTATTTGCCTGGCAGTTGGGATGGAGTCTACCTCCTGTCCAGTGTGAGATATTAGTATTTGAAAAATGTGTTCTCTCACTAACTAGCAAATAAAATGAACCTCGGGATCTCACAAGGGTCTTCTTCCCTCTGCTGATTTCAGTGACGGATGTAGATCATCAAACATTACGGAGTGTTTGGTAGCTGGCGAGGATTGTGCGAAGTTCTCCAGGGATCGTGAGCTGAACCAGACTCAAGTTGCTCCTCTGAGGAAGCACTATGGTGTCCCCTCTTGAGACAGCATCACAGCACAGGAAAGAAACTCCTGGCTACCACTTCCGGTTTAGAAACCCCGGAGGTACAAGACAGCCACTGAGACTGAAGGAAGCCAGTATTTAACAGTCAGGGTGTGGCCTGCTCTTGGACTGTCTGGCTTGATGACTGAGGCAAAGCCAGCTAAATCTTCAGAATAAAAAATATGGAGAGAAGCTGGAAGATAAACCTGACCCTCGGTGCAATAGGAAGGAGACCTTGATGGGAGGAGGGATTCAAATGATCAAACAAATTGGCATCTGTTGGCTCTAAGAATCACCCAGCAGCACAGAGGTCGACCGATAGAGACTATATAAGTAGACACGGATGTCATTGGGTTTTTTGTTTTTCACTCCTTTTTCTTCTTGTCAAAGAGGTCATCTCTCCCCCAAAACCTAAAATAGCCCCGAAGTTTAGAAGGCGTATGGGTCCTCTTCTCAGAGTATAAAGGATTTGGGTGAGATAAGTGGATTTCCAAGTATGCGTCAGTCATGGAAGTTTTTATTCAGACCAAATTGCTTGTTGTCTTGTAAATAAATGAACCACATACAAGGAAAGCAGCTCTTCAGGTGGAAGCAGGACTCCCACTGGGTTCCTCTGTGTGCTCCATCCCTCAGTCATGTCTGACTCTTTGTGACCCCATGGACTGTAGCCCTCCAGACTCCTCTGTGGAATTCTCCAGGCAAGAATACTGGCGGGGTTTGCCATTTCCTGCTCCAAGAAGTCTTCCCGACCAGGGATCAAGTCCACATTCTCTTGAATCTCTGGCACTGACAGGTGGATTCTTTACCACTGGCTCTACCCTGAGAAGCGCCTGAGTTCCTCGGAAGGGTCTTCAAAGTACAGTTTAAACCAAGACTAAGAAGAACTCAGATCCTTGCTGCCCGATTCTGGAACTTCATGAGCCTATGTCCCCTCAGAATTCATGACTTCTGTCCTTGACTTATCATGCGGCAGTCATCCAAATGGCTTGTTTAAACCTTGTGAAACCCAAGTGTCCCATCTCACCATGTCTAATCTCTAGGAGTGAGCTAGCCAGGCTTTGGTTTGATGATGGGTGAGAATAACCACTCAGAGCTAGTTAATGTCTCTGTCACTTTGGTTTTCTGCCACTGCATCAAATAAGCAATGAAAAAATAGGAAGATAGGGGAGGGGAAAAAAAGACAACCAATAAACTTCTCTTGTGCTCGGGACCTTAGTTTAGTATCCTAATCCTATCCGCACATAAAGAACCAGCTCTCAGGGATTCTGTCGTCAATACTCTTTTGTTCAGAGAACTGCCAATTCACACCCACTCCTTGTGAATGCTAAACCAGAGTCTTGTTCACGAAAACATTCTATTCAATCTCATGGTTATAAAATACTTTTTAAAGTTGCCAAAGAAGTCTGATAGATGTGATTCCCCTGGATTTTGCATTATATTGCTTCTTCCCCCAAAGAAGATACCCCTCCCAACATTTCACTGATCTTTTATTATAGACTCCAACAATTTGCTGACTTCAGGGAACATGTGTTAATTGTCTCCCTAGTATCTACTGTCTTTCTTTCCAAAGACTTCTTTGGATACCTTCCCTTTTCCCATCCTCAGTCCATGTGATCTGGGATGGGGCACCCCTCCTACATGTTTGTTAATCAGCACCTCACACAATGTTGGTCACAGCAACTGGTTCCGGGTCAAAATAAACATGAAATAAACTCATTCTATCAGGTTGAAGCTCAGAACCTTGCAAGAGTTTCCCGGTGGACTGGGATTTGTGAAGATCTCTCACCAGAGCTCCAGTAGCCATGCCACCATAGAAGGGTTGCCATCAAGAAGAGGGGTCCTAACTGTGATATGATAAAACCATGAAAACCAGAATAGAATCCTTCTGTCTGGAGGGCCGTATCTCACCCCCAAACTCTAGGTTGTTGGCCTGGTTGAAAGAGGATAATTTCACCACTTTAAAAAGGAACAGAAATAGAAATGCCAAGAGTGTGAAGTATTCTGGGACTACTGGGCATCCAACATGCTGTGTTAATCACAAAGGGGAAAAGCCCTCTCTTTTGGCCAGGAATCAGGGGAGTTATTTTGGGAGCAGCCTCATCAGTGACCCAGACGTTTCCATTTGAGTTCCAAAGTTTCAAAGAACATAAGCCTTGAGAATCTTTTCCATTGGCCCATGTTTCTTTCTCCACAGTGCTTTCTGCACAAATCTGCTACAAATCCAGCATGCACCGTCTCCGGGGAGCCTGCAGAGAAGCAGATCATTGTCATTAGAGAGGGTGAGCTTTCCTGGGAAGTGACTTGTCTGCCCATTCAAAAGACCTCATGGCTCATAGTCACCTGTGTCTTAACTAGCTTCATTTAAAAAGTATTTGGAATGCTACATGCTGTGCTCAGTTGCTTCAGTCATGTCCGATTGCTTGAGACCCCATGAACCATAGCCCACCAGGCTCCTCTGTCCATGGGACTTTCCCGGCAAGAATTCTGGAGTGGGCTGACATTTCCTCCAGGGGATCTTCCCAACCCAGGGATCGAACCCACATCTCCTGCATTGCAGGCAGATTCTTTCACTGCTGAGCCACCAGGGAAGCCTTCAGAATGCTATACATACCAAATTTTACCAGCCTATCTTCTGTCAGAAAAGTGCCCCATATCAAAAAGCCCAACAAATGACAACCATTTCTACAATTTTTATAATGTTTTCAATGTGAATGTCTCTAACCTGAGCCACTAAATGCCCAAGAGATGAAGGAAGAGGGATTCAGAGAAAAGTACTGCATGATATAAGCCTTAATGGGATGACGGACCAGTACTCTACTCAGGTAAGCTCAGACCTTCCTCTTCTTCAAAAGAGAATGATATACCAGTTATAGTAACCAATACCAATTATGCACTTCTGCATGATCTCATTTTATATTTAGACAAATCCTATCAAGAAAGTAGTATTTGTATAATCCTCTTTGAAGAAATGAGAACACCCAGTCTCAGTGTGCATAAATAATTTGCCTAAACTAACCCAGGGAGCAAATGGCTGAGCTGAGACTTGAACCCAGGCCATCCTGAATCCAAAACCTGGACCCTTAACTACACTTCCCTATTTCCCAAATCATTGCAACTTTGGGAGAGCCTGAGCTTACACATTTGATGGGTTATTGTTGTTATTTAGTCACTAAGTCATGTCTAACTTTTTGCAATCCCATGGACTGTAGCCCACGAGGCTCTTCTGTTCATGGAATTTTCCAGGCAAGAATATTGGAGTGGGTTGCCATTTCCTCCTCCAGGGAATCTTTCCAACCCAGGGATGGGATCGAACCCACATCTCCTGCATTGGCAGGAGATTCTTTACCACTACTGACAAAGCACATTTGGTGGAAGGCAGCTCTTTTTAAGAAAGAGAAAAAAAATATATGAAAACAAAATTCAGCATAGGGCTTTAGAAGGGGTTCTTGTAAGTGAGAGAGGCTGAAGCTTAAGCTCTGTTAACTTCCCAGTAAGTCTGCTTTTGATTGGAATGATGCCATTATTGGCAACAGTGTTAATATGAAGAGTGATAATTATTCTTTGAATGCAAATATATGAAAATCTGGTTGGTTTAGGATTTTAGGATTTACTTTGGAAAACAAAGTTGTTCTGGGTGCTCAGAGATCCTGCCTGCTCCCTTCCCAACCACTGTATAATTTCTCTGCATCTGAGTTACACCCCACCTGCTCAAAGTTTCTCCATATTATCCTTGCATCTCTATTGATCTGCCTCACTTTCAACTTCTTAATAATAATTATAATTATCATTAACATTACTAGAGGTGCAAGGCACTGCTTTAAGCAACTTTTTCATTGCTTGTTAGAAACGTTTCAGATGAGGAAACTGAAGTGCTGAGAGAAATCTGCACTCTTAACCACTATACCAGAATGCTTCAAGTAGCCCAGGTCAATCAAACATCAACACAAGAAGACTCCACAGAGGCCAGAATAAAGTACAGTAATCACAGTGTCTTGATATAGTAACAGACATAAGGCTAGATGTTCTGTAAATCACAGACCTAATGCCCTGATCTGAAGTCTCCTTTAGGCACTTGTGAATAGTGCAAGAAGAAAAATATATTTCAAGTCAAGTCAGCTATTCTGAGACATACAAGACCTTGAAATCTGTGATTTATTGATAAGAAATACATTTTTCTCCCTGGGTTGCAACTGTTGAAGAATAAGCTTGGCAGTGCCTGAATTTATTATTTATCATAAGTTTTATACTTTTGTAGTTATTATTGAATTGCTCATACCAGAAAGTTGTGCTTCCCCAGAAAACTGGTCGCTAACCAGGAATGGTGCCAGAGAAACTAGGAGGGTTGTGTCAGATTATCTGGTCAAACTGGCTTGGCCAACTTCCTGGGATTGAAGCGCCAAGAAGAGCACGTATCTGAGTCATGTTCCATGAAGCTCGGTGTTTGAAGAAAACTCAAAATTTATCTCATTTACAGATAAAGGTGATGAGACCCTAGATGCCAGAGGTCACTGAGATCATGAGCATAGTTCATTCAAAAAACTAGTTGAACAGATTATGGAGCTAGGACAGAGGACTTTCCACTGCCCCGTGTTACCCCATGGTTAAGACATGCCATTGGGCACTAGATCTATAATACTTCAGTTAAAAAGATAATTCTATCTATGACATACGTGTACAAGGTTTTCATTGGTCTGAGCTCTGCCTACCTATCACCATCATCTCCTAAAATCCCTCAGGATGAACATTTGTTTGTTTTGTCTTTGTGGCTGTGTGGCGTGTGGGATCTTAGTTCCACAACCAAATATCGGACCCACACCCCCTGCATTGGAAGCGCAAAATCGCAACCACTGGACTACCAGAGCAAGACCTCTCTATATATATTTTCCAGAAAGTACTCACTATGCACTTTTGTCTTAGCTCTGGCTGCTGTACCAAAATACCCTAAATTGGTGGCTTATAAATAAAGGAAATGTATTTTTCACATTTCCAGAGGCTGAAAGTCTGAGATCAAGGTGTCATCACGGTTGGGTTCTGATGAGAGCCCTCTTCCAAGCTGCAGACAGCCAACTTCTTGCTGTATCCTCACAGGGTGGGAAGTGGGGGCACTAATTCCATTCATGAGGGCTCCACCTTCATGACCATGGTGGTCAATAGTCCTCCATTCAAATATCCTCCCCTTGGGAACTAGATTTCAACATATGAATTTTGGGAGGGGGACACAAACATTTGACCCATAACAACTCTCACTGCTCTGAGCCTTGTGTAGACTGCTTTCTTCATCTGGGCTGCCTTTCTCCTGATTCTCCATCAAATGAACTCCTTCATTTTTCAGAACTCACAAGTGTCACCTTCATCATGAAACTTCCCATGAAGACTGCTCATACTCCACCCATCCATCCAGAAAGGATTGGTCTGATCCTTCTGTTTCTCAGTGCACAGTTCTCAGGGCTTTTAGCACTTGCCACACTGTTTTTGGCTCTTGGTTTAATTTTATTCCCTCCATTAAACTCTGAATGGCTTAAAGTCAGAGATTCAATGTTGGTCCTCCTTTTAGTCACTTAATGCCTAGGCTCTAGTGAGTACTAAAAAATTGTTACAATAATCAGTGACCTTCAACACCCATAATAATCCTAAAGGGAGGGTCAGGTAGGGGTAGATATTATCAGGGCTCACCAAGGCTTCTGGTTCTCTTCTTGAAGTTAAGCACCTGCTTTGGCTGATGAAATTTAAGTAGAAATGACATATGTCACCTGCACATGTAATTATCTAAGAGCAGGCACTCTTTTCCCGTGCAATGGTGGACCCTAAATTCTCGTGTTTGTTAGACAACATCGTAAGGTGGGGAAGCCTCAGTCACTGGAAAAATAGTATGGGTGAGAAATAGATCTCTGTGGTCTAAAAATCATTGCTATTTTGTATTTGTTACTGCAGCATGACTTAGCCCTTCCAAACTAATACCAATAGGGTCTCATGTTATCCCCTTTTTATAAATGAGTTAAGGTCACTCAGGTGGTAAGTGTCAGAGTGAGCATTCAAACTCTGTTAAGATGTCATGTTAGACCTTGTTTTCCAGACCACTGTGGAATAGAAAAGGAGGAAAGAAATCAGTCTTTTTCCATGCTTGAGCATCCCGACTGCTGCTTCCTTTCCAGCTGCCATTCATTGTCAGGGATTGGTAGAGCTGCTGTTCCTTCAGAAAATATCTAAGCAAGTTCTGCTGTACCACCTTCCCATGTGTGGGAAAGTGGGGACATCCACAATGCACTTTAGCTTGAGAGATTTGAGCTTATCAGTAACAGAGCGTCAGAGACTGCACTTTATTTCCCCCACTTTCTCATGATCCCTGTGCCAAAGATCTTTGGCAAAGGGATGAGCCTATCTTTTCCAATATCCAGACATCACAGGTTCCTAACATTCAAGGTAAGAGCACCTCTATAGAATCTGATCAAATGGTTTTTATTGTGACCCAATGGCCAAATCTTAGGCCAGAGATTTATTGCTAACCATCATCACCTTAACTCACCTTGTAGCTTTGAATTTATCACTTTTCCCATTATTTCCGTTTGTTCAATTGTAAAAGAAAAGAATGAATATTTGCCATCATCAAATAATAATTGTGCTTTGCATGGAAATGAGCAGTCATGATTAGCATACATATCAGAGTTACACAGTTAATATTAATTATCTCATGTATTTCTCACGACAGCCCTAGGAGAAAGGCATTATTATATCCTCTGTTTACAGCCATGGAAACTGAGGCTCAGAGAAATTAACTAACTCGCCCAAAGGTATCAAAATAAATGAGTTATGAAGTCAGGGTGCAGACCTGACTTTAAAGACGGTTCTTTACACAAGTCAAATTAGGATTTATTTAATAGGATACAGAATGCATAGTTTTAAACATTTATCTTTGGTGTCCAAAGTCCTTTGAAAATGTATGCCTAAAAGACTCTCTTACAGGAATTACCATTAATGTCACAGTCAGTCAGTGATATTCATAAACTACTCTTTATGTCCTACCAAGAATAATGACAATAACATTTTACATACAAGACTGCCTTTCAACTTCTCAAAGAACTCTCCCTATTTATTGATGCATTTTATTCCCCCAGAAATCTATGGTTCCTAAGACATGAGGTTGAAGAATTTGCCTAGGGAGTTATTAAGTCTTCTCACTCTTCATTCAGTGAAATTTCTTCCGGGAGGAGAAATATCTGTTCATGCCTATATGATTTAATTATTTTATTGGATTTTTTTTTAAGGTAAAAGAATCAATGTTTGTTGTAACAAACCAAACAGTACAGATATTGTTTTCAGATAATCACCTTTCTCCTTCTTCTTCCAATCCCACGCCCCGCCCCACCCCACCCCCCGCCAACCAAAGGTATCCATGGCAACAGATTGGTCTATAATCTTTCACTTATACTCTGGATGATGAAAATCTATGGCTTCTAAGATAATACCATAGCCTGGGTCATGTAGTAAAATGCACTTCCTCCAGGAAGTCAGAAAGTATAATTCTGATAAGTTTTAGCACAGGAATCCATCTGGTATGCTCTCACTGACCCTAGAGTCAACTGCTGGCTCCCCTACTCATGCCTGCATCCCTCCTCCTAAAACTCTAGGCCTCCCAGCCTGACCAGTTACAAACTAGGCTCCCAGAATTAATTGGCGCTGGTTGAGTTTAGTCTGTTCCCAGTTTCTCACCTATTTGACATAGTTTGTGTTCATCCTTGTGCATAAAAATTAGGAACTAAATCCACTTTGTCACCCTAGGCAGCTGCCCCTCAGTTTCTCCTGAGAGTATTTTGTGGTGTCTAAGGATGACTTTTGGAGAAGGCAATGGCAATCCACTCCAGTACTCTTGCCTGGCAAATCCCATAGACGGAGGAGCTTGGTAGGCTGCAGTCCATGGGGTCACTAGGAGTCGGACACAACTGAGCGACTTCACTTTCACTTTTCACTTTCATGCATTGGAGAAGGAAATGGCAACCCACTCCAGTGTTCTTGCCTGGAGAATCCCAGGTACCGGGGAGCCTGGTGGGCTGCCGTCTATGGGGTTGCACAGAGTCGGACACGACTGAAGTGACTTAGCAGCAGCAGCAGCTCAGTTGCATCCGACTCTTTGCAGCACTATAGACTGTATCAAGTAAGGCTCCTCTGTCCATGGAATTTCCCAGGCAAGAATACTGGAGTGGGGTGCCCATTTCCTACTCCAGGGGAATCTTCTCCAGGGATCGAGCCCATGTCTCTTGCATTGGCCCGTGGATTCTTTACCACTAGCGCCACCTGGGAAACCCCAAGTATGACTTTATAAGAAGTTTATTATTTTTTTAAATATAAATTTATTTATTTTAATTGGAGGCTAATTACTTTACAATATTGTATTGGTTTTGCCATACATCAACATGAATCTGCCACGGGTGTACACGTGTTCCCCATCCTGAACCCCCCTCCCACCTCCATCCCCATACCATCCCTCTGGGTCATCCCAGTGCACCAGCCCCGAGCATCCTGTATCATGCATCTAACCTGGACTGGTGATTTGTTTCATATATGATAATTGGGAATGAAGTCTTGGTACGCACAGGGCTCCCTGAACTAAATGCAGCAGATCTTCCACTAATTCCTTCCTGCCACTCTCCTGACAGTGTAAGGGTGTCTCTTGGGCTCTGTCCTAAAATTGTTTTACAATTGTTTAACTTACACTCACATCACATCAATTTTGACATCATAATGTGATTTATATTGATTTGAGGCTGCCATCAGGATGAGCTCATTACTATGTCAAAACCTCTGCTGAGTAAATAAAGAACTGATTTTGAACGTGGGGAATGATGGAGGATGGAAAAATCACAGAGAGAGACCAGAAACAATACAAGCTCAGTAGGGAAATTTTAGACATCAAATATATTTTTTTTAACACTAAATACCAAAGGTCACTAGTCTCCCACATCAAATACACAGACAATTTTTTTAAACAAATCCATTTCAGTCTGAGTCTTGAGACAAGTCTAAAATATGTGATTATGCAAAGAAGAGTGGAGGATAATTTTAAATCTGCTATTTTTTAAAAAGTGAAGGAGGAACTGTTTGGGGTGGTGGGGCAGGTGGAGGTGGGGGGGACAGAGCAGAGAAGAATGGCACCCTCTTCCTCTCCACCCTCCTCTAGCACATGGACTTCAACTTATCCAGAGAGGTCGACATCAGAATAACTGATCCTAAAGCGCATAATTCCCAAATCATACTCATTTGCGGCCCTAAGATGCCACCAGAGGGGCAAAAGCAGCCTCCAAGGCATGGTGTTGTGACTGTTTTTACAGAGCTGGTTGCCCCCCGCATACTCAGTTAAGGCTGCCTGGAGCACCCAGACATGGCCCAAATGCAACTTCCACCGTCTCTCTTGGCAACAGTTCAACAAGGGGACGAGGTCTGGCCAAAGGTGGATGGAATCAGGCTGAAAACGTTCCTTCACCCATCCCATCCTGTCTGAAAAAAGGCGGATGGACACAGAAGGCTTTCTGCTGAGTTCCCGCCGACCTTAACTGGAAGAGCTTGCGCTCTTTCACATCTGCAGCTGTGTCCTCCTCGGGGAGTTGTCCAACTAAATGTGATTTTAAACATCTGTCAGCTAAATCAGAGCTCCAGATTTAGCACTTGGGAACATTATGTGGATTTGTGATGCTCGCTGGAGAAGGTTGGATCCATAAACCAAGCTCACATGAGACAGCCAGGTGGTACTTCTGGTTGGTCATTTCATCTATAACACATTTAATTTGCCTGCACATTTATGAACATTATGTAAAGGGAAAGAGTGACCATTTCCCTGCACACAGCTTTCAGAAATGCTGCAAGATCAATAGCCAGAGGGGAGTGTCTTCACACTGGAACACTGACTATATTCCAATCCAATCATTCGCCTGGAATTAAAAAAATTAAATAAAAAAAGATCCCAACAGGCCAGTTTTGCCTGGATTTCCTGAAACTCTATTTTCTGCCCTTTCTGGTGCAGCTATAACTTTGCTCCATGGTACCTATCCTGGAGGAAGAAAAGTTCTGCACGTAGTCATGATCCCTCATTGCCGTGTTTGAAGAAGTCAAGCATGAGATTGCCCTCCCTCCATTGGGTGGTTTCTAAATAGGTATGCTACCGTTCATGAGAACTGTGAAGCCAAGACTTCACCTAAAGACTGTCTCTTTGCTGAAGCAATACTCCTGGATGATTGGCTAAAAATAATGTCGGTTCCTGAGATCATGATGTTCCTGGAGGACACATAGCCTTGCAACTCAGGATGGGTTCCCAACAGATGATTTATCATAGTAGACTAGAACTTGTGAATTTGCCTTGCTTCAGTTCAGTTCAGTTCAGTCGCTCAGTCGTGTCTGACCCTGTGACCCCATGAATCGCAGCATGCCAGGCTTCCCTATCCATCACCATCTCCCGGAGTTCACTCAAACTCATGTCCATCGAGTTGGTGATACCATCCAGCCATCTCATCCTCTGTCGTCCCCTTCTCCTCCTGCCCACAATCCCTCCCAGCATCAGAGTCTTTTCCAATGAGTCAACTCTTCGCATGAGGTGGCCAAAGTACTGGAGTTTCAGCTTTAGCATCAGTCCTTCCAAAGAACACCCAGCACTGATCTCCTTTAGAATGGACTGGTTGGACCTCCTTTCAGTCCAAGGGACTCTCAAGAGTCTTCTCCAACACCACAGCTCAAAAGCATCAATTCTTTGGCGCTCAGCTTTCTTCACAGTCCAACTCTCACATCCATACATGACCACTGGAAAAACCATAGCCTTGACTAGACGGACCTTTGTTGGCAAAGTAATGTCTCTGCTTTTGAATAGGCTATCTAGGTCGGTCATAACTTTCCTTCCAAGGAGTAAGCGTCTTTTAATTTCATGGCTGCAGTCACCATCTGCAGTGATTTTGGAGCCCCCCAAAATAAAGTGTGGCAGTTTCCACTGTTTCCCCATCTATTTCCCATGAAGTAATGGGACCAAATGCCATGATCTTCATTTTCTGAATGTTGAGCTTTAAGCCAACTTTTTCACTCTCCTCTTTCACTTTCATCAAGAGGCTCTTTAGTTCTTCTTCACTTTCTTCCATAAGGGTGGTGTCATCTGCATATCTGAGGTTATTGATATTTCTCCCGGCAATATTGATTCCAGCTTGTGCTTCTTCCAGCCCAGCATTTCTCATGATGAACTCTGCATATAAGTTAAATAAGCAGAGTGACAGTATACAGCCTTGACATACTCCTTTTCCTATTTGGAACCAGTCTGTTGTTCCATATCCAGTTTCTGCTGCCAAGTCGCTTCAGTCGTGTCCGACTCTGTGCGACCCCATAGACGGCAGCCCACCAGGCTCCCCCGTCCCTGGGATTCTCCAGGCAAGAACACTGGAGTGGGTTGCCATTTCCTTCTCCAATGCATGAAAGTGAAAAGTGAAAGTGAAGTCGTTCAGTTGTGTCCGACTCTTGGCGACCCCATGGACTGCAGCCCACTAGGCTCCTCTGTCCATGGGATTTTCCAGGCAAGAGTACTGGAGTGGGATGTCATTGCCTTCTCCAAGTCCAGTTAGGTTAGTGAAAAAACTCAGCCTCCAAAGTCCATTTCTCCATTAAGCCTTCCGTAGTTCCTCAGATGCAGTTAGTTTCCTCTTTACTGAGTTCCCAAGATAGCCTGTGTGTGCCACTCATCTGGTATTAATGTGTGATATTGCTAGGGAGTGTCTTCAGATGCCACTGTGATATCTAAGGAGGCAGAGATAGTGTTCAATTTGTCCTGTCTGTATTTCTAAGATTAGGACAAGCCCATAGACCCTGGCCAACTGACATTTTGTAGATAGTGAATAAATGCATAACAGACTGGCTCTAGTTTGGTGCTTTCAAATTGTGGTGCTGGAGAAGACTCTTGGGAGTCCCTTGGTCAGCAAGAAGATCAAACCAGTCAATCCTAAAGGAAATCAACCCTGAATATTCATTGGAGGGACTGATGCTGAAACTGAAGCGCCAATACTTTGGCCACCTGATGCGAAGAGATGACTCACTAGAAAAGACCCTGAAGCTGGGAAAGACTGAGAGTGGGAGGAGAAGAGGGTGACAGAGGATGAGATGGTTGGATGGCATCACTGACTCAATGGACATGAGTTTGAGCAAACTCTGGGAGATAGTGGAGGACAGGGAAGCCTGGCGTGTTGTAGTCCACAGGGTCACAGAGAGTTGGACGTGACTGAGAGACTGAACAACAACTAGTTTGAACAGCTTAAAAATATACCAGCTAGAGGCAAGGAAAGGTGGTCAAGGTGTAAGGTTGATGGCAAAAGGAAGACCTTTGCAAAAGTCCCCTGGATAATCCACACATGGATAGCACCTTGTGTGTAGAGTACTGACTCAACACAGGTTCCCTTGCTGTGGGAGACAGGGTTGTCCTCTTAGAGGTACCAAAGTCCAAGAGAGGACAGCCAGGAGCTAGTACATAGGAGGAGCAGTGTCATCTGAATGGAGTTGTTCAAGGGGATGAGCAGGGAGGGGCTTCTGCCTCAATATGTCTTCTTCTGTAATTAGAGCATTTGACATATATTCCTGAAAGGCATGTTCTTCCTTCTATTCATCCTACCTCTGGGATGACCCACGTACCTTGGGTGGTCACATAAGATAATAGTTAAAACCAAAGACTATAGCACCAGACAGATCAGGGTTCAAATCCTGGTACAATTCACCAAGGTGTATTAACCTGGGAAAATGTCTAAACATCTCTGAACTAACTCATTAAGTAATTGAAGGGATTAAATGAGCCAGTGTGAGTAAAGTAGCTACCACATAGCAGTTGTTCAATTTAGTCAGTAATATCATCATTAACATAGGTACTTTGGACTCCGCTTTGCAAATGATTAAGAATGAAGCTGACTTAATAGGAAAAAAAAAAAAAAAAAATACAGAAACCAAGGACAGGAATGTACCTGGACCTTAGGATACCTCTGTCCTGGTCGGCACATTTGTTCCATTCTTGTCTCTTGGCTTCTTCTCTTCTCAGCTCCAGGTTGTTGGTGGAGAAAACTCACCCCTCAGCTCCTAAGCTGACATATTGCAGATTCAGATCCTCCAAAAGAGACCAACACCAGTCTTTTTCCTGGCCTTCATTTCATATTTTTGGGGGAAAGAATCTGAAGGAGTCACCTTGAATCTGGTGCTAATCCTGCTCATTTAGTTGCTGCCGAGGTCAGGCATAGGTCAGGGATAGGTCACAGCTACACAGTGGCCCCTTCCTCCTGCGTGCTCGCTCAGTCATGTCCAACTCTTTGCGACCCCACGGACTGTAGCCCACCAGGCTCCTTTGTCCATGGAATTTCCCAGGCAAGAATACTGGAGTGGGTTGCCATTTCCTCTTCCAGGGAGGTCTTCCTTCCACCTGCGGCCCACTTTACTGGTGGAGAGGCTGGCAGAATGGGAGGGCAGTTGGTTGTGTGTGGGGGTTGGGGGGGCGGTAATCATCATGAAATGTACAGATGCTGCAAAAAGCACCTTCAAATTACTATGATGATGAAAACAGAGCTTTTTTAGAAATGTGAAGATATGTATGAAATATCCTTCTGTGTGAAGAAAAACAAAACAAATATTGAATATGAGTTGTAATCATAACTATATTCACTTATAAATGTAAAGATTTATAGGGAACACAAAGAAATTGTTTTTCTGTTATGGTGATGAAATTTTAATGCCCCTTGATTTAGTAACAAAATTTTTTTAATGTGGAAAGCTCCTACAAGGATTAATAACCCTTGAGCCTTTGCCACCTAACACCTTAGCGGGGATTAGTTGACAACTGGCTGAGAGCCAGGCCCCGGGGGACAGATCCAGGCCTGGGGAAGAGGCAGGAGGGAGCAGGGACACGCCAAGGGCATGGGAGCCTAGCTTCTTGTTCCTCATCATATATGGACACTGAGACCCTCTGCCTGGAAAGGCAGATGCCTGGCTTAAGAATTCTGAAGTCCACCATCATATTTTCACAGAATGTCAATGAATTTCAGGCCAAAGACAGGGCAGTTACCATAAAACTCCTTTGGTGAATAAAAAGGCAATGGAAACATTGTGAAAGGCACCATCTGGTTTTCAGGGCAAGGCTGGTGCCAACTTCTAAAGACCCTACAGACGTCCCGTAGAAACATGTCTATGGAAGCAAGTACTCCCACACTCAGCTCACCCCAGCAATGTCCCTGTCTATCCAGCATTCCATCGCTGGGTCCCACCCCTGGACCCAGTGAAGATAACCCAGAAGAAGTCTCTCCATGTCAGCACAAGCACCTGGCTTCCTGAGCCTGAATATCAATGTGTTTCTGCTCCTAGGGTCTACCTAGGGATTGGGCAGGACAGATGGTCACTGTCATGTTAAAGCCAAAGACTCAGGAAGCATCTCTGAGAGCATTATGAGAGCTTCACTCCTACCCCAGAGACAGATCCCTGAGACTCCAACCTGGACAGTGACCCAGGCTCCAAAATGCAGCAGGCAAGTCACATCCATAGCCTAAGCTGCAGAGGAGAAACACTGTTTTTAAAACTGCTCAAGTTGGCTGCCCTGAGACATTGCCCAAATGTTTTCTTAAACTCTGCTTTTATCTTCAGCAAAATTATATAAGGCCAAAGCTCCAGAAAAATTCACCTCCCCCTAAGGAGCAAGTGATCAAGGCCCAAGCATTCAATGCTCCAGCAAAGATGCTTCCTTTCCATCTCCAAAACTACTGTCTTTTTTTTTTTTTCCTTTGGAGTATAGAATCTGCCTGCAATGCAGGATAGCTGGGCTTGATCCTTGGGTTGGGAAGATCCCCTGGAGAAGGGAAAGGTTCCCCACTCCAGTATTCTGGCCTGGAGAATTCCATGGACTGTATAGTCCATGAGGTCGATAAAGAGTTGGACACAACTGAGTGACTTTCACTTTCATAGTTGATTTACAATGTGTTAGTTTCAGGTGTAAGGCAAAGTGAAACAGTTATGCATATACATATACCCACTCTTTTTTTTAGGTGCAAAAGGTACCTTTCCCATATAGACCATTACAGAGTATTGAGTAGAGCTACCAGTTCCCAGTTGGTCTTTATTAGTTATCTATTCTATGTATGCATGCATGAGTGCTAAGTCAATTCAGTCTTTAGGACCCTATGGACTGTAGCCCACCAGGCTCCTGTGTCCATGGGATTCTCTAGGCAAGAATTCTGGAATGGGTTGCCATACCCTTCTCCAGGGTCTTCCTGACCTAGGGATCGAACCTGTGTCTCTTATGTCTCCTGCATTGACAGGTGGGTTCTTTACCACCAGCGCTGCCTGGGAAGCCCATTCTGTATGTAGTAGTGTATATATGTCAATTCCCAGTCTCCCAATTTATCGTTTCCCCTCTTATCCCCTAATAACCATAAGCCCACAACTATAGTCTTAACTGAAAGTCTTAGTATCACCAGCTTGTGCAATATCAACAGTGTTACTCTGTAGCTTAAGGCCTCTGTGTCCTAAGGAGAATAGACCTACAAAGTTATCTATGTAACATATTTGTAAAACAGTCATTCATTCAGTAAGTTATTCAGTTAATTAAGCACCTATTCTGTGCCCAGGAGTGAACTAGGAATATAAAGTGATGAATAAGCCTCAGCCCTGCCCTAAGGTGTCCACAGTCCAGTAGGGGAAAAAGATATCCATATAAGCAATGACAGTACAGGATGATAAATGCTCATGGAATTAAGGACAGAGGACTTAGTGCATCAACAGAAACTTCACAGGATCTTGGAGGGTAAAAGAAGGGTCCCAAGAGCAAAGACTGGATCTGAGGAGTCCTAAAGGAAATTAAGGATGTGGGCAAAGGAAGATGAGAAACAAAACTGCAGCCCTAAACCCTCCAGCCACGTCCTCTGACCCATCACGTGTCATGAAGCCTGGTGGTGAGCCAAGCTTGCCAGCAGGACAAGTCTCTACATCTGTAAGGAGAGCTGGGTGTTGTGAGGAGCTGGGCACTCAGAAAGGAAAACAAAGGCTTTCTTTCTTCCAAAAGTTATTACAAAATCAGACTTTCTGATTGGCAGCTTAGAGAACTGTCTGAACTTTCTACCATCACAAATTGGTCAGGACAATCTGAATAGTTCATCAAATATGTAGAGTACCTACTCTGAGCCAGGGAACAGGGGGTGTGGGATAAATAACTCCTGAAAGACCAGAGAGAAGAGAAGAGAGATGGAAAAGTGTGAGGGGTGAAGGAGAGAAGGAAGGGGGAAAGTACTGGGCAGACTAGGTCACCCAGAAGCTGCTTATGAATAGAAGCTCCCTGGATGATTTTTATCTGATGACTGGTGACTAGCAAGCCCATCTCTGCCCAGATGATCAGGGAGGGATGCACTTGGAAGGAGGGATTCAATTCCACATAATAAAGCTCTTCTTGCCAATTGTCTCTGATGTGCTTTGAAAGGGGGATAAATGCTCTGTGATGGCACCCCATTGGAAGAGGCTTTATCAGTTCAGTTCAGTTCAGTCACTCAGTCGTGTCTGACTCTTTGTGACCCCATGGACTGCAGCACGTCAGGCCTCCCTGTCCATCACCAACTCCCAGAATTTACTCAAACTCATGTCCATTGAGTCAGTGATGCCATCCAACCATCTCACCTTCTGTCGACCCCTTCTCCTCCTGCCTTCAATCTTTTCCAGCATCAGGGTCTTTTCAAATGAGTCAGTTCTTTGCATCAGGTGGCCAAAGTATTGGAGTTTCAGCATCAGTCCTTCCAATGCATATTCAGGATTGATTTCCTTTAGGATGGACAGGTTGGATCTCTTTGCTGTACAAGGGACTCTCAGGAGTCTTCTCCACCATCACAGTTCAAAAGCATCAATCCTTCGGAGCTCATCTTTCTTAATAGTCCAACTCTCACATCCATATATGACTACTGGAAGAACCATAGCTTCGACTAGATGGACCTTTGCTTTATAGGTGAGAAAAAATCTTAGATGACCCACTTAGATTTCTCCCTAGCCTGTGCTTAACATTTGACAAAGCTTACCTGAAATATGGAGGGGAAGAAACTTCAAAGGGGGTTCAGAGATTTAAATTGCATGAGTACCTGCACTAACACACAGAGTTAGGTCACAAGAAGATGCCAAACACCAAAAGGTGTCATTTCAGCCTTAAGTGCATTTGTGCGTGTGCATGCTCGTGTGTATGTTTGTATGTGTGCTTGTGTAAATGTTTGTGTGAGCATGTGCTAGGGGGTGTTTGAAGTCTGACTTTTGGTGAACTTAAGATCTCTGTTCACTCTCACCTGATTCAAGGGCAAAGACTTCCCTGGTGGCCCAGTGGTTAAGTTTACACACTTCCACTGCAGAGGCCACAGGTTTGGTCCCTGGTCAGGGAGCTAAGATCCTGCATGCCGCACAGTGTAGTCAAAAAAAGAAAAAGCTTTTACAAAAGAGTAAAAGGGAGAGCTGTCTATTAGGTAGTTACAGAACTTCCCAGTCCATTCTTTGGGACTCCTTGGGAAACCCTCGTTTATAGATTTTCAGAGCTTATGTTAATAGAAACGAGACCCTATTTATTAGGAGGTTTGGTATGTGCTTGGTATGTTTATCAATGATGAATAAAATAACTTTCATATTTTTCATTTACATATATAAAAACTAATGGACACAAGCAGTGGAGAGGAATCGTTCAAAGTTCCACAGCTGTTCATTTTTTCATGTATAAATTCATGAAAATATTACTGAGTGTCTTCTTCATGCTAGCTGTTGTCCATGAGGCTCTGGCCAGTCCCAGTACCAGAAGGCAGTCATCTGGACTTCCAGTCCAGTGCTCTCCCTTTATATCCTGCAATCTACATTTTTGGTACTCTGTATAAAAGTTAGAAACATCAGCCTGCCATCTTTTAGATGGGTAATCGTGGACGAGTGATCTAATCGCTAGATAGCAATCTATACCTTCTCTCTGACTACGCAAGTGTTTGGATCAAAGACAAAATCTGGAGGAAATATTTCAACCTCAAAAGACAAAACTACTGTGAATTTTAGGTTTACAGCTTTTAAAACAAGCAAGGTTGACAGAGTGGAGCAAATTGATGTGCAGTTTGCTCTTTTATCCTGTTAGATTATTGTCTGCTTTTTTATGTCACAGAGTTTGACTAGTTAACAAACTTATATGTCTCTTTCACAGATTGTACTTTTAGGATGATGATCTCAAGCCATTAAAGTCTGGGTTAATAAAGTTATCTGTGGATCATTCCCAGAGAACTCTAAATTAGAGGACATAGTTGAGTCGTCCCAGCCAAAGGTTATTTGGTTTGGCTGGCAGAGTGTTGGCCCACACAGCAGTTTTAAAATTTTTGAATTACTTCACAACATTTAAAAATCAGGAGATTATTATATACAAGTTAAGATTCTAACTTCTCCTAAATCAGAAGTTTTTGAAACACCAAGCCACAGTCTCACCCGCTGACAGCATGAATTGACTAGGACTGTCTACGGGGTAGCCTCTTTAGACAGAAAAATGCTGTCCAAAGCCCCCTAACCCCTCCTCTCCCCTATAACTGCCTGACTTTCATACACACACCAGGCCTTTCCAGCCCTCAAGTTCATGACCTCTGCTCAATATCAGGAGTCAAAATCTTTAAGAAGCTCGGTGGAGGCCTCCACCCAAGTTTCTCCAGGCGTTGAGTGCAAAATTATTTTGGTGATCTGTGGGGTTAGAGTAAAATTTGCTTTAATTCTCTCAACATATATTATTGTCTACTGTGTTCCAGGCACGTGCTAGGAGTGAAGGATTCAGACATACGTAAGACTCAGTCCCTCCAGGAATCCATGGTCTAGTGAGAAAGAGAAACACGTAAGTGATTAGAACAGTTTATCCAAGTATTATGGTGAGACACAGTAGCACAAAGGTGGGAGTGACCAATTCTAATTGGAGGAATTTAAGAAATTGTAATAGAGAAAATAACTGAACTGAATGTTCAGGGTCCAACTAGGAAAACAGAAAACATTCTAAGTAAGGTAAATGGAGCAGTTTCCTATTGTAAATTGCTAATTCAAGAATGATGGTCTTAAAATATGACCCCCAAATTATTTGTTGTTTCTCCCATTGAACGATGTGTCCTTGCCTCCCCGCCCCCGCCAATCCCACTTGAATCTGACAAACTTATGACTGTTTCAATGAACAGAATAGGAGAGTGATGATATGTAACTTTAGAAGCTAGGACTGAATTATTTCACCAGCTTTCCTGCTTCTCCAACTTGCAGATGGCAGATCATGACACTTCTTGGCCACCATAACCACCTGAGCCAATTCCTATAATAAATTTACCGATCTATCAATCTACCTATTATCTATCTATTTATCATCTACCAGCTATCTTATTAATTCTATTTCTGTTGAGAACCCTGACTAGTATACTTATTAATATGAAGTACCATGTTTTAACATACTTCACTTAATCCTCGCTACATCTCGATGATGTTAGGGCTCTTAGCCCCATTTTACAGATGAGAAGATTGAGACTCAGCAAGGATAGTTAGCCCAAGGTCACACAGTAAATGGCAGGCCAGGGACTCTATGCCAGGCCTGTCCAGCTCTGCGACTTAGTTCTACAAACTCACTGTGTTCTTCCTAACTTAAAGTTTTCATCCATGTTGTTCGCTATGCTTGGCACTCACCTTTCCCATCTTCACCAGGCTTCCTTCTACTCATCCATCAAATTCAACTCACATGTTGCTCAGGGAAGCCTTTTCTATTACCACAGATGAGGCCAAGTATTAATAGTTTTATCGGGTGTACCATATTTATGCTTGATCAGTTGTGTGCACTTCAGTCTTTTCTTAGAATAAAATCCCTTGTCTTTCTCAGGGCCCTGAATCAATCAGTATGTCTCCAGCCTTATCTCTCCTTCCATCATCTCTCTTGATCTTCTTATTCTGGCCTTATTCACCTTCTTTCAACTCCTTAACTCATTAAGTTCTTCCTAACTTCAGGGCCTTGGCACACATCTTTCCTCTAGAATGACTTTCCCACTTCTTGGCTTGGGTAATTCCTCATCCTTCAGGCCCCAGCTTACACAGGTCACCCAAAAGTTAAGTTAGGCTCCAGCCCCATATTATATCCTCTAATGGCCTCCCGTATTTCTCCTCTGTGGTGTTCACCATGATTGTAATTACATGATTATTTGGCTGCTTCTGTTCTTGATGAGCTTCCCAGGCAGTACTAGTGGTAAAGAATCTAGCTTCCAATGCAGGAGACATAAGAGATGTGGGTTCGATCCCTGGGTCAGGAAGATCCCCTGGAGGAGGGCATGGCAACCCACACCAGTATTCTTGCCTGGAGAATCCACTGACAGAGGAGCCTGGTGGGCTATGGTCCATAGGGTCACAGAGTTGGACTTAGCATGCACACACGTGCTTATTACCACCTCTGCCATGACACCAAATTCCACTGCTTCATAGCATGTTTAGTAGCATTAGTCAAGCAAGTGTGTGATCCTATCCTGGGTGTGTATGTGAGGACATGGAAAACACTCAAATGGCTTCAGTTTAGAGATCCTGGAAAACTGGAAAGTGGTTTTTGCCTCTAATGGTCAGAAGTTCACAACTCCTCTCACTCACCACACTCTCTATGAGTACCGCTGGTCAAAATCAAAGGCTCTGGATGAACCACATTTCTTAAAGAAAGAGCCATGTAGGAAGAGGATAAACATACCTGTACTTGGGTAGCTCCTCTTGTTTCTCAACAGTCTTTCTTCCATGAGACCAGCACTGAGAAGCACTGAAAAACAAATGAATACGTTAGGGAGGGTGCTCTAGCCTGGTGACTTTCAATCTTTGGAGTGCATCAGAATCACTTGGGCTTCAACTGGGTATCATCCTGGAGATTCCCAATCAGTACTTTGGAGTGGTGTCTGGAAAATTGCATTTCCCACCAGGAGGGTGGGTGTTGATTTGGCTGGTTTGGGGATCACATTTTTAAATTTTTTTTAATTAATTTATTTTTTATTGAAGGATAATTGCTTTACAGAATTTTGTTGTTTTCTGTCAAACCTCAACATGAATTTTTTTTTTTTAATGTGAACCATTTTTTTAAGTCTTTATTGAAAGTGTTACAATATAGCTTCTATTGAGGCATGTGGGATCTTACCTCCTAGACCAGGAATCAAACCTGCAACCTCTGCACTGGAAGGTAAAGTCTTAAACACTGGACCACTAGACAAGTCCTCTGGACCACGTTTTGAGAGGCAATGATAAGAGTTCTCAAACTTTGGTTGTATACATCATCACCTGAAGCCCCGTGCCACTGAAATAGGAGAGAACCTGCAGCTCTGTATTTTTACCAGGTCACCAAAGTTTCAGAAGCACTGGGACTCAATCTTGGCTGTAAGTTGGAATGACTCGTGAGTGCTCAGTTGCTTCAGTCATGTCTGACTCTTTACGACCCTATGGACTGTAGCCCTCCAGAGGCCTCTGTCCATGGGATTCTCCAGGCAAGAATACTGGATTCGGTTGCCATGCCCTCCTCCAAGAGATCTTCCTGACCCAGAGATAGAATCTGCATGTCCTGTGTCTCTTGCATTGCAGATGGATTCTTTACCCACTGAGCCACCTGGGAAGCCCCTTAGAATGACCAGAGGAGTTTTAAAAACTACTAATGCCAGGCATTCAGTGCTAGAGATTCTGAATTCTGATTCAGCCTGAGCATCAGGAGGTTTCAAAGTCCCTAAGTGATTGAGTGCATATGAAAGCTTGAGAACTCTTGACCTAGAGTAGTGGTTCTCAAGTTTCAATGACCTCAGAGTTACGCAAAGGGCCTTTTAAACCATGGAATGCTAGGCAGGGCCCTCTGTTTCTGGTTCAGTAGGTCTGTGTTAGGGCCTAGGAAATGTGTATGCCTGACAAGTTTCCAGGTGTCAATGGTGTTGCTGACCCAGGAACCACACTTTGAGAACCACTGATCTAGAGAAGGACAGAATAAATTGGGCCTGTGCTTCTTCAACTTGAATTTGTGTAAAAATCAGTGAAGATCTGGTTATAATCCATGTTTTGGCTATGGAGGGTTGAGGGGTAGGGGTGTGAGGGGATAGTTACACGAGTCTACATTTCTAACAAGATCCCAGGTGATGCCACTGCTGCCAGTCAGCAGGCCTAAATTTGGTAGCAAGATCTGGACTGTTTGGGTCCTAGTCCTGGGACGGCATGGAGCCCAAGCCAAGGCATTTTTTCTAGCGATGCTTCATTGGGTCATGCAATCAGTTTGTGTCCAAGCCCTGGGTATGAATAAAAAGATCTTTTGCACACCCTTGTTCTCTGCTTGTATATTTTCCTCCATGACTGCAGGGGAAGGAGTCTGATTAAGAATAGGATTCATGTGTTTTTGTGTCCCTGCCCCCGCCCCACCTCAAACCATCTTAATCTCACCATTATTTGCAACAAAACAATACAACGGACAGTTATTTGGGTCAACTGCTTACCATTTTTGCCTAATTACCATACAATAAAAAAATTAGTCAAAACGCATGTCAGATTAGCTTGTGTGAGCTTTATTTGATTATAAGAGTAACCTCCACTCTGGATGCTACAACCTTCAAGGCTGGTTACACATGTGAAATGGTTGTCTGCTCACAACTTCAAAACATCAGAGGGAACACTGGGCATTAGAGACATGGTAAATTATCCAATGTGATGATTTCCTGCAGTAAGGGAATGGTTAAAACTGTGATTGCTAGTTTGAGGGGAAGGGGGCTGTCTATATTCCTCCCTCTTCCAATGTCCTAAACATAAGAGGAAGAGAGGGGCAGGAACAGAAAGAGAGAAAAATGGGATTTAGATAAATGTGATAAATCTGTTCTATTACTTACATTACAGACTGAATGCGTTTAAAAAAAAAAAAAACAAAAAACACCCAATCTAGAGCAATTGCTACAAATCACACATCCTTGATTATATGGCAGTATTCCTGGTGGGAAAGCCAGAGTAGTGAAGGATGGATTTTAGCATGTACTATGCGTTTATTTATGGTACCGCACATCATCAAACAACACTTCACAGCCTCTAAGCTGGCAAACCAGAGGGCTTTGAAGAGAAATAATGAGCTGAGAGGTTCATGACATGCTATTAAAAAGTTTGTGATTGGATTTGGAAAATCAGATGGGTCTCCAAGGAAAGAGACCATTTCTGAGCCATTGCACTCAGAATATTTGTTGAGCTCCAGAGCAGATATTTATGAAAAGAGAGAGTTGTTTTTGTCTCCAATCCAGGTTCTGACTCTGATGTACAGCAGGGAAGCCGCTTTGCACTGCAGACCCGAAGTTCTGGAATAACCATGATGTCACCTTTTTCTACTGATCTGCTACCACTGCACAGAGGCGCGCTATTAGCCCTGTGATGTCTTAGCTTAATTCTCCCCTATGTGGGTTGCAGTTGCAGCCAAAACAAAGTCGGCAGGGGATTTTACAGCCACTGAATTGCTCAAGGTGCTGCGGGGTTCAATGAGGTTGGGGAGATCAGGTCAGGAGACATTAGGAACAAAAAGACAAAAAGAAAGAAAGGCACTGGGACAGTGGGATTTCCGGTTGCCTGGTCTCTGATTTCCGAATCAAGCCTTTGGTCTTCCAATCAGTGATTTGATGCTCTGGGTTTTCACCTTTGAGGTATTCAGTGCTTCTCTGGCAGACGTGATGAGGCAAAGCACCCTGTTCTGAGTGGTGAGTCGTAGATGGAATCCCTTGCACTAAATTAGAAAGGAGACATTTTAGGATATGAGTTCATGAAAGACAAGAGTTTTGAAATGGAAAAAAAAAGTACACACACACAGTAACACATAACTAGGCCAGCACAGGATGCATTTGCGGTTAAGCCATTTTCCCATTGCAGATGACACTTTAACGCTTTGATTCCCAGAGTCCTCCTGCTCACACCCAGTGGGAAAAGATGCCTTTTAGGCATGCAGCTGCCACCCTAAAACCAGACTGCACCAGAGGTAGAAGGAGGAAGTTCTGGCCACCCGCGATCTCAAACCCTTCCATCTGAGATCGGTCTGTGACTCCTCTTCTCCCCTCCAGCAATGTCATGACATAAACGCATAACCCTCGCTCCCAGAAGATCTTTTGAATCAAACCAACGTTGGAATCAAGCAATGGCACCATGAAAGGTGACTTGTGATCATTAGGGGAAAATAAAGGGGGAGTAGGGTGGATAAACTGTTAGGCTAATCAAAAACAAGTAGCTGTTGTTTCTTCTTCAGCTTTCCTCCCCAAAGTCACAAGGATGATGGTACATTTTCTGCGCCAGCCAAACTCTGAAATGTGCATGTGTGGGTTTCGTTGGCGTAAAGCTGTTCTTTTTTTTTCTTTCACTGTGGGAAAATGAACTTATTTTCAGTCACCCCTGACATCTGACCACTCGACTGATCACGAGGACACTGTGGTAAACCACAGCTCAACTTGAAATTATCTCTTTCAGGCACGGTTCCTGTATTTTGGATGGCATCAGCCCTGGCTGCCCAGCTTTGCTCAGCTTGCCTCTCTAGGGGTTCCATTTTCACTTTCCTCCGTCCACTCAAAGTGAGTGGTCTTATTCTAAGATCTTTCAACTGGGCTCGTCCTCAAAATAAGCTGAAGACAAAAAAGGACACCAGCGTTCCCAGCCAAAGCCCTAAAAGTGGCCGATTTATACATAGTGTTCTTTTTTAAAAAGGGCGGGGGTGCAGCGTGGAAAGCCTAAAAACTTTAAACATCCTGGAAAGAAAACCAAAAAAAAAGAAAAGAAAAAAGCCAATTCTCCTGATTAATATCAGGATGATCCAGCAGGGTTTATACATATTCCTTCTGTTTGAATCATCTTGTTTTTTGTAGCTGTTTTACACCTTCAGAATCCTGCCATCTGCCCACTCTAAAGAAACGCAGCAGTTCAGTCCAAAAAACAATGGCTGGAAGACAATCATTTTGAACAAACTCAAGAGGTGGACTTTTCTGCACCCTCCTGGTTAGTGCTACGCTCCTGGGAGGAGAGACAGTGTGGGATGACCCTGAGGCTCAGGCTTTGGGGGGGGCTCTCCTCCTAAATAAACCCCACCCCCAACCCCGGGGCCCTGTCGTGCCATCAGGTCGACAAGAGAGGATTTCGTGTACAGATCTGGCCGCCTTCAGGGCTGAGGAAGGAGGAGGAGGAGAGGTGGGCGGCTCCCCGGGCAGTTCTGTCCTACTCTGATCTGCCGAGTGTCACTGGAATGTAGGTCGGCCTTCGCTGGACAACTAGGAGGAGGCTGGAAGCATGTGGACCCCGGATGGGTTCCCCCTCGCTCTCTTCCTGCCCAAGACGGGAGTTAAGAGGCCCAAAGAACGCAGAGAGGCCATCAAGACAGGCGAAAGCGGTCGTTCCTTTCGCTCGCAAAAGCCTGGGAAATCTAAAGCTTAGCAGAGGCTTTATCAGTCCTGGGGCTGAGCCAAGGAGCAGGCTGAAGTTCAGCTGGCTGGGCCCAATGCAGCTGCTGGCTCTGCACGCTTCCCACAGGGACTTTTCCTCAGCCCTCTGATTTAGACAGCGAACGGACGGATGATGTGCATGTAGCTGTCGAGGGTGATTGGAGAAACAAAATAACTGGTAATTACCGAGCAGTTCAGGTGGACATATAGAGTGCAGAAAAGGTTTTCTTTCCAGCAGTAAAATGAAGTGTCAGTGTAAGGGCGGCTGGCCTTGTGGAAAGGCTGTAACTTTAAAGGGATACTGGCCAAGGCTTTCCACTGGACGTTCAGGCTTGGTTACTTGCCTTTCCCCCACAGTTCAAAGAGGGATAGAGATATTCCATGAATTGAATTTTCTTGTGAATTAAAACATCGATGTCCTGATTTGGGGTAACGAGCATTGCCAAGCTAGTGCTGAGCAGGCAGAAAGGAGGGATAGGACGAATGTGTTGCCTTCGGGGCAAGGCAGAAAAATTGTTCACAAAAGAGCATCATTCCACTGATTGTTCAAGGTCACCAGACTGTGCATGCTCAAAATGGGACTCAAGACTCCCAAATCCCAGTGTCTGATTAATTGTCCTTTGACTAAAACAATGAAAGTAAAATGGATTAACAAAAAACGATTGCTCCAGGCCAAAAAGTTCAGAAAGCAAACAGAGCCTCAAGCGAAGTAGGATTTTCTTTAATTAGGTTGAATGCCTTGGTAATAATGCTGTAAATATGAAATTGTCTTGTGAACAGTAAGTATACTGGTGATTCTGTTTTATCATGCCAGTTAAAAAATGGTGAGTGTTGATGTGCTGTGGTGCTGGCACTGAGGAAGGCATTTTCCCTATGCTGTGTGATTTAACCCTCACAAGTACCTGGTAAGTATGATGGCCACTATATTACTGACGGGGCTAATGCTGATTAAAGCTTTTGACTTGATGTGTAAGTGTCTAGGATTCAATTTTAGGTTTCCAGCTTCCATGTTTCACAGCCACGTGTCTTTTGTGTATTCATATCTAGGTTGATTGTTGTAAAGTGTAAATTTCTAGATGAGAAAAACTATGAGCTAAACAGAGTTAAGTGTTGTTGCTCAGAAGTGTCTGACTCTTTGTGACTCCCCATGGACTGTATCCCACCAGGCTTCTCTGTCCATGAGATTCTTCAGGCAAGAAGACTGGAGTGGGTTGCCATGTTCTTCTCCAGAGAATCTTCCCGACCCAGGGATCAAACCTGGGTTCCCTGCAGTGCAGTCAAATTCTTTACCATCTGAGCTACCACGGGAGATAAAACAGAGCTTTCTTTGAATTACCTACTTGCAATAGTTTGCCCAAATCTGAAGGTAGTGCGGCTGGTCATGAAATGCTAGCATTCTTTTTCATTAATAGTGTGCAGGTTTATAAATAAACTCTGTGAGGAAGACAATATGTACCCTTGATATTTGAAGTGCATGGAGATGTCCAGACATAAAATAGTTTGGCTCTTATAAGAGGAAAATAGTGGTTTGAAAAGTTGGAAAGTTAAAAATATTAGCACACAGGGTGTTCAGTGCTGAGTGCATGTTGACAAAGCAGGAAGAGTAAAGCTAATTCAGTTCGCTTCTTTGAAGGGTGTGGCTGCTGACCTTTCTTAAAATAGAGGGAAAAGACATAGCATCCTATTTTCTCAATTTTGTTATCTTTCATTTTGATGAAGGAAAAGACATGGGGGTATTAAAATAACAGTGCGAGTAATAATCAAGATGACAAAGGGACTGCACCTGCCTGCAGGGTATCTTGTGGTCCAGAAGGAGAGGCAGACGCATAAACAAAACAGGATGGTAGGTGAAAAATACGAACATGTATCAGGCCCAAAAAAGAGAGGTACGTAATTACCTAAAGAGAGGACGAATGGGTCAGGAAAAGCTTCACAAGGAGGAAAACTTGAGCTGGAATTTAAAGATTTTGACTAAGTGGATAATGGAAGAAAAAAGCAAAGTCTGTACAAGGGCACAGAGCATGAAATGAGCTGACATTTTGGGGCCCAGAAGGAATCTGATATTGCTGGAGGGGAGAGCAGACGGGCTAAGCGTGGAGAGATGAACTGCTGAAGTAGTTGGGAGGCCGGGCCTTGGATGTGGTTTGGTGAGCCACTGATGGGTTTTCGAAAGTGGATTTGAGTTTCCAAAAAATTACTCTTGTGGTGCTGTCAAGATGAATGGCTGGTCACCTGATCAACAAAATGAAAAGCCGGTTGTTTCAAAAAAGTAATTAAATAGACAAACTCCTGCATGACTGATTTTTTTTTTTTAAGAGGCAGAACTAAACAGTGCTAGATATGAAAAGGGACACTGAAGCAGAAAAAGTAAATATTTAAAAATCATAAGGGAATGACATGAACATTTGCAGACCAATATATTTGAAATATTGGTACACCATACAATTTTTAGAAAGCATAAATTATGGAAATAAACTTGAGAAGAAACTGACACTGAATAAATCTATGACCAGTAAGGGGAAAAAATTAACTCAACAATCAAAAATATACCACAAAGACTACTAGCTCCAGAAGGTTTTGTAAACATTTTTTTCCCCAAAAATTTCAAGGAAGAAATAATAACCTCTAACAAATAGCCATTCTAGGGAATAGAAAATTAGAGAAAACTTGTCAATGTGTTTTATAAAGTCATTACAATCCTGATGTCAAAACCAGACAAGGACAAAATAAGACTCAATCTCACTTAAGGACAAAGGTACAAAAATATTAAATAAATATAAGCAAGAAATCCAAAATGAGTGGGTATATATTATATAAATATCATATAAAATATGTTTCATGTGGCATATAAGAATTGTTTAACATAAGAAAATCAGTCATACAATTTATCACATTGACATATTACAAGTGATAATGGGAAACATTCAGGAAAATTCTGTTCCTATTCATAATTTAAAAAAAAACTTTGCCAACTGATTTGAATCCTAGCTCCGTGGCTTACTAGTTATTATATTTTAGTGCAGGTGAAGACATTCTAAGCTTTGTACAAAAAAGGAAGCTAGTAGATAAGAAGAAGAAAGAGAATGGAGGCAGACAGAATGATTAGGAGGTCATCATGGCAAATCCAGATGTGAAACACACCCTTTGGAGGCTGGAGGAAAGTCCTGATGGTAGAGACAGTTGTTGCTCAGTCTCTCAGTCGTGTCTGCCTTTTCCAACCTCATGGACCACAGCGCACCAGGTCTCCTGGTCCTCCATCATTTCCCGAAGCCTACTCAAACTCATATCCATCGAGTCAGTGATGCCATCCAACCATCTCGTCCTCTGTCGTCCCCTTCTCCTCCCATCCAACCATCTCGTCCTCTGTCGTCCCCTTCTCCTCCCACCTTCAATCTTTCCCAGCATCAGGGTCTTTTCTAATGAATTAGCTGTTTGCATCAGGTGGCCAAAGTATTGGAGCTTCCTTCCAGTGAATATTCAAGACTGATCTCCTTTAGGATGGACTGGTTGGATCTCTTTGCATCCAAGGGACTCTCAAGCATCTTCTCCAACACCACAGTTCAAAAGCATCAATTCTTTGGCGCTCAACCTTCTTTATGGTCCAACTCTTACATCCATATGTGACTACTGGTAGAGATAGACGGAGGGCAGATTTCAGCAATAGTTAAGAGAAAGACTGATAGAAGCTGTTAATTGACTGGATGTGGGAGAAGGATCATAATGAAGAAATAGGAGTCCCTTATGACTCCCAGCTTTCTGAATTAGGTGGCTCTGTGGATGGTAATTCAATTAGTCAAAATCGAAAATGCAGTTTGAAGGTTTTTTTTTTTTAATGGTATATATATTTATTTATTTTCAATTTTTGGCTGTGCTGAGTCTTTGTTGCTGCACATGGGCTTTCTCTAGTTGTGATGAGCAGGGGCTACTCTTCGTTGCTGTGCATGACCTTCTCATGCGATTTGAAGGTTTTTCTGATGTTAGCAAAGGGGAAGTGTTGCATGAGGGGGAAATTACTAAGAGAAATGAGTGCCATCTGGCTGAAAAAGAGCTTTGCCATTACTGGATTTCAATAACAGGAGAGAGAGAGGAGAATTACCAGATTTTGAAGCCCACAGTAGACCTGGGTCTGACAAAGTTACCACTTAATAAATGTTTACTGAACTAGGCCAAAGATAACAGCAGTGTACAGAGTGTATGAATGAGTAAGGAGCTGAGGCTTTTGTGTACCCAGCATCACAGTAGGCAAGAAAAAGTAAAGTCTACTGTGGAAGTATATAGTTAATCTAGGGTTAAGAAGTACCTTAACGGCACCCCACTCCAGTACTCTTGCCTGGGAAATCCCATGGATGGAGGAGCCTGGTGGGCTGCAGTCCATGGGATCGCTAAGAGTCGGACACGACTGAGCGCCTTCACTTTCACTTTTCACTTTCATGCATTGGAGAAGGAAATGGCAACCCACTCCAGTGTTCTTGCCTGGAGAATCCCAGGGACGGCGGAGCCTGGTGGGCTGCCGTCTATGGGGTCGCACAAAGTCAGACATGACTGAAGCGACTTAGCAGCAGCAGCAGCAAGAAGTGCCTAATAATGGTAAAACTGCTGATACAAATATTTTTACCACTGAAAACAGAGCAAAGAGGGAAAGATATTTCTATTTTCTTAAATCTTGCTCTATCACATATGTTGTTATTACATCTTTGCATTAAAAATTAAGCTTTGTTCACAATGGGTTTAATCTGTATAGGAAATCACAAAATGTAATACTTTGGTCCTCAGTGATTCCCACGTGCCCAAGGCACTGTGTCCATAGGCTGGCAGCTACCAGGATAGCCTTTTTCTTCTCCCTTCATTTCTTTAATTTGCTCTCCCAACTTGGTAATATCAACATATATCCCACTTATTATGTTATGACTTGAATACATATCAAAATTTGTAGAAATAAACCAAGTGAAATCATCACTTTACTATGTATGTGCAAAGTGTCCGGAAAGTCATTTCCTGGCTAAACATCCCACCACCCATTCTTTTCCCAGTGGTCAAGACTGTAGAGCATGGAAAGTGACTTGGAAGCAGTCGTCCTAGAGAAGGCAGCATCAGGCAGCTGCCAACCAGTTTCGTTAATAGGAAGACCAGTCTTCTCTAAGACAGTTGAGAATGATGATGACTTCATTGGGCTTTAAGGAAATTTATTTAGGCATGAATTGGGTGGAGAGTGCTGGAAAAGTATAAGTGGCCCATCTAGAGTTTGGTAATTATTTCACAACTGCCTGGCGCTTAAACCTTTGGGATACCAGATTACAGATGGCATTACCCAGGGACAAAACCCAGATCAGAGGGAGAACATACTAGAACCCTTTGCCAGGAGCAGTCTCCTGCCATAACCATCCAAGTGGCAGGATTCACCGCAGGACAAAGGAACTTTTGAAAGGGACTTGAAAAAAAGAGTTCAGTTACTCTGCGGTTAACCCATCAAAGACGTCTTCCTGTAACCCAGAGGACAGCAGACTCGACATGTGCTGGCCATTTGGAAAACAGATTCATATGGAGTAGATCAAACATTTCAGGAGAGCCCCTTGCCTTGAAAAGATGGAGCCTTATGAAAATCATTAAGCAATTCGTTGATATTTATTTGCTTACACTGTGCTTCAGCAAAGCAAGCAGGAAGATGAGGATAAGAGCCATTGACCCAGTTTCAGAGGCCCTAGTTCAGGAATGAAGGATTCCCTTACACGCTTGATTTTAAAGAGCCTTTTAAGAAGACATCCTACCACACAGCTGGCATGGGGAGGCCGTCTTGGCTCCGTCCGACTGTGTATTAGGTTAACAACCACCTCAAGCTTCTTAGAAACCTAGAAATCCCCAGGCTGTTAAAGGAATTCCACAGGGCTAAGAAAATGCTTGCAATCACAGCACTTGAAGCAGAAAAATATTTCCAAACATCTTCCTTTCTCGCTCTGTGTTGCTTTGTGTAACCCACTCCCAGCCTCCCAAAACCCCGGGTGGCTCCACAGCATACCCAATAATCTGTCCTTCTTAATGAGCCAAAACTCTTCATTCATGGCTTAGGTCCATGGACTTGGGAATGAACAAGAAGCAAGTCTGTGTTTTCACATTGAGAGTTACCAGGTTATATTGTGCACAAGTTCCTTCTAAAGTAATTCCACTGTCTGATGCGGGGAACTATGCCTGCTATAAAGTTTAAGGAAGTGGCCCCTCCAGATTCTTCGGTTTCTTAGCCTCAACTTCCCTTCCACTCAGATGCAAAGTTTCTGTGAGTGGAGAAGGTATCAGTAGAATGTCATCATTCTTACACTCGGGCTTTCAAGTGATCTGTTCTCTGGGAGGGGCCAAATGCATCGCCTCAGAGGCACTGGGGAGTCAGTTGGCTCTTGAAAGCTGAGATCAACTTCTCCCAGCACATGACAGAGGTTGAAAAATCTGTCCTCCAAATAGTCAACACATATGTTCTGAAATTCATTAAGTTCCAAAATCAAAAAACGAATTTAAAAGATCCAGCATTGGTTCTTGTACAAAGCAGATACTCAAGGAATGCTTGTTGACTGATGAATTTCTTAGCTGATAAATATGAGAAATACAGTCTGTTGTGTATTTCATGGTAGCTGAGGTTGCTAGGAAGACATTTATCCCCAGTTTATCATTATACAAGTTTTAGAAAATGAATTGTCTAAACCCTAGCTGTGTTTGAAGGACAACTTTCCTCACAAAGCTTTCCTGTAACTCTGTGCTTTGTCACCATTGGAGGGGGACAATCGTCACTTGGCTTTGAGTTGTTAATTAACTTTTTGTTATCTTCCCAACTTCATGATCCTGCAAAGGAAAAGTTCGGTCTTATTTTTTGTTTACTTAAATTTTAGGGGTTACCCTTTCAGGATCCAATATGAACTTTTGCACAAATCACTCAATAACTATTTGTTTCCAGATCGATTCATTCTTTGATACATGTTAAAAATATAGTCTGGTCTGTACCTTGTGACAGCTGAAGTTGCAGTACACAGAAAGTGTCATTCTCTGCTATTTTTTTACAGCCTGTATTTAGAAGAAATGTTGTCTTAGAAGAGCTTTTCTGTGATCTCAAGTTAGGTATAGATACCAGTATTTAAGAGGGAATAATGTAGAGACATTACTTTGCCAACAAAGGTCCATCTAGTCAAGGCTATGGTTTTTCCTGTGGTCATGTATAGATGTGAGAGTTGGACTGTGAAGAAGGCTGAGCGCCGAAGAATTGATGCTTTTGAAGTGTGGTGTTGGAGAAGACTCTTGAGAGTCCCTTGGACTACAAGGAGAGCCAACCAGTCCATTCTGAAGGAGATATGCCCTGGCATTTCTTTGGAAGGACTGATGCTGAGGCTGAAACTCCAATACTTTGGCCACCTCATGCGAAGAGTTGACTCATTGGAAAAGACTCTGATGCTGGGAGGGATTGGGGGCAGGAGGAGAAGGGGACGACAGAGGATGAGATGGCTGGATGGCATCACTGACTCGATGGACGTGAGTCTGAGTGAACTCCGGGAGATGGTGATGGACAGGGAGGCCTGGCGTGCTGTGATTCATAGGGTTGCAAAGAGTCAGACACGACTGAGCAACTGAACTGAACTGAACTGAATGTGTTTTATGCAGTAAAGTAAGATAACAAGTGTACCGATATTGCAACATTGCAGTGACATTTTTGTTGATTGACAGAGATGCTGATTAATTTCTAATAGGCTCTTAACAGCCATTTCTGAGAAGCCTTTGGTATGAGAGTTACTTTGTAGATGAACTAATTAGGCTTTTAGAATACAAGACCTAGTCTTGATACTTCTTGTACTAAGAAATAAGCAAGGAAGAAAAGGAGGGGGAGAGACAGAGCAAGTGAGGAAAAAGAAAAAGAAAGGAAGAAAGGGAGGGAGGGAGAAAGAAACTTAAAATATCCACATACATGATCTAAACACTTATTAACTAATGACTTGCGTACATAACAAATATGTCAATATTGGAAGTTGAATGAAATAAGAAATTCTAACCCCAGAAATATAATTTGAGGATCTTTCTCCCACAAAACGTTGTTATCAGTGACCACTTGCCCAGAGCCATCTCACTTCCAGGCCTAAGGAAAGCCCATCGTGGGAGTTTACCTAACACTGAGCTGCTGAGAAGCACTCTGTGTATCAGTGTTTCAGCTGGGGGTGTTCTTCCAAAAGAGGCCCAGAAAATGGGCCTTTACTGACACTTGCACTTCTTGTTATCCCAACAGTAGCCTCCCCCACAGCAGATGTTGACTCCTTTCAGTGGATTCTGTGGGCATCCTCTCATTTAAGGACTCCGTGGAAGTAGAGGCTGTCTTTTTTATTTGAGGAGGGCTGATGCACGAGAGATGCTCAATACCTATTTGTTGAGAAAGTACATTTTCATATCAGCCCCATGAAATAACAGTAGGAGGCTTGTTTACTGGCTGGGGAAATACAAATGTGAAGAGAATAAGTCACTTGCTTGAGATCTCTAGTGAGCCCTGATTTTTTTCCACTGGCTCTCTGAGTAGCATCTCTGCTGAGCCTCCTGTGAGAAAGCAACCATTTACCTTGGTATGCCATCATTATATCTGAAGTGCTACTTTCTAGGGTATCCTTTCCTTTTGCTGATAAGTTAAAACAAACAAACAAACAAACATTTTGATCCCTTGAAGATGATTAGATATTAAAAAAAAAAAAAAAAAAGGCTAAACCAACAAGGCTATATAATAGTCTTTTTCTGGTGAACTTTTTTTTCCTAAATCAGAAAATGGTTACTTAGACAGCTCAGAGCTCAACTCTCCTTCCTTTATCAAGACTTCCTTCACATGGAAAGTGGCTCGTACTCCATGGAGTGTGCCAACAGTGTTTACAGGCTGCCAAAGTTTTCTGCCTCTTTCTTAAAAGAGCCAGGACTTTTCTTTTCAGAACTTTATGACACAAGCAAAACTCAGTCACTTTCAAACACTGTTATACCTCAGTTTCCTTAAAATATTTTAGAAAACTTTCCATATCTTATTAAAGTATTTAAGTATAATACAAGTTTTCAATAGCTATCTTCACATAAATACTCTACTGAAAGAACAAAAATTTCTAAAGAGGTAGACAAATATTGATCAGGAACTACCAAAAACTTACTATATAATTTCTTAATTAAGTACATGTGTTATATTTGCACATACAAGAGTGCACAGAGATAACAAGAGCTCAAAATGGCACATGCCTCCCCAAACCAAAACCTGTGTTTTAGCAAAACACATTTCAATACTATTCCACATGTGATATACTTTTACTATATAAATAAAGAAAAAAAAAACGGAGTAATAAAACCTATCAGTCCATGTTGCTTCTCTGATAGCTCAGTGGTAAAAAATCCATCTGCAATGTAGGAGACACAGGTTCAATCCCCGGGTAGGGAATATTCCCTGGTGGAGGAAATGGCAAGCCACTCTAGTATTCTTGGCTGGGAAATCCCATGGACTAGGAGCCTGGCAGGTTACAGTCCTTGGGGGTCACAGAGTCCGATATGACTGAACACTCACGTAATCCATATTGGCCATTTGTACTGAATTAAACATTGCCAAAGACTGTATATCAATGAAAAAACTTGGAGGAAAAAAGAATAGATAAATTGCATTGTAATATCAGTGGAAGATTACCTGGATCCGAGTAGATGGGTAGATAGGCATTTTGTATAAATTGACTCAATCATATGTTTTTTAATTGATATATAGTTGATTTAAAATGTCATATTTTAATGTTTCTGGCATAGAGCAAAGTGATTCATATATGTATTATTTTCCATTTTTATTACAGAATATTGAATATAGTTCCCTGTGCTATACAGTAGGAGCTTGAAGTTTATCTATTTTATACACAGTAGTGTGTATCTCGGAGAAGGCAATGGCACCCCACTCCAGTACTCTTGCCTGGAAAATCCCATGGATGGAGGAGCCTGGTAGGCTGCAGTCCATGGGGTCGCTAGGAGTCGGACACTACTGAGCGACTTCACTTTCACTTTTCACTTTCATGTATTGGAGAAGGAAATGGCAACCCACTCCAGTGTTCTTGCCTGAAGAATCCCAGGGACTGGGGAACCTGGTGGGCTGCCGTCTATGGGGTCGCACAGAGTCAGACTGAAGCAACTTAGCAGCAGACTTAGCAGTGTTTATCTGCTAACCTCAAACTCCTAATTCATCCCACCCCCACCCCCTTTCCTGTTTGGAAATCATAAGTTTGTTTTCTAAGTCTGTGAGTCTGTTTTGTAAATAAATTCATTTATATCTTATTTCAGATTCCACGTATAAGTGATATCATATAATACTTATCTTTTTCTTTCTGTTTTACTTCACTGAGCATGATAATCTCTAGGTCCATCTCGACCGTGTTCTTCATCTTGCAACTGAGATGACCATTATTCAGGAAGCTGCTATTCATTTGTATTGAGTGAGATATGGTATGTAAACCACACAGCACCACATCTGGCACGTGGGCTTGGTGTTTTGTTCTAGCCAACCATGTCACTTATTGATACCACCAAGGCCACTCCAAGAGGAGGAAACATTATAATGAAATTGGTCATGCTTGTCAGCTTTGAATACTACTCCTATTATGACTATGCTCTCCATTAGTGGCATTCATTTTATATCTGTTAAGAATGAATTTAGTTCTATATGAAACACAATAAAACACCAGTTGCCAAACATATCTTCTCCATGCCTGACTTAATTAAATCTCACCCATCCATCAAAGCTCGTTTTGAATGCCACCCCCTCCATTACATCTTTGCTGATCTCTCCAAATGTTTTCATTCTCTCTTGAACATCTTAAAAACTTTGGCTGTTACTTCTTCAAGGATACTTAGCCTGCTCTGCCCGTCATGTTACTGTCTCTTTGCCTGATCCCAATTAGATTTCAAGTCCCTTGAAAGCCAGGATCCGTCTAACCTTTACATTTCCTATAGGCTAAGCAGGGCTTCCCAGGTGGCACTAGTGGGAAGAACCTGCCTGCCAATGCAGGAGACATAAGAGATGCAAGGCTTGATCCCTAGGTCAGGAAGATCCCCTGGAGAAGGGCATGCAAGCCATTCCAGTATTCTTGCTTGGAGCATTCCATGGTCAGAGGAGCCTAGTGGGCTATGATCCACAGGGTCGCAAAGAGTCAGACAAAACTGAAGTGACTTCGCATACACACAAGCTAAGCACAGGGCATTGGACTTAGAAGTTCAATAAAAATGTGTTGAATTGCAGTGAATCACAACCCACCCTGGCTACCAGGCCTTGGGCCAGCTTCAGAGTGCAGAACACAATGGCTTCTTGTGTTCGCTGCTGTGCGCACTCACAGGCATACACTAAACACCTGGAAACATGGGGCTACTTAGTTGCTTGGCAAATACTCTTCCTCCCAGGGTGTCTTCCCTTTTGAAGACGCTGCTCTGACAGCTGGCCTGCTGCTGGTTAGAAGGGGCACTCCCTGCAATGGTCCATCAATGCAACAAACGGCCAAATTCACGGTGCCAGAAACTAAGAAAAGAGAAGGATCCTAGTAGGAGAGCCTCGGTGCCAAGAATGCACTCTCAGATTGATCACTAAGAGGGAAGCTGGGAACTCGGCAATGCAGAAAACGATGTTGAATTTCCACCGAAGCCTCTTCTGTCTTCTGTCCCCCCTTTCTTTCTCCATCCTCCTATTTCCCTCTCCTGTACCCCATCCTCCACTGTCACTTGGTCTTGAGGAGCTTAGAGTTCAACCCTAATTATGAGGAAGAAGCCTCCGCTCCAGTGAGGTCAGGGCCATCTCCCACTTCCTCTCTGGGATGCTCTCCCAAGATGCTGTGGCAGCGATGCTCCTGCTCTTTATTAAATACAAATTGCACTGAGCAGCTTCCAGGAACTTGAGTGGAAAGTTGATTCCCCCCAAACCCTCAAGGCATTTCCCAGATCCTGAAAGGATTATTTATTATTATTATTTACAGGCCTACACCATTGTTTCAAAGTTTCCTTAAAGGAACAGCATAGAATAAGCATGCAGCCTCAGAATGCACCCTTAGATTCTGACATAATCTGTCAGATTCTAGTCGGCCATCAGGGCAGAAGGGAACAGGCTTCTCCCTGAAGCTCAGGCAAGGTTGGCAGATTTGCAAAGATAAATACAGGACACCCAGTTCAATTTGAATTTCAGATAAATGATGAATAATGTTTTAATATAAGTATGTCCCCAATATTGCATGGGACATACTTGTACTAAAACAATATTTGTTGTTTATCTATAATTCAGGTTGAACTGATTATCCTGTATTTTATCAGGCAACCCTAACCCAGGGAGAGTCAAGACCATCAAGAGATTTTCCCCAACAAAAGCTTCTTTTAAAGCCCTGGCTGAATGGTTTTGGACGACATTTCAATTCAGGCCCCTGCATTTTCCCTGGAGTGTGAGCTCCATGTCATAGAAAAACAATTAGGAGAATGAACATTCAGCGAACATTCCGCCCCTTCCTTGCCCTCAGCAGCCTGTGGCAGACTGCTCCCCCTCAAGCAGCTGGGGAGGAAAAAGCTCTCTCTTTTAAGACGGCTTTCCCCTCCCCTTTCACAGATTGGATTGTTTCTGAGATGTGCTGGAGAGCCGCTTTGGCTAATTGCTTGCAGACTGCGATCCAACCAGGCTTGCCAACCGTGGAGGCAGTATGGAGGGGCTAAGAGGTACGGAGGAGGAGTCTGGCGTCAGGGGTCTGGGTTTGGGATTCCGGCTCTGCCACTTCCTGCCTGTGACACGCTGGGTGAGTTGCTTAACCTCTCTGAGCCCTGGTCGCCACATCCATAAAATGAAGGAATTCACAGGGTGGAGGGGATGGTGACATGAGACTGAAGCATGTCCAGTGCTTGTCACCGTGCCTGACACATAGCATGTGCTCCTTTAACCTTGTGCCTGACACATAGCATGTGCTCCTTTAACCTTGTGCCTGACACACAGCATGTGCTCCTTTAACCTTAAGGAGCTATTGTTATTATTGTGTCTCTTTGGTATGTCACACATGACAGAAACCAAGTCTACTCAAGCCTGAGATTTGGAAATGTCGGAACGCAGATTCTAGAAGGCCATTAAGCCCTATATACCCAGAAAGGGTAACTCACTTGAAGCCTGGCTCCATTGCTCTCCAGTCCCTGCCCCATTCAGTCTGGTAGACTGAACCCCTCTGAAGTCAATGATTAGAACACCAATGGACATGAATTGTTGTTGTTATTCTTGTTTAGTCACCAAGTTGTGTCAGATTCTTTGTGATCCCATGGACTACAGCACGCTAGGCTTCCCTATTCTTCACTGTCTCCCAGCATTTGCCCAAACTCACATCCATTATATCAGCGATGCCATTCAACCATCTCATCCTCTGTTGTCCCCTTCTCCTCCTGCCCTCAATTTTCCCAGCATCAAGGTCTTTTCCTGTGACTCACCTCTTTGCATCAGGTGATCCAAGTATCAGAGCTTCAGCTTTAGCATCAGTCCTTCCAATGAATATTCAGAGTTGATTTCCTTTAGGATCGTCTTGCAGTCCAAGGGACTCTCAAAAGTCTTCTCCAGCACCACAATTTGAAAGCATCAATTTTTTCAGAGCCCAGCCTTCTTTATGGTCCAACTTTCACATCTATACACGACTACTGGAAAAACCATAGCTTTGACTATACAGGCAAAGTGATGTCCTTGCTTTTGAAATGCTGTCTAGGTTCATGACAGTTTTCCTTTCAAGGAGCAAGCATCTTTTATTTTCAGTCACCATCTGCAGTGATTTTGGATCCCCCCAAAAATAAAGTCTGTCACTGCTTCCACTTTTTCCCCTTCTATTTGCCATGAAGCAATGGGACGCCATGATCTTAGTTTTTTGAATGTTGAGTTTTAAGCCAACTTTTTCACTCTCCTCTTTCACCCTCATCAAGAGGCTCTTTTGTTCCTTTTCACCTTCTGACATTACAGTGGTATCATCTGAATATCAGAAGTCATTGATATTTCTCCCAAGAATCTAGATTACAGCTTTTGATTTCCCAGCCCAGCATTTCACATGATGTACTCTGCATATAAGCTGAATAAGCAGAGTGACAATATACAGCCTTGATGTATTCCTTTCCCAATTGTTCCACATCCAGTTCTGTTTCTTCTTGACCTGTATACATGTTTCTCATCTCATTAGGAATTTTCCACAGTTTGTTGTAATCCACACAATCCAAGGCTTTAGTGTAGTCAATGAAGTAGAAATAGATGTTTTTCTGGAATCCCCTTGTTTTCTCTATGATCCAGTGAATGTTGACAATTTGACCCTTGTTTCTTCTGCCTTTTTTAAACCCAGCTTGTACATCTGGAAGTTCTCAGTTCATGTACTGCTAAAGCCTAGCTTGAAGGACTTTGAGCATTAACTTGCTAGCATATGAAATGAGCCCAGTTGTACAGTTGTTTGAACATTCTTTGGCATTGCCCTTTTTGAGACTGGAATGAAAATTGACATTTCCCTGTTCTGTGGCCACTGCTGGTTTTCCAAATTTGCTGGCATATTGAGTGCAGCACTTTCACAGCATCATCTTTCAGGATTTGAAATAGCTCAGCTGGAATGACATCACCTCCACTAACTTTGTTTGTGGAAATGCTTCATAAGGTCCACTTGACTTCACACTCCAGGATGTCTGGCTCTAGGTGAGCAACCACAACATTAGGAATTAGGATGTGAATTAGATCACCACAAAAATGTATTGGGAGTCAGATGTCTACCTGAAGCAGTGGAAATAAGAAAGAGGTGAAGAGAAGTGGAAGGAGAAAAGGGAGGAAGAAGAAGGCAGGGAGAGAGCAGTCTTCTTATGAGCACTCAGTGGAATCGTATTAGAATGGTGCTGACCTGTAATCACAGTTTAACAAATGTTAGCTCTCATTTGAGATGTCTTAAAGAGTGGGTAGGGCTTTTATAAATAGAAAGAGGAATTTGTAACTTAGAAGAATAAATAATTAAAGTTATTAAGAAACTGACCTTAATAACTGTGTGCTTGATGAATTTGGACTTGGTTTAGAGGCAAT
Organism: Bos taurus; assembly: GCF_002263795.3. NCBI lineage: Eukaryota > Metazoa > Chordata > Mammalia > Artiodactyla > Bovidae > Bos > Bos taurus. Next base: position 9,845,544 of record NC_037353.1, on the reverse strand, counting down.
GGAGCTGGGGAAGACTTCTGAGCAGGGGCTGAGACATTATTCCTAGTAGAGAGATGCTGAGAAAAATGTGCTCTCACCAAAGTATGTAGATGGACTGGAGGGGGAAAAGGATACAATGGAAAGACTGGTGTAAGCAGGAGGCTGTTAGAAAAAAAACCAGTTGAGAAGTGGTGTGAGCGTGAAGGGGGAGGGGAGGGCGCACCCAGCAGGGTAGAGGGAGAGAGGAGGGGAGGGAGAGAAGGGAAGGGAGGGGGAGAAGATCAGAGAGAGAAAGAGAGGGAACTGCGGCGATTGAATATACAAGTTTGGTTACCAATTGACTGTCACTGATCAGAACGAAGAAAACCAAAGTTTTCAGACTTAGAAAGTATTGATTGCCACCTTTAGCAGATCATGTTTTTTGCCTAGCCCTCATTCCCCATCTCTCCTCCCCTCCTCCAAATTTGTTCAAATGTTTACCCTCCTTTAAATGGCCACTGCTTAACAGATGACACACGTGTCCTCGGCACCAGCAGGTGGATATTGACTTGTCCAAGACATCCAGGTGGCTCCACGTTCTTCCCAGTGATTGGACTCGGCATGAGCATATGGCAAAATTCTTGGCAAATTTATCAAAAGAGTGGAAACAACCCAAACGTTCGTCAGTTAAGAAATGGATACATAAATGTGGCATGTCTATGCAGTGGGATACTATTCTACAATAAACAAGAATGAGGTACTGCTTCATGGTACAACATGGGTGTGCCTCAAAACATTATGCTAAATGAAAGGAGTTAGACACAAAAAGCCATGGATTGGGTGATTCTTTTTGAACAAAATGTTTAGAATCACAAATCCATAAGGGCAGAAAGTAGGTTAGTGCTTGTCAGGAGCTTGAGAGAGAGGGAAAAGAAAAATGATTGTAAATGGATACAGGCTTCCTTTGGGAGCAATGGAAATGTTCTAACATTGATTGGGGTGATGGCTGTGCAGTTCTGTGGCTCCTGTGAATCTATTCAAAACCTGAATTGTGTGAATTATGTGGTATGCAAAGTGTATCTCAATAAAGCTGTTATTAATTTTTTTTTTTAAGAACCAAAAGAAAGACTGCTAGGGAGACTTCTGGAACAGATTTTATTGCTTTAAAAAAAATACCACACACACACGCATATACAAAAACAACCTCAGCCTCTTTTTCTAGAAACTGATGTAAAGAGACTGAATATAATCGCTGGGGATGTTACAATAGTCTACCTACCATGACAGGAACCAGCAGAAGCCAGAACTGACCCACAGAAGAGGCCAGAGCCAAGAGAAGCACCTAGACTTATTATTACTTAAGATAATAAGTTTTCTTATTTTTTAGGCCACCTGAGTTGGGGTATCATATCACTTGTAGCCACAGCATTTTAATTGATACAGTTCTATGAACAAGAAGGAGAAGTGTTGGTTTTTCAGAGAATCTATGAGTTTACATTAATTTGCAAGTATAATCCAAGTGAAAGTTTGAGTGGTAATTGAAGATCTGGAGAAACAGATGGATAGATGAATGGATGGATAGATGGACTGGAAGTTCCATGTTTGGAGCTGAAGGCTGAAGTCCCAGGGAAAGCACAGAGAGAGTACGAGAAGTGTCTGACCTGCCTGGACAATCTCCACTGAACAGGAGGAAGAGCAAAAGAGATTAGTGAAGGAGACAGAAAAAGTGTGCAGAAAGAAAATTAGAAAGCTGGAAAATCCTGCAAATGCTAATCACACAAACCAAGAACAGGATTCAAGAGGAAGGAAATTAAAGTTTGGGTCAAATTTTACAAAGAAAACAAAGAGGAAATAACAGAGAAACTATAGTTTTATAACAATGAGGCCATTTTAAGAAAAAAAATGTCAAAACAACAAAATGTGATTTTAGCAGTATAATGGTGACAGAAGCTAAGTTTTAGAAGATACGAGTGAGGGGAACAGTGAGTGAACACTGAGGAAGTAGGTGGCAGCAGTGTAGGACATCCTTACAGAAGCAGAGCCACTGTGGCAAGCCACTGACATGCAGGGGCTGTGTGTTAGTACATCACGTGCTTGTGTGCATGCTAAGTCACTTCAGTCAGGTCCAACTCTTTGCAGCTCCAAGGACTGTAGCCTGTCAGGCTCCTCTATCCATGAGATCCTCCGGGTAAGAAGACTGGAGTGGGTTGCCATGCCTTCCTTCAGCGACCCAGGGATCGAACCCACATCTCTTACATCTCCTGCATTGGCAAGGGGGTTCTTACCACTAGTGCCACCTGGGAAACCCTGTTGTTACATCATAACCTAGTCCTATACTTGTTGCAGATACTGAAAGGATTAAAAAAGCCAGAAAAATAGCAAAAGAGAACAACTAAGTTCCAAGGGAACATTTCATGGCAAGATGGGCTCGATAAAGGACAGAAATGGTATGGACCTAACAGAAGCAGAAGATATTAAGAAGAGGTGGCAAGAATACACAGAAGAACTATACAAAAAAGATCTTCATGACCCAGATAATCACGATGGTATGATCACTCATCTAGAGCCAGACATCCTGGAATGTGAAGTCAAGTGGGCCTTAGGAAGCATCACTACAAACAAAGCTAGTGGAGGTGATGGAATTCCAGTGGAGCTATTTCAAATCCTGAAAGATGATGCTGTGAAAGTGCTGCACTCAATAGGCCAGCAAATTTGGAAAACTCAGCAGTGGCCACAGGACTGGAAAAGGTCAGTTTTCATTCCAATCCCAAAGAAAGGCAATGCCAAAGAATGCTTAAACTACTGCACAATTGCACTCATCTCATACGCTAGTAAAGTAATGCTCAAAATTCTCCAAACCAGGCTTCAGAAATATGTGAATTGTGAACTTCCAGATGTTCAAGCTGGTTTTAGAGAAGGCAGAGGAACCAGAGATCAAATTGCCAACATCCGCTGGATCATCGAAAAGGTAAGAGAGTTCCAGAAAAACATCTATTTCTGCTTTATTGACTATGCCAAAGCCTTTGACTGTGTGGATCACAATAAACTGTGGGAAATTCTGAAAGAGATGGGAATACCAGACCGCCTGACTGCCTCTTAAGAAACCTATATGCAGGTCAGGAAGCAACAGTTAGAACTGGACATGGAACAACAGACTGGTTCCAAATAGGAAAAGGAGTACGTCAAGGCTATATATTGTCACCCTCCTTATTTAACTTCTATGCTGAGTACATCATGAGAAACGCTGGGCTGAAAGAAACACAAGCTGGAATCAAGATTGCTGGGAGAAATATCAATAACCTCAGATATGCAGATGACACCACCCTTATGGAAGAAAGTGAAGAGGAACTGAAAAGCCTCTTGATGAAAGTGAAAGTGGAGAGTGAAAAAGTTGGCTTAAAGCTCAACATTCAGAAAACGAAGATCATGGCATCTGGTCCCATCACTTCATGGCAAATAGATGGGGAAACAGTGGAAACACTGTCAGACTTTACTTTTTGGGCTCCAAAATCACTGCAGATGGTGACTGCAGCCATGAAATTAAAAGACGCTTACTCCTTGGAAGGAAAGTTATGACCAACCTAGATAGCATATTGAAAAGCAGAGACATTGCTTTGCCAACAAAGGTCCATCTAGTCAAGGCTATGGTTTTTCCTGTGGTCATGTATGGATGTAAGAGTTGGACTGTGAAGAAAGCTGAGCACCGAAGAATTGATGCTTTTGAAGTGTGGTGTTGGAAAAGACTCTTGAGAGTCCCTTGGACTGCAAGGAGATCCAACCAGTCCATTCTGAAGGAGATCAGCCCTGGGATTTCTTTGGAAGGAAAGATGCTAAAGCTGAAACTCCAGTACTTTGGCCACCTCATGTGAAGAGTTGACTCATTGGAAAAGACTCTGATGCTGGGAGTGATTGGGGGCAGGAGGAAAAGGGAACGACAGAGGATGAGATGGCTAGATGACATCACTGACTCGATGGACGTGAGTCTGGGTGAACTCCAGGAGTTGGTGATGGACAGGGATGCCTGGTGTGTTGCGATTCATGGGGTCACAAAGACCCCGTGAAGTCGCTCAGTCAGACACGACTGAGTGACTGAATTGAACTGAAGTTCAAGAAAAAATGTTTCCTTGAAAAATGGACAGGGAGGCCTGGCGTGCTGTGATTCATGGGGTCACAAAGACCCCATGAAGTCGCTCAGCTGGACACGACCGAGTGACTGAACTGAACTGAACTGAACTGGAGTTCAAGAAAAAATGTTTTGGGTTTTGATTTTTCATATTTTGGGGGCAAATGAGCCCCAAGCACATTAGTTAGGGAAACAGAAAGAGTCAATAGAAATAACGAACTGACAGATGATGACACAGTGTCCTAAAGAGAGCAGAAAACATGGCAATGCTCAAGCCCAGAGATGGGTCTCTGCCCTTCTTCTTCCAAGAGAGGAGTGAAAATCAGACTCAGGAAGATTACCTGGCAGTTGGCACTGGAGAAGAAAACTGAGGGAGCTCATCCTCATTAGCCCATGCACTTGATTTTGAGCGGGGGCAAGAGCAAGTTGGAATTTAGAATCCTGAGAGTGGAGCAGTTTCAAAGGATGAGGAGTGTCTACGCCTTAAATAACTGTGCACGCAACGATCGCCTTTGTGTGTCAGCCTCCTGGCAGCTGTCCACATGGGGTGACTGGCAAGAACGGCCAGCAGAACCTATTGCATTCTTTTGGTCTAAATGCCACAGACATTTCTTGAATAAAATCATCATTATTTAAAAAGTAAATTAGTCCTGCCCAGGAAGGGTTAAAATTGTTTTTCCCAAGTTCTAGCCTAGCGCCCAACCCCCACTGTTTCCCCAAGTCCTTTAACAAAATTAGTTATTCCATTGACAGACCAGTGCTGGTCCCCTCGCAGAACAACACCTGCTGTGCTCCCTCTGTGAGTGCACTCGAGATGAACTTTGAGCCACGCATCTGCTGCAGAGAAGGAACTCTTATTCCCAAATGGCTGACATTAGCTGAAGATTCTGGGTTCATCTCCACCATAGCATATTTTTATTAGATAGGCTGCTGGAGAATCAGAGGAATAAATTTAGTTACTGTGTCTATACCTCATTACGATGCATCCCCAACTATTGTTCTTTTCATCAGTTTAATGTCATTCTCAGACTCTGTTTCTGCAAAGTGACTATTTGGATGAAAACCAATGTCCATTCTCAGTTACCCCCAAGCCACTGGTGTATCTGGGCTAAGGATGTATTTTCATGATGTCACCACCCCAAACCTCTTTCTTTGATTTAAAGCAGTAGTTGGCAAACATGTTGTGTAAAGACCCAGAGAGTAAATATTTTAGGCTTTATGAGACATATGATCTCTGTTGCAGGGAATCAGTTCTGTCATTGTAACACAAAAGCAGCCAGAGGTAATACCTAAATGAATGAGCATGTTTGTGTTCCAATAAAACTTTACAAAAACAAGCAGTGGGTTGGATTTATCCCATGGGCTGTACTTTGCCAACCCTGGATTAGCAAGAAGACTTCAGGTGAACTGATAGATAAAAACCAATATCTTTTCATGTGTTCATCTCTGAGAAGGAACAAAAAAAATCACCAAAACATTCTGTTGGACATTTAATTTCTTTTGCAGGCAGCAGAGTGGCATGTCTTTCTAATATATGGCATCCTGGAACTTCCGTGGTAGTCCAGTGGTTACGACTTCATCTTCCAAAGCAGGGAGTGTGGGTTCAGTTCCTGGTTGGGGAGCTAAGATCCCACACGCCTTGAGGCCAAAAAACCAAAACATAAAACAGAAACAATATTTTACAAAATTCAATAAGTACTTGAAATTCGTTCATGTCAAAAACATACTGTATGGCATCTTAAGTTTTTAGATTCCCCTCCCCAGAAAAGTTGAGAACAGCAGCAGAATTTAATTCAGAGAAGAGAGGGTTAAATGCTTAAAAATTGGAGGGTGAAAGTATCATTTATCTGCAAACACAGACTCCTCTTTAGAAACTGATTTATCCAGACATTGAGTTGATTATGAGATGTAGAGTAAAAACAAATTTGCTGACCTTCTTTGCAGGGATCAAAGGTTAAATTCATTCCCTGTAGGATGGTTCTGCTAAATCACTCCCAAGCCGCCTGGTGACATATTTTTGAAAAATATTTCTCTCTAACTTTATCAAGTGTTCTTTGTGTTCTGGAAACATGATTTGAAGTCCCACTTAGAGCTGGGAACTTATGAGTCTTAGATAGCTGAAATTCTTCTCCAACTCCATCCAGAGACATATGGTTGATTGGTGTAGATGTTAATTTCAGTGGTTAATAACTAGTTTTACTTATCAAAGATTGATATCCTACTTACCTAATATTATTTGTTGAAGATTAAAATTAACATTTTACACTGGATAACCAAGGGTTGTATGAACAATGCATAGATAAAGAGCTAAAATTATCCACTTTGATGTCCTTGACATTGGGCTGGATAAACATGTCTTAAATTAAACTGTCTATCAGTGACTGAGTGTTCTCAACTTCTTTGCCTCCAAGCAGTGTCTCAGAGCAGAATTGCAAAAATTCAAAAATTAGGAAAACTTTGTGCACAAATTAGTTGAGCTTCAAAACATTTTTTAATAAAGCAAAGTTTCTATCTCTTCCACTGTAAATTCATACCAAACATTTCAATAGCAATGGTTTACAAAATTCATTTTATGACAAAGTTTTGTCACCACATAGAAAAATTTAGGACAATGGTGTAAGTATTTTATATACTAAAGGACCTTCCTTTAGTCTATTTATATGTCAAATAGTATAATTTAACTAATTTTAAATAATCAGTTACTTCACGAAATAGTGTTATCAACTCTCTGTTGGTCCCCAGTTGTTTTAATTACAATTGCTATGTTCAGAGTTGTGGCCCTCCAAAATTCATATGTTGAGACCCTAACCCCCAATTTATTTATTTTTTATTTTATTTTTGCTTACTTTAAATTTTTTTTTAATTATGAAAATATGATAATACATTTACAGGAAACTTGGAAAATACAGAACAAAGTTACATATAGTTCCACTATATATTATAATTATTTTTTCAGTAGATAAATTAAGATTTTTAGTTGGAGTTTCAAGATCAAACTCTCAAAAATTAGTAGAATGAATGTACAGGAAAGTAGAAGGATATAGAAAGTGAAAGTGAAGTCGCTCAGTCAGACTCTTTGCGAGGCCATGGACAGTAGCCTACCATGCTCCTCCATCCATTGGATTTTCCAGGCAAGAGTACTGGAGTGGGTTGCCATTTCCTTCTCCAGAGGATCTTCCCAACCCAGAGATCGAACCCGGGTTTTCCACATTATAGGCAGATGCTTTACCGTCTGAGCCACCAGGGAAGTCCTGAAAAGCACTATGAATCAATTCAACTTAATTGAGATTTATATAATTTTCACACAACAGTAGATACAAATTATCTTCAAGTTCCTATGGATGATAAACTATATCCAGGGACATAAAACCAGGTGCAAAAATTTCATGCCTAACTTCCAATTTTGAGATATTATTTGGGAATTCTTTGGGAGATACTTAGGGTTAAATGAGGTCATGAGTGTAGGACATTCATGATGGGATCAATGATAGGTTTAGAAAAAGAGGAAGAAAGAGAGATTTCTCTCTTCATGCCATGTGAAGATATAGCAAAAAGCTGGCCGTCCACAAACCTGAAAGAAGGCCCTCTGCAGGCACTGATTTGGCTGGTACCTTGATCTTGAACTTTCCAGCCTCTGAAATTGTGAGAAATGTCTATTGTGTAAGCCACCTAGTCCACGATATTTTGTTATGGTGGCTCCAGTCAATGGATATAACAATACTACAATTTAATGAGTAGAAAACTAAGAATATAGAAGGGTGTTAGTAAAATTTTAATTTCTAACACTTGCTGGCTTCACAAAGAATAACAAATTCGGATATTCTTCCCTACAAAGTTCAGAGACTATGTCATTGCCGGCTGAACTCTGAGAATCTAGATTGTTAAAACTAAGCCGAATAACTTTCTGTCTTTGGGGAGCATGTGTGCACAATCAGACAGAAGTCTCTTCGTTGATGGAAGAGGAGGCAGGAATAAGGGTACCCGATTTGTTGGGTGAAGAAACTGAGAACTGATTTTTCCAGCTGTGAGAGACATGAAAATTAAACCCAAACGTCCTCACAGATGGGATTCCACTCACACACTACACACTTTCTTCTGTACCATGAAGCAAATCAATGGTATTTTGGTAACTGAAGTTTCTAGTCAGATACACACCAGGTGACTTTGGATATGTTCTTTTTCTTTGCCGAGGCTTGGCTTCTTAACCTACAAGTGGAAACAATGATATATATAATCCCATAAGGTGGTTGGGAATTAGAGATAATGCAACTAACACACTATTTTGAGGTGTTAGTCGCTCAGTTGTGTCCGACTCTTTGTGACCATGGACTACAGCCTGCCAGGCTCCTCTGTTCATGGAATTCTCCAGGCAAGAATACTGGAGTGGGTAACCATTCCTTTCTCCAGGGGATCTTCCTGATCTAAGGATAGAACCCAGGTGTCCCGCATTGCAGGCAGATTCTTTACCATCTGAGCTGGTAGGGTATCACCCAACACACTAGTTACTGGCATAAAATAAGCACTCAAATAAGTGTTTGTGCTATTATTTGGATTATATGTTAAAAAGAGACAAAATGGCTCATTTCATTCATGGAATCACTTTCACAAATTTTGAAGCTAAAATACAAGTAAAGTTCCCTCAATCTTTATCAACTAAAGCCAATAAAATGTTTGGAGATTGTCCTTTTAAGACTTTGCTACTGTATGTATATATGTATGTAATCATGAAGTATTATTTTTAAAAATCGCCAAACTTTTATTGGGAGGCAGAGACATATCACATGGGATCTTGAGCTCAAATTCTCTCCTCTTGAAAGCCACCACAAATGATAAGGAGAGCTAACAAAGGAAGAATTAATTACCCCCTGAGGTTTTAGCCCCAACCCCATGACCTATGGGCTCAGACCTATGTACTTGTGAGGATTTATTTTGCCTGGTTGCTACTGCTGCTGCTGCTACTAAGTCACTTCAGTTGTGTCCGACTCTGTGCGACCCCATAGACGGCAGCCCACCAGGCTCCCCCGTCCCTGGGATTCTCCAGGCAAGAACACTGGAGTGGGTTGCCATTTCCTTCTCCAGTGCACAAAAGTGAGAAGTCAAAGTGAAGTCGCTCAGTCGTGTCCAACTCTGAGCAACCCCATGGACTGCAGCCTAGCAGGCTCCCCCATCCATGGAATTTTCCAGGCAAGAGTACCGGAGTGGGGTGCCATCGCCTTCTCCGATTTTGCCTGGTTGGGGAGGTCTAATAGGCCCAGCTCTCCTCAAATATCTCCCAAATATGAGAAAACCCCTGTTAATAGTTGTAGCCACACTTCACAAGTGAGAGAAATGCAGAATATGACTAACGGGCCAGGACTCCCATTGGAGGTCAAGGAGTTGTCTCTTTTCCTTGTCCCACAAGAACCCCACCTAGCTCACCATGACTGCAAAACTCTTCCTTCTTGGAGTTGAGTGAGCAATGAGTGGAGGCAAAGAGGATCTTAAGTTTCCCTTTAAAGTACATATTTCTCATTTTGGAGATAGGGTTGGGAGAGCACTTGGGTGAAAACTGTTGAAAGCACATATTCTCCCAGCAGAAAAAAAAAGAAGAAGAAGAGTGGACATTGACATAAATATAAAATGTTGCATGTAACTTACAGGAGTAAACAGAGCTGGAGCCCATCAATGGACCTCAGTTAAGAATCTTTGACTTACTGTTATTTTAAACAAATATTCATTGAGCACTGATTGTGAGGCACCGTGTTAGACACTTTTATGTCTTCATGTCTTATCTTTGAAGCTCAAAATACTCCTTCCTTTTAGATACTATTGTGTCCATCTTACAATAAGGAAACTGAAACAAAGAAATGTTAAATGATCTGCCCAGTTGTAGATTTTAATAGTAGCCCTGCCATGTAGACCTGTACGAACTTAGGTCAGGTCAGTTGTTCTTACTCTTATTCTTGTTTTCCTACTCTATAAGCTTGGTAGTAAAGATCCCATTCACTTTACTAATAAAGCTAGTAAGACTTTATGTACTATACAGTAATATTCATTGCTGACTAAGTGGTCAAACAAGAGATGGCAAGAGTGAATGTCGACATTCTAGGAATCAGCGAACTGAAATGGACTGGAATGGGTGAATTTAACTCAGATGACCATTATATCTACTACTGCGGACGGGAATCCCTCAGAAGAAATGGAGTAGCCCTCATGGTCAACAAAAGAGTCCGAAATGCAGTACTTGGATGCAATCTCAAAAACAACAGAATGATCTCTGTTCGTTTCCAAAGCAAACCATTCAATATCACAGTAATCCAAGTCTATGCCCCAACCAGTAACGCTGAAGAAGCTAAAGTTGAACGGTTCTATGAAGACCTACAAGACCTTTTAGAACTAACACCCAAAATAGATGTCCTTTTCATTATAGGGGACTGGAATGCAAAAGTAGGAAGTCAAGAAACACCTGGAGTAACAGGCAAATTTGGCCTTGGAATATGGAATGAAGCAGGGCAAAGACTAATAGAGTTTTGCCAATAAAATGCACTGGTCATAACAAACACCCTCTTCCAACAACACAAGAGAAGACTCTACACATGGACATCACCAGATGGTCAACACCAAAATCAGATTGATTATATTCTTTGCAGCCAAAGATGGACAAGCTCTATGCAGTCAACAAAAACAAGACCATGAGCTGACTGTGGCTCAGATCATGAACTCCTTATTGCCAAATTCAGACTTAAATTGAAGAAAGTAGGGAAAATCACTAAACCATACAGGTATGACCTAAATCAAATCCCTTATGATTATACAGTGGAAGTGAGAAATAGATTTTAGGGCCTAGATCTGATAGACAGAGTGCCTGATGAACTATGGAATGAGGTTCGTGACATTGTCCAGGAGACAGGGATCAAGACCATCCCCGTGGAAAAGAAATGCAAAAAAGCAAAATGGCTGTCTGGCGAGGCCCTACAAATAGCTGTGAAAAGAAGAGAAGCGAAAAGCAAAGGAGCAAAGGAAAGATATAAACATCTGAATGCAGAGTTCCAAAGAATAGCAAGAAGAGATAAGAAAGCCTTCTTCAGTGATCAATGCAAAGAAATAGAGGAAAACAACAGAATGGGAAAGACTAGAGATCTCTTCAAGAAAATTAGAGATACCAAGGGAACATTTCATGCAAAGATGGGCTCGATAAAGGACAGAAATGGTATGGACCTAACAGAAGCAGAAGATATTAAGAAGAGGTGGCAAGAATACACAGAAGAACTGTAGAAAAAAGACCTTCACGACCCAGATAATCATGATGGTGTGGTCACTGACCTAGAGCCAGACATCCTGGAATGTGAAGTCAAGTGGGCCTTAGAAAGCATCACTATGAACAAAGCTAGTGGAGGTGATGGAATTCCAGTGGAGCTATTTCAAATCCTGAAAGATGACACTGTCAAAGTGCTGCACTCAATATGCCAGCAAATTTGGAAAACTCAGCAGTGGCCACAGGACTGGAAAAGGTCAGTTTTCATTACAACCCCAAAGAAAGACAATGCCAAAGAATGCTCAAACTGCTGTACAATTGCCCTCATCTCACACGCTAGTAAAGTAATGCTCAAAATTCTCCAAGCCAGGCTTCAGCAATATGTGAACCGTGAACTTCCTGATGTTCAAGCTGGTTTTAGAAAAGGCAGAGGAACCAGAGATCAAATTGCCAATATCCACTGGATCATGGAAAAAGTAAGAGAGTTCCAGAAAAACATCTATTTCTGCTTTATTGACTATGCCAAAGCCTTTGACTGTGTGGATCACAATAAATTGTGGAAAATTCTGAAAGAGATGGGAACACCAGATCACCTGATCTGCCTTTTGAGAAAACTATATGCAGGTCAGGAAGCAACAGTTAGAACTGGACATGGAACAACAGACTGGTTCCAGATAGGAAAAGGAGTATGTCAAGGCTGTATATTGTCACTCTGCTTATTTAACTTCTATGCAGAGTACACCATGAGAAACGCTGGGTTGGAAGAAGCACGAGCTGGAATCAAGATTGCTGGGAGAAATATCAATAACCTCAGATATGCAGATGACACCACCCTTATGGAAGAAAGTGAAGAGGAACTGAAAAGCCTCTTGATGAAAGTGAAAGTGGAGAGTGAAAAAGTTGGCTTAAAGCTCAACATTCAGAAAACGAAGATCATGGCATCTGGTCCCATCACTTCATGGGAAATAGATGGGGAAACAGTGGAAACAGTGTCAGACTTTATTTTTTTAGGCTCCAAAATCACTGTAGATGGTGACTGCAGCCATGAAATTAAAAGACGCTTACTCCTTGGAAGGAAAGTTATGACCAACCTAGATAGCATATTGAAAAGCAGAGACATTACTTTGCCAACAAAGGTCCATCTAGTCAAGGTTATGGTTTTTCCATTGGTCATGTATGGATGTGAGAGTTGGACTGTGAAGAAGGCTGAGTGCCAAAGAATTGATGCTTTTGAACTGTGGTGTTGGAGAAGACTCTTGAGAGTCCCTTGGACTGAAAGGAGGTCCAACCAGTCCATTCTGAAGGAGATCAGCCCTGGGATTTCTTTGGAAGGGCTGATGCTAAAGCTGAAACTCCAGTACTTTGGCCACCTCATGTGAAGAATTGACTCATTGGAAAAGACTCTGATGCTGGGAGGGATTGGGGGCAGGAGGAGAATGGGACGACAGAGGATGAGATGGCTGGATGGCATCACTGACTCGATGGACGTGAGTCTGGGTGAACTCCGGGAGTTGATGATGGACAGGGAGGCCTGGCGTGCTGCGGTTCATGGGGTCGCAGAGTCAGACATGACTGAGTGACTGAACTGAACTGATTGTGTGTACTAAATCATATGTACAAACCTAAATTGCTGTGTGGCTTAAATGAGATCATGCAGTGAAATATTTCGCACAGATTCTGGAATGTGTAAAATGCATAATAAATTATTACATTAAAGAAAGAAAGAAATCACCTGATCATTGGAATAGCCCCACCAACTTTATGTCAGCTGGAGAAAGCTGTAACATACCAATCAAAGACTTTTTGGCTGCAAGGGATAAAAATCTACTCAAAGTAGCACAAGGAAGGAGGGTTATTTAATGGACAATTTACTCAACAATAGAGTGCCACACTCCGTCAAGACATGAGGGTATCTTATAGAATTTTGTGTAATCAGGTCAAGAAGTCCAGCCAGGCCTCCTGGACTGGAGTTGGAATCTGGGCTTTGAGAACTAGTCCTTCTATTTTTTCAAGACCTACACAGTCTTTCTCGTATCTTCTCGTGCCTTCACTCCTTTTTTTGTGTCTTCACCACTTTTCCCTGTTTCTCTCCCTGTGTTCTTTCTCTGTGTGCTCGTTTTGGACATGGCCCAGTGCAGCTCTCTTAGGCCTGATCTCCATGTTCTCCCCACTCAAGTATTTACACCAACTAGAATCCTCCTCTCTGTGGTTGAAAACATCTAAAGAAAAGGATCTCACTGGCCTACCCAGACTATGGCTCCCCTTGGGGTCAGATCATGGTAATCAGCTGAAGCCATAGGACTATGAAAATGGGGACTCTCAAGTGTGCAAACGTGGGGACCCAGCCCCACTCATTTCAGGTCCTGGTGGAGTAGCATTTTGGAAAATGGATTTACTGCATGCTATGGTCTCAAGGAAGAAGGGGGATGAATTGATTTTGATGTCTTGCAAAAGTATTCCCACCATGGAAAAGAAAACTAAAAGTCATGCCTACTCAAAAGGTACACGTTCCTTTAATTGTTTTTTTAAAGGGCAACATATGAAGTCCTGGTTTCACAATGTGTCCAAGTCTTTAGGCAAACATGTCCAACAGTGGTTTGTTCCTGTTTCATACTTGTTTTATTTTATTTGGCAGCAAAATGAAGATCATGTTTCGAATAAAAGCCCAGTTCTGTCCCTTATACGTTTCATTAGGCATTATATGCTGATCCTGTCGTCTCTTTCCAGGCGTACCCAAGCGTGTTTTACAGACTCCTTTTGTAGGAATATTTTGGTTGTAGGATTTGAGGAAGATAAAAGTCACTCATAACTCATTATTTATGTTAATAAATTAATAAAATTGCTTTTTCTTGATGCTATTTGGAAAAAACTGCTGGGAAACCTAAAACTGAACTATGCTTGTGGAGAACAGGAAGTAGAGAGAATACAGGAGATTGTGGAGACAGGAGTCTGAGTGCAGGCTCTGCCTCTCCCACACGAGCTGTGTGTCCTTAGGCAAATTAACCTTTCTAGGCCTCAGCTTCCCTTCATCAGTCATATAAAGGTGATTGATACTGCCTTGAGCTTGAGTTTATAAGTTTGAGGACACAATGAGATAAAAATGATATATTCTCATGAAAGTACTTTGATGATTTGAATATGCTTCAAAAAATGGAAGCTTCTAATTTAAAGAACAAAAATTGCCTGAGCCCAGAAAACTGAGCAGAGCTTTCCCCCTCATCCTGTGTCTCCCTTCAGCAGTTCTCAGGGCCTTAAAAGCAGATGGATCCAGATCCTTAGCACTAACTCTTCCCTGTTCAGTTCCCCACTAGCTTGTGGCAACATCCTGTCTTATGTGGCTTCCTGCTGATTCTTGGATGAGTCTCTCCAAAGGTGCATATTCACCTCTGATGGTCATTTAAAAATTCAGTCAACATACATCAGCCCAAGTGTTCATCATGCATTTAGATAGGCTGTGATTTTATAACAAAACAAAAGTAAGAATATACCAGGTGGTCTTCTAAGCACTTTCATCAATAACCTCTTCTGACAGGCACCACGGACCCCAGAAGTATATACTATTATTATTTCCCTGTTTATTAAATGAAGAACTGAGGCAGAGAGAGGTTAAGTGATTTTTCAAAGGTTAAACACTTTGTTATGGAATCAGGCTGTACATCCGAAAGATAACTAGAACCTCCTCCCTGACTCCAAGGGCCTTCTAGTTCACTAGGAGGTTTGTATTTCACGTCCCACTAACCATAACATGAATGACATATCCCAGTCTAGTGTTGTGGGCAGAGGGAACTCAGATGTGGGCTTACTGACTTATGCCTGTTTCTGTGAGGGGGACTTGAATCTTAGGTCTTGAGCTAAGCTGATCAATCCCTCTTGTCACCATCCACCCCAGATTTTAGATGAAATTCCACCATGGTTTTCAGTAGCCACATTAGCCTAGGTCTTAGTAGACTGAAGGAGAAAAACAATCACAGTTGAGTGGTCACATACTCAATGCTTGATCATCCCACCAACTATTCAGCTTTGCATAGCTTTGCATCCACCATGCACTTACTCCAGGCAGCTCACAAAAGCCAAGGCCATAGAGATCATCTAGTTCAACGATAGCAAATAGATTTCATTTCATGTGCCAACTCCAGTCCACTGAGGGTTGGTGCTGGAACATCAGATGTAAAGAAATCCTGAGGCTGTCAGGGATTAAAGGAAAAACTGCCTCAATTGATTCGTGATGTCTGATATGGGCCCAGGAGCGGAGTACTAAGGCATGCGTGCAACATGTATACCAAAATGAATCAAATCCAACATGTTTGTGTTACAGAGGAGGAAACAGGACTCAGGAAGGAAAAGTGGGATGACTCAGAACCACTCAGCAGGTTAGTTACCTGGTTTCTGGCGCTCTTTTCATAAGATGTCCTGTCAAGTGACAATTGGTGCTCATAGGATCAGCACCAGAACACAGCAAGCAAATTACGTTGTGCTTAGTACAGTATTTGTGTGTTAAGTGTATTTCATTCTAATTCCTTAAAAGGTGATGATCCCTGTATTGTAACTCTATCCATCAGAATATCTGATAATCCAGAGCATTCCCTGACTTGGCTGAACAATAGCAAATAACCCTCCCCCGGCCAAGGAGCAATTTGTTCCCGACAAAAAGAAAAAAGTCAGGTCAAGGTCTTCCTCGGTTCTCTAAAGGGCCAGCAACAAAGGTTTATGTAGCGATACTGTTTGCTCATCTGACCCAGGCTTGTCAGTAAAATCTGACAAAATAAAACAGATTTGAAGGAATGATGGCTCTCTAAATAGTAAGCTCAGCGAAGTTAAAACCCGGTGGCTGGATTTCATCATTTCTAAACATTCCTGAAGTATGAGCCAATTAAGGTGTGCTCCCCAAGGGAGATGTAGTAATAAGGTAGAGAGAAGGAAAGAAGGGTAGGCAAGCAAGGGAACTCCATTTCCAAAGGTTTTCTGGTAAAAAGGAGAGGGGTCCCTTGGTGGGGAATGAGATCAACCTCATTAGACTGTGAAGTTTTGGGAGAAATTGAGCTGCTACTGCACCATGATGAAAATGGAGCTTGGACTTTGCTGTCAAATGGACTCCCAACTCAATCCCAATTCTACCCCTTACTGGCAAACGCAGTGTACGACCTCTCAGAGCCTCGATTCCCTCAGCATACATCTTTCAAGATGGTATAAAATTGATTGAAATCATTGTGTCACACACCAGTGCCTGGAATGTAGCAGGGGCTTGATGAACGGTCAAGTGACTAATCAACATGCTGACTTATTGTATTTTGTAGGGAAAACGATACATACAGCAATACTGGACCAGGAATGAGGAGCCCTGGGATCTGGTCCCAGTACAAACCAGCACTGGGACCCTGAACACTGCCTTGCACATTTCTGGTTGTTGTTTAGTCACTAAATTGTGTGCAACTCCTTGTGACCCCCATGGACTGTAGCCTGCCAGGCTCCCCGGTACTTGTGATTTCACAGGCAAGAATACTGGAATGGGTTGCCATTTCCTTCTATAGGGGATCTTCCTGACCCAGGGATGGAACCAGCGTCTCCTGCACTGGCAGACAGATGCTTTACCACTGAGCCACCTGGGAAGCCCTAAGCACTAAACAAAAATCTGCATAATAAAAGAATGAAGACGAAAATCCAAGGAGAATTTTACATACTTGTTGGGCCCAGTTTTCTCATCTATGGAAAGAAGACTGACTGCTCAGATCCCTTTTAACAATAATGTTCTTTCAACCTTTGTATTTCTCACAGATGCTCAAGTCCACTAGGAGTTTCGTACAGTTCTGGCCATGAGATGGAAGTCCCAGGGAAGATCACAAAATACAGCACTTGACCTCAGTAGGCCCTGGGCTAAGTCACCCCTGAAGATTTGACCCTGACCACCCGGGGATTCTGTAAGGCTCCTCTTCCTGGAGTTGACTCCAAGCAAATGAAAGCAGATTTCCAAACAAGGGATAACCGAGTGTGAAAATGAGACCTGGGGAGGCATTCCAGCCTCTGTTTGTTCATAGTATTTGCTGTCACCAGCACTGCTCTCCTTCTGGGCTTTTAGCCCCTTTGCCTGTGAATCAGGCACTTGCAAATGGAAAGCTTAGGCTGCTCAGCCGCCATAAAAGTTAGGACACTCCATCCACCCATGTTCTTCATTGCCAGCACTCAGGTGGAGAGCCAGCTTGGTAAGTGGGAAGTGAAGGCAGGCAAGGCTTGCTAAGCCATCAGGGTGCCAGCTTGGCTCGGGGACAACCGCACTTCCCCTGGCTTCCTTTTCCCTGGCCGAGACTCCCTTGAAGGGTGGGCCTCAGACCCCAGAAGGGGACAAAGGCTTTCAGGAGCAGGGAGACAATAACATTCACAAGATGAGGAGTTCAAAAGGAAACAGCACAAGCTGGAAGTAATTGATGTGTCTTTAATGTTTCAAATATGCCTGCTTTTGTTTATTTTTTTAATCTCAACAAGTCACAGACACCGAATGGTAAATCAGATCTCTGCACCTCCCCCGCTTTGGCCCTCCAGCTTTAGAGGCGCTTTTACACAGCTTTAAAGATAAAACATCAGAAAGCTCTAGCTTTTTGCCCAGGAGGCAAGGAAAGCAGCCCATCTGACTGGGAGAGGAAGGGGGCAAAGGCAGGCTGCTCGAGCTCCCTGAAAATGAGGTTGGAACCAGGAAGTGGACTGAGGTAGGAACCAGGAAGAGGAGTCTGTGGGAACCGATCAAAGCAAGGAGGCAAGAAAGGAGAGAATTCCAGGGGCTGGCTTGTTATTGATGTTGTACCGAAAGAAAATCACTAGAGGTTTCTAAGCAGAGGATGGACAGTAGAAATATTCCTCTGATGAAAGATGTTTCTAGTATCTTTTTTTGCTGAAAATTAAAACAAGTGGTACAAAGGGCACCCTAACCTACGTGTAGATCAAATTCAGATTTTGAAATCACAAGGCTGGGAGTAGGTTGTCATTTTTCTAACCTGTTTTACTCGAATCACAAGAATGCTTTCAGTGCTATCAATGCCCCTGAGTTATGTATTCATCTACTCAATAATTATTAAATGTCTCCTATGTGATCATCTCTCTGGGAGATACAAGAGAGGAAGAAATTTATAGCCTCATCGACATAAGTACATAAAAATGTGCTAAAGAGAAAAATGGCACAATTATTTGTCCAAGGAGCAGTTTAGATGCTGTACAATATAATCAATTTGTTGAAGAAAACCCTGAGAGCTGGAGTGGTCTGGAGAGGGTCGGTAAATACTGGGCGGTAAGGGGTGCAACAGAAATTCTAGCCCAAGGGAAGAGATGGGCAAAGATTGGGAAAGAGGCATGAGCAAGGTGTTTGAAAGCCTATAGGGATGCGACATTGGCCTATCTGAGATGGAGGTGTTCAGAATCCTTCTGGAAACAAAGAAGAGTCCCTGCTGACCTTTGAGACAAGGATTCGCCACTTTAAACGGTGATTTGAGAAGGCATACCTGGCAGCAATGTTTGGAATGGTCAGAAGTAGGAGAATCGAGGAAAAAGAGGTCAACTGAGGGTCATGCTGGTGTTGCAAAGGCAGAAAGACAAGACGCCTGGGTCAGACACAACCTAGCGTAATAGTGGGTTCCCATTGGCCCTTTCATATATTCCAGGGCCCAGCCGGCTGTCCAAGCTATCCAAAGAGCAAATTGGACATCCATGCTTTGAACCCACAGGCATGCCAGGAAATGAATACTTTTGGTGCCTAACAGGGGCCTGGATAATAGAACAAAACCCCAGGAAAGTGTGCATCCCATCTGCAGCCCACATCTCCAGCAACCAGCCCACCACTGTGGAAAGGGGGAATAATAAGCTGCAGACCATGTAAGGCCAGACCTTATACAGTTCATTTTTCTTGGGAATGTCTGAGGTTCCATGCGCTGTGCTTAGTTGCTCAGTTGTGTCCAACTCTTTGCAACCCCATGCACTGTAGCCCACCAGTCTCCTCTGTCCTTGGGGATTCTCCAGACAAGAATACTGGAGTGCATTCAGTTCAGTTCAGTTGCTCCGTAATGTTCAACTCTTTTTGACCCCATAGACTATAGCACACTAGGCCTCCCTGTCCATCACCAACTCCCAGAGTTTACTCAAACTCATGCCCATTGAGTCAGTGATGCCATCCAACCATCCCATCCTCTGTCGTCTCCTTCTCCTCCCGCCTTCAACCTTTCCCAGCATCAGGGCCTTTTCCAATGAGTCAGTTCTTCACATCAGGTGGCCAAAGTATTAGAGTTTCAGCTTCAGCATCAGTCCTTCCAATGAGCACTCAGGACTGATTTCCTTTAGGATGGACTGATTGGATCTCCTTGCAGTCCAAGCAACTGTTAAGGGTCTTCTCCAACACCGTAGTTCAAAAGCATCTATTCTTCAGTGCTCATCTTTCTTTATAGTCCAACTCTCACATCCATACATGACTATTGGAAAAACCATAGCTTTGACTAGACAGACCTTTGTTGGCAAAGTAATGTCCCTGCTTTTTAATAGGCTGTCTAGGCTGGTCATAACTTTTCTTCCAAGGAGCAAATGTCTTTTAATTTCATGACTGCAATCACCATCTGCAGTGATTCTGGAGCCCGAAAAATAAATTCCGTCACTTTTTCCACTGTTTCCCCATTTATTTGCCATGAAGTGATGGGACCAGATGCCATGGTCTTAGTTTCTGAATGCTGAGTTTTAAGCCAACTTTTTCACTCTCCTCTTTCACTTTCATCAAGAGGCTCTTTAGTTCTTCTTCACTTTCTGCCATGGGTGGTGTCATCTGCATATCTGATGTTATTGATATTTCTCCCGGCAATCTCAATTGTAGCTTGCGCTTCATCCAGTCCAGCGTTTCTCATGACGTACTCTGCATATAAGTTAAATAAGCAGGGTGACAATATACAGCCTTGACATACTCTTTTCCCAAGTTGGAACCAGTCTGCTGTTCCATGTCCAGTTCTAACTGTTGCTTCCTGACCTGCATACAGATTTCTCAGGAGGCATGTCAGGTGGTCTGGTATTCCCATCTCTAGAAAAACTGTTCTCTTGTGATTCACACAGTCAAAGGTTTTGGCATAGTCAATAAAGCAGAAGTAGATGTTTTTCTGGAACTCTCTTGCTTTTTTGATGATCCAAAGGATGTTAACAATTTGATCTCTGGTTCCTCTGCCTTTTCTAAATCCAGCTTGAACATATAAAAGTTCACAGTTCACGTTCTGTTGAAGCCTGACTTGGAGAATTTTGAGCATTACTTTGCTAGCGTGTGAGATGAGTGCAATTGTGCGGTAGTTTGAACATTCTTTGGCATTGCCTTTCTTTGGGATTGGAATGAAAACTGACCTTTTCCAGTCCTGTGCCCATTGCTGAGTTTTCCAAATTTGCTGGCATATTGAGTGCAGCACTTTAACAGCATCCTTTTGAAATAGCTCAACTGGAATTAGCTGTTCCCTTCTCCAGGGAATCTTCCCAACCCAGGGATCAAACCCAGGTCTCCCGCTTTGCAGGCGGATTCTTTACCACCTGAGCTACTAGGGAAGCCCCTGAGGGCCTATGCTCCCTCTCTAATCCCATATGCCATACTAAGCTTATATTTTGACAGGCACAGGGCGAGTTGCTTTAGCCAATATCCACTTAAGGATGGAGGAGGTACTGACTTTGGTTCCTCAAGTGGCCAGGATACCCATCCCAGGTGACATCTATTAGCCCTGGAGCCCAGCTCTCTGGCACTTTTCACAGGACAGGAAAAAACAGAAAACAGGGTATCTTTTTTTCGTCCCCTTTTTTAAAATTTGGAAGCATCAAGAGTTTTTCTCTAACACCCATTGAATTAAATTTGTGAGTTTAGAAAATTCATAAGAATTTTTATTTGATCTATAAGTGCTCTACTCCAAGAGCATCTTCTGAACTTGGGTTTCTCTTTATAGCTGAGGCCCTTGATTTTATTTTCCTGGATGGCCTGTAATTTATTCTATTATCTAGTAATGTGTTCCCAGGATCCTCTGCTCTGAACCAAAGGTTCCTTGGCTTTCTATATTAAATACGACTCACAAAGTGAGCATCACTTTCTACCAATGGTAAGACAAGATTTTTTTTCCGGGGGGCGGGGGGGGGGGGTTGGGGCGGGTGCTGTTATCTTTCTTTCTTACTGAAAATGTTGAATCATAAACCCAAATCCTTGTAAAAAATTTTACCCAACTGATAAGAAAGTGATTTCCACAAACTATAGGAATCCACCTTCTTCCAAAAAGACCTCTATTTAACTCAGTGCCACCCACATCACTCCTGTTCCTGATGGTCCTATATCATTTGATGTAGCTTCCTACTTCATCCTTATTTTCTAGTCACTAGTAGCAGTGGGTGTTTCTCCCAAATGTCACATCTTAAGAGAGCAGCCCAGCAGGGGCTTGGAAGTGTTCTAAAAGGCTTATTTAACAATCATCCCAAATGGATGTTTGAAAATAAATCTGTTTTTCCTTAAGATGGATCTTGCTCTCCCTCACTCATTCCCCAACTGGGAAACATTCCCAGCTGGGACACATTCTTATTGTAGCAATAGTTACTGTATCCTGCAGGCTCGCTGGGTCACTAGAATGCCCAGAGCTCATTTTTGTTACCCTGACTAATGCTAGCCTATATACCACATCTTTCTCTGCCTGCTTCCCCCACACAAGTGGGTACACAGGAGCCCAGTATTCTGGAGTCAGATTTGATTCTAGATAGAGAAACTGAGTTCTAGAAAATATACGGTGGACACCTATGTATTTGTTGGTGATGGTGGTTAATTGATTGGTTGATTCCTTTGGTCCTCCTTCTTCCTGACTTTCTTTTGGAAAAACATTTTTCTATACATTCCAGAATTTATGTTTCTGAAGCGGCTAATCCCACTTTTAAGTTCCAGAAGACAGTATACAACCTAGGCCTGGCTAGTTTTCTTCCTTCGTTTCAGTAATTGATTTAAGAAGTGGGTGTATGAGCCAAGCCAAGCTAAGCCAAAGTGTCATTCTTAGGATTCGGGCTAGTACTCTTAGGAGAGAAATAACTGCCTTTGTTCTGGATGTGAAAACCGATAGGTTTTAAGCATGAGGCTTGTGGGGGCCCTCCTGTTATCGGGAGTACTAAGCTCAGAGAGGAAAGGAGAGATGAAAGATACATAGACTCAGATGTCTAACGGCATTTGTTTGAGACCCTGGACCAAGCTGTGCCTGAAGCTGACACTGCCTGAACTTGTCAACGACGTTAGCTACAAGAACTCCTTTTCTTGCTTAAAGCAGTTTGAGCAAAGCTACTCTCCTTGAAGAGCCTTTCCCACCTGATGCCTTGGTACTTTGAGCCTACTGTTAATGGAAGGCTTCCTGGTCATAACAAGGTGCTAAAGTCTGGGAATGGATTGATACATTCTTGTTTATCCACTAATTAAGACACAAGATAGAAATATGTAGCTTTTATGAACACTGTAACCACTTCCAACTCATCTTAATCAAGATCTTTAAACTCTTCTTTCCCAAACATGACAAAGTAATGATCAAGTAACAAATTTTATAGATGATTTGCCAGTGTGAGGACTAATAATAAAAGGTCCAAATGTGAGGAGCAGGCACATGGGACCCGTCTGATACACAAAACCGGAGCCCAGGCCCCAAAGACTGTGGACACATTATCTACCACCCAAGCGAAGCGCCTCTCCAGGATGGGCCAGTCAGGGCCAGGTAGAAGGACTTCATGAGGCAATGCTATTTCTGTTTTGTAGACGTAAAGGATAAATCTTTCAGTTAACAGGACCTAAATGGAAACTGTGAGCTTTGAAATTAGGCAGACTTGTCTTTAACTCTCAAGGTTTGTGATTTACTGGTTGTATGAAATCTCAGAGAAGTTTTCTTAATTTGGTTTCCTCACTCAGAAATGGGAATAAATACTACCCGTAGTCGTTGAGGAAATTCAACTAAATTGTGAATCCAAGTACCTTCTCTAGTCACTGGCACACAGTCAACTATCAATAACTGGTAGCCATCCTCAGTATAATTATTAGTAATAGTAAAAATAAAGGAGGTAGGAGTTTTCTCACTCTTAAATTTCTATTTAAATTTCATGTGTGTGCTATAATTGAGATTTTAGGTCTGTAAAACAACATTAAGAATAATTACCAGGGATAGGCTTTGATGTCCTCTTAACCTGTCATATAGGGGATAAGAGGAACAGAAAGAAGGTTTTGGTCAATTTTGTTGAGGCCAATATAAAATACCTTGACTAAGCCAAATTTCTCAAACACTTTTATAGAATTTTGGTGAGCTGACCTTTGCCTATTCTCAATTCAGACAAAACATCACATTTAAAATAATGCTAGCAGATATCTTTAACAGTTGAATTTTATAACCTTTATTGAAAGATAAGATAAAAGCTAATACATTCCACTCATTTGTTGGGCCTCTACAAATGGCATTTAAAATGATATGTTTGAGTGCTAAGTCACTTCAGTCGTGTCTGACTCTTTGCTACCCTATGGACTGTAGACCCCAGGCTCTTTTGTCCATGGGATTCTCCAGGCAAGAATACTGGAGTGGGTTGCCATTCCCTTCTCCAGGGGCTCTTCCCAACCCAGGGATTGAAACTGCATTTCCTGAAGCTCCTACATTGCAGGTGGATTTTTTTTTTTCACTGCTGAACCACCAGGGAAGCTCCTAAAATGATATATGAACTTTTTTAAAAGAGAATTTTGAAAATGTAGTCTAGATTACTCCACTTTGAAAATGTAACATAATAGGAGTAAAACAAAAGATAAAACTGAAAATAAAAACTCAAAAACAAATACAACCACAATTATGAAACAGAAAAAGTAATGTTAATGAATGTAAAAAGAATATACACATGTTTATAATGATGGTTCATTCAGACTCTGACAACTGGGTTTTAAATGATTTTACAGGGTCGTGTATCCTTTAAAGCCAGCCTGGCCTTGGAGTACAAAATGGCAACCCACTCCAGTATTTTTGCCTGGAAAACTCCAAGGACTGGGGAACCTGGTGGTCAACAGTCCATGGGGTCACAAAGAGTCAGACATGACTGAGCTCCTGAGCACACACACACAGGCTGGCAATGCTAATTCGGGGGTGGTAACCTTCAAGTTTTACCTCACATAAGCATTACATTCTTGAAAATGGATGTACTTTGCAGCAGATCAAACATGTCTGTGGCAGGCACTGAACTCTTCTGTAGTCTGAAACCCGTGGGGCTGCCTGAAAGGGTCCCTGTAATGGAACTGGAGCTGTCAAGAAATTACTATCACTTCATTCAACCTGTAATTCATTTATTCAATAAGCTTTTCTTTTGTTAACTTTGCTCCCATCACTGTAGTAAATACCAAAAATTGAATGGCAATAACAGCTTTCAAAAATTGTGTAAGGTACAAATAAATACTTTTCCTTATTGAAACAACAGCAACTTGGATCCTTTGTGAGTGAAGGAAAGAGAAAAGGGGATTCCCCACCCAAGTTGGGAGTGGAGGGGGAATAGCTCTTCTGATTTGTTGTGTTTCAGGCTCTTTACCAGGACTCCCACATCAGGGATGCTCTTTGCTACTCCTCATAAGCCTAGCCACAGTGACTGCTTCAGGGATGAGTACATGAAAAAAACTCTGGTTAATGATAGGTTAAGAATTTTATTGAACATCTTGGATCACTTTTTTCCACTTTTTTCCAAGTGCTACCACTCCTGTGCATGAAACACGGGACAAAAGCCGACCACAGCAGAAGGCAGAACCAAGGAGTAGAGAGAAACTGACTCCTAAGAATCCCCCCACTGTGAGCTCTGAATTCAGCTGTGCCTTACCTTGCCTCCTGAACTTTCAAGGTTAGGTAAGCCAATGAATTGCTTTTTTGTTTAAACCAGTTTAGGCTAGGATTTTGTTACATGCCAATTAAGGTGACCTAATGATATAGAGCCTGGAGAAGGGAATGGCAACCCACTCCAGTATTCTTGCCTGGAAAATTCCATGGACAGAGGACTCTAGTGGGCTAGAGTCCATGGGGTTGCAAAGAGTCACATACAACTGAGCGACGGAGCACACACACCCAGTGATATAGAGATCTGGTATCAAAAACAAACAAACAAAATAAAAAAATATCTAAGTCTAAAGGAGGCATTGGGCATATGAGGAAAAGTTCTAGGATCACAGCTGAGAGACTGAGGCCCAGCACAAAAGCTGGTGGAACCTAGAAATGTCTACAAGTTGACTCACAGACTCATGGTGCACCTTCAGGTAAAAATAATTAAGCAAACAAATAAAACATCTGATTTCTTCTGTGTGGCCACATATGTTTGACTGGGGAGTTTCGAGAGAGAGAAACTGGAAAAGTACCAGAATCCAAGATGGTGGCTCTGGCAGGAAAGTGGAGCAGAGATCGGGAGTTCTCGTCAGGAAACTAGTTGAGGAGTCAGCCATTTTACAATATCTGCTCTGCTGGGGAAAAGCAATGGGGTAGCTTGCTAAATGTTGAGCAAGGATGCTTGCAACAACTGCATTATTTAGGGCTTCTGTGACTTCAAATAAGAGGCTTTCCCAAACTTGGGAAGGTGCCTTTAGGGCCAAAAATAAAGGGGTGTGACTCTGCTAGCACACAAGCAGAAAGAACTCAGACAAATGAGGAATTGTAGTTTTATGAAATGGGGACTGTACAAAGCAGATGCATTAGGAATTTGGAACCAGGATAAGACAGTACATTGTTTGTTCAATTCCTGGTAGAAATCCTGCCCCCCAAATTATTTTTAATCATATATGGCAACTTTTTCACCAAAGAAGAGCTTTGATGAAATGCTAGGATAAAAATCGTGGCAAGTACAGCTCAGAAGAATTTTGGAACTCAGAAACTTCCCTCCCAAACCACAGTTAGTCCAGTGCCTGTTTCTGGCAGGAATGGCCGACTCAGGGCTGATCAGGCAGCAGGGGCAAAAGATCAAAGTTTTCTTTACATTAGGAATTTTACGTTAGGGCTCTAACATTCTTCTGATTCATGAGTTTTGGAGTATTTGGGATCATTTAACTCTGCTTCTACTGAGTAAACATTAGACACTATTTAAAAAGCAAGACAGAATTAACTCAGTCCAGTACACATTCAAATACCAAGGTCTAAGTCCCTTGGGCAAGACATTTGCCAACGACAGAAATCTAGCGCTCCATCTAGGAAGCCAAAGGAATCAGTCCACACCTTAGCCCCTTCTCATACCGTAAGACAGCTCATCTGGGTACCATGTGCTAAGCTATGCTTATAGCAGAAAAACATTTCCAGTACATTCAATCCTTGTTTTATATGGCAAATAGGAGAAGTGGTCTGGCTCTGTGATAAAAAGCTCAGTACCCAAAATTAAACAGATAGTTGAGAAAAAGGCAATAGATCAACTCTAGAATAGTGCCTAAGGCATAGCAAGGACTTAAAAAATATGAGTGAATGAATAAAGCACAAACTAAGTGAATGAATAAGGCACAAGCTAATGAATAAATGAATAACTGAACTACTAGACTGGTTGGTTGTGCCGTTTAAAATGAAACGTGGAAGAGAACCACCTGGAGAATTTTTGGAACTGCAGCAGCATCACAGTTGGTCAATAAGACACATATTTATGGCTCATCCACATAGCACAAGATGAGGAGGGAAACACCGAAGGGGAATGAGATTAAAAGGTGTATTTACATGATTTCTGCTCCTACTGCTTGTCATCCACTTGAGAAAATAAATATGCTAAGGGAACAATTGACATTGCAAATTAATTCTTTTTGTGAAATAAGGGATGCAGACAGAAAATATCTTACAAACATTCATACAGGTACCGGGGTTGAAAGTCAGAGAAGACATCACATAGAGCATCAGTGTGGGTAGAATTTGAATCTGTGCAGAGAAGGAGCAAGGCTGGCCTGGCAGTGAATGTACAATGTGAATACAATCGTGTGACCTACTTGGAACCCGCATGACGTCTAAATATCTCTGTCTATATCTCTTGGTCTCTCTGCTCCTGGTTCCTACAATTCTCTTATCTAGATTTCGGCCTCTGGTTCTGTTTCCAGTCCCATTACTTTGTACTCTTCCCATCCACTGTCCTCAGGAAGCAAGAATCATCCTTTTAAAAGATAAATCTTATCTGTTTTCTCATCTATTTAAACCCTACAGTAGTTCCTCACTGACCTTAAAACAAAGTCCCCACTCTGCCCTCCAGCTACACTGAACCTCTTTCACTTCCCAGGTGTGCTATGGTGTCTCACCTCTGGGCTTTAGACACGATCTTTCACTCACCAAGAAACCTTTTCCCGGGCTTTCACCTGGCTGACTCCTATTCACAGGATTTCAGCCTAGATAACACTTCCTCGGGAAGGAGTCCCTTGGCCCCAGACTGTCTCTTCTCTTTTCTCACAGCCCCCTGAGCTTTCTCTCATAGAGCTTGTCACAATGCATGATCACATTCATTTTTCCATTTTGCCACCAAATTCTATGCTCTATGAGAAGACGGACAAGGCCTGTCCATGTTGCACTTTGTTATCAATGCAAATGATAGTGTTTGACACTTGTTAGGTATTCAATGGGCTTCCCTGGTAGCTGAGGTGGTAAAGAATCCGCCTGCAATGTAGGAGACCCTAGTTCTATTCCTGGGTCAGAAAGATCCCCTGGAGAGGGGATAGGCTGCCCACTCCAGTATTCTAGGGCTTCCCTGGTGGCTCAGACGGTAAAGAATCTGCCTCTAATGGGGGAGACCTGGGTTTGATCCCTGGGTTGGGAAGATCCCCTGGAGGAAGGCATGGCCACCCACTCCAGTACTATTGCCTGGAGAATCCCCATGGACAGAGGAGCCTGGCAGGCTACAGTCCACGGGGGCGCAAAGAGTCAGACATGACTGAGCAACTAAGCACAGCACAGCACAGGATTTCCATAAAGTTTTGCTGAATGGATAGATGGAGAGATGGATGGGTGAATGAATTTTTTTACAAACAAGTTAGAAGGGGATTGAGGATGTGGTGGACCTTTAACAATAAGCTTCTGAATTTTACCTTGAAAGCAACTAATTATCAAATAATTTTGAGTACAAAGTGTGACAAAGCAAGAGCTGATGAAATTGATATTCACAAGAAAATATAGGTACAATTGATTATACAGGAAGGGGGGCTTTGAGAATAAAGGAAAAGAAGTCAATGATTTCATTTTACAAGAAGAAAGGGTTTAAGAGAAGGCAGCATGAAATCAAGGGTGTAGTTGAAATGTTTCTTAGAGGAGGTACTAATATTTGGGGACTTTTAAGATTGAGCTCAACCCAAAGTTGGTCCTCGGAACCAAAGATCATTCTCCCTCCATGCCACATTATAAACACCAGCACATGCCTTACCCAGGCACACACACACATAGAACAAAGGAAAGGTGAAGTCTTGAAGACAGTTTGTAAATAATCCCTTCCACGGGGATGAGCCAGTTTCTCTGACTGGGGACAGAGAATGACAAAGATTCACAGCTGAGCAGAGGATATAGACACACTCAAGCCTGACTTCTCTCAGGTTGGAGCGCCAGCAAATACGCAAGCTGGTCCTCAACTTACCCAACCAATAGGGCTGAGCTGGTCCCTCTTCAAAGATTAAAAAAGAAGGAAAAAAAGAAGAAAATTAAAATGTTACCATTGTTCTATTATTCTGTGTGTGGTAAGTGCCATGTAGGCAGAGGAGGGACAAAAAGACCAGCCAGTTTGCAAATACTAGAAAGGTCAAACAGCCCGACCAGCTCATGAGTGGTCTTAGAATACACAGCCAGGGTGACTCCTGAACCTCATTCTGTTTGGAGTCAAATGTTGTTTGGATTATAATATTAAACTAGGACTAACATGACCCACACTGTTAAGATTACTTAAAGAGTGGAAAATTGCATAACAGAATTTTTTTTTTTTTAGTCTTCTAGCCTGAGGGTCATAATTTGTAGGGAGCGCTTAAATACTGACTATTTACTAACCGTTGACAGCTTTTTCAGTTCGGTACAAGATGGAAAAGAAGTCCCAGTGTCTCCTCTGGGAGTGATAAGTTAAGCAGGCAAAGAATCTAACATAATATAGACAAGGTGTGGCTGTAAAGTTATGACAGGGAATCTTTTCAACAAAAATATCAGAACTTACTGTTCAAGAGAGCCATTCTGCAAATCCCTTACGTTGGGGTATAGTACAATTAGTTCAGAGGTATGTCTATTGCTCAAACATTTTTGGAAGGCATCTTCAGACATTGCGACTCGGTGTGGTCTAATCAAAGAAGTGTAAATGTTGAATTCTGACCATTACCAGCTGCATGAGTGTAGTCAAGTTTCCTAAACTATCAACTCCTTAGATTTTTTTTTCTCCTGTGAAATGGAGATGAGCTACTATACTACAGTTTTAAGAGGATCAATGAAATGATGCTAAAAGCACCAGTCTTAGCCTGCTGGCCATCAAAGGCAGCCATTCCCATGTCATCTAAGTTCAGTTTGAGATAAAACCAATCTTGTTAGGTAATCATGGAATTTTTTGACTAGCAGCACAATTACTCAGCTTGATTATTTTTACAGACATTCAACCTAGTTTCCATATTAGTTTCCTAGGGCTGATGTCACCAAGTACCATACACTGGGCGGCTCAAACAACAGAAATCCTCTCACAGTTCTGGAGGCTAAGTCCAAACTCAAGGTTTCAGCAGAGCCATGCTCTCTCTCTCTAAAGGCTCTTGGACAGAATCCTTCCTTGCCTCCTCCTCTCTCTGATGGTCCCCATTACATCCTGATGCCCTTTGGCTTGTAGATGTAGCTCTCCAATCTCTGTGTTCATCATGACTTGGCATCTTCCCTGTGTATATTTGTCTGTGTGCCTCTTCTCCTTTCCTTATACAAACTTCAGTTAGGACTTAAAGTTAGTCAGTCAGTTGTGTCCAACTCTTCACAGTTCCATGGACTATAGCTAACCAGGCTCTTCTGTCTATGGAATTCTTCAGGCATGAGTACTTTCCAGGAAGATTCTTTACCCTTTGAGCCACCAGGGCAGACAGAACTTAGGGCCCACTCTAATTCACTATGACCTCTTTAATTATAATTGCAAATACCCTATTTCCACAAAAGATCACATTCTGAGATTCCATGTATATGTCAATTTTAAAGAGTTTACAAAGGTCCGTCTAGTCAAGGCTATGGTTTTTCCAGTGGTCATGTATGGATGTGAGAGTTGGACTATAAAGAAAGCTGAGCGCCAAAGAATTGATGCTTTTGAACTGTGGTGTTGGAGAAGACTCTTGAGAGTCCCTTGGACAGCAAGGAGATCCAACCAGTCCATCCTAAAAGAGATCAGTCCTGGGTGTTCATTGGTAGGACTGATGTTGAAGCTGAAACTCCAAACTTTGGCCACCTGATGTGAAGAGCTGACTCATTTGAAAAGACCCTGATGCTGGGCAAGAATTGACAGCCAGAGGAGAAGGGGATGACAGAGGATGAGACGGCTGGATGGCATCACCAACTCAATGGACATGGGTTTGGGTAAACTGTGGAAGTTGGTGATGGAGAGGGAGGTCTGGCCTACTGTAGTTCATGGGGTCACAAAGTGTCAGACACAACTGAGCAACTGAACGGAACTGAACTATTCAACCCACAGTGAAAGTGAAAGTGTTAGTCACTCAGTCATGTCCGACTCTTGGCAACCCCATGGACTGTAGTCTGCCAGGCTCCTCTATCCATGGAATTCTTCAGGCAAGAATTCTGTAGTAAGTAGCCATTCCCTTCTCCAGGGAATCATCCCAACCCTGGGATCAAACCTGAATCCCCTACATTGCAGGCTGATTCTTTACCATCTGAGCCACCAGGGAAGCCCATTCCATGCCCAAAATCAAACTTTAAAAAAAAAAAAAGTCAGAGTTTAACATTCTTGAGGACTTTCAAAATAATCCAGTGTAAGGTTTTACAAAAGTTAGCAAAGAAGAAGAGTTCCAGAGATGTTTCAGACAGTGGAAGCTGGCAACTTTATTGAAAAACATGGCATGGCCACCATTGTGATTAATTTAAGGCCATCATGTTTGACTCTGAGTATATATCTCATGATATAAACTTTAGTTAGACCACTCTCTTGTCCCTTCATGAATGTGGAATGGAGAGTGTACTCATGCTTGTCTATGCTTACCAACTGACGTTCATTTCAAAAGGGCTTAAAACTCAACATTCCGAAAACGAAGATCATGGCATCTGGTCCCATCACTTCACGGCAAATAGATGGGGAAACAGTGGAAACAGTGTCAGACTTTATTTTGGGGGGTTCCAAAATCACTGCAGATGGTAACTGCAGCCATGAAATTAAAAGACGCTTATTCCTTGGAAGAAAAGTTATGACCAACCTAGATAGCATTTTCAAAAGCAGAGACATTACTTTGCCAACAAAGGTCCGTCTAGTCAAGGCTATGGTTTTTCCTGTGGTCATGTATGGATGTGAGAGTTGGACTGTGAAGAAAGCTGAGCGCCGAAGAATTGATGCTTTTGAACTGTGGTGCTGGAGAAGACTCTTGAGAGTTCCTTGGACTGCAAGGAGATCCAACCAGTCCATTCTGAAGGAGATCAGCCCTGGGATTTCTTTGGAAGGAATGATGCTAAAGCTGAAACTCCAGTACTTTGGCCACCTGATGCGAAGACTTGACTCATTGGAAAAGACTCTGATTCTGGGAGGGATTGGGGGCAGGAGGAGAAGGGGATGACAGAGAATGAGATGGTTGGATGGCATCACTGACTCAATGAATGTGAGTCTGGGTGAACTCTGGGATTTGGTAATGGACAGGGAGGCCTGGCGTGCTGTGATTCATGGGGTCGCAAAGAGTCGGAGAGGACTGAGCAGCTGAACGGAACTGAACTGAGAGTTATTCACTCAAAAAGAATAAAATAATAATAAAAGAGGTGTCTTCTAAATTTGACCTGGCCAGAAACATATCCAGGCTGAGTTACTCTCTTTCCCCTTCCCACCTCCAAGCTCTGTGTTACACCTTCTGCATTTGTAGAAATATCATATACTTCTCTAGATAGGCAGCCTTTATACATCTTTTGACACAAACAGAGAATTAAGGATATACTCCAGTCTCAGATGAAATCCCTTAATAAAAGAAGGCAGATTTTTGATGGAGACAGATGCCTAAAGAAAACCAAGTTTACTGCAGGGCTCTTGGAGAGAATCCTTCCTTGCCTCTTTCTCACTCTGATGGTCACTAATAATTCTAATGGCTCTTGGTTTGTAGACATAGCTCTCCAATCTCTGTGTTCATCATCACTTGGCATCTTCCATTCTGTATTAGTGAACTTTGACACCAGGCTTGGTGTCAGGCTTATACCTGAAAAACTGATCTAAAGGGAACTTAACCTGGGAAGCAAGGCATACATTTGAAAACTCAGATGCCTACAAGAAGCATGGCAGCCTAGGGCTCTAAAGTCAACAACCTGCAAAGGCCAAGCAGACAGGCTCCACAATGAAGCAAAACTAATTCAGTTCACAGTGAACACACGGGAGACATCCTGTTGAAGGTAATCAGTGGTTTCCCTGCTCCAGCCTGTTGGTGTCCTGCTTCATTTGTAAGAGAAACCCAATATACAAAAGATTTAGATGTAACACACCAGTTTTTAATGAGGATATTGCAATATAATTGCCAAACAATAAATTGCACATATTTAAAAAGCACAACTTAAGAAATGTCAGATGAATGGATAAAAAAACAAGGCATGTACATGCAATGGAATATTACTCCAGGCACAGGAAAACAGAATGAAATACTGCCATTTGCAACAATGTGGATGGGCCTGGAGAGTATTATGCTTTAAGTGAACCAAGTCAGACAGACAAAGACAAATACACTAGATTTTCTCTTATATGTGGAATCGAAAAAATAAAACAAACCAATGCCTATAATAAAACAGAAACAGACTCACATAACTCTAGAGAACAGACTAGTTGTTATGGTGGGGGGAGGCGAGAAGCTAGGGATTAAGAGATACAAACACAACAAGGTATATTATTGTACAGCACAGGGAAATAGAGCCATTATTTTGCAATAACTTTAAATGGATATTATTAAGTCGCTAAGTGGTGTCCGACTGTTTGCAACTCCATGGACTGCAGCACGCCTGGTCTCCCTATCTTTTACCATCTCCCGGAGTTTGTTCAGACTCACGTCCATTGAGTTGGTGATGCCATCCAACCATCTCATTCTCTGTTGCCCTTCCTCCTCCTGCCCCCAGTCTCTCCCAGCATCAGGGTCTTTTCCAACGAGTTGGCTCCTCACATCAGGTGGCCAAAGTATTGGAGCTTCAGCATCAGTCCTTCCAATGAATATTTAGGGTTGATTTCCTTTAGAATTTACTGTTTTGATTTCCTTGCAGTCCAAGGGACTCTCAAAGGTCTTCAGCACCACATTTTGAAATCATCAGTTATTTGGCACTCAGCCTTCTTTATGGTCCAACTCTCACATCCTTACATGATTACTAGAAAAACCATAGCTTTAACCAGATGGACCTTTGTTGGCAAAGTGATATCTCTGCTTTTTAATATGCTGTCTAGGTTTGTCATAGCTTTTCTTCCAAAGAATAAGCATCTTTTAATTTCATTGTGGCAATCACTGTCTGCAGTGATTTTGGAGCCCAAGAAAATAAAATCTGCCACTATTTCCATTTTTCCCCATCTATTTGCCATGAAGTGATGGGACTGGATGCCATGATCTTAGTTTTTTGAATGTTGAGATTTAAGCCAGCTTTGTCACTCTCCTCTTTCATCCTCATCAAGAGGCTCTCTACCATTAGGGTGGTATCACCCTACTATTAGGGTGGTAGGCTTTGTACCATTAGGGTGGTATCACCCTACTATTAGGGTGGTAGGCTTTGTACCATTAGGGTGGTATCACCCTACCATTAGGATGGCAGGCTTTCTACCATTAGGGTGGTACCATCTGCATATCTGAGGTTGTTGATATTTCCCCCAGGAATTTTGATTCCAGCTTATGATTCATCCAGCCTGGCATTTCACACGGTGTACTCTGCATATAAGTTAAATAAGCAGGGTGACAATATATAACCTTGACATACTCCTTTCCCAATATTTAATTCATCCAATATTCATGTTGAATATCTGACATAATATTATAAATCAACTATACTTCCTAAAAATATAAATTAAATAAAAATAAAATGTGCAATTTATAAGCACACATATATATGCTAAATATTTAACCTTTTAAGAAAGTACCAAACTGGTTCCAGAATGGCAGTTACCACTTTACATTCCTACCAGAAGTGTACAAGAGTTCCACTTCTCTGCATGCTTGCTAACACTCAATATGGCCAGTCTTTTTAATTTTAGCCATTTTAATAGTTGTGTAGTGATATCTTCCTGGTGGCTAAAGCTTCTGTCTGCAATGCAGAAGACCTGGGTTTGATCCCTGGGTTGGGAAGATCCCCTGGAGAAGGTAATGGCAGCCCATTCTGGTACTCTTGCCTGGAAAATCCAATAGACAGAGGAGCCTGGTAGGCTACAGTCCATGGGGTCGCACAGAGTCGGACACGGTTGAATCGACTTAGCAGCAGCAGCAGTGATTGTGGTTTTAATTTGCATTAATTTACATTCCTTTAAATATATTCCTTATTTCAGTTGAATATCATTTTATGTGTTTATTTGCTATCTATACATCTCATTTGCTTAAGTGTCCATTTAAATCTTCTGCCCAATTATATTGGGTTATTTATTTTCATATTATTGAGTTTTCAGAGTTCTTTCTATAAACTCTATACATGTTCTTTATCAGATATGTGAGTTTCAACTATTTTCTCCCAATCCATGACTTGTCTTTCATTTTCTTAACAGTATCTTCCAAAAACACAAGTTTTAAATTTTTCTAGAGCCCAGCTTATTTTTTTTTTTCATGTGATCATGATTTTGGTGTTTTAGCTACGAAATTTTTGCCTAACCCAAGATCATAGAGACGTTCTCCTATATTTTCTTTCTCCCATTTTAGAATGCTGGGAATAATTTTAAATTCTATGAAAATTTTCTTTAGGCCAAACAAACACATCTATGGACTTCATGTAATGTGTGGATCACCTGTTTATAATCTGTTATTTATAACATGATCCCTCAGATCCCAATTTTTATCTCAAATAATTTTTTTTTTTTTTTGGTTTTCAAAATTAAGTTTTTATTTTATTATTTTATTTTTTTAATTTTATTTTATTTTTAAGCTTTACAATATTGTATTAGTTTTGCCAAATATAGAAATGAATCCGCCACAGGTATACCCACGTTCCCCATCCTGAACCCTCCTCCCTCCTCCCTCCCCTACCCTCCCTCTGGGTCGTCCCAGTGCACCAGCCCCAAGCATCCAGTACCGTACATCGAACCTGGACTGGCGACTCGTTTCATACATGATATTATACATGTTTCAATGCTATTCTCCCAAATCTCCCCACCCTCTCCCTCAAATAAATATATTTTTAAATCCTAAAATCCCAAATTTTATATCATGTGACGCTAATGAATCCCTTGCTGAAAATTTTCACGACACATCATCTCTCAAAAGTAATTGTGATAAGTCTCACTCGGGCTCATATTTTCCTTACACAGAAGATTAATGCTTTCTTTTTAAAAAGTATTGAATGTGGGACTTCCCTGGCAGTCCAGTGGTTAAGACTCCACACTTGCAATGCAGGGGTTGCAGGTTCCATCCCTGGTCGGAAAACTAAGATCCCACATCATGCTCTGTGGTGTGGTCAAAAATAAATAAATTAAAAACCACATGGAGATAAGTTTTTTAAAAAAAAGTGCTGGAAGTCTGAATTCTTTTATTGAGTAATGAGAAAAAGAGTAAATCATGAATTACTTCTTCTGAATTTAAATTTGCTTGGACTTCTGGTTGGATGAAAATGACCTTCAATAACACAATGTATTAACAATCTACCACATCAGCCAACTATTACTGACCTTTAACTAATAAGAAAACTGGTGAGAAGGGTTAAAAGGGAAAGGGCAAAGGGAAACCAGACTTTTCTGTTTAAATTTTGCTTTCGGGTGATCAGGGTCAGCGCTAGTTGAGGCACTTTATTCTTCAGGGCTATCTCAGAACCCCCCCAAAATAATGATTTCAAAAGCACTTGGCTAAATAAATGTTCTTTCTTTAACATGGGCTCTCCAGCTTAGTGTTTTTAATATACTGGAGAAGATAAACTTCTGGCCCTGGGCAGATGCTGAAAACGTTTTTGTGTAGTCAACAGAGAAAGTGTGTTCTTAGCCCCTCTGGCGTTGTTCTGAAATCCACACGTGATGCAGGAAATTAGTTGTCTCATGTCCAAATACTGTTCATGAGAACAGTTTTTTTAAATGTGTTCAGACACCACAAAGATGCAGGGTGCAGTTTAGAATGTGTGATGTGTCTTGTGAGGTTGGAGCTTAAGAATGTCACTGCGTGGATGGGCAGACCACAGGCAAGGGAGAGCAGCAAGCTAGTGGAGCCTTCTATTGGGAAAAAGCGTTGCTGGACCCTCTGAAGCGATGACAGCATTAAACGTCAGGAAATCAAAAAGAGCAAAGACAACTATTGAGCCCCAGCGCTCTGTGCTGCTGCTAAGTCGCTTCAGTCGTGTCTGACTCTGTGGGACCCCATAGACGGCAGCCCACCAGGCTACCCCGTCCCTGGGATTCTCCAGGCAAGAACACTGGAGTGGGTTGCCATTTCCTTCTCCACCAGTGCTCTGTAAGTGCATAAAATTTCTCTTCTATTACAGCTGAGACGCTGATTTGGACCAAAGACTGTAAAATTCACAAAACTTACATTGGTGACTCTGCTACTCTGTTGATCATTTCGATAATGGTTCAAAAGCAGTTCTGAACTCCTGTAAAAAGCACTTTCAGACAAGTGAAAGTTTTCCATTGCCCTTACAGGAGAATATTGCCTCTGAACCCTTTTCATCTCCTCTTCCAGGGCATTTGCAGTATTCTCAAAGTGGTAGGCCAGTTTATGCTCCCTCTGAAGCCATTCCATGCTACTGTGCTTATTTAAAAAAAGAAAGAAAGAAAATTCAGAGGACCAGCAAGAGGTTAAATGTCTTGGAACTTCCAGTGTGCTAACAATTCAGACTCAAACACCCTGTGGAACCTCACATCCTCAATTTTGCCCCAGCCACCGAGTACCCTGTATTTCAAGTACCTCCATATTTCTTTGTATTTTTTTTTTTCAGTATTTAGTACTTGTCCTCAATCAGTCCGTTACAGCCCAGAATGAAGCTTTAATCCAAGGTATGGAAGGTTTAAATAAATATGAACTGAGGAACAACTTTCCTAGCAAACTCCATTACAACAGAACTTGAAGAAATTAAAAGATCTGTTATCTTAAGGGCTTCCTCCATATCCTCACAGAAAGAGTTTTGGATGTTGTTTTTCTGAAGTGTGTGGAGAGATTATAGTTTGGCTAGGAGGAAATTTAACTACTTTATTTAGTAGAAAACATATTGTCCTCGATGGAGAAAGGTGGCCGTTTTATGTTAGTTTTCTTTATATTAGTCCCGGGTGACTTGGCCTGGTAAGGAAAGCACAGACTTTGGGATTTATGGCAAGTTTGCCACTCGATGTCTGTGTGGCCTTGAGCAATTGTTCTGACTTCTCTGAAACTCAGCATCATCACATACAAAGAGGACTACTGGCATCCAGCCCAGATGGTTGGTATGAGGACTCAGGGATCTTCAAGAGCCAAGCAGGTACCCAGGCATTATGGCTATTATGCATCTGCTCTCAAAACACTGTCAATTCTATTGGAGCTGTTTTTATATTTAATAACCGCTTATTTCACCTCTGATTTCCCCCAATACTTTTTAGGGAAAGGAAAGTGTCTTATCAGCTCATCTTTGCATCGTTCATCTTACAGAGGCCCAGTGAAGAAGAAGCATTCATTAAATATTTTTGGAAGGAAGGAAAGAAAGAAGAAAGGGAAGAATGAGTTACTTAGAAGAGTGATTAAATGATTAAAAGCATTTACTCTGGAGTAAAATTGGATTTCAAATCTGAACACTGCAACTCACCAGCTGGCTGATTTGGGGGCAGATTATTCAACTTTCATGTATAGAAAAAAGATAACAATATCTACCTCAAAGAGCTGTGATAAGGGTTACGAGATTAATTCTGCAGAGAGTTCAGCATAGTTTTCAACATGTGGGAAGCACTCGGTGCCTGTTATTCTCATTATTATTATACAGTTTACTGGAACTCCTCTTAAATCTGATAGACGCTTTGCAAATGATTGGGTAACAGTTGCGTTGGTCCTTGCTGAAAACAGGCATGGGAATCCTATGATCACTAGAAACAAGTTGTAAATAATCAGTGCTGTCCTGGAACTGCACACCAGAGAAGATGGGCTGCCACTGTCACCAACAAGCCTGACCCTGTTGGCAGTGTGGAATTTTAACCAGTTCAGACAGTGCTTATCTGAACAGCGCTTATGCAGTGTTCTGAACATTTGAACAGTGCTTATCTGTAAGTTCAAGGCACAGGGCTGAGGGTTCTGAAGCTTTCAGATATAAATTGCACTCTGCCCTCCAGGAGCTGGTAACTCATAAATCACTCTAAGAAAAAGCAGACTGTGATCAAGCGTTCCAGTCCACGGCAGACCACAGTATGGACCCAAAGGGTGAGGAGAGGTGACCTGCTAATTGGGGGAAAATGGGTTCTGGGTTCAAATTGCTGTCTCACTGTTTTCTGGCTGGGAAAAACTTTACTCATATGCAAAGTGAGAGCGCTTGGAGTAACCAACCACTTTATGGAATGGTGGGAACATTAGAAGAGATCATGCTTGCAGCTGGACATAACATCTGGTCAGTGCTCAATAAATGGTAGCCATTATTATTGTTGTGGCTGGTTTTATTACCTAGCTAGTATTATTTTAACTGGATAATAATAATATTGTCATAGGTATTAATACACAAGATAATAACACTGCTGCTGTTAAGTCGCTTCAGTTGTGTCCGACTCTGTGCGACCCCATAGACGGTAGCCCACCAGGCTCCCCCGTCCCTGGGATTCTCCAGTCAAGAACACTGGAGTGGGTTGCCATTTCCTTCTCCAATGCATGAAAGTGAAAAGTGAAAGTGAAGTCGCTCAGTCGTGTCTGACTCTTAGCGACCCCATGGACTGCAGCCTACCAGGCTCGTCTGTCCGTGGGATTTTCCAGGCAAGAGTAGTGGAGTGGGGTGCCATTGCCTTCTCCAATAATAACACTACTAGCATATTAAATGGCACCCCACTCCGGTACTCTTGACTGGAAAATCCCATGGGCAGAAGAGCCTGGTAGGCTGCAGTCCATGGGGTCGCTAAGAGTCGGACACGACTGAGCAACTTCACTTTCATTTTTCACTTTCATGCATTGGAGAAGGAAATGGCAACCCACTCCAGTGTTCTTGCCTGGAGAATCCCAGGAATGGGGGTGCCTGGTGGGCTGCCATCTATGGGGTCGCACAGAGTCAGACACGACTGAAGTGACTTAGCAGTTAGCATATTAAAACTAGCAGGAGTGCATGTGTGCTAAGTCTCTTCAGTCGTGTCTGACTCTTTGTGACCCCATGGACTGTAGCTCATCAGGCTCCTCTGTCCAAGGGATTCTCCAGGCAAGGATACTGAAGTGGGTTGTCATGCCCTCCTCCAGGGGATGTTCCCAATTAAGGGATCGAACCCTTGTCTCTTACGTCTAACCTACATTGGCAGGCAGATTCTTTACCACTAGTGCCAACTGGGAAGCCTCATCTTTATAAAACAGTAGCTAATATTATTATAATGTTAATCAGCATAATATTACTTCAAGCTGTATATGGGGGCTTAGATGGTAAAGAATCTGCCTGCCAATGCAGGAGACTTAGGTTCCTTCCTTGGGTCAGGAAGATCCCCTGGAGAAAGGAATGGCTACGCACTCCAGTATTCTTGCCTGGAAAACCCCATTAACAGAGAAGCCTGGTGGGCTACAGTTCATAGATAGCATCACAGAGTTGGACACAACTGAGCAACTAAGCTCTCTCTCTCTATATATATACATACATATTGTATGTATAATGGTATAAGTACATAAACTATAAAAAAAACTAGCAATATAATAATAGTATTTGTAATGTGGTAAGTGCTTCATGGAGAATCTGTCATTCAGCTCAGTCTTAAAAAATGGATATATTTAAGCAATACTTGGCTGTTTCATTACGTCTAAGTATTGAAAGGTGTTCTTACCTGATGCCTTTCCGTTTCTAATCAGTTCTAGGTTTTCTCTACTGTGATGTGAAGGACCACTTGCAGAAGTTTCTTGCCTGGAGAATCCCAGGGACGGAGGAGCCTCCTGGTGGGCTGCCGTCTATGGGGTCGCACAGAGTCGGACATGACTGAAGGACGGACTTAGCAGCAGCAGCAGCAGCAGCAGCAGCATCAATGAGTATGAGGCCTGGAACCAAAAACTGTCAGGGGTGAAGAACAGAAAACAATGCCTGTTCAACACAAGTTCCCCAGGTCACTGCTTTCCCATTTTTTCCTACCTTGCCTCACCCACCCTGACATCCCACAAGACAGCCAGGGCAGCGCTGCTCAGAGCACTCCACACATTATAAACATTCGCTTCACAATTACTATATTATTAGCATTTATGTTGAAAACAAATTCCCCTTTGGGATTCCCATTCAACTCTATTGGCACCTGGTGGATCCTTTAATATTTAAGTTCCTCCATCTTCAAAGATCCACATCAGAGTCTTTCCTGAGGCTAACTGAAAGTTCTTGCACCTGGGAATTTCCCTTGTGGCAGGAAACCCTGAACGGGGAATGTTTCATGCAAAAAAGAAATGTTCAAGGGAGCAGATAAGGCAAAATGGAGGAGTGGGTGAGTCCTGAGGTCCAAAACCACACAGAAAGATTTAAACTAGTCTGCCTCCACCCCCTTTCCCCATTCCCATTAGAGGTTTATAAAACAAGTGTGTATGTGTGTGTATGTGTGTTTGAGTGTGCGCATGTGCGTGTGGGTGTGCTTATACAATGTGCACGTGCAAGGATTAGGAAAGGAGCCATAAATCAGAACTCAAATTTGCACGGACTTCCCAGAAAATATTTCATGATCTGTGTGTGTGTAAAATAAATCTAAGGCAGCCATTCTCAAACTTCAATGAGCAGAAGAACCACGGGAAGAAACAACAAAAATTTACATTTCCACCCCCCAGAGAACCTGGTTTAGGAGGTCCAGACTAGAGCTCTGGAATCTTTATTTTTAACAAGCGTCCCATGTCATTCCAGTGCAAATGGTCCTTGAACCACTCTGCAAAATGCTAGTCTAGGGTTTATATTTTTCTCTTTTTATATTTTTTTTAATCATATTCGTGGACGGGGGAGTAACTTTTAACTATTTTCCCCAATTTTCCCACTAAGCCTGAGTCCCATCATTGCCATGACTGGGGATTTCCCCCCTCATTTTTGGAAACTATTTAGTCTCTGAAACCTCAAGTCCCTTTGTGTTGAATAAGGCTGCTACTGCTAAGTCACTTCATCGTGTCCAACTCTGTGTGACCCCATAGACGGCAGCCCACCAGGCTCCCCCATCCCTGGGATTCTCCAGGTAAGAACACTAGAGTGGGTTGCCATTTCCTTCTCCAATGCATGAAAGTGAAAAGTGAAAGTGAAGTCGCTTAGTCGTGTCCGACTCTTCGCGACCTCATGGACTGCAGCCTACCAGACTCCTCTATCCATGGTATTTTCCAGGCAAGAGCACTGGAGTGGGGTGCCATTGCCTTCTCTGGAATAAGGCTGGGGCAAGTGTGATAGAGACGACTTTACTCTGGATCTCAGTTAGACAAAGACAGAGAATACCAGAAAGGTTATTTCTTCAGTTTTCCACCAAGAGCAGTTTAATCTAAGGGAAGTCAGCTAAACTGGGTCTCCTGCAAGCTACTCCCTTGTGAACTTACAAGTGAGGTGGTTAACTTATGCACAGAGCTCATGGGCCAC
The DNA here is from genome assembly GCF_002263795.3 of Bos taurus. NCBI lineage: Eukaryota > Metazoa > Chordata > Mammalia > Artiodactyla > Bovidae > Bos > Bos taurus. The sequence goes on along the minus strand of NC_037353.1, from coordinate 9,803,231 downwards.
AGAAACACACCTACGTGAGCCGGTGAGGCAGGGGTGGGGGCATCGGGGGGAGGGGAAGGTGGAACCCAGGGCTTTTACCTGCTACATGTGAACAGCCGTGGGATGAACCCAGGGACCCAGGACCCAGGCAGATAATGCAGGAGCCTGACCCCATCCTGTCCTGGGGTTCGCCTTTTCTTGGGTTCCCAGGGGACAGCCCAGGTGCCTATTGTAAAGGAAGGAGACTTGATAGCATGAATCACAATGTCTTTTGTGCCTGCATTTGAAGTCGGATGAACTCTGCTCCTGGATGAGGTGGAAGAAGAAGGAAGGAAGGTTTCCCGGAACCTGGACTAGACATGGTCCCTTGGAGGGAGCCCTGCCTGCTGTGGAACAGAGTGAGGAAAACGAGAGATTCTGAATTTAGTGGCAGAAGTAAATACCCTCACAAGAAACTTGAAGACCAAGAAATGCTCTTACCTGGGAAAGTTGTCCCAAGGTTGTTAGAACAGCAGTTAACCCCCTCGCTCTACCTGCTGTTTTCACATCTATGGATTTCAATTTCTTCTGTGAAATAAATGTATCAGAACCGATGATGTCTTTGACCCTCCAGTCCTAACATCTGAAGAATTATCGCTTTATCCAAGTTGAGAGCCGGAGAACTGTCTTAGGCCACAATGATCTTTAGTAATTGAAAATGTTATCTATTACCATGTCACAAACAACTCCAAAATGTTGTGGCTTAAAGCAACTGTTTTATTTTGTTCCCACTTTCGTTGGGAATTTAGGAAGAGTTCACTCTGGTGGTTTATCTCTGATCCCAGCTGGGGCTGGAGGATCTATTTCTGAGATTCTAGAAGTGCTTCTCACTCAGCTAATAGATGCCACAGTGCTTTCTCACTCTCTCTTTCTGTCTCTTTCCTTCCTTCCCTCCATCTCTCTCATCTCCCTCTCACTCCTTTTGTGGCAACTCACCTGCCAGGACCCTCACACGCCTCCTGCTTCCCACAGCCTGGCAACCGCCGTGAGGGCGGACTTCCCACATGAGGCCTTGATCTTCCAAAAGACCAAATCGGAAGCTGCTGATCCTCTTAAACACGAGGCCCAGAGCCAGCCCAGCATCACCTCCACACACTCTGTTGGTCAAAACATCACAAGCCAACTCAGATTTAAATGGAGAGCTAGAACCCTCTGCTCTATGGGAGAAGAATCAGAAAATACCAAACTATCTTCAATCTTCCACAGTCAGCATTAAATAGAAGTCGATTCCCAACATGATTAAATCTACCCCATGGCAATGACTCCCCCCCAAAAGAAAAGTTTGTTCTTTCACAAAACTGCTAAGATTCAGATTTCTTAAAAGAAGAGGGCTGTTTTGGATATCCATTGATTGTTCTTTGGCCTCTTCATACCCAGTCAAGAAGCCAAGTGTGTGGAAGTTCAGGTTCATGAAGACACTATTTCCAGACCAAAAAGTTGTACTAAAATAGATACTGATATCTGTCTTTTAAAAAGTGTTTTAAGGATTCATTTTAGCATAACTGACTTTTATCTTTGATAATGCTGAATCCTTGGCTGTTTCAGAAAGAGCAGCAGAGGAAGGGCTAAGAAGGATGCAGAAACTCTATCTATGAGACATTGTTACTGAGGACCACTCCATGGGCCCAAGGAGAAGCTCATTTCTCAGTGCTCTGCTTATGCTGTTCAGTGTGACACTGTTGCTGCCCTTGCAGTCTACACACAAGCAGATCTTTGTTGCTCTGGGTGCAGCAAATTCTTTACTATGAATAATCTATGATAACAAATGCTCCCTTTAGTTCCTTCTCAGTCTTGAGAGTATTGGAGCTCCCAAGAGGAAAAAAAATCAGCGCTCAATTGGAATTAGATGCTAGAAATGCTCTCTTTAAGCATTGCTAGGGAGAGAAATGGAATGGCACCATTTGACCTATGAATATGGTACGGGGAATGAATGGATGAATTTGGGACATAGACACAAAATGCCAGGGCAATAACAAGGCAGAGTGTTGGAGTCTGGGGGCATCTGGGCTCTGGAATCACCTTGTCTGGGAACCTCATCACTTCCCAGTCAAAACACCTTGGACCAATAATTGAGCTTAGCTGCAAGTCAGTGTCTACACAAGTAAGGAAAAGACCACAGTAGAAAGGTCTACCTCACAGGGCTGCTTGCTGCTGCTGCTGCTGCTGCTAAGTCGCTTCAGTCGTGTCTGACTCTGTGCGACCCCGTAGACGGCAGCCCAGCTTGCTGAGGGTTAAATAAGATGATGCCTGCAGGGTATTCAGCATGTAATTTATATGTGTTTGTAGAAGGCAATGGCACCCCACTCCAGTACTCTTGCCTGGAAAATCCCATGGATGGAGGAGCCTGGAAGGCTGCAGTCCCTGGAGTCGCTGAGGGTCGGACATTACTGAACGACTTCACTTTGATGCATTGGAGAAGGAAATGGCAACCCACTCCAGTGTTCTTGCCTGGAGAATCCCAGAGACGGGGGAGCCTGGTGGGCTGCTGTCTATGGGGTCACACAGAGTCGGACACAACTGAAGTGACTTAGCAGCAGCAGCAGCAGCAGCAGCAGTACTGTTATTATTACCACATCACAGATTCGCACACACTCACATTGCTCTTCAGATGTGCAAAGGAGATGTAGTTTCTTAATTTTTTCATCCCTGATCACTGCACTGGGTAGTTGGGAAGAGAAAATTTTAAGCATGTCAATGAATGCTGTCTCAGTCTCTTCCAGTTTGAATTCTTTTTGGATGATAAATCTTGTTTAGGTCTTCAAGAATGTCTTCCTTTCGCACTTCTTCTCACCAAAAATGGATTCAATCTAAAGGGAAATGTGAGGGTCTGGGACCCACAATCTTACTTTGGTTCCTGCTTGTCTCTGTAGTAGGGAGTGCCTTGTCTGGCAAAGTCTAGTAAGCACTCAACGTCTATTATCATCGTGACTGCTGCTGACCAGCACCCGCTGACCAAGACATCTAGGTCTACTGCTTGATAACCACTCTGAAGGAGTTTACTGGATAGGGACTAGGGAAGGAAGACAGAGTGATGACATGCAATATCAGACTCAGACAGACACCAGCTGGAGCTCAAAGAAGCTGCCATATTTGAAGAAAGAAAGAGGTAGGTATTAATACCTTATAAAAAGTACCAGACGTTTGCTACTAACAAAAACTAGCATTCATTGATTTATTTCACAAATATAACAGTTGCCATTTATATAACAATTATGATGGGCAGAGCACTTTTTGTACATTATCTCTACTTTCTCCCAGCAAACTCAACAGATGGTGAAATGGAGATTCAGAGAGGCTCATGAGCTCCCCAAAGTTACACAGTGATTAAGTGGCATAAGCTTGACTTCACTCTAGGGCTGGACGGTCTCATACAAAAGCTCAGTGTGACGGATGTAGAGATCAGAAGCTGTAGACGTTTCCCCTGAGCCATTCTTCATTAAAACAGGAGCTGGTGGCTAACATGTTGTCAGTGAAGCCAACATATAGAACCAGCCTTTGTAGCATTTTGAAGGGTCCAGAAAAAATTATCCATTCATCCTTAAACATACTGAGCTGAGAATTAAAATGTGAATTGGGGAGATAAGTGGATTAAGAGCATTGCCTAACAAGTAATTCACTCCAAAATTCAGTGGATTAAAGCAATAATCATCTATTCTTTCTCAGAGGTCTGCAGGTCAACTCGGTATTGGCCCATCTTGGTTGTGCTCAGCTAAGTGGCTCTAGATCCAGCTGCACTTGGCTCCAGGCTGCAGGTTCCCAGGGCATTTATCCAGGCCTGGGAAAGGGGGTGGCAGCTCCCTAGGGAAAACTTTTTGCATAGAAATGGGAGCAGTGATGCCTCTTAAAGCCCAAGTGCAGAGCTGGCACATGGTCCCTGCCACCCACACCCTATTGACCAAAGCAAGTCACCAGCCGTAGAAAAATGCACTCTGCCTTTCATTGGAGGGGCTACAGAGACATGCCATAAAGGGTGTGGACAAAGAATCGAGGCCAATAATTCTATCTACCAAAGAGTTTCTGATGGAGAGCAGCTAACATAGAGGGGGTGGTGTGGGCAGAGAGGATCTATAAAATCCCACTAACTTTCAAAAGATTTGCCAGAAAAATTTGCCTATGAATAAAACACCACATTTCCTCACTTCTCCAGCAGAGATAATGAAAGACAAACCCTCCCACCCTCCCACTTTCCTTTTCCTTTTCCTTAAAAAGTATACAAAATTGTAGGATGCCAGAGTATTAGGCAAGGCTGGCTAAAAAGAGAGATTCCCTCCAGTCCCAAGTTTCAACCAAACAGCTGTGAAAAATGTATTCTCCTGCACTTGGGTCTCAGATCCCCATTTGGTGTCTTACCTACACCCCTAAAATCTGTAAACACCCAGACACCAGTCTTACTACTTGACAAGTAGGAACAAGCGTGCTAATAAAACAAAGACGAAAGACCCTAGAAACACAAATCTGAAAGGACTGGGGCCAGATTTTACTGCAGAGGTCAGGATAGGCCTCTGGAGGTATCCCATTACTGGGTATAGCTTTATTTATGTTTCCTAGTGTTGGCTCTGTGGTTCTAATGATGTGGTTGTTTTTAAACTGGGGAGCTACAGTTCCAACAGAATCTGGATTGCTTGTCTTTTCAATAGAGATCTCCTCTGGCATCATTTTCTGTGTTCTGTCTTTTTCACCCAAGCTCCGCAGTGCCAGTTATTTCAGTTCCCAGGAAGCAGGGGTGCTAGGACAGCGCTTTCTAGAGGTTCACACAGTGTCTGGGTACCCCCCATCCCCCATCTCTTATGGACTGTAGGAAAATTCTCCACAGAGTTTAGTGCACAGGTCAACATCCAGATATCTTTTTGCCCCAAACTAGTGGGCCTATGGGTTGTACAGTACTGAATTCCAATCATCAAGGAGTTACAGATCTCCCACAGAGGAGGAGATGGTTAGATGGCATCACCAACTCAGTGGACATGGATTTGAGAGAACTCTGGGAGACAGTGAAGGACTGAGAAGCCTGGCGTGCTACAGTCCATGGGGTCTCAAAGAGCTGGACATGACTTAGCGACTGAACAACAGTGGGCCTGGCAGTGATGCCAGATAAGAGAAGATAGCAAATGATGCAGAAATACACATTCTCAGAACAGAAAGAAATTACAATCTGTCCATCTATTAAGTCCTGAGCTGCTGTGTTGCACTCCCTCTGGGGAACTGGGGGTTAAGAATTTGGGGCTTCGCGTATAGAAACACAGACCCAAATCCGATAAGATAACTCATTTAACAAGCAATTAGAATGCATTTTTATCCTCTTCTTTGGCCAAAGAGTACTTTATCTGAGCTTTCCTTTCTTTTTACTTTTCCTTCTAAGTCTCAAAAATATCTCTTCCTGGGTCAGAAAAAAGAAGTGCAGACCATGCAGACTGGCAAAGGGAATGGCAATGGCACTGGGTGCCCACATCTTGCAGAAAGAAACTTGGATCCAACACCCACCAGGTACCAGGGTAGATAGACTCACCCAAGTGTGCCCAGTGAACCTCACATGCTGGTGGGGATTTGGTTTTTTTCTAGGATATATGGATTATATTAGGAGGCAGTTACATTAAAATAGAGAGAGAAGACAAACAAACAAGAAAGAAAACAAAATTAAGGTGGAGTACTTTTTCTTACATTGAAGCCACATTCTGTGTGTGCCATTAATACACTGTCCCTGTGTGTATGTGTTAGTCGCCTGGTTGTGTCCAACTCTTTGCAACCCCATGGACTATAGCTCACCGGGCTCCTCTGTCCATGGGATTCTCCAGTCAAGAATACTGGAGTGGGCTGCTATGTCTCCTCCAAGGGGATCTTCCCAACCCAGGGATCGAACCCAGGTCTCCCACATTGCAGGCAAATTCTTTACCATCTTAGCCACCAGGGGAGCCCACACTGTACCTAGTTATTTAAAAATAAATATTTTTAAAACAAATAAGTAAGCACTGTTGTCCAACACAGTGTTGGATGCATAATGATCTCCTTGGGCGTCGTGAAAACATCCAAATTTCAATAAGCACATCCAGCGAATAGCCCAGGAGTCTCTATTTTAATCCTTTCTTCAAAAGATGTGGTTCATGATGAACAGGACTCTGAAAACCACTGATCTAACTACCTCTCTGCTTTTCTTTGGTTTATGTCACTTGGATCGTGGCCTATTTCTGACTATATGAGCGAGTGACAGTACACTGTCTATTCCCTCTTTTCAGAGAGCATTTGCCTAACCCTGGTGACAGTCCTTCCCAGTTGGTTCCAGACCAGCAAGATATCACCTGAGTGTTAGAGAGACTGGCATGAGCCATTTTATCCCGATTCAGAGCAGAATATTGGAGACCTCTAGATCAGTGGTCCTTAACCAGGAGTGGCACTGTCTGGAGATACAGTATGCCTGGTTATCCCAGTCTCAGGAGGAAGGGCCAGTTAGGGAGGATGCTACTGCATTTGGTGGGTAGAAGCAGAGATGCTACTAAACACCCTCCTGTTCACAGGACAATCATCAACAACCAAGTGACCCTGCGCACAACGGTAGCTACTATGCTGAGATGAATAAATTCTGCTGTAGATTCGGCTGCTCACCAAAGGGAGCGTGGAGAGATTACAGCCTTTCTCCATGCGCTCAAAGGTATGGCAAGCCCCGATGGTGGAGGGCCCTGAATGCCATTCTTAAGCATATAGACACTCTTCCATATTCAGCGAGCTTAGAAAAATAAGAAAATCACCTGAGTCTGCAGAACAATTAGCCCAGAGGGGACGAAGTCATGATAAGTCAAAGCAAAATAAATAGCTCCCTGCAGATGTATGTATGTTGAATTTTGACACTAAAGAAACCACATCATAGCGGAGCAGTGACTCTAACTGATTGATTTTGGCAGATATTTCTTAGTGCAAACTTGTTCAGATGTGGCCAGAGACATGAGTAAAATGATGCAGTCCCTGCCCTCAAATAAATTATTTTCTATGGGTGGAGATCATGTTTACACCAAGAGCTATTACGCAGAGAGAAATGAAATAGAAAAAGGGAATCCCGTATCTTCTGACAGGCAAGGAGTAGGTGGGCATAGTTGGGAAAGCAAGCGTGATCATTTTTGGTTTGGTCTTAAAAATAAGTATGAGATTAACCACACACATGGAAAGGTTATTTAAGCAACAATTCAGAGGCAACAAAGTCCTGGGTCACCTGAGGATGGTGATTCCAGAAGAGTGGAGATGAAGGTTGATATTGACATGTGAGGGAGAGAAGAGAGGTTGGCCCGCTTTGGGAAAGTTTTTTTCTTTTTTTTTTTTAACAAAGCTTACGGCTCTTTTATGTTTTCATGTTGGTTGTTTTTATCTATATGTTTATTTTTGGTTGCAGTGTGCCTTCATTGCTGAGTATGGGCTTTTCTAGTTGCAGAGAGTGGGAGCTCCTCTCTAGTTGTGATGCAGACTTCTCATTACTTCTCATTACACGCTCATTGCAGTGGCGTCTCTCGTTGCCTGCAGGGGCTCTAGGCGCTTCGGCTTCAGTAGTTGCGGCTCAAAGATTCAGTAGTTGTGGTGCACAGGCTTAATTGTTCCACGACATGTGGGATCTCCCCCGACCAGGGATTGAACCCATGTCCCCTGCACTGGCAGATGGACTCTTGGCCACTACACCACCAGGGAAGTCCCAAGCGAAAGTTTTGACTGCTTGGCTAATGTATGGGGCTTTTCTCTGAGAGCAATAAGTCCTAGGTCCCAGGAGGTTCTAATCCCTAATCTGATTCTTTTCGCTCTAAACAGATCTTGTGCAAAGTCAATAAGCATGTGACTTTGGCAAGGTCTAGCCCTACACCTTCATCTGTTTTATAGCTGCCGACTTGGCTTTCTGGAAGGCCTGTTGAATATCGGAGCTAGGTAACAGGTAAGAACATTTGGTCGTTAGAAGGTCTTAGCAGGAGTTTGGGGAGAAGAATTTCTAGCTTACACAGAAACACTACCATCCTAAGCATCATGGAGCCAGATTTCTGGCTCTCATTAATCCCAGGAGCTCACAGGCCACCTCTTCTTAACAAAGCCAGTGTTTTGCTATCGGGTTGGGGATAGTTAGAGATAAATTCGCTGGGTCCTGCCATAGGCTGAGGCAGTCTGCGCTAACTCAGCTAACTCAGTAGAGACTGAGGGTTGGTTGCTTCCTTCAACAGGGTGCCTCCAACTAAGCTATTTCAATCTTTAAAATAAGCAAGTAATTGCTCAAGCAAAAATATAAATATAAAGTCTCCATCATTGGCAGGAAGTTTCTTTACCGTTGAGCCACCACGGGTGTCTTAAATAATACAAAAGGCAGATTTTATACAAATATGAAAAGAAATAGAGGACAGCATAGCAAGTCACAGATACACCCCTGGAGAAGGAGAGTATGAGGACCAAATCAGTAGAAGAAAACCTCTGATGAATGTTGAACAGTTGGGGAACTGCCTCCATGAGCCTGAAACCACATTTCTAATTGTGTTCCATGAGATGCACTTGGGCTCAGTGGTAAAGAATCCTTCTGCCAGTGCAGGAGATGAGGGTTCAATCCCTGGGTGAGGAAGATCCTCTTGCGGAGGAAATGGCAACCCACTGGAGTACTCTTGCCTGGGAAATCCCATGGACAAAGGAGCCTGGCAGGCTACATCCCACGGGGTCGCAAAGAGTCTGACATGACTGAGCAACTAAACAACTAAAAGACACCCTTGAGTCCCTTGAGACCACAGTGTTTCGTGAAAACAAATCTATAGTCAAGTAAGCTTGGGAAATTCCAAATAATACCCTATACCCTCCAGAATCTCCAAGGAAGTTTCAAAATTCTCCCACAGAGTAGCACGCTACATGTTTTAAGTATTATACTAAAGGGAAAAAAAAGTGTTCTAATTTGATCAACACAGATTTTCCAAACAAACTTATTTTACTTGGAGATCTCTTTACGTCTTTTGTAATAGCACACCTACTAACATTTCAAGGTACTGAGGTATTGAACAAGCACTTACTATGTACCAGGGACTGTTCTAAACCCTTTACAAAATACTAGTCCATGCCACCCGTGAAACATCCCTAACAGGAAGATAGGATGGATTTATTTTCCCAGATGAGATGCACAGCGGGGGAGCAGGGAGGGCAATTTGCCTGTGCCATCCAGGCAACAAGATTCCTCAGCACAAGTTTTCAAACCAGCATGTGGAACATAGTGTTCCAGCCCCAGGAGGGGCTGTCCTGGGATAGAACGTGGAAGCATTTGGTTTCTCATCGAGAAGCTCCCTCATCTGTTTGTACCACTTCTTGATACGCCTTTGGTATCTATGTTCTGGTTTAACAAATGTTCTCCATCATAATGGGTCATAGGTAGGGACTTCCCTGGTGGCCCAGTGGTTAAGAATCCACCTGTCAATGCAAGGGACATGGATCCCAGCCCTGGTATAGGAAGATCCCACATGCCAAGGAGCAACTAAGCCCGTGTGCCACCACTACTGAGCCTGAGCTCTAGAGCCTGTGCGCTACAGCTACTGAGCTCTTGTGCTGCAACTACTGAAGCCCACGTGCCTAGAGCCAGTGCTCAGCAACAAGAGAGCCCGCCATAATGAGAAGCCCGTGCACCGTGACAGAGCAATCCCCACTCGCCGCAACTAGACAAAGCCCACACAAAGCAGTGAAGACCCAGCACAGCCAAAAATAAATAAATAAGTAATGAGCCACAGGCAGAGGTAGGGAAGAAGACACATTATCCAATCCAGACTGAAAGTGCCACAGTGGACACTGCCCACGGCATGGAAAAATCAAGGGACAACATGTTGAAGGAATGTTGAAGCCAGAGTCAATATTGCAAGTCCAGGACTGGTCCTGTGGAGGGGACTTTCAGAAGCATCAGCCATGCCTCATATGTTAGTGAGAAAACTGGATCTGACAGAGTATGTGCCTTGCCCGAGGACTCACAGTTCCCACTGGGTACCTGCTTCCTGCTCTAGGACTTTCTTCTACAGGTAACTTCACCACTGCTAATGTAAAAGATGGAGAGTAGCTTAGGCTGAGCCACTCTGCTGACAGAAGCGACCAAAAATCAGTGAACATGGAGTCATCACGGGATGCCTCTGCCCAAGATCATGGCCCCGCTGACTTATTTCCTTGGCCCCAAACCTCTGCATTTGGTTTCCAAGTGACAAAATGAAAAGTCCAAAGGTCTGGTATACTTTTCTTAACCACAGAGTACAGTTCACCCTACAAAATCCCCTAGGATTGAGATTGCAGACCACAGTAGACCACAGTCTCGAAACTTCATGATATTCCTACTTACCATGGCAGGTAGACCACGCTCTACAAGGTGCACCAGAAAAGGGAGTGGAGAGTTTATGGGAGGTCAGAGATGAGCCCCCTTTGAAGGATGGTGTGGGTGGGAAGACTAGGGAGCCACTCCACAACTGCAGGAGCTGCCAAAAGTCTCTGCTAACAGAGCACACATCCTGCCCCGACACACACCACTGTCACTGAGCCATGCCTATCAGGCCTAATGGCAGGGGCCCATGGAGAAAGTTCCTGGCCCAGTTCTGTGGCTCCACTTCCAAGCCATGAATCAGGCCGGGCAGAGCTGAAGCAGGCCTGCCACTTGGCCCTGGGAACTTTTTTCCCACCCTGGTCCAGGTTCCCCCTGTCCCGGGTGCTCAGAGAGTTCGGTTCTGTAAGTGGTGTGGATGGCCACAAACAATATGGCAGACACAGCCCACTCAATGGCTCCCCAAGAGGAACCCCAACATGGAGCTGAGCTTCCCAACTCTGATCCAAGAAGGCAGAAAATAAGTAAGCACAGGTGTTCATGAGCAGGGAAGGAGGAGGGAGGTGGAGTATACCTAGAATCCTATGCCCAACCAATTCAAGTCACAGAACGTTTATAGCTTACAAGGGAAACCAGAAAACCTTATAATATATGGAAACTAGAAAGGCTGATGTGAATTAATGAAGAGCCTCAATATTCTAGCTTACAGAAGTCTCGTTTTACTACACGTGGGCTCATGCAACATTTGTACCAACAGCAAGGGGAAAAGCAGAGTTAATCCACCCTTGAAATTCTACTTCCCTTGAAAAATCTTCCCTAATCTCTATAATCCACACAGACCTCCCTTTTCTGTGCCTGGGTCTCTAATGGCTCTGCTGATGTTTGTCTTATCGGTTTGGGTCAGCTGGGGTGTAGGCAGCAGGAGATGGGGCTCAAGTCTCAGTCAGGTGGCCAAGATCTGAACAGATGGTGAGTGAAAAGCCCAGGTCGAGAGAGAGAGAGAGAGAATGAGGTGCTTCCTCTAAGTCAGAGCAGAGATTGGGTGGAAAATCTAGGGAGACAAATCCATCTCAGGGAGGTATCTAAGATGAAGGCAGGAAAGGTCCAGACCTCAAAAGGTCAGAGAAGTTGAAGAAAGAGTCCAAAGAATGGGAACCTTAAACTTAGGGCTGGTCCCAGGGTGAGGCCCTTATTCTTCTGTCCTTGTGTGAGATCTTGCTCCCTGCTATCATTTGTTCATCCCTGACCCACCGAGGGAGACAGACACGGGAACGGTTATAGTATTTTGAAAGCTGGCAAGCAGGGGGTAGTGTGGTATTAAAAGCATAGGCAGTCAGTATTTTAAATATGCCCACCACCCTCAACTGGGACACCCGTAAAGGTGCAAAGAATGCACAGAAAATCATTGCTTATACCCTAAGAACAACAAAGATGTCATAAACTTCTATCCCTCGGTTCTTCACTGCACTGTACGCCCGGTCAAAGAGATGAGCAATCAGTCATTCAAGACTTCCTTCATGGTCCAGTGGTTAAGACACGGTGCTTCCGCTGCAGAAGGTGTGGGTTTTCTCCCTGGCCTGAGAACTAAGATCTCACATGCCACATGGTGTGGCCAAAAACAGAATAATAAAATAATAATAAACCTTAAAAAAAAATCAGTCATTGTTTCAGTGACAACACTTTTGTTCCAGTCAGTCACTATGAAATTGTCATTTGGTCAACAAATATTTATTGACATCCTCAATGCACCAAGCATAGTGCAGTGAATCCCCCAGAGTGAATGTGGGGGAATAAGACCAGGAATCAGTCCCTGGCATTAGGAAGCTTCCCATACAGCCTAATGGAAACTTTTCCTTTTTCCCTTCCTTCCTTCGGTATATTTTCATTGTCTTGGAACAGTAATGTTCATAGTCATAGGTTAAATCTCATCACAGATTTTCTCTATAGCAAAATTATTACTACATCCCCTCAGAGATCCAAACTGTTACTTTTCTTTGGTGCTCAACCTAAAGTACATAGAATGAAAGGATACGTTATTGGCACTTCAAAAATCACAAGTGAAAAAAAATGTAAATAATTATAAACTGAAGGAAATGGTATTCAAATGTTAACCTCCCTTAAGAGCTTTTAAAGTCATATCTGAAATGTTTTAAAAAATGTATATTCTTTCTTCTGTCTCTCTCTGTCTCTCCACACACATTCATTTAGATAGATAGATAGGAACATGCATACAAATGGTTCTTTTTGTGTCCTTGGAATGTACATCACTACCATGAAAGCTGAGAATGTTAGAACTAAGAAAATGTGGGCGATGATTAAACTGAATTTCAGTTATCATCGAACACTGTGTTTGAGAACTAGAACTTGTGTCTGTTGACTACTGGCAGTGAAATGCTTCCATCAACATTATTTTAGGGGGTTACGCAAATCTAAAAGTAAGACTCGCACATGGAAAAGGCAGTTTGGCTCTCACAAAGCAATTAAGAAGAGACTCCCAAAGTGTGATCATTTTAACTAGCAAAATAAAGGTCAAATGAACAATGAATTCTAAGTTATTTTTATATTACTTATACTTACTTATATTGTTCCACTGGTGACTGTAGTCATAATTGCCTCTTTCGTGCACTTCTTAGAAACTGCAGTTGGCTTTCTAAAAAGCTAAATAATTCATTTTTAAATAAATCCCCAAAGCAGTACAAATTAGTGTTGGGACTTTTTAATGATGTGAGACTTCAGCCGCTTGTATTGTCTGGACCTTTTACACAGTTTATCCTGTAGCTCTTGTGCCATTAAGGGTTTCATCCAGAAGGGAAAGTCATGTAACCACAGTCTCTGCTAGACAGTCACCTTTGGTATAGTACTCTGCTTGAAAGCCTGATTTTAAAATAAAATACATATTGTAATAGAATACATCTGACATCAGAAATGTCATATTAACAGTTCAGTTAAAAAAAAAATTTCTGATGGTGAGAAGGGATGTTTCCACAGATGTCATGGATGATTAATTTATCAAAAAGAAAGGATGAAATCCATGGAATGTCAAATAAATCTCAGTGCATTTTTAAAATTTCATGTATTTATCTATTTTTTGGCTGTGTTGTTCAGGCTTTTCTCTAGTTGTGGAGAGTAGGGGCTCCTCCTTGTTACAGAGCGTGGGCTTCTCGTTGCAGGGGCTTCTCTTGTGTGGAGCGTGGGCTCTGGGCAAGTGGGCTTCAGTAGTTGTGGCACACAGGCTTAGCTGCTCCTCAGCACTGCGGGATCTATCTGGACCAGGGGTCAAACCCATGTCTCCTGCGTTTGCAGGGGAATTCTTTACCACGGAGCCACCAGCGAAGACCATGAAGCACATTATGAAAGACTTTAAGGTAGAGAAACAGCTGGGGGGTTATTTTCAAGTAAAGAACAAGGCGCATGACCAATCAGTTCAGTTCAGTCACTCAGTCGTGTCCAACTCTTTGCGACCCCATGAATTGCAGCACACCAGGCCCCCCTGTCCATCACCAACTCCCGGAGTTCACTCAAACTCATGTCCATCGAGTCGGTGATGCCATCCAGCCATCTCATCTTCTGTCATCCCCTTCTCCTCCTGCCCCAATCCCTCCCAGCATCAGAGTCTTTTCCAATGAGTCTATTCTTCACATGAGATGGCCAAAGTACTGGAGTTTCAGCTTCAACATCAGTCCTTCCAATGAACACCCAGGACTGGTCTCCTTTAGGATGGATTGGTTGATGTCCTTGCAGTCCAAGGGACTCTCAAGAGTCTTCTCCAACACCACAGTTCAAAAGAATCAATTTTTCGGTGCTCAGCTTTCTTCACAGTCCAACTCTCACATCCATATATGACCACTGGAAAAACCATAGCCTTGACTAGATGGACCTTTGTTAGCAAAGTAATGTCTTTGCTTTTGAAGATGCTATCTAGGTTGGTCATAACTTTCCTTCCAAGGAGTAAATGTCTTTTAATTTCATGGCTGCAATCACCATCTGCAGTGATTTGGGAGCCCCAAAAAATAAAGTCTGAAACTGTTTCCCCATCTATTTGCCATGAAGTGATGGGAGCAGATGCCATGATCTTCATTTTCTGAATGTTGAGCTTTAAGCCAACTTTTTCACTCTCCTCTTTCACTTTCATCAAGAGGCTTTTTAGTTCTTCACTTTCTGCCATAAGGGTGGTATCATCTGCATATCTGAGGTTATTGATATTTCTCCAGACAATCTTGATTCCAGCATGTGCTTTTTCCAGCCCAGTGTTTCTCATGATGTACTCTGCATAGAAGTGAAATAAGCAGGGTGACAATATACAGCCTTGATGTACTCCTTTTCCTATTTGGAACCAGTCTGTTGTTCTATGTCCAGTTCTAACTGTTGCTTCCTGACCTGCATACAGGTTTCTCAAGAGGCAGGTCAGGTGGTCTGTTATTCCCATCTCTTTCAGAATTTTCCACAGTTTACTGTGATCCACACAGTCAAAGGCTTTGGCATAGTCAATAAAGCAGAAATAGATGTTTTTCTGGAACTCTCCTGCTTTTTCGATGATCCAGCGGATGTTGGCAATTTGATCTCTGGTTCTTCTGCCTTTTTAAAACCAGCTTGAACATCTGGAAGTTCGCAGTTCATGTATTGCTGAAGCCTGGCTTGGAGAATTTTGAGCATTACTTTACTAGTGTGTGAGATGAGTGCCATTGTGCGGTAGTTTGAGCATTCTTTGGCATTGCCTTTCTTAGGGATTGGAATGAAAACTGACCTTTTCCAGTCCTGTGGCTGCTGCTGCGTTTTCCAAATTTGCTGGCATATTGAATGCAGCACTTTCACAGCATCATCTTTCAGGATTTGAAACAGCTCCACTGGAATTCCATCACTCCACTAGCTTTGTTCATAGTGATGCTTTCTAAGGCCCACTTGACTTCACATTCCAGGATGTCTGGAGTGATCACACCATTATGATTATCTTGGTCGTGAAGATCTTTTTTGTACAGTTCTTCTGTGTATTCTTGCCACCTCTTCTTAATATCTTCTGCTTCTGTTAGGTCCATACCATTTCTGTCCTTTATCGAGCCCATCTTTGCATGAAATGTATTTCATGACCAACAGAGGCACACAAATATTACAGGGCCACTATGGAAAGGGTGCCTGTTTACTTTTACGCAACTGGAATACCAAACGTGTGGTCTATAGTCCATGTGAAAGAACTGACTAAGATTTTACAATCTTATCACTGTGTTCTAAGAGTGAGAAGGTGAGAAATGAATCAGAAAAAAAAAAAAAAAAGTGAATGTATTCATCATAAATATTCAAGCTCCCTTATGACAAGAAAGTTATCTCAGGCCTGTCTATTAGACTGAATGTGCTGTTATAACAAACACTTACCTAAATCTCAGGGATTTAACCAGACTCACAGACATAGAGAACAGACTCCTCGGGAGTCTCTAACTTCATGGAATGCTCAAGTCTTCTTTCTTTCTGAGGAGCTTTCCTAGCAGAGTTCAGGGTTTCTCCACCTGTAAAGGAACCAGGCTCCAACGTGCTGGTCAGCTGTCAACTCTGATGGTGCCTACACATTTCCCAACCCAGGGACACCCTGCTTAGGCAGCTATGAGATTTGAGTGCGCCACAGTGTAAACAAGTTTTGATCTTTACCAAACGGTTTGTGATGCGGCATTACTCTCTGTTGCAGGACATGGTTTTGCTTGCGGGAATTCGATGGTGCTCTCTAGAAAGAATACCTGAGCTGTGCCATTCTGCTTTCACACTTCACAGGAACCATAAAGCAAGGTTGCTGGAGTTACTGCCACCCTTAGAAAAACAGGCGTGGGAATATTCTTGGCTTCAGATCTTGTTCGTTTTTGTTTAAACGAACTGCTCAAAAAAAATTTTTTTTTACTATGGCAAAATCTCCATATATTTTCCAACAGAGTTAGCCAAGAACACATCCTAAGTGGGAAGCATTACATTTGTTACCGTTTAGCACTGACATGACTTAAACACGCATGTGCTTGCCGTGCCCAGCAGTGTAAATTCATGCTCATGGCACTGGATGGAGTGTCTTGGGTTCTCTTCCGGCTCTCAAGCACTTTCTTCACGCTGTGACCTTGACTGAGTCACTCAGCATTTTTCCTCTGGGCTTTCATAATGAGGCGAGAGATGAACAGAGATGACATGTCTAAAATACACGTTCTTTGAGGAGAGGGAGGGTGTTATGCGAATTTAATAGTGAGGTGTGAATACTTGGCTTTGCATTTATATGCTGTATATCATTTACGGGAGATGTTAACTCCATCCTGATGGTTTTAAAGAATGAGATTAACTCTGACTCTTTTGCTAAAATACACGATCTTCTAACATAACGGCTCCCATTGCCTGCAGCCCCCAGAACTCTGCATTTAACTTCCTAGCATATGCTCATTTATTAAAAAGTAATGGGTTTTTTTTTCAAGTTCACTTAAACCTTCTGCCTTTGTGTTTGCCAACCAAGCTTCAGAATGCTCGTATTTCAACAGCTGATCTAATATTATTTACTTACTTAGGGATTCCTCAAGCTGCTATTTTCCTTATCTCCTCTGGTCTTCACTTATAATCTCTGGACTCATACATTAGAAATTCACAGTTGAGCAATACATCCCAGGAAAGAAGAGCTTAGGGACTTGTTTCCTGGAAATATTAACAGATCCTTGGTAAAGAAAGACTTTTCCACTAAAACTGATTAGTAAAATCAAGACCAGGAGATATTTTTGGCTCTGTTTTTCAGTGCACTGGGTAATGTTTTATTTCCAAGCATATTGATTAAATTTTACTGGTTTTTGTAGCCCAAAGATGCAGACTTGGTACTGTATTTTTTAAATGACCTCTCTTTGTTAGCTCAAGCCTGACATTTCCATCATATAACAGGTCTCAAAATATCTAGGATAGCACCAACATCAAAATATTTGATTGAGTCATAGGGATTAGTCAAAGAATGTGACCAATGAGTAAAGAAAACAACACTCAATTTACACTGCATCCTTATGTAACAAAATTGAGCAAATGAGATGTGAGAAGTGAGTTGGAACCACATCATGGGAAATACTGAGGACCAGGGTGACGAGTTTGGAATGTGTTATGTAGAAGGAGATCCTTTAGAAGCCTTGAGGAAGACAGACTATATTGTCTCATCTGCAAAATAACCTTGCCAGTATTAAGAATGGATTGAAAGTATAATATAGAGGAGGAAAGAAGACCATTAAGGAGCCATATTTTAAATGAGATCAAAGCTAGTCCAGTGACCCAGAGAACAAAGAGAAAGGGAGAGACTAAGAGATATTTCAAAGGTAAAATGATCATATCTTAGTGACCAACCAAGTGGAGATGATAGGGATTTAAATGGTGAAAATGATAGAGACAAATGATCAATTAATGCATGTGAGTGGTATTAATGGAAAAACCAGTACTTTGAGGTCCCTTCTCTCTCCAATACTTTTTGATGGCACATTCAGTCTGAATTTATGGGATCTTTGACAATCTCTGCCTTTTTCATTTATCATATAACTTTGGCCTCCGTGACTATACTGCTGATCAGCTGATGCTGAAGGAAAGACAGAGCCACAGGAGATTTTGAAAAACCTAGTTCTTCCCTTATCTTCATTGCCTCAAGGCTGAACAAGGACAGGGCACCAGTGTACAAAGAACATAGAGTCACTGAAAACACTCTGCCTTTTCTCCACAGCCTCTGAGCATTGGTATACTGGTGGAGACCTGCAGAACCTCAGGACCATAAAGGGAGACTTCTCAGGCAGATGTACGGTTGCAAAAGAGCCTTCCAGAACGCTGAGCTTTACAGGTAAACTTAGATACATTATTGATTGCTGTTTGAATCCATATATCACTAGGTTAGCTTGACATGACATTTATAAATAATAAGAACTTTACAGTTTACCCTCAACTAGTATTGGAGAAATCTTCAGGGATGCAAAATTCAAAGCTAGCCAGTCCAAATCCAAGTCTGTGTTCTGGGCTGCCTTTCCACAGCTGAACTTGCTAATGGTATCATTTTCAAGGGCACTAACTGACTAGAGTTCCAATTTTAAAAAAAGATCTGCTATTGATAAAGTCACTTGTCAGAAATGAGTTTATGGTGTGCCAAAACTAATAGCTGTTCTACATCATGAGAACTTAAAGTCACACACACACACAAATGGACAGTGAGTGACAGAGAAAAAGAGAGAGATGTGCCCCCTCTATGAAAGTGAAAGAAAGTTAGTCGCTCAGTCATGTCTGACTCTTTGCGATACATTGCTTATATATGGAGAAGGCAACGGCACCCCACTCCAGTACTCTTGCCTGGAAAATCCCATGGACGGAGGAGCCTGGTAGGCTGCAGTCCATGGGGTCGCTCAGAGTCGGACTCGACTGAGCGACTTCACTTTCACTTTTCACTTTCATCCATTGGAGAAGGAAATGGCAACCCACTCCAGTGTTCTTGCCTGGAGAATCCCAGGGACGGGGAGCCTGGTGGGCTGCCATCTATGGGGTCGAACAGAGTCGGACACGACTGAATCGATTTATCAGCAGCAGCAGCAGCAGCAGCTTATATATAGTTCTGATTTTTGTAAGTTAAGTGTAATGCTAGATTCCCCAGAGACTTTCAGTACTGTTTAAAAGAATACTGAAATGGGTCCTTTTATAAAATGAAAAGTTTTAATGTAGCCATTTTATTATTTATTGTTCATTATTTCAGATACGATATAGCTGTGTAGTCCTAAAGCTTTATCCCTATGCATTCTGTATCCAAAAAAACAAGTGTGATCAGTTGTGGCTCCAGAAAAGAATACACAGCCAAATTTTTAAATATGGTATCTGAAACTAAATGTTGTTTTAAACTTTAAGCCAACCCAAACATGAACGATGAACACTGGCTTAGACCTGGGAACATGACTGAGGTGCACCCAGTAACCTGGCAGGGGGTAGGATTTTTGTTTTCTAAATTCTTCATCCAGATGAACAACCTCCCAAATGACATTTCTGAGTTCTGATGTGGTTGAATGTATTTGAGGGCAGCTACCCTTGAGGCTCATAAAAGAGGCAGTTAGCCTCTGACCAACTCTGACTAATACATATGGGGAGAACCCCAGAAAATAAACATACTTCAAGCTGTTTGCCCAGTAATGAATATTTGACTTACCCCCAGCCTTCTCTAATGCCAGCATAAGTGGTATTTGAAGAGCAAAGCACATTCCATTTTGATTCCAACGTTTGGTCTTATACCTTTTGACTAATGTTCCAAATTTTAGGGAGCAGCTTTACCATAGAGATCTTCCCCAGAAGCTCTTGAGTTGGCCATTATTCCACCAAGGCAGCAAGTATTTCAATCTGCACAGAAAGCACAAAGGTTGCTGAGGTCAGCTAAGAGGAGGAAAGAGTTATACTGTATGAGCTGGAAACCAATAGCTGGAACCAACAGCTTAAAAGAGCAGTGGCTTCCTTTTTCCCTTGCTCTGTGTGTGTGTGTGTGTGTGTGTGTGTGTGCATGCACGCCCATGCGCATGTTAGTTGCTCAGTCATGTCTGATTCTTTGTGACCCCGTAGACTGTAGCCTGCCAGGCTCCTCTGTCCATGGGATTCTCCAGGTAAGAATACTGGAGCGGGTTGCCATTTCCTTCTCCAGGGCATCTTCCCTACCCTGGGGTCAAATCCAGGTCTTCTATATTGGCAGGCAGAAGACTGAGCCAAGAGGGAAGCCCACCTTTGCTCCATGCATGTGTGGGTGCTAAGTTGCTTCAGTTGTATCTGACTCTTCGCAGTCCTACATACTGTAACCCACCAGGTTCCTCTGTCCATGAAATTCTCCAGGCAAGAATTCAGGAGTGGGTTGCCATGCTCTTCTGCAGGGAATCTTCCCAACCCAGGGATTGAACCCACCTCTATTGCATTGCAGGCAGATTCTTTATTGTTGAGCCACCAGGGAAACCCTGAGAAAAGCATGGGACATGCATAAACTTAAATGGAATATAAATAAAAGCAATGGTGTTGAAAAATATCTAATGTCATGGAAAGATGGTAAGTGAAATAAAGAAAAATACTTAAGCAAAAAAAAAAAAGCTACCCCATACAGATGGTTTCATTCATTTTTATAGAATGAAATTAATCTATAGTTTGATATGTCTGTATATCTGTACCTATCTCTATAGCTATTCAATATTTACATATTTGCCTAGGTGGAAAAGTCTACCCAAAATTTTGAGCAATTATTTGAGGTTGAAGATTACTGGTGAATTTTTTTAGATTAATACATAGATTTTAATGTATCTGAAATGACTAAGTATATACTATACCAAACACATACATAACTTAAAAATTAAACCTTTCTCTTACAAGCTGAATCAGATAGCTTTTTAGCCAGCTGGTTGACCTACCCAAAACACAAGAAACTGTTTCTTCTAGATCAAAAGATATTCTCATTCTCTTGGGACTCAACTCAGTTCCCGCATGACAACATCAATCCCACGCAGCCTGCCCTAATTCTGAGAAATCCAATATCTTTAGCACAGAGGCCCAGTAGCCATTAAACCAAGTTACAAGAGAAGAACTTCACTGACTTTCTACAATAAGCAATAATAAATTGTTACTCAATGTCATCTCTGAGAAATTTTTTGACATGGTGCAGCCTGAGACTTCCATATGTCAATGTTGGGTTTGGTTTAAATTTCAGATAGCTAAAATAAGTCTTTCTCCTCCTTTTGGTTTTAAAGTGTAAGCAGATCTAGCTTTTGATGTACAGAGCTTATAAACGAAACAATTTGCTATCCCCACCCAAAGACAGCTAATGCAACTCCAGAAAGAAGGGTCTATCTTTAACAGTTTACTCTACGTTCTAACTGTGGTTTCCGTAAGAACACACTGTATACAAACTTTGTTCCTAAGGTTATTTCTCTTGGTGCCAAATTGACTTCAATTCACAAAAATCATGTGGTGCATTCCCATGCAACTTGGATGTTTTTGTTCTAAAGAAAACAGAGGGTTTCTTTCCCTTCGGCAACTATTCCTGTTTATGGAAGATCCACTTCCACCCTGGGGATCATACTTAGAATCAGTCAGCAAATGTGGGCTTTATTCTTAGAAGACCTTAGCAAAGCCTTTGACCCCAACTCAGACTATGTCCCATCAGCAGCAGACTGCTGGGGTGTCTTATAACATCATGGTGAAAACATACATGCTTTCCTACCAAAATCTAGGGTACCACAATCCCTGGGTTCCAATGTTGTCTCATCTTTACTATCTGCTTTATCAGGTTTAACCATGGGCCATATTTAACCTCAATGTGTCCCAATTTGTAAAATGAGGATAATAGTATTACCTGCTTCTTAGGACTGTTGTGAGGTTTTAGTGAATGAAACATACAAAGCGTTTAGAACACATACATTTGGTATGTGCTAGTAATAGCACTTGTAAGAGAACCATGTAAAGGAGACAGCATTTCTAAGCAGTGTTTAGGATATTATCAGTGAAAGAAAGAGAGATGGAGGAAGGGAAGGAGAGAGGGAAAAGAAGAAAGGAAGGAAGGAAGGCAGAGAGAATAAGGGAGGGAAGGAGGGAAGGAAGGAGAAAGGAGGAGAGAAGAGAGAAAAGGAAGGGAAACAAAAGAGAAAAAAGGAAAGGAAAGAAAGCTTGCTTAATAGAATCATGACCATTTATAAAGTGTTCAAGAAGTTAAAGTTCTGTTAACGAGCCAAGCACCCTTCTGCCTCTGGCCCTTTGAGTTGGCTTTTCCCCTTAACCAGCTGCCTCCTCTTTGAAATAGCTGCACGGTCCATTCCCTTACTTCCTCCAGGACTTTGTGGGAATAACAACTTCTCAGCAAAGCCCACCCTGCTTACCCATTTTAAAATTAGGCCCCCACCCCGAGTCCAACACTCTGCATCCCTCTGTTTTCTTTTCTCTACTGCATGTTTAACGTTCTACATATCAATATTTTATTGTGTTTACTCTTCTATTAAGTTCCAAGAGGGCAGAGATTTTTGTCTGTTTCTTGCTGCTGTGTCTTCAGCATCTACATAGTACCTGACTCAGTTGATGCTCTATAAATATTTGTTTAGTGCCGAGAAGACCACCTACCTTAAAGAGAGGAAACTTCTTCTAAAAAGGAGGGTAATAAGAGAACAGACTCTGTATGATTTCAAAAGCTTTAGACCATGAAATGTTTGTACCTTGTTTGATGTCTCTGGATATGTCCCAGTGTCTCCTAGTTTGTAGTCTATGGGAACTTGAATAGAACTTGTAATCCTACTGTTGTATGAAAATTGTATAAATCTTAATTATGTTGAATTGGTTCATGGTGCTCTTCAGCTCTACTAGATCCTTCTACTTCTCTGTATATTCATTCCATTAATTTTTGAGAGTTTGATACTGAAACTACAACTAAAAATCTTAATGGATCTACTTTAAAAGTAGTTGTAATATATAGTGTAATTATATGCAACTTTGTTCTGTGTTTTCCAATTCTCCTGTAAGTGTGTTATCATACTTTCATATTTGAAAACAAAGAAGAAAACGATAAAAAGGAGGAGTGGGTATGGTAAACTTCAACTCAGAGTTCCCAAGCAATCTGTGGAAAATCACAGGGGGAGTCCTAAACCTTGGGGGTCTCTCCTGTCATAAAGGCCCTGATGGAGGCTCTAAAGGAACCAAGTTAAGTAGAACCACGAGCTGGGTGTCAGGGGACCACACTCCAGTCCCACTGTTGCCCCACACCAGCAAGTCACTCGTTTCCCTTGAATCTAAAACGAGAACCAAGTGATTGGTCAAAGCTCATTTGGATGTAAAACGGCCTGTTTCTGTGAGTAGAGGTGATTGGATCAGCATTTATTTAATGGCCATATGCTCAGACTACTTCAGTCGCCCTTATCAAAGCCTGACTGGAGTCAGCAACGCCAGTTACATTTTCCATTTCACTTGTGGCTACAGCATCCGGGTGATGTATGTAGAGAGAATGCTCCAAGAATCCCAAGAGATGTTAATTATTGTTTTGTGTAAGCTCTCTCAGGAAAACCATAACAGAACTTTTTCAGTTTGATTCAGTGACTGACAAATTTAGAAATAAAATATCCTTTGCATTTCTCTTCGTTTAAAAACAATTGGATAAAATTTTCTATGAGAAAAGAAAAATGGCCTCTCTTCCTTTCCCTGACAGAAGCAAAGTATTAGTTTATAGGCAATAGTGGCAGAAAGGGATCTGATGACACTTAGCATAAAAAAATTCTCTGGGCAGAGAGAGAAGGTCATGTTGCCTCCAGCTTTCAACTGCTGAGGCAATATTAGCGTTTCCACTTCCTGTCTGGGTTTTCTGGTCTGTTCTGGGAAATGGAAGGCCCACAGGAGATCTAGATTTTATCTTCTCTCCTCATCTGCCCCTTGAGATAGAGATAAGATTTGGCTTGAATCTCTAGTGCAGAAGCTCTTCAGATTTCTGTGAATTGTTGGGTTGGGCATGCCTACAGTTACTTTTATTTCTTAGGGTTCAGTCTCAGCTGCTATAATAAAAAGATTCAGAACAGCAGGGGCTTAAACAAAGTAGAAGTTTATTCTCTCTCAAGCAGTGATCCAGGGGTTGCCAGAGTAAGGGAGGTAAAGACACTCTGCCATTTTCAAAGCATGCGCTTGAGCTCAAGGGGACTGGTCCAGATCTTGCTACCACATCTGCATCCCAGGCAGCAGGAAGAGGGAAACGACATGCAGAGTTCACACTCATGCCCTACAAAGGCATGATGCAGAAGTGGTGCACTTCATATCTGTTCATATCTCATTACCTAGAAATTACGGCATTGCACAACTGGCTTCAAATGCAAAAGAGGCTCGGAATTGCATTTGTTACCTAGGCTGTCATAGGTCTCACTCCAGAAAGGACATTCTATTAGTCAAGTGAGGAGAGAATGGTTGATGGCCAGCAGTCTCTGCCACGGTCCCCATCTCCAACCACTCCAACATTCACTCACACCCTTCATCCCACAAATATCACGGGACATATTGCCCCACCCCTGAGGGATTCAGTCTAATGTCCCATCTGGTTGCTGTTTCTAGCTTCAAGTTTGGGCTCTGTCCAACGAGGAGAGATCTTTCCTGTGGTCTAGATACAGCTCCTTGGGGCTCACTACTAAAGTCCTGTCTGCCTCTTTCACACACACACACACACACACACCCCCCCTATGGACAGTGGCAGAGTAGAAACTAACAGATGGCAGTTTAAAACTCCCATGAGGAAAAGGGAAGATGGGAAAACACAGCAGCCACTTGTCCACAGCAATGACCCAAGTTCCCCTCCCCGGACTGAACAAACATCCTTGGTGTGATCCTGCTCCTGCCCACTGTGAAGTTCTTCCTTCTTTCTTATACTGAAATGAGTGGCAAAGAGCAGACCTTCCTTGGGAGCTGTACAGCTTTAGTAACTCACTTCCTGCTTGGGACATATCTAGGGGATTAGGGTTGTTCTGGGGAAGGAAAGAATTATAGGCTTCTGGCTACTTGGTTCTAGCTGATTCCATGTATATGTAACTATGGCCAAAGAGCTCATTCAGACTTGTGTTTTTTTAACTGATCTTATATTTACTCACCTTTGTGCTCCCCTCCCCACTCTCTCTCTCTAATTTTGGCTCCCTTGAAATGATCTGCAACAAGAGGTTTCAGTGGAATAGCAAAACCCTTCATCAGATTTTGGCTTCTGAATCAGCTCCCATATCTGGACAAGAAGTCTTACTGGGACACAGTTGGGAAGTCTGAGGGCTATAATATTATCACCTGCTAAGGCTGCCCCTTAAAACATGAGTCACCTTTTGTAATTCATTCGCCTGAGGTCATCAGTCTAGAAGTAGCAAAATGTTTGTTGATTACATCAACATTCTGTGTTTTCCCAACCAGTTTCACTAAAATTTCTGGATTTCATACCATCCAGTTTATCTTCCCAAGACTTCACTGTAGACAATTTTCCCGAATAGTTTGCCATCACATAGCCAGAATCCCCAGATTTCTAGTTTGCAATGTTTTTCCTTGTTTCCCACTACCAGATCACCAAACCACTTATTTTTGGCTTTGTTATGATAGCACCCCACTTCTGATTGCAAATTCTGTGTCCGGTAGGCTATAACACAAGCTGCTATCACAATAAAACCCAAAGTACAGTGACCTAAACAGGACACATTTGTCATATTTTAACAATTTTAAAATATTGTTTTCACTTTTAAGCAATTCTGAAATGGGAATGTGCCTTATCATTAATTGTATCTTCAGGTTATGTCATTGCTTGATTGACTATGTGTGCTTTTCCTCTTGAGGCTATATGAAATAATAGGGTTCTTGCAACTGATGGCATCTCAGATTGGATCTCTCTCTCTCACAGAACAGTCCAAACATTGACAATCCAAGATGAATAGAGCAGTTCTATCATCCTTAATGTGAGACTCCCCTATTTAGATTCAAGGTGGCTACTCCAATTCCTCCCTCACTTACTGGCCAACAAAAATGAGGAAGGACTTATGGAAGTTCATGTTCATTTCTTTTAAAGACACAACTTAGGAATACTACATATTATTTCTACCCCAGCCATTAGCCATCCATTAATCATACGTTCAGTCATAACTTCAAACAAAAAAGTCTTAGAAAGTAGTCTTTATCTGGACAAGAATGCGCCCAGCTAAAACTCAGTTGGTTTTTTAATGAAAGGAAAGAGAAAGAATGGATATCAGGAATGAATTAACTGCCTTTCCCACACCTCTACTTCCAAATTCCTGTTTCCGCAGTTTATCTCCCAACTCATTGTTTATCAACCCCAATCAGTACCTTGATCCCCCAAATTCCCTCCCTCAGGTACTTTGTATTTGAGAGGTTGACTTTATGAAGCCATGGCTTTGGGGAGGCAAGATTGCCATCACAACAATGACAGCAACTTCAAGCTAGATAGTGGACATCCCTCTTCTTGTCTTCCTGCAACCCAACCGACTGTAGGCTGGTGCCTTTTCCAGGCTGACCGTCTCCTCTCTCCTCACCCTCTGTGCTCTCTCTTCTGACACCACTCTCTCATATGTCAATCCATGTCCAGTGTAAGGCAAGTCTGCTCTCCCTTCCCTTCCCCTCAGCCCTCTGAACCTGTGCCTTCTGAGCCTCCCTTTTATCACTAACAGCATCAAGGATTTTTCCTAAATAGACACCTTTCCCCAAAAGAATTCCGATGGAGTCACCTGTAAAGACAATAACACTACCATAGTGCTTCAAAAAGCCTGTTGGGAACCCAGGGAAGGATATCAAAGTCAAGGCCAGATGCTTGAAATTCTACCAGATGTCACCTGACACAAATCTAACATGGAAAAAGTGGGATTCAGGAAATCCACAGAGCTGAGCATTCTCCTAAAACATTGTGTGTCGTTTTGAGAACAAGTCCACAAAATGATATGTATTTTCTGCCTTGTTAGCCCTCTAACAATATCATGTTCTTTATTTGTTTGCCAGCTTCCACACATTGACGAGGGTATCTGCTCAGCTGTAAAAGCCATACAGTTCTTCCTTAGATGCTAGTAATGAGGTACTGATGTGCCCCAGCTCCAGAAGGCTGCCATTTATCCTTCCCCTGGTCTTTCTAGTGCCTGACTTCCCTGGTGGCTCAGAAGGTAAAGAATCTGCCTGCAATGTGGGAGATTCGGGTTCGATCCCTGGGTCAGGAAGTTCCTTTCTCCAGTTCCCCTGGAGAAAGGAAAGGCAACCCACTCTAGTATTCTTGCCTGAAGAATTCCATAGACAAAGGAACCCAGAGAGCTACAGTCCATACGATTGCAGAGTCAGACACAAGTGAGCAACGAACTTACACACATGCCAGCTATTTATAGTCTCTTTCCTGGTGCCTGAGTATCTTGGGTATCTGTTATTCATATTCTCTTTCCCCCCATTTTATTTGAACTGAAAACATGTCTGTCGGTGCTGGGATTAATATGCACAAGATTCATCCAGCGTGGGGCCTGATACCATCAATGCTTTCCATCCGGCTTTCCCAGCATCTGTAGCTCACTACCAGGCTTGGGAATTCCAAGTGGGACAGAACTCAGATCCTGCCAGCCTATGAGCACAGACATAGTGGGCTCTAGCAGCTTCCAACAGTGATGCGTAACACTGGGCATCCGAGAGGTGGTGAGAATCTGGCGGCCTCACGCCATTCATTGTCAGTCTCCAGGTTTGGGTCAGTTCCTGTAATGGCTGAATCACACTGGTAACATCCTCTTTTAATAAGAAGTAGACTTTTCACATTTTGCTTTCATGAAATTATATGTGAATACCTCATATGGTCAAGAGAAAGCAGTTCTGCATGCCTATATTTAAATGCTGCAAATAATTCCTGCTTGCTCTAATTCTATCCAGATGTGGATACTCCATGCCCATGTAAATGAGATGGCTGGCTTTCTTTTCGGCCTTGTCGAGAATCTGCATTCTGACTCGCACAGAAAAAAGAAAAAAAAATGGAAAGAATGTGCGGCAACTACACACAAGACATGCTATTTTAATAGTACCAGCTCTGTTGAAGGGAAAATCAGTGCTTTTGTGCTGCAGACAACAGCATTTGCATTTTGAGGGGCTAGACATCACAGCTCAGTAAGGACCGTGCCCCCCATGGCCTTTCATCCTGGGTGTCAGCTTTTTCTGTGGTTGGATTTCTCCTTTGGGTTCTAAGTATTTTTGACTAGGAGCCACATCTGTTCTCTGCCCCCAGCCTGGCTGCGGTGACTTTCTAAAAGGGAAGAATTATTTTGAGATAATGGGTCCTCTGTCGTGCCTACAGCATTTTTCCATTCTATGCCTCTCTCTCTCGAGCAGTGAGCTGCAGTCAGGCAACTGTGGGCACCCAAAACCCAGAACACAAAAAGCAATTCACACGGCCCATCGTGTTTTGTGTTCCACAGAGTGTCTCCTTTAAAACACAACTCACCAAAGGCCCATTTCACAAAACTGGGCTCTTACAAAATGGAAAAAATAAAGAAGGGAAAAAGGCATTTGTTCTCATTTTTTACATTCTTGAGTCATTTACTGATGGACCTTTGGATAAGCTGGTTCCATAACTGACAGAATTGAATCAATCTTCAATCCACCTTCGCCCCAATCTCATCCTTCCTGCTTTGAGACAGCAGGGGGAAGAAAACCCACAGATGGTGGAGGTGCCTGGAGGCACCAGGAGTAACCACCCTGCCTTTCCTCAAGATGGCCTCGAAGCAGCTCCACAAGGCTCGTCCAGCTCTGCTGGAAACCCAGCCCCTTACCACCATCTCAGATGCCACCGCAGTCAGTCTATGACTTTTGACATGTGTATTCATTTACCCTGAACTAAATGTGAGCTGAGAGATGAAATTCAGAATAAATGGAATCAATCACCACTGGGACTATCATTAACCATAAATTCCTTAGAACAATAAAACCACATTATACTGACCAAGTTTGCTATGCTAAGTCACTTCAGTCGTGTCCGACTCTGTGCGACCCCATAGACGGCAGCCCACCAGGCTCCCCCGTCCCGGGATTCTCCAGGCAAGAACACTGGAGTGGGTTGCCATTTCCTTCTCCGCAGTTTACAGAGTGCTTTCTAGGCAACCTCGTGCTTGATCCTCATGGGCGTTGTCTGAGGCAGGCAGGGCAAACTTACTACTCAGGTGTTCCAGGTGAGAAACAGAAAACACAGGGAAGCGTGTTAACCCCCCAGGGTATCAGAACTCACAAGAGAAAGAGATGAACTCAGCCCAGGGCTTCTGTTTTCCTGCTCCCAACTATTTTCACCACATTTTAAACAGACACCCCTCCCAGAGTCACTGTCTCTACCTTCCAATTGTCTACCTCGGGAGTGTCCCAAAGAGGGCCGTTTACTGGGAACAGGGCACCCAGCTGTCCCAGTTCACCTGGAGTCCCAGTGCTAAAAGCAGGACTGTCCTGAACAAACCAGGACAGTTGGTGGTCACCACAGGCAGGCCCTCCAGCCCAGGTGGGGCTCGTAATAGCCACACTTCCCCCGCCCCCGATCAGCAGATGCCATTCTCAGACCAAGTATGCTTCTTCCCGGGATGCCTCTAGCACATGCTTCCAGATGATGGAGAAATCCAAAGGGCCCGGGCTTTTGAGGAAACATGCAGGAATCCTTCAGCAGCCCTGTCCTCTGAAGCACCAATGCTAGACTATTCACAGAGCAGTGACTCGGCTCCTCAGAGTGTGTCCATCACAAATAACGCTGAACCCATTTTTTCTGTGCTGTCAGAGAACTTCCCTCCCACCTGGCTGGACTGAAGCCCTGGGACAATGTACGACCACTGGGCAGATTGAGTAGGAAGTGAAAAAATAAAAAATAATAAGACATACATTTGTGAATTCCACCCCCCCGACCCCGCAATACCCTGAGCATCTGGTAGCTGAGTTACTCTACCAAAGAGAGGACTGATGCTAACATTTTTGTGTAACGTCTGGACTCAAAACAGAACAAGCCCTCTATGCTCTAGGCTCTTGATGCTAAAGCTAGCCTGATGTCAAGCCAAGTGTGACAATGGGTATCAAAATCCCTTAAAAATGCTTCAAAGAATTTTAGCTTAAGAAAACAATCAGGGACATGTAAATTAATATGCATATTGTTAAGATCATCAGAGCAGGAAAATCCTCTTGCCATGCTACATTTGCTGCTGAGGGTTCAGGAAGGTCTGAGTATGTTTGGAGCACCCATAGGGCTGGCTGCAAGAGAACCGGAGTTGTGTTTCCTGTTGGGGATCAGAAATAGCCAGTAATTGGGAGATTGGGATTGACACATTTACACTATTGATACTATGTACAAAATAGATAACTAATGAGAACATATTGTATAGAGAAGGAATGTCTATTCAGTGCTCTGTGGTGACCTAAATGGGAAGGAAATTCAAAAACACAAGGATTGGAAATTCAAAAACACAAGGATTGGAACATGTATATGCATATGCATATGTATATGTATATGCATATGTATACACTTATGTATATGTATAGGTAGGCTGCAGTCCATGGGGTCGCTAAGAGTCGGACACGACTGAGCGACTTCACTTTCACTTTTCACTTTCATGCATTGGAGAAGGAAATGACAACCCACTCCAGTGTTCTTGCCTGGAGAATCCCAGGGACGGGGGAGCCTGGTGGGCTGCCGTCTATGGGGTCGCACAGAGTCGGACACGACTGAAGCGACTTGGCAGCAGCAGCAGCGTGTATATGTATATGTATTGTGGGCTGCCCTGGTGGCTCAGTGGTAAAGAACTCGCCTGCCAATGCAGGAGATATAGGCTCAATCCCTGGGTTGGGAAAATCCCCTGGAGGAGAAAATAGCAACCCACTCCAGTATTCTTGCCCAGAAAATCCCATAAACAGAGGAGCCTGGAAGGCTACAGTCCATGAAGTCACAAAGAGTCAGACACGACCTAGCAACTGAGCATGAATACATATGTGTATATCTATATGTATAACTGATTCACTTTGCTTCACAGCAGAAACTAACACAACATTGTAAAGCAACCATATACCAATAAAAATTAATAAAAGAAAGAAAGAAGGCAAGCGAAGCTTGTATGGGGCACTGGTTGAGTACATGTATATTAATACAGCACACAGAGAAATGCATACAGATGTCCCAGACCTTACCAGACAAATAAAAGTAATCATCATCACCATCATCATCTTCAAATGTATCTCTCTAACTCCCCTTTTAGAGTCTAATTTCCTTGGGGAAAGAAATCTTTATCTGTCTTGTTCACCTTGATACCTTAGCACTTAGAAGAATATCTGGCTTATAGTACGCACTTGGTAAATATTTATCAGGTAATTGATGGCTGTCACAACACAGATTCTTATCAGGATAATTCCTAGAAATTAGGCCATTTCAAAATATTCCTCCATAATTTTAGAAAGTTTTCCAAAGATTGTCTTATGTATCCCACCATCAGCATCTCCCAGCATTCAGCATGCTGGTCCCCTTGTCAATGTCCTCTGACCACGAAACTTCAGCCGTCACCGTTGCTTTCAGTCAAAACCTCATCACCTATGCCCTGGATTGACTTCCAATAGTTAAACAGCCAAACTACTGCCAGGTTTAAGTCAGAGGTTGAAAAAATGTCCTCCTCTCCAATTCTGGACCTTCCTTTGTCACTAGGGCCCAGAGGAGCTCTGTTTGGGCCAGAGACTGACTGTCTCTCTTGACTTCTGTGATTTTCTGATTTGGGGCCCTCATTGTTCTAACCATAAATGTTCAAATCCAATAAAAGACTTAGGCAGGGATAAAATACTATATTGCTCATCCCAGCCTTTCTGCTTTCCTCATTGGTCCAAACTCCCCCCATCTCTACCATGATAAAACAAAACTCCCCTTGCATTATAATGTGCAAATTGACTCCAAGGAAAGGGAGAGATGCGGCCACATTTTTAGCACTTACTGCATCTGGTCCTCAGCTCAGCCAGTCCAACAAAACTCAAGGTGGAATGGAGAGTTAGGGACAGCAGAGTTCCAAGGGCTCATAAACAACAGTCCTCTTTTCCTGCTCAACCTAAAAGACAAAGGCGAATGAAGACTCGATTCTCACTTTTCTTGATGCAAGGCTGAGCAAAAAGCTAATTCTCGTATATTGTGGTTTACATCAGGTGGTAAACAAATTTCCTAATCCTGGACTCCTAACCAGTATGATTTAACCATCCAGCCTCCCCAGCAAGCTCCCATAGACTTACCCCTGAGCTTGCAGCATGACTGAGAGCAAGTGGAGCCACACGTTCCTGGCAGGGCACACTCCAACAGAAGGAGGAGCTGGGCGCTTCATACCTAATTCCTCTCCCAAACTTGCCAGTCCAGAGACATCCCCTCTCCCCAGGAGTCAAGCTGGGGATAGGAATGAGAGTCTAGGAGTGTTATAGCCAGAGGTGGGGGCAGGGTGGGGAGCTGTTCCTCACCATGCAAAGCAATGCCAATAATAGGAAATAAATTTCTCCCGACAACAGAAATATAGAGCTATAGGAAATGTAAAAACTCTAGGTCAACTGTTTTGATTCCCAGGTCATGAAATTATGAGTGATTTTTAGTTTCCTCCATGAATGCATTCTGTGTGTGTGTGTTTGTGTGTATGAAAATGTGTGTGCATATACATTTTCTATACATATGCAATTTGTTTGAAAAATTGGAAAAGAAAAATAAATAAAATTGGGAAAGAAAAGGAATCATTCAAGGTTATAGTTCAAATAAAATGAAGGAAAGAAAAAGAAAGAAAATCTCACTTCCAGACAGTAACTGAGATGACCATGAGATTTTCTTTCTCTTTTCTTGATTTTATTTGAAATATAACCTTGAATAATTAACTCAGCTACTGTCTAAAAGAAACATGGACCTTGACAACTGATGGCATTGTATCTACATTGGTGGCCCACTCATATCATGGAAATGAACTTTAAGCCTCAGGCGCAGGGAAGAAAGATTGTTCAGAAAATTGCAGGCTAAAGACTAGACATCCAGCAAAACTATGTTCAGTGGTGCTCTCCAAAGACATGAAGAGGGCCCACGATCTCCTCTAACCAGTTGCTGAAGATTCCAAGAAAAAAAGACTGTAAACCCCTAGAGAGATGCTTCTTGGGTATGAGGATGTGAGGTTGTTCGTGCGGAGGGGCAGAAGGAACCTGAAACAGTGGAATCACAGAAGTTCTGAGCTGGGACAATCCCTGGGGAAGGGAGAGAACCTGGTGTTCAGCCATCTAAATTCACTGTTGAAGAAAGAGCAAATGGAATGCAAAGTGATACGAGGAGTCTTCCACAATTCTTTAGCAGCATCAAGGCGTCTTCCACTTTTCTTCCCGCTTTTTTCAGTGAGAAATGAAAAATGTCAGGTGGCCAAGAGTAGAAGAATTGACATGTTAAGAATCAAATTGTAAGAAAGTGTCTGGTCTTAAGAACACTCCTCTTCATAAAAGCAACCAGGTGGTCAATGCAGTTTGCAGGGCCCACACAAGAGAGCTGAAGAATAATGAGTTGCATCCTGTTTCCAAAATGTGGTCAGTGGGCTCTACATCCAAGGGATAGAAACAGGTCTGATGTGGGAGAAGAGGAGGGAAGAGTGGCTGAGAAAGATGGGGTTGAACAACATTTTAAATGATTTCTGATTGCTAATGTGTTTGTGAATTTGTATCTCAAATAGCTTCAACCAATGAAACTTTCCATACCTTGTAGGACTAATGATGGATAGATATAATTTGGATAATGTTAGGATAGAAAGCCATGGCCTTAGGCAAAACCCTTAATTTATTTGCAGCAGAGGTGCAGCCTAAGTTGTCCATGGCTGTTGCCCTCAGTCCTGTACCGAGTCTTTCTTAAGATAGTTAGAAATTCTACTCGGGAATGTTCCTGAACAGTAATCTGCTATTTGAGAACCACATGTCTGTTTATTTTCATGTTGCTAATTTTCTTGCTTCATCATCTGTGATTCAAAAATTCTTTTTCTGCACTGTAAAAGATAATGAAATATCTTCCTTAAAACTCCAGCCTTATTTTGATCACAAGCTTCTCTTTTGATGGACTATGGCATGGTGCCAAAGAAAGCCAGGAAGAAAATCAGTAATGCCTGATAGAGGAACCTCGACAGGAAACAAATCAACCCACCTCAATCTGAACAGTATCTGGTCAATCACTTCTAAATGACAGCCCTGCAAGAAAGTACAAGCTATTGATTTTGGGGCTGCTTTTATATTAAAAAAAAAAAAAGTTCCTTTGTCAAATTGGAGTTTCAAAAGGCATCTGTGTCTGGGATAAAGCAGGTGCCTTTAGATATCACTTGGAAGAGAAGTAGGTGGCAGGGCTTCCCCAGGGCACAGCGGTAAAGAATCCACCTGCAATGCATGAGCCTCTGAAGACACAGGTTTGATCCTTAGGTCAGGAAGATCCCCTGGAGCAGGGCATGGCAACCCACTCCAGTATTCTTGCCTGAAGAATTTCATGGACAGAGGAGCCTGGCAAGGTTAGAGGCCATGGACTTGCAAAAAGTGGGACACAGCTAAAGCAACTTACCATGCATGCACTCAGGAGGCAAACTAAAGATTGTATATAAATATACAATCTTGTATGTGGATCTTGCTATACATAGGCTATTTTCTTAGCAGTTCCCAAATGTATAATAAAGAAATAAACTAAAATTTTATCTAAATTATTATCAGGATCTGCAGAGCCAATAGCTAAATCTAGATACCAATAAAAGTCAAAGCCAAAGAAATAATTGTTGCTGTTGTTTAGTTACTTAGTCATGTCCAGCTCTTTGTGACCCCATAGACTATAGCCCTCCAGGCTCCTCTGTCTATGAGATTTCCCAGGCAAGAATACTGGAGTGGGTTACCATTTCCTGCTCCAGGGGTTCTTCCCAACCCAGGGATCGAACCCGAGGCTCCTGCTGCATCTCCTGCTTCATAGGCAGATTCTTTACCACTGAACCACCGAGGAAGCCAAAGAAATAATACATATACACAAACTTGGTCAAGAGAGTAAAGAATGAGTGTCACTGAACCCATGAATGACAGAATGTTTTTCTTTGTTTCAAACCTACCTCTAGGTATGGGAATATTCACGATGAATGTGACTAAAAATGTATGTAGAGCAGTCTTGCTGAAGTTCTTAAGCCGTCCAAACCATCAGATGCATGTCACTTCTAGTGAAGGCAATTGAAAACTTAGAATATGCAGCCTTTGATACAAGATCCTTTTCTTCTGCAAGAAAATACCACAATGCCCACCCCTAGACTAGACGGTCAACTAGTGGTCCTACAGAGAGAAACCAAGGCCAGTGACTTCAGTAGCCACAAAGAGGTGTAATTATTGATTGTGTACAGTTTAGATTAAACTCTGGCACATCTGCAGTCGGGAGAACAAGTAGCAAACTATTTTAACATATGCCTCTAGCTTCACACTCGTTTTTAAAAATTTTTGTCTTGTGTTCTTTAAGTAACACATCGTGCTGTTCTCATGGTCATCAGGAAGAGAAAATTGGCCCTCGTGGTCTACAAGCCCTCTGTTTCATAAACAGGAGACTGTCTTAGCA
Source organism: Bos taurus (assembly GCF_002263795.3). Classification (NCBI taxonomy): domain Eukaryota; kingdom Metazoa; phylum Chordata; class Mammalia; order Artiodactyla; family Bovidae; genus Bos; species Bos taurus. The sequence continues at coordinate 9,767,886 of NC_037353.1, read as the reverse complement.
AGTGCTTTCTCAAGACAACATCATCAAAGAAATATTTATCCTTGAAAATACAAACATCAATAGAACATAATTAATTAATTTCTTAATTTTTGTCTCCCCTGCTGTGAAAATTAATCTGCATTTGCATTTTAGAAAGAGCTTTGATTTTGCCTGGGGCGGGGGCAGAATCGGCACTGCATAGAGGAGTGGAAGTGGTGGCTCTATAGAAATTATAGGCTGCAAAAGGAGCTATAAGGGAGGAGAGCTGGGAAGAGGAAACAAAGCAAGGTGGGACCGGGTCTCTGGGAGGAGGGGGAGGGCCAAGTCCAGCTAAGTTCCCCATTCTTCTACACCCGCTTCCCCATTCATTCTTCCCCATTCATTCCCCGCTACATACTTGGGTTCTAGGTGTTTCCTGAATTTCAAGCTCTGGTCCCTTCCTGCATTCATAGAAAAAAAAGATTTTTTTTTTAATTTACTAGGAAGTGACAATACTACTTCATAGCAGGTATTTCATACAAGATAAGATACACATGTAGAACTGAGAGTCAGACACACAAAGGAAAACAAGACAAAGAGAGAGGAAGCAGTGTGAGAAAACCTGCCCATACACAAAACCTTCTAAATTAAAAAAAAAAAAAATCAAGGGTAATGAAGACACACCTATGGCCAACAGGCACATGAAAGAACATTGTGTGTGAGCATGCTCAGTTTTGACTGTCTGCAACCCAATGACTGTATTCCACATGGGGAATTATTACAGAAATGCAAATCAAAACAAAAATGAGGTACCCCTCAAAAACCCTACAAACCATAAACGCTGGAGAGGGTGTGGAGAAAAGGGAGCCCTGTTACCCTATTGGTGGGAATGTAAGCTGATCCAGTCATTCTGGAGAACAGTATGGAGATTCCTTAAGAAAGTAAAAAACAGACTTACTACATGATCCTGCAATCCCACTCTGGAGAATAGATGTGGAAAAAGATGAAAATTCTAATTCCAAAAGATACATGCACCACAATGCTTATATGAGCACTATTCACAATAGCTAAGAAATAGTAGTTACCTACATGTCATTGGAAGGACTGATGCTGAGGCTGAAACTCCAATATTTTGGCCTCCTCATGCGAAGAGTTGACTCACTGGAAAAGACTCTGATGCTGGGAGGGATTGGGGGCAGGAGGAGAAGGGGACGACAGAGGATGAGATGGCTGGATGGCATCACCGACTCAATGCACATGAGTTTGGGTGAACTCCGGGAGTTGGTGATGGACAGGGTGGCCTGGTGTGCTACAGTTCAGGGGGTCGCAAAGAGCCAGACACGACTGAGTAACTGAATTGAACTGAACGGATGTGTCCATCAACAGAGGAATGAATAAACAAGATGTGTGTATACACCCACCGTGGAATATTACTCAGCTGCATAAAAGAATGAAATAATGTCATTTACAGCAACACTGATGGATCTAGAGATCATCACACTAAGTGAAGTAAGTCAGAGGAAGACAAATCCTATGTACTGATGGTATCACTTATGTGCGAATCTAAAAAAATAATAATATAAATCAATTGATTTACAAAACGGAAACAGACTCACAGATATAGAAAACAAACCTAAGGTTACCAGAGGGGGAAAGGGAAGAGAGGGACAGATTAGGAGTACAGGAGTAATAGACACATGCCACTGTATATAAAATAGATGAACATCGAGGATTTACTGTATAGCACAGAGAACAATATCCAATATCTTATAATAATCTATAAAGGGAAAGAATCTGAAGCTGTACACCAGAAACTAACAGAATAGCATTAATCAAATACAGTTAAATTTTGTAAAATGTTTTAAAAACAATTTCCTCAAGGGCAACATACTATGTCCCTGTGAATAAATGCGGTTTTACTTCCCCCTCCACCTAAAAAAAAAAAAAAAACAGGAAGGAAATGAACCTCCACAGCTAAGATGGGCAGAGGAGTGTTGGAGATCCAGCTGGATGGGTTGAGGAGGAGGAACTTCCCACAAGTCGCTGAGATCTCGAACTGGGGCGCTGAGACTCAGAGAGCAGACCAAGCTTTGGCCATGATGGCTCAGGGTCCAGGATCAAAGATGGGAAAATGGGACCCAGCCGTGGACTGTTCTATGGGGAAGCTGGTGGCCTCACCTGGGGGTGTCTCATGCAGACACTTGATATGTTCACCTGTCTTAAGAGGAATGTGAAAAGGGCCCAGATTTAGCAACTAAACACAAAGCCCCACAAGCATAATAAGACTAAAATTAGGGCATGGGAAAGAGAGCAGAAAAAGCAGGGAATAAACCTGATGGGAACAAAGAGAGCATTTACAGAGAAGGGACCCAAGTGTTCTCATGTATGGGCATCCTGGACATTTGAAGTCAGTTAGTCATTTCTGACTCATTAGAAAAGACACTGATGCTGGGAAAGATTGAAGGAAGGAGGAGAGAAGAGGATGACAGAGGACGAGATAGTTGGATGACATTAGCGACTCAACGAAAGTGAGTTTGAGCAAGCTCCAGGAGGTGGTGAAGGACATTGAAGCCTGGCTTCAGTCCATGGGGTCACAAAGAGTCAGACACAACTGAGTGACTGAACGACAACAAATCATTCCTGAAATTTCTGATCCTGTGGACTTCTCCAGAGGAAGACAGGACCTGTCCTCATCTGTAAGGGTAATAATCTCCTTTGCTGAGCATTTTATTTACTATGATCTGATGATATCATATGTGATATGATATAAGTCTGTGCCTCCATCAAACTGCAGCATTCAAATTATGTAAGACTTTGGGGTAGAAGGACATGTCAAAAGCCACAATTGCTGTATTTACTCAACACAGATACATTTCAAAAGAAAATATAAGCAATGCCCTTGCATTTTGCAAAAGCAATCCCATTGAAACATAAAGAAGTTTACACAGTCTTTATCACGCTGCAAGATGTTTTCATTTTGTTTGGTCCATGTCCCAAACTGTATTTTGTTTTCAACTTCTGCTCATTCTCTTTTGTTTGTGAAGGGCTATGTCAGGCTGAGTCTCCTTTTCCTCAAACATCCTAGTTCCAAATGAATTATTGATTAGAGAAAAAGGAATGCTATCATGTGGGTGCCTGGCAGTCTTCCTTGGTTCCAGTTGTGTGCTTACCATCAGTTCTTCCTAATCTTTTTCTGAAAAGCAAACATATTAAGTTAAAGGAAGGAGGGAGCAGAGTGTGGAATGGTGGGTGTGGAAGGGAAATGGTGAAGGTATAGAGCTGCTGGCATCCTGTCAAGGCGGTGATATAAGAGGAATTGGCTGTGTTTTTCAGAAAGATCTGCTAGAATCAGCGGCTTCCATAGGTGATGGCTGGCAAAGTATTGATAGCATCAGAGGTTTTGAAGCATGGAAGTCAGAAAGGGCTAGAAGAGTAATCAAAAGAACAGCCCTTGACTGTAAACTTGACTGTGGCTCTTCTAAATAGAAAATCATGCCAAGAGTTTGGGATAGTCTGTGTAAGATATTGTAGGGGAAAAAAAAAAGTAATATATGTTTATGAGTGGGATAAAGTTGGATAAATCTGAAATGCTCCTAGACTGAGTCACACACCACGGCAAAGATGACTAGAAATGACCATAGGAAAGAAACAGGAAGTAGCCTGGAAGAAATCTGAGACTGAGGAATTTTTCCTTGTGTAGGGCAAGCACACCCAAGGAAACAGATATTTTGCAATAAAGAGGAAGTCCAGAGATAAAATGAAATATTCACAAATCCTGAAACTATTCCAACAACCCTGAGAAGCCCTTATCAGCAGTACTTCTTACCTGAGCAGACCAGGCAGCAGTTTTCCATCTGAGATGGTGCCCAGGGAAGGGGAAAGAAAAATAGCAGCCACTGGGGATCTGTGCAAGGTGTCATCTTGGTCATTTCGATTCTAGAAGTACAGTGGCTGATTTTCCTAATAATAACAAAGAAAATAGTTTGGCTGCTTCCTTTCCAAAGATCAGGGGAAGCATTTCTCCCCAGTAAGGAGTCAGGCCATTACAAGTGATATGTGAACTATCGTGATGTCGAAGACTCAAATTTCACCAGTGATCTCCAAGATCCTATAGACAAAGATGCCAGTGATCCAGAACCATCAGGAAAAGCAACATAAAAAGTTTTTGTTGGAAAAGCTTCACAGGAAAAGCTGTGAAGTTTCCTAAGTCCACTTAGGAAGGGCCCAGCCAGGAAAGCCACATTAGGGAGACAAAGGTAGGAGGTAGACTCCAATGTGGTCCTATAAATTAATCCTAGACAGAGTATTAACCTCATGTATTTCTGAGACCTCTTCAGCTTGCAAAAAAATGCTTTTGTAGGCATTATCCCATATAATTTCTGAACTCAGAGGTCCTGTCTTCAAGATCAGGGCCCCACCAGTTCTTAGCCATGGTGATCTTGGTCCATCACCTCTATTAATTAGTGTTCTTACCTGCAAAACAGGGATGATAAGGCTATTGACTTCCAACATTAATATAAGGATTAAGCGAGATAATATGCAGATGATACCTGAAAAAAAATAGTAAGTTCTCAATATATTTGACCTACTTTTTAAAGTTATTATTAAACCTCACACTAACACTGTGAGGAGGCAGGGCAGATATTACCATCCTCATGTTACAATGAGGAAACATAGGTGCAGAAAATTACTTGCCTAACCCTATAATCATGTAGCCCCTCAAAGCAAGAGACTAGGAAGCATGTTGCACAATCAAGAATCAGAGTGCTCAGGGCTTTCCTGGTGGCGCAGTAGTAAAGAATCCACCTGCCAATGCAGGAGACACAGGTTCAATCCCTGATCCTGGAAGATTCCACATGCCTTGGAGCAGCTAAGCCCATGCGCCACAACTACTGAGCCTGTGCTCTAGAGCCCAGGAGCCACAGCCCCTGAAGCCTGAATGCCCTGGGGCCCATGCTCCTCAATGAGAGAAGCCACCACAATGAGAAGCCCTCGCATCACAACTAAAGAGTAGCCCATATTCTCCTCAACTAGAGGAAAGTCCACATAGCAACGAAGATTAGGCACAGGCAAAAATAAATAAAATAAAAATTTTTTTAATTGTATAAAAGTAAGAGTGCTCAGACAGTGGCTCCTGGCATTGTGTATCCAGGTGTTTTCCTTCCCCAGGCAGCTGGGGACGGGTCAGAGGAGAAAATGAGTTTCAGATTTTTAAACCAAAGGAAAATTTGACAGAAAGTCTTCCAGCATTTTCTTTGCCTCTCAGATTCAGGACTTCTCTGATTCCCACTGAGGAAGTTTTAAGTTATAGAATCAGAAGGATCTCAGGAGATAGTCAGGTGCCAAAAGGAAAGGGGAGGATGGTACCCACAGGAGAAAGATGTGCCACGATCGAAGCCTGGACACCCTTGATCACACATGTGGTGCTGAGGGGGACTTCTTGCCACAAGCCAGCAGGGCCAAGTGCATGTGGCTGAGTTTGGTCCTATCTCTCAGTTCATACTGTAAAACATCAGGGCTTTCTGGAATCCCTGTGGACTGACTCATTGTGGAGAGAGCTGAGTACTCCTTAAAGCACCCAAAACTTCTTTAAAAATATATTTCTTATTACCCTTGTAAAGAAAATGTGCTAATAGATCACAATTATCTTGGCTTCCTAAGCAGAGTACATTGAATACAACTCAACCTCTCTTTGACAATTCAAAGACATCACCATGAAAACGAAGTCGTGTCCAACTCTTAGCAACCCCGTGGACTGTAGCCCACCAGATCCTCCATCCATGGGATTTTCCAGGCAAGAATACTGGAGTGGGTTCCCATTTCCTTCTCCAGGGGTTCTTCCTGACCCTAGGATCAAACCTGGGCCTCCCGCATTTCAGGCAGACTCTTTACCTGAACATCCATTATTATCCCAGGTTGTATATAGCCATCTTCTTGGGATATTTTGAAGTGTAGTAGAAATGGGTTTCCACCAAGCTAAATAATTCCAGATTACTGTACTTTCTTGGTACTTCTCTGTGCTTCTTTAATATTATTTTTGCCTTGCCTCTTAGCACCATCTTTTCTTTTGCCTTTATCTGTCTCTTGTCCTCTCCAAACTGCTTTAACTTGCCTTTTCTCATCTACTAAGACAGCCAAGCTCTATAAAATAGGTTGTAAAGTAAGCACAAATAACACCTTTAAAGGGTAAATTTTATGATATGTGAATTATATCTCAATAAAGCTATTTTTAAAGTGAATTGCAGATTGTAAAATCTTACAAAAGGTGAGATATCACATCATGCTGTTTATACTGATAATAAACCATTTCACTCTTTTATTTAAACGTTAAAAAAAGTACAAATAGGCTCCAAGTGAGGGCTTAGAAGTTTTCCATAAGTAATATGTCTGAGTGTTAAGGTATGGTCCTTCACACATCTATTTTTGTTTACTTGACTTTGGGGCATAGTTCTTAATTCTGTAAGTAAAGCTTATTTTAGAGAGATGTAGTATCTAGATTTTTTTTTATTATTACAGTCTCTCCTCTTTTCCCTTGTTCATTCATCTGGCATTTTTAATAGAATGGCCTACTATGTGGTGGTGCTGCTGCTGCTAAGTCGCTTCAGTCGTGTCCGACTCTGTGTGACCCCATAGACGGCAGCCCACCAGGCTCCCCCGTCCTGGCATTCTCCAGGCCAGAACACTGGAGTGGGTTGCCATTTCCTTCTCCAATGCATGAAAGTGAAAAGTGAAAGTGAAGTCGCTCAGTCATGTCCGACCCTCAGAGACCGCATGGACTGCAGCCTTCCAGGCTCCTCTATCCATGGGATTTTCCAGGCAAGAGTACTGGAGTGGGGTGCCATTGCCTTCTCTGCTACTATGTGCTAGGCCCTAGAAATGAAGATAAATCTCTAAGTGACTCAGAGTTTCTTTGTGTGGACTTTAGGTGTAAATCTGTAGGAAGTATGAGTTTTGATCTCTTTGATTTGCAATCTCATAACATCTCCGTGACTCTCAAATCCATTCAGCCGCCAGGAAAGCATCATAACTACCCCCTGGGAGGCCAGCCCACTGCTGGAAATCTGGTCCTGAGTGGGTGTCCTAGATCGGAAGAGAATGCTAAGGAAGTGAACAAGAACTACTTTCTTTCTTGCTTTTGGAGATGAGAACTTTTAACACTCCCTTAACACATTCCACATATACAGAACAGTATTTCTGTTTGCTTGTTTTACAGTTTACATTATTTATGTATTTATTTTTAATTGAAGGATAATTGCTTTAGAATATCGTGTTGATTTCTGCCATACATCCACATGAATCAGCCAAAGGTATATATACATCCCCTGCTCTTGACCCTCCCTCCCACCTCCCACCCATGCCACCCCTCCAGGTAGTCACAGGGCCCTGGGTTTGCGTCTGCATCATACAGTAAATTCTCACTACCTAGTGACATATGGTTATGTGTATGTTTCCATGCTACTTTCTCAACTTGTCCCACCCTCTCCTTCCCCCACTGTGTTTACAACTCTGGAGAACTACTTTGAACTGTTGCCTTCTCTAGTATTTTTCCATGGAGCAGCACCTAGAACTCTGTTACTCAAAGTATCGTTCAGATCAGCAGCATCAGCGTTACCTGGTAGCGTGTAAGAAATACAGAATCTTAAACTCCACCCAAGACCTATTAAATTAGAATCAGCCCTTTGAAAAGATGCTCAAGTGACTCATATGCTCATTAAAGTTGGAAGAGCACTGAGCCAGGGAATACTGTACAGGAGCATGCCTGAAACTCCTGGCACTTTACCCTCTGAAGTAACCACATTTTTCGGAGCTCGAATGACAATGCCAAACGCGAGAGGCCGCCGCTCGACGCAGGGGCACATCCCATCAGCCAGAAGGCAGAGATGGTCCGGTTGATGCCGAGCAGATGTTCAGCATATTTCTTGAGCAGTCAGAGACCACTTCTGTTCTCTTCACCATGCCCGTCAGGTTCAATAACTCTTTTCCAGTGACTCATCTCTCCATACATATGTGTTGTAATTTTCTTTAAAGACCAGCTTGTCAGCAGCATTCAAAGCTGGGTGTTTTTCCTTTGTTGCAAAACTTCATGCATATTCCTGGAAACACCCCCCAGCTCAAATTCAACTCTAGTCTTCCTGACACCATTTCATTCATCCACTCATTCACTTGAAAAGCACTTACTGAGTAGACTAAGTGCCAGGCACTGCCAGCATCTTCTGAATTTTCCATTCAGGGACCACGATGTAAACCACTTTGGTTCTATATCTTACGTAAGACTGGGAATATATTTTTAAAGTGTGAAATATGACTTCCATCCTTAATTAACTAGTACTTGAACTGAGTGGAGAAGATTAATAATTTTGAAGCTTATGGAGAACAAACTTTCAAGAACACAAATGGATGCCGTGTCCTGTGCTGGAAATGGCACTGGGTGTGCCTCAGTCAGAAGACCTGGGACCAGGTTCTGGTTCCTCCATTAACCTACTTCAGAGTCTTCGGCAAGTTTTTCTGCCCCTCTTGTACTCAGTTTTCTCAATTACTAAAAAGGTGTTGAATCATCTGATCTAATAAGAATTCCCACTTGTATTCAATACCCAAATGCCCAAGGACGGACCCTAAACTACATATGTGAACTCTGATTGAATTCAAGGTAAGAAAGCCTGGGGTCAACAGGAGGCTATATGTCATCATGATTAAGAGCTCTGACTTTGAACATCCCTGGTGGTCCAGTGCTTAAGAATCCACCTGCTAATTCAGGGGACACAGGTTTGATCCCTGGCCCGGGAAGATTCTATATGCCTTGGTGGAGCTAAGCCCAGGTGCCACAGCTACTGAGCCCATGCCCTAGAGCCTGGGCTCCACAAAAGAGAAGCCATCACAATGAGAAGCCCATGCTCCACAACTGGGGAGTAACCCCAGCACAGCAGCCAAGACAGACACAGACCCCAGCACAGACAAAATAATTACAAATTTTTTTTTTAAAGTTCTGGCTTTGATATCAGATAGATCTAGGATCAAATCCTTGATCTGGTATAAGCTTAATACCCTTGAGGCCCTTCACAAGTCGCTCAATCTCTTTGATCCTCAGTTTTCTCCTTTGTAAAGTGGGGGTAAAATAGTACCCACCTCATAGGATTATCATGAGAATTAAATGGATTAATTCATGGAAAGCCCTAGCACAGAGCCTGGTGTAAACGATGGGCTAATAGATGATAAGGGTCATGCTGATGGTCATGATAGTGGTATTTTGAGGTTGTTTTGAAGCAGTTGGGCTTTCCAGTAAGGATAAACGTCAACACTAAGTTGGAAGAACCAACAGGAAATATGGGATAAACTAGAAGGAAACTGACCAGCTGGCAGCATAGAAGCTAAAGGAAAGAATGATAAGAGGTAGGGAAGACGGGAATACTGGGTTAAGTCGATGGACCACTTTGTTGACCAGAATGGACAGGAGAGACTTGGTTTGATAGAAACAGCTGGATATGATGGGGCATTGCTTAAGTACAGTGACTCTGGCCTCTCTGTCTGGACAAGAAGTTGAGAGACTGAAGAAAAGGAGATCAGCTTTGTGCCTACTGGGTAGTCACTCCTGGGTTTAATGCTGAGAGCTGGACAATAGGGCAAAAATTCAGGAAGGAAAAGCCATCCTCCTCTGTAGCCCGCCAAGTGTCTCTTCAAAGAGTCTCCCCAAGAAATTCCTTTCCTTCTCCCCCACACACATGTTTAGCATTTCTTCCCACCCCAATTAACACTGGAGGAAACACAGGACCGTGCCCATGTGTGTGAAGGTATGCGAGAAGCTGAGCTCACATCCTGTCTGTGAGTTCTGAGTCAGAGAATCCCGTAAGAGGATATTGAGTGTTACTGAGCAAGCCATGTCACTTTCAGCCTGGCTATAGTCAGAGATCTAGCCGGATAAGAACAGGAACCAAGCCCTCCAGGCACGGCAGGGACTTGGCAGCACCATGTGGTTGCTATTACTGAGTCTAAACAGTGAGCCGAGCGCTTGTAGAGGCTGCGTCCATCCTCCTCTCCTTCAGAGTCTTCACTCCAGGGCTGTCCAGGAAGAACAGAGACTGCGCATCCCAGCCATGGGAGGCAAATCCTGTTCCCTAGAAACACCCTAGAGGTGGAATTAGGAAATAACTTGGCCTAATTACAGACCAAATTGACCCGAACTTAGCTCCTGGGGCTATCACTGGTTGCCCCTTGGCATGCTTCACTTGGGTTTGGTGCATTCTAGGGTATAGGCTCTTCTCCACAGCTTCCTGGATGACAAACGCCACCCTATACTAGAAACAAAGAAACCACCATGGGATATACAGAGCTGTGCCTGGAAAAGTAGGACACCGAGGGAAGACAGTTAATACCACCACCCCCAACACAGGACCACACTTCACACAGCCACCACTGGAGTCAAGCTGGACTTCAACTTTCACAATCCTAATAATCTTCTGCCAGAAGGGAAAAAAAAAAGTGATGGGAGGTAAAAGCAAATTCTGAAAGCAACACATGTGCCCTTATACTGAAGGCCATAACCAGGTGAAGAATTGAGGCAATTACTCAAGCAAAGAACGGAATGGTTTCTTTGAGGCCATCACAGGAAGAGCCTCCTCAATCTTTTTCTTAAGTCTTGTATTCAGCAAGCAATTACTGAGTGCTGACTGTATCAGCCTTAGTCCCAGAGGCTTTGATGAATTCCACAAAGCTCCCGATAATCTACACAGTAGATGAGGCATAGGGAGAAAGAGAAGACTTCCCCAAGGCAATGACATTTGCATGGGATCAGGAATGATGAGCAGAGTGTCCCGGCCAGAGGAGTAGTTCAGGTGGAGAAAACTGAAACTGAAAAGGCCTAACTGGAGATAGCCCATTGCTGGGGTAGGAGGGGAGGGAGGCGCTCGCCTGCAGCCCAGCAAATACAATGTTCCTAGCGAGCAGAGTTCCATCCTTCCAAATCTTAGCTCAGTCTCCCCTTCTCCCACCCTAATGTTCCTGAAGGTATCTTCCACTATCGAAAGTGACTGGTTATCCTTGAAGTGAGCATCTCTTTGTTATTAAATGGATTTCCCTCTCTGTTCTTTGCTGGTCCCACCCCTCCCTAGATCACAGCCCTAATACTAGCAGTAACAGCACTAAAACTTCAGCACTATCATCAGAGAAACTGAGATCTTACTTTCTAAATGGAAACTTAGGATGAGTGGTCCAATTCAGTAATACACAAAACGACGTGGCCAGAGCATAAAGGTCCACGGCAATGCCAGAGGGGCTGCCTCAAGAAGCACGGTAAAGGCCGTGAGGGCTTTCCCATGAGCAGCTCTATCCCTATCCCTCTTTTGAATTGTGCTTCTGTGTAAGAATCTCCAAAATGAGGAAGGGGCTGAGAAACTACGAAGGCATATAAGTTGAGTGCGCATTACATGCTGACACTTGCTACGCTGGGAGGTGTGGTTCCCCAAGATCTTGCCCTCGAAACACACAAAAACAAGAAGGCAAACAGTGAATTTTTACAATCTCTAGGGAGGCAGCTACATAAAAACAAGAACACAGATCCTAAGTCAGGCTGTGTAAATGCTAACACGTGTGGCCCTGGACAAGGTACCTAACTCTCTGTGCCTCTGTTTTTTCACCTATAAAATAGGTGCAATAATTGTACCTCCCTTGTTGGGCAGTAAATACGAACATAGTAAGCAAATATATCTTAGGCACTAGAATGCCTTAGAAAAGAGTGTGACATGTGTGAGCACTGTGTAATGTTTTAAGAAGAACATTAATGAAGAGAGTGCATTCATGAGCCAAATGCTAAAGGTGGGAGAGGCACTCAGAAGAAGGCATAATTGATTTTGTTGGAGGAGTCAGTTAAGACCTAAGGAAGGTGATTAATTGGTTCTAGATCTTGAAGTTTGCTGGGCAGAAGAGCAATGGAAGAGTTCTCTGGGTTTAGGAAACAACGCTGGCAAAGTTCTTACAAGTCTTGTGTTGTGATTTGAGATGGATTCCTAGTAAAAGTCTTAGAAAGTTGTCGACATTGAATGAGGCTTAGCAGAACATTTCATAAACGATCTTGCAGCAAAGAGTACAGAATTATCCGATATCAGGGCAGTGATAGGCTGGCAAATGTTTAACAGACTGGGAAGTGGGGGAGGCCTGATTTGTAGCATTTGCAAGTGTCTGCGATATAAATACTCCCAACATAGTTGATTTCAAGCTATCAGAGTTGTCAACAGACTCATAAAATTCCTGAAAATGTAACACTCAACTTTCAGAAGCCAGTACAAGCAGGCTCCAGCACATCACAGCATTAGAAGCATTGAGAAATCCAGGGCTGGAGCCCCGCTTACTCGGCGCCACTGGACAGTGGAAAGGACAGACCTGACCTTCCGCTCAGAGCACAGCAGCAAGCAAAGTCTTCTGAGACGGCCAAGCCCTCCTACTCATTAAATTTCCTGACTACTGAATCTGGCACGAGTTTTATTTGCCAGAAACAGAATCCACCCGGGCTCATTTAATTAGGAGGAGGATATTTTGAATTTTATTTTATGAAAAGCAGTTTAGGCATCCAATAGCAACGCCCAAGACCAGCATGAGAAAACCCAAGCTCTCAAAGGCAGAAAGTCCCCACTCAGTCCCCATCGCAGGGCCCTTCCACCAGCACCAAAACCTCTCACACATCAGGAATTGAAGCGCCCTAGGGAGCTGTCACTTCTGCTGCTGCATCCCCGGAATGCCAGACACCAGTGCCAAAAGGAAAGAGCCACACTCACACAAGCCCATTTGTTCCCGTGATCCCTGTTCTCCGAATGAATGACTCTACTGGGAGCTTGGGATCTACAGGATTTGGGTCCCACCCTGCCTCCTAGCAGCCGTGGAGTCTGGGTGTGAACTCTGAGGCTCCTGGGGTAATAAGACTCATAGCAGGAGCATTTCCCCCAATCGGAATGACTGCACAAAATTTGGCAGGCAAAAATTTCCACGAACTCCACTGAGATTACTTTCAGCTCCTTTTCTGCCTTGTACATAAAGGTTAGCCCTGAGCCCAGGCGATCTTCAACTTGTTTCTACAAAGGCAAAGGTCACTTGGTACGGAAGGACTATTAGATATTACGACTGCATTCTTGCCTTTCAGACAATAGCAAATTAGGTGTATCCCACTGTTTCTGCATAATCACACACACACAATATTACAAAGTCTAGAGCCATGCTTTGGAATCAGACAGATCTGGTTCCCTAGCCTTTCTAGGACTCAGTTTTGTCATCTCTAGAATGGATACAACATAATAATACCACACCTCGTTGGTTGTGGTGAGGATTCAATGAAATCTGCTACGTTAAGGAACCTGTTATCACAGTGGAGCTGAAAACCTTGTAAAACCTTTTGTAAAGGGCATCACGGTCTAGTGGAAAGGGTATGAACATTGGTGTCAAACAGATCAAGTAAAGGATATGACTTGAGTTCCCATTTTCTTGTCTGTAAAATAAAAGTAATAGTAACTTCTGTCTTATAGAGCTGTTGTGAAGATTACAAATAATGTGCCATGTCTAGCACAAGACTTGGCTTATAATAACTGCTCAATTAATGACAATCATTGTCATTATTACTATTATTTATGTCATTATACAGCACAGCCTAAGTGAGAACATCAGCTATTCCCAACTTGATTGGCTTCTCAGAAACTAGTGGTAATTTGATTAAGAACTTAAGAAGTGGCAGAGTTTTATATATATATATATATTTAATCGTCATTTGTATCATGCATTCCTGTTTATAAAGCATATTCATTATTTCATCTGCATATAAGGCTTGCCAGTCTTATGAGGCCAGCCGAACATCCCTACGAGATCAGTAGTATTATATTGCTTTGTCCTCATCATCAGAAGAGTCTGCCTCAGAGAAATTAAGTCACTTGTCTAAGTTACACAGTGAATCAGTGATAAAGCCACGGCCAAATGGAGGTTTTCTGGGTTTCTGTGAAGTGCTCTCTCCACCACTTCATGCTAGAAACAAACTTTATTCATCTATTTCTCCACTTAACCAACAAACTTTTATTTATGACCTTTTATGTATCAGTCACTATGCTAAATAGGTTCTGCTGATGCAAAGATGAATAAAAGAAAGCACTTGGCTTCTAACACAATTTAAGAAAACATTCCCCCCCACACAGCCAGGGAATTTACAAGAAAATACTTTTAGCAATTATATGACTCTCAATGTTTTTAAAAATTGTATTTGCAAATAAGATGATCAAATTTTCAATGGTACAACTACTCTCACTTGAGCCACAGCATATAAAATTAATATAATAACATTAAAAAGGAATATTAAAATAATTAGTGAATTTTTTTCAAAGAATTACTTTTCAGCTGCTAAAAGTTGTTTCATTTTTTTAAAAATTAACTTTATTGCTAATGAGACCAGCTAATTTGCCAAAAGGAATCTAAATATGATGCCGGTACATACTGTTTACAACACACAGATTCAAAAAAAAAAACCACTCTTGGCTTTTTTTGGGTCCAGATCTCAGACAGCTTTCCCTCCAGCTTTGCTTTGAACCCAGCCACTGTGAGAATGTGAGAAGAGGATATAAAGCACTGTGGGTTCCAGAATGTTCTGTCCTTGGAAGATCTCCATTCAGAGTTTTTGGCAAAATGTCCCATTAATTCCCCTTTGACTAAGGCACTTTGGGGTCAGATGAACTTGGGGTCTTTGGGGATTACAGAAAAGGGACCGGGTGCAGAGTTCACGCCAAGGCTACATGTTTCTGAAACTTGGGATGAGGCCAGGCTCAGCTACAGGGATTTAGAAGGGAGTTAGCTTAAGGAAGATTTTCCCTGATAAAAGAATTTTGAAGTTAATATTGTTGTTCTTTTTTTTTTAACCAGTAATAATAGTGCCTGCCACTGAATGAGGAACAAGTATGTGTGAGCACTTTATATATACTATTTCTTTTTAACTTTTATTTATTATTTTTTATTGAAGTATAGCTGATCTATACTATTATGGTAGTTTCAGATATACAGCAAAGAGATTCACATAGATATAGATATCCTTTTATATTCTTTTCCATCATGAGTTATTACAAGATGTTGAACACAGTTGCCTGTGCCACACAGCAAATCCTTGTTGTCTATACATACACGCTTTCTAATCCTTATAAACAATAATGTTGCAAGGGATTATAATTTCTGTTTTACAGACGATAGAACTGAGGCTCGGGAGGTAGGCAGTTTTTCCAAAGTCACATAATAAGAGGCAGAAGATGACATTTAATGGCAAGATCCACTTACTCCAGTTTTCTCTGTGTCTCTGCTACTTTATCTGACATCTTCTCCACAAAATAGCAAGTCTAGTTTTAAATATGTATGGCTATACAGGAAATTTCAATTGCTGGTCTAAACATATTTACTAATTATCACCTACACACCCAGCTCTATATGAGGCACTCAGGAATTGAGAAGAATTCCTGTTTTGGCATATTTCTTGACTAAGGAAAAATTTTCCTCTGTATCCTGTTCCCTTATTTTCCTATGCTCTGTTTTTCTAGCCACTAGACATAATACAGAAAATTAGAAGCTTCTTTCTATGGCTTGGGAGAGGTAAATGAAAGATTTTGTTTAGTCAAAATCATAATATCAATGGCCCATTTGAATCTCATGGATCTCAAACAACATAATTTGTGTCAAAGTAACAATTTTTAAGAAGTATCTCGTCCAGAAACTTAAACCACTGCATTTGCATTATTTTTAAAGAATTACCAAACCTTCCCCTACTTTATTTAACATTGCACAGTTTGCTGTTAAACTTCCTAAGAAGAATACCCTGAGACATTTTGCCAGAATTGACAGTAGATTCATAGCATCATGAGCAGGGCAGTTGAATTGTGCTGTTCAGTGACCCTCAGGCACAGAGTAATGGGTAGAGGGGACAATATGGGAGTGGGGGCGAGGAATGGTATTTTGAAAAAGCACATTCAATATTTAATACAATGTTCTATTTAGAAAATGAAATATATTACTTTCATAATACAAACTTTGAAAATAAAGCTTGCCAATAACTTCTTTGCTAATGGGGTATGGGCATGAAAAAGTTAGCCTGAGAAGTGTTGCTCCATATATAGAGGAACTCTTCAGCTTACCCTTCAGTCTTTTTTTTTTTTTGCAAGGAATGCTTTTCATTTATTGTGTTTTCACTTAACATAATGTGTGCCTGGTACCCTATAAATAAATGAATTCATTAATATCAGGCATAATGCTTGTTAGTTCTTTCTTAAATGTGTGTGAATTAAAAAAATTTTTTTTAATTTTTAGTTTTATTTTTTAACACTAAAAAACATTTTGTATTGGGGTATATAGCCAATTAACAATGTTGTGATAGTTTCACGTGAACAGTGAAGTTACACTTCAGTCTTAATTCCATAGCCAAATTCTCAAATCCATTGCAAAGGCTTGTTCCATTTGTTAAACTCTAAGTTGTCATTTTAGTGACTCAGTTGTAGATGCTTGTTTGCCTTTGTCGGTTTCATTTTATCTTCCGCACTTAAGGAGAAATAACCAAAGCTCTCTTCTCCCTAAATGGCCTGAGAGGAAGAAAATACAGATAAACTATGTTCTAATGGATTATTGAAGATTCCTACACATCCACCTGAATTCCACCCAACTTTCAAAGCAAAAGCATAGGGTATACCCACTTCATAAAGAAACAACATCTGGTAAATCAACTTCTGATTTCATGTAATTGAAAATAGGTCCTGGCCACCAATGACACTGGGCCAGTGTGCATTGTTTTTCTCCCTGCCACTTTCTGCCTCCATCACTTGGAAGAGTTTCACTTGGCCAACTCACCATTTTCTAAAGATTCTTATTCACCAGCTTTGTTAAGAGTAGAACCTCAGGGGACTTTTAAGATGTTTTCATAGTCTACAACTAGTTTGTTAGATCAGATCAGATCAGATCAGTCACTCAGTCGTGTCCGACTCTTTGCGACCCCATGAATCGCAGCATGCCAGGCCTCCCTGTCCATCACCAACTCCCGGAGTTCACTCAGACTCACATCCATCAAGTCAGTGATGCCATCCAGCCATCTCATCCTCTCTCGTCCCCTTCTCCTCTTGCCCCCAATCCCTCCCAGCATCAGAGTCTTTTCCAATGAGTCAACTCTTCACATGAGGTGGCCAAAGTACTGGAGTTTCAGCTTTAGCATCAGTCCTTCCAAAGAAATCCCAGGGCTGATCTCCTTCAGAATGGACTAGTTGGATCTCCTTGCAGTCCAAGGGACTCTCAAGAGTCTTCTCCAACACCACAGTTCAAAAGCATCAATTCTTCGGTGCTCACCCTCCTTCACAGTCCAACTTTCACATCCATACATGACCACAGGAAAAACCATAGCCTTGACTAGACGAACCTTTGTTGGCAAAGTAATGTCTCTGCTTTTGAATATGCCATCTAGGTTGGTCATAACTTTCCTTCCAAGGAGTAAGCGTCTTACCATACTAAAAGGAAGGAAGGAGGGGAAGGAAAGAAGGAAAAGAAGAAGAGGCAAAGGGAGGAAGAGAGGGAGAGAGGACAAGGACCACATAGTTGGCAAAGGGTGTAAATCCAGCTTTCTGATTGCAAAGTGCAATGAATTGGATCCGCAGCAGCAAAAGGATATGAAGTGACCAAAAGCTAAGATATAGCAAAGTAACTGAAGAACATTAGACTCGGGCCCTGTATTGAGGAGCAGAAAACATTTGACATTGTCACCAGTATTGATTTATTCAATAGGCAATTTCAATAAGTCATAGTATTTTTGATTCCCTTTAGCAGTTTCTTATTAATGTTTTAATATTAACAAGGGGCGCTGTTTAGGGCCATTAATGTGGAAAGGGTGGGAGTATAATTGTAACAAAGAGGTATAGACCACTCGAGATCGAAATAGGAAGCAGGAAGCAATTCCAAATCCCAGAAGGAAAATGACTCTTGGAAGAGATGGATGGCCCACTGATGCCTGTGTAATTTTAAGCATGGCACTTTTTAAAATTTTATTTACTTATTTTTATTTTTGATTGTGTTGGGTCTTCATTGCTGTGCCCAGGCTTTCTCTAGTTGCAGCAAGTGGGGGCTCCTCTCTAGTTGCCGTATGCAGGCTTCTCATTGCAGGCTCTTGTTGCAGAGCATGGGCTCTAGAATTCGAGCTCAGTAATTGTGGTGCATGTCCCAGCCACCCCACAGCATATGGGATCCTCCCAGATGAGGGATCAAACCCGCGTGCCCAAAATTGGCGGGTGGATTCCCAACCACTGAACCACCAGGGACGTCCCAACCATGGTTGTTTTATGTGTTTTATGATCACCTAAGACTTGATTTAACTCTCTTAAATTAACTCTCTACCCAAGACTGACAGGTCATGGTGGAGAGGTCTGACAAAACATGGTCCACTGGAGAAGGGAATGGCAATCCACTTCAGTATTCTTGCCTTGACAACCCCATGAACAGTATGAAAAGGCAAAAAGACAGGACACTAAAAGAGGAACTCCCCAGGTCAGTAGGTGCCCAATATGCTACTGGAGATCAGTGGAGAAGTAACTCCAGAAAGAATGAAGAGATGGAGCCAAAGCAAAAACAACATGCAGTTGTGGATATGACTGGTGATGGAAGTAAAGTCCAATACTGTAAAGAACAGTATTGCATAGGAACCTGGAATGTCAAGCCCCTGAATTAAGGCAAATTGGAAGTGGTCAAACAGGAGATGACAAGAGCGAACATTGACATTTTAGGAATCAGTGAACAATAATGGAATGGAATGGGTGAATTTAGCTCAGATGACCATTACATCTACTACTGTGGGTAAGAATCCCTTAGAAGAAATGGAGTAGCCCTCATAGTCAACAAAAGAGTCCAAAATGCAGTACTTGGATGCAATCTCAAAAAAGACAGAATGATCTCTGTTCATTTCCAAGGTAAACCATTCAATATCACGGTAATCCAAGTCTATGCCCTGACCAGTAATGCGGCAGAAGCTGAAGTTGAATGGTTCTGTGAAGATCTACAAGACCTTCTAGAACTAACACCCAAAAAAGATGTCCTTTTCACTAAGGGACTGTAATGCAAAAGTAGGAAGCCAAGAGATACCTGGAGTAACAGGCAAATTTGGCCTTGGAGTACAAGACAAAGCAGGTCAAAGGCTAACAGAGTTTTGCCAAGAGAATGCACTGGCCATAGCAAACATCCTCTTCTAACAGTGCAAGAGAAGACTCTACACATGGACATCACCAGACGATCAATACCAAAATCAGATTGATTACATTCTTTGCACCCAAAGATTGAAAAGCTCTATACAGGCAGCAAAAACAAGACTGGAAGCTGACAATGGCTCAGATCATGAGCTCCTTATTGCCGAATTCAGACTTAAATTGAAAAAAAAATAGGAAAAATTACTAGACAATTCAGGTATGACCTAAATCAAATCCCTTACGATTATACAGTGGGAGTGACAAATAGATTCAAGAGATTAGGTCTAATGGACAGAGTGCCTGAAGAACTATGGACAGAGATTCATGACATTGTACAGGAGGGAGGGGTCAAGACCATCCCCAAGAAAAAGAAATGCAAAAAGGCAAAATGGTTGTCTGAGGAGGCCTTACAGATAGCTGAGAAAAGAAGAGAAGCTAAAGGCAAAGGAGAAAAGAAAAGAGAAAAGGAAAGATATACCCATTTGAGCACAGAGTTCCAGAGAATAGCAAGTAGACATAAGAAAGCCTTCCTCAGTGATCAATGCAAAGAAATAGAGGAAAACAATAGAATGGGAAAGACTAGAGATCTCTTCAAGAAAATTAGAGATACCGAGGGAATATTTCATACAAAGATGGGCACAATTAAGGACAGAAATTATATGGACCTAACAGAAGTAGAAGATATTAAGAAGAGGTGGCAAGAATACACAAAAGAAGTATACAAAAAAGATCTTCATGACCCAGATAATCAAGATAGTGTGATCACTCACCTAGAGCCAGACTTCCTGGAATGTGAAGTCAAGTGGGCCTTAGAAAGCATCACCACAAACAAACTAGTGGAGGTGATGGAATTCCAGTGGAGCTATTTCAAATCCTGAAAGATGATGCTGTGAAAGTACTGCACTCAGTATGCCAGCAAATTTGGAAAACTCAGCAATGGCCACAAGACTAGAAAAGGTCAATTTTCATCCCAATCCCAAAGAAAGGCAATGCCAAAGAATGCTCAAACTACCACACAATTGCCCTCATCTCATACACTAACAAAGTAATGCTCAAAATTCTCCAAGCCAGGCCTCAACAATATGTGAACTGTGAACATTCAGATATTCAAGCTGGATTTAGAAAAGGCAGAGGAACCAGAGATCAAATTGCCAACATCTGTGGGATCCTCAAAAAAGCAAGAGAGTTCCAGAAAAACATCTACTTCTGCTTCATTAACTATGCCAAAACCTTTGACTGTGTGGATCACAACAAACTCTGGAAAATTCTGAAAGAGATGGGAATATCCGACCACCTGACCTGCCTCCTGAGAAATCTGTATGCAGGTCAAGAAGCAGCAGTTAGAACTGTACATGGAACAATAGACTGGTTCCAAATAGGAAAAGGAGTACGTCAAGGCTGTATACTGTCACCCTGCTTATTTAACTTATATGCAGAGTACATCACGTGAAAAGCCAGGCTGGAATCAAGATTACCAGGAGAAATATCAATAACCTCAGATATGCAGATGACACCTCCCTTATGGGAGAAATTGAAGAAGGACTAAAGAGCCTCTTGATGAAAATGAAAGAGGTGAGTGAAAAATTTGGCTTAAAACTCAGCATTCAGAGAACTAAGATCATGGCATCTGGTCCCATCACTTCATGGGAAATAGATGGGAAAACAATGGAAACAGTGACAGACTTTATTTTGGGGGGCTTCAAAATCACTGCAGATGGTGACCACAGCCATGAAAGTAAAAGACACTTGATCCTTGGAAGAAAAATTATGACCACCTAGACAGCATATTAAAAAGCAAAGACATTACTTTGTCAACAAAAGTCTGTCTATTCAAAGATATGGTTTTTCCAGTATTCATGTATGGATGTGAGAGTTGGACTATAAAGAAAGCTGAGCGCCAAAGAATTGATGCTTTTGAACTGTGGTGTTGGAGAAGACTCTTGAGAGTCCCTTGACAGTAAGGAGATCCAACCAGTCCATCCTAAAGGAAATCAGTCCTGAATATTCATTGGAAGGACTGATGCTGAGGCTGAAACTCCAATACTTTGGCCACCTGATGTGAAGAACTGACTCATTGGAAAAGACCCTAATGCTGGGAAAGATTGAAGGCAGGAGAAGGGGACGACGGAGGATGAGATGGTAGAATGGCATCACCAACTTGATGGACGTGAGTTTGAGTAACAGTGAGTGGATGGACATGAGTTTGAGTAAGCTCCAGGAGTCGCTAATGGACAGGGAAACCTGGCGTGTGACAGTCCATCAGCTTGCAAAGAGTTGGATGTGACGGAGCAACTGAACTGACTGAAGACTTAATTTGAATAAATGTTTCCACTGCTGAAAAGAAATAAAGTTCAAAAATACTAGATGAACATCATTACAAAAGAACAATCTTCTTCTTGAGAATAATTTTTAAAACTGGATAGAATACTACAATAAAACATTCCATTAAAAGTATTAAAGAACAAACAAAAACAGTACAGAATTCTTGGGACAACATCTACGATAAGGCAGAACCCAAAAAGATAAGCTCAACATTCAAAGCTGCTTAATCCTAAGGGCATTTGCCAAATTTAAAGTAAAAGCTATAGATCCATACTGGAGTTGTGGATTTGCGGGTAAGATCACTAAAAGTCAAAGTGCAGAGCTCTCCTTGTATAGTCTGTGAGGGTGTATGTCCATGTAGCCATTATGGAAATAGTATGGGGAGTGGTTCTCAAAAAATAAAAACAGAACTGCCATTTGATCCAGTAATTTCTGTAAATACATCCAAAATAAGCGAAATCACTATCTCAATGAGATACTTGCAATCCCATGTTCACTGCAGCATTATTCTCAATAGCCACAATTTGGAAACAATTTATGATATTACTATGAACATAGAAAACTTAAAAGAAACTGCATTTAAATCATAAGAATAGTAGGATATGAAATCCACACACACAAAAAATTGTAGTTTATACTCCACCAATAAAAACTAGAAAATAAAGTGATTTAAGGACACCCTGTATGACAACATCAAAAACTAAGCACAATTAAGCATCAATTTCCTAAGAATAAATCTAGAAAAAGTCTGTGACTACTATGGGAAAAACTAGAAATCTTTACTGAGAGTCATTAAAGAAAAGAGCTATGGTCCATGTTCTTAAACGGGAAAACTTATTGCAAAAATGTCAGTTCCCACATTGTTTTCAAAGTCATTGTGATTCCAATCAAAAGTTCAACAAGCTATTCTTGTCCTTTTTGACTAGCTTGTTCTGAAGTTTATATGGAAATGCAAAGGAAAAAGAAGAGGAAAAACTAGTCAGAACTTTTAGAGGAAGTTTACAACTTTAGAACTTTTAGAACTAGTTGGAACTTTTTAGAGGAAAAACTCTCCAAACTAGTTTTTCTTAGGGAAGAAAAACAAGGTGAGAGAATTAACTCTACCAGTTCCCAAGCCTTATTTTACAGACTGTGTAGTAACTATAAAAACTAGTAACTAAGAGAGTGTAATATTGGTCCAAGGATACATAAATAAAACTACAAAACAGTAGAATTAAGGAACAGACACATGCATATATAGATCTGATGTGTGAAAGGTGGTACTGCAGACTAGTGGGAAAAGGGTGGTCTTTTAACAAGTTGTAATGGAACAACAATTGGGTATTTGCGGAAAAAACTGCCAATGGACCCCTAACTCACGCCATATGTAAAAAATCAACTCCCAGAGGATTATAGAGCTAAATGTGAAAGACAAAACTATAAGCTTTCAGAAGAAAATAAAAGAGATCTTTGTGACCTTGGGGTAGAGAACAATTTCTTGAACAATATGTGAAAAGCAATACCCATAATGAGTATTAAATGAATAATTACATACATATATACAAAGGGGGTGTGTATATATATATATATATATATATATATTTCATATATATACACACATGCTTAGAACAGTATTTGGTACCTCATAAGCACTCAGTAAAATTAGCTGTCTTAATAATAATTTGCATTATTGTTATTATTAGGCTGGGATTCTTTTCTCCTATGATATCAGAATCAAAAATGAAGCCTCAAAAAAGTGTATCAGAAATTACTCAGTGATTACCAGTTAATTCAACATTTTGTGAGCTTCTGATGACTGTGAATATCCAGGCTAAGTCAGAGGCCCCTGACCCCTAATACCCATTTTCTAAAAAGGTAGGTTTTCACTTTGTCCACAATGGAACCATTGAAACTGCAACATTTCAAAGGCAGACAGGCAAACCAAGGATAAAGTTGCAAGCAACTTTCCCTACCACAGTTTGTCATATTCTAATATAAAAATGCTTTGGGAAGCAACCTAATAAAGAACAATTTAAATTTTGCAAATGGACAAAGTTTCCAGTATGCTTGAGGTCTCATTTATAATGACCATGGATGGAGATACAGCCACAACGTGGCTTATACACCTGCCTTCAAAATATACTCATTGGCATGTCAGACTAGGTGAATGCCAACATCCCTCCTAATCCTAGAATGTCAGAATTCCATTGCCAATAACACATTTTAAACGCAGTAAGTGAATCTGAAAATAATCAACAAAGATCCAATTAGAGTGTTTACTCAAAACTTTGTAGGGCCTACTCCAGCAATCCAGTGGTTAAGACTTCGCCCTCCAATGCAGAGGATATGAATTCAATCCCTGGTTGGGGAGGTAAGACCCCACATGCCTTGCAGTCAAGAAACCAAGACATAAAACAGAAGCAATATTGTAACAAATTCAATAAAGACTTTTAAAATGGTCCACATTAAAAAAAGAATGGTCCACATTAAAAAAAAAACTTCATAGTGAGTGTCAACACTGGAACTCTCTATTCCACAAGCCACTTACTTTGCCTTGATTGGAGGGCTTTCCTCTGATTAATTTTCTTCCAACACTGACTTGGACTCACTTTCCTGAGGGGGTTTGATTCTTAATTTTCAATTTGCTCTAATGAGCTTCTCTGAGCCTGCCTCTCCAAACTAGTTGAACCAAATCTGTGCCTCCTCCTTCTATAGATATTACATTGCAGTTCAGTTTTTCAGAATCTCCAGCTTTTTCAGATTGCAATTACCAGCTACCCTGGACCTTCTCCATTTCAATTCCAGCCTCCATTTAAAGAAAAAGAAAGAAGAAAAAAAAAGGATGATATTTAATCCTTCCAATTAACATTTTGCGAGAGCAATCACTTCACGTCTTCAGTCTGGGTAGGGTTGGGGAATACGAAGGGACCACATGACATCATACAGTGGCTAAAAGGAAACACTGGGAGTCATGTCACTAGGGGCAGTTCCTGCAAAACCAGAATGTCTAGTCACTTTGACCTACAGCAAAAAGTATCAAATAACTAGGACAAGTGCTCATGCAAACAGCTGATCTAGTCATTAAGACCTAACACAGGCTCTGGGTTCTCTGGAGCCACATTCAAATCAACCAATTAAAGAAGTGATCTGGGACAAGAGAGAAATTCCCTCTTTTAGTGCTTATTTTTCTTTTTTCTCAAAAGGACCTGGGAACATGGTGATGGAAGGGACAGCACTCTGACCAATGTGAGGAATTCCCAACTTAGAAAAATCAGCGGAATCTTTTCTCCCTAAGTAAGGTGTAACCAGGCTTCCCTGGTGGCTCAGATGGTAAAGAATCTGCCCACAATACGGGAGACCTTGGTTCGATCCCTGGGTTGGGAAGATCCCTTGGACAAAGGAATGACTCCAGTATTCTTGCCTGGAGAATTCCATAGACAGAGGAGCCTGGTGGGCTACAGTCCACAGGGTCACAAAGAGTCAGACATGACTGAGCGACTAACACGTCACAATCTTCAGGTGAAACCACTTTATCTCTTGAGCCACTCCTGCAGGAAGACAGACTCATGACAACCTCATGGGAGAGGGCCTCCTTCCTGCCAGTGTGTGGCTGGTTTGCATAAAGACTATGATAGCATTTTAATGGGCAAAATAAAACCCCTGGTCAACAACCAGACTCCTCCTAGTCTTCTATCAGAACAGTTGTGCCAAACAGCTGTCAGCAACTAAGGGCTTACCCAACTGGTCTGCTAAGACCACCAGGTAGAACAAGATGGTGATTAAGAAAAATAATAGAATTGCTATTATTTTTGCTACTGTAACTCAGTGGCAATTCCTTTACTGAGCACTGTATTAGCTACTTTAATAGTCCCAGTAACCTTAGAAAGAGCTTCGATGAGTATCCCCATCTTTCAAATAAAGAAACTGAGGCTTCGAGATATTACAAAATTAGCCAAGGTCACAGAACTAGAATATTGCTATGTCTGATCAACAATACATCCACTACACATCCCTCCTATGCAGCATCTCTGCCCAGGCTTTATTTTTTTACCTTCCTTCCTTCTGAATGACTGCATCAAGATGCCCTTGTTTATAAGGCGTAAGAGTCAAGATCTAAGAACATATCCTCTCTTTATTTGAATAAAATCATGTTATTTTCAAAAATTAACATGTGATCTCTTTGGACCCCCCACTACACCTTACTGAGCAGGTAAGGCAGGCTTTTTGTCTGTTTTTAAACTCCCTTTGAAAGTCCATTCGGTGACTAAGCATTCCCAATGATTAAATTTTTATAAGTTTCTTGCAAAACAGCAACTGTCAAGATAGAGTAAGTTGACAATTTTACCCATTAACAGAAGGATAACAGAACTGCCATTTGTTTGGAGCAGTGTCTGAATGTGGCCTGGGAGAGGAAAATGCATTATAAAACCACAGGGATGAGAGCCAGCACCACTCCAAGTAGCTCAGAGACTCTCGGGCACAGGGAATGTTTCTGGGTGTTTTCTCTGCCTTGTCTCTTCAGGCTTTTGAAAGCTAGGACCAAGTACAGTAAGTACTTCAGGAAGAGAGAGCCATTTGGGAAACAGACATTTTTCCTAAATCCCTTCTCTCCTAATTTTTACCCCAATTTCTAAGTAACGACATAAAATGCAGTCTCTGTAGGCACTCAGAGAAGTGACCAAATCCCTGCTCCTCTACTCATTAGCTGTAGGACCTATAGAAAGTTACTTTACCAATCTAAGCCTCAGTAATTTCATCTGAAAAAATGGGGATATGGGTTGAGAAAATTAGATAAGATAAGATATAGTAAATGCCTGGCATAATTCTTGATAATTATGAAGCACTGAAAGACATACAGAAAACTAAGATCATGGCATCCGGTCCCATCATTTCATGGCAAATAGATGGGGAAATGGTGGAAACAGTGGCTGACTTTATTTTTCTGGGCTCCAAAATCACTGCAGATGGTGATTGCAGCCATGAAATTAAAAGACGCTTACTCCTTGGAAGGAAAGTTATGACCAACCTAGACAGCATATTAAAAAGCAGGGATATTACTTTGTCAACAAAGGTCCATCTAGTCAAGGCTATGGTTTTTCCAGTAGTCATATATGGATGTGAGAGTTGGACTGTAAAGAAAGCTGAGTGCAGAATTGGTGCTTTTGAACTGTGGTGTTGGAGAAGACTCTTGAGAGTCCCTTGGACTGCAAGGAGATCCAACCAGTCCATCCTAAAGGAGATCAGTCCTGGGTGTTCATTGGAAGGACTGATGTTGAAGCTGAAGCTCCAATACTTTGGCCACCTCATGAGAAGAGCTGACTCATTGGAAAAGACCCTGATGCTGGGAAAGATTGAGGTCAGGAGGAGAAGGGGACGACAGAGGATAAGATGGTTGGACGTCATCACCAACTCAATGGACATAGGTTTGGGTGGACTCTGGGAGTTGGTGATGGACAGGGAGGCCTGGCGTGCTGCAGTCCATGGGGTCACAAAGAGTCTGACACGACTGAGAGACTGAAATGAACTGAAGGACATAATTCTCATTTCTATCACTAGTAAACTTTAATATTTTATATAAATTTGTGAATAAGGCATAACTGATACAAACTGTAATACACCACCTTTCCATCAAAGCTGGCATTTTGGTAGCCATATCGCTATAAAAGCTACCACTTACCACCTCTCAACTCTCCACCATGCCAGGTGATAGGAGAGATGTTTTAGACTATGCTTTAATCCTCTCCCATCATGCAATTCACCACTCAGTCCTTTTGGTTTGATCTCAGTGATATGGACCGAATCCATCTTCTCTCCCTTTCCATGCCTCCATCATGTCTTGTCCAGGAGTTGGCTGTAGTCTCCCAGGTGACTTTGCTAACTCTGGTATTATACAGTCCATTCCGTATTCTAAGCCAGAGTAACCCTCTAAAACACAAATCATGTTACTTCCTGCTAAGAGTCTTTAGTGATCCCATATAATATGCAGGATAAAGTGGAAACTCTTTAGCATGTATAGGAAGCTCCATATGATACAAACTCTGGTGAAACTCTTCTGATTTGTTTGTTTGTTTTCCCCTCAAAAACCTTCTTTTCAAAATGTGTAGAATTCCCTAAACACATGTTAAAAGCACATATATATAAGTCCTCCTTTAAAACTCAAAAAACTTTTTTTTTCCTTTTTCCTTTTTTTTTTTTGGCCTGGCAGCTTGCAGGATCCTTAGTTCCAGGGATTGAGTTGTGAGAGCACACAGTCCTAACCACTGAACCGCCAGGGAATTTCCTCATAAGAACTCTTTTTTTTTTTTTTTTTAAGAACTCTTTGAAGCTTATTATTTTTATAAATTCTTACTAGTCCCTCTTATAAGGAACCAGGACAAAAGAAAAGGAAAAAAAAAAAAAAAACAGAAGAAGAAACTGGGTCCCTGGTCAGAATTCTGCACTCTGCCTTCACTGCCAGGGTCCTGGATTCAATCCCTGGTCAGGGAACAAAGATCCTCACAAGCCAAAAAAACAAAGTAGGAACCAGGGGAACTAGGTCAGGTAGCTAACTTGCCCAGGTCACACAGCTTGTTGCATAGTCGAGATCTGAACCAGGCTACAGGATCTGTGCTCTCACACCATCCGTCTTCCTTGAGTGCTCTCTACCAGCAGCATTTGACTAACACCTCACATTCACACCTCAACTCAAGAAACACCTCTTATGTGACCCTTTTTCTGGATCCCAACTCAGAACAGACCACTCCTGATATTGTGACTCTTCTGTGGCTTGTATAGTTGTCCATCCTAGTATCTGCCATTCCCTAGTGTGCTGTTGTATTGATATTTACATGCCCCTATCCCTTCCTAGAGTCCCTTGGACTGCAAGGAGATCCAACCAGTCCATTCTGAAGGAGATCAGCCCTGGGATTTCTTTGGAAGGAATGATGCTAAAGCTGAAACTCCAGTACTTTGGCCACCTCATGTGAAGAGTTGACTCATTGGAAAAGACTCTGATGCTGGGAGGGATTGGGGGCAAGAGGAGAAGGGGACGCCAGAGGATGAGATGGCTGGATGGCATCACTGACTCGATGGACGTGAGTCTGAGTGAACTCCGAGAGTTGGTGATGGACAGGGAGGCCTGGCGTGCTGCGATTCATGGGGTCGCAAAGAGTCGGACACGACTGAGTGACTGAACTGAACTGATCCCTTCCTAGACTATAAATCCTTAAGAATGGGAAGAGTGTTTACTATTCTTTGCACCCTAAATGTTTAGCACAGTGTCAAGCACATAATAGGTGTTTAATAAATGTTTGGAGGATAAGTGGTTAAAAGAATGGATTGATGGAATGAATGAAAGTCAAACAATGGTCATTATAAAAAGGGCGCTATGTATAAGGTCCTTGTTTCTGTATTTTAAGAAACATATAAAACTAGAAAAGGTCCAACCAATCAATATACTAGGTTTGGAGGCTGAGGGAGGGAGAATAGGATTGGTAAGGACTCGGTCTGTATGCCCTGGAGGACATGGATATGGTGAGCAAGCACAGAGTAACAGAATGCTAAAACTCCAAGAGGCAAACTTAAAAATCTCACTAGTACAATAAAATTGAGCACCATTTCCACAGAGAATGAGTGTATGAATCCACAAGCTGATTCAAGCTGAAAATGCAAATAGGTTCTCTAAAGGCTGAAAAGAATTCACTGATGATTGACCCTAACCCCTTTTATATTTCCATTTCATTTGACTGATAGTTAATAAACACCTACTCAGAGGCATGAGATGAAGGACAAACATGACAAATTCAGCTTCTAGAACACAACTGTACAAAATCTATGGGACACAGCAAAATCAGTTTTTAGAGGGGAGTTCATAGTGATACAGGCCTTCCTAAAAAAAATAAGGGAAATCTCAAATAACCTAACCTAGTTCCTGACAGAACTAGGAAAAGAACAAACAAAACCTAAAGTTAGCAGAAGGAAGGATATAATAAATATCAGAGATGAAAGAAATAAGACAGAGATGAAGAATACAGCTTCTGCCCAAAGAAAGCCTATAGTCTAGTAGGAAAAGAGATGTAAGCAATCACACAGCCCTTCTCAAATCACTGATGGTAAAGAATAGCTTTTTTATTATTTTATTTCAAATGTGTTATTGATTGCTACTTTAGAAAAGTACAATAAAAATAAACTACTAGAAAAAGTTTTTTAAAGATATATAAAATACAAGCCCCAATTTTTTGCATTTGAGTCAGCACCCTTAATCAGTACTCTCAGTATTGATACTATCTAAATGCTGTAACTGTTTCTAAACAATTACCATCAATTTTTGTACTTAGCTCCTCATGGAATGGTAACAGTTTGTGCACAGCAGTAGTCCACAGGCCACATTTTGAGTAGCATTAACCAGTATACAGTAAGTTAGTTGCTTTAATGGAGACAATGATGCAAGAATAAAATGAGTTTTTAAGGCAAGTTAAATTACTTGGGAACCAAACCCACTCAGTGTATTTTCCCCAAACTTTACCCCTCAGACAAAAGATTTTTTTCTCTTCTTTTCCAGGACCTATTTTCTTAAAAAAAGTAGCCCATATTTGCTGCCTCATCACCAAGCCAGAGCTGTTTCATAAAAAAGAACAGTAAAGAATCACTGCACTTTTTCATACGTTTCTTATGCTATTTATATCCTGCAGTGTGAGATAGCTTTCTCTCTCCTTTCCCATTAGATTTGAAGATCTCAAGGAGAAGAGAGAACTTGAGCATAAGTACTTTAACATCCCTGCAGCCTCTACGAAGGAGCCTTCAACATGCTAAGTACTCAACGACTGCTTATCAAATAAGTGAAAGAGATGAAATAAGCAAGTAAACTAGCTACTACCCAATGCCTCCTGAAGCATATTACTGAGATGTACTAGGTTTTAAAATTTTATTTGATGCCAAAGGTTAATGATCCTCTTTAGACTTAAGCTGCTGGAATCATTTAATTTTTCTGTACTTGATCCACATGTGAAATTCCAACCAACATCAAATGAAAGTTTGATTAAACAGATCAGGAGCAACATGTGTGATAGATGTGAATTCCCTCTAGGGCGAGATGTAGGTCTGGAAACCAGAAGACTTGACTCTACAGAGCTGAAAGTTCTTGTAAGAGCCTATGTCCTATGCCTAAAGAAAAACAATGTATACTACATCTTCCAAAGAAGAAACAGGTCAAGTTCAGAGACACAGAAGTATCTAGATCAAGTCACTAGATTCTGAGTCTTCCTTCCTTCCTTGATATTCCCCATTCCTTAATTTATTTTTCCTCTTAAATTTTGTATTCATTCCCACCACAAGAAAACATGGAGAATTCAATGGTGTTGCGAAAATAGCTCTAAACTAAGGAAGCGAAAGGACAAAGTGGTTTCAGCTTCCAGGATTATTCTATCTTCTCAGAAGCTCTTGCTGCCCTTGAAGCTGGTTTCCTGGAGCAGCGAAGATTCCTGGGATTCTGCAAGCAAGCTCGAGTTATCTGGTGAGTGATCAGAAGGCTCCTGGGAGGAGGCCCAGCTGGGATTTCTTCCAAACCATGTCTGCACCACCTGTAACTCTTCACTACATATGCTTGCCAGAAGATCGTCCCAAGTCTAGGGGGATGGGGAGAGTTGCCATTCCATAAAGAACCACCAGCCAGCTTTGGCAGAGAAAGGCGTCCTTGTGCATTGGGAAGGAGTCAGGGCTTCCAGCTAAGGGCACCTCGCCAGCCCTGGTATGCAGTTCTGGGACCTGTGCCCACCAAGCCTGCCCCAACTTGCCCAGGAGAGAGAGAGGCCAGGGAACGATACGAAAGGTGTTCTCTCCCCAACCCCCTCCAGTTCCAGCCAGCTCCAGGCTCCTTTGAAGTCCTGGGCCAGAAGACATGGCCAGTACTGATGCTGAGGTTTTTTCCATGAGCCTCTGGTATTCGAGTTCTCTTTCTCTCTCTGTCTGTCTCTGTGTCTGGAAGGCAGACCAATGTAAATCAAAAAACACAGGCTTTGGAAGCAGATAAACCTTGATTCAAATCCTGGCTGGGACATGCACTAGGTTTACAACCCCCCCAAAATTATTTGATTTCTCTGAATCTTGGCATTCTTATTTCTGAAATACCATTAATCTAACCCAGAGTTTCTCAAACTCAGCACTGTTGACATTTTAGACTGGATACATTTTTGTGGGTTGGGGCAAGGGGTGGGGGATGGGGGTCTGTCCTGTGCATTATAGAATGTTTAACAGCATCCCTGACTACTAGTTACTAGCCACTATCTCCCTTCTGACTGTGACAACCAAAAATGATTCTAGACTTTGGCTAATGTAGGGCTAAATTGCCCGGTTAAGAACCACTCACCTCATCTCATCCTTACGATTGCTGTTTGTATACATATTATTGAAAATATAGAGTATGCTTGTTGTTGTTTAGTCTCTAAGTTGTGTCTGACTCTTTTGCAAACCATGGACTGTAGCCCGCCAGGGTCCTCTCTCCATGAGTTTTCCAGGCAAGAATCCTGGGGTGGATTGCCATTTCCATCTCCAGGGGATCTTCCCGAACCAGGGATCAAACCTGAGTCCCCTGCACTGGCAGGTGGATTCTTTACCCCACTGAGCCCGCAGGGAAGCCCACAGAGTATGACACCTATGAATGGATGAATGAAAAGCACCCCAGAATTACTAATTCCCATAACAGATGCCATCACTGCCCCTCCCACATCTCCTCAGCATCCACCTCCACACACTGATCGCTGCTTCTCATGATCACCTGGACTCCCTGGCCTTGGGAATATGATTAGCCAGTAAACAGGGCAGCCCTTCACCACGGACAGGCAAGGAGCTGGTGAGATAAACACTCTAGCCTCCTAGTCCTTTAGCTGAGAGAATTGTGTTCTAAATTCCCCAGTGGGCTCAGACTCCACGGCCAGGGTGGCAGCTGGCTCCATAACACATCTCTTCTCTGCCTTCACTTTCTTGCTCTCCCACAGTACCTCTTAGGGTCACTTCCCAAACTCTTTGCACAACTTCTCCCATCTTGCATGTGTTTCTATATTCCGGTAATTAATATACAAACACTGTGACTTTTATTTCTCTAAATGCTCTGCCTTGTTAATTCATTGGACTTCTCATGAGTATTTACTCAGGTCACAGTATTTAAAAAAAAAAAAAAAATTAATACTGCAAATAAGCTACTGTCCTGCTCTGGAGACTGCTGAAAATAACGATCAACACACCCCAGACAGTCTCAGTGCAGGTAAAACAATGAGTGTAGGATTGTCACTTCTCACTTGGCCCTGAGCCCAATCTACCCGCCACAATGCTGCCACACAGCTTCTTCTAAAATGCATATCAGTTCATGTCTGCCATAAGCCCAGCTGTCTCTACTGCTGTACCATCAGGACCTAAAACCACTTGGCACATGGTGGGTACCCAGTAATACCCACTGAATTACTGAATGAATATCATTCTTGTGCTTACAACCTTTGACTGCCATGTTATCCGTAAAAGACAAAGATCAAACTCTTTGAAATGGTGTACAAGGCAGGGTCTTCATGACTTGGTCTCTGCTTCCCTCTCCGCCTTCACTCCTCACCACTTACCCATTCTACTTTACCCCAAAATACACACATGCAGTGTTCCTTAGGTGTCCCATACTATCTGTGATTCCTAGAAGGGTATGTTCTTTTTACATCTGTGTTGCTCTCAACTGGGGATCTCTTTTGGGTTTTCTCCCTATAGACACCCAGGTTCTTCTTGGGGCTGTTCAACTCTGACTTCCTCAGGGTAGGGAGGAGGAGGGTCTCCCTGATCTTTTTGAGTAAAGATAGCCCTTATCTCTTCCCATTACGCTATTGTCCTATGGGGGTTGCTTCTTAATCCGACCCATCAGAGAGAGTACCTTGAAATTCAGGGCCATGTCTTGGATTTGGAGGTATACCCAATGTCTGATACATTTCACGTGCTGAGAAAATAAATGTGTGTGTATTAATCAAAGGATTTGATTGTTCTCCGTATTAATAGTCTAAAGAGGCTTTAGTATGTGAATTAACCAGGATTCTCCAGAGCAGCAGAACCAATAGGATATATATAGATGTATAGAAAGAGATTTATTCTGAGGGATTGGCTCACATGATTATAGAGGCTGAGAAGTCCCACCATCTGCCGTCTGCAAGCTGGAGACCCAGAAAAGCTGGTGGCATAATTCAAGTCCAAACCCAAAGGCCTGAGAACCAGAGTAAATCCCCCTCTGAGTTGGAAGGCTTGAGAACCAAGAACGCTGATATCTGAAGGCAGGAGAAGATGGATATACTAGTTCAGAGAGAAAATTCTTTCCTCCACCATTTGGTTCTACTAAGGCCTTCAAATGATTGCATGTGGCCCACTGACATTGATGGGAGAGATCTTCTTTACTCAGTCTACTGATTCAAACATGTATCTCCTTCCCAATCATCCTCACAGACACACTCAGAAATAGTATTTTATCAACCATCTGAGCATCTCTTAGCTCAGTTGACACATAAAATTAACCATCACAGTATGTAATCTTCATTCCCTTAAATCAGCAACTAATTTCTCCATAGAAAGAATCTTGAGTAAATCCCAAGGATTCCCTGACTGCTCGCCAGGAAGACAAACCATAGGTACATGAACCACAAATATCTAAGCCTCTTAGAGTTACAATTCAGCTATACTAATAATAGGAAGAAACTACTTCCTTGGCCAAGGAAGAATGTGACCTGCCACCCAAGCCTGAGAAGGCTCAGTGTACGAACACACTCCTCCCACACTATACAAGCAAGCGGGCACTGTCCTAAGAACCCAGGAAAGCTATTTTGAAGGTGTGCTCGTCACTGAACTGAGCCCTTGCAGCCTAGAAGAACATCTTCAAGATGGGATTCTTACAAATTCCACACCAGAGTTTGTGGTTAGGACTAGTGAGCTGGTTTCATGGAAACAGAAGGTAGAAAACAAGGACAGAAGAAGATGTACTGGGTCTGCTCCAAAGGCCCAATTATCCTCTCTAGAGAGAAGGCTCTAGCTGGGACAAAGTGACCCCTTCCCCTCACCTCCCTATTGCAAATCTTCCACCCTCACCTTCCCAAAATAAAACTTATTGAATGCTCCAGGCATTTCCTTTCCAAAACAGCCCTGAGACTTGAATGAAATCTAATTGTATGAAGAAAAAATCATAATGGCAATGAAGAACATTAGAGGACAGTTTTCATAATATTGATTCAATCATGCAAGCACAAAGTGTCTACTTATGTAACCATCTCATACACTAAGAGGGGCTTCTTTGTCCCTGAAGATAATATTTATAAGGTGTACCAAGACAAAGTCAAATGCTGAATACGATCTCTAAAAAATGATAGACATTGACATGACAAGAAATCTCCTGAATCCTGTCAGTAAGATAATTGATGTTTCTCTTGCTGAGCTAAGAATCAACCAAAATTTATTTTCAATGACGTAGGAGACACAAGTCTTCTACCTGGACCATCTTCAACTTTCTTTCCAACTTCCTAACCTTTGAATATCCTATTGACATCTTGTTTATTTCAAAAAAGTAGTATTCTACCACTACCTAATGCCCCCAGTTCTCCAAGTCTTTCAATCATCAGACCCTCTCTGACCTCTTACAGAAACTCGAATGAAATATAAATGTTGTTTTTCCTTCCTCTGTTTCTACTTGACCATACATGATAACATACACTATCCCAACTATACTTCTGCAGTATAATCTAAGTAGCACAGAAGAGTCCCCTTAATTCAACAGGTATTATTTATGATCCGTTTCCAGGAGCTAGTCAATTCAAGACCATGAAAGTTCCATATGGAAATAAGTGCAAGGACTGAAATTTACTCAGAAAAAAAATCGCAGAACTACCAAATGCCTAAGCTGGAAGAAATTTCCAGATACCACAAAATTAGTTAGCTCACTCGATGGTTGAAGATACTTTCTTAAAAGTCAGGGAAGACATTTGAGATGCTCAAGTCCCAACAATAGAGAAGATGAGCCATGTCAGGACTCAAGTTTCCTGACACCCACCCTATGCTCCACAGGACCTGTCATCAAGTCTTCCCGTTACTGAATCCCTCAGTTTCCCAGATAAGCTGGCCTGGCATTGGTGGTCCCAAGCACTGCCAATGTGTTTTAATCAACAGAAAAGAGACAATCTCCAGGAAGAGTTCAATGTCCTTTTCCTTGCAAGTACTAAATCATCCCTTGTCCCTTTGTTGTGTCCAAGTCTTTTACAACCTCATGGACTGGAGCCCACCAGGCTCCTCTGTCCAGGCTCCTCTTGCCTCTGATTTCCCAGGCAAGAATACTAGAGTGGGTTGCCATTCCCTTCTCCAGGGGATCTTCCCAACCCAGGGATCGAACCCACGTCTCTTGCATTGGCAGGCAAGTTCTTTACCACTGAGCCACCAAGGCAGCCCTTCTCATGTTTCTTTCCTACCAATACATACATGTGGGCTTTATCAGGATACTCAAAAAGTTTTTATCTAGAACCATACAGATACTAAATAAAGTAATTAGGGACAGAGTAGAGACTGGATCCCACTTCTCCTGACTCTGTAGAGGATAATTTCTACTCCTTTGAAGTCTTCCATATCCCAATGTTCCTTCAGAGTGATCTTAAAGAGGAAATGATGCACTTCCACATTTGAGATTCAAACCTATCATTCTAAAGCCAAGATGCTATATATTACCCCCTCCTACATGTCTAACATTAGCCAAGACAATCTCCTGGAACCTTCCTGGAACCAACTTTTCCTGCTAAAGGCAAACATGAATCTAGCTAAAGTAACTGCTATTGCTGTTATAAAAATATATTATTACTTGTAGGACTCCACAGAATAAGAGGCAATTCTTTTTTTTATGTGCTGTAGTAACAAGGATGTTTAAATGTCATCTTTATTTTGACCATATTTCAGGGGGAGGCATTAATGCCACATTCTACCTAAATAGGTTTTTATGATACCAAAGACCAGTGCCTTTCCCTGTTGTTTTCTCTTGATGGACAAAAGGCTCCAAAATGGTTTTTAAAAAATAGTGCAACCAAAATGGGTTTTAAAAAATAGTGTGCTTGAGATTGCGTGCAATCTCAAGGGAAAAACTCAAATTCTGACAAAAAACTGTAAGGTAAGGAACTTGGCAAAATTGTATCAATAACACTAGCAGTTTAAACTTGGTTTTAATTCTAACTCATGGTTCTGACACTTTCCATCTCAAAAAAATCTCCATCCTTGACTAATAACCTCAAATTCTATGTGATTTTCTTACTCTCTGGAATGTCAGGCCTAGTATGTGATGAATAGTCCAGGCTTTACACAGTTCAGCAGGTGAATTTAGACAAACGGTATGCCCAGAAAGACAGTTCTTTCACCAAAAAGAGAAACTAAAGAAATGTTCCTGCGTATGTTATGCTGGTAAAGAGAGTATGATTCAGCACAGCTTGTTTAGAAAGTACAGTGGTGAAACCAAGTCAGAGCCAAAAGACTTTCCATCCCTTTAACAGTCAATTCCAGAAATAACACCTAGAAAAATAGTATTAGTAAGATGTTCATTCCAATGGTAGCCAGAATGGGGAATAAGGTGGCAGAGGGGTGGTTACACACATGAGAAAATGAAGATGTCCATTACCAAGTTGACTGAACCAGGAGGCAAACACTGGGGGGGGAAAAACTCCATGCCCAGCAATAGAGATACAATGCAGTGAAACAGTGCCTATTTGATTAATAATTATAAACAACAATTATGAAACCTGTGTAGAAACCTAGAAAAATATTTTGAATGAAATACTAGAGAATACAAAATAGTTATCATCTTTGTCCATTTGGGCTGCTAGAACAAAGTACTATAGACTGGGTAGCTTTTAGCAACAGAAATTTATTTCGCACAGTAGTCTGAGAAGCCCAAGATCCAGGTGCCAGCATAGTCATGTTCTGGTGAGAGCCCTCTTTTCCATTCATTGGTGTAACATGGTGAAGGGCTTAGGAATCTCTCTGGAGCCTTTTTTTAAATTTAATTATTTATTCGGCTATACCAAGTTTGTTGCCACAGGGGGATCTTCACTCTTCATTATGGCACTGGGATTTTTTGTTGCCTCAAGTGGGATATAGTTTCTCGACCAGGGATTGAACTCGAGACTCCTGCATTGAAAGACGAATTCTTAACCACTAGACCACCAGGAAAGTCCCCTCTCTGGAGCCTCTTTTATAAGGTCATTCATGGGGGCTCCACCTTTATGGCTTAAGTACCTCCCAAAGGCCCACCTCCTAATACCATCACATCAGGCATTAGGATTTCTTTTTTTTGTTTTGTTTTGTTGTTGTTGTTGTTGTTTTTTAGGATTTCAACATATGAATTTTAAGGAGGCACTGACATTCAGACCATAGCAAGTATGTATATTTCAATTGCAATAATTTGAAAAAATGCCATTGCCCTGCCTGGAAGCCTTCATCACTGGTTCCCTACTGCCACCACGTTTTAGCACATGTCGTGTCCAGCTCTTTTGCAACTCCAGGGACTGTAGCCAGCCAAGCTCCTCTGTCCACGGTATTTCCCAGGCAAGAATACTAGAGTAGAGAGCCATTCCCTTCTCCAGGGGATCTTCCCAACTCAGGGATTGAACCCTCATCTCCCACATTGGCAAGCAGGTGCTTTACAGCCGAGCCATAGCCTCCTTAAAAATGGCTATTAGGTCCTATTTTGTTTGGTCGCCCCATTCTCTAAAAGCTCTAGTTCTATTTAGAAACCATTGAAATTGCCCAAACATGTCACTCTTCAGCAATGAGCTGAATCATTACTTCCTCAAGAGGGTTTCATGACCTTCCTTACTAGAAGACTCCCCTTCTCAGCATTTTCACACTGCACTGCAATTGCTGTGCACTATTCAGAAGCCCCAAGAGGACAGAGAGCTCACTTCTAGAACTGAGGTCTTGTCTCCTTTACTCCCAGCTCTATCCTACCACAGTGCCTGGCATGTAAAGGGGCTCAACCAGATCCACGAATCACACACCTAAGCATATAACAGGTGTAAAAAACAAGCTAACAAGCTAACAAGCTGAGGAAATATGTTTTATTCCCTTGTTTCAGCTAACAGACCTTCATAATGACCTGGAAGACCAAGTTCAAATCTCAAATCCCTCAGAGTTCCTCAGTGAACAAGAGAAGGGGGTGCCTAACCCAAGGCCATACTCCATCTTCTCCAACCCCTGGCTCTCTCCCACATTGTGAGGGGCCTTGTTCATACATATACAGACCCCTCGGACCATATGTCCAAGCTGTACACACAGCCCCTGCCATAACTGCCTCTTCACGCCCCTCAGAACTCAGAGTGTGTACCAACATCATGGCAGACTCTTGGGAAGTCAGGCCTAAAGAATAAGCTTGGGTGCAGAAGTGGGTGCGGGGCTGTGCGGGCAGGAATTCGGGGTCCTGGCACCTGAAGTACATAGGGGCACAGGCTCTGAATGGAACATAGTCCCTCAGCCCTGCAGAATCCTTGCCCTGTGTGGAGGGGACACAGTGGAAGGAGGCCAGCACAGGCAGAGCCCAGGTGAATGCAGTCCCTTCTGAGTGTCACCAGGACTTTTTCAGAGAAGATGCCCAGAAAGAAACCCCTGATGCAATTTCTCCGGTGGTCCAGTGGCTAAGGTTCCACACTTCCAGTTCAGGAGTGCAGGTTCAATCCCTGATTGCAGAACTAAGCCATGTGGTGTGGCCAACACATTGTTTAAAAAAATAAAACAAAGCATGTTTGAAGCATCTTAAAAAAAGAAGAAGAAAACACCAAGAACATGAGCATACATGTTCCCTCCCTGAAATGTGGGCTTTTCAACTGAAACAGCCCTCCAGACCCACCAAGGATGACCATCCCATAGACTGCTGAGCAGAGGCACCAGGAAGATCCACGAGACACACTAAGGCATCGGGAAGGGCACAACAAGGTGACCCAGGGAGACTTCTCAGCCCTCTCCTACACTCATTTGGTAAATTAGAGAAGATCAGTGAAAATGGAAGAGACTCAAGGCTCACATTATCTCTGGATGGTTTGCTCCATGTAAATAATAAGAACTTTATGGTAGCAAGCAGATTGTACATTATCATTAGTATGATTTCAGCCTGCTTTATGGCTCCTCAGCTGATTGGAAGCATATTTTTAGTTCTAATATCAAAATGTGTCAGAATTTGTTTTGCTAAAGCTAACAGAATGATACAGGTCAGATCAATTATTATGAAAAATTCAATTAAGAAAGTGCCATATGTGGCACCATAAAAAAAGACTGCAACAGCACATATGGCTGAAAAGAAGTGGTGACATCAACATCATCCTGCCCTTCAGTCCTTGTCACTGTGGCCACATCAGAATGGGAAACCTCCCTCCTCCTTCTCCATGCCAGCCTCATCCTCTCCTCTGTGTCCCCAAACCTCCTATTCTCTTCCGTCACCCCAAACCAGGTCACCAGGCAACCAGTTTAACTCTGCTGTCTGCAGAGGACTTGGTGAACAGGGCTTTGGTATCTTCCTCTGTGGCTGTGTGTGGAGTTGTTGTTTAGTCACCAAGCCACATCCAACCCTTTTGTGATCCCATGGACTATTACCCACCAGGCTCCTCTGTACATGGGATTTTGTAAGCAAGAATACCGGGGTGGGTTGCCATTTACTTCTCCAGGGGATCTTCCCAATCCAGGGATCAAACTCACGTCTCTTGCATTTCCTGCATTAGTAGGCTGATTCTTTACCACTAAGCCACCAGGGAAACCCCATTAGTATCTTGCCTGCATGAGTGGTCAGAGGTTAGGGACACCAGCTCTGGGAGCCAACACACTGGATTTCAGTCCCTTTACTACTTCAGGTGACAATGAGGAATTTATTTAATCCTTTTAAGCCTCAGTTCTCTTATCTAAAAATGGGGTTAATAGCATCAGCTCCCTCCTGTATCTGTTTAGTAAACTAAATGAGATAATGCATGTTAAAGTACTGAGCATGGTGTCTGGCAAGCAGTAAATACTTAACCTGTATTAGTTATCATGTTTAGTTTTCTGTTATTGACAGGCAGCAGATGAGGTGGAAAGGTTTACAGTTTAAGTCAGGAAATCTGGACCTGCCACAAGCTCTAAGACTTTGGGGGTAGTCAGTTCACCTCCCTGGACCTCCATTTCCTCATCAGCAAATGGGAAGTCATCGCACCCATCTGGCAGAGTTGCTTCAGGCTTCAGTGAAATACTGCACGGGGAAACTGCTTACAAACTATTACGTGATATGCAAGCAGAATTTAATGTAATCATCTCCAAGTTAGCCCTGAGCCTCTGGAAACACTGGGCAGATGCCATCTACACGAGTTTGTTCAGAATATGCACTGTCCAGGCAGTTGAGTAATACCTAAAAGCATCCTGAGTCTAGCAATGCGAAGCAAAAATGAGTCACAGAAACGTGGAAGCCTGAGCTCAGAAAGGTCGGGAGATACACAGCAGAGCCAGATTCAGAAAGGCATTGTCTGGCTTTTTGTACTTAATAGCTTGTGCCTGCCTGCGTGCTGTCCCTTCAGTCGTGTCCGACCCTTTGAGACCCCATGGACTCTAGCCCACCAGGCTCCTCTGTCCATGGGATTCTCCAGGCAAGACTACTGGAGTGGGTTGCCGTGACCTCCTCCAGGGAATCTTCCCACTTAATAGCTTGCTGCTGCTGCTGTTGCTAAGTCTTCAGTCGTGTCCGACTCTGTGTGACCCCATAGACAGCAGCCCACCAGGCTCCCCCATCCCTGGGATTCTCCAGGCAAGAACACTGGAGTGGGTTGCCATTTCCTTCTCCAATTCATGAAAGTAAAAAGTGAAAGTGAAGTCGCTCAGTCGTGTCCGACTCTTGGCGACCCCATGGACTGCAGCCCACCAGGCTCCTCCGTCCATGGGATTTTCTAGGCAAGAGTCCTGGAGTAATAGCTTAGCATCTTTCAAATAGATATATTTGAAAGTATAATGTTTTTTAAAAGCCCCCAAATTGATATGCAATCATATGGCTTCCTGTCAGGTCTACAGTCTATAATGATGTTGTCTCTTGAAACCAGAGCCCAAGAGATAAACCAGTGTGGGGTTACTGTGACGCACCACAATGGCCGCCGTGCTCGGGCTGGCCAGACCTGGCCTCAGAGTTTTACTGATAGAGGCAGCCAGCGATCTGACCACTTGGCTCAGGCTGTGGAATTTTTCAACCTTCTGGTCCGCAGCTCTTGGCTAACAATTACGCTCTCTGCAGGCCCTTCCAGCCTGGTCATTCTCCAAGGCAAAGTGAACTGATTATTTACACACAACTCGTTCTTCTTGGCCTCTGAGGCCTGGGGTGTGTTATGCATTTTTTATCCCGAATCTCTTACTTAAGGCAAGCACTGAGGAGGTACAACACGGGACCATGGAAAGGGGGAAAGAGCTTTGAAGAAAATGAAAGAAAGGAGGGGGCCGCCTCTCTGGCCTGACCCTGCTTTGCCTCTTCAGGTGAAGGAAGAGGAAGGGTGGCGTCAAGGTTGCACCAGAGCGGTTCTGAGGAGGAAGCAGTTTGGGGAAGCGGTCGCTGGCAAAGCTCAAGGCAGCTGCCAACTCCTGCAGGAGGCAGCCCCATCCGCCTGGGGATGCTCGGCCTCAACAGGCCACGGAAACGGCGGAGTCTGCTCCTTTGGTGTCACCAAGGGGCTGCGGGCGGTCACACCTGGAGCAGGAGACGCAAGCGCAGGCGGAGGGAGACAGGCCGCGCCGGGGTGGCGCTGTAGGCCCAGCCTCCTCACCTCGCTCTGGTCCCCACCTCGGTTTCCTCTTAGCTGTGGCTAAAGAAACAAAACCACACAAAACAAAAAAAACCCCTCACCTCACATGTGTAATATCAATATTTTTATTCAGTGTGGGGGGATCAGGGGATTATAGCTAAGCATGTCCGGCCCCTGAGTCTCCTCCTCTCCTCTTGGCTCGTGCCTCAGGGTTCTCTCCTCCCGGCCCTCTCCTCCCCACCTGTGCCCTGTACGCTGCCATTCCGCTTTCTGGCCTCTGGCCTCCTGCTGCACTCTCCTTTCCCTTTCTCAGACCCTTTCCCTGGAAATCCCTCGCCCTCTGCCCCCCTTCTCTCTCAGTACCCCCATTCTCTCTCCAGCTCTTCTAGTCTCTTTCCTGTCTCCAGCCCATCTCTTTGAAATGTCCTGATGGGGACTTTCTGACTTCTCTGTTTCTGGCTTCTAGGGACTTTAATCATAGTGTAATCTTACATACGGAGCTGTCAAAAGGCCTTGATACTGGTGGAGAAAGAATAAGGGAGAGGACCGTGGTGGTTCAAGTTTAAATAAGGAAAATGAGTGTCATGATAAAACAATTTTATTTATTAATAAACTTTTTAAAAACACAGATTTCTTCTCCTATTTCTTTGTAGCCTCCCTGGAGCCTAGAATTGTGCCTAACACATGAAGAATACTAAGTAAATATTGGTGGAATAAGTTAACGAATGAGTTGAAAGAACAAATACTGAAACAAAATGTGGTTTCATTTCATTTGAGCATGTACAGCTAGTGTCAAGTGAACCAGAGAACTGACATGCCTGTCTTTAGAGACTCTTGGAAGACCTCTAATGAAGAAACATATTCACTAATAATTACCATAAACATTATTAAAATCTAAATGCTGCTGCTAAGGCTTGCCCTCTTCCACGGTCTAACATTTCTCTTGTTTACTAATTTTCTTGGCAGACCTTTTTTTATAAATACACATAGAATCCCAATCTGCAAGTTCTGTACATAAAGCCTAGGACTCTGCACTGATCCCATGACAACACCAGGTTACTTTTCCATCTCCTCTGCACCCACCTGGTTCATCCGCTTGATTGATCTAACTCACCCTTTCAACAAACTTTT
The DNA here is from genome assembly GCF_002263795.3 of Bos taurus. Classification (NCBI taxonomy): domain Eukaryota; kingdom Metazoa; phylum Chordata; class Mammalia; order Artiodactyla; family Bovidae; genus Bos; species Bos taurus. Next base: position 9,724,544 of record NC_037353.1, on the reverse strand, counting down.
TATATTTTTTGTTTTGCCAACTTTTATGCTGTGTGCTTTACACATACCAGCTCAATGAATCCATACCACACTCCAAAGAAGGAACAGCTTTTCTCTCTACTTTTCAGATGAGGAAACTGAGGCTGAAGCTGTTCAAGTAGGTTCACTGACCATCCTGGTTTGCCCACCTCCACGGTGGTTCCACGACCAGGGGCTTGCAGTTTTCCTAGTAGGATGGTCCAGGGCAAACTGTCCCAGTTTGCTTGGGGCTGCGGAGTTTCCCAGGACATGCCAAAATGGGAAAGTCTCATGCAAATTGGATGACCTGGACACCTGACCCAAGTCGTGTGCTTGAGGTCACACAGCTACGATACATTACAGTGGGATTCAAAGTACCCCTGGTCTGATGTCAAGGCTCCACTTTTACCTACCCTGCTTCATCTAGCCAATCTTTCATTTCTGACTGCTTGTAAGACATCTCACAGTCACCTTGTACCCCAAATGTCATCTCACCAAAAATCTCTCTTCCCCTAAAACCAACTGTGCTGATCCCCCTCTACTGAAGTTACCTAAAAGCATCCCGAGTCACTGCCAAATCTCCCCAGTTCTCCCCTCCCTTGCTGCTCCCATCACCACCACCTTCATCATGTCTCCTGCCCCTGAATTCCTGGAGCCCAAAGGCCTCTCTGCCTCCAAATATCCTCCCTGCACAGAACCCTGAGATGCATTCTCTAGAACGTAGACCCGAAAGAGACTCATGGGACAACCCTGAGTCGGCGTGTTGAACAGCTAAGACAAACAGAATGAAAGCAAGCCCGCTCCAGCACCACATCTTCCTAACCTTTGGCGAGTGTGCCTTCCAAGGCACCTCACCCTGCCTCTCCCGTGCTTCCCTGGGCCTCAGAGCAAGTCCAAACTGTGTATCTGGAACATTCCAGCCCTTCTGCTCTCTCTGCTCGGATAGGTTGGTCTGGTCCTCACAGACCTCTGCTAACTTCCACACACTCTGCTCTTGTCCACCCTGCCCTCCCTCCATCACTGAGAAGGCCTTTATTGAGCATCTACCATAAGCAAAGCCTCACACTGGGGGACACGCCCCCGAGAAGACCCAGCCACCCCCCAAATAAGTGGCTTGCCCTCTCCCACACGTTCACCTCCTCACGACCCATTCTCCTGACTCCTTTTCCTCATCATTTTCCAGAACATACAATGTTTATACCACGATTTTTGTCATTCAGGCTTTTCAGTCTCATTTTCTGTCTGCTCCATGTAGGTGGGTCTTGATTTCTTAATAAGATGGACCAGTCTCAGATGTCATAGTACTGACAAGCCTTTCTTCCTATTCCCCACAATACATCTGGCTTTCTACTGGGTATATACTTGAGAATGACTCATTGAGCTGAATTAAATTGGTCACAACAGATTTTCTGTCACAGACAATCCTATGCAGCAATTCTTTTTTCTCTGATTCCAGTTTACACAGCAGTCATTCTGCCAAAGAAAACCTCGACTGGATACTCTTTGCACCGCAGTCCAGGGGGGAAAGAGCTGACATCCAGTTGACCCACTAACACTGCTTTATTCTACCACCACTGGGGAGAAGCCTACCTCCCTGTCATGCTCGCCCACCTCCCACAGACAGTTCAAAGAACCTAATCACCTGAATCTTCTGAATCCTCCGTCACCTTCCACCTCCTCAGCAAACGCACATTCCACCTCAAATACTGAACCACAACTTAGACTTTTAAAGTTCAAGAGTTAAGAAGAACTAGCAATTGACTCATTTCTCCTTGATTCAAAGAACTATGTGGGTTCTCTAGAGCAGCCCTGACACCCTTCATGTGCGCCAGTTCCCGAAGCCAGGGAAGTCCAAGGGGATTCCTACTTCCCTAACCAAACTGAACTGAGTACCATAAATCGCACAGCCTTGATGTGTGACCTTGAGCCAGTAAGTCATCTCACTGCTATGGGCTCAGGAGTCTGCGGCTACAAAGTGAGGGACCGCTTCTCTGCAGGTTCTCCAGGGACCCCTGCGCACACGCATTTTCTGACTCTAATTTCCTTCTCCCTCCTGGGCTGCCTCCCCAGCACAACCTGTTCAGAAAACAACTCCAGCCCCAACAAGTCCTCTGCTACCCTCTCAGCTCTTCCATTGCCAGGATAAAAGGTAGAAAGACATTTTATTAAGTTCCAGTCTGAGAAAAGCTCATGAAAACTGCTAGTTACTCCCCCAGTCAAAGGGCAAACAAGCCCCTGTGGCTCTCAGCTGTCCTGTGGATGCTAGGGTACCCAAGGTTGGAGAAAAACGAAAAGACTGAGCAGGGACATTTGTTCAGGTCTGGGCTCAGACACAGGAAGCCTGGCTAACAATGACCTGACACCCTCCCCACCAGAATCTGAGGGCTCTTCCTTGAAGAAGCTGAGCAAGTCGAGTCTTGGCTGCTGGCTGGGAAATGAAAAGTCATCGTCAGGAGAACAGGCAGCTGCTGGCCGCTGAGGGAGCATGGATATGCATGCCAAGTGTTCTCGACAGTGAGAGAAACTGACCAGCAGGGTTTGATCAGATGAGGTATGAGTTTCTCTTGATGGTTCAATGCTTTTACATTGAATACTTGGAAACATCTAAGAACCATGGCGCCTCAAAGATGGAAGACAACTTTCCCTTATAAATACAACCCCTGTTACAGCTATTAGAGTTTGCGGATGTATATTAGGAGAAACTGCACCAAGATAAGGAGAGAGCAGGGTTGGATGGTGAGAAAGAACCAAATTCCTGGCAGCCAAAGTATAATCCCATAGAAAAATGGAGGCTAGCCATGCAAATAGACCCTCCAGTAGCCTGTGACTTGGAAAGAAGCAGCGAATGAGGAGGGGTCCAGCGTAAATAACCCCAGACAACCCCTCTAGGCTCTCTAGCTTCTACCTTTCCATGTTTTGTGACTTCATTCTCATTCTTTTTTTTTTTTTTCCCACATGTATTTACTGAACACTCGACACAAGTCAGGAATTTTTCTCAAAACAGATGAAACAGACAAGGGTCTGCTCGAACAGACTTAAGTCAGACAATAAACAAAAGGGAAAGCACATGAATGAAGGAGATCGTTTTAGATAATACTAAATAGCCTATGAGTGAAAAAGGCAAAGAATCTTTGATGGAGAATGACTTGGTGCAAGGACTGCTTTAGAGAGAGAAGTAAACTAGACCTTTCCAAGGAAAGCTCGGAGCTAATGTATGAGCACAGAGAAGAAGCCAGATTTGAAAAGCTGCTAGAGAAAGGCAACCTGAGCAGAGAGAAGGGAATGCAAAGGGCCCCAGGGAGAGCAGAAGGGCCGAGGGGACCTGGAGCTTGAGGAGTCTGTCTGGATATAGGAGGAGAAGGGTGGAAGCCCCAGGACAAGTCCTGTAGGCCCTTGAGAGCCACAGTGAAGAAAAATCAAAGTGGGCATCCGTTGGGTATAGTGTCATGGAGAGGGGTCTCTTCCCTGAGCTGGGGAGGCTATTTCTCCAAGGAGAGAAACACTGACCGAGGGAGCTCAGCCCACAGGGAGGCAGCTCCAGGAGCGGCACTTACAGTGAAGAACCACCAGATGGCTCCATGAGAAGACTGCCCAGCACCACCTCCTGCCATTGCTGACGCCTTTCCTGTCTAAGGTAAAAGCACTTTTCCCACCAAACAAAAGCTTCTTTAGCAAACTGCCACTTTGCTTTTTTTTTTTTTTAAACAAAAGAAACCAATAGCAACCAGTACAACAGAGTGGTCCTGGTGACTTAACATCTTTGCATCCTACTGGCTGAAAGAGGAAGCTCCTACTTGCCAGGGGGACCCCTCGATGATTCATTCCCAAGCTCCCGGTTTTCAAAGCACTGTGCCCACCCCAACTGGCTAGGTCGCTGTCCTTTCCAGATACACAATCCTAGAAAAAGAGAAATGCCGGTAGCCAGGCCACAGGCCAAGCTCCAACTGTCCAGGAAACAGATTTGCCCAAGAAGTGATGGTTCTAGGACTTTAGGACCTCCAGTGATGGTTTGTAAGAGAACATGGGGCTGGAGGGGGAAGAGGAGCAGAATGTAAAGGTCAGGCAGGATGTTTGCTATATTATTACCAAATTTCCTTTCAATAGTATCTTTTTTTTCAATAAACACAAGAATTGCTCCAGACCTCCTAACAAGCACCAGCCCTAGAAACAGAGTTATTCAATATGAAAGAAAGAGTGTCAGTGACCAGCACGCAGGTCTGGAACCAGGAAGCAAAAGTCTGCAGGACTTATCAGTGAGTCAGCTGAATCCATCCAGGGCTCAGGGGCCTCCCAGGAGTGTGAATGGGAAAAAAAAAAAAAGTCAGCCTCTGTCTTTAAGAAGCTTACAGTCTAAAGTTGGCGTGGGAATTCTCACTCAATGAAATTTTTTTTTTTCCTCCCTATCTGTTGGAACTAGCCTCTCTCACCCTCTATTTCCAGTAGTCCTTGGTACACATTATAGTTGTGTTTGACCAATGTCTCTCAATAGATAGGGGGTCCCTGAGTCCAGCCCACATGTCATCCATCCACATCTGTGTCCCCCGGCACCTCCCACATAAGACTGAGAGACAAATATGTATAGGTAGTGATAATTTGTAGATACAAAGAGAGACGGAGAATTTGTTTCACAGTATTGTTCTCAAAACCCTGCTCTCCACCTTTCCCTGACATGGTACACACACACACACACACACACACACACACACTTGAAGGATATATGCATCATGGCCTAGCAGCTCATTTTCACAACTCCCATTGGAGCAAATTCAAGATAAAGAAGTGACCCTGGAACATGAAGCTGTATGATGACTTTTCTATCTGCCTGACCCAAAAAAAGAAAAAGCCAGGAAGGGCTCTTGATGAATTGCTTTCAGCAGACTGTCACTGTTGAAAAAATGTTCTTCCTGCCCCTGCTTTACTGGCAGTACAGGGTGTTTGGGGCCAGACTGGCACCCCAAAGAGCCTTGCATGGTAAATATGTCACCGCTGGCTGCGTCTTCCTCGGTCATTGCTCTAATCGCCTATCTCCCCTGGGGGCATTGACCCCTTTAAATGGCTACCAGTTTCCAACTTGTTTGGTCAAAATCTGCTAGCCTGAAGGTCAGATCCTCTTCAGCTTAAACTTCCCCTTTCTTTCGATAACTTCCCTGGATTCCCACCATCACGTTTCCATAGTACTCTGAACTTCCAGCCCTTCTCACCCTTATAATTGCTTAATTGAATTTGAATTAAATATTTGTTTAATATCACCAGAGCAAGACGGCTGAGCCCTCTGTGTGTAGGGAGCAGATCTTTTTGTTCAAGCACTCAAAGTAGTGGCAGGCACCAAGTAAGTCCTCATGAGTATTTATGACTCATTCAGAGACTGGCTGACTTGATTACTCCGGCCCCAATTTACCATTTGGGTTTCATCTCCTGACTCCTCCAGATACACACCAATGTTCCATCTAAATACACTATTCCTTAAAATCTCTCTTTACTTTCCTATCCCTATGACTTTGGTCATGCAATTCCTTCTTTTTGGATAATGAATATTATTTTCCATCCCATTTAAAAAGCAATCAGACAATCAAAAAAGACTTAAGAATACTTTTTACTGAGATACAGTTTCACATACCACAAAATCAACTGATGATTTTTATTGTATTCCCAGCCACCATCACCAATTCCAGAACATTGCCATCACCCCAAAAAGAAGCCTGGTACCCAATGGTCATCACTCCCTATTCTTCTCCTCCCCAGCTTCTGTCAATCACTAATCCACCTTTTGTCTCAACAGATTTGTCTATCCTAGATATTTCATTTAAATGAAATCATACAATACATACAGTTTCTTTCACTTATATTATTTTCAAGGTTCATGCATATCATAGCATAGATCAGTACTTCATTCCTCCTTATGGCTGAATAGTATATATTCCACTGTATGGCTACATTATGTTTTATCTATTCATTCATCAACTGATGAACATTTGGGTTATTTACACTTTGGAGCTATTATGAATAATGCTGCTGTGAATATTTGTGTGCAAGCTTGTGAACATATGTTTTTAATTATCTTGGGTTTATATCTAGGAGTGGAATTGTTGGAGAGTTGACTCATTGGAAAAGACCCTGATGCTGGGAGGGATTGGGGGCAGGAGGAGAAGGGGACGAGAGAGGATGAGATGGCTGGATGGCATCACTGACTCGATGGACATGAGTTTGAGTGAACTCTGGGAGTTGGTGATGGACAGGGAGGCCTGGCGTGCTGCAATTCATGGGGTCTCAAAGAGTCGGACACGACTGAGCAACTGAACTGACTGACTGATGGTAACTCTGTTTAACTTTGTAAGGAAATGCCAAACTGTTTTTCCAAAGTGGCTGTACCTTTTTTACACTCATCTACAGTGTATGAAGATTCCAACTTCTCTACATACTTGCCAACATGTTATCTGTTGTTGTTGATTATTATTATCACCCAAACCAGTGAATATGGAGTAGTATCTCATATGTTTTTGATTTGCATTTCTCTGATAACTAATGATATTGAGTATTTTTTCATGTGCTTATTGGTTAATTGTTTTATTTGGAGATGTATTTATTCAAGTCCTTTGCTATTGTTAAGTGGGTTATATTTCTTTTTATTGTTGAGTTGTAAGAATTCTTTATATGTTCTGGATGTGTAAGATCCTTATCAGATCTTTGCAATATGACTTGCAAATATCTACCATTCTGTGGGTTGTCTTTTCACTTCCTTGACAGGGTCTTTGAAGCACAAAGGTTGAATTTTACAAAAGCCCAACTTATTCTTTGGTTTCTTGTGCTTAAGGTACCTATCTAAGATTTACACCAAGGTTTTAAGATTTACACCTTACAAGGTGTTTTTCTTTTAAGAGTCTGATACTCTAGCTCTTACATTTAGGTTTTTGATCAATTTTGAGTTAACTTTTATATACTGTGTAAGAGGGTCCAGATTAATTCTTTCACATGTGGATATCTAGTTATCTCAGAACCATTTTTTTTACAAGACTGTTCTTTCCATACTGAATTGTCTTGGCAAGAAGAAACATTTTAAAATAATCCTAATCTAAGAGTCTGCTGTGGTAAGACAACAACCGCTGTAGTCTGAGGGATGATAGTCAGGAATGCAGAGGTTGATTGGGTTATTTTAGGCAGAAATAACTATGTATAAATTCCATAAGCACCATCTCAGTCCACCTCTTTCTATATGTAGTAATGGTTTTTAACCTTGTTTAGGATAAATAAGCCAATAAAATTGCGGGCTTTTGCAAATACACAACATTCTGCTTAAAATGTGAAGGAGTTCACAGCCCACAAGCCTCCCCACAGACCCTAAGCAAGGAATCTCTGCTCCACTCTCCTTCCCACAAAGTTCATCTACTGCTGAGAGCTCCAGCCAACCCTCCACAAAGCAGCTGACTCACTGTGCTTTTGTTTATTTGTTGATGTGTATCCTACTCTCTCCTTTGAACTACACATTTCCACCTAACTCCTTGATATGCGCACCACATCCCTAAGCATCTCAAATTCAGCACTTTCAACTCATCATCTTCATCTTCCCTCCCCCAGCCCAGCTCATAGCCCCAGCTTCCCTTTTTCTGGTCACAGAACCATTCTTCCCATCACCTAGGCTCAAATCTCAAAGTCATCTTCACTTCTTGTTCCCTTCACCAGCCCTCCTCCACTATCCAGTCAGTATCCAGGTTTGTACAGCTTTCATTCTGAGCACCTATCAGTATTCTGCCTGGTTGTTGCAATATGTCTCTGGCCTTGCTTGTTTCTTTCTCTTTTTTTTCCTCCAGTTTTACTGAGATATAATTGACATACAGCACTGTGCTAAGTTCAAGGTATATAGCATAGTGGTTTGATTCACATACATCATGAAACAAGTATCACAGTAAAGTTTAGTGAACATTATCATCTCATGTAGACACTAAATTAAAGAAATAGAAATTTGTTTTCTTGTGACAAGAACTCAGGATTTACTCTCTTAGCAACTTTCATATATGACATACAGCACTGTTAATTATGTTCATCATGTATGGTCTATCCCTAGTGCTTATTTATCTTATAATTATTTTTATTCAAAAATATGCTTCAACCCACCTAGTCCTTTGTGGCTCCAGTTAATCATAACAGGTTAAGTGGCACAAGAGCTTAAATAAGTCACATGTAAGAATGACTCTGTCTTCCAGGTGGGGCTAGAATTAATAAATAGATTTTTACCCAGGTCCTTCTAGGTTCAAAGAATTGGAATACAAAGGAACACAGAGATAGAATTCCTTCCCTCAGGAGCTTACCATTTTAATCACAAAGATCAGGGCCACACACAGCAGACTTGGCCTGGAGATCTGCTAGTTCTCAAGGAACTACATTAGGACTTTTTCAGCCTCTGAGTTTAGGATTTTTCCAACCTTCTATTCCATGTCCCAGACGACAAAGACATGGAGGCATAAGGAAGCAGCTTTGGAGTCTGTTCACTTCTACCACTGTCTGGAGTCTCATAGTCCTCAGACTTCCCACTCACATGAACCAAACACAGTCCAGTTCTGCTTTCTCTCTGTCTCAAAAACACTTCAGGATGGGGAAAGGGAGTGATTATAAATAATTGCAATGTGCTCTTCTGCAACAAGAACACAGAAATATGAACTATTGCAGCTATTGCAATCTGCATTGGACCACAAGTACTGTTTTAATTTAGTCCTTGCATTTAGACAGCGTTTTTGGATTTGCAGTATTCTTTCACATACACCTTGCAAAGTAGGGGGAAGCCCCAATCACTCAGTGGGTAAAGACTCTGCCTGCAATGCAGAAGCCATAGGAGACATGGATTTGATCCCTGGGGCAGGAAGATCCCCTAGAGGAGAAAATGGCAACCCACTCCAGTATTCTTGCCGGGAAAATCCTATGGACAGAGGATCCTAGAGGGCTACGGTCCAAAGACTCACAAAGAGTCTGACACAACTGAGCAAACACACACGTATGTTTGAGAGGTAGAAATTACTCCTGTTGGTTTATCAGTGAAGAAGTGAAACCTCCAAGAGTTTATGTGATTTACCCAAAATCACACAATTCATGAGGTTCTTTGACAGGGAACTTTGGGGAAGCTCTTTAAAAAGAAGTAGATGGTGAAGGTGGGGAAGGGACACCTTTGCCTTTCTCTTCATCCTGCTTCTTGCCTGGAATTCAGACATGAAAGCTATAATTCAAGCAGCCATATTGTAACTTTGAACTTGAAAGCCATGCAAAAAGAATGGCAAAGCAGAAAAACAGAAATAGCCTTGGCCACTGACATCTTGCAAACATCAGAACTGAACAGCCTTCCATTGGCTTTTTTTTTTTCTTTGTCATGTGTTTAAAATACTATAGTTGGGTCTCTTTTTCTAGCAGCTGTAACCATTCTTTGGTGCCTCAGCATTGTCCATAATTGGGCAAAACTAGTATCAATCACCAAATGATGTCACATCATTATGATTGTGCCTGGGAGTCACTCTCTTCACATTCCTAAGAGGAACATATACTATCCTTTCCCACTTACGTCATTAAAATGACAATTGTATGGAATAGAGATGCAGATTTCTAAACCTATGATATACCTAATGGCATATAACCTATGATTGAAATCATGCAAAATGTCTATATATGAAAAGACTAAAATCTAATACCTGAAATAAATATATGATATAAACTTTCTAGTATATGGAAATTAAAATAGAAATTTAAGTTGGCAGAATCCTGGTTGGTTTTTTAAATCCTATTTTCAAAATTATCCTTAATATTGTTGCCTTATCCTTTTAAATAGAGCATGAAAAGATTTTTTTTAATTACTAGATTCTCCAAAATATCACCTCTGCTATTTAGTTACTACTAAACAAATTTATTTTTGCCCAGGAGAGGTAAGAAAATATAGCTTCTGAGTATATGAGGCCACCCTTCCCTATGATGATACATATTTTAGGAATGGGAAGAATTATAATCCATATTCACATTTTTAAAACAAAACTAGAGAATGAAGGACATCTCCTTGAACTTGGTACATTTCGAAGGTTATCTGAAGAAGGCCCCAGGGTGGATGGGTAGATTCTTGAGGCCTTTGGTGAGATCACATCACACAGGAGTGACCTTGCCAGCCCACACTTCTACTTCTTCATTCAAGAGCATGTGGGAGATGGGACTAGTTTCTAATGTCTGTCCTTTAATCTCAATTTTTCACTTCCTTTTGGTATGAACCCTCAATGGGGACAGTTCAGGGTTCTGTAGACCCACTTTCTCATCTTGATGGTATTTCTGGTCTCCTCAGAGAATGTTACACTTGACACTTGTTTCCTTTCTGAGTTCTTTCTTCTATATCATGCAGCTTCTCGTGGGATTTACCCTTGCCCTCCTTCATATTAAGCTACAGGTGATGCGGGGCCATTCATTTCAATGGAGGACTAACCAAGCTTATCTAAGCATTTGAGTGACAGAAAGGGTAAAGTGGGAAGGAGTGAGGGTGAGGGGGAAACGGGTGTACACTTGTGTTCCATGTAGAGTGTGCTGCACGCCATCCTCTTCCTGAAACTTTACCTACATCCTTCATCCTACCATGACTTCTTCATGGGACATGTCATTGAATTATTATCACTAGTGTACAAAGGAGAAAGTTGAGGCTTTTAAAGTTAACCAAGTAGACAAGTTAACACTATTAGAAAATGGCTGCAAAAAATAGGTGAGTTCACAATGTTATGTGCCAGCCTGAATGGGAGAGGGTTTGGGGGGAGAAAGGATACATATACATGCATGGCTGAGTCCCTTTGCTATTCACCTGAAATTACCACAACATTTTTTATCAGCTATACCCAAATACAAAATAAAAGTTTAAAGTTTGGGGAAATAAAAATGAGTTTAACTGTTTAACCTCAAAGTCACCAGTCTTTCTATTACATTTGCAATGGACTCACCAGCCAGCCAAGTGCCCTGAAAACTTTCAATCTATTCTCTAGTTTAGATTATTGACTATTCATGTAAGAAAACATGCTGTATTTAGGGGAAAGTGAAAAAACGCCACTTAGCCATAGAAAGCAGCACCACACAGGGATTCACAGACGACCTCTGATGCTCAGTTGTCAGGTTCAAATACAGACCTTGCCACTGTGTGACCTTGGGCAAGTTTCTTAACTTCTCTGTGCCTTGGGCTCTTTATCTATAAAATGGGAATGAGAATATCCCTACCTATGAAGTCGTTATGAGAATTGAATGAGAAAGAAGTTATAACACACATAAACACTACCCTTGAAGGGCAACAAGAGGAACAGGTAGGTTCTAGTCCAGAAGTTTGAGGAGTGTGGATGCTCTGCCACTCACGGATATTTATAAATCCAAAGTCCCGCCTTACAGAACCAGGATTTACTTTTCATAGTACTCTTTCTCCAGGTGTATTTGAGTGTAGTAACCCTAATGCTGGAGCAAGTCTTCTGGCTTTGGGGAAGGCTCCTTTAGGAGAGCGGGTATCTGGCACAGAAATCCCTTCCCTCCCACAAACCCAGTGTAACAAGCAAGGGGACTTGAGGATGATTTAATCCTGCTACATCTTTTTGCTCAGTGTTTTAAAGAGTCAAGAGGATTTTTTTTCCATTGGTAATTTGCATGTCATTCCCACGATTACATTTTGAAGTAGATGAGTAATATTTAGAAATAGAAGGCTTTCCACTTCTAGTTCCTCTCATTGGTATGTGATGTAGGCAAGTCACACATACTGTTCAGGTTGAGTCTTGCTTTCTACCAGATGGAGAACCATTCATCAAATGAATAATTGCTACATCTTTTCAAATACAGTCAATTGCATTTTACTAAAAATGCCTTGTCCAACCTCCTCTCCCCACTGCCAAAAAAAAAAAAAAAAAGGCAAGAATAATTAACAAACTGAACAACAAGACATACTTACCTACAGTCAAGAACAGAAGACTGAGTAGATCATTCTGCCTGCAAGGGTGTCCCACAGCCTTTGAATCTCTGATATATAATTGCCTACGAGGGTTTAGCTGAAAACCAGGAGACTACGTACTAAAGTTGCATGTGACATAGGTACATAGGAAAAATGACTACATCTCTAAAAGGACATATTTTCTACTTTAACTAGAAGAAGGTGCCCAGGAGAAGGTAAAAGAGTGATTAATCAGGAATCACTGGACCAGGCCTGACTCTGCTCTGGAGATTTCATGAAACACTTTAAAAACAAAAAAAAAAAGTTTTGTTAATGAAAATTACCAACATTTTTTTTTTCAAATAAAAATTACAGAAATGTTGCTATCTACCATCACCACATTCAATAAAGAAAACAGACATTTTACTAACTAATATAGAAATAAGAGGTATTGGGTTGGCCAAAGGGTTCATTTGGGTTTTTCTGTAAGCCAATACTTAATTTTAGACTAAAAGACATTTCTTAAAATCAAATACATTTAGTGATGTGAAAACCTCACGACTTTGCCTTACTTTTCTCACTTGCTCATGAATCAGTGAACTCTATCCCTTCCTGGCACCAGTCCAAGAAATAGTATTTGGGAATGACTGCTCTAGCGAAGGGTCTTCTGGCTCATTCGTGTGAGCCAGGGCAAACTACTCTGCTTCCCTGAGGTTCAGTGACCCATGAAATAGAAATAACGTGTGTTTGCCTGGCCTACTTCACAGGACTGCGGTCAAAGAAGACATGGTAACACATACAAAACAGCCCTGGAAATGGTGAAAAACTACACACGTGTTCAGGATTGTTACTTTTTTCAACGTAAGTTATATACTTATTCCCAAATTCCTGGGATTAGATGATTCCACTATAAAATTGTTCATTTCAGAGACACAGCAAATGCCAGACGCTAACACATTTTCTCCACTAAGAAAAGAAAACGTGAACTGATAGCTTACCATGGGTACTAGGAACATCGTCCAAAAATCATCCAATCAAGGGATATTTGTTTAGGTCCATCCTTAAGACTCTGAGCAGATTCCATCTAAACCAAGTCACATGAATGAGAGCTTTTACCATTTTAAATATTTCAACAGAAGTTTCACAGACTCGATTCAACACTTCACAGACAGCATATTTTACTCATCTCTGCATCCACAGAACTGGGAACAATGCCGGGAACAGAACAGTGAATCGGTGGATGCTGAATAAATGAAGAAACAAGGATCTGGCCCCAGGAAGGCATTTTTCAGTTTATTGCTCTACTGCCCTCACCAATAAACTGGGAAGAAAACTACTAACCTAACTCCTGGGGTGGTTACAAATATTTTCTATTAAAGACAACCAAAAAAAATATATATATATATATATATTACTGATGGGAATGTAAAATGGTATAGCCACTTTGGAAAAACACCTTGGTAGGTTCTTGCAAAATTAAAAAGTAGAATTACCATATAACCCAATAGATCCACTCCTAGATATATACCCAAGAGAAGTGAAAATATTCATTCATACAAGTTATAAACCAATGTTCATATCAACATTATTCATAATAACCAAAAAGTATGAGTGAGTGAGTAAAGTTGCTCAGTCGCGTCCGACTCTTTGAGACCCCATGGACTGTAGCCTACCAGGCTCCTCCTTCCATGGGATTCTCCAGGCAAGAGTACTGGAGTGGGTCGCCATTTCCTTCTCCAGGGGATCTTCCCAACCCAGGGATCGAACCCAGGTCTCCTGCATTCCAGGCAGATGCTTTAACCTCTGAGCCACCAGGGAAGTCCCACCAAAAAGTATAAATGACCCCAAAGTCCATCAGATGGTTAATGGATGAAGATAATATGGCATATCCATATAACATATAATGAAATGTCATTTGGCAATGAAAAATGAAGTGCTGCTATTAGCTACAATATGGATGAACCTTGAAAACATTATGCTAAGTGAAAAAAGCCGGACACAACAGACCACACACAGTATGACTTCATAATATGAAACGTCCAGAATGGACTAATCCATAAAGACAAAAAATAGATCGGTGGTTGACAAGGGATGAAGGGGTGGGGTTCAAATCTGCTAGTATGTATGGGGTTTCCTTTTAGGGTGATGAAAATATTCTAGAATTAGATAGTTTTGATAATTATACAACATAATGACTATACTAAAAACCACCAAAGTGCACAATTTAAAACAGTTGACTTTTATGTTATATGAATTATATCTCAATGTAAAAAAAAAATACAAGTATAAAAGGCTACAAGAAATGGGAAAATTAGGAGCAATGAGTGGAATTATATTTTCTCAAATCAGACTTAAAGAAATTAGGTTTCAGTTATGTTTCCTGTGCTTTAAAGAAAGCCCTCATCTGCCAGGGCTATTTATTTGAATTTGTGTCAGTAAATGTGTTCCTCTCACAGCAGCTGGTAGATAATAGGCACTCAATAAATGGTGGATAGATGAACATCTATGAGAACCCCACATTCCTCACATTTCCTAATAGACAAGATTTTTAAAAATATGTAAATGGTGGGACATAGAGGAAATCCTGGCAGACTTTGTTCCCCAGATCAGAAGGAATCAGTATAGTGGCCCAGCTCAGCACCAAACAAGCAACAGAATCCTTGACCAGAGCGTTCTTGAGACAGCTGCTATGGTTAAGTCGCTTCAGTCGTGTCTGACTCTGTGCAACCCCATAGATGGCAGCCCACCAGGCTCCCCCGTCTCTGGGATTCTCCAGGCAAGAACACTGGAGTGGGTTGCCATTTCCTTCTCCAATGCATGAAAGTGAAAAGTGAAGTTGCTCAGTCGTGTCTGATTCTTTGTGACTCCATGGACCGCAGCCTACCAGGCTCCTCCATCCATGGGATTGTCCAGACAAGAGTACTGGAGTGGGTTGCCATTGCGTTCTCCGTCTTGAGGCTAAAGAAGACCAAGAAACTTTTACTCAGGAATTCCCAAATTTTTAGATGCATTTCAGTTACAACAAGAAAAATCTTAAAATAAAGCTCCCCAAATAAAATTTACTAGACTTCCTTACATAGTTATTCTCTATATAACATATTTAGGTAAAGAAGAGAATAGTATAGAGCAGGTTAATTCTAGCCAGGAATAGAAACCAAAAGGATTTGGCAAAACGATATTGAAAAGACTCAATCAGCTGAGACTGGCTGAACCCCCATGAATAGTTCCAATGGCCCAGTGAATTGTATTTCTAATGGATAGCTGAGCTGGGACTTCATAACACATACAAACTGAATTCTTGATTTAAAAAGGAAGAAACCAAGAACCAGGGACATAATGAAACCAATCTGAGACCACCCTGCTGGTTAGGATCTGAGTTAAACCTAGAACCCAGACTTTTCTACTTCTGATTTTGTCTTTTCCTACTGCTGGAATTCTATACATCATGTTGTTCTCAAACCACATGGAACACACTGAGAAAATTTTGGAATTTTAATGCGGTGAAGGTGACCATAATGGGTTTCCTCCAGATTCACAAATTTTATAAATATTGTAAGTGAAGGTTTGGCCCAGGTTTAAAAGAAAAAAATATTTCCTACTTGCCTGTAAGCTTCTCACAGTGGAATGGATGCTTGGAACTATTTAAAAAGTTGCCATTCTTCCCATAAATTTAGGTACCCCCTTCAGGTGGGCAAATTCATCCCGGGCACACAACTTCAGTGAATGCCACTCATTCTTCAAGTTGGTGAGGGGGTGGGAAAAAGCCAGCTTTGACTTCAGGCTTTGCCAAGAACAAGTCATATAATTTATAGCAGAACTAAGGAAGGTATAATCTGCAAATTGGCTGTGTATTTATTTTTCTAAGACATAAGTGAAGTGTTCTTGGGAGGTAACACCACATGGCAAAGTATAAGCTCTTTTGGAGGCAGGGGAACTTAAAACACACACACACACACAATTTCATGAGGAGAAACTGTGGAAGCCAACATGGAGGGCAGTGGTTGGTTTTGCCTGCCCAGCACCCATTTGGCCTTCTTTTGACAAAATGCGCTAGTTGAGCTTTGAAGACTATCCACCCCTCTTGTCCCTCTTGGACAGAGCTAAAATTTGCCCCTGACAGTCCTCATCAACTCAAAGGATGGTCCTGCGATTGATACTCAGGATGTCAGAATATTCTATACTCTATAATTGTGATTCAGTCAGGGATGGCCACATGGAAAAGCCAAGTCAACGGGACTCTGTGGCAGACTAAGTAGCTTCAGTCATGTCCGACCGACTCTTTTGTGACCCCCGTAGACTGTAGTTCGCCAGGCTCCTCTGTCCATGGGGATTCTCCAGGCAGGAATACTGGCGTGCATTGCCATTCCCTTCTCCAGGGGATCTTACTGACCCAGGGGTGAAATAGCATCTCTTAGGTCTCCTGCAAGTTCTTTACCATTGGCACCTCCTGGGAGGCCCAATGAGTCTTGACTGCTGAATTTTTAACAACACTTTGGAAAAGAAGGCTCTCTTGCCCCTTATTCAGGAAATCAACCCTGAATATTCACTAGAAGGACTGATGCTGAAGCTCCAATACTTTGGCCACCTGATGCGAAGAACTGATTCATTGGAAAAGACCCTGATGCTGGGAAAGATTGAAGGCAGGAGGAGAATGGGATGACAGAGGATGAGATGGTTGGATGGCATCACTGACACAGTGGACATGAGTTTGAGCAAACTCTAGGAGATGGTGAAGGACAGGGAAGCCTGGCACACTGGCAGTCCGTGGGGTCATTGGACACGTTGAGGGACTGAACAACATGCCACTTAAATCGCCAACTGTGAGAAGCACCAGAGGCGACCACATCGAATACGTAATCGTAAGTGAAGCAAACACAGAGCTGAGCAGAGCCAAGAGTGATCAAGAACAAGACGGGCAAGAGGGACACCTGTTTCCTGCCTTCCTGAAGTGAGAGCTACCTCTGAGCTTTAGTCACATCACTTTTTGCTTATCCCTAGCAAGTTTGGTTTGCCATTTGCAGCAGAGACAGACAGTACCATGCAGTAGTACGATGCAGGCTCTCGAAATGCAGAAATGAAAGAGTGGATCTCGGTTCAGCCACTTTCTAGTTATGAGACCTTAAGCAAGTTATGCAATCTCTCTAAATTGCAGGCTTCTTATCTACACTATCTGATTCTGGGATCAGTGAGTCAGTACTCTCTCCAAAGCACTTGTTAGAGTTACTGACATGTAATTCATGTACAACAAATGTGAGTTACAATTTTTAACAAACAAACTATAATAAAAGCAACCCAATGTCCGCTATTACAAGATTAAAGCTACTACAATATTATTTCATTTTCACTAAGCTTCCCAGGTGGCACTAGTGGTGAAAAACCGGCCTGCCAATTCTGGAGCCACAAGAGACATGAGTTTGATCTCTGGGTCGGGAAGATGACCTGGAGGAAGACATGGTAACCCACTCCAGTATTTTTTCCTGGAAAATCCCATGGACGGAGGAGCCTGGAGGGCTACAGTCCACGGGGTCACAAAGAGTCGGATACGACTGATGACTTAGCACAGCACACAAGCTTCACTAGTACATGAGGGAAACCTGACTTTTAAATAGCTTATCACAAGGAAGCATAGAAACGGACCTAAACATCATTTTTATCATATTTTCTCTTATTTGTAAAGAGTTTTAAATAACATGGGAAAAAATGCTTGCAGTAGCATACTAAGAGACTGAGTAAAGACTGCTATAATATAGCCCATGCTCTATTTGGCAACTATATCTAAAAGAAAAAAGCAAAATGAAATCTTTAAACCTGTGCATCAGAAATCCTGGAAGAAGCTGCAATAAAACAGGAGAATGAGATAGATATCATCTGATATTTAGACTTTTCTTCTACATTTCTCTATTTTCCAAATGTATGTCAAAGAACATTGACTGTACTTCTGTTTTGAAGGTTTCATTGTCCACATGTTCCACAATCACATCATTAGGCTTTTAGAATGTTGGTTTAAGAATTGGAGAATCACAGAGTATTAGACGTGAAACAAACAATAGAGACCGTCTTATCCGATTCTTTCATCTTACAAAAGGGAAAAACTTGTTGAAGATCAAATAGCTAGACACTGGCACCATTGAAATTACAGCCTAACATTCCTAGTGATTCAGAAAACTCCTTGAGAAAGACACTATTGATCGGACCACATCACCTAGGCTAATTCTGCTAATCTTTTAAGGACTTGTTTAAATATCATTTCCTCCAAAAACTTTTCCCTGGGCATCAACTAGAAGGTATTCTCCCAACTTCCAATTCCCAGAGCACCTGATTTTCTTTTACTTTTATTGTCATTATTATTCCACAGATGTGTGTGTCTTCTTTATTAGTCAATAAATTCCTGGAAAGAGGAGTTGCATCTTTTTCACATCTGTGCCTTCAGCATGGGAGACCATGCTTTGCTACATAGTAACCACTTGATAAATGGTTACTAATGAAAAACAGGCTATCCTATTGCGTAGGACCTGTTGAATCCAACTGGCTTAGTTTGGAAATAGGACTAAATTGCATAGACAAACTCATCACCATAGGATCCTTCCTGACTAGTAGAATGATGGTACTTCCTAGCCCCACTGCAATGGGAAGGGACTATATGACTAGTCAAGGCTATGGTGTTTCCAGTGGTCATGTATGGATGTGAGAGTTGGACTGTGAAGAAGGCTGAACGCCAAAGAATTGATGCTTTTGAACTGTGGTGTTGGAGAAGACTCTTGAGAGTCCCTTGGACTGCAAGGAGATCCAACCAGTCCATTCTGAAGGAGATCAGCCCTGGGATTTCTTTGGAAGGAATGATGCTAAAGCTGAAACTCCAGTACTTTGGCCACCTCATGCAAAGAGTTGACTCATTGGAAAAGACTCTGATGCTGGGAGGTATTGGGGGCAGGAGGAGAAGGGGACGACAGAGGATGAGATGGCTGGATGGCATCACCGACTCGATGGACATGAGTCTGGGTGAACTCCGGGAGTTGGTGATGGACAGGGAGGCCTGGCATGCTGCAATTCATGGGGTTGCAAAGAGTTGGACACGACTGAGTGACTGAACTGAACTGATATGACTAGTTTTGGCCAGAAGACAGTAAGCAGAAGTGACGTGTGTCACTCCCATGCTGGCACAGTGAATAACCCTTGTGAGATCCTTCAGTTATATGTCCCCTTATCTCAGCATCCCAGAAGCCACATGCTAAGAAGAAGGGGCCATAAAAGGAAGCAATCATCACATGGAGGGGAGCTACACTTCAGAGTCACTGGGGCTTATTTAGATCCAGCTTTGTGAGTAAGAAAGATGTCTTTGTTACAAGTCACCAAGATCCCAGGGTTACTTTCTTGTTGTTGTATAGTCCAGCTGATACTGAATAATAGCCAGACTAAAACACAGATCTTGTGACAGGGATTTTTGATGGTAATTCATTATTTCTTTATTCCTTACTAACAGAATCTTGGGTAATATGCCTAAACTGAAAAATTACATTCTATTACTTTACAGTGCATTATGTTCCATACTAGCTATTAGCGGCCAACAGGGTATGTGCTCAGTCACTTAGGCGTGGCCAACTCTTCGCAGTCCTATGGACTATAGCCCATCAGGCTTCTCTGTGTGGAATTGTCCAGTCAAGAATACTGGAATGGGTTGCCATTTCCTTCTCCAAACAGGATATAAGTAAAAGCTATTAATATGTTTTTCAAGAAGTCTTCCCTTTTATTTCCTGATAAGAATTCATATGTAATGACTGTCCTATGGACTATAGCCCATCAGGCTTCTCTGTGTGGAATTTTCCAGTCAAGAATACTGGAATGGGTTGCCATTTCCTTCTCCAAACAGGATATAAGTAAAAGCTATTAATATGTTTTTCAAGAAGTCTTCCCTTTTATTTCCTGATAAGAATTCATATGTAATGACTGGAGCTTCAGCAGCCTTCTTAAATCATGAGGAGTCCTTGACAGTAAAAGTCACAAACTGAGGGTGGTGGGGCAGAAAGACAGAATGAGCCTGGACTCCTGATGGCACTGTGGAGTTACAGTATTCAGCAATGACTGCCTTACCTCTGTGTTCTTATTTAAGAGAATTGAACCCTTGGGCTTCCCTAGTGGCTCAATGGTGAAGAATCTACCTGCCGACGCAGGAGACATGGGTTCCATCTCTGGTCGGGGAAGGTCCCACATACAGTGGAGCAACGAAGCCCACTGAGCCTACGCTCTAGAACCCAGGAGACATAACCACTGAGCCCATGTGCCACAACTGCCAAAGTCTGTGCCTAAAACCCATGCTCCACTATGAGAAGCCACCAGAATGAGAAGCCTGCATACGGCAACAATGAGTATCCCCCACTTGCCACAACCAGATAAAAGCCCTCACAGCAATGAAGACCCAGCATAGCCAAAAATAAATAAATTTTTTTTTAAAAAAGAGAAAATTAAACCCTTATGTTCTTAAGCACTGTAGCTAAATTTTTGTTACTAGCAAACAAATGTAACTCTTAATTGGTACAGCCCTTATGTCACATATTCTAAACTATTAATAGTACCCTTGTACTGAAAAGTAAGAAAGAAGGTAGCAAAGAGCACTATTTAACACCTAACCCAAGTTGGGGAAGAATGGTATTCTATTCGATTTTGCTTTGACCTTCTGAGGAACTGAAAAAAAAAAAATTGACCTCTCACTAAATCACATCTTTTTAAAAGATACTTTTTTCACATTAGCAAAGTCTGAAGGAAGCATAACCAAAATTACATTTTCCCAACATAATCGTAAGTCTCTTAACTGTGAAAACATGTGAAGGATGAGGTTTAGTTCATTTTAAAATGAAAAAAAAATTAAAGTAAAAGTGATTTGATATTTCACATTATTAAGAAAAAATTTAAATAGGAGGCATTCTTCTAAGGGAAGCTGAATTTTGAAAGAGTAGAAGAATTTAAATGTTGGGGATTTTAAAAGCTGTTTTGGTGAAACATTTTTTATTCTTCTTACCACTGGTGATTTTCTCAGGGACTCGTCCACCTTTAATAAGGCTTTATTATGTATGTGCCCACTATTACTGTAACAAGAACTGACATAAAAATTACAATTGACTCCAAAGAAAAGACTTAATATTCAGGATCACCAAGAGCTTCTTCTTTTCTGCTTTTCTTCCTGGACCAAAACGTTGGCTCACTTCATCAAAGATACATGTTTCTCAAAATCTGGATTTTTATAAAATAAAAACAATTAAAAAAAAAGATGCAGCCAATATCTCCATCACGTTTGCATATTCAAATTGACACTAAAAAAAATAACATAAAAATCTGTCCCTCTGTTAATGGATACAAACTCCATCTTTCTAAGTTATATGATTCTGCTTTTTATAAGACTACGAGAGGGCTTCTCTCATGGCTCAGTGGTAAAGAATCTGCCTGCCAGTGAAGGAGACATGGGTTTGATCCCTGGTCCTGGAAGATCCCACATGCTGCAGGGCAACTAAAGCCATGGGCAACAACCCTTGAGTTTATGCTCTGGAGCCAGGGAGCTGCAACTACGGAACTCTGCACTCCCAGAGTCTGTGCTCCTCAGTGAGAAGCCTATGAATCGCAACTAGAGAGTATCCCCGACTCACCATAACCAGAGAAAAGCCCATGGAGCAAAGAAAACCCAGCACAGCCAAAAATAAATGAATAAATAAATAAAGTTTTAAACAGATCAGGAGACTGTTTTCACCCTTCGTGGTCGATGGGGAATCTGAAATGGCAAGTACTTCCAACATCAGGCATTTCAGGCCACCTGAACCAGTGACAACTATAAACACAGGGCAAGGAGCACGTGCCCAGAAGACAAGATTTCACGATCTGCTATGAAATACAGCAGAGCAGAGTATTCCTTCCCAGTGTGAAATTTCTCAGGAAGTCTTTCACCCGTCAGTTTTCCTAGAAAACATTCTCATGAGTTGCCCTTTCACACCCTATCTTCCCAGCGGTCCAGCGCTGGGCTTTCAGGATAGAATGGGAGTATGACAAGGCAGCAGTTATTTTAAATCTGAATATGACAAAACATCTTTTCAGTGGGAAAACCACGTTGTTTCTAAAATAATCCTCATTTCAATGCAAAGCTTCTTAGACCACAAAGATTGTGAGTCCCAGCATTCACCTGAAAATTGGAAAGCTTTACGTATCCTTACTAGTTTTTATACCCATCCCTGGATTGCATAGAAGGGTTAAAATTCAAGAATAAAAACAGAAAAGCCAGAATTTCTCTGACTACCACTGCTACCAGCTGTGTAAAATTGGGCAAGTTATTAAATCTCTCTCAGCCTCCATTTCTTCACATGTGAAATGAAAGTGATAGCCCTACCTCAATGGTTACTGTGAGGGCTAAAGAACAAGATGTGGATAAAGCACTTAACACAATGCCCAGCGCATAGTAAGCCCTCAATAAACATTAGATATTGCTAAAGTATTCCTCTTTAGCTGACAGAAAACTCTGGGAAGAATCACTGAAGGACAAATCCAGAAATTCTTGGAATTATTGCCAGATGCAGAGACGAACTGGGCCTCTGTGGGTTTTGGCCATTCTGAGCAGCAGCACTTGGTCCAAGTGGGTAAGCCAGGCACACAGCCTGCAGATCTGGGCTCTAAGATCCACCCACAGGAATTTTAAACTACATTTGGCAAACGGATGCCTATTTTGCGTCTCCATCTACCATGCCGCCCAGAGTGACTAAATCCTTTACAATAAACTGTTCCAGATTGCAACCTTTCTTCCCCCCACTAGACATGCATAAAAATGAATCCATATGTTTATGTGAAGTAGCAGTTCCAAAAATAATGGTGGCTTTAAATACTGTGGGATTATAGGAGAGAGGAAATGGTCCTGAAGTACGATGGTTAGGAAAGACTTCATTAAGAAAATGAGATTTGATCTGGGTTTTGAAGGGTGAGTAGGAGTTAGATATGTGGAGTAGAAAGAGAGGTGACCTTGAGTAGAGTAGAGCATGACAAAGCTACAGAGGTAGCAATGAGCAAGTGGGAACAGAGGGCAATGACCAGAGCTGAGGGGCTGTGTAGAGAAATGTAGGGATGGAGCAGGAGACCAGCTTGCGCTGATATAAAGAACTGAGCATCATGGAATAATAAAGGGACCTGATAGGGTCATATTCATCTCTGTGTCACAGAAGAGTGCTTGGCAGAGAGTAGTTCCCAGTAAATACCTGAGTGAGTCAGTGGATGCGTATATGAAATAAAATGGCATTTTGAGAAGATTTACTTGGCTGAATACATTAGAGGAAAAAGTTGAGTCTTGCAGATTAAGGAGGAAGTTACTGCTGATCAGAACCTGAGGCGATAGAGTACTGAACTAGAGGACAGTGGCCACAAAGAAGAGTTAGGGATCAACAGGAGAAACGTGATGCAAGAAGAGTTTCAAGGACCTGGAGATTGGCTGCGTAGTGGAAGGAAGATGAATTGAGGTTTGGAGTGCTTGAGGTTTGGAGCCGTAGTCATTGGCTAAAATGGCCAGATATCCAATATCATAAGAAACAAGGGTAAGGGTGAGCAGGGCAAGGTGCAAGAAGTCCAGTTTTGAGTATTTAAGGTGATGCAAGGATGACCAAGTGCCCTCGTCTTGTCCTCATCTGGAGATGCAAGTCTAGAAACGAGCTAACAGAGCCCAGGTCCTCCTTAAGGAGACATTGTGTTGAATTCTTTTTCCTTGGACTAACATCCTAAAATTATGCTAAGCTCTTCATACAGTATTTCATGAAAAACTGAGATTCTGAAAACAAGACTTAACAGCTGATATCACGCTGCTCCTCTGTGTAAAAGCATTCACATGGGCTGGTGTAAAACCTTGTGCTTCAAAAACAGCTGCATCAGATGGCCTGGGCATGGGGTCCCAGGATCTGCATTTTAATTTGCCCCTCAGGTCATTCTGATACTTGCTGAAGTCTCAGAACCACTAACACAGGGGAAAGGGAAGCTTCTAGATAGCCTACTTCACTGGTTTTGACCCAGTCCAGCAGAAGGCAACCTAGGGTAAGTGGTTACATGTGATAACCCTGGATTTGGACTGTCTCAGTTCAAATCCAGCTCTTACTAACTGCCTTTGCTTGGGCAAGTCATTTCATTTCCAAGGCATTGAATGTCTCCAATAGTCCCCGATCTAAAATAGAGGAATAATAATTGTACCACCTCATTGGGTTCCTATGAGGATTACGGGCATTAACATAACATAGAACTGTTTTTCCACTTTTCTCACTGTGACAGTGGGTGGGATAATTCTTTGCTGTGGGGCTGACCTGAGCATGCAGGACATTTCGCAGCCTCCTGGATCTCCACCCAGTAGATGCCAATGGATCCCCTTCTCACTAGTGACAATCAAAAATGTCCCCAGATATTGCCAAAAGTTCTCTAGAATGAAAAATCACCCTGGGTTAAGAACCACCACCGACATAGAACTGTACTATCTCCTGAGCATTTGCTCAAAGTGATGTTGATATTTGATGAAATGTCCACTGACTCCGTAATTCTCCCAAAAACCCAGTGAAGTTAGATATCATCTCCAGCTTTATAAGGGTCCACAGGGATGGACACCTGCCTAAATCGCTCAGCCATCCAATCACGCAGAGGAGCTCCCACCAAGGGCAGTCCCCACCTCTTTCTAAGCTGCTAGATAACCGGGCCTTTACAAGGCTGCAGATGGGGAAACTGCCCCCATCACACTTTTGTCTAAGGCAAGAGAGAAGTTGAAGTCACTAGCATTCTATATCTGAGCATCACTCGAATGCACTTCCCTCCTACCTTGAATCCTGAAAGGCTGCCTTCTGTGGGTTTCGCCGTACATCAATCAAGGGGTTAACTCCAGCTCACAGGAACTAACACCTCCCACTCACCTCGCTGTCTGGGTTAGAGCCCTGCTCTGTACCTCCATCTGTCACAGGTGATCACTCCCCTCCCAGTCCTTGTTTCTTATCCGTGTCCCCTCCCAGGACTCGATGCTTCACACTTTTGTTTCCACTACACAAACACAGGCGTGGCACCCAGACTTTCACTCTATGAGGACAATTTCTTGAATGAATGAACAAGCTCCCTGTCCATCCACTCTGGGATAAGTAAGAGTCAGTCTCTGCCTCACTCTCATGTTCTATGAACTCACAGAAGGTACCACAGGCTTCCAGTGGTTCATCCAACTGGCTTTTCTAAACCTGAGCAGCACATTGAAGATGAAGACAAATGACCTATGTCCCTGAAGCAGGCACTTCAGCTGAGATTCTCTGAATAATGCCCAGCCAAGACTGTGCTGAAAAAATCAGGAACTCCCAAGGATGCCTTCCCCTTCTAATTAACTATGTTTCCATCTATTTCATCACTTACGATTGAAGAGCTCTGGCATTGGTGTCAGACAGACAGGTTGGATTCCCTTTCTCACCACTCATTAGCTATGTGATTTTGGAGCAATGTCTTGCCCCTCTGAGCCTCAATTCTTTCATCTGTAAAATGGAAATCTGAATAACTATATCACAGTGCTATTGTGAGGTTGAAGTGCATAGAGATACCTAAGATATTTAAAACAGTATCAAGTGTACAGGCCATAATATTTGTGTTGTCTTTCACAATAAGAAATAATTATTTCATTGTGATAGGATGTTAAAATAGAAATTTTCCCAAGACACATTTAAAAGGGAGGTATTAGATAAAATGTACATGATGAGTTCAAAAGAGTGTAGTGGTTCTTATTCAATACCTGACCCACTAAGTTCATTGCTATTATAAGAATACTAGAGATGTGCCTCACAGGATGAAAAGAAAATGTGCAAATGATGGCTGGACTGTGCTGACTCTTGGTAGAGTGCAGAAAAACGATAGAAAGAGTAGATTACAGACCCAGATTTCACACTGAGCCTAGGCAGCCAACAAGAGAAAGGTGTGAGGTATGATTCACAACACAATGCTTCCTGCCACAACACTGAGAACCCATTTTCAACAGACTCTGTGGGCATAGCATCCACAAAGTCCCCTTCTAAACCCAAAACTAGACTCTCAGATGCTGCGTGAGGCCGTAAGAGGTCCTTGGTCAATTCTTCCTCTTAGCACTGGTCTCTTAAATACTCGATATTACACGTCATGTAAAGCGCCTTCCCTCAGAAGCTGTGAAATAGAAACTTTCAAAAGATAAGCTCATGTTGAACTGCACAATTTGTCTCATTTCATAATTCTAAACTTTCATAACCTGCCTTTCCTGGGTGTAACTGGCATGACGAAAGCCCCATGTGATTTGCTCAACACAGTGCTAGGAAGGACTCAACAAGATTCTTAGGTGAATTGAATCCATCTTTGAAGAATACACAGAGCTTGATTTGGGATAAGTTTCAGAATTCAGGGTTTTCCTTTCACATCCTCAAATTTTCCCTTGACTCTCCATCTCCTCCACCTTCCCCACTCCAGGCTGCCCGTAACCCACCTGCCTCAGAGGACCCCAGCTTATTTTCTACAGCTGGGGACCCTTAGCTATCTCTTATCTTCCATCTCTCTTGTATCTTCAATCAGATTATCTCCCCTATGACCTGGAAAAAGAGCTCAGATCTCCTCTATTCTAAAAATAAAATTAAAGGGAAACAAAACTACCAAGAAAACTTCCTCAGCCCTCCTCTCCTCTCAAGTGCATCCAATTTCTCAACTTTATCACCTACCAGTGGTTCATAAATGATGCTCTGTGGACTGGCTGCAGTTGAGCTATCTGTACCAGTTTCCCAGGTACAACCCCTACAAATATGACTCACAGGGTCTGATGTGGGGCCTAGGAATTTTATTTTTCAGGTTCCCTCCAAGTGATGAGGATGTTCAGCCAAATTTTTAAACCACTGGTTTATCCTCACTGTATTTATTTCATCACCACCCACTCCAAACACCCACCAAGCCGACTTGATCACAACTGATCTCTCGAGTCACTGCTAACTTCTAACCGCCCTGTGCAGTTACCCAGTGATAGGAACTCACTGTTTTCAGGGCTCGATCCTGGCTCTTCTGTGGCAGTCAAGGTGGGAACAAGGCTCCACTTTCCTGAAATTTTCTTCTCCTTTTTCTGTTGTGAACCTTCTGCTTGCTGCTAAGTTGCTTCAGTCATTTCCGACTCTGTGCGACCCCATAGACAGCAGCCCACCAGACTCCCCCGTCCCTGGGATTCTCCAGGCAAGAACACTGGAGTGGGTTGCCATTGCCTTCTCCAATGCATGAAAGTGAAAAGTGAAAGTGAAGTCGCTCAGCCATGTCCAACTCTTAGTGACCTCATGGACTGCAACCCACCAGGCTCCTCCATCCATGGGATTTTCCAGGCAAGAACCTTCTAGTGACACTCTTATCATGGGGGCCAGTACCCCACGTCTTTCACTGCATCCACTTCCTCCTTCCACCCAACACGTGAGCATAAGCAAGGCTGAGAGGATGGCCTCCTGCTGCTCCATATGGGAGACCTCACAGTCCAGACACTTTAATGACCCTTGAAACTAATGTCCACATACATTCTCCTGCTCGAGTGATTACACTCTTGAGCTAGATAGTCACCTTCATCTGTATTTTCATCCTTCATCTGAGCCAGTCTCAAAGTCACCATTTTGCTCCCAATCATCCTTCCAGATGATTCCTGCTTCGGTCCATCCATGCTTCGGTCAACATCATCGTTCCTCCAATAATCTCTCTTCACAACTTTACCATATCTCTCACTTTTCTGTGCCTTGTTCCCACACACTCATGCTCTTTGACTCTTTCTTTGTGATACTCACCATCTTTACTTCTTGCGTATCTGTCCTCCAGCCCCAGTCCTTTACCTGAGCATCTCCTCTGCCTGACATCCCCACCCACCTCTCGTCTCCATGTCTCTCACCCTAGATGTCCTTTAGGCCCCAAACCCAATGCCACCCCTTTCCTGAAGCTTTTATGTCATGTCCACTCTGGTACATGGCCATGTCTCCCTCCTCTGATCACCATTAACATTTATTTTCCATTCTGTTCAGGTAGCACTCACTACTTGCTACCCAGTGATACTATTTCTTGCTAGTATTTTGTTCCTACCACTGGATCATGAGAGTTTGGGGATGGCAAAGACTCTGCCTTATTATCTCTTAAAACCCCATCTTATAGTACTATTCCTATGTTTTATAAATATTACTGTCCATAATAATAGAAACAAAAGACTTTTGCTGCCTCGAGCAAGAATAAGCCTAGTTATTTGCATGAAAGGTGAAAGGCTAAAGGACTGAATTCCATTCAGCAACTAGAGAAGCTCATGCACCCACCACCCTGTTGGCACAATACATGTGAGTACTTCTCCCTTTATTCCAGGCTGGTGTGTCCAGCCATTATGTCCCAACTCAGCAGAAAGGCACCTGGCATCGAGACAAACACCCATCCTGGCTGTGCTGGGAAGCGATGAGTCCTAACATCTCTTATGGCCCAGCTCCTTCTCACCTGGCTTAGTCTGCTGTCCTGGAAGGACCAACCCAGCTGGGCAAACCCTTCTTCTCATTTCCATTCTCTGCTGTTCTTCACCAGTGCAGAGCTGAAGGACTAGGTCCCAGTCGTTAATTTAAAACAGGTGAACACAGCCCAGAGGAAGGCATGATTGTGTTCCAGGTGCCTCTACAGAGGATCAGAAAGAATGAACAATAGCTGCTGAATTTTAAGCATTGTCCCAACAAATGGAAACCATGGTCAACAGGTCCAACTGCCTCCAGCACTATAAATCGCTTCCTTATGAATAGGATCTGGTGATGGAAAGCAGGAGTTGGTTTAGCAACAGGATATGTCTGTGCTCCCTCCCACCTCCTCATGACATACCCCTGTGTGCGTGTGTGTGCATGTGTGTGTATGTGCGCACGCGCACACACACGTACACGTTAGTTGCTCAGTCGTGTCTAACCCTTTGCACCTTTGCAACCCCATGGACTGTAGCCAGTCCTCCTCTGTAACCAGCCAGTCTGTAACCAGGCTCCTCTGTCCATGGGATCCTCCAGGCAAGAACACTGGAGTGAGTTGCCATTTCCTTCTTCAGAGGATCTTCCCAACCCAGGGATTAAACCCAGGTCTCCTGCATTGCAGGCAGAGTCTTTACCATCTGAGCCACCAGGGAAGCCCCTTGACAAACCTTTCCACAGGGGCAAAAGAACCAAGCGAAGTTAGTGGTTTGTACTGTGGCAACCATGTAAAACAGGTATGTCACAGCCAACCCAATTTCTAATCCTCTTGTAAATAGCAAAAGCGTAACTTTAGGTAAAAGCTTTCTGGTCATCACTATCTAGTCTTTTTCTGTATTTTTTTAAAATTTTCCTACAATGTTCATGCATCACCTATGCAATTACAATAAATAATAAAATGCAACTTTTTAATTGGAAAAGAAGCATACATATATAGAGAAATATCTCCAGCCATTAACATCAGTTATCCTTGTTGAGTCAGATGCTCCATTTTGGTTTGGGAAGTCTGCCGACCCTGTAAGGCCAGGCCAACCCATTGCCCTGGGCCCTTGAACTTTCTCTAACCATGAATGCTAGGTAATGAGGTGTTGGGAAATCAGGAGCACAAAATATCCCAAGCATTTCCCCAGCAAAAGTACTTTCAAACTCAAGTGACTCAAGGCAACTGTGATCCCCTCCAAGACATGTCAAACAGATTGGCTCTGCATGCTGGGCTCATCCTTTCAACCTTAAAATGTCATCTGTGGATGGTTTCTGGAAGGAGACACTCTGCCTAGGGCATGTGTGTGGATGCCTGCCTGTTTGGATACCCTAATTTAGACAGTGATTAGAGGAGAGGAAAGAAATGAGTCAGATACATTTCTAGAGGAGTCCTAAGAAATTTAAAAGAATGAAGTGAACCTCTAGGTTACTAATTTGGAAAGATCTTCAAGGCATATTAAGCAGAAATCAATGTGAACATTATGATCCCATTTTTGTTAAAAGAATAAAACTATATTTCTGATATACAAACACAGAGAAAAAGTCAAACATAATAGAGATTATCTCTTTCTTGGAAAAGGACAACTGTGGCATGGTAAGTGGGAGTGTTCATTTTGCACAACATGACTTTTTATAAGAAGGATAGAATAATGGATATGCATAATTTGAAAAATTAAGACATTATTTAAAAGAATATAGGTATCTAATCAAGGATAATAAATGATCTAGGTAACTTTCTATCTAGGCCTGAAAATGACTAAAATAACGTTTAGGTGGGGAGAAAAAAAAAATGACTTCAAATAATTTACCTTATTTATCCAAGCCACTAGCAAGTCCATTTGACTTTTCCACAAAATACATGTTGGATTCAAGTGCTGCCCATCACCTCCCCTGCTCCCCTTGTCTGAGCTTCATCATCAGTCACATTCATGATGCCAATGGCCTCTTGACTGTTCTTCTGTTCCTGGGCTTGTACAGTCTGGTTTCCATACTCTTCGTCCTCTAAGAGACTAAAGGCTTTTCATGTTACTCAGGGGAAAAGCCTAAGGTCTAACTGTGAGGGCAGAGCCCTTTGAGCCTCTGGCTCGCTCTCCAACCCCATCTCCTACCACACTAGCCTCTTTGCTTTTTACTGAACACTCCAGGCACTCTCCCGCCGTTGGGACTTTGCACTTACTATTTCCTTCACCTAAAATGCTCTCTCCTCAGATTTCCCCATCATCTATCCCTTCACTTCCTTCAAGGCTCTGCTCAAATTCCATCCTCAAGGCGCTCCCAGACTGTCCTGAATACTCCCAGCTCGTTTTCCTGTTTTATTTTTTGCTATCATCAAACAAACTGCGTATTTTATGTCTTACTTGTTTATTGTCTGTCTCTCCTTTTAGAAGGAGAAAATCTCCTTTTAGATGGAGTTTTTTTGATAGTGGTGGTGCTTTATTTGCTTGATTGGCTTTTTTCCCAGCTTTATTGAGATGTAATTGGCATTCATTTACATTTATACATTTAAGGTGTATATTTAAATGTAAGCATTGCATACATTTAAGGTGTTGATTTGATACTCATATACAGCAAGCGATTACCAGCATAGCATTAGTGAACACCTCCACTCTGTCACATAATTACCATTTCTTCTTTGTGGTAAGCACATTTAAAATCTACTCTTTTTATTTACTTGCTTCTTGTTCATCAGTTTAGCTCATTGCTGTATGTATCCCAGCATCCAGATCCATGTGTGGCCCTTACTAGGTGTTCACTGATGTTTTGAGGAATGAATCAAGTTTGAACAAGCCTCTTGATTTGCATCCTTTATTGGAGATTCAAGCCAGTTTCTTCTCATGTAGATATGGTGGACATTTTCCCTCTCTCTGTGAATAATGTTAAAAGATTAATGCCTCAAAAAGCCTGAGCTTTCTGCACGCTTGTCAGGAAGGTGTCATACAGATGACCACAACATCTCCTGTGCTGGAGGCCCTTCCCTCTGTCGGCTCTGTCTGTTGGGCCTCAGAGCCTGGAACACAAATCCACGGTGTCAGGAGCTGCCGCCCACACCCACCACCCTAGCAGAGGAAAGAGGCCATGCCCAGCTACAGAGCTGGCCGAACTGTTTCACACACTACAGAAAGAAAGCCCAGCTCCAGTCTGCTTGTGGAGCAGCAAGAAGAAAACAGAAATGGTTTAAAAAATATTAGAAAGAGAGAAGGTTAATAAAAGCCACTGTATACACAACATTTAGAAAAGACACCTGCTAGAAAGAACATCTTGAGGGTGTGTCCAAAGTATCAGAAAGTATCAAATATCCTAAAACCACTGCTTGTCCTCTGCTTGTCACCACAGTGAGCAGCGGCGTGTCTATCTAAGCCCAGGCATGTTGTTTCTTAGACGCTCCCACTCAGGACTCACGTGGGGTCTACTTACCTGAGGCAGCGTGATGACATGGACACATCAGGGCCCTGAGTTCAGACATGCACTTGCTCCAACCCGGTCTCTATCCCTTTTTTAAGGCAATCTTTGTTTATTCATTTTATTTTGGTTGCTCTGGGTCTCCGTGAGTGAATTCCAGTTTTCTCTAGTTGTGGCAAGAGGGGGCTATGCTCTAGTCGCTGTGCAAGGCCTTTTCATTGCCGTGGCTTCTCTTGTGCACAGGCTCTGGGCACACAGGCTCCAGTAGTTGCTCACAGACTTTGTTGTCCACTGCATGTGGAGTCTTCCCAGACCAGGGATCAAACCCATGTGCCCTGCGGTGGCAGGCAGGTTCTTAACCCACTGGACTACCAGGGGAGTCCCTGCCTCTACACTTGCTAGTGACTTCACTTTGGACAAGTTGTTTAAACTTTGCGAAACTCCCTTCCCTTGAATATCAGAAGGAAATGGGAATAATGTATCTATCTTGCAGGCAGGATTTTTTGTGGATTAGAACTTATATATTTTTTTATTTATGCACATATTTGTATACATACACATAACATTTACATATTCATAATTATTTATGTATATATTTACTTGTTTATTTATGTACACCTGGCAAACAGTGACCCTTCAGTAACTAGGAGCAGTTGTCTATCCTAATTGTTAGTAGTACCATTAGTGACATGTTAATAATAAATCTTAGCCCTTGCACATACAATTTAAATTTAACCTGGAGTATCCAGGGTTTTGTTTGCTATGTTTTGCTTCCTTTTGTTTTGTTATTTTATTCCTCAGGAGCTAGCAGACTGCCTTTGTCCTCACTACATTTAAGGTCTAGTTCTTCCTCAAAGAATCCAAGTGTCCATGGCCAGTGAGCAGGACAATGAAATTAGGAAATCACTTCCCTGGTGGCTCAGATGGTAAAGAATCTGCCTGCAATGCTGGAGACCCGGGTTCAATCCCTGGATTGGGAAGATCCCCCAGAGAAAGAAATGGCAACCCATTCCAGTATTCTTGCCTGGAGAATCCCATGGACAGAAGAACCCGGAGGGCTACAGTCCATGGGGTGGCAAAGAGTCAGACACAACTGAGCAACTAACATTTTCTCTTTGGCTTCCATGGTCATTTTTGACTGAGGCTGAATTAAAGGTGAAATTCCAGAGAGGATCTGCAGCCATGTGCCATCTTGTAAAACTCAAAGGAGGACCTGAAGAAAAATAAGTGAGATGGATAAAAATACTGTTTGATATCACTTATAAAGTGTTAGTCCTTCAATCGTGTTCAACTCTTTCGGACTCCATGGACTGTAGCCCACCAGGCTCCTCTGTCCACAGAATTATCCAAGCAAGAATACTAGAATGGGTTGTCATTTACTTCTCCAGGGGATCTTCCCAAGCAGGGTTTGAACCCGGGTCTCCTGTATGGCAAGCAAATTCTTTACTAAGCCTATCAGACAGGGAATCCTAATGCTTATATATGGAATCTAAAAAATACAACAAACTGGTAAAGATGATATAAAACAAAGAGACTCACAGATATAGAGAACAAACTAGTGGTTATGTGGGGGAACAGGAAGGAGCAAGGTAGTGGTTGGGGAGTGGAAGGCACAAACCACCGGTGTAAGACAGGTTACAAGGAGCCATTGTTACAACACAGGGAATACAGCTGATATTCTACATTAACTGTAAATGGAAAGTCATCTTTTAAAATCGTATAAAATTTTTTTTAATTTTAAATAAGAATAAGTGTTAAAACAGATTTTTAAAAATTATGTAACCTGTAATAAATGTTAGTCATTCTAGTAGAATAAATAAATAACTCATTTAGCCTCATGAAAAAAAAAGGGGGCAGGACCTGAATCTGATCAAGTCGTTCTTCTTAAAATGCTCAGGCGATCTTCCAGTTGCTCTTTGGACAAAGACTAGGGTCCTTCTCCAGGACCTCCAGGCCTTTCCGATCTGGCCCTTCTTCATCTCTCCACCCTTCCTGGCTAACCTCTCTCCAGCCACCCTGACCTTCTGCCTCTCTCTTGTCTCCTCTGCCAAGAACAGGCCTTGCTCCCATCTCTTCATGGCCTGACCCCTTCGGGTCCAACGGAAATGTCATTTTTTAAAAGGAAGATTTCCTGAACCTCCAGACTAGATTAGACTCCCTCAGGGGCTCATGGAGACCTCTGGTTTCCTTCATAGATGTCATATTGCTATGAACTCATTATTTGTGGGATTCCACTGAATGTCTACCACGCCTAGACACTAAGGTTCTTGAGGGCAGTAACCCTGTCGTCCTTTCTCATGGCTGAAGCAGTCCCCAGAGCTTATCAGGGCTGGTCATAGAAACATGCTTCATAAATATTTGTTGAATGGATGAGTGGAGTCATGCATGGGTGGATAGATGCTGTTTTAGTCCAGTGGCGCCCAGTTGGGATCTCTGTAAAGTCCCTCTGGGGAATGTGGGTCATTCTGAGAGACAGATGGGCTGTAAACAGCAATCCTCTGAAAAGTGGAAGCCACATAATGTGTACTGACGGAAGGAAGGCCTTCTCGCTACATTCACAGGGCTTGTCAGCCATGAAGCAACTCCATCAACAGAGGACAGACATGCACTGCCAGTGGTGAGTGTGGAAATAGGACCTCTGTTACACTTCCTAGGTGGCTCAGCAGTAAAGAATCCACCTGCCAATGCAGGAGACGTGAATTTGATCTCTGGGTTGGGAAGATCCTCTGGAGAAGGAAATGGCAACTCACTCCAGTATTCTTGCCTTGGAAATCCTGTGGACAAAGGAGTCTGGCGGGCTACAGCTCATGGAGTCACAAAAGAGTTGGACATGACTTAGCAACTAAACAACAACAAAAAAATCCCAGGGCAAGAGCTTCCCTCACCAGAGGAGCCCTGCCGCTGGCCACATGTGACTAGCAGGCCCTTGAAATGTGGCCCAGGGGACCAAGGAACTGATTTTTAAGTGCTATTTTATTCTATTGGAGAAGGAAATGGCAACCCACTCCAGTATTCTTGCCTGGAGAATCCCATGGACAGAGGAGCTTGGTGGGCTACAGTCCACGAGATCTCAAAGAGTCGGACATGATAACTGACATTTAAATATAAAACCGTTATTAGAAAAAATTTCAGTATATTTGGAACAACTTGGGTAGGTAAAACTACTCTTTTAACTGTAAATTTTAGGCTGTCTAAACAGATTACGTATGTCTTAATGAAAATTTAACATCCCATGTGAAGTGTAACGTATACCAAATTTCAAAGACAGTACCCCCAAAAGGTGAAATTTCTCATTAATAAGTTGTATATTAATTGCATTCTGAAAAAAACATTTTAGAAAGATTAAAGGAATGCATCTTTAAAATTAATTTTATCAGATTCTTTTTCTCTTCTCAGCGTGGCTGTTTAGAAATGTTTAAATTACACATGCAGCCTGTATTCTATTTCGTTTGGACACTGTTTCTCTAGACTGCTGATTTAGAGAAAACATATTCCTTTCAAACTAGAGACCATAAGTACTAAACAGAAATCACCGTGGCCCATATTTGGAAGGAGGACACAAGTGAGAGGAGATTCTCCCTTCTTTAAGTGAAAAAAATTATCATATTAAATTGTGAAATGGTAGACACCTGTGTTACATCAGACACTGTGAAAAAGAAGCAGGATTTATCCTCTTCCACAGAGAGCTGTAATGTTCCTCACTGCAATAGTTCTGACCATGAGGGAGTTGTAGATTGTGGAGACAGCTTCTTTGAGACTGAGCTGCCTGGCATATCAGCTCAGCTGGTAATGAAATGATGATAGTGACTATAAATTACTTTGTTCATCTGAAGAACATTTCCTCCATAGATCTCACAGGCTTTCACAAATGCTAATTAAATCTTTCACGATAGTCTACAAGGTCAAAATCTCACCTTGTTTTTTTGTTTTTTTTGACTGGTGAGAAAGCAGACTGTGGTGATTTGCCTTCAGCCACAGAACAAAGTCATCAAGACTAAGGAGGCCAGACGCACAGTCACTGAGCTGGGCTGCTCACCCAGCTCACTGCTCTGGAGATGCCAGCGGGTTAATCACAAAAATTGTTCTTGCTTCCTGGAGTGCCAGCCTCCACTACCTTTGAAACAGCCCCTTCCTCATTTAAAAAGGAGGAATAGTCTTAGATATGTGACAAAGAAACTGATTTTATCACGCCCTTATTCGATGGAGAAGAAATGTTAGAAAACAAAGTTTAGGTAGGTAATTTTTTTACTGTTTCTTTGTAGAGGGGGTGATTTGGGGCCTTTCAGCTCAAAACGTGGTCCACTGATCAGTAGAGTTGCCCTCTTGTTAGAAATGCAGAATCTCAGGCCTCACTCCAGAACTACTAGAATGGGCATTTTCACAAGCTCTGCCAAGATGCATGGGTGCAATAGATTGAAGGCACTTCACCTGCACACTTCTCTAAACATCTGTCCCTTTCTCAGTCTCATTATTTCTCTCTCTCCCTCATACACAACCACAAGCACATTTCTGCAGAATTTCCCCTTTGTAAGGCTCTCAGTTTCTCCTCTCCAGTGACACCTGTTTGCACATCGATGTACAACTCAAGGTGCCTTCAACTTTGGGCAACCTTAGCACTCCAGTCCTCAACTGGACTGGGAGGGTTGTGCAAACTTGAATGCCTACAGAGGCCAGCCGAGTAACGCAGGTGAGTGTCAAGAGCGATGTTCATTTCAGAAAGGAATCCTGTGTGTGTATGCGTCTGTATGTGCAATGTAAAATAATCTAATTTTTAATTTTTTAACCATTTTTTAAAGTACAGTTGATCTACATTGTTATGTTAGTTTCAGGTGTACAGCAAAGGGATTCAGTTATACATGTATATATGTTCTTTTTCAGATTATTTCCTATTATATGTTATTACAAGATACTGAATATAGTTCCCTGAACTATACAGGAGGTCCTTTTTTTTATTTTATACAAAGAAGTGTGTATCTGTTAATCCCAAGCTCCTCATTTATTTCTCCTGGCCCTGCCGCTATCCCCTTTGGTAACAATAAGCTTGTCTTCAGAAAGGAATCCTAACTTGTATTCTTCTAGTTCAGACATATTTGGTTTCTTTACTATAAACCACTTAGGGTCATCATTACCATCACAAAGTAATACGTTCATGATCATTTTTTGTAAAACATGGTCTTACCTTTTGCTCTCCATTTTTGATAGAAAGAGAAGGTAAAAGAAATAGTTCATATTTCCCTGAGCACCACTATACCAGCAAACTATCCTGACCAACATAGCTTCATTGCTTCTGCCCCCTTTCCCCAGGAGTGGAAGGCCCTGTGCGAACAGAGAGGCAGCTGGTGGGAAGGGGTGAAGCCCTTCCAGACAGTGGGCTGAAGCCACCACTGCTCCAGCCATTGTCTCCAGGCAGGAATTTGAGGCCATTTTACCGGATCCTCCAATTTCTGAAAGAGAAGCTGGAAATCTGGATTTTTATGTGAAATCTCCCATTTTTTAATGTTGGCAATTAATTCAATTTCTTTAAACACTATGCAGGCCAAACAAAACATCTGCAAGCCAAAATCTACACTCCCTGGACTGTGGTTTCCATGTCTCTTAGAGCAAAGTCTCAAAAAAGAGCATGTTACTGTTTTATTTGGGGGTAGAAGTCCACTCATGGTCCTATCCAGCAGGGTCAGAGTGTGGAATCAACTAGAAGAAGCATAGGCTAAGCCCACCCTTCAACAGAGACTGGGGCCTGGAGACCAGTTCCCAAGAAGCAGATGTGAGTTGGGTGGTTACCCCAACATATACGTTAGGTTGCTGCTGCTTCTGCTAAGTCACTTCAGTTGTGTCTGACTCTGTGTGACCCCATAGACGTCAGCCCACCAGTCTCCCCCATCCCTGGGATTCTCCAGGCAAGAACACTGGAGTCGGCTGCCATTTCCTTCTCCAATGCATGAAAGTGAAAAGTGAAAGTGAAGACGTTCAGTCATGTCCGACTCTTAGCGACCCCATGGACTGCAGCCTACCAGGCTCCTCCGTCCATGGGATTTTCCAGGCAAGAGTACTGGAGTGGGGTGCCACTGCCTTTTCCTATGTTAGGTTGATAAATATATAAATAAGAGATTCAGAGTGACAGTCATCCAGACATTTTATTAAAATCAGGCATACTAGGGCTGGTTGCCTCATGGCTCTGCAGTAAAGAATCCGCCTGCCAAGCAGGAAACGAGGTTTGATCCCTGGGTCAGCAAGATCCCCTGGAGAAGTAAATGGCAGCCCACTCCAGTATTCTTGCCTAGAGATTTCCACGGACAGAAGAGCCTAGCAGGGTACAGTCCATAAGGTTGCCGGGAGTTGGACACAACTGAGCACATGGTGCAGGAATAGTGGGGTATAAATTCACCCTTTTTTAAGCATGGTTCTATGCATTTTGACATATATACACAGCCTTATAATCATGACCACAATCAAGATATAGAAATGTTCCATCACCCCTAAATTTCCCATGTGCCCCTTTGTGGAGAGCCCCTACCTGTAGCCCCTGGCAACCACTAATCTGTTCTCTGTCCCTTTAGGTCTGCCTTTTTCCAGAATGTCGTATAAACAGAATCATACAGCTTATAGCCTTTTGAGTCTGGCTTCTTTCACTCATGTAATGTGTTAGAGATTTAACCATGATGTTACATTTATCAGCGGCTCATCTCTCTTTATTGCAGAGTAACTCTCCATTGTACAGATGACCCACAATTTGTTTACTCACTCACCAATTAATATATTTGGTGATTGCAAATAAAACCAGTATAAACATTCACATGGAGGTGTCAGTGTGAATATAGTTTTAATTTCTTTTGGGTAACTACCTTGGAGTGGGATTTCTAGGTCTTATGGTAAGCATGCGTGCTAAGTTGCTTCAGTCATGTTCAACTCTGTGAGACCCTATGGACAGCAGCCTGCCAGGCTCTTCTGTCCATGGGATTCTCCAGGCAAAAAGACTAAAGTGAGTTGCTGTGTCCTCCTCTAGGGGATCTTCCCGACCCAGGGATCAAATCTGCCTTTCTTACATCTACCAGCATTGGCAGGTGACTTCTTTACCACTAGCCCCACCTGGGAAGCCCAGTGGTAAGGATATGCTTAACTAATTAAGAAATTAAAAAACTGTTTTCCAAAGTGGCTGAACCATATCTCAATAGCAATGTTTGAGAGTTCTCATGGTTCTGTATGCTCTCCAGCACTTGTCACCGTCAGCATTTTGTTTTGGTCTTATTTTGCTTTGTCTCAGCCCTTCTCATAGGTGTGTAGCACATACCTATCTCTGATGGATTGTGCCAAGCATGCAGAAGATTGTCCTCTAAATCTATGGTCTCAGCATAAACAATTAAAAATTATTTCTGATATCATATCTTATCCTGGCACAGACCAACCCATCCATCTTTAGTACATTCACATGTGTAATAAGGTAAGGGATTTTTAATTCCTCCAGACTCAAATCCTACTGACACAACTTATGGTCATTCTGCTACCGAACCTCGAGAGATTATGCAGATGTGCCAAAAAGAAAAGACGACTTTGAACTGCTCTTTCACCACTTAAAAATAATACTGCAACCAAATGTAAACAGAAAAGAAGTGGTCAGATTCAGGTTACATATTAATGGTGTTTGGTCAGGCGGGGCTGAGGCACAGCTGTAGAAAACACTTTTCACTTATCACAGTTTCCAAACCTCCCTACCTGGACAGGAGTTGACTGGATTCACAAGAGATCTTTTGAAAAGATGCAGAGAAGACAAGCAGCACCCATTTCCTGGCAATAAATTTTAAAGGTTGCTAGAACATTCCAGAGATTTTCACTCCACATTCCTCTGGCCAACATATCAGCAATCTGCCAATCCTGGAGAAAAA
The DNA here is from genome assembly GCF_002263795.3 of Bos taurus. Classification (NCBI taxonomy): domain Eukaryota; kingdom Metazoa; phylum Chordata; class Mammalia; order Artiodactyla; family Bovidae; genus Bos; species Bos taurus. The sequence continues at coordinate 9,684,903 of NC_037353.1, read as the reverse complement.
AAAAAAAAAATCAGTGTTTTTGCATCTTAATCTCACAAATATCTTTGAAAATACCTTTCCTCTTGGCCTCCATGTCAGACAAATTCAATTTTTTCCATTTTTTTTAAAACCACAGAAATATAATGTTGCTTAATTCATGCAAGATCGAGTTAACTGGAGTGAAAGTAAATTTTCAGATAGTTTGTTTGGCCCACTCTTCCTTACCAAATGATTCCATTTTTGAAATGGTCCTGTGATTCTATTCTCTCATTACAGAAGTGTCCAACAAAATAAAGGAACTCAGTTCAGAAATTATATAAAAGCAAAACTATTATTCTAAAAATAAGGATTTGCTAGATTGTGTCATTAACCCCAATTCCTCATCCCTCACTGTATCCATATGCCTTTTGTCATGTCTTCCCACAAAGGGGCAAAGCCTAGCTTGCCTCCCATGGACTTGGGTTCAGTCATGTGACAGTCTTTGGCTTCAGCCATGTGATGGTCTTTGGCTCATAGAATGGATCAGAAGTGATGGTGTGCTGAGAAGAGGCTTTCAGAGGCCTCATGTGTTTCTGCTCATCTCCTTGTACCTCTGCCATCACTACGAGATAAGCATGTCCCAAGCAGCCTACTGGCACCAGGATGACAATGAGAGAGGCATGGAGCAGAGCTTGGTCAGCTGCTGCAGCCCCGGGTGACCCACAGACCTACATGGAGAAGCAGAACTGTCCTGTCAAGTCCAGCCTATATAAGCTGAACACCCACTCTGATCTGTGAGCCATAATAAATGTCTTTTCAGCCACTGAGCTCTAGACTGGTTTATTAAGTAGCATCTGGTCCCATCACTTCATGGCAAATAGATGGGAAAAAATGGAAACAATGAGAGACTTTATTTTCTTGGGCTCCAAAATCACTGCAGATGCTGACAGCAGCCATGAAATTAAAAGACGCTTTCTCCTTGGAAGAAAAGCTATGACAAACCTAGACAGCATATTAAAAGGCAGAGACATCACTTTGTCAACAAGGGTCCATATAGTCAAAGCTATGGTTTTTCCAGTAGTAGTGTACAGAACTAAGAGTTAGACCATAAAGAAGGCTGAGCACTGAAAAATTGATGCTTTTGAACTGTGGTGCTGGAGAAGACTCTTGAGAGTCCCTTAGACTGCAAGATCAGACCAATCACTCCTAAAGGAAATCAACCCTAAATACTCATTGAAAGGACTGAAGCTGAAGCTCCAATCCTTTAGCCACCTGATGCAAAGAGCCGACTCATTGGAAAAGACCCTGATGCTGGGAAAGATTGAGGGCAGGAGGAAAAGGGGGCAACAGAAGATGAGATAATTGGATGGCATCATCCACTCAATGGACATGAGTTTGAGCAAGTTCCAGGAGACAGTGAAGGACAGGGAAGCCTTGCATGCTGCAGTCCATGGGGTCACAAAGAGTCTGACACGACTGAGCAATCAAACAACAAAAGCCAACTGTTATGAGCACATTTCTAAATTATTAAAGGAAAAATAATACCAGTTACCTAATGTCTTTAATGCTGCCTACTTTCCATAAGGGGTCAATTTGTAAAAGGAGAAACTTGGGAGATGTCCCAGGTTGGCTAAAGTCCTTCATAGTTCCATGTAGCCCTATCCAGCGAGCCAGCCAACACTTCATCTTCATTGTTGCTCATGGAAGAGGACAGGATCTGAAGTCCACTGTAGAACCATCGACCATTCATTCCATTTCCAACTCTTCCTCTTGGTTTTAATATCTTCCTATAGCAGTGGTTTTCAGCAAGGGGTGATTTTGCTCCACAAAGGACATCTTGACAACATCTAAAAACATTTTGGCTTGTCACAACTGGGTGGAGGAGATGGTGATACTCGCATCTAGTGGGTCAAAGGCAGAGCTTCTGTTAAGCTCCACGGCATTACAGGGCAACCCCACAACAAAGAATCATCTGAACCAATATGTCAATAGTGCCAAGGTTGAGCTACTCCGTTTTATGGTTTAAGCTAACATTATTTAATATTTCCCCTTATAAAAGTATATAAGTTTGAGTCTGAGGAACTGAGGAACTGTATCTATTCCTGATTGGGCCCTTCACCCCAACCCTTCAAGGGCGCTAGAGTTTTAAAATGTGGCAGTCACGTGTTCAGGATGGGGAATAGATACTATCCCAATCAGGAATAGATACTTTGCTTATTTGTTTATTCAAAAATATTTGGAATACAGTGGCATTTTCTTGACTGCTAAATTGAGGTACTACTAATTATTTCTGGATGATCAGAAATATACAAAAGAAAGTTTTGTTCAATCAGTTATTATTTGCTCAGGACATTTATGGAAAAGAGTCATTTATACTTTGAAGAAAGTTTGCATTTATAAATGGTGCACATCGTATACAAAAAGTACCTGTGGCGGATTCATTTTGATATTTGGCAAAACTAATACAATTTGTAAAGTTTAAAAATAAAATAAAATTTAAAAAAAAAAGAAATTAAAATGTGGCAGTCACAACGGCTGGGACGCAAGGCCATTTTGAGTGAAATTGCTATATTATGACAATATCTTTTAGTGTTTCAGTAACTAAACCCTCTTAATGACATCCTAGGGAGACCAGCTTAATATTGAATTCTAGCCTCAACGTTTGGGTCCATGCCAAGAAAAATAACCCGCTCCTTCAGAATCATTGAGAATTGATGGGGGTCGTCAGGATGGTGAGTCAACTGTGGTTGAAATATAGGTGTGGAATAGTACATATATCTGATGAAAGTCTGTATTTGGCTAGGATGTCTAAAATAATGAAGCTGGTAAAGCTGAGAGAGACTCATGAGGTTAGTGACTGAAGGTTTTTAATCCATGGATGTGTTTGATAGGTTTTGTGTATTTTTCAAGCTACAAGGAGCTTTATAATAAACTGGGAACTCAATCAGAGAAAAGACCCAGGATGGTCTGCTCAAGATTTGCAAGGATGAAGAGAAAATTAGTCTACTAGAATAGCATTTCAAATCACAAACAAAGGATGAGGTTACAGGGGAAGAGCCATAAAGCCAGAGTTAACTTAAAGGGCCCCAAAAGGGGACAGGTGAGACAGAGAATTACCAGGATCAATGGTTGGTGTGGTCGTTCCTCAGCCATGATCCATGACAGAACAACAAAGTTGATAGTCAAAATTTGATTGGTTAGAAGAATTAAGGCCACAGGAGTAGCCTAACCTAGAATTGAGGCTGAACCCTAAGATAATATTTTTAAAGAGCCTGATGATCATCAACTTGTGCCAAGCTTTAAACACATACAGTATTGCTAATGTAACTTGACTCGGGAACCAGAGCACAGTATTCAATCCATGCAGCGACAGCACTTTAAATTGATGGTAACATTTTGCTCTGGCAGGAGATTTAATCTATGCTTCACAAAGCCTTGAGATTCATCAGAGACCCACACCAGAAGGAAAGAGAGAGGGGCCAAATATGGGGGTATCTGAGCTTGCTACCCTCACTGCAATCAGCAAAGGCCCTACTTTTTCTGTGTTAAACACTGGAGCCTCTGTCTAACTTCTCATCTGAAAAAGTAGATTCTGCTGCTGAAAAAAAAAGCTTGGGAAGGAATATTACTGGAGAATGAAAGAAGTCAAACTGTGACCCCAGGGCCAAGAGGCTTTTAGGCTGAGGCATTGGGAATTTTTCTAAGCAAAGCAACACTATGAAAAGGGAAGCAGACCTGTCTGTTGGACGGCTCCTCCTCGATTTCATTCATGTTGGGAAAGCCCATATAATGTATTGTCCTAACTGGGACACTTTTGAGAATGAAGGGGGGGTCTATGAAAATTTACTGGTTGAGACAAGAGGCATTATGCCCCACGACAGTCAGGGAAACCCGACTGTTTGGTCACTCTAATTAAAGCAGATACTGGCCGTGTTGACAGGTTTTGGTGAGAAAGAGAGACCCATTTCTAAGTCTTTCATCAGGGTGAATTGCTGTCACATTGACTAAAGAAGATGGTTCCAATAAAGAAATTAATTTATACAATTGGATTGAGCATGCATACCAAGGCTTTTTTTTCCCCCTTCACTAAATTGGAGTAGAAAGAGGAAACCTCCTTAAAGTTTCTTTAATATTAATGTCATAATTTTATATTACAGACCCACCCCTCCCCTGGCCATGAAAGCAGACAGAGCAGATTTTGGGGGACTGTCAAACTGAAGTCACTAAAATGACAAGAAAAGTTAGTTGGTATGCCTTTGCTCACGGACAGTTCCCAGGAGTAGATTTGGTTACTCCATTAACCAGTCTCCAAAGCCCACAGTCACTGCTCTGATGACAGATGTGTGCGTTCGTACCCCTCCTCTATTACCACTGCTGGCCACCACCGTATGCCCAACCCCGAAGTCGTTCGGGTTCTGTTTGGGCGATAGTTAACACGTCTGACCACTTCACCGAAAGACCAACAAGCGGAAACCACCAGTGAGAGAGAAAGCTGGCTTATTACAAGTGCTGGCCACCTCACACCTTGTGTTTGTTCACTGACTTTGCCAGAAAGTTCCCTTCTGACAGCCTAATTTACAACTTTCTCTGAGCTGCCAAATCACTGCCCAGTAGACTTCTCCTATTACTCCTGCTCTGCTCCCCATTGACGGCCTTCTCTTGGAGCATTAAACAAAAATGCTCAGACCAAGCAAAAGTGTGACCCACACCAGGCACAAATAATCTACCTGTCACTCACCAGCTACACTTGGCAATTGGCAACAATAATGTGGGCGGCCAAGTAATTATAGCAGGGAAGTTGGAAGAAGAAATTTATGAGTTTCAATCTAAATGCTTGGCATGCTGTATCACTAGAAAAACTGAGCTTCTAAAAATCAGGAACAGAGAACTGTAAAAAGTGTATAGATTAAAGGCTCTGAGTTACATATCAAGGGTCTCGTCATTGTCAAAAAATATTTTATTTTCTAGGCATATATGGTCCCTTGCCCTCAAGCAGTTCCCTTGGATGCTTTGCTGAAGAATACGCAAACTCAGAAGAGATGATTAAAAACCAGCAAGCCACTGGTACCAGAACCAAACCAACGCAAATATCACTGCCAACGATGCTTGCGTGATGACCATCTCCATGTGGTGGAATTAAGGTTGGTTTTTATTTAGTTCCTGCTGGCTTTCTCTATTTTTTAAATTTTCTGCTATAAACACATGTCTTTTATAATTAGAAAAATATAAACGTTGATAGAAAAAGGTTCCGGAATTAGGATTAAAATGCAAATGATGTCAAAGCCCACTCTCCACCACTCCTAACGGCCTCTCCCCTACATCCTTCTTTTACACCCTTATCTATTTTATTTTTATTTAATAAACAGGTAAATCAAGTTGAATGTGTGCCAAATACTTAAAGCATTTTAAATGTATTAACTTACTTAAGCCTCACATCAACTCTGTGATGTGGGTTCATATTCTCTGAGAATATGTGCGGTTCATATTCTCATGCCACAGATGAGAAAGCTGAAGCACAGAAAAGTTAGGTAACTCGCCTAAGCTGGCGCAGTTAACTAGTGGCAAAACTGGGATTCTCCCCCGGCAGTCTGGCTCCAGAGTCTATGCTCTTAATTTCTCTGCTAAGCTGTCTAAACCTTCTACTTAAATCAATCCTCTCTGGTGCTCAAATTCTTTTCCAACCTGGCCAGGCCCCCATCGCCTGTGTCAGAGCAGGGCAGTTAGGCCAACAAGCATTTTTAATAAGAGAATAGCCTAGCCGGATTACTAGCGTAATCAGCTCTAGCCTCAAAGCCGTGGATGAAAAGCTGCAGATGAAATCAACTCCCATCAATGTCTATGACGGTAAGAAATAAAAGATGTGACGGATCCTGCTGCCTGAGAAAAATGATCACCCCAGAATCATTTTTCTCATCTCATCCAGCACAAACTTAAGTTCCTTGGAAATATTTTTGCTTCCTCAATTGGTCCCTGGTTTTCTATCTTTCTTAGTGTTACCTTCTCAGCCCACTCCTCCCTGCCACCCACCCACATACACAAAAGCCAGCCATATCCTGCTCTGTAAAGGGACTCCCCACACTGAGCCAGACAGCTGACCTCCCTAGACCCCAGATTTTCATCTGTAAATTCAGGAGTTTGAACTGAGGCTCTCCAATTAGAATGCCACCTGGCATTTGTAGAGGGAGTTGCAGTTTGTAAGCTACTTCCACATCCATTATCTCATTCTGTCCCTTAATGACCCTAGACAGTAGACACAAGAGGTAGATTACCATCAGTTTTCCAGATGAGGATACTGAGGTTTCTCTGTACTGGAAAAGAAAACCCAGATCCACTGATTAGAAGCTCAGGGAGCCTTCCTTTTCACCCTTCAGCATCCCTAAGGGTCCTTTCAAGTTCACAGTCTGTGGTTCCGTACCTGCCTCCTAAGCCCCTGGCCTTCACTAGAGCAGCCCTCTTTGTAAGCTGAAGCTAGTTGCTGCAGCAACCTAACTCCCAGAGACATGGAAGAAACTCACTTGGTACCTAAAGTCTGCAGTAATAAAAGTTCTCCCTTTAAGTCTCATCCCCATGTGTCTGGGCCATCAGAGCCAGCCTCTGAGACCATGAACAGATGTCAGCTTTGGCCTGGGTTTTCTGGAAGTCACATCTGGTTGGCCTCACCCCAGCCTGTTCCTTCCCTCCACAGCTGGTCATCATGGGGGCTGTAGGACCACCAACCCGTGCGGGTGTTGGGCGGGGGCGGGTGGTGAGAGAACTGAAGGATTATCTGGATCCTGGATTGGCTCACCCTCTGGCTTTCATTTGTCTCTTTATGTATATGCAGGCTAAGTTGTTTCGGTCATGTCCAACTCTTTTGCAGCCCCAAGGATTATAGCCTGCCAGGCTCCTTTATCATTGGGGATTCTCCAGGCAAGAATACTGTAGTGGGTTGCCACTTCCTTCTCCAGGAGACCTTCCTGACTCAGGGATTGAACTGGCATCTCTTATGTCTCGTGCATTAGCAGGGAGTTCTTTACCACTAGCAACACCTTTATGTATATCTGATGTGTTATTTACAGGTATACTGTGTCATGCACATTTAGCCTTCCAGGAGGTCCTTACCTACATAACAGGAGTCCTTGGCTGAAGATGGGAAGAATGGATGTGATTCAAAATGCATGGCAGCTAGGTCAGTATGAAGGCTTATAATACAAAAAGTTTAGGGCTAAAAGTGTGCACTCTAATTAAAGTAAAAATAAACCCCACTTGCCTGAAACATTTCTAATTTACACCTGTTGTCCTGTTGTAATTTTTAATAGCAGCCTCTTTCACTCACAAAAGTTCCCTACTTTGGGCAGTTATTACATGAATACACTATCTTTGATGTGAGATCAAAGACCACAAAACTACAGAATCCCTAAACAGAAAGGCATGCCAAAGACCTTTAAGCTCAACATCCCTTCCAGTGCTTGGAATCCCCTTTTAAACACAACAGACTTTAAGCTCTATTAAGCAGCCCATGTGGACTCACAGCTTCATAAAGGTTTTGAAGTCACTTCATATGTGTCTTTTTTGTCTCAGAAGCTCATAGAGTTAGTGTGCAGTACATTGTGGTAAGACATTTTTGTCTCCAGTAGGTTCATGTTGAGTACAAGATTGAGAAACAGGGATTAGTTCCCCTCTTATAAGTAAATTGGCCAAGATTCCACAAGCTAGGGACCTTCTGGTGGTGCAGTGGTTATGACTCTGTTCTCCCAATGCAGGGTGCCCAGGTTCAATCCCTGTTCAGGGAACTAGATCCCATATGCCACAGCTAAAAATCCTGCATATAGCATAAAAGATCCCATTGCTGCAAGTAAGACCCAGCACAGCCAAATATACAAATATTTTTTTAAGAAAGAGTCTATAAGCTAACATCCATCAGCAAGACTGGGATTTGAACTCTACTCTGTGCCTCAGATGGTGAAGAATCTGCCTGCAGTGCAGGAGACCTGTGTTTGATCCCTGGGTTGGGAAGATCCCGTGGAGGAGGGCATGACAACCCACTCCACTATTCTTGCCTGGAGAATTCCCATGGACAGAGAAGCCTGGCGGGCTACAGTCCACGGGGTCGCAAAGAGCCCAACATGCCTGAGCGACTAAGCAGAGCACACGTTCTGACCTCGAAGGAAGGCCCTGCATGTCGCTCCTAGGAGTGTCCGTGGCCTCCCACTTGGCCCAGTCCCCATTTCCTGCCTCTAGTTGGTACTTGTGGTGGGAAATCAAACACTGTCAAGATAGCTCTCACCAGACAAGCTTATGCCAGGCAACCTCTCCCACAATCTGTCAATTCCTGAAGCACACACTTCTTCAAAGAAGGGTAGAGACAGAGCACCCCACTGAAGAAATTCCATTACAACCTCCAGTTTACAAGTGTTTGCTTTGGACACAGTCCAGATCTAACGTGAAATGACACTGAACGGCGAATCAAGTTATTAAATAATTTCAATGTTCTCTTTCCTTTTGAGGGAAAGACAAAAGCTGAGAGAGAGAGAAGGAGAAAGGGGCCTTGGAGCAGCTCTGTCGCCTTAGAGTGACTCTGCTATGGCCCCATTTCCTGCCTGGGCTATCACTTCAGAGCAATTGTTTTCTTCTGTGAAGACACTTCAAAGGTTCTGGGAGACAGATGCTCTTGTGACTGGACCTAGTGCGTAGCGGAAAGTCTGGGGAGAATGACGAAGCATTTCTCATGCCCCATGGACTGGGAAGTGCTTCACAGCTGCGTGGCAGATATGAGTGGGCAGAGCTGCTGGGGACCAACCCCAGAGGAGGTGGCCAAGGGAGCAACTAGCCAGGGATGACTGTAGTGGCCGCTTGCAGAGGTTCACAGGTGAGGCCAAGGTTGGGGGTGATGGGGAACTAGCATCACCCCATAAAATAAACTGCCAGCCACGAAGCTGAAGTTCAGCTGTGAGTGTGCAAGTTCGTGTGTGTGCAGGTGCTCCCATGTTCCTCTTCTACTGTTTCTACTCATCATTCTAGCTTGCCTACCACCACAGGCTTGGTCCCCATCCTGATGAAGCGTAAAGTATCAGGGACTCTGTAAGCTCACTTCCTTGACTCGAGGTTTTGAGGCAATGTGGCCTAGTGGAAAGAGACAGAACAGCTTAGCAAGCATGTTCAAGCTCTTTCACACCTATTAGGATCTCGGGTAGGATTTTCCAAAGTACAGTCCTTATAATATCATGCAATGAAGATATTTTGCTTTAATTGTTTTGTAACTATTTAATGTGTGAGTATCCCACTGTATTCCAGCTTCCCAGGCGGCACAGTGGTAAAGTCAGCCTGCCAATACACAGGATGCAGCAGACACTGGTTCAACCCTGGGTTGGGAAGATCCCCGGGAGTCGGAAATGGCAACCTGCTCCGTATTCTTGCCTGGAAAATTCCATGGGCAGAGGAGCCTGTCAGGCTACAGTCCATGGGGTCACAAAGCGTCAGACACGACTTAGCAACTGAGTACACACACACACACACACACCCTACTAGAGACAGTGTTTTCATGGATTTTATGGCTTAAGCAAGGCTAAGTAAAAATTGTGAATCACTTTTTTAATTAAGCAAATCATAGTGGAGGTGGTACAAAGAAAAAGCAGAGATTGTGAAAAAACAATTCGAAGAACTGAGTTTTTCAAATCCCTGAGATAATGTGTGTGAAAATTAAAATGCATGGGGCCCATAGAAATAGAAGAGGTCAGAATTATCCCTCAGTGAGCACTGGCTCCCTCATGCACTCAGACAACAATGAAGGAAGCAACGATCTAGTAAAGAGTACTGCTCTGGCTGCATATGCCCACGCAGACAGCTTAGCCATCATTCAGAAGGCACTACATACGTGCTGATGCCATGGGAAGCTGACAAAGAGTTAGACCTAGTCCCTGGCCTAAAAAGAGTATAATTTAGTAGGAAAGAAAAGACAGGCACACAAATAACTGTAAAATGGGATAAGCTCCAAAGAGGAGGTACAAAGTCCCCATAGGAGGTACTCAAAGGATGGATAAGTCACGCCTATTGGACAAGGTCAAGAAAGACTTCATGGAGATTTGAGATAAGCCTGGAAAGATGGGTAGGATTTCAATGACCCAAAAAAGAGAGGGTGGTGGGTAGGGGAGACATTCCAGAGAACGAGAAACACTTGAGCAATGGTATGAAGACTGGGAAGTGTATCAGAATGATAAGTCCCTTCTATTTAGCTGAGATGTTGAATACAAACTAGGCAGAGGATGAGATGTTCAGTTCAGTCACTCATTCATGTCTAACTCTTTGAGACCCCAGGGACTACAACACACCAGACTTCCCTGTCCATTACCAACTCACAGAGTTTACTCAAACTCATGTCCATTGAGTTGGTGATGCCATCCAGCCATCTCATCCTCTGTCATCCCCTTTTCCTCCCACCATTAATCTTCCCCATCTTCAGGGTCTTTTCCAATGAGTAAGTTCTTTGCATCAGGTGGGATAACTATTGGAGTTTCAGCATCAGCATCAGTCCTTCAGATGAATATTCAGGACTGATTTCCTTTAGAATGGACTGGTTGGATCTCCTTGCAGTCCAAGGGACTCTCAAGAATCTTCTCCGACACCATAGTTCAAAAGCATCAAGTCTTTGGCGCTCAGCTTTCTTTATAGTCCAATTCTCACATCCATACATGACTACTGGAAAAATGAAAGCTTTGACTAGATGGACCTTTGTTATGTCTCTGCTTTTTATTATGCTGTCTAGGTTGGTCATGACTTTTCTTCCAAGGAGTAAGCATCTTTTAATTTCATGGCTGCAGTCACCATTTGCAGTGATTTGGGAGCCCCTAAAAATACAGTCTGACACTGTTTCCACTGTTTCCCCATCTATTTCCCATGAAGTGATGGGAACAGATGCCATGATCTTAGTTTTCTGAATGTTGAGCTTTAAGCCAACTTTTTCACTCTCCTCTTTCACTTTCATCAAGAGGCTTTTGAGTTCCTCTTCACTTTCTGCCATAAGGGTGGTATCATCTGCATATCTGAGGTTATTTATATTCCTCCCAGCAATCTTGATTCCAGCTTGTGCTTCATCCAGCCCAGGATTTCTCATGATATACTACGCATATAAGTTAAGTAATCAGGGTGACAATATACGGCCTTGATGTACTTCTTTCCCGATTTGGAACCAGTCTGTTGTTCCACGTCCAATTTGAACTTGTGCTTCTTGACCTGCATACAGATTTCTCAGGAGGCATGTCATTCTGGTCTCTTTCAGAATTTTCCACAGTTTATTGTGATCCACACAAAGGCTCTGGCATAGTCAATAAAGCAGAAGTAGATGTTTTTCCGGAACTCTTTTGCTTTTCAATAATGGATGGATCATTGAAACATCCAATGGATGTTGGCAATTTAATCTCTGTTTCCTCTGCCTTTTCCAAATCCAGCTTGAACATATGGAAGTTCATGGTTCACATACTGTTGAAACCTGGCATGAAGAATTTTGACCATTACTTTGCTAGCATGTGAGATGAGTGCAATTGTGCAGTAGTTTGAACATTCTTTGGCATTGCCTTTCTTTGGGATTGGAATGAAAACTGACCTTTTCCAGTCCTGTGGCCACTGCTGAGTTTTCCAAATTTGCTGGCATATTGAATGCAGCACTTTCACAGCATCATCTTCCAGGATTTGAAATAGCTCCACTGGAATTCCATCACCTCCACTAGCTTTGTTCATAGTGATGCTTCCTAAGGCCCATTTGACTTCACATTCCAGGATGTCTGGCTCTAGGTGAGTGATCACACCATCTTGATTATATGCGTCATGAAGATCTTTTTTGTACAGTTCTTTTGTGTATTCTTGACACCTCTTCTTAATATCTTCTGCTTCTGTTAGGTCCATACTATTTCTGTCCTTTATTGTGCCCATCTTTGCATGAAAAGTTCCCTCGGTATCTCTGATTTTCTTGATGAGATCTCTAGTCTTTCCCATTCTATTGTTTTCCCCTATTTCTTTGCATTGATCACTGAGGAAGGCTTTCTTATCTCTCCTTGCTGTCCTTTGGAACTCTGCATTCAAATAGGTATATCTTTCCTTTTCTCCTTTGCCTTTTGCTTCTCTTCTTTTCATAGCTATTTGTAAGGCCTCCTCAGACAACCATTTTACCTTTTTGCATTTCTTTTTCTTAAGGATGGTCTTGATCACTGCCTCCTGTACAATGTCTCGAACCTCCGTCCATAGTTCTTCAGGCACTCTATCAGATCTAATCCCTTGAATCTACTTCTCACTTCTACTGTAAGGGATTTGATTTAGGTCATATCTGAATGGTCTAGTAGTTTTCCCTACTTTTTTCAATTTAAGTCTGAATTTAGCAATAAGGAGTTCATGACCTGAGCCACCATCAGCTCCCGGTCTTGTTCCTGCTGACAGTATAGAGCTTCTCCATCTTTGGCTGCAAAGAATGTAATCAGTCTGATTTTGATATTGACCGTCTGGTAATGTCCATGTGTAGAGTCTTCTCTTTTGTTTTTGGAAGAGGGTGTTTGCTATGACCCGTGTGTTCTCTTGGCAAAACTCTGTTAGCCTTTGCCCTGCTTCATTTTATACTCCAAGACCAAATATGCCTGTTACTCCAGGTATTTCTTGACTTCCTACTTTTGCATTCCAGTCCCCTATAATGAAAAGGACATTTTTTAGGATGAGATGGGGTTAGGGTAAAACAGGTCTTGAAGAGCAGACACTGTACTTTGTTTAGTGGAAATAGTATCGGGGATAATGGGAGAGTTTAAAACATGACCAAATCTGCACTAGAGGAAACTAGACCTGTAAAGGGACTGGAAGAAGAGGCTATTGTCACCCCAGCCCTAGTTACTGTGATTGACTAGTAGACATGTAATAAAATATAAGTTTGGAGGGCCAAAATAATGACTTTTCAGAAGAACTGTCTAGGGCCTGGAAATTGATTATAGGTAGAGAGCTGAATAGGGAAGATCTAACTAGATAACTGGACCCCTCCTATTCTTCTGATATATACTAATAATTCATTAATTATATTATAATAAATATATTAATATTATATAATACTATCTTACACATTATGTATGTATAAATATATTAATATATATATCTGTAATATATAAAACATGTTCTACAAATAATACATATATTACATATAATGAACCATTGCCATTTCATCTGTTTAGTCTTGATTTTTTGCTGTGTTTGGATTTGCGTGTGTGAATGTGCACACAGCAAACCACCTATTTTTCTTTTCCAAAATAAGGATCATCTTCTTGGTCTTCTATTCTTTTCACCACCACCCCTTGTCTTTTCTCCTGAACACCCTTCTCTCGATGCTAATGTGGTCCCCAAAGGCATTTATCTGTCTATTACATCACTTACAGGTGTTTGCTTTGGCCTACAACTTCAATATATATAATATTTATATATGTATTATAACACACATATATATTTGAAACAAATTTTGCAGATATGATTAAAGTTATAGACCCTGAGTAGGGAAGAATATCTTGGATCAGCCACGTGGGCCCAACCTTACACTTGAGTCCTAAAAAGTGGACTGCCACTCAGTGCTCAGTTGTGTCTGACTCTTCAAATCTATGTACTGTAGCCATCCAGGCTCCTCTGTCCATGGGATTTCCCAGGCAAGAATACTGGAGTGGGTTGCTATTTCCTCCCCCAAGAGATCTTCCTGACCCAGGTATAGAACCCACATCTCCTGCACTGCAGGTTGATTCTTTATCCTCTGAGCCATGAAGGAAAACCACTTCTTTTTCCCAATTGGGGTCAGAGAGAGAGAGACTGAGGACAGAGACAGGGTCATGGAGATGTGATGTGGCTGGCTTTGGAGATGGAGGAACTTGGGCAGCCTATAGATATTGGAAAAGGCAAGGACACAAGTTCAACCCTAGAGCCTCCAGAAGGATGCAGCCGTAGGGCAGGCAGAAATGCTGCTCCTGCCTGGCCTGCTTCCTCCACTACTGGGAGGCTAACAGGTGAGGAAGTCACTCAAACTCTCTGAGTCTCCTTGGCCTCAGCTAAAATAGGGGTGATACCCTGTCACAGAGGGTCAGGAGGCTCAGTCAAATCTCAAATCTTTTGTCCCTTGCTACTCATGCACAGGCCAGTCAGTAGGCTTCTGCAAAAATAGCTAATTCAACATCATTTTATCAGATCATGTTCCTTCTCTGTTCAAAACCTTTTGGAGGCTCTTCTTCCTACTCATAAGCCATCCTAAAGACTTTCCCTGTTCTTCAAGTCTTCATCACAATCTGACCCCATTTCCACTCTGACTGTCTCTCTTTCTACTCTTCTTCTTGCCAACTTTGCTCCAGTCATACTGGCCACCTTGCTGTTTGGGGGCCACACCAGGCAGCTTCCAGCCTCAGGACATTTGCACTTGTTTTCTCTTTCTAGAATCTGCTTTTCCCATAGCCATGTGACTTTCTCCCTCAACTGCTTCAGATCTTCATTCAAATATTACTTTTTCCCCTAATAACCTGACTTAACACTGCAGGACCCCCAACCATACACTCCTCAACCCCCTCCTCTCTTTTAGTTTCTTCCACAGCACTTTGTCTTTGCATATAACACATATTTTGTTTGTTTTGTTTACAACAAAATACATTCCATTGGAAGGTAAGCTCTGTGAGGGCTCCTCATGGGAGATGTATAAGAGGTACATGGTAAACATTTGTTGGATAAATAAGTCACTGTGTTCATAAATCTATAATCAAGAAATCAACATCAGCATTGTCTCCAGCTAAAGACCTCTCCTTTCACTTATGGATGAAAAAATGAAATCAAAAGAATGGTAATAGACCTGTCATTGAACAATGAAGCTGCAGCTAAGACCAAGTTGTTGACTAATCTTGCTGAGTCCAACTAGCTCACAGGAGGAATAGAAATGTGGTCAAGGGCCCAAGACCCAGCTTGTCTCCTGGACAGAGAAAACCCAGAGAGAGCCGGCCTTCTGACTTCCCATCCTTCCTGGTTTCAACCAGTCTCTAAAAACCATAAGAACAGTTGGTCTCAGTATTTTAATACTTCCGCTTCCAGGCCTAGGAAAGAGCAGGAAGTGTGGGGGCGTGTGAAAATGTACAGAAAAGAAGAATTAAACCCACTACACGTAAAGGACTCAAAGACTTCCTCTGTCACCTGTTACAGCACATGAGCTTTAATGTGCTTTCACTGAGCCTACAGGGACCGTCCTCAGGCAGAAAACCAAAATCCCAAGTGTGAGTGCTAGTCCTCATTCATCCAACACAAACTTATTCCAGGACAACTGTGTGCCCACAGGAAGACAGATATGATCCTTGTCTAAGTGAGCTCACACTTCATGGTGGTGCAACGTTAGGAGGATAAACTCAGTTCAGGATCTACCTTCCCAGTAGCCACGCTGAGTTTTCAGAAGTGTCCCCAAGGGGTGCCTTAGACTGTGAAGAGTTGTACATAGGTTTTAAGGCAAGCTTTCGAATCAGGCCTATGAAGACTCCAGCCTTCGCTGTGTTGCGCTTACTAGCCAAATGTAAACTTCCTAAAGGAAGGGCTGTGTTTGTTTCATTTACCACTCTATCCCCAGCACTTAGCATAGCGCCCAATACGCTTAACAAATACTTGCTGCTTTAAAAAACTGAACTCTCAGAGCCTTCATTTCCTCATTTGTAAACTGGGAGCATACACCCCACTTCATGGAACTACATGAGGATAACACATCGAGCATGTTAAGGGCTTACACAGTGCTAGACCCATGATAAGCATTCATATAATGAACTGCCATTTGGGTGGCAAAGGTGGAGATCCGATTGTTGCGGAGGTTTAGTTAGCCCTGGGTAAATCGTAGCACATTCCTATCCCTAAGGATTTGTTCAGTCTCAAACCCTGGACTAAGCAAGGGCTTGATTAGCTGGATTAAGGTGATCCGTTTCTCTTAGAAAAGTCTTGTTCAAATTGAGCCAGAAACTCTGGAAAGGGGAAGAACGTGTGTTACATCCCAGCTGGTGGGGCGACTGGCAGCAGAACTGAAAGAGCATGACTCAGCACAGCCCACACCGGGGGCCGAGGCCCCGCCCTCTCCGCTGTGGGACTGGAGCGGGGAGGGGCTCTAGGTAGAACCGCTCCTGATCAGTGGATTGCAAAGAGCAAGAGGAGGCAGCTGGAACATTTTCCCAGCCATTCCTCGGTTAGATTCTCAAAGCCAAAAAACAAAAAGGAAATAAAATGCTAAATGTCCTTTCCCTAACAACCTGTCTTCACATGCAGCCCAGCTAAGTGTCCCTTGAAGTTCAGTAGTCCATTTCCTCAGTAGGTCTACAGGGCCATCTGCCAATGTGCAGGGGTTTAATAAAGACCAAAGGTCCTTCTAGAAGCTGAAAACCCTAGGATTCCTTCAAAGCTTTGGAGGTTCAGCTCAGAATCTCCTTGGTTACCAAGAATGGGTCTCAGAGCTTCAAGCCGAGCCTTACTTTCTGAAAAACTGTGCTCTTTCTAATACTTCTCATTATGGTGATAATATAAATGAGATGTCTTCCAGAAATAAAAACAAAGAGCCTCTAGATAGTTTGGCATCAAAAATATCTTGATGCCAAAGATATTTGTGAAAGAGATCCACAGGAGTAAGATAAGGAACAATCATTTCAGAAGTACTTGATGATACAGGTGGGTTTCCTGTGGTAGAAATGGGGAATGTCTTCTCAAAGAAACAGAAAACGCAATGACAATGATTTCAAAAAACAGTTAGTATTAGTGGCTTTAGCCATTTATGTTACCTTTTCCTTACTTTAGACATCTAGCTTTAACAGCAGCAATTTGATTAGCAAGGGTTAACTAGCTGAGCACTGAAGAACTGATGCTTTTGAACTGTGGTGTTGGAGAAGACTCTTGAGAGTCCCTTGGACTGCAAGGAGATCCAACCAGTCCATCCTAAAGGAAATCAGTCCTGAATATTCACTGGAAGGACTAATGTTGAAGCTGAAACTCCAATACTTTGGCCACCTGATGCAAAGAACTTACTTATTGGAAAAGACCCTGATGCTGGGAAAGATAGAAGGTGGGAAGAGAATGGGATGACAGAGGATGAGATGGTTGGATGGCATCACCAACTCAATGGACATGGGTTTGGATGGACTCCGAGAGTTGGTGATGGACAGGGAGGCCTGGCGTGTTGCAGTCCATGGGGTCGAGAAGAGTCCAACATGATTGAGTGACTGAACTGAACTGAATAGGTTCTTCTGATTTTTGCAAGACTATGTGGTGGAGAAGACTCCTGAGTTCCACTTCTCTAAATAACCACCTATTCCTCAGCATCCTTCTGTAAAGCCACCACAGCTGTGGGGGAGGAGAGACATTTCAGGAATACCTAAGAGCAAAGTACCAATTGAAAAACTTCTCACAAAGCAAGCAGCATTCATCACCCCCTTCAGCCTTCGACTGAGGCCCTACTATATGCAACTCCCTGTGTTAGCTATTGGGAATACAGGGTGACTGAAGAATGGGGCTCCAGCCCTGTAAAAGGCCTCTAGGTACAAAGATAAATGCAATGAAACATCGTGGGTGGTAACCAAAGCATATGAAAAGTGATGAGGTTGGGGGAGTCAGAATGCATCTTAAAGGATGATCAGGAATCTACTGACCCAAGACACAATGGAGCGGTGGAGCAGATACATAGGCTCTATTTCCTTCCGGGCTTTGCTTTACGGAGAAAAGCTGCTTGAATCAAATAAAGGGACCTGCAGTTGCCTTCAGAAGGATACAATGATGCATCTTGTCCTAAGGTCATTTTTTTTGCTGCTATAGCTAGAGAGAATTTTTCTCAGATGTCTCTTGGGTGAGCATCCCAGGCAGCTACTTCCGGGGCCATTGGTGCTACAACTAGACAAGGAGAAAGGAGGGTGTGAACACAGCAATAGCTGTGCTGTGAGCAAGGTGACCTCCCCCCTCCCCGCTCCACCACCTTAGGTTTGAAATTGAGAAACCCAGAGATGACCACAGCCTCAGGCCGCTGTGTGCAAAAATGGGAAATGTCACTTATCAGGTCCTCCCCTGTGTCAAACCAGAATCGTCAGCCTATAGATTCGGGAAATAAGTGGCTTGATCATTTTGCACGTAAGCCGTATGCATTGGTCCAAAGGAGACCCATGAGCAACAATTCAATTTAGAGTTCACTGAACCCTCTGGTTTGGGAAGGAAATTGCTGGTAATCAATTGCAGCAAGCACACAGGCTCAGGGCCAGGAAGAGAAAAATCACTTTAATGGGCAAAGCAGATGTTGCTAAACTCATTGCAAAAGTGAGATGGGCATGGAGCCAGGCCTTGCATGAGAGATGCTGATCTGTTCTTCTGAATGAAGAAAGCAGAGATACTTCAAAAGGGGGTTTCTACAAGGGAAGCCAGAGGTCTGTGTCCCTATTAGCTTGAATAAAAGAAAATGCAGAAGTGCTCAGGTATCCCATACACCACAGGACTTAACGCTGTTAACATCTCATAAGGATTTTAAGCAAATCCAGAATACTAGCTAAAAACCACCAGGGGAGTCTTCGTTCTGTTCTAAGATGGCTATGTGGTATAATGGAAAGAACATGGACTTTTTTGGCATCAGCCCTGTTTTTTCCATCAATTAGCTGATTCCACCATCAAGAACTTGTATGACCTTGGGCAAAGTTCTTTCTGTTTCAGTCTCAGTTTTCTCAGCTGTGAAATGGGCCAAATCTGACTTAGCATCTGAGAACAGTAGTGAGCATTAATGCTGATGTCTGTAAAGTACCATAAAGAAACACAGTTAAGCAATAACCTGTTTTCAGAGCCTGACAAAGCTGATGCCATTAGGATGTAAGAGAAGCGGTTCCTGATGGAATGGGGAGGTGGGAGAGGGGGAATCTCTGGTCATCGAGCTTTGCTGCTGCCTCTCAGGGATAGATCACTTCACAGACCAAATGTTTCTTTGTATGTTTAGGTGGATAAAATATTTCTCAAACATATAAGCGTTCAGAGAGTATAATGTCAAGACCCAAGGAAGGCCGTCATGTACACTAAAAATGTTTTCATTAAGTAGCTTCTACTCTAAGTCCCCTAAAAAAGAGTCACTTCTGAGTCCCCAAATTTGAAAGCTTCCTTCCTTATCTAATTCCCACTCATTCTTCAAGGGTGAACCATACGCCTCCTCTGAGGATCATCACAGACTCACTATCTAACCTATTGCCCTATTTTTGACATTGCCTTTGCTTTTATCAGCTGATTTAAACCCCTCCCAGAACAAGATAGGTTCAATGTCAAACATACTCATTAAAAACTGTAAATGCTACTTACTCAGCTCTTTGGCCTGCAATAGCAAACTGTCTCACATGACTCTTTACCTGAATCACATTGATCTCCCCAAAATCTTTTGTAACTTTCTGGAGTTCAGATATTGATCATAAACTATTTAACATCTCCAAACCAGAAGGCAGAAAGACCCAAGGGCTCTCTGATTTGACTACCTGTGTTTCCTCTTACCTTTTCTAAGCCTTACTTCTCTCTTCTGTGAACTGCCTTTCTCCTGGGGCTTATGTGAAGAGTGTATTAACTCACTCCTGTACAGGGCTTCTCTGGGGGCTCAGACGGTAAAGAGTCTGCTTGCAGTACAGGAGACCTGGGTTTGATCCCTCAGTGGAGAAGATCCCCTGGAGAAGCGAATGGCTACACATTCCAGTATTCTTGCCTGGAGAATTGCATGGACAGAGGAGCCTGGCGGGTTACAGTCTATGGCGTCGCAAAGAGTCAGACAGGACTGGACAACTGACGCTTTGACTTTTTCATCCAGGGCCTAGCACTGCCGTGTTAGCTGAGTGGAAACAGTCACTCTTCCAGAAGCTTCTTCATCCAGAAAGGCTAGCCCGTGGTATAAATACCTAGAATATTGACTGCATTCACATCCTTTGAGATTTCCAAACCTCAGGCCATTTCCGGAAAGTGGCCCCTCTTCAGAAAGCTACATCCCGCTGAAAACTGGTTTCCAAGTTGCCATCAGCTTTAGCATGTCCCTGATAAGTTAGCAAAGCTCCCAAGGGACTTTGGCAGTGAATTTCTGGGGGCTGGTGAGAGGAGGATGTTTATCAGAGCGCAAAGGCCAGGTCCCGAGCAGAGAACATTTTGGCCCAGAGAGATCTCAGAGAAGACATTTTTGCCAAGCACAGACTCCATTCTCAGGTTCTGAAGTCAGCGTCAGAAACTAAACAAACCTTCCCGGGTTCACATTTGTTTACTTTTAGCAAAATGCAACTTCCTGTTTGAAAGGAAAAGGGGCAGTAAAGCTTTCTATAGCCTCTGGGACATAAAGTCTCCCCTCGAAACAATTGATCTGTTAGGTGTAAATGAATCAAACCCACACAATGGAGTCTCCCTTCCCCTCAAAATGTCCACGTTTTAATAGGGAAAGTGCTCAGCAAACCAAAACAAATATTTTTTTCGACTGTTGGCCCGTGAGGATCGTTTAGGCCGTTTCTTCTTCTGAGAGTAAGAAAAACAGACATTAGGAGAGAGCCAGGCTACATGTGCTGTCAGGAATGTCACTTTGGACACACTTGGGGGCTAAATTTCGGTTACACAGAAAGACAGAAAGTTTAAGTTCCCACAGTCACTCTGACCACAGTCCCCAGCATGAAGAGAGACCAACTGGGTCTTTCATTAGATGACTACGTCCCCAGGGTCCCGAAATTCCCTTGGATGGTCCCACGACCTGCACTTGGGTTTGAACACCCACCAACAGCCCCTCACAAATCCATCATAAGCCTTTTACAAGGACCCTAGATTACTGACTCTGTATGTGAGGGGTGAGCGGAAGCATCTGAAATTAATTTTTAGAGCAGCTAGCAAAGTTAGCATAAACCTCGGGTTTATTTATAATCCAAGTGCTCTCTATAAATCTTGGGTCCTTGTGTCATAAAATATTAAATTTGTAAAGACCTTCAAATTCATCGGGTCAACGCTTCCACATTCACCCATGCACAGACACATAAATAATACAGATGAAGAGGGTAGCGGTCTGGGGAAGCTTCTTCCCTGGGTTGTAAACTTCTTGCTCCTTAGAGCAAGAGCTGTTCCACATATCTGGGTGTTCTCCATCAGCGATCTATGAACCTTGGACAGGAAGAAAGTGGTGAATGAACAAGTGCTGGTCTGCAAAGTCAGAGACAGCACACAGGACTTCTGACTTTCAGACTTGTGTGTTCCCCACAACCCCACCTCCTGTGTGTCCACTAGATTGTAATGTCCTGGTGGGCTGGGGAGGTAGCTTACTGTTCTTTTGCACCATCAAATCCTAGGCATTGAACTCTGCCGGCACTTGATAAAAGTTTTTTGAATAAGTAAAGAATTAGTGACTGATACATGAATGAGATCCCTAAGCAACTTTCTCAAGAGATTCCAATATTCTTCTTGAAAGGGGACATTCCTTCCTTCTCTAGGATGCTGGGGTTGAGGAGAAATGGATGTGTACATGTTCTGTGCCTCCTTTGAAGTTTTTCTCTTGGCTTAGTTGATCATAAAAATGAGAGGCAGTTATGACAGAAGATCTCACCCTCACTACAATGCTGCCAGGTCTCTCGCCACAGACCAAATCCATCATCTACTTCAACTTTTAACACAAGGATCCATCATGGACCCGTCTTGATCTCTCCCTTATCTCTGGCTCCCATCTGCTGATCCATGTTACCTTCAGCCTCCCTACCAAAGTGAGCATCTCCAGGTTTGGAAACTTAATGAGGTCTTTCATGACCCAGGCATGCTGTGGTCTCCATCTAGAATATACTGTACTAACCATGACCACTACCATTACCACAGTCACCTCAACCACTACTACCATCGTCATTTTCACCACCACCACCATCACTCACCACCATTTCCATTCAAAACCAACCTCCCTCCACCACCTCACTGCCCCTCCCCCACCACTATCATCCAGTGACCACTACCTCTTTAAACTTGAAACAAAAGTCTTCTTCCTCTCTTAAGAGCCAGCTCAAATGGAACTTCCTAAATCCCTCCTGAATTTAGGGCCAAGTCCCTCTCTGAACTCTAATTGTCACTTTTTCCCAACTATCTAATTGCCATCAAGCACATTGCCTTGTGGTCTATTCATTTGCATGTCCTTTCTAATAGCTCATACCCTCTGTTGGGCCCTAGACCCCTGACTCAAAGGAAACATTTAGGGAGAGTCCGAGCACAGATCTCAGAGCAGTGAGGGTCAAGAGGAAGGAAATGTACAAGGACTGGTGGCACAAACTCTAAGGTGGGGTCCACCTCCCCAAGCAAAGGCCAGAGGCTTTCAAGAGTTACTGACCTTGCCCCTAAGCAAAACTGTGGTCTGACAGTTTTTACAACCTGCCTCTTCTATCTTCTGGGTTTCTTGTTTCCATTCTAACAATCTGTAAACAAAATTACACAGCACCTGTTCAGAACCAAGATGGCAGGTATGTTGGGGAGATAAATAACCAGGCCACTCTCACACAGGATTGGAATAGGGCAGGATAGGATTCTATGGGAAAGGTATTTGGAGGTTAAGGAATCCTCCAAGAGGAAGTCATGTTTAGACTGGGTAAGGTAAGGAGAGAAGAGTCCAGGACTAGGACAAAGTCCATGATTTTTTGGTTTGTGAACATAAGAAGCTGATTACCATTGAGGTCCTTGAACTTTCCTTTCCCACTGCCTGGAATGCTCTGTCCACAGAGCATTCTCTTTACCTAGGCTTCTCTTTACCTAGGTCTCAGGTCCAATGTCACCCCCACAGAGAAGTCTTCCAAAACCACTCAACCTAAAGAATCATTTGCAAACGTACTAGCACAGTGCTTCTCAAACATTAACATGTATAGAAATCCTAGAAAGATTGAGGAGAGAGGTCTTGTTAAAATGCAGATTCAGATACAGTAGGTCTGGGGTGCTTCCTGGGCTTCTGCATTTTAATGAGGTTACCAGTGACATGCTGGCAATCCAGGGATCATATTGGTAGCTCTAGCATATCAACGTGTCTGATTTCCTTCATGTCATGATTTCCTGACTTCCTTCATAGTGCTTATCACAATATGAAACTATCTTGTTAATTGTTTCTATTGTTTTCACAAACACACAAACCATCCCCACTGGAATATGAGTTTCATGAAATTAGGTATGTTTTTGTCTTTGTACTACTGTATCTCTAGGACTTGGCATATAGTAATAGCATATCAAATATGAATGAATGAATGAATGAATGACCAGGAGTATGGCCTTCTAGCTCAGGGCTACACTTCTCCGACACCCTGCTGCTGCTGCTGCTAAGTTGCTTCAGTCATGTACAACTCTTTGCAACCCTATGGACCATAGTCCGCCAGACTCCTCTGTCCATGGGATTCTCCAAGCAAGAATACTGGAGTAGGTTGCCATGCCCTCCTCCAGGGGATCTTCCTGACCCAGGGATAAAACTTGTGTCTCTTATGTCTCCTGCATTGGCAGGCAGGTTCCTTACCGCTAGTACCACCTGGGAAGCCCCTCCCACACCCTAGGCTTCTATTAAAGCAGGACATCAGCACTTCATGCCAAACGCCACTGTAGGAAATCTTGAGAATCAACCAGTGCCACCACTGTGGGTCAGCGTGTAGCCAGGGTTTCATGGTTCCTTCCTCTTTGTTCTACCCCAGCATCCACCATGAGCTCATCCCAGCTCTAAGAACATGCTGTCCTTTCTCACTCAGCTTCCAATAAAAGACTTTGTTGTTTCTAGACAAAGCTACCCTCCCCATCTGAACCCTGCTTCAGTGGAATTCTTGGATTCTGCACTGTCTTTGTTTTAACCTGTCTGGCTTTTCCAAGGTCCTGGACTGACAACCAACCTATGCTCTGATGGTACTCTTTAAAAAACTTCCCTGTGGTCAGATAATGAATCTCATTCTGCTGCTCAAGGAGACTTTCAATGAAAGATTGAGCAAACTTTCTAAATTTTCATTTTTTCAAACTAGATTCCTTTCTCTCAACCCCCTCATTTTTCTTCCTGACTCCAGTGGGCACAGCATTTTGGAGCATCCCCTCAAGGTCAAGAGCCAGGCCTGGTATGGGGAATTCCAGAGGCAGACATGACTTCAGTCCCTGGAGACCATAGATCTCATCTCATCACAGAGGAAGGCAGCCTACACACACAAAGGGAAGCAGCATCCCAATGCAACATGTATCAAGAGCCAGATGGGCGGTACAGGACACCAGTGTGCCTTGCAGAAGGGAGATGGGCCCAGCAAGCCCACTTTGTGGACACTGCTTTGCCCTTCTCGTTCTTCCCACTGACCATGCCTTCTCAGTCGTTTTACAGCAAGTCTTGCCTTCCTTGCCTCTCAATGTTGAAATGCTCTGGGTTTAGCTACGGGCATTTTCTGTTCCATCTGTATACTTTCCTGCTCTGGGAAATCTCAGCCGCTTACATGACTTTAAGTACTATCTCTATACTGCCAACTGCCAGATTTCTATCTCTATCCCAGACTCTTCTTTGAACAACTGGGTTGTACAATCAACTATTTGCTTAATAGAACCACATTGATGTTTTACCAATATCTCGAATTTAACATATCAAAACTGAAATCTTGAATTCCAACTCTCTCTCTCTCTCACACACATACTGATGAATATCAGCCTCAATTAAATTCTATTCTTCACCTAGTTTTCTATTTAAATAGCTGTTCAGGAAAACAAAATAATTAAAATTGTCTTTATTCTCCTTTCATGCTTCCCCTACATCCAAACTGCATCAGTTAGAAGTTTAGTAATTTATTAAAAATTTAGTAATGTATAAATAATATTTAACTTGCATGCCCCACCCCCAGCCACTGTCCCCTCCCCCAGTATACTCTGCAGAACCATAATAGAGTCTCCCCACAACTTCTTTGTTGGTGAAAGCCTATATAAATGCTTCATTTCACTTTTATAATTTTCTGTGCTTTCCAAATTTTCTATAATAAACATGTATTGCTTTCATAATTAGAAAACAATAATTCTAAAATATTAAGTTTAATATTTGGTTGGTTAATATTAATATTAAGTTGGTTAAAAGGGTAAGAGGCAATTTGTATGCCAGCCATGGGGTAATGCCAAGCTTGTGGGCTTTTCTTGTCTTTGATTTCTCTGAGAGGTTTGTTGCTGTGACTTTGGATTGGGTCTGGGGGTGTTGCAGCTGAAGCAATCACAGAAGGAACTGCTAACTTTGGATTCAGTGAGTCCTGGTGCCTGACATTGAAAAGTCACTTTATCCCATATCTTTGGTTTCTTCATCAATCAAAGTTTTCTGACTCTCACATTAGCTACTCAGTGGTTTTCAAAGTGTGTTTCTTGGAGCTTTGTGGAGCTCTTTAGAAAAGGTGGGGACAAAGATCTGAGCTCCTCTACCTCTCCTTCCAGCGGCAGAAATCCACAATCATCTAGTTCTCATATCGGATTTTGGAGTACGTTTTATATATTGGATTTTTGTTGTTGTTGTAGCAGGCTTTCCTGGTAGCTCAGACGGTAAAGAGTCTGCTTGCAATGCAGGAGACCTGGGTTTGATCCCTGGGTTGGGAAGATCCCCTGGAGGAGAGCATGGCAACCCACTCCAGTACTGTTCCTGGATAATCCCCATGGACAGAGGAGCCTGGCAGGCTATAGTCTGTGGGGTTGAAAAGAGTCAGGCACCACTGAGTGACTAAGCACACATTGTTTATTTTGTTTTACTTTTAACATGAGAGACGGGGGACTAATACAAGGTTGCAGTTCACTTTTCTAGATAAGTTACTTCCAGCTCTAACTTTTCATGGTGATTCTAATTCCCTTCTGGTAGCAATCAATACAGGTGTGAACTGGGTGCAACTGAAAACTCCTTTTGCTATGGGCCTCAAGGAACTTCCTTCCTCAAGGAATAGCGTATACCAGCTCAGCTACAGCAGTAAATGAATTTGGACAAAGTACTTAACCTCCCCATGTGTCAATCACCTCATCTATAAGATAGGGATCATGTCACCTACCGATTGTACTGGATACATGGAAAATGAAATTATAGCACTTACACAAAAATGCCTAACACATACCAAGAAATATAACAGTAGCTTACATATATTTCCTGACTTCTTTCTATATGCCAGGACCCATGTTATATATCAAGGACACAGATCATTGTTCAATTTGCACACAGGCCTATGAGATAGGCACTTTTTTATTGTCTATTATTGCCCCCACAATAGAAACTGAGACTTAATGAAGTTAAGTAATTCTTTTATCAATTTTGCACAGAACTTGGGTTTGAACATAGGTAGTGAGATTCACGAGGCTGTGTTATTAAATGAATCACTGCACAGCAACAATATTAACCACAACTCATAGTTTGAGTGCTGGCTTAATGGTAGCCACTGATATTAAAACTTTGACTCATTTAATCCTCAGATCAATCTAAAGCAAACCCTGCTTTTACAGACTGAGGGACTGACAGGCAGAGACCGTAAGTGCTACTATCTCTCTACTGACTTTTTTAAGTTGATTGTTTAGAACCGGCTTTTCAATTCCTCAGGTAGTTTCTCTTCTAGACATCAGAAGCATATACAATTGTCTAATTGATCCTTCTGAAAGCATGGGATAAGAATTATCCTCTAAAATGAGAACTCCCAGTAGAGGGGGTGCATTCACTTGGGATTTACCACATCGAAGGGCAATTATCCAAGACCTTTTTCCCTCCCACCCTCCATCACCATCCGATTGTGGGTCCTGCAATCTTACCTCCTGAATATGTCTTTAATTCCTCCCTTCCCTTCCATCCTACTGCTTTAATCTGAGCCATTTGTCTCTTAATAGCCTCCTAATTCCCTTGCTCCAACCCTGACCTCTTTCCTATTCCTCTTAAACCCACCCTCCATACTGCAATTTCCCCATTAAATGGCTTCTCCGAGACCTACAGAATATAAAGTCCATCCCTTCACATTGGTCTCTAGCCTCATTTCCTAGCCTAAAATATTTATTCTAATAGCAAAAATCACTCATATTGTCATTTCCCACCTTTCTGTCTTTTTACATGTTCTCTCTGCATGTAACTAATCCTTGCTTTTCCTGTAGAGCCAGGTTAATACACACTCCTCTCTGCTAGGCTCCTAGTGAATCCTGTGTTCTCAGCACATGAAGTTGCAGGTTATCTGTTTATAGTCTGCATGCCCCACCATACCATCCATTTCCTGAAGGCAGCCACAGCAATCTTTTATTCCTCTCTGTGTCCATGACCCTCAGCACAGACTGTGCATATGGTAAACATGACATAAATATTTATTTAAAAATCAAACCAAAGTCAGGGAATGAGACATTGTAATGGGCCATGTGTAACCTTGTAGCATTTTGTTAGCATTTTGTTATAATTAATACTCAGTAAATGCTCCTAAGTTTGAATAATTCTACCAAGTAGCTAATGTGAGCCATTTGCTTTCTTCGTTTTTTATTAATAAAGGTTTTTTAATTTATTTTATTAAAGTCTAGTTGATTTACAATGTTGTGTTAATTTCTGCTGTATAGCAAAGTGATTCAACTATGCATATAAATACATTCTTTTTCATATTCTTTTCCATTATTGTTTGTCACGGGATATTGAATATAGTTTCCTGTGCTATGCAATAGGACCTTGTTGTTTATGCATTCTATATATAACAGTTTGCATCTGCTAATCCCAAACTCTCAATCTATCCCCCACCCGTCTTTCCTTTGGCAACCATAAGTCTATGAACCATTTGGACTTCAAAGCACTGTGTCTCATTTCATTTTCAGGATAGTCTTATGAATTAGATGTCATTACTGTCCCCACGTTATAGAAGCAAGAGCTGAGAGAAATTAAGCCATTTCCTAGGGTCATGGACCTAGAATGTAGTAGGCAAGTGGTTTCAACCTGATTCTAGGGTCAATTCTCAACCAGTAATGACAAGGTTATAAAGCCAACCAAAAGCATCTATCATAAACTCAAGGCAAGAGCTGCCACTGCTGCATACAGGAGGCAAAAACAAGGGCGTAATATCTGTCTTAGAAAGAGAACCAAGAGAGATTTATAATCAGCATAAGCTATCAGGGCATGGCTGGTGTCAAGAAGAGGGTCACCTGGCCTACACACCTATATGTAGTTCCCATTCTCGAAAACAAGTTGATACTGTGGCCACATCCATTTAAGCCGCTGTTTAGCAGTTAAAAGGAAAGGCCCTGGAGTCAAAGAGCCCAAGGTTGCAATCTCAGTTCCATCAATTTTTAGCAGCAAGTGAATAATCTTCTCCAAGCTGCTATCCTCATCTGTGAACTAGAGATATTGAGACCTAACTGGTTTTGAGGTTTAAAGGAAATAATGTTAAGTATCTAGTGATGTGCCTGACACAGAGAAGGCACTCAAAATAGCTGCTGTTATTATTGTGATCTTTACTATTATTATGCAAGCGCCAAATCAGAAATCATTCCAGAGGGACTTTCCTGGCGGTCCAGTGGTTAAGACTTCCCACTGCCACTGCAGGAACATCGGTTCAATCCCTTGTGGGGGAACTAAGATTTCACATCCTGCACAGCCAAAAAGAAAGAAAGGAAATCATTCCAGGAAGGGGGAGGTCACACAATATACATGTGTGTATGTGTGGGTTTGTGTGTGTGTGTTTGTTGCTTGTCATGTCCAACTCTTTGCAATTCCACGGACTATAGCCCACCACTGGATTCTCCAGGCAAGAATACTGGAGTGGATTGCCATTCCCTTCTCCAGGGGATCTTCCTGACTGAGGGATCAAATCCAGGTCTCCTGGATTGCAGGCAGATTCTTTACTGTCTGAGCCACCAAGAAAGCCCTATCCATATACATGGGTGCTGGGAATCCAGCCCTTTCTCTGGGGGTGCGGGTCCAGTGTGATCTGTGAAGACATCCTCAGAGTTGTTTACAGCCAGAGTGTTGATTGCATGTTCTTCAAGAGTGGTGGAAACAGCTCAGCAGTATCCATGATGTAATCTGAGAAAAAGGCTCTGGAAGCGTCCAGTGTCACATCCTTTTTGATTTCATTTTAAAAGCTAATGGATCAGAAAATGAGGTCTTTAGGGACTTTCCATCTCTTCCAGAATCTGGTCAGAACATCCTTGAAGAAGAATGCTCCATCTTGCCCTTGAGAAAGTCAATGTTTGCATCCCCTGAAACCTCCTCACTGGGATTTATTTGATCAACTGCTGATAAACTGTGTCTTTGCAAAACTGCTAACAAGGCACTGCAGGTGATGAATTGGGGTCTGCTTAAAAACCTTACTTGTAAACAACTACTCAAGTGTCTTTTCTGAAAACCTTAACTAAACCAGGACTGGAATAAGTTAAACAGGTTGGAATAAGTTAAAGAACTGTTGGGAAAGGAAGATCACCCAAATGGCAGCTTCTGGGGCTGCTGGCAGGGAGTCCCACCACCTAGGGCCCACTCACCTACATCCTGCACAGAGGGTCCTTCTGATCCTCCCAACTTCTCGTTCAGTCTCCCCTCCTGCTGCCCACATCCAGGACACCACGATGTATGAATGAACATAGGCCAGGACAATAGAAAACTTTGTCCCCAAGGGATATCTCACTTCCTGCTTTACCATATTTTTTTAATAAAATTCCATTCAAGAATGCAACATTTGAGTACATCAAGGAGCATTCATATACCTCCTTGACTCAACTGTAATAATTTTAAAGAGCTAATATTCCTTGAGTGTTTACTGTGTTCCAGGATCTGTGTTGAGAGCTTTTAAGGTATTTTATATAATCCTCAAAATAACCTCATGAGGTGGGTACAATTATTATCCCCGTTTTATTACGAAGGAAACAGAACCTGAGAGATAATAAGTAACTCAGGCAGTAAATGAAGTGCTTTTTAAACTGAAAAATGCTAAAGTCTCTATATTAACACTGTTAACTTAGAACCTTCTACTATACTCCCGTGCAAACTGTTTACTGACTGCCCTGTAACAAAGCTACTCGCGGAGCTCTGATGTCAGATTATGTGACCATATCTGAGAGGCCTGTATCTTTTAAGATAAATTCAGGAAGACAAACTCTTTCCAAGTGGCCCTTTCTCTTATAAAACCCATACCAACAGCCTAAAATGTACAGGAACAGCATAAGCAGAAGACCCCAGTGATGTGCCCTGAGTGTGCGGGTCTGCACTGCTCTGTAGTTGGCTTCAAGGTTGCCCAGGATTTTACTTCATCAGCCCATCCCCTGCTGTTGTCTTCATGACGATGCTTGAGTCCAACCGTGCACCTTGAAGCCCTGTACTGCAGCAGTCGCAAACCATTTTAGCACCAGGGACCGGTTTTGTGAAAGACAATTTTTCCATGGGCTGGGGTAGGAGGGGATGGTTTCAGGATAATTCAAGCACAATTACACTTATTGTGTACTTTATTTCTAATCTAATGCCTCCTCTGATCTGACAGGAGGCACCAGTCCATGGCCCAGAAGTTGGGGACACCTGCTAATGTGTAAAGATGAAAAGTTATCAAACATAAGATCCTTTCCTGACACCCTTTTTTGGACTTGGTTTGAGGACTTCAACCTGAGCATAGCAACACCATTGGAGAAATGTACAGAGCCAAGACAGACCGTGGGGCTCTGAACTATAACCAGCCCTGCCTGTTACCTTGCTGCAGGCACCTAGACCTCTGAATAATAAATGAAAGTGCTGGTAAGATGCACTCTCAGTAACCCCATGTACTCTTTTCCGGAAAAAAAAAAAAAAGTGTAACAACAGGTTCTTCTGAGTTCATAGTTAGCATGTGCCAGGGCATTGTAACATGCATTGTCTCATTTCATCCTTACATCCACTGTAAGGATTATCTCATTAAATCTTTATACACCCAAAGATCTGTGAGATTGATACAGACAGGAAACTAAAGTCTAGAGAAGTTAGGCAACTTGCTCAGTCTCTCACAACAAGTTGGCGCCAGGATTTCATCTCAGGTGATCTGACGCTCTTACTGTTCACCATATCTTTATTCCATACCCCATGAGAAAATGAGTTAACCAACATCAAGGTTTTCAACATGGCCTGAATACAGCCATTTGCATCAAAGACCCACATGGATGTTATACACCAACCTATTCCAGTTATGAATTTCCCCTGCCTGTTGTGGTTCAGCTTTTACATTTTTGCTGCAGGAAGACCCCATGAACACCACTGAGTAATGGCAGTGGTGGGTATCCAAGATCAACTCCTGGAGATTTTTAGAACTGACAGTTCTTTGGTCCCCATTTTAAAGGATGGTGATGTCCTAGATTACTTCCAGAAACAGTGATCCTTTCCAAGACTGGACATATAAAACGGAAGCAGACAGAAGAGAGAAACTAACATTGGAAATCTTCAGTGTTTCCATGAAGGAATTCCTTCCCAGCATATATTTAGAAATTGCTGTTTTTTCTGAATTCCAAACCCCAAAAAAAGTTGATCAAGAAATTGAGAAAATGGGGAAAATGTTATAATTAGATTGAGAAAACTAAAACCTCGCAATGAACTAAGAGGCCTTACTGGCTTTTTTTTTTTTTTTATTGGAGTATAACCGATTAACAATGCTGTAATAGTTTCAGAACAACAAAGGGACTCAGCCATACATACAAATGTATCTGTTCTCCACCAAACTCCCGTCCCATCTCATAATATTGAGCAGAGTTCTCTGTAATATACAGGTAGGTATATCAGT
Source organism: Bos taurus (assembly GCF_002263795.3). Classification (NCBI taxonomy): domain Eukaryota; kingdom Metazoa; phylum Chordata; class Mammalia; order Artiodactyla; family Bovidae; genus Bos; species Bos taurus. Next base: position 9,653,278 of record NC_037353.1, on the reverse strand, counting down.
AGGTCATTGTTAGTTATCTAACAATGATTGATAACATGTACATGATAGACAGACAAGTGTGTACATGTCCATCTCAGACTCTATATCTTTCCCTCTACCCTCGCCCCTGGTAATCATAAGTTCATTTTCTAAGAGACATTAATGGTTTGAGGGAATCCACTGACATCAAATGGAAAGCCTGAGCAGAACAGCTGACATGCGCAGCCAAAGGTTAGGGCTAACATTTCAGGAAACTGGAGGGAGCAGTTTCATATTGGAGGGAGACTGTCCCATCCAGCCAGTTGGTCTTTATTTGTAGCTATTGCCCTGTTATAAGTGTGTGTTCAAGGTCCTGTTAGCTGTCAATGGTGAGTTACTGTGGTGGGGGGGGGGGGGGGGGCAATAATATTAATAAACTTATATGCATATATATGGTATTAAAATTCTATTAGTATGCCAAAGAATAAAAAGTTTCTCAAGTAAAATAAGTCCTTAAATAGGCAGTTTCAACATGAAATTCTGTTGTATTATTAAACTTGCTGGGAGATCCCAGTGACATTATTCAAACGTGTGTGCATGCTTAGTCGCTTCAGTCATGTCCAATTCTTGGTGACCCCATGGACTGTAGCCTGCCAGGTTCCTCTGTCCAGGGGATTCTCTAGGCAAGAACACTGGAGTGGGTTGCCATGCCCTCCTCCATGGGAATCTTCCTGACCCAGGGATCAAACTCTCTTGTGTCTCCTGCACCACAGGTAGATTCTTTACCACTGGGCCACCTGGGAAGCCCATACATTATTCAAATACTATCCAGTAATTGTTCTGCAGTGTGTGGGTCATGTGCTCGGCAGCTTTATGCTGGGGCTAATGATGACCTCCTCCAAGAGGGCTTTTGCCACACACTATGTGTCACACACTATGTGTCACACACTATGTGTCTCAGGTCTGCTTCAGCCAGAGCCCCTGTCCCCATGGCAGGCCACTGCTGACGCGTGCCTCCACAGGAGACACTCAGACACTCAAAGGCAGGTCTGGCTCAGCCTCTGTGGGGCTTCTGGGTCCTGGTGCACACAAGGTTTTGTTTGAGCCCTCTGAGCATCTCTGGTGGGTATGGGGTTTGATTCTAAACATGACTTTGCCCCTCCTACCATCTTGTTGGGGCTTCTCCTTTGCTTTTGGACACTGTATATCTTTTTTTGGTGGAATCCAACATTCTTCTGTTGATGGGTGTTCAGCAACGAGTTGCAATTCTGGAGTTCTCGCAGGAGAAGGTGAATGAATGTCCTGCTTCTCTGTCATCTTGCTTTATTTTCTTGGTCTCCAAACCACTGCAGATTCTGACTGCAGCCATGAAATTAAAAGATGCTTGCTCCTTGGAAGAAAAGCTGTGACCAACCTAGACAGAGTATTAAAAAGCAGAAACATCACTTTGCTAACAAAGGTCCATCTAGTCAAAGCTATGGTTTTTCCAGTAGTCATGTATGGATGTGAGAGCTGGACAATAAAGGAACCTGAGTGCCGAAGAATTGATGCTTTTGAACCATGGTGTTGGAGAAGATCCTTGAGAGTCCTTTGGACAGCACAGAGATCCAACCAGTCCATCCTAAAGGAAATCAATTCTGAATATTCATTGGAAGGACTGATGCTGAAGCTGAAATTCCAATACTTTGGCCACCTGATGCGAAGAACCAACTCATTGGAAAAGACCCTAATGCTGAGAAAGAGTAAAGGCAGATGGAGAAGGGGATGACACAGGATGAGATGGTTGGATGGTATCACTGACTCGATGGACATGAGTTTGAGCAAACTCTGGGAGTTAATGCTGGACAGGGAAGCCTGGTGTGCTTTAATTCATGGGGTCGCAAAGAGTTGGACATGACTGAGCAATTGAACTGAATTGAGCCCAATAATATCTGCCAGCACTTTCAAGCATTTGAATATTTGCTATAGGCTATAGTTCCTTGAAAATATGGCTAAACATTATGTTTCTTATTTATTAAATACATTTTCCTAGATATCTATGATAGGAAGTAAAGAATATGAAGGGCTTCCAGGTGGCTCAGAGGTAAAGAATGTGTGTGCTATGCAGGAGATGTGGGGTCAGCCCCTGGGTCAGGAATATCCTCTGCAGAAGGGAATGGCAACCCACTCCAGTATTCTTGCCTGGGAAATTCCATGGACAGAGGATCCTGGCATGCTGCAGTCCATGGGTCGCAAAAGAGTCAGACATAACTTTGACTAAACAAAAACAACAAAGAATATGAAAAATGTTCAAGTATTTTAAAACTAACTTAGGATTTGGGGAATTCCTAAGAATTCCTGGGAGCTCTAGTTTCTCATCCCTGAATCTTGAAGATTAATATCTATTGAAAATTTGGAAACATTAGAATTCTTAAACAAGATGGTTGAAGTGGGAAAGATGGAATAACCTTTAATGTGCTCAGGAGTCTATTCTTTTCAGCTCCTGGAAGCAGCAGAGGCAGCCCCCTACCCACATCATCCCACTGCTGCTGCTGCTGCTAAGTCGCTTCAGTCGTGTCCGACGTTGTGCAACCCATAGACAGCAGCCCACCAGGCTCCCCCATCCCTGGGATTCTCTAGGCAAGAATACTGGAGTGGGTTGCCATTTCCTTCTCCAATGCATGAAAGTGAAAAGTCAAAGTGAAGTCGCTCAGTCGTGTCCGACTCTTAGCGACCCCATGGACTGCAGACTACCAGGCTCCTCCATCTAGGGGTTTTTTCAGCAAGAGTACTGGAGTGGGGTGCCATTGCCTCCTCCCATCATCCCACTAGCTGATAGCTAACAACTCAGGTTGGCTTGAGCTCTCAAGCAAGAGACTTGGGATCAGCTGTGAACTCCATAGTGCTCACTGCTCTGCACAGAGTTCAGTCTGCTTTTGATGGAGTGAGGTCATACTGTCTTTAACATTCATCCAGATTATTGGCGGCACTTCAACAACTGATTTAAAAAAATAAAGAAAGAAAGAAACCTAAATCCAAAGCAATGAACAAGCTTTATTTTCCCAAGACAACATGTGAAACTCAGACAAAAATTTCCACCCAAATTTGAGCAGCCAATCTGGAGAAAAATCTATCCCAATAGATGGCACAAAGAAAGAAAGAAGGAGCTGTAAATTCCAAGGTGGAGACCCCAAAGGCCATCCCACAGATAGTGAGCACAAAAGGCTCCTGGAGAACAATCAAATGAGTACAGGACAAAAGAGAAGCTGATATTCTCTTCTTCCTTGTTTTTGTACCTCCCTCTTATTGGTGGCATACGTGTTCACGACAACCCCTTGTGCCCTCTCCTGAGCATGGAGAACACCTGTCATTTAAAAAAGAGACTACTCCCTTCATGTTTGCTATCTGAACTTTCTTTAGGCACCATTTGTACCTTTTCCTCAAGGGGATTTGGGCAGCCCACCCACTCACTTGTGTATTTGTATATAGAGGTAAAAAAAATGCATGTATATATATGTATACATATATACATATAGACATGAAAATATGTACATATTGCAAAAAAATTTAAGCAGTTTGAGGAAAACAGTTTATCAAGAAAAGTTCACTATTGCAGAAAGCTATTGTCTGTGCACAGACATTTTGTCAAATTTCCTTCTTTACAAACGCACCTCACTCACAGAGCTAACTGTTTCGAAGTACTTCACGTGGATGCCACACCAAAAATGAACATATAAAACCCATCAGGTTATCTCTATGTGAGGATCCGTGCCAGTATTTTCTCACACCCTTCAGTCTGCGTGTATGTGCTGTCAACATGCCGTCTCCTGCAATCTTCTTTTCATTTCATTTTATTAATGAATCCAAGCATTCCTTTAGAAAAGATGTAGCGGTGGCACTTTTTTAAAGAAACAACATTCTTCACAGACAATCCCCAACCACAGTAGCAAGCAAGGACTCAAACCCTCCTGCCCAAGAGTGAGATGCAGAGTGGCCTGGCATGTATCACCCAGGCAGAAAAATGTGGTATTTATTCTGTGGAGAGTGGGAAGCCCTTGGAAGATTGGGATAGCATGTCCAAGGCAATACTTTGGGAAGATAAATTTGTCTTTTGACTGGGATGATACAGTCATCGGCCAGGCAGCTGTTGGCCCATTACCAAAAGTAGCTCTCTATAACCACTTCTATGTCTTTTGGTCAATTTTTGCATTTGGGGAAAGAGATGCAAAACACTGTTGTACAAATTGCTAAGAGGTGGGGACCTTGATGAAAGCCAAAGACTTAGGGCATGAGTGGACGGATGAATGGGCAAATTGCTGAAGCCTCTGAGCCTCAGTTTCTTCATCTGTAAAATGGGAGTGAAATGCCTACCACCTGAGGATGGGTGTAAAATGCTCAGTGGGGTGCCTGTCATATAAGTGCTATTCTCCAAATGTTAGCTAATATCACATTACCACCACCAGCAGCAGCAGCACCACCAGCCCCATCATCACCAGCAGCTACAGCAGCAAGTTGGCATGCTGCCCACATAGGGCCTCCTGAGCAGGCCTTCCCAGAATCTCTGGAAATCTGATCCACAGGCAGCTCCTCAATTGCCTGTCCTAGGACTCCTCAACATGGAGAAGATCCAATCTGGGTCAGGGTGAAAGGAAATAATTAAGAAGTCTGAAGGCGTCCACAGGGGAACAAATGAAGTGTTAATTGAAGCACAGTGACAATCCCCAGAAAATTTAAATGACTTGGACTCCCTTTGTGTTTTTCAAGTGTTCCTTAGAGATGCTAATCCACCCCATTGAGACCCCTTTACAAATGGCAGGTGCCAACAAATAGCCTTGGTTAAATCCACCTTAAGAGAAGTATTCAGGAATGGACAACCCCTGTGCTTCTCCAAGAACCAAGTTAAGATCATTTGTCCCCTAGTCAATTCATCCTTTACCCCCAACACGTTCTCTAAGAGCAGTCTTCCTCTTTAGAAGTTCCTCTCTTGGGTTTTAGAGAACTTTTTGGCTTGAACTCTTTCTAAAATTAAAGCCAACTGCTCTTGTTCTCAGATGCTGTGATATTTCACTCTGGCCAGAGCTGACTATCAGAGATGCATCCCAAACCACATAAGTTCTTATTGTTTAAACTGTCTTAAGCAGCTGTTAAAACATACCCTAAGATATCAAAGCCACTCTAATTAACTTCCTGCTTCTCTGGGACTTCAAAGTCTTTCCAAAAGTTTTAAATAGGGTTTTTATAGAGAAATTGACCTAATATTTAAAGAAAATTTTGCAAGCTTGCCCAAGAGACTCCACTTCTTCTTCCCTTTTCTACCCCACCCCATAGAATCTTAAAATTCTGCCACAAGCAGTGAGAATGGAGGAGAAATGTTTAAGTCTGCCAAGTGGCGCATCTCTTTATGTGCATTTCTCAAGTGGATAGTTGACATCCTGCCTGAATGGCTTTCTCTGTTCCCACCACTTCTCAACCTGGCAACTATTTCCCATCCAGTGAGACACAGCTCAAATGCACCTTCTCTGGGAAGTCCCCGTGACTCTCCCAGGGTGAGGGTGCTGCTCCCTTCTCTGGCGCCCACACAATCCCCAGGTCCCTACTTGGCCCTAATTGCAATGGGTTGGAATGTATCCATTTATGTGTCTGTCGCCCTGTCTAGACTGTGAGGTCCACAGGGCAGGAACTGTTTTGTGTGAAGCTCTGTGTTCCCACAGCTCCACACAGGGTTCTACGTACCCATGGTCAGAGCTCCATATACATTTGATAAATGGCTAAATTCCAGCTCATTCTGGGAGAGGTAGGTCGCATTTAATTGACTCATACCTTACTCATTTTGCTCTCTCTCCCCAGGTTTTCTGTAAACATCTTAATAAAGGCCTAGTGATCACTGCTCCAAGAAATAGTGTCATAAAAATAGAAATAAGACCCCCAAAAAGGAGGGTGGCACATCTTTTCCAAGCCCCTTTTCTAGGAGAATGAGCTCAGTTCATCTCAAGATTTGCTGTTGACTAAAGGTCCCTGACTTTGTGAAGTTACTTGTTATCTTACAGATTTTTGTCTGGTGGAGATGCAAATAATTTCTGTCCAGTGGATAATCCCAGGAGATTAATGACTTGTGGAGCATCAACCAGTTTATATCTACCTTAATAAACTACTCCTAACATTTCTTTATTAAATCACCTGTAAGTATCCTTGCTTCTTGGACAGTTTTTGAGCAGGCCATAGTATCTTACTGGTCCCCTCATTAATCAATGAGTTAAATAAAATCTCTGACTTATGTTCCTTTTATGTTTCCCAAGAGTCAAAATTTTACCTTTTTGAAAATGATTTTTGAACCCAGGGTGTAAAGCAGACTGACAGTGTAAAACAAAAAGGTCAACAGGATAAGCTGCAAGGGTACCAGGGCAAGTGGAACTGGGAGTGTGAGAACCTGGCTCTACTGGGAACGCCCTGAAGCTCCTGGGAACTCCCATTTTTGACTCTTGCCTGGATCCTCATCCAGTCTCCACACAGCAGCTGGTGCTCTTTCGAAGCTATAAGAGAGGTGACCTTCCTGGCAGTCCGGTGGCTAAGACTCCACGCTTCCAGATCAGGGGGCCCAGGTTCAATTCCCTGGTCATGAAACTAGATCACACATGCTGCAACTAAGATCAGGTGTATCCAAATAAATAAATAAATATATTAAAAAAAAAAAAACTGAGAAAGATCCAGTCATACCCCTGCTTCATGCTTCCCAGTGGCTTTCCAACACTCAGAATAAATTTTACACTCCTTTTCTTGACCTAAAGGTATTACGTGATCCAGCCCAATGGCTAACCCTGCAGATTCATCTTAGGCCTTTCTCATCCTCACTCGCTTTGTGCTCACTCATCTCAGATGTTATTTGCCTCTTCAGACATACTTAGCTTTCTCACCCCAGGACCTTCACACTTGCCATTTCTCCCGCTGGAAAATCTCATTCCCATCTTCCTTTCTCCCCATTACTGGCTTCTTCTTTTGATGTTAACTTTATGTCACCCTTCCAGAAACGTCACCTGAAACGTCACGCTGCCCACCCTTTCTAAAGTATATCTCCCATCGTTCTTTCCCAATGTCCTGTTCTTTCTTTCCACAGCACATCCCGGGATATGACTATGCCTATGTATACTCTCTGTCTCCCCCACCAGAGCATACATACTAATCAGAGAGACTGAGTCTTTTGTGTTTGCCCTCGTGCCTGGCAGGTACTAGGTGCTCAGTACTTATATGTAGAATAAACGAGCCTAAAGGCATGAGAAATCCAGCTGGCTCCAAGAAAGAGTGCCTGCCCCGCACCGCCTGTATACATTTCTGAACCAGCGCAATGCAAGTTCCTCAATATTGAGCACGTATTTCAAGACTGTATCCACAAAGAAAAACTCCCAAGCTCACAACGGGTTGCATCGTCGCATCGACTCAGAGCTTCTTTCAAGAACGGCACTCCCCAGAAATGCTTTGCTTCGGGAACTTGTAATAATATGTCTTCTCACCAGCACTTCATTTCTTAGCTCCAGTAGGTTTCAAATCTCTTCTTGGGAAGGGAACAGCACTTCCTACCAAGAATTAAATGTTACCCAGAAACATGGCTGCATCTGTAAAGGCTAGGCTTAAAGCAGATGAAAGAACCAACTGGAATTCAAGAATATTTCAACAGCAGGATGGGGAGAGAAAATCCCAGCCTGCCTCCCAAAACTCCCCCATCCCATGTTTGCTTCAGGGTATCAGATTACACAGCTCCCTCTAAACAAGCCTGTCTTTCTTAATGGGAGCCAAAAGGCACAGATCCATTCCCAGGGTAAACCAGGATTTTACAAATTCCGTGATCACTCTTGCCAGGCACTCCAACCACTTCTGCAAAATGGCACCTTCTCTTTCAAGATCCTCTATTGGCCCCTAGGCTGTGCTGGCTGGGCTACTGGGAAGACACAGCCTTCAAGCCTCCTTACAATGTGCTAATGGATGACGTGCTGGTTCGCTGTCTCACTTTTCGTATCAAGGATATTAAACTGCAGCCAAAGAGGTCATGGCAGCAAAAAGCTATTTCCTTTTCCACCAGGTATCTGCTGGTGGAAGGGCCAAAAAAGATTTGGTTTGCCATGGAGCTGGCCCCCTCAGATTTGCCTTGAGATCAGACTCTGCTGGAAACCTGCCCCTGGATGTCCTTTAGCCAAAAGGCTCAGGGCCAACTGTATCACTAAGGCAGGCATGCCAACAGGACTGCCTCATTTTGGGGGGAGTGTTACCTTATGATCCAAGATAGATTTATGATGGGAGGAGAACGCCTTTTTTTTTTTTTCTTCAGTATTTTCCTTTTTCAGGTACAAAAGGCATTTTTCTCCACACCAGCCAGCCTGCCTACGAGCAAAGGCCAAGCCGTAGCCTTCACAGCTTCAACCAGGACCCACTTGTGCAGCCAGTCTGCTACCCAGAACCCTCCTGCCCGGATCCAGGAATCCAAATTGAATAGTTCCTCATATCACTCAGAGACCAGCACCTCCAAGAAGCTGCTCTTCCCCCACCCCCCACCCCCGTCAAAATGCATTAAACGTCTTCAAACTCGAAAGACTACACAAATGAACTTGTTACCATGCTTTGTTTAATTTTTTTTTCCTCAGAAATATTCTTGTGGCCAAAAATAGAACATTTTCCATTCTGAGGAACAAGCAGCATCCATGGGAATTAAAGTAGGGCTTCATGCCTCTCCAGAAAATTCCTGCCAAACACGCACACTCAGACACACATAAGCTACTAGCTCGCAAGTTCTAAAAAGCTGCTTTCTGTAGGTGCTGTGGCGGTCAGGAGCCAGAAGTCCTCTGTTTATTTTCTATCCAAGAAAGTTACCAGAAAAGAGTGCTAGGGCACCTCAAGGACGCTTTATAGGAAAAGTCTTACTTCATCCAGTGTAATGATGTTGAAAATGGCCCCATTGTCCACTCCTCCTCCCGCCCACCATCATCTCAGAACTCCTCTCAAGACTGACTTGCCTAAAATTCCAAAGCTTGCCTCAGAACAAAGTTCACGGCCTTTATTCTAGCCAGCCACTGTTGGAGGATCAGCTGCAAGCTCTCTCTAAAGTTATTCCTGGGATAGAATCAGAAAGGGTAAATTTAGGAAAATATGCTCAAGCTTCACTACTGAACAATATGTGCTGGTAGAGTCAGATGTGGATAATGTCAGAATAACAGTAATCCAGAAAATTATGCTACCAGCACAAAATACGGTGCTGTTCTCAAAGTTTGTTATCCTCAGCATCACTATAATCCTCCTTAATGGAATTTACATGGCTCCAACAACATTTCGTATTTTTATACTTGAACATGTAAACCTGCTGTATCCCTCCAGCCACCAGCCCCTCCTAAACAGGGAGTAGGTTAGCTATCAGATCTGCAGGGGCTACATTTTTATATACAGCTGGTAAGCATTTGGTTACCATTGAGGGAAAAAAAAAAAAGAGTCCTTTAAAATAATAATCTATGGCTGATACCCAAAGTAGGAAAGCCAGTAAATCAATGTAGCAAGAGTGAAAGAGAGACCAAGGCGAGGGGAAAAGCATGAAATACAAGAGGAGAAGGGGCTTCCCTGACAGATGGTAGAGAATCAGTCTACAATACAAGAAACCTGGGTTCGATTCCTGGGTCAGTAAGACCCCGTGGAGAAGGGAATGGCAACCCGCTCCAGTATTCTTGGCTAGGAAATCCCATGGACAGAGAAGCCTGGTGGGCTACAGCCCATGGGGTTGCAAAGGGGTGACTGAGCGACTAACACAACACAACCACAACCAATGGGAGGAGAAGAGGAATGGGGAATCAGAGAAGAATCAGAATGTCAAATATTAACTGTTAGTGGGTGGGGACAAACAGTAACAGTAATGTATCCAAGATGGACCATGGAGAGACAAGCACAGCAAGAGAGAGCATGGGAAAACGAGCAGGAAAGGGAGGTAGTGTTGCCTCATGGTTAAAGGTCAGTGATTTACCAGCTGGACTACATTATGCCAGTTCATCCCTCTGAGCCTCAATTACTTCATATCTTAAATGATAGCATCTCATGGAGATAAAATGCAGATTAAGATAACTTCAGTTCAGTCGCTCGGTTGTGTCCAACTCTTTGTGACCCCATTAACTGCAGCACGCCAGGCCTCCCTGTCCATCACCAACCCCCAGAGTTCACCCAAACCCACGTCCATCGAGTCAGTGATGCCATCCAACCATCTCATCCTCCATCGTCCCCTTATCCTCCTACCCTCAGTCTTTCCCAGCATCAGGGTCTTTTCCAATGAGTCAGCTCTTCGCATCAGTTGGCCAAAATATTAGTTTCAGCTTCAACATCAGCCCTTCCAATGAACACCCAGGACTCATCTCCTTTAGGATGGACTCCTTGAAGTCCAAGGGACTCTCAAGAGTCTTCTCCAACACCATAGTTCAAAAGCATCAATTCTTCTGTGCTCAGCTTTCTTTACAGTCTAACTCTCGCATCCATACATGACCACTGGAAAAACCATAGCCTTGACTAGATGGACGTTTGTTGGCAAAGTAATATCTCTACTTTTTAATATGCTGTCTGGGTTGCTCATAACTTTCCTTCCAAGGAGTAAGCATCTTTTAATTTCATGGCTGCAATCACCATCTGCAGTGATTTTGGAGCCCCCAAAAACAAAGTCTGACACTGTTTCCCCATCTATTTGCCATGAAGTGGTGGGACCGGATGCCATGATCTTCGTTTTCTGAATGTTGAGCTTTAAGCCAACTTTTTCACTCTCCTCTTTCACTTTCATCAAGAGGCTCTTTAGTTCTTCTTTGCTTTCTGGCATAAGGGTGGTGCCATCTGCATATCTGAGGTTACTGATATTTCTCCTGGCAATCTTGATTCCAGCTTGTGCTTCTTCCAGTCCAGTGTTTCTCATGATGTACTCTGCATATAAGTTAAATAAGCAGGGTGACAATATACAGCCTTGATGTACTCCTTTTCCTATTTGGAACCAGTCTGTTGTTCCATGTCCAGTTCTAACTGTTGCTTCCTGACCTGCATACAGGTTTCTCAAGAGGCAGGTCGGGTGGTCTGGATTCCCATATCTTTCAGAATTTTCCACAGTTTATTGTGATCCACACAGTCAAAGGCTTTGACATAGTCAATAAAGCAGAAATAGATGTTTTTCTGGAACTCTCTTGCTTTTTTGATGATCCAGCGGATGTTGGCAATTTGATCTCTGGTTCCTCTGCCTTTTCTAAAACCAGCTTGAACATCTGGAAGTTCATGGTTCACGTATTGCGGAAGCCTGGCTTGGAGAATTTTAAGCATTACTTTACTAGCATGTGAGATGAATGCAATTGTGCAGTAGTTTGAGCATTCTTTGGCATTGCCTTTCTTAGGGATTGGAATGAAAACTGACCTTTTCCAGTCCTGTGGCTGCTGCTGCGTTTTCCAAATTTGCTGGCATATTGAGTGCAGCACTTTCACAGCATCATCTTTCAGGATTTGAAATAGCTCAACTGGTATTCCATCACCCCCACTAGCTTTGTTCGTAGTGATGCTTCCTAAGGCCCACTTGACTTCACATTCCAGGATGTCTGGCTCTAGGTCAGTGATCACACCATCGTGATTATCTGGGTCGTGAAGATCTTTTTTGTACAGTCCTTCTGTGTATTCTTTCTAAGATAACTTGGAAAAGTGCTTGATGCTGAGTAGACATTCAACAACGGTTGGCACTTTTATTAGTGAAAGGAAAACGTGTGACATATTTACATCCGAGAACATTTGCTTATGTGTTAGACCTCCAGTTATATTGTCCTTGAACTCTTCTAGTGGACACAGAGGCACAAAAATTATGAGGGAACTGTGAACCCAAGCAAGTGTTGGTGAAAGGAAAAGCTTCAGGATAACAACTCAGATGTGAATGAGTGCTTGGAAGAGTAAGGGGACCTTTGAGATTGACCACCAAGGAATTCATGGTTGCCAATGAGTCACTGCCATTCCTGTCAACTTCCTTGATTCATTCGCTCAACAAACACTATGCAAACATCTTTTGAAGGCTGCGTACAGTTGGCCTTGCCCCAGCTTATCTTTCTAGCACCAGTTGTGAGCTCCTTCCCCCAAGCTCACCATTTTGTAGCTGTACCAAGATAATTATTCAATCTACATGCTTTACAATCCTCCCCCTGTGCATTTGCTCAACCTGGATTTCTCTTCCCTTTTCGTTCAGTCTAGCAAGATACTAGTTATCCTTCCAGGTCAAATGTTGTGGGGGGTTTGTGTGTCTTCCTTTTTCTTCTCTCCCACTGTTCAGCAGGTTAACTCTCTCTCACCTCAGGCACACCACAGATACATTTACCTTGTTGTGGGTTGAACTGTGTTCCCCCAAAGTCCTAACTTTCAGTGCCTTGGGATGTATGACCTTGCTTGAAATAGTGGTCTTTATAGAGGTAATCAAGCTGAAGGGAGATCCTTAGGGTGGGCTCTAATCCAATATGACTGGTTTCCTTATAAAAAACGGAAATTTAAACAGAGAGACAGACTTGCAAAGAAGGAAGATTATGTGAAGAAAGAGGTGGGAGGAGGATGTCATGTGAAGGCAAAGGGCTAAAGTGATGCATCGAGAAGCCAAGGACTGCCGAAGACTGCCAGCACACCACCAGAAGCAGGAAGAGAGGCATGGAACAGATTCTCCCTTGCAGCTCCTAAAGGAGCCAACCCTGCCAATGCCTTGATTTTGGACTACCAGCCTCCAAGACTGTGAGACAATAAGTTGCCCAATTTCTGGTACTTTGTTATGGCAGCCCGAGGAGACTAATCCCCACCTCCACCAAAGCAGGTAGACTTGGTTTTCAGTTGGTCTCTTTGAGGTCAGGGACTGTACCCTATTTGACTTTGGATCCTCAGGACTCTTACAGTATCTGGCAGGTAGAAGTAACACTTCAGAAATCTACAAGGGGTTCCTTGGTGGTCCAGTGGTTAAGAATCTGCCTTCCAATGAAAGGACACAGGTTCAAACCCTGGTCTGGAAAGTAAGATCCCACACGCCACAGCTAAGACCTGTAGCAGCCAAAACTAAATAAATGTTTCTTAAAAATCAAAATTGCTAAAAGAAAAAAAAAAAAGAATCTACAGTCTAGAACGGTGCGCAGCAAACCACGGCTCATGGGTCAAATCCAGCCTGCTGCCTATCTTGGTAAATAAAGTTTTATTGGAACACAGCCATGCTCGTTCGCTGATGTTTTGTCTAAAGCCGATTTCACACTATAACCACAGAGTTGAGTAGTTATAACAGAGACCATATGGTCCACAGAGCCTAAAATATTTACTTTCTGGCTTTTTACCCAAAAAGTTTCTTGACCCCTAGTCTAGAAGAAAGGAAACATAAATGAAAATAGTAAGGGGATAAAGTAACTGCTAGAATAAGGCAGATCGTACAGAAAAGAAAATGATGGATGGACTCAAAGTCTTCGTAAACAAGGTGACATTTAAAATGTGAGAGAGATTTTACTCAGAAAAGGCAAAAAACTTAATTTCTTCGCTCTACTGGGCTGCCTGGATGATCGTTTTTGCACTGGTAGCTGCATCGTGGTTAAGGGTTAGGGCTGGATTTGGAGCTAGTCTGGGGGAAATTGTGATGGACTCTATTCTCTACACATTGAGCTTGACTTGCCAAGAGGAGGTTTACCATTCATCCGTTTAAATTTATTTTTCAAAGAAATAAATGCCTCTTTGAATTAGTAACATTAAAAAAAAACAAACACAGGTATGAAACCAACCACTGGACACTTCTAAACAGTTTAGGTCAGAGACACAGATTTCAGTCCAACTCAATATGATAAAGATGAAGTCATCATTGGCGGAAAGACAATCACTCAGAAAAAGAATGGGACGTGACGGGGAAAAGTGATTGCACATGAAATTCAGGGGAACTTTGGAACATAAGTGCCAGGCAAAAGAAGAAAGAGATCCTAAAGGATTTGAGAAGGAAAACAGGAAGCACAAGGGAAGCTGTGTCCCTAAGGTCCAGGGAAGGGAGGAGTCAGCAGTGTTAAATGCTGCCCAAGGCCAGAAGGACCAATCCATCCAACTTAGCAACTAACAGGACACATGGACCGTGGCAGTCACTTAAATCGCTCATCACTGGCCCAGTTATCTTCAGACTGAATCACAAAGATGAGCACACTTCAGTTATTGTCAAGAGAGAAAAGGGACTTCTCTGGTGATCCAGTGGATAAGACTTCACCTTCCAACGCAAGGGGGTTCAAGTTTGATCCCTGGTTGGGGAGCTAAGATCTCACATGCCTTGGGGCCAAAAAAAACACTAAAACATAAAACCGCAGCAATATTGTAAGAAATTCAATAACGACTGTAAAAACTGGTCCACATCAAAAAAAAAAAAAATGTTGAGAAAAGGAAAGAAGTAAAAGAGTTGAGAAAATTATAGACATTGAAGATAAATAGGCTGAAATTATTCCATAAAATCTAAATGTTGCTATCTCTCTATATAGATTTTACCCTTTATTTAAATTCAACAGGACTGAAAGCTGATGAGGTGCCTAGTAGCCATGCCTTTAGTCAGCCCAGTCAATGTGACAATGACTTAAACGTGGCAACAGGTATTAAAGTAATCACGGCTACAAATGACTCACCTGCTCTGTGCTGGGTGCTGTGCCAGTTACTCTACAAGGACTACCTCATTTGATCTCCACCGAAACCCTATGCGGTGAATATACAGTAGAGTCTTGTAGTTGAGGATAAGCACGGACTAAGAGTGCTTAGTCCATGGAACTATTTTATTAAGAATTTTGCATACTTTGGCTCCTTTAAGCTTTACAATGACCTATGTGGAAGAGGAGATGGCAAGGTACTGAACTCGGAGAGGTTCAATACAGTGCCACAGGACAAAACTGAGTGAAAATCTTGATTTTACAAAGGAATCCTTCAGAATTCAGAAATAAATTATTTATTGAGCTATTTGAAGGTAAGAACGGTCTAAGTCAATGTGAAAATAAGATACCTACAAGTGACTGCTAGTACATTTCTGAAGGGCTTCTCTAATAATGAAGGGTAGCAGAACCCCAGCTCCTGCAGCCCCACACCCAGAAGAGGGAAATGACCCAAAAATGCTGTAGTGGCTGCTCCTCCTTCTTGAAATAAGGGGTGGAGTCTCATGACCCTAAAGTTCCTTCCAACATTAAAAGTCAGTGTTTCCGAGCACATGATAGCATCTGACTAAACAATTAGTCAATGTTTATTAAACAGGCAATTCAACTGAGTCTAAGGAAGACCCTAGGAAACTATTTCTGGAAACCCTTTCAATTATCAAAAGTTCCTTCCCTGTTTTTGAAGGATTTTATTCTACAAGGTTTTCACTCACTGCTTTATTCAGCTCTCAATGCAGCACAAAATTGCTGGTCTATTGCCTTATCTCTGCCCTCATTCAACCATTCATTCCACAAACAAAATAATCCTTCTCTGAAACGTAGGTGGTACATTTTAGTCAACACATAGATGATCTTGAAATAATTGAGTCTGCTTAAAAACGAAAGGAAAACCTGCTGCTTAAGAACAATCAATGTTCATAGTGCCTTATGGAAGACAAGGAAATAGGTTCCTTGTTTATTGACCATGGTTCTGATTAAGGATTTAGGTTCTGCATTTTTGACTATGGTGAAATAAAACCCTCTGCTCTGTTGGAAAGTAACTCACTGCTTCTGGAAAGTAACCTGGCAATTCTTATCATGAGCTGTGAAAGTGAAAGTTTTAGTTGCTCAGTTGTGTCCAACTCTTTGCAACCCAGTGGACTGTAGCCCACCAGGCTCCTCTGTCCATGGCATTATGCAGGCAAGAATACAGGAGTGGGTTGCCATTCCCTTCTCCAGGGGATCTTCCTGACCCAGGGATTGAATCCCAGTCTCTTGCATTGCAGGCAGATTCTTTACCATCTGAGCCACCAGGACCTTTTAATTGCAGGATTCTCCTTCCAAGGGAATAAATTTAGGAAAATCACCAGAAAAGCAGGCTGAGTGAATAGTATAATGTATTGCTTAATCTCTGGATATACAGTGCCTGTGTTGGAATGCTCACCAGCTATGGAATTTTAGATGAGCTTATGGAACTTCAGAACTTCTCTATGCCTTGGGTTCCTCATCTGCAAAATGAAGATAATGATGGGCTCTGCATTATGGAGTCTTTACAAGAATTAAATGAGGTATAAATTATAGCCTCCTTTACACATATATTCTCATTTATTCCTCATAAAAGCACCACAAGGAAGGTGAAAAAAAAAAAAAAAAAAGTCGGCCTCTCCTGGTCAGTAAAAAGCATGCAACTTAAATATAAATTCTTCTTTTTATTACCTTGTACATTATAAAGACACAAAGATGTTCATCACAATATTATTTACTAGAGTGAAAATTTATCAAAAATTAAACGTTCAGCATTAAGAGAATGTTTATTTTTTTTTATTTATTTTTTTGTCTGTTCATGTTGCTTTATTACAACAAAAACAAAATACCCACCATGGGTATACCTGTGGCGGATTCATTTCGATATTTGGCAAAACTAATACAATATTGTAAAATTTAAAAATAAAATAAAATTAAAAAAAAAAAACCTAGTAGGGCTATGGAAATGTGAATCTTTTTGCCATTTATTGCCAAAATAATACAGATATATATTAAGAGAATGTTTAAATAAATATCTCCGTATAATAAAATCGACAGCTATTCAAAATGCTTTCTCCCTAAAGAATAAGGAAATGGGAAAAATTCAGCCAATAACGTTGAGTGGAAAAGGGGGCTGTGAAGTTGTACATACGGTCTGATCCCAGTTTTGACGGGATGTGGTTGTGGATAAGGCAGCCTTCACCCAAATCCCTTCTTTGGAGCACGTAGCCCTCACCAGCTGCAGCAAATATCCCCGCTGATAGCTCACAGCTGCAGCCCTCGCTGGTAATTGTTCTTGGCCCTGGGAAATCGACTCATACAAAATTAGCCCCCTCCGGGGGGCCAATGACTTGCTGATACCAGGCTACAAAGCCCACCCACTTACCTACACTCGAAACTGCCCTGAAAGGGCCTTCCAGCTCCCCTGCATAGTCAGCTGAGTCTCAGTGGCACCTGCATTTGGCCTCAGATTTTGCCTCTGCAGGGTTCGCCCTCTCTTTTTTCTTTTTCCTAAAAATTTTCAGTGTGTTTAATGGTGCTAAAACTGACCAGGAATCGTTACTCTAGATTATACTTCTTGCAGTGATTTACTGCAAGACCGATTCATGTATATGGTGATTCACTGATTTTTTTTTTAATTCTTTTTTTTTTTTTTGCTCTTTTGTACTGTGCCTATTTTTTATTTCTTTAATTAATTCTATTGGACTCTAGTTGCTTTACAATGTTGTGTTAGTTTCTACTGTACAGCAAAATGAATCAGCCACACACATACAGATATCCCTTCCCTTTCGGATTTCCTTCCCCTTCAGGTCACCACAGTGCATTAAGTAGAATTCCCTGGGCTAGGCCCGCACTTTCTTACACGGGTGTCTCTTGAGGACATCTGCCCAATGAACATTTATGTAGCTTTTTTTCAGAATCTGTTTCCGGAGAACCCTGTGTAAGATATTTTCACATCAAAATATTATGAAGGAATATCTCAGAGTGATGAAATTACTGGATTTTCCAAATTCTCTATGATAAATCCATATTACTCCTTTTAAATGAATAACACTTTTAAAAGAGGCAAGTTCCTCCCTGGAGTGTTAATTAATTAAACCCATGAATTTCAATGCAGAGATTTTATTTTTTTTCTCTCTATCTAAAGACTTGGCTTGTCTTTTAAAAATTTGTAGGTATTTTCATTTAAAAGATATCATTTGTAAGTAATGAGTTTAGGTTAAATACATAGGCACATACTTTGGAGTATATAGTGCCTCAGCCCGGCCAACAAGGTGGTTGGCCCATATGTCCTGGGACGCTTGCTGTTGTTCTTTAGTCACTGTCATGCCTGACTTTTTTGCAACCCCATGGACTGTAGCCCACCAGGATCCTCTGTCCATGGGATTTCCCAGGCAAGAATACTGGAGTGGGTTGCTATTTCCTACTCCTGGGAATCTTCCCAACCCAGGGATCAAACCCGAGTCTCCAGCATTGGCAGGCAGATTCTTTACCACTGAGCCATGTGGGCTATGGCTTCAGATGTAGCTCCTTTTACTTAAAGAACTGCTTTCATATATTGTGCTATTTACTGGTCACGGAGAAGAATCAGCCTGCCTGCTTTATACACTGGTGTTTTACTTTTATTAATCTTGTCCATCTGCCCACTCACTCACCCCCACTATCAACTCAGATTTGATTCTGTTAGGTAGGTAGAATAGGGGAAAAGAGTCCAAAATGGCAGTGGCTAAAAGACAAAGAAGAGAAAAGCCCGCGAAAATAGAACAAAAGAAGGTTGGAGGACCGAGGACCGGAGTGAGGACCTCAGGTAAGACAAACAACACTCCTGGCTGGCCCAATTTACATAGGACCGGCCCAGGGAGAGGTAAACATAAAAAGAGGAGGCAAAGCTCGCTCTCTCTCTCTCTCCCCCACGCGCTGGGGCGCTCTTTTCCTCGTGTCTTTGGATCGACATGCCAACACGCCTCGAAGATGGATTTTCCTGCTATCTTCTAAATTAAATAGAGCTGTAACACTGAGCTGTAGCACTGATTTGTCTAAGAGCTATAACATGGTCCTGAGACCTGAGAACTATAACACAGTCTGTCCAAGACCTGAGAGCTGTGACACGCTGAGGGGGCTTAATGTCCGTCACTCCAAATCTTTGTTGTGACGAAACAAAGAACCAAGGAACATACACTCACGTGACAGTTCTGAATACCACTGAAAAGCTTGAAAGATGCAATTCTTCTTCAAAGGATTTTTTTCCCTTCATTGAGGATATTCAAATGAAGGTCCCAGAGACTCTTATAGCAGTCAAAAGAAGAGGTCTTAAAATATCTTGATAATACATCCTTGGAAGAAGTGCTCAGCCATCGAGAGCAGCTCCTAGGAGGGCACAATGCTTTGAATGTATCAACTTCAGGTAATAATCCTCCACAGAACTTGTAGAGTCACTTTTAGATTCAGTGTAATCCTGTAGTTCTGATAGTGCAGGGTGCCTATCAACAGCTTGGTTTAAAAAATAATAATAAAACTTTAGAGGTAGGCGTTTGAGTCAGACTTTGTGCTTGTTGATACAATATATGTCCTCCTATGGATAAATGCCAAACTGTTGTAATGAGGCCCAGAAAAACCATCAAGATCCATAGAAACTGGAGAGAAAGAAAGACAGCAGCTTGTGGAAAACTTCCAGCCCAATAACAAGATGCAACTCTCAGATAAGCGTTACTATGACTGATAAGCAGGGAAAGAACAGGCAAAGCTTTGGGCTTTACATTTTTTGTGCCATCAGTTTTACTTTCAGGAACATGTACAATGTTCTTGCATCAGTAGGAATCAGATCATTTTTTTTCCCGCCAGAAACATCAGGTACAGACCAATGTAACACAGTCTATCCAGGCAAAAGACTTTCCATATTTAGAGAGGAGACCTTACTTGAAGTCTAGGAATATAGCTTGTTTTTTAAGTGGTAGTCTTTCTAGTGATCCCAATTCTGGGAGTCTAGCTCAAGAAAATAATCAGAAATATAGGAAAATCTTCACGCACAGAGATGTTATCACAGTACTATTATTTATTTATAATAACAATGAAAGTGAAAGTAAAGTCGCCCAGTCGTGTCCGACTCTTTGCAACCCCGTGGACTATAGCCTACCAGGCTCCTCCATCCATGGGATTCTCCAGGCAGGAATACTGGAGTGGGTTGCCATTTCCTTCTCCAGGGGATCTTCCCGACCCAGGGATCAACCCAGGGTCTCTCACATTGCAGGCAGACGTTTTACCTCTGAGCCGTGGGAATAAGCTAAATCCTTAATACCAGGGAAATACTGCTGTATTTAACAATGTTTCTGAAGACTTTATAACAATCAGGAAAAATAGCCATAGTATGGAACAAACCAAGTATATAGTTTTATGTCAGATGTGGTGTAAACTTCGTGAAAAATCTACACAAGCAAAATAAGCAGTAAAAGCTGACTTAAAGGAGAAACAACAAAATGGCATCATTTTGTGAGTGGAGTCTTAGGATAGTGAGGTTATACATGATGTTTTTTCTTTTCTCTAACGTATCTGCATGTTACTGACTATAATGGGACAAAAATTATCAACTTTATAATGATGGAAAGAAAGGGGGAGTGGGAGTTTGCTTGGTTGTTCAGTCATGTCCGACTCTTTGTGACCTCAATGGGTTCCTCTGTCCCACCAGGCCATTCTGTGCATGGGGATTCTCCAGGCGAAAACACTGTTGTGGGTTGCCATGCCTTCCTCCAGGGGATCTTGCCAACCCAAGGACTGAACCCAGGCAGATTCTTTACTGTCTGAGCCACCAGAGAAGCCCAAATTTTATTTTATTTAATTTTTGACCCTGCTGCACAGCATGTGGAATCTTCGTTCCCCAACCAGGGATTGAACCATTGCCCCCTGCATTGGAAGCACAGAGTCTTAACCATTGGATCACCAGGTAGGGGAGAGTAGTTAGTTATCCCTGCATTTTGGTTTCTGAAGTGATTAGGGAAAACATCTCTGAGGCATCATTAAAATCAGGCACTAAGTTAATGAGATGGAGGGTAGAAAATCAGCAAGGTCAGAAATGAACCTAAAGGGACTTCCCTGGTGCAGCAGCTAAGACTCTGCGTTCTCAATGCAGACAGCCCAGGTTTGATCCCCGGTCGGGGAAATAAGATCCCTCATATCGCAAATGAAATATCCCACTTGCCAACACGAAGATCAAAGCTCCCATGTGCCACCACTAAGACCTGGCACAGCCAAATAAATAAGTAATTTTTTAAGAAGAAAAGAAATGAACCTAAAAGGACACAGTATTAGGATGATATTTGGAAATGTTAACTGATGCTATTTTCTTATGTTTCCATGCTAGACTTTTCTTCCATTCGGTCAGCTGTGTGTTCTGAGATACTTGTTCAGAAAGTAGGGAAAACCACACATCTGTTCTAGGCTTGGTTCACTAGAGCCCAAAGCCTCTGAGGAGCAGGAAGAGTCTAGGGCATGAAGTGAGAGAAGCTTGTTGGCCCTCAAGACTGGAAAGCATCGCCCAGACCAGAACAAAGGAGCAGTTGGAGCGGAAGCTAGGAAGCTGAGACACTGGCAGTTCCCCAGCAGTGGGTCCCGCAGCCCCGGCATCTTCCAGAGTTGTGCAGGAGTGGGTAAGGAAAGGCCACGAAGACTACACAGGCTTGAGGGTGTTTGTGTGCTTTTCCCAGGTAGAGCTGGGGAAGCTGCAAAATGCTGGGATGCATAACGTGACGGGGCAGGTAAGCAAAGCACCTGCTGACTTTCCTCACTGTGAAGTGATGCTGAAGGGAAGGCGGATTCCTGCATGTCTAAGAGAAGCTGAGGAGCAGCAAAGTCTCCCCAGAACCTCACCACTCAGCAGGACATGAAGGGCAGAATAGCCTTCTTGCTTCAGAGAGCCCACTGCAGAGCCAGGGCCCCTCCAGCCTCAGAGAGTTTCTGTGTGCCAAGAGGAGGTGTGGCCCAAGCCCTCCTGAACCAGCAGGAAGAGCCACCTGGCTCTTAAAGGACCCTGAGATGAGAATGAAAAGGACCCAGCAATGACCTGTGCAGCCTGATGACTATGACTAGACAGAGTGGACAGCTTGGTGGCTGTGAGCACAGATAGAAAATCATGCTCAGTAAATACACTGCCCCCATCTAGATGGTGACCACATGAAAGCCCCCAGGAAATGCAGCGTAGTCTTGGGGAGGGGACGGCTAAACTGAATGAAATTTAATTTCCAATACCCAAAGGAATGAGAAAGTCGTTATTTCACTGACACCAAGAAGCCATCAATTGTAAAAGGTACCATTAATTTCTGTATCACAAAGAAAGAAAGATGCCAATTAATCTACGAAAGAGTGCTTTCTCATCACTTAGAATTTTTATTTTATACTTGCTGAAAAAGCTCCTCTAGAGTTGTTGGGACATATACTTTTACTATGCATCATGCTAGTGTATATATAAAAAAAGAAAATAAATTGGTTAAGAAATTCATGAAATGATCTTCACATTCAGAGTCTAACTCTCCCGAGTCAATGTGCATATTTTTCCTGGTGTTGATGACGAAACATTTCTTACAAATGCCCCCACTACTGGCTCCAGGTTTCTTCCAAGATGTTGCCAGCCATTCTAAAATGTTTAATGTGGGTGCATTCTCTCTCTCTTTTTTTTTTTTTAACTTTTTACTTTATATTGGTGTATAGCCAGTTAACAATGTTGTGACAGTTTCAGGCGAACAGCAAAGGGACTCAGTCATACATATACATTTATCCATTGTTCCTAATGTGGGTACCTTCTTGCTTAGCATGTACTAACAGGCAGCACCTTTTTATACAACTAAGGAACAAAATATATCAAGAGTTTCATAAACTCACAGTAATCTCCCTCTGTTACCCTGTATGAGGTTGTTGCTTCACAGTGACTCCTTGAAAATATCTATTCAATTTACTAATACTGTATTTTTACCCCACTGCTCTATTTCCAAACCTTTATGTTAACTGTTATGTTAACCTTTATGTTAACTAACTTTTCATTTCCATATCGAAGCTTTGGATGATCTTTCTGAAACATTTCAAAGAGCAGCTAAACTCAACTTGAGTAATACCAATAATGTATATAATTCAACTGAACGGATAATAATATAAATACCTATGAGCAAGCTCGAACATGCACAGGCCACAGCAATTAGGTCAGCACTGTCACCCAGCCAATAGTGATTCAAAGATATTATCAATTGTAAGATTTTGATTTCAGAGTTGTGAACATATGAAAAGCGTATATGAGAGTTAATGAAGTACGCTTGTAAATCAAGGTTTGCCCATTACACGGATGCAAGGCCCTCCCACACAGCAATGGGTATTATACTTGCAGTTTCAAGGCATCCAGCTAAGAATTCACAAGCATGCTGCAGGGCAAGGTCCAAAGTCCTTAATACAATGTGGCCTTATGATAACTGGCAAGAATTGGTTTAGCAGGAACTGTGCCTCTGAACTACTGGCAGGGAGAGAGAGTTTTTATGGTTTCACACTTTGTCACAGCATCCATTTCGTTGTACCTTCAGATAATACATTTGCAGCCAAACCTTTAATTAGGCCATGAGTCTTCCTGAAAAAGAGCAGATTATAAGCCAAGACATGGAAGCAATCTAACAGTCCATTGACAGAGGAATGGATAAAGTATATATATACAATGGAATATTACTCGGCCGTTAAAAAGAATAGATAATGCCATTTGAAGCAACATGGATGGATCTAGAGATTGTCATACTGAGTGAAGTAAGTCAGACAGGGAAGGAGAACATTGTGTGACATCCCTTATACTTGGAATCTAAGAAGAAATGATACAAATGAACTTACTTATAAAACAGAGAGACTCACAGACTTAGAGAACAAATTTACTGTTACCTGTACACACTACTATATTTAAAATGAATAACCAACAAGGACCTACTGTACAGCACATGCAACTCTGCTCAATGCTATGTGGCAGCCTAGATGGGAGGGGAGTTTGGGGGAGAATGAATACATGTATATGTATGACGGAGTCCCTTTGCTGTTCACCTCAAACTACAACTACATTGTTAATTGGCTGTACCCCAAAACAAAATAAAAAGTTTAAATTTTTTTTAAAGAGTAGATTATAACCTTCCATTTATGGTATGGCTGAGCAGAGTATACAAAAACAAACAAACAAGTAAAGTGATGGGTAAAGGGAGTAAAAGGAAGCATAGACGTCTTCAGCCTTGGAATTCAACTGACATGGATTTGAATCCCTGATCTGCTCTTATTTATTGTATAAGTCACTTAACCTCTGTGTGGAAGAGATTGCTAGATAATCACTAAAATCATTTCCTCTTCTTCCTGGGCATATAACCCAGGTCCTTTGCATTTAGATGAGGGCATGTAATTGATACACCAAATGGAATTTGAGCAAAAGTGATATATGACTTCTAGGCCTGGCGTCAAATTTTTTCTATTCAATCCTTCACATCCTCTCCTTTCTCGTATCAATTGCCACCAGATTCAGGGGACCTAAGAGAGGATTCTGACACCCTAGAGGAAGATGGCACCTCCATATGGAAGGAGGCTGAATCCCTGAATAACTGTGGAGTAGACACCCTTGATTGTCAAATTGCATGGAAATGACATGAACAGAACATCAGGCTTTGTGTGTTACAGTAGCTATCCCACTCTGTTTAACATATGATGTATTCCTCAGGACCCTCCTGCATAGCAGAGATTAAATTTGTTACTTAAAGAACTTAATACAATTCATACCACACAGTAAGAACTAAGTAAATAGAGACTATGCTATTATTATTGTTGATACTGTCACTGTCAGAGCTGAGGCTAAGAATGCAGATACAGAATTCTAACTGGCAGGAGGATTTTGCAGCTTATAGTAGAAGGAAGTAAAACTTCTATAAATATCAACTGATACAGACTGTATTTAAAGTGAAATTCGAGCAATCACATTTTCAGGGACTGAGAATAATCTGCAAATAGTAATAAAGATCCTGAAACTAGGAAGTGACAGATTCTGAGCAGGAGTCATAGGTCAAGGACCAATGTCAGACTCAGAAGGAGGTCAGCAGGAGCTGGGAGAAGAGGAATCGGGATCAAGCCAGAACAGAAAGTGCTCCCCTGAGCCCCACTGAGCAGTGGTTCTCAGCAGGTCTTCAGGGAGGAGGAAGTGGCCATCATCATCAAAATTCTAACTCAGATATATAATAACTGCTAATATATTTAAAATTTCCATATTTTTACACATATAAATGTATATATTTTAATAAAATATATGTCTAAATAGCATGACTCCATCATCCTCATCTGATTCCCTTATTGTTTCCATGATGTCCACAGGGACCCACTCCCACCTGCAGTTTGGAGTCAATTCTGGTAAGTAACGTGACTCTTCCCTGTTCAACAAGCTTTATCTCTAGCTGTCTGTGTTCAGTGCACTCTACCAGCATTTGAGGCTTTCTGCAGTTAGTCTTGTCATCTGTTTATTCACTCATTCATTCAAGAAACACTGATTGAGCACCTACCATGTGGCAGGCACAGTGTCAGCTACCAGATATACAGCAATGGCAAAACAAATATAGCAAAACAAACAAATGTCTAATTACACAGAAAAGTGCTCTAAACATGAACAAGGAAATCATGATGTTCTGATGGGGAAGAACAAAAGGGACTCCATTTAGAGAGATCACCCTGCCTAAGAAGATGATAATTAAATCACTGTGGTTTCTGTGCCCTGCCTCCTCAATAGCCTGCCAATCCCCTTGAGACAGGGATTCCCACAGCCCTTGGCAATGTCCCTGTGCACAACAGGTGTTCATTGAATTTAAAAATGAGCCTTTTCCTTTTTTAGAGATAATGAGCCCAAATCTGAGTTTTGACCTCTTTACTTCTCTCCCTCTGCCCATCTACTGCCTTCTGTTCATCAACAGAGCAAGCTTCAAGGAGATGCTCATATTTTTCTAAGTTCCTATTCTTTTGTAAGATTTGCCCCTATGGCCTCTCAGACAAGCCTGATCTCTGAGATATCCATAAAGTTACAAGACCCTCCCGCCCACCTGCCCCAAGAAGGAGGGGATGTATGTGTAACATATAGCTGACTCATCTTGTTATACAGCAGAAACTAACACAAGATTTTAAAGCAATTATATTCCAATTTTTAGAAAAATACCACATTGAAAAAATATATATTCTTCAGAAAAGTATTAGGGATAGACATGAATAAGTAACAGATTAAAATACTTTTTAAAAAGCTACAGGATGTTGGGAATAGTCTTGGTAACTGCCGATGCTTGGACCCTGGTCTTTGACTATGGCTCAGGCACCCAGGATGGTTTTCAGGACCGTCTCTTGTTTAGGAGTGCTGCCTATGGCTTAGTCTCTCTTTTATCCACTCTTTTAAAATATAGAAACACAACCATCAGAGTCATGATTAAAGGGGAAAATCAAACAGTAATGATGCTCGAGAGACACCAAAAGTATTATGAAAAGGAAGTGTTTAAATGGAAAATACTAAGCTTTGGAAATAAAACTGGAGGCATCTGAACTTAAGTATGAAACCCCATTAAAGGATGTGAGAAGTGGTAAGAAGCCCTTTTGCCATTGAGTCAGGTCTCTGGCAAATGATCCTTGATGAATCCAAATTTGCACTGGGATTTGAAACTTTCCATGCTCTTGTGTTTCATCAGCTGCTTTGAGTTACTTTTAAAGAAACACATTTTTAACGAGAAGTTTTTGACAGAGAATGCAGTGCAGATGTAATTCTTGGGAACAATTATTGCCTTTGTTGATGCTTCTTTTCCCCCCCACAGTCCCCACTTGCAATTAAAACTCTAAATTCACTTAAAATTACTGTCCCATTGGTCACCTTCAGAGATCCTTCAAATGTCATTGTGGAAAGAATGTCTTATCAGAAATGCAATCAGGGACTTTCCCGGCAATCCAGTGGTTAAGACTTTGCCCTCCAATGCAGGGGGTGTGGGTTTGATCCCTGGTTGGGGAGCTACAATCCCACATGCTTCAAAGCCCCCAAACCAAAACATAAAACATAATCAATATTGGAATATATTCAATAAAGATTTTTAAAATGGTCCACATCAAAAACAGATTTTTTTAAAAAATGAAATACAATCATGTGCTGAGACAGAAAGCCTTAGATTTTTCATGTTTCAAGTCATAAATACACAAGAACCTTTTAAGTAATTTGAAAATCATCACAGTAAAATAAAAATCTAAGGCTATAGATCATAAGATAGCTTAACTCTCTTAAAAAAATTTTTTCTTTTGGCATTTTTATACATATTACAAACTGAAGAATTTAGTGAAATGTACATTACAAACATGGGCTTTCCCCATGCAGACACGAAGCAGTCTAATTTAGCCATGACATAAGTGTATCATTCTGAGTCTTTCCCTGAGACAGGGTGTGTTCAAATTTGATGTTAACTTTTCTCTTGAGTCTGAAGCTTCTTAAAGAGATTTACAAATGTCCCTCCCTCCCCATTATTTCCTCCTCTTCCCCAATCCCCCCTGCTCTAGCATCTCCCACTTTCCTAAAAGGCACCATCGTCCTTCCAACCACAAACAGAGGCAACTTCCAAGAGCAAGATTGCTTCTTTTCAAGCCGCATTTGAGCCACTGGTCTCTAATTTTTTTTCTCATCCACTCACTTCTTATTCTCATGTTATTAAAACTACATCATTTTCTTACTGTCTTTTACCGGATCTCCTGACGTCCACTTTCTCTTCATGCCAGTCGCACAGTGCTTCCAAGTTAATATCCCTAAGAGCAGCTGATGAATGGCTCTCCTGTGAATGAAAACTAATGCTAGCTGTGCCTGTTTAGGGCATATTGCAGGATTTAGTGTCAACTTACACTCCTGGTGCAAATGCATCTTCCCCTTTCATGTACCCTTAGCACCCAGGTGAACAAAGTTGTCCTTAGTTTCAAATATACAGAGCATACTGGACCCTCTCCACATCTTCAATCACACTATTTTCTCCACAAAATGGCATTCACCTGCATGTCCAAATCCTATCCACCCTTCGAATTCCAGTTCAAGAAAAGCTACACCATGAATTGGGCCTCAAGGGATAACTGCAGGCCCTGTAGGAATCCTAGAGTGTTCAGAAAATTCCTGGTGCTGACTGCTATCATGTTCATCCCTTCTTTCTCTCTGCTAAGTTAAAATTAGAGTTTTTAGCTTCTTATTAAAGCCTTTGACTATGTGGATCACAACAAACTGGTGAAAATTCTTAAAGAGATGGGAATAACAGACCACCTTACCTGCCTCCTGAGAAATATGTATGCAGGTCAAGAAGCAACAGTTAGAATCAGACATGGAACAAGAGACTGGTTCAAAATTGGGAACGGAGTATGTCAAGGAGGCATATTGTCACCTTACTTATTTAGCTTATACACAGAGTATATCTTGTGAAATGCCAGGCTGGGTGAAGCACAAGCTGGAATCAAGATCACATGGAGAAATATCAATAACCTCAGATATGCAAATGACACCACCCTTATGGCAGAAAGCGAGGAGGAGCTAAAGAGTCTCTTGATGAAAGTGAAAGAGGAGAGTGAAAATCTGGCTTAAAACTCACATTCAAAAAATTAAGATCATGGCATCCAGTCCCATCACTTCATGGGAAATAGAAGGAGAAATGACAGAAACAGTAACAGACTTTATTTTCTTGGGCTCCAAAATCACTGAAAATTGTGACTGCTGCCATGAAATTAAAAGATGCTTGCTCCTTGGAAGAAAAGCTACAACAAACCTAGACAGCATATTCAAAAGTAGAGACATTACTTTAACAACAAAGGTCTGTCTAGTCAAAGCTATGGTTTTTCCAGTGGTCATGTATGGATGTGAAAGTTGGACCATAAAGAAAGCTGAGCACCGAAGAATTGATGCTTTTGAACTGTGGTGTTGGAGAAGACTCTTGAGAGTCCCTTGGACTGCAAGGAGATCCAATCAGTCCATCCTAAAGGAAATCAGTCCTGAATATTCATTGGAAGGACTGATGCTGAAGCTGAAAGCTCCAATACTTTGGCCACCTGATGTGAAAAGCCAACTCAATGGAAAAGACCCTGATGCTGGGAAAGATTGAGGGCAGAAGGGGACGACAGAGGATGAGATGGTTGGATGGCATCAGCAGCTCAATGGACGTGAGTTTGAGCAAGCTCTGGGAGTTGGTGATGGACAGGAAAGCCTGGCGTGCTGTGGTTCATGGGGTTGCAAAGAGTCAGACACGACTGAGTGTCTGAACTGAACTGAATGAATATGCCCATGGGATTCCCCGCTAATTTTGCTGAAAAAGAATCCACCTGCAATGCAGGAGACCCTGGTTCAATTCCTGGATTAGGAAGATCCCC
The DNA here is from genome assembly GCF_002263795.3 of Bos taurus. Taxonomy (NCBI): domain Eukaryota; kingdom Metazoa; phylum Chordata; class Mammalia; order Artiodactyla; family Bovidae; genus Bos; species Bos taurus. The sequence continues at coordinate 9,624,299 of NC_037353.1, read as the reverse complement.
TGAAGAAGGGATAGGCAACCCACTCCAGTATTCATGTGCTTCCCTGGTGGTTCAGATGGTAAAGAATCTGACTGCAATGCGGGAGACCTGGGTTCGATCCCTGGGTTGGGAAGATCCCCTGGAGGAGGGCATGGCAACTCACTCCAGTATTCTTGCCTGGAGAATTCCCATGGACAGAGGGGCCAGGCAGGCTACCGTCAGTCCATAGGTTCACAAAGAGTTGAACACAACTGAGCAACTAAGCACAGCACATATGCCCACTCCATAAAATTATCACCTTTTGTTCTTTTTGTTCTGTGCCTACCAAAGAACTGAGTGGCACTGTCACAATGAACAGTTCTGGGCTGAAGGTGGGTGCCCAGTCTGCCCAGTTTCATCTGTAAGTGCATTCATGACATGAAAACATTAGATGCTACCTCCTTAAGAGAATAAAAGACCACTAGGACTTGTGGGCGTGCTGCACTCCATGGGGTCACAAAGAGTGGGACACGACTGGGCAACTGAACAACAATAGGCCTTGTGGGTAGGACTTTGGACAGGTCTCAGCCCAGGCAGTAAACCATAATCCTTAAGGTCTAGACAGTCTCAGCCTGCACCAAGAAATTTATTCTCCAACCCTACATATTTCCTACAAGGTGGGCAAATTAGGAGCAACTCTTCAGGGTGAAAGAGTTTTAAAGGTTCTACTGCCTGCCTACAGGCAGACTTCCCACATGGTCAGTGGTCTGGGCCAGGTCTTTTGATTGCAAGAATCGTATACCTAATGCCTATAAATGGTGGGTATCATGAGAATACATGGGGATCTCATAGAAACCCAAGAACAGGAAACTCCACAGCACAACCTGGTGCCTCATAAGAAGCAGAACTGAAAACCGTTAGGAACCAAGGTCTAATAAACCAAGGTTTATTTCTTGGGACTTCCCTGCTTTTCTCAGCACATCTGTTCTTTGTCTCTCTTTTTGCCATTCATTGTCCTCTATTTCCTGTCTCATTATTTTAACTGGTACTTGGCTTCTTAAGACCTCTCTTGTCCCATCTTGATGACTATTGATCCTTCCACCAATTCTTTTTTAATATAACAAGGATAAGCCTGATGAGCACTGGGATAACTCATCAGTGAATAGAGAAATTGTAATTCTTTGAAAATAGAACACAGGATAAAACACTATAAAGAGTAGAACAGATCACATAAACCTCAACTCAGATCAAATAAACACAATTGCAAAGGGGGTCTTGGATCAACCAATATGTGGTTAATAATTTATAGGCAAATTTCACTTATGAACTGTTACAAAGAAAGTATCTGAAAATTGAATACAGCAGAATATTAATCACTGTAATTATTAAATATTTCATTAGCACTATTAATGAGTTAAACAAGATAGGAGAAATTTTTAAAGAAACATATATATGGGAAAGGACAAAACATATAATCATTATTTGCAGATAATATGATTGTCTACATAAAACCCAAGGGGATAAACTAAATGGCCAGAACTCATATGAAAATAGATATGGCTAGCACAAGATCAACACACAAAATTCATCAGAATCTCTAATCATCTGTAATAATCAGTTTAGAAAGTTAAAAGAAAAAGGGCACTATTCATAACAGAAGCACACAAAAAGCCTAACAAGAAACATTTAAGAATTGTATGAATAAGATGAAAAAAAGTATAAATAAATGGAAATACACCATTGATTTAAATGCAAATACATAGTTTTTAAAGTTAATTAAAATTCCAACAAAAACTTTTCTGGAACTTGACAAACTGATTCCAAATTTTATGTAAAGGAAAATGAATGAGAGAAGCCAAGACATTTTTAAAATAACAATGAGGGATAAACTAAAAAGCTAAGATAAGTTAGTATTAGCTAATGAATAGAGAGATGCCTCACTGAACTAAAATGTTTAAAAATGTTGTGTATGTGGGAATTTAAAATATTATAAAGGCAGCATTTGAGATCAATGGGGTAAATATAGTCATGATATTGTGAAAAAAAATGGATATTCATTAGATTCCTACCTCTTGCCATGCTAAAAACAAATTTCAGGTAGATTTTATGAAAAATAAAATTTAAGTTTAAAAACAAGAAAGGATCTTTTTTATAATATTATAAGAGAAAACCCCAGAGGCCAAAAATAATGGTATAAAAAATTTAAACATGTATAATACCAATAGCATAAAAATGTTAAAAGACATTCAGAAGACTGGAGATCACATGACCAACAATGAACTACTCCTCACAATTCAGAAAAAGCAATCACAAATAAGTAAGGAAAAGACAGACAAGTCGTTTGAACACAAGAAAAAGATTAGAATAAGCAGTCACATGAGAAGTAAAACAAAGAACAAACATATAAATTTACTCAACCGCACCAGGTGTCACACAATGAAACATAAAACAATAAAAATAGAATTATTTCCCTCAGATAGAAAGAATTTAAAAGATTAACAACATCCAATATCAGCCAAACTGTGAAGAAACCTTATTATTGGAAGTAAAATTTAAAAATCACGACAAAATCCTTTTGCAGAGCAATTTGGAAACTTGTGACTAGTATTTCCACAGTTGGTGAAAACACAAAGAAGCTGGACTAGAGATATTAATTGGAGGGTTTTTTAAATTATAGTGCATCAATTCAATAGACTCAAGACAGCTGACTTTATCAGGACTTTTTTTTACTGTTCCTTGTGGCTAAAAATGGATGGAGTTCATCCCAGGCCAGGGGGTCAATTTTTCAGTTTCCATTGCTAAGGGTCTAGGATCTAAGAGGCATAGGAAACAGCAAGAGCTGACCTCACCACCTGCCCCATCGTCCAGATTCGGTAGCAGGTTGAATATTACAGAGGTCATATCAGAAAACCTGTGCCAACCTGCTGGCTTCAACATAAAGGCTACGATGACCGGGTGGGTGGTTCTGTCAGTCCTATTTGCTGTGGAGGGTGAGAAATTGGCAAGTGAAGATCTGCACTGCCTGGTGAAATCCCTGGCTGTGAGTCAACTCAGTTTAACAAGCATTTACCTAGATGTCACATGAGGCTAGGGGTGGGGGACATATAGACGAGTAACACACAATGCATAACTTCTAGGAATTTATATCTGTTTTTTGTTTCCTACTCCAGATTCCTAATTATCATTATGATTCCCTGGGCAAAAGCTAGTGACTCAAAAACCAGAGGTTTTCCCAAGTGAGGCCCTGGGACCAGCAGCAGCAACCTCTCCTAGAAACGTACTTGAAATGCAGATTTTCTTGGGCCCTCCTCCAGACCATAATCAAAATCCCTGAGTGTGGGGTCCTTCCAGTGATTCAGATGTACACCTAAGTTACCAAACTATTCCTCTACATTAAGTACTGAACAATGTCCAGATTATTTTCCTTGTAAAAATTTTGCAAGGGCTTCCCTGGTGGCTCAGTGGTAAAGAATCTGCCTGTCAAATCAGGAGACAGGGGTTCTATCCCTGATCCGGGAAGACCCCACATGCCAATGAGCAACTAAGCCCAGTGTGCCACAACTACTGAGCCTCTGCTCTAGACCTTGGGAGCCACAAACACTGAACCCATGTGCAGCGACTACTGAAGCCCACACACCCTCAGCCTGCGCTCTGCAACAAAGGAAGTCACTGCAATGAGAAACCCTCGCATCACAGTTAGAGAGTAGCCCCCCTTTTCCATGACTAGAGAAAAGCCCATGCACCAATGAAGACCTAGCACAGCCAAAAAAAAAAATAAATAAAAATTTGCATAAGATAACTAGTGAATACAAAAGAAACCCCTGTATCATTTGTATAAGCTTTCTGGTATAAAATGATGGTACATATTTTGCACGTATGATTTCTGAAAATATCCCTTTATCATAGAGTTATCCATATATAGAATGTTCCTGTAGCAGAAACATATATATTCATTTACTGCTAGATCAATACATGATTATTTCTTGATCTCCTATTGTTTATCCGACACTACAAATAATATTGCAATGAACAACTTCAGGCAGCATTTTTTTCCTGATTAATTCCATGGGATAAATTTTCAGGTATGGGATAACCATGTGGGAAAGAAAAGAATAGAAACAACTTTAAAGCTCTCAATACATGTTGCCATGTTGTTTTCCAAATGGTCTGTCCTCAAATGATGTCAGCTGTCCTGTGAATGCAAGTTTCGTCACCAACTTCCCCACACAGACATAGTCATTCCTTTTTTATGGGTTTAAAATGTTGCCTCAAGGCTTCTCTATTCTACTTTCTTTGTTTTCTAGTGAGATGGGAGGTTTTTCCCATCTGTTTCTTTCATATTCCCATTGACTCTTGTGTCACTCAAATGTGGATTCTTTCTTGGTTATCAGAGACATTGCTTTAAAAAATACTCACTAAAGAAGTTCTTACTGGACTCAGGAAACAGAATCATGTTTCTAGGTATACTCCAAATATATGAGAGTGTGGAATTACACATCTTAAAGATAAGGAACCCCTCATCTGAGCCATTGGTAGAGCTTTGATTAGAAGTATCTTTTTGAATTTTTCCAGGGCTGCTGTTACTCATACGGAGTCTGTGTAAATTAGCGGGAAAAAAAATGTCCCTCTTGGGGTTGCTGTCCATTCCCTGGCCCTGGGAATGAGCCTTGACAAACAGAGGGTTTCGTCTCCATTGTCTCCCTAGCTCAGGTACACTGGAACAGAGAACAATCTACTTATCCTACCACCCTGAGCATGTCACTTCGAGTTCCTATGTGAAACTCCTGATTTTCTTAAAACCAGAACGAGGCAGGAGGGATCCTGCCATTTCCTCATTCCTATGGCCTCAGCTTCTTCTTGGTGGCTTCAGGTTTGAGAAGTTGCCCCACCACTTCTAGTTGTCTTTTCTGTGGTTTGGGAGGAAGCCCTGTGTTTAAGCAGGTTGGGCACACTAATGAGGACCCAGGAGCTGCAGGACGCCTCCTGCCATGGCCCTTGAAAGGAAGTGCTGTGTGTCACTGTTTCCATCAGTGGGAAGGGACAGCATATTGCAAAGGCCATTTCTCTAGAGTCTAAGGAGTTCTCCTTCCCATCAGCTCTAGTGTGTTCAAAAAACTCTCCATCTCTATCTTGCTTCACCCCTGACCACTGACATCTTACTAACTGTTCTTATTCTTCCAGATGTTGACACTCCTGTTTACCATCAGCCTAATGTGCACAAGCCTCCCCTAGCTTAAATGAAACTCACAAAATTGTTACTTGGCTACGTGCTGTGTCCTCAGTAACTCAGTCATGTCCAACTCTTTGTGACCTCATGGACTCTAGCCCGCTAGGCTCCTCTGTCCGTAGAATTTTCCAGGCAAGATTACAAGAACGGGTTGCCATTTCCTATTCCATAAGTGGCTATGTATGTGCGTGTTAAGTCACTTCAGTCATGTCCAACTCTTTGTGATCCCATGAACTGTAGCCTGTCAGGCTCTATCCACAGGATTCTCCAGGCAAGAATACTGGGGTGGGTTGCCATGCCCTCCTCCAGGTATCTTCCCGAGCCAGGGATCAAACTGATGTCTCCTGCAGCTCCTGCATTGCAGGCAGGTTCTTTACCACTGAGCCACCAGGGAAGCCAAAATTTAAAAAAAAGGAAGAAAGAAATCTGGCAAAAAGTAAGCGGTTCCTTGCCCCTTAATTTCATCCCTGTTTAACAGGATTCCCTGCCATAGTATCTGTTGTCACCTACAGCTAGAATGAAGTGTTGTTCTGGAACCTATTGTACATTTAAGAATAAACTTTTGTAAAAAATAATAATAATGACAAAAAAGAAAGAAAAATCCTTTCCTCCACTTAGCCCATCCTCCAGCTACTATTCTTTCTCTTTCTTTGACAGCTGAACTTCTAAAGAAATCCTAAGCAATAGTCTCTACCTCTCATTCACTATTAGCCTCTAAGCCAACAATTCCTCTAGAACACTTCTTACCAAGGCTACCAGCTTAACTCTTGAACTGCTGAACCCTATGGACATTTCTCCGTTTCTTTTTTAACTGACCTAGACAAATTGTTGGTCTTTGAAATTCTTCCCTCAGTTTCCTTGATTCCATAATATGAGTATGTATATGCTCCATACAAACAGTGTTTTCACTAATGTATCCCAAGAGTGTATAATACTGCTTGGCCTATAATAGACTCTAAATAAATATTTTTTGAATTAGTTATTCTTGCCTGGTCTCTCCTGCTTATCTGAATATTGTCTTTCAATGTCCTTCCACCTCAGTATTCAGCTGATATTCAGCTTCAGCTCTGAAAGACCAAATAACTGAATGCAACTTCATTGTTATTTCTGGAATCCTTGAACTTGTGTATACCAATAATCATATGACCGCCCAGGTTCCATTACATCGGACTGTATACCAATACAGAAAAAGAATTATGGGGCTTTCTTTTGCTTTTGCTGTGTTTTAAGGTATAATTGGCTTATAACATTACTTTAAAGTGTACAACTAAATAATGGTGTGCAACAAAAATGATTTGATATTTTTATACACTATGAAATGTTCACCATGATGAGTCTCATTACCCAGATTTATAGTTAGTATCAAAATATTCATCTCAAATATGAATAAATATTCTAGATGTGACAAAGTAGAAACTGGAGACCTGGAAAGGATTTGTGCCCAGGTGGGCCCTCATAGGGTCCTTCTCAGTTTTATCACCATCCCTCAATGAAGGAGACCTGAAAAACAGCAAACATGAATGAACCCTGTCTTCACAAGGATATGTTCATGAATTACAATCTGGTATTCCTGATAAGAAACTTCTTAACTGCCTAGAATCTGAGGGTTTCTGTAATCAGCAATCCTGTCAGAGATCAAGCCCTGAGCCTTTGGAGTGGGAGCACTGACTTCAAGACCCTAGACTACCAGAGAACTAACTCTAGGGAGTATCAAATAGTGAGAACTCACACAAAGGAAACACTTGAATATAAGACCGGACATCACCCAACCACCAGGAGCACCCTGTGCACGATGCCTCATCTAAACAACAAACCAAAACAAATATACACCCAATCATCAGCAGACAGCATAACCATCCCACTCATCTTTGCCCATCAGAGGAAAATCAAACAAACAAAAACTCTGTACAAATCTCACCCTATACGAAGCTTACAGAAACCACTGGGCCAATCTTAGGAGGGCAGAAACCAAAAGGAAGAAAGAATTCAACCTTGAAGCCTGGGAAAAGGAGATCTCAAACATCATAACTTAAAAAAAAAATCATGAAAAGGCAGAGAAATACTACACAAATGAAGGAACAAACTAGAAACAGAAGTCAAATAAATGAAAAGGAAATAGGCAAAGTACCTGAAAAATAATTCAGATTAGTGATAGTAAAGATGATCAAAAACCTTGAAAACAAAATGGAGAAAATGCAAGAATCAATTAACAAAGACCTAGAAGAATTAAAGAATAAACATACAGAGACAAACAACACAATTACTGAAATTAAAAATACTCCAGAAGAAATCAATAGCAGAATATCTGAAACAGAAGAACAAAACAGTAAGCTGGAAGATAAAATGGTGGAAATAACTTCTGAAGAGCAGAATAAAGTAAAAATATGAAAAGAACTGAGGATAGTCTCAGAGACCTCTGGGACAATATCAAATGTACCAACATTCAAATTATAGGGGTCCCAGAAGAAGAAGAGAAAAAGAAAGGGTATGAGAAAAATTTTGAAGAGATTATAGTTTAAAATTTCCCCAACATGGAAAAGGAAATAGTCAATCAAGTCCAAGAAGCACAAAGAGTCCCATACAGAATAAACCCAAAGAGAAACATACTAATCAAACTAACAAAGACTAAACACAAAGAAAGGATATTAAAGTCAGCAAGACAGAAGCAACAAGTAACATACATGGGAAACCCCATATGCTTAACAACTGATCTTTCAGCAGAAACTCTGCAGGCCAGAAGGGAATGGCAGGATATATTTAAAGTATTGAAAGGGAAAAATCTACAACCAAGATTACTGTCCCTGGCAAGGATCTCATTCAAAATTGAAAAAAAAGCTTTTCAGACAAGCAAAAGTTAAGAGAATTCAGTGCCACCAAACCAACTTTACAACAAACTTTAAAGGGACGATGAGATGGTTGGATGGCATCACTGACTCAATGGACATGGGTTTGGGTGGACTCTGGGAGTTGGTGATGGACAGGGAGGCCTGGTGTGCTGCGGTTCATGGGGTCGCAAAGAGTCGGACACAACTGAGTGACTGAACTGAACTGATACAGTCAAGAAATACAAGAAAAGAAGACAGATCTACAAAAGCAGCCCCAAACAATTAAGAAAATGGCAATAGGAACACGTATATCAATAATTACTTTAAATATAAATGGATTAAATGCTCCAACCAAAAGACAGAGACTGCCTGAATGGATACAAAAGCAAGACCCATATATACGCTATCTACAAGAAACCCACTTCAGACCTAAAGACACATATAGACTGAAAGTGAGAGGATGGAAAAATATATTCCATGCAAATGGGAAGCAAAAGAATGTTGGAGTAGCAATCCTCATATCAGACGAAATAGACCTTAAAATAAAGAAGATTACAAGAGATAAGGAAGGACACTACATAATGATCAAGGGATCAATCCAAGAGGAAGACATAACAATCATAAATATCTATGCACCCAACATAGGAGCATCTCGATACATAAGACAAACACTAACAGACATAAAAGGAGAAATTGACAGGAACACAATAATAGTAGGAGACTTTAACACCCCACTCACACCAAAGGACAGATTATCAAAACAGAAAATTAATAAGGAAACACAAGTCTTAAATGATACATTAGATGAGATGGATCTCATTGATGTCCTCAGGACATTCCATCCAAATGCAGAAGAATACACCTTCTTCTCAAGTGCACATGGAACATTCTCCAGGATAGACCACATCTTGGGTCAGAGATCAAATCTCAGTAAATTTAAGAAAATTGAAATCATATCAAGTATCTTCTCTGACCACAAACCTATGAGATTATATATCAATTACAAGAAAATAAACTGTAAGAAACACAAACATATGGAGATTAAACAATACATTTCCAAATAACCAACAGGTTACTGAAGAAATCAAAAGGGAAAACAAAAAATTTCTAGAAACAAATGACAATGAAAACACGACAACTCAAAACCTTTGGGATACAACAAAAGCAGTTCTAAGAAGGAAGTTTATAGCAATACAATCCTACCTCAAGATACAAGAAAAACATCGAATAGAGAACCTAACTTTACACATAAAACAACTGGAAACAGAACAACAACCCAAAAAAAAAATTAATAGAAGAAATCATAAAGATCTGAGCAGAAATAAATGAAAAAGAAATGAAAGAAACAACAGTAAAGATTAATAAAACTAAAAGCTGGTTCTTTGGGAAGATAAACAAAACTGGCAAGCCTTTAGCTAGACTCATCCAGAAAAAAAGAAGAATCAAATCAACAAAATTAGAAATGAAAAAGGAGAGGTTACAACAGACAATGCAGAAATACAAAGGATTATAAGAGACTATTATGAATAACTATATGGCAAAAAATGGATAACCTGGAACAAATGGACAGATTCTTAGAAAAGTTCAATGTTCCAAGACTGAACCAGGAAGAAGTAGAAATTATGAACAACCCAATTACAAGCACTGAAATTGAAGCTGTGATCAAAAATCTCCCAAAAAACAAAAGCTCAGGACCAGATGCCTTCACAGGAGAATTCTATCAAACATTTAGAGAAGAGATAATGCCTATCCTTCTGAAACTCTTTCAAAAAATTGCAGAGGAAGGAACACTTCCAAACTCATTCTATGAAGCCACCATCATCCTGACACCAAAACCAGACAAAGACAACATACAGAAAAAGAAAACTAAAGGCCAATATCACTGATGAACATAGAGGCAAAAATTCTCAACAAAATTTTAGCAAACAGAGTTCAGCAACACATCAAAAAGCTCATACACCATGATCAAGTTGGGTTTATTCCAGGAATGCAAGGATACTTCAATATATGCAAATCAATCAGTGTGATACACCGTATTAACAAACTGAAAGATAAAAACCATATGATCATCTCAATAGACGTGGAGAAAGCCTTTGAGAAAACTCAGCACCCATTTATGATTAAAACTCTTCAAAAAATGGGCATAGAAGGAACCTACCTCAACATAGTAAAGGCTACCTATGATAAGCCTACAGCAAACATTCTTAATGGTGAAAAACTGAAAGCATTCCCCTAAGATCAGGAACAATACAAGGGTGTCCACTTTCACCACTATTATTCAACATAGTTTTGAAAGTCCTAGCTACAGCAATCAGAGAAGAAAAAGAAATAGGAATCCATATCGGGAAAGAAGAAGTAAAGCTCTCACTGTTTGCAGATGACATGATACTGTACATAGAAAACCCTAAAGATAATATCAGAAAATTTCTAGAGCTAATTAGTGAATTTAGCAAACTTTTAGGATACAAAATTAATACACAGAAATCACTTGCATTTCTATATACTAACAATGAAAAATCAGAAAGAGAAATTAAGGAATCAATCCCATTCACTATTGCAACAAAGAGAATTAAATATCTAGGAATAAACTTACCTAAGGAGACAAAAGAACTCTACACAGAAAATTATGAGACACTAATGAAAGAAATCAAAGACAACCTAAACAGATGAAGAGATATTCCATGTTCCTGGGTAGGAAGAACCAATATTGTGAAAATGACTATACTAGCAAAACCAATCTACAGATTTAATGTGATCCATATCAAATTACCAATGGCATTTTTCACAGAACTAGAACAAAAAAGTTCACAATTCAAATGGAAAAACAAAAGACCCTGAATAGCCAAAGCAGTCTTGAGAAAGAAAAGTAGAGCAGGAGGAATCAACCTTCCTGACTTCAGATTATACTACAAAGCTACAGTCATCAAGACAGTATGGTACTGGCACAAAAACAGAACTATAGACCAATGGAACAAGATAGAAAGCCCAGAAATAAACCCATCCACCTATGGGTACCTTATTTTTGACAAAGGAGGCAAGAATATACAATGGGGCAAAGACAACCTCTTCAATAAACGGTGCTGTGAAAGCTGGACAGCTACATGTAAAAGAGTGAAATTAGAACACTTTCTAACACCAGACACAAAGATAAACTCAAAATGGATTAAAGACCTGAATATAAGACCAGAAACTATAAAACTCTTGGAGGAAAACATAGGCAGAACACACAACAACATAAATTAAAGCAAGATCCTCTATGACCCACCTCCTAGAGTAATGGAAATAAAAACAAAAGTAAACAAGTGGGACCTGATTAAACTTAAAAGCTTTTGCACAGCAAAGGAAACTATAAGCAAGATGAAAAGACAACCCTCAGGATGGGAGAAAATAATAGCAAATGAAACAACTGACGAAGGATTAGTTTCCAAAACGTACATGGAGCTCACACAAGTCAACGCCAGAGAAACAAACAGCCCAGTCAAAGGATGGGAAAAAGACGTAAACAGGCATTTCTCCAAAGAAGACATACAAATGGCTAATGAACACATGAAAAGATGCCCAACATCACTCATTATTACAGAAATGCAAATCAAAACTATAATGAGATATCACCTCACACCAGTCAGAATGGCCATCATCAAAAAGTCTACAAACAATAAATGCTGGAGAGGGTGTGGAGAAAAGGGAACACTCTTGCACTGTTGGTGGGAATGTAAATTGATACAGCCACTATGGAAGACAGTATGGAGATTCCTTAGAAAGCTAGGAATAACACTACCATAAGACCCAGCAATCCCACTCCTAGGCATATACCCTGAGGAAACCAAAATTGAAAAGGACACATGTATCCCATTGTTCATGGCAGCACTATTTACAATAGCTAGAACATGGAAGCAACCTAGATGTCCATCAACAGATAAATGGATAACTTTGTGGTACATATACACAATGGAATATTCAGATCAGATCAGGCGCTCAGTCGTGTCTGACCTTTGTGACCCCATGAATCACAGCACGCCAGGCCTCCCTGTCCAACACCAACTCCCGGAGTTCACTCAGACTCATGTCCATCGAGTCAGTGATGCCATCCAGCCATCTCATCCTCTGTCATCCCCTTCTCCTCCTGCCCTCAATCCCTCCCAGCATCAGAGTCTTTTCCAATGAGTCAACTCTTCGCATGAGGTGGCCAAAGTACTGGAGTTTCAGCTTTAGCATCATTCCTTCCAAAGAAATCCCAGGGCTGATCTCCTTTAGAATGGACTGGTTGGATCTCCTTGCAGTCCAAGGGACTCTCAAGAGTCTTCTCCAACACCACAGTTCAAAAGCATCAATTCTTCGGTGCTCAGCCTTCTTCACAGTCCAAGAATATTACTCAGCCATAAAAAGGAATGCATTTGAATCAGCTCTGATGATGTGGATGAACCTAGAACCTATTATACAGAGTGAAGTGAGTCAGAAAGAGAAAAATAAATATCATATTCTAACACATATATATATACAGAATCTAGAAAAATGGTACCGAAGAATTTATTTACAGGGCATCAGTGGAGAAACAAAAATAGAGAACAGGCTTATGGACATGGGGAGAGGGGAGAAGTTGAGATGTACGGAAAGAGTAACATGGAAACTTACATTACCATATGTAAAATAGCTAGCCAATAGGAATTTGCTATATGGCTCAGGAAACTCAAACAAGGGCTCTGTATCAATCTAGAACGGTGGGATGGGGCGGGAGATGGGAGGTAGGTTCAAAAGGGAGGGGACATATGTAGACCTATGGTTGATTCATGTTGAAGTATGACAGAAAACAACAAAATTCTGTAAAGCAATTATCCTTCAACAAAAAATAAATTTAAAAAATATGAGTAAATATTCTAGATGTAACTTGCAGTGAAAACCTTAAGTGTTGTGTATCTAGAAACAGTATCAGTACCTTGAAAAATAAATATCACTAAGAGTAAAGTGCTAGAATAATTTGTGAAAACTGTGAAAACTATTTCATGTACAAAAACAATTATTAAAACCTTTCAAATAGTTCAATAAGGAAATAAATACATCAGTTAATATAAACATTTGTAGACAGAATGCTACCTAAGTAACTTTAAACAAGAATATGACATACTTTGAATCAAAAATGTTTACAAAGTTCTAAGTACAAGTAAACATGTAATAATACAACACAAGGAATTCCAGTTGAGCTATTCCAAATCCTGAAAGATGATGCTGTGAAAGTGCTGCACTCAATATGCCAGCAAATTTGGAAAACTCAGCAGTGGCCACAGGACTGGAAAAAGTCAGTTTTCATTCCAATCCCAAAGAAAGGCAATGCCAAAGAATGCTCAAACTACTGCACAATTGCACTCATCTCACACACTAGTAAAGTAATGCTCAAAATTCTCCAAGCCAGGCTTCAGCGATATGTGAACCGTGAACGTCCTGATGTTCAAGCTGGTTTTAGAAAAGGCAGAGGAACCAGAGATCAAATTGCCAACATCCCCTGGATCATGGAAAAAGCAAGAGAGTTCCAGAAAAGCATCTATTTCTGCTTTATTGACTATGCCAAAGCCTTTGACCGTGTGGATCACAATAAACTGTGGAAAATTCTGAAAGACATGGGAATACCAGACCACTGGATCTGCCTCTTGAGAAATTTGTATGCAGGTCAGGAAGCAACAGTTAGAACTGGACATGAAACAACAGACTGGTTCCAAATAGGAAAAGGAGTTCGTCAAGGCTGTATATTGTCACCCTGTTTATTTAACTTATATGCAGAGTACATCAGGAGAAACGCTGGACTGGGAGAAACACAAGCTGGAATCAAGATTGCCTGGAGAAATATCAATAACCTCAGATATGCAGATGACACCACCCTTATGGCAGAAAGTGAAGAGGAACTCAAAAGCCTCTTGATGAAAGTGAAAGTGGAGAGTGAAAAAGTTGGCTTCAAGCTCAACATTCAGAAAACGAAGATCATGGCATCCGGCCCCACCACTTCATGGGAAATAGATGGGGAAACAGGGGAAACAGTGTCAGACTTTATTTTTTGGGGCTCCAAAATCACTGCAGATGGTGATTGCAGCCATGAAATTAAAAGACGCTTACTCCTTGAAAGGAAAGTTATGACCAACCTAGATAGCATATTCAAAAGCACAGACATTACTTTGCCAACAAAGGTCCATGTAGTCAAGGCTATGGTTTTTCCTGTGGTCATGTATGGATGTGAGAGTTGGACTGTGAAGAAGGCTGAGCACCGAAGAATTGATGCTTTTGAACTGTGGTGTTGGAGAAGACTCTTGAGAGTCCCTTGGACTGCAAGGAGATCCAACCAGTCCATTCTAAAGGAGATCAGCCCTGGGATTTCTTTGGAAGGAATGATGCTAAAGCTGAAACTCCAGTACTTTGGCCACCTCATGCGAAGAGTTGACTCCTTGGAAAAGACTCTGATGCTGGGAGGGATTGGGGGCAGGAGGAGAAGGGGACGACAGAGGATGAGATGGTTGGATGGCATCACTGACTCGATGGACATGAGTCTGAGTGAACTCCGGGAGTTGGTGATGGACAGGGAGGCCTGGCATGCTGTGATTCATGGGGTCGCAAAGAGTCGGACACGACTGAGCGACTGATCTGATTTGATCTGATAATAATACAAGTAAACTAATAAAGATAAGATATCATAATTTTTAGTCTTTGTTGAATTTCTTGGTTTGTAACATTCATGAAAATTAATAAAATAAAATCACTTTCAAGAACTTTATTTAACATTCAAATATTTAATCGAATTAGGCCATGAGTCTTTCAAGGAAAAGTCCTATTTGGAAAACCTTTCATACCTTGAGACACTAAATAAAAAGAAAAATATCACCTTTGTCATCTACAAGTTTCATGAGTAGGATGGTCTCCAAAATCTGGACACAACAGTAACTACATTTGGAGCAAACATAAGAAAGGATATAAAGGATATAATTAAAAGAAAAACATGTTACAGAACAATGGGGTACCCCAAATATCTTGCTCCTCCACTGACCTCAACTGAAAGAAAACAATGATTCACTATTGGGAATGTACAGATGTTTGACCAAAGAAGTCCAGGTAGAGACAGCACTAAGGAATGATGGTTTCTATCCCAGGATGTCAAAGTTTTCAAATTTGACTACTCAATTTTTAAATAAAAAAATAGTAATAACAGTTACCCTTAAAAATAAGAATCCAAATTTATTCTTATATGCCAGAATTCTATTCTGTGATAGTGCGTTGCTGCTGCTGCTGCTGCTGCTGCTGCTGCTGCTGCTGCTGCTAACTTGCTTCAGTCGTGTCTGACTCTGTGCGACCCCATAGACGGCAGCCCACCAGGCTCACCAGTCCCTGGGATTCTCCAGGCAAGAACACTGGAGTGGGTTGCCATTTCCTTCTCCAATGCATGAAAGTGAAAAGTGAAAGTGAAGTCGTTCAGTCGTGTCCGACTCTTAGCGACCCCATGTACTGCAGCCCATCAGGCTCCTCCGTCCATGGGATTTTCCAGGCAAGAGTACTGGAGTAGGGTGCCATTGCCTTCTCTGGTGATAGCGCGTTAGCTTTGGTCAAATACTGATCTTAACACTAGATGACTCAGGAAAATTGTCTATTTATAAACCGTCTTTCTCTGATACCCTAATCCCATTTCCCTCTGCCTGGAGTGTTTTGAAACAAATCTTCAACATTTTATCATTTTATTAAGAAATATATCAATCAGTTCAGTTCAGTTCAGTCACGCAGTCGTGCCCAAATCTTTGCGACCCTATGAACTGCAGCATGCCAGGCCTCCCTGTCCATCACCAACTTCTGGAGTTCACCCAACCATGTCCATTGAGTCGGTGATGCCATCCAACCATCTCATCCTCTGTCATCCCCTTCTCCTCCTGCCCTCAATCTTTCCCAGCATCAGGGTCTTTTCAAATGAGTCAGCTCTTCGCCATTAGGTGGCTAAAGTATTGGAGTTTCAGCTTCAACATCAGCCCTTTCGATGAACACCCAGGACAGATCTCCTTTAAAATGGACTGGTTGGATCTCCTTGCAGTCCAAGGGACTCTGATGAGTCTTATCCAACACCACAGTTCAAAACCATCAATTCTTCGGTGCTCAGCTTTCTTTATAGTCCAACTCTCACATCCATACATGACCACTGGAAAAACCATAGCCTTGACTAGATGGGCCTTTGTTGGCAAAGTAATGTCTCTGTTTTTTAATATGCTGTCTAGATTGGTCATAACTTTTCTCCCAAGGAGTAAGCATCTTTTAATTTCATGGCTGCAATCACCATCTGCAGTGATTTTGGAGCCCAGAAAAACAAAGTCAGCCATTGTTTCCACTGTTTCCCCATCTATTTGCCATGAAGTGATGGGATCAAATGCCATGATCTTCGTTTTCTGAATGTTGAGCTTTAAGCCAACTTTTTCACTCTCCTCTTTCACTTTCATCAAGAGGCTTTTTAGTTCTTCACTTTCTGCCATAAGGGTGGTGTCATCTGCATATCTGAGGTTATTGATATTTCTCCCAACAGTCTTGATTCCAGTTTGTGCTTCCTCCAGCCCAGCGTTTCTCATGATGTTCTGTGCATTAAGTTAAATAAGCTCTCTAAAAATAATAATAAGGACTCAATATTTTCACATCTAAAACGTTAACAATATCTTCTTAATAGAGTTCAGGATCTAATCAGCATACAGATTCTCTTGCCTGTTTTGTATACTCAAATGTTCATATATATACATATATGTTTATTTATTTTATAATTTGTTTATTTGAGTCATGATCCTACTAAGATATATATTTTACAATTAGTTGATATAACAATTAAGTCTCAATGTGTGGGTTCACTCTTCTGTTTCAATTTTTTTTAAATTAAGGATTGCATTTAATTGTTGAGGAAAATAGGTTATTGTTTTGTTTCATGGGCTGCTTTTTGATCACTGCAGTGTTATTTACATGTCTTTTTCCTCTCTGTATTTCCCATAGAGACATCAACATTTAAGGGTTCATAAGAGAAAGAGGATTTATGAACCGACAAGTTTGCTGAGTGACCTAGTGAGAGGGAGAAAGGGGTGATAATAGAGATTTAGGAAGTGGAGCAAACAGGACTTGCAAGTGTTTCATAGAAATCAATTATCTACCCTCTTCTCTACACTGTATTTTTACATGTAAATGAATCATTTCATAGCTTTATAACCTTAGTCTCCCAAATATTTATCTAAATCTCATACTGCTACAATAAGCCAGTTTCATATTCCTAATGCTCATGACAAGTCAAATATCTTTTTTTTATTGGAATATAATTGCTTTACAGTGTTGTTAGTTTCTGCTGTACGATAGCGTGACCAGCCCCTATTCCACCCCTCTAGGGCATCACAGAGCACCCAGCTGAGCTCACTGTGCTGTGTAGCAGCTTCCCGCCAGCTGTCTATTTTATACGTGGTAGTGTATACGTCAGTGGCACTCTCTCGATCTGTCCCTTCCTCTCCTCGCCCCTCCATGTTCACAAGTCTGTTTTCTGCGTCTGCACCTCTATTCTTTCCCTGTAAATAGGTTCATCGGTACCATTTTTTTTAAGATTAAATTCAAACATCTCTTTTTTGAAAGCCAAATATATCTTCTACCAAACTTTGCTCCTCTTATAGCATGTTTTATCTTCACTAATGTCACCATCGTCACAAGCCCAGGACTTCTGCTGGACCTTGTCTCTACTCTCGTCCACTGAGTCCATCACTTGGCAAGTCCAGTTTGCTCCATGTCCTAAATCTCTATATAATATCTCCCTATATATAATATATATAATATTTATATATTTATAATATTTATATTATATATATATTTTATATATATATATTTTTTATATATATATAAAATTTATATTTAAAATTTATATATAATATAAATCTCTATATAATATCTCTCTATATAAAATCTCTATATAATATCTCCTCCTCTTCTATGCTGTGTTCTTAGTTGAGAATTTCATCTTCTCACGCCAAGTTTTTTTTTTTATCTCACTCTGTATTATTAGCATAGACCAAGTTATGGTAATAGAGCCAAAGACACAATGACTCAGCATCATAAAAGCTTATTTCTGGCTCACAGGACAGCCCAAGAGTGTATTTTAAGATCATAGGGAGGCCTGTAACGATGGCAGCACCAAAATCTTCATGACTTGGTTTCCAAAGTCTCAACCCAGTCAGTCAGGAAGAAGAAAACCATAAAACCCAAGATAAGTCGGCCTTTAGTGGACCTGACCAAAACGTCGCACAATTCACTTCCACACATATTTCACAGAATAAGGACACACAGCCACACAGAGACTGAGAAATGTGGTCCAGCTGTGTATCTAGGCCAAAGAAGCCCATTTGGGAAAACAGCTGATCTTCTTTGCAGAATACCTTTTACTTATTCATCTTTCACATTGCCACCAGAGTGTTCCAACATGAAAGCTAGGTAATATTTGTTGAGTGGGTGAGTGAGGCTGTGAGTAAGCAAGAAGCTATTAAGAAGCTATAAAGATTCTCCTCAAAATTCTCCAACAGCTCTCCATCCATCGCAGGGTAAAAACTGTCACTTACCACTGCATCAAGGCCCATACTTCTCTGCTTCTGATATCCTTCCAGCCTCATTTCACATCATTCACCCCTTCTCATGCTTGTATTCAGCCAGATTGGACCATTTGCCATTGCCCAAACTAGCCGTGTTCTCACATATGTTACGTACACGTTTCTTCTCCCTTTTCCATCCGCGAAACTCCCTCTCATCCCTCAACCCTCAATTCAAGAGCCATTTCCTCTTGGAAGCCTTCAACAGCACCCCACCTCCACTTCCACGCCAGGCGAAATAAGAGGCTGGCTTCGCCTTCAGCACTTCAGCGCCTTGTACTGACCCCTATTCTGTGCTTGTCGGACCTGTCTCTCCTCTAGGTAGTGAGCTAGCCAATGGGAAGCCGTGGGTGTGCTACCTGTTCTCTTCCTATCAGTGACAGGGTGGCAACCACTGAGGCAGTTTTAACTTTCTCCTTTTCAAATTCCACCAGCTTGTAGAAGTACAGCCAAACATACACACACACACACACACACACACACACACACACATTAAATAGACAAATACATTAGATAGATAAATACAAAATTTCCTCCTCCTGTTGGGTAAATGGCACCATCACCATCACCCACAATTACCCAGTCCATGTACGTATGTCTGTATATACAATCTGATGGGGATTGCCTTATCTTCCCTCATCATATACATTTAAATCCTCAAATCTTATACATTCTACATTCTTAATATCACCGAGTTCCCTTCCTCTCTGTGAGTTCCACCTTGGCAAGTTCAGCCCTTCTCCCTACTCTTCCCTTCTCCTAAAGGAACTCCCCTTCATTCTACACCAAGTTTTCATGCTAGTGCAGGTCTGGAAATTTCCATGACACTCTCACCAGTCCCTGGACTTCCCAGCTCGGCTTTAAAGAATCCACCAGCCAGTGAAGGTGATACAGGAGATTTGGGTTCAATGCCTGGGTCGGGAAGAACCCCTGGAGGAGGAAATGGCAACCCACTCCAGTATTCTTGCTTGGGAAATCCCATGGACAGAGGAGCCTGGTGGGCTGCAGCCCATGGAGTCACAAAGAGTCGGAAACGACTTAGCAACTAAACCACACAACCACACACTACACAGGAACGGACAAAAATTCTTCCAAACTGACACTGACCCCTGGCCTTTTTCACTAAGGTCAACCAGTATTCCATTAAAAAGTTTCAACCACATCATGGGGCATTCTTTCCTTCTGACTCGTACTACCCAGAAGCCTCTGGTTTCCCAGAATTTATGTTAAGTAGTGGCTGTCAGAGATGATAATATTTGCCAACAGTCCCTGGGGCACACTGCTTTACATTTTCCTGAAACAAAAAGGGGATTATTTTGTCCACATTTCTCATTTCTATGGGCTTTTGCATGTATTAATTCCTCCTCCTCTGGCATTAAATAGCAACATATTCCCAGTAAATCATGAAAATTACGTTATTGTCTTCTGAACATCAGTTGCCAATTAAGGTCGACAAACAAGCTCTCTGACATTCTCTTGAACATCTTACTCAGCATGTGCGTACTAATGCTTCACTCATTTTGAGAAATACTCATCAGAGGCAAGCAGGTAGAAGTAAATACTTGAGAATTCTTCCCATCATCACCTATTCGGTTCTATATGCCTGCATTGTTGTCCCAAACAATAATCTTTGAAACTGTCCAGATTAAAAAAAATATATCATGCTGCATTGTTGATCTAATCACATCAAAATACTCACTGTTGTTATCTTTTCTCTCTGGCCTTTTTTCATCCTTTTTTTTGTACCCTAGGAGTATGTTTTATCATACTTCCTCCTACCCATAGGTTAGTATATCCAGATTTTAGCTTTGATGTAACATTCCCAAATGCCAACATCTCCTCTATGAAATTTCCATGATGCTATCCTGCCCAGCATAATCTTTCTGTCCCCAATGCAGTCCCCGTTCTAACATCTAGTACTGCATTTATAGACATTATTTATAGTCTTAACTCCCCTACTTCACTGCAAGATCCTTAAGAAAAGAATACACATGCTCTTACTATGTTATCTTTACAGGGTCTATCAAGAGTATTGGGTTTATAGATTTTCATTAAGCATTTGTTGAAGGAATACATTTTCCCTGGATATAAATGGTTGTCCTAGTTAAAATTGTCACTGTAAAAAGTTTTAGTGAGTAATTCAAACAGATTTGGAAGAAGGTTTTATAATTATTTGTACAGTATTTGATACATACTTGTGACCCAAGTTCCACTATTCTAAAGATTCACCGTCTTTGCTTAGAAGACTCTTAGTCGTGGCTGGTATATAAGCTTCTTGAGGAGAGAAAGGATGTTGCTATTGTTTCCCTCTGTGTGCCTGGTATGTAGTCAGTACTCAACACAAAAACACCAAATTTATCCTTCTAGATTCAGCTCGATTTCTTTCAAAAGCTTTTCTAGCCAACTCCGGTTTCATTTATGCCTGATGCTACATGTATGTGTGTATATGTTGTTGTTCTTCAGTCACTACATCATGTCCGACTCTTCACAATCCCATAGACATGAGCACACCAGGCTTCTCTGTCCTTCATTATCTCCTGGAGTTTGCACAAATTCATGTCCACGGAGCCGGTGATACTATCTAATCATCTCATCCTCTGTTGTCCCCTTCTCCTCCTGCCCTCAATCTTTCCCAGCATCAGGGTCTTTCCCAATGAGTCAACTCTTCCCATCAGGTGGCCAAAGTATTGGAGCTTCAGCTTCAGCACCAGTCCTTCCAATGAATATTCAGGGTTGATTTCCTTTAGGATTGACTGGCTTGATCTCCTTGCTGTCTGAGGGACTCTCAAGAATCTTCTCCAACACCAGAGTTTGAAAGCATCAGTTCTTCGGTGCTCAGCCTTTTTATTTATTTATTTTTAAATTGAAGGATAATTGCTTTACAGAATTTTGTTGTTTGTTGTCAAACATCAACATGAATCAGCCATAGGGGTACATTTATCCCCTCCCTTTTGAACCTCCCTCCCATCTCTTTCCCCATCCCACCCATCTAGGTTGATACAGAGCCCATGTTTGCATTCCCTGAGACATACAGAAAATTCCCATTGGCTATCTATTTTACATATAGGAATGTAAGTTTCCATGTTACTCTCTCCGTACATCTCACCCTCTCCTCCCCTCTTCCTGTGTCCTTTATGGTACAGCTCTTACATCCATACATGACTACTGGAAAAACCATAGCTTTGACTATACAGAACTTTGTTGGCCAAGTGATGCCTCTGCTTTTTAATACGCTATCTATGTTTGTCATAATTTTCCCTCAGGAGCAAATCTCTTTTAATTTGATGGCTGCAGTCACCGTCTGCAATGATTTTGGAGCCCAAGAAAATAAAACCTGTCATTGCTTCCACTTTTTCCCCTTCTATTTGCCATGAAGTGATGGGACTAGAAACCATGATCTTAGTTTTTTTTCACTCCCTTCTTTCATCTTCATCAAGAGGCTATTTGATTCCTCTTCACTTTCTGCCATTAGAGTGGTATCATGCATACGTAGATACATTCATATATACAGACACATGTATATTTGTATACATACATACATACATGTATGCATGTATATATCCTTTCTTTAAGCAATCCAATATAACAATCATCCAAAGAAAACATTATTATTCCCTTTTTATTAATGAGAAAACTCAGAGTTAGAGATCTTTAAATAATCAGGCAACAAACTGAGTGGCAGACCTTGAATTCCAATTTGAATAGGTCTAATTCCGTACGGTTCTTTATGCTGCACCACAGTGTCTCTTATCATTTCATGAGACTTACAATTTTCTTCACTTTCCAAAATCAACAGCATAGTAATACAATCCTTCCAGGATTAGCATTAATTTTAATATCTACACTCCTTTGGGATCTATTTCTCTCTCTGTTCTTTACTTTGTGGTACACTCTGCTTGGGAAAGTGTTCTCCAATGATAAGAGCTTTCATTCTAGTGCTATGCTGTCTTGGCTCCCTTTTCTGTATATGAAGTGAAATAATAATGTCTTTTTCTTGGACTTCTCTCAATTCTTGTAGTTTAATAAAGCTTCCCAAAACACACTAAAGTTTTCCCCCTCTGGTCACACTTCCTCCTTCCTATTGATGACCTCTTTCTTATTATGGTCCAACTCTTTTCGAATAATATGTATTTCATTTTATCATTAATTAGCTCACTCTCCACTTCATTTAATAAGCAATACATCCTCATTGTAGAAATGCTACAAAATACATATAAATAAAAGGAAAATATTAATAAGTAGAAATTCCACTACCTAGGGAAAAACCCTATTACTGCAGCAGTCTTCATCTTGCTTTAGTTTTATCTATTTAAATATATTTATATACATATTCATATACAGATTTTTAAAAATAAAATTGTATTATACACCTGAGTCAGTTTTAATTTAAAAAGTTTCTTTTAGTGTTCTATGGACATTAAAAATATAAGAGTTTTGTTTTCTAAGAAATAAGATTTGTTACATATTTAAATATATATTATCAATTTACATTATCAGTTTTTAATAATCATATATATTTCTGTTTATTTGGTTAGGTAAAGACTCAGAGGAATATGCTAATGTTTCCCTACACTATTGCTTTGAACTTTTTTTTCACACATAACAAATAGATTTAGTAATGTGTATTTTGTCATTGTGTTCTTCAACGCATATCATTTGATTGCACTTAAGTATTTACTGAGGTTTGAAACCGTCAACAATAAAAAAATCTCTTTGTCCTATCTGTTGATTTTATAGGAATACAAAAACTTTCTATGTAAATTGGGAGTCCTGCTTTAGTTTTGCTTGTATTTGTATGGTATGCATGAAAAGTTGCTTCAGTCGTGTCCAACTCTTTGAGACTCTATGGACTGTAGCCGGCCAGGCTCCCTTGTCCATGGGATTCTCCAGGCAAGAATATTGGAGTGGGATGCCATGCCCTCCTCCAGGGGATCTTCCCCAGCCACAGATCAAACCTGAACCTTCTGAAGTGGCAGGCAGATTCTTTAACACTACTGTCACCTGGGAAGCTCTTGAATGGCATATTTTTGCCAGTTTTTGCATTTTTAATCCAACATTTATAACAGCTTCTGGCATGTGGTAGGAATTCAGTAATTTGATCCAAGGATTGACTGAATCAATAAATGCTAATTAACCTTTGTTACCTCATCTTAGAAGTCTGTTGTAAACAGGATCTTATTTGATTTTGTTTTTTGACTGACTGCAGCCATTAAATTAAAAGACGCTTACCCCTTGGAAGGAAAGTTATGACCCACCTAGACAGCGTATTAAAAAGCAGAGACATTATTTTGCCAACAAAGGTTCATCTAGTCGAGGCTATGGTTTTTCCAGTGGTCATGTATGGACGTGAGAGTTGGACTATAAAGGAAGCTGAGTGCCAAAGAACTGATGCTTTTGAACTGTGCTGTTGGAGAAGACTCTTGAGAGTCCCTTGGACTGCAAAGAGGTCCAACCAGTCCATCTTAAAGGAAATCAGCCCTGAATGTTCACTGGAAGGACTGATGTTGAAGCTGAAACTCCAGTACTTTGGCCACCTGATGGGAAGAACTGACTCATTGGAAAAAACCTGATGCTGGGAAAGATTGAAGGCAGAAGGAGAAGGGGACAACAGAGGATGAGATGATTGGATGGCAACACCGACTCAATGGACATGAGTTTGAGTGAACTCCCGGAGTTGGTGATGGACAGGGAGGCCTTGGGTGCTGCAGTCCATGGGGTCGCAAAGAGTCAGACACGACTGAGAGACTGAACTGAACTGAATAATTTTTACCTTTATTGGTGATTTTATCTCACTCATATTTATTTTTAGGTTATATACATTTGGATCTACTTCTGTTATCTTGTATGTTTTTAAATATTTCATTACCATTTTCTAACTTTCAGCTGATGCTCTAATAATTTTTCCTCCAGTTAGGAATTTGAAATATTTTAGTTCTGCCAGTGGTTATCTTTTTTAGAAAACTACTTAAATCCATGCTTCTCTTCTATATTCTCAAATGTCTCTGGTCACAAATGAATGGTATCCATTGGTGTCTCCTATAAAAGTTATGGAAATCAGCATGTGTGTATATATATATATATATATATATATTGGTGGCTCATTGGTAAAGAATCCGCCTTCATGAAGGTGATGTGGGTTCAATCTCTGGGTGGGGAAGATCCCCTGGAGAAGGAAATGGCAATCTACTCTAATGTTTTTGCCTGGGAAATTCCATGGATGGAGGAGCCTGGCAGGCCACAGTCCATGGGGTTGCAAAGAGTCAGACACAACTTAGCAAGTAAAACAACAAAATATATATATTTACCCTCTTACATCCTCCCTTCCAGCTGCCATTTAACCCCTTTTGGGGTAGCGAGATACGTTATTGTTATTTATCTCCTTAATCTATTATATTCTTTCTAGTTCTCTAATCACTTTGCCCTTTTCCTGTGTTCTTAAAGAGCTTCTTACTTGTCTTTCATTGAATTAATTCTCTGCAGTATTGATTCTGCTCTTTATTGTGTCTAATGCCACCATAATTTCTTCCTTGTTTCCTCACATATCAGTCTCACATTTCCATCTTCTTTTCATCTTGTTGTCTCACCATAACATCTTTTATAGCTTATTCAAAGAATTCACAATTTCCTTAAGTACCCTGAAAACACTGAGCAAATATTCCCTAAAATTTAATTGCCTTTCTTAAAGTATGCTCATTCTATGTTTGGAAATACTATGGTAATCCTCTAATTTACGTGGCAGAATTTTTTCACATATCTCAATTTTGTTTCATTGCTCTTTAGTCATTTTTGAAACTATTCATTTAACTGAAAATATATATATTAGTGGAATATATATAATGTATTATATATACATTAGTGGAAGATCTCCACAGGCTTGGCCCTGGAAGAAAAATGGTGAAAAGAAAAAAAAAATCCTAACTTACTAGCACTAGCTTATAGTTTCATCCTCTAGTGTGAAAGACAGACTTTAAGTAGGTGAGAAAGTAAATATCCAAAATGAGAGGCGGAGGTGGGAGGGACCAAGCAACATGGGGGGGGGAGGGAGTGCTCCCTGTCTGGGGTGAGGCTTTCATTGGCTTGCAATGAAAAGCCTATCTGGCTCAGTCCTGTCTGGCTTTTTGCAACCCTACTGACTGTAGCCCTCCAGGCTCCTCTGTCCATGGGATTTCCCAGGTAAGAATACTGGAGTGGGTTGCCATTCCCTTCTCCAGGGGATCTTCCCAACCCAGGGATCAAACCCAGGTCTCCTGCACTGCAGGCAGATTCTTTATCATCTGAGCCACCGCGGAAGCCTTCATGGGCTTGGACTGGGCCTTCTAACTGGTTATAGGAAGTTGGCCACATGAAGATGGACCTCTTTGCAGATGTTGTACCTAAGATAACTGAGAATTTTAGGCAGTTCTGAAATGGAGAATTCAGAAAAGATGGGGTTCCAATAAGATACAAAGGGAGCATCTTCCACAAAGTCGTAAAAGATTTCAGGATGGAAATTTTGTTAATGGAGATGGTACTGGAGTTGCCTGTATTTTCCAAGGGCAATTTGCAGATGAAAATTTTCAGTTTAGACATAGCTCCAGGCCTGCTTTCCATGGTAAACAGTGGTCCCAGTACAATTGGCTGCCAGTTTTTCATCACCAGCTATAAGTATGATTAGCTAGATGGGAAGCACGTGGTATTTGGAAAAATCACTGAGAGACTTCTGGCGATGAGAAAGATTGAGAATGTTCTCCAAGGCCCCAAGAGTAAACCCAAGCTGCCTGTGATGATCTCACAATGAAGGGAGATGTAGACCAGAGGGAGACTGCATCAGACCCTCCACCTCCGCCACTATAGGCCTTCCCTTGCTCAGGGTGATGCTCTTCAGTAGGATAAGCTGGACTGGCCCCTTGTTGGCTACACTGCTGACTGCCGCCCCATTTGCTCAAGAGACCTTGGAAGCCTCACAGATTCAGAACCCAAGATTTCACATTTAAGCTTTCAACTGTAAATAAAGTTGTTGTTTTTGAAAAAAGAAAAGAAATATCCAAAACGAATTGGGACAAATTATCAAAGAAAAAGAAAGGAGTCTTATGAGAGAAAACCTGGGAGAACCTACCTTAGATTGGGTGATCCAAGAGACCTCTTTTTTTGTAAACAATACAGATTTTACTAAAATGTTCCTATGTGAAACACTGCATAATATACAGTTTTGCTGATACACACACTGAGAAGTGACATTTAAGATGAGATGTGGAGAATGGAAATGAGCAATCTATATGAAGAAAGAGTGTAAGAGTGAACAAAGTTTAAAAAACCCAGCACATGTGAAAGCCCTGAGGCCAGAGTCATTGCCACTCCTCTACCCTCAGCACTCTGTAGGAGACAAAGTTCAAGAGGTCGGTAAAAACCAGGTCATGCCCAGCCTTATACAAGCTTGGCTTTTCTTGGAAATGTTAAAATGAATTACTAGGATCTGTAAGGAAAAGGAGTGTATGATCCGATTGACATTGTGAATGCACTAAGGCTGCTGTCTGAAGCATGGAGTAGAAAGACCAAAGTAGAAGCTGGGGACCAGTTAGGAGGCTGGGTTGGGAATCCGGATGAGAAATTATAGTCGTTTGGATCATGGCAGAGGGATTCATTTTGGAATTACAACTATATTTTGGAATTAGAACTTTGGAGTAAATGGACTGGGTTAAATGTGGCAAGGAAGGGCTTATTCAACGAGAGAGAGAAATAACACGGCTTGAGGCTTGAGCAACTGGCTTGACAGTGCTGCTGTTTACTGAGATGTGAGAGGCTAGTGGAGGAACAGGTTTAAGGCTGAAAGGCAAGAGTTTGGGACATGTTACATTTGTGATTCACTTGAAAAATAGATAAAATTGAGATTCTAAGGAGAGATCTGGGAGAGAAATATAAATTTGGGAGTTGGGATCCAGCGGGATTTAATATCTCATAAATGCATTAGAGCATCTCAGGTAAAGTACAGAGAGAGATGGTCATGTACCATAGTGTGGGGCCGCCACAGTCTAGATGTATCAGTTCAGTTCAGTTGCTCAGTGGTGTCTGACTCTTTGCGACCCCATGAACCACAGCATGCCAGGCCTCCCTGTCCATTACCAACTCCCGGAGTCCACCCAAACCCATGTCTATTGAGTCAGTGATGCCATCCAATCATCTCATCCTCTGTCATCCCCTTCTCCTGCCGTCAATCTTTCCCAGCATCAGGGTCTTTTCCAATGAGTCAGCTCTACTTGCATCAGGTGGCCAAAGTATTGGAGTTTCAGCTTCAACATCAGTCCTTCCAATGAACACCAGGACTGATCTCCTTTAGGATGGACTGGTTGGACCTCCTTGCAGTCTAAGGGATTCTCAAGAGTCTTCTCCAACACCTGGTAAAGAAGAAAAAAGTAAGAACAGAATCCAAGGACTGCGGAGCCACAGAAGCAAGGAAAGGAAAATATTTTAAGAAGAAAAAGTGGTTGACTTTCATTTAAAATTGCAAAGTAAAGATAATTCTTCACACTTTTTCTCTCAGGACTTTCCTCCAAACCACAAGAACAATGGGAACAGAAACACAAATTCAACTTTAATGAATCCTGGAGACATCTGCAAATCATAAAAATATGAAGAATGGAAAAGATACGGATGAATAGTAACAACCTATCAGAAAACAGTAGAAAGTAAAACTTAAATGCCTGCCAGGAAAGATACTGATGAGAAGAAAGTCAATTTATTCTGCCAAACCCCAAAAAAAGGGGTGCAGAAAGCAGAGCGTTATAGACAGAGGGCTAAAACTGAAAACAGAGCTTTGAGATTTGGATCTCTTGCTTCTCATTATGAATGGAGAGCCAAGAAATATTTCCAAGCAATATCTGGAAAGACATTTCCATTAATGTGAACAAAAATAACCAAACAAATTTTAAAAAGTTGAAGAAGAAAAAGACAATGTAAAGAGCAGGTGAAAACTTGAAATTTTAAAAACTGTAAGTACTTCCCTCAGAATAATGAGAATATGTGTGTCTATAAATCAGCAACAGGAAGCCACACAGAAGAGAAATTCAGAGAACAAGAAAGAGATACTGGAAATGAAAATGTGACTTAAATTCTTTTTTAAAAATCAATAGGACTGGAAGATAAAGTCAAGAAAATTCATCAGAAAGTAGAACAAGGAGAGAAAAGATGTTTAAAAATCCCAAAATTCACATATGACTAAGAGGAGTTCCAGAAAGAGAGAACAGAGAAAGCGGTGGGAGGAAAATTATCAAAGACACACACACAACAATTTCCAGAAGTTAAAGGACATGAAACTATAAATTTAAAAGATCTACTATCACAGAAAATGAATTTTTAAAAAAATCCCTAGGGCACATGATTATAAAATTTTAGAGCACCAAAAATAAAAAGATTCTGAAAGCTTCCAAAGAGAGATAGAAAAAAAAAAGGGGGGGGGGGTTTCATAAAAGAAACAGAAATCCAAATGCTATTGAACTTTACATCAGAGGTGGCACCATCATGTAAAAGTTGGGAACCTGGCTGCCTGGGTTAGAATCCTGACTTTGACGTACATCCTACTAATTAATGATGTAATATTGCACAGTTAATTACTATTTATGCCTCAGTTTCCGCATCTGAAAAATGGCACTAACGATAGCATTACCTCATAGAGTCGGACACAACTGGGAGACTTCACTTTCACTTTCACACATTGGAGAAGGAAATGGCAAGCCACTCCAGTATTCTTGCCTGGAGAATCCCAGGGACGGGGAGCCTGGTGGGCTGCCGTCTCTGGGGTCGAGTGGAGTCTGACACGACTGAAGCAACTTAGCAGCAGCAGCATAGGGTTGTTATAAGGACTTTGTTGTTTTTTAGTTGATAAGTCGTGTCTGACTCTTCCGCAACCTGGTGGTCTACAGCCCGCCAGGCTCCTCTGTCCATGGGATTTCCCAGGCAAGAATACTGAAGGGGTTTGCCATTTCCTTCTCCACGGGATTTTCCTGACCCAGAGATCATACCGGCATCTCCTGCATCTCCTGCTTTGGCAGGTGGGTTCTGAGCCACTGGGGAAGCCCATTATGAGGACTAGATGAGTTAATATTTGTAAAGTGCTCAGAATATTGTCTGGAACCCAATATTCCCAATTTAAGTATCTCCTACGTAAATTTAAAGAAGACAAATTGAACAGGACTTCAAAATTCTATGGCTAGGGACTTCCATGGTGGTCCAGTGGTTAAGAATTCACCTTATAATTCGTGGGACAAGGGTTCAATGCCTGGTCAGGGAACTGAGATCTTACATGCCATGGGGCAGCTAAGCCAGTGTGCCACAGCCAAGACCACACACAGTCAAATAAATAAGTAAATTTTTTATTTAAATTCTAAGGATGAGTTGCTACCAAAAAGTCATAACTAAAACTCTTAAACAAATATGAAAATAGAAAAAAGTCTTTACAGATGTGCAAGATAGCAAAGAAAAGGATTTACTTCCTCTGTACCTTTCCTTAGGATGTTCCAGAATTATAAGCATCACTAAAACAAGAATTAAACCAAGAAAGAGAAAGATACAGCAGTCAGGAAAGGACTGGAAGATAAAGGTTGGGGTGGGGGGGAGGAATGTAACACAAGAGAAAAGGGAAGTCCCAGGATCATATCAGGCCACGAGGGCAACCACTGACAATCCAAGAGATGGCTCCAGGAAAATAAATGGAATGAATGTGTTACAGTTGGATTTGCCCATGTGGAACACTACTTGAAAGAAAGGAGGAAAAATAGCAAAGGGTAAAAGGCACAAGGAAATGGGCAAATGGAAGCAGATCAGGCAATTACTAACTACAGAAAAACCAAGTTATTTAAGAAACAATCAGGACAGTGCTTGGCAAAGAGAGCAATCTTTATTTAGTCCAGTGATACAAATATTTAATAGTGATTTAACTGAAAAATGTGATATATCAACACCAAGAGGATTGACAAGGGGTAAAAATATGGGAATATGTGTGCTAAATGGCATCTTCCAAATAGTAAATCAATATAAACTTCAAAATTAAAAAATAAAGAGAGTGCATATTGACACATCATTTAGACACATGGAAGTAATTATCAGATTGGGTATTCTCCTCCAAATAGTGTGTATAGATTCTTCTTGCTAACCTTGAGCACCCCCAACACCACCTTTTAGATCCAACTGGAAGGCTGACGATGGGTGTTCTCATAACCACTCCAAAAGAAGTTTACAGAAGGCTGGAGAGAGCAGAGACCAGAGCCCGCCCCAGGGTCAGATTGGGATGGGGGAATTTTTCTCTGTTGTTGGACTTGCATATTTCATTCTCTTGTCACAGGAAAGCAATTTTCCGTGTGCTTAGTCGCTCAGTCATGTCCTACTCCTTGCGACCCCATGGACTGTAGCTTACCAGACTCCTCTGTCCATGGGGGTTTCTCCAGGCAAGAATACTGGAGTGGACTGCCATGCCCTCCTCCAGAAGGATCTTCCCAATCCAGGAATCGAATCCAGGTCTCCTCCATTGCAGGCAGATTCTTTACCACCTGAGCCACCAGGGAAGACTACTGAGAAGAAGGATCAAAGAAAATTCCCAATTTTCCCTTGAGAGATCCCCTGGAGAAGGGAATAGCTACCCACTCCAATGGCACCCCACTCCAGTACTCTTGCCTGGAAAATCCCATGGACGGAGGAGCCTCGTAGGCTGCAGTCCATGGGGTTGCTGAGAGTCAGACACGACTGAGCGACTTCACTTTGACTTTTCACTTTCATGCATTGGAGAAGGAAATGGCAACCCGCTCCAGTGTTCTTGCCTGGAGAATCCCAGGGACGGGGGAGCCTGACGGGCTGCCGTCTATGGGGTCGCACAGAGTCGGACACGACTGAAGCGACTTAGCAGCAGCAGCAGCAGCCAGTATTATTGCCTGGAGAATTCTGTGGACAGAGGACTGATGGGCTATAGTCCATGGTGTAGCAAAGAGTCAGACACGACTGAACGACTAACACTTTCACTTCATATTATTATTATAGCCACACCTCCCATCCTCGCTCATAACCTTAATCATTTTAAATTAAGGTGTGTCAATAGTTTCCAGGATTTACCTTCTCTGTCACTTCAGTCTGGTTCCATTGCCCTATAGCTAATATAAAGTCTTTGAATTTTGTGGAATGTACTTGGCACCATTCCCTGGTTTCAAAACAAATTAGTTGGGGATATTTTGGTTTTGTTTCTTCAATGTCTTATCCATTTCTAATTCTGAGAAAGCTTCAGAATTTTGTACTTAAGCTACCATCTTTCCCAGAAATCTGTGGCAACTGGCAAGGTTTCCTGATTCTCCTAAATGTGTTTAACACATATCTAAATATTTTTACAAAATGTATTAAAAATAGACCTTTTCAAATGCATAACCTAAAAAGGACGTATGCTTCAACGTATATTACTTCACACCACTTAGTCCTGTATTGATTCAATTATACATTGTTAGCAAGGATGTTTAAAATTCTAATGCAAACAAGAGGTGGTATACCCACACAATGGAATATTATTTGACCACAAAAACGAATGAAGCACATCATGAATAAAGTGTGAAAGAAGCCAGTTACAAGCGGCCATATGCCGTATGCTTTCATTTACACGAAATGTCCAAACTAGACAAATCTGTAGAGACATAAAGTACGTTAGTGTTTCCCAGGAGATGTGGGGAAGGAAAATGGGGAGTGACTGCTAACAGATACGAGTGATGAAAATGTTTTGGAATTAAAAAGTGGTGATGTTTGCACAACTTTCTGAATACACTGAAACTACTGAAGTATATACTTTAAAAGTGTGAATTTTATGGTATGTGAATTACAACTCAATAAAAAATATCTATTGCAATCTCCCTGGGGGCTTGAGACCTGTTGAAAAATTTCAAGTGATAGCATACACAATTGAATGCAAAAAAAAAAAAACAAAACACAGTACTATGGAGAAAATCCCAAGCCTTAAATTACCTAAGGTAGAGTTTTATGTACCAATAATAGAATCAAAAATATTATTAAATGTTAAAACAAAATGGAATTTCTGAAATGCATATTGCATGCTATCATTTGTATAAAAAAAAGAAAATAGAGGCTATATAAATGATTTTATATATACATAAAAAACCTTTGGCAAAACATAAAAGTTGGTTACAGTGGTTACCTCCAAAAAGAACTGGCTAAGGAGAGTATAACAAGGTGGTGAGACTTTTCGCTATATACTTTATACTACAGTATTCAAACTTCAGGAGACGGTGAGGGACGGAGAGGCCTAGGCTGCTGCAGTCCATGGGGTCACAAAGCATCGGTCACAACTGGGCAAACCATGTGAATGGAATAATCATTCAAAATAAATCAAAGTTATTCTTGCCTAATTATACTTCATATTACAAATGCAGTCTCCAACTAGAATTGTGGATTTGTCTATTTCTCCTTTCAGTTGTATTAGCTTTGCTTTCATATAGTTGAAATTCTGACGTCAGGTGTACACACAATTAAAGCAATTATGGCTTCTTAATGAGTTGACCTATTTTATACTAAGAAATGTCCCTCTCTCGCAGACATAGAGAACAAACAGTGGGGGAAGGAGCAGAAGTGAAAGTGTTAGTTGTTCCATGGTGTTCAACTTTTTGCAACCCTATGAACTGTGGCCCATCAGGCTCCTCTGCCCATGAATTCTCCAGGCAAGAATACTAGAGTGGGTTGCCATTTCCTTCTCTAGGGGATCTTCCTGACCCAGGGATCAAACCTTAGTCTCCTGCATTGCAGGCGGATTCTTTACTGTCTGAGCCACCAGGGCAGGAGAGGGTGAGACAAATGGAGAGAGCAGCATGGAAACATATACATTACCATTTGTAAAACAGATTGCCAGTGGGAAGTTGCTGTATGATGTGGGAGCTCAAACCGGTGCTCTGTGACAACTCAGAGGGGTGGGATGGCAAGGGGGGTGGTAGGGAGGTTTAAGAGGGAGAGAACATATGTATATCTATGGCTGATTCATGTTGAGGTTTGACAGAAAACAAAATTCTGTAAAGCAATTATCCTTCAATTTAAAAAAAATTAAAAAAAGAAACATCCTGCTATATTTTGTAATATTTCTTGTTTATAAGTTTATATTGTCTGATATCAGTATAGCCAGGTTTCTTTTTATTAGTATTTGTATAGTATATTTTTCCCTATCCTTTCACTTTAAACCTGTCTTTATATGAAAAATGAGTTATCTAACTTGACAATCATGCTTTCTTTTCTATCTTTTAATAGATTATAATATTTTCAATAACTATTTTAAGATTATTTTCTACTAATTTCATCATTGTTATTTCCAGGTCTGTTTTATCGGTCAATTATTTTGGTAATAGACTTTTTAAAAAAGCAATTTTAGGTTCACAGCAAAATTGAAGGGAAAGTTCCCATATACATCCTGCCCTAACAAATGCATAGTCTTCCCATTATTAACATTCCACACCAGAGTGGAAAATCTGTTACATTTAATAAACCTTGACACATCATTATCACCCAAAGTCCATAGTTTAAATCAGGGTTCACTTTTTGTGTTGTATATTCTATGGATTTTAACAAATGTTTAATTGCTATTATAAGTTCATACAAAATGGTTTCACTGCCCTAAAATTCTTTGTTCCACCCATTCATCCCTTTCTCCCTTCAACCTTTGGCAACCACTGGTTTTTTTTAACTGTCTCCATAATTTTGCCTTTTCCAGAATGCCATATAATTGGAATCACAATATATAACCTTTGCAGACTGGCTTCTTTCACTTAGGAATACACATTTAAGTTTCTTCCATGTTTTTTCAAGACTTGATAGCTCATTCT
The DNA here is from genome assembly GCF_002263795.3 of Bos taurus. Taxonomy (NCBI): domain Eukaryota; kingdom Metazoa; phylum Chordata; class Mammalia; order Artiodactyla; family Bovidae; genus Bos; species Bos taurus. The sequence continues at coordinate 9,589,855 of NC_037353.1, read as the reverse complement.
CTTTAGTGCTGAATAATATTCTGTTGTCTGAACATTTCACAGTTTATTTACCTATTCACCTACTGAAGGACATCTTGGTTGCTTCCGAGGTTTGGCAATAGTGAATAAAGCTGCTGTAAACATCTGCATGCAGGTTTTTGTGTAGAGATAAGCCTAGAAATCTTATGAGGTTGAATAGGAAAGGTATTAGGGCTTCCCTGGTGGCTCAGATGGTAAAGAATCCACTGCAATGTGGGAGACCTGGGTTCCATCCCTGGGTTGGGAAGATCCCCTGGAGGAAGGCATGGCAACCCACTATAGTATTCTTGCCTGGAGAATCCCCCTGGAGGGCTACAGTCCATGGGGTTGCAAAGAGTGGGACATGACTGAGCGACTAAGCACACAGAGGAAAAGTATAAGACTAAATGAGTAAAAATAATGAAGCAACAGAGAGTGGGATGCTCAAAACCAGAGATTTGGGAGACATTTGTAAATTGGAAATGGAAGGATCAAGTCTAAGAGAATGATAGCTTCCTAGTTGAAGTGGAGGGAAAGAAAAGATCGATGAAAGTGATCATGTCAAGGAACTGTGGGTCTATCAGATGATAACCTACCAGGAATCCTAAGATTAAGGGGTAGGCCTGAAAAATTCCATGGACAGATGAACCTGGCAGGCTACAGTCCATGGGGCTGCAAAGAATTAGACACATCTGAGTGACTGAGCACACAGGAAATCAGAAAGTAAGGTACTAGTCATCAGTGAAGAAGAACAGATGACCAGGAAATTGCAAGATGTACTAAATTGTAAAGTCTAATGCTATAGACTTCAGAGGGGATGTGTTTTTTGGTTTTGGTTTTTCAGGACGAGAGAAGTAACAGTGAGGAGCAAGGACCATGCCTATCCTGTCACTCCATCCCTACCAAACCTTGAGTTATCTGAAATGTAAAAGTGAAGTCCACTTCCCCTTGAGGAGGTCGCAGGGAAAGCAGTGCCTTGGAGGGAGGTCAGACATGAGTTATAGATTACTAATGACGGTTAATATCATGAAATAGAAAAGAACCACCCAAGCAAGCTGTTGGTGTAGAAGAAGGGAAGAGGGAAAGGTCAGAACCCTGGGAAACATGGGTATCAAAATCCCACACTGAATTTTTAATTATTTTGAATTAAAAATACACATATATATAATTTTTTGGCCATGCTGTGAAGCTTGCAGGACCTTAGTTCTCCCACCAAGGACTGAATCTGTGCCCCCTGCACTGCAATACAGAGCAGAGTCCCAACCACTGGACCTCCAGGGAAGTTCCATGTGTACATAATCTTAAACTTTGAATAATTTAAGCTAAAAGGCTTATACTGAAAAGGGACAGATTCCTACCTGGACCTTTCTTCATGCCCTGACCCTACTCTCCAGAGGAAATATCTCAAATCCATTGTCAACTATTCCTGTTTTGCTTGGTATTTGCCTCCATATATTTAACTAACCACTATGCTTCTATCTCTTGATTCATCAATGTTAGACTTTAGGTATTAACCATTGCCTTTCCATTATGGTGGACGAGGGCTTAACTCTTCCATAACATCTTCTTTCTCCACACACCACCATCACACCTCAGCCAACATCTTAGTAATTTTTGATAAAATCACTGATCAGTGTTTATATTCTAGTAATGCATGTTAATGCTTCTGAGGAACCTTTGCTATCATATGTTCTTCCTGTATTATTCAACCCTTCATTTTTCACAGAATCGATAAATATCCTATGTTTTCATTTGTTTGATTTTCAGTGTACTTCTAACATTTTTTTGCCCAAATGTTCTAACATCTCTGTCATCTGCCATCAATAACTCACTGCATATACTCAAACACATCAGTCCCATTTATTTCCCCTGGAGATCTTTCTCCCTGAAGACTCCATGTTTCTGCTTCTTGGCTGGTGTTTCTCTAGGCATGCTGCACAGCTCTTATTTTTAGGACTTCTCTTTGCTGCTTTCCCTCCCCTTTTCCAGATCCCATGTCTTCCTCTTTCTTGGTTTACTTCTGCATTTTTGCTGAACGTATTCTCATATACCTTCCTAAGAGAAGTTGCATGGGAGATATAGTTTCTGAAACCTTAAACTCCTGAAAATTTGTATATTCTACCTTTGTAGAAGGTATACAATCAAATATACTTGATTGATAATTTGATGAGGTATAGAATTTGATATATTATTTTACATACATGATTTTTGAATGTGGATTTATAACAGAATTAATACATTAGATATTATAAATAGAAAAATGAGATGTGAGGAAGTAGAGACAAGGGCAGATGTCCTTTTTGAGCTTGGAACTTCCCTGGTGGCTCAGACAGTAAAGCGTCTGTCTACAATGCGGGAGACCCAGGTTTGATCCCTGGGTTGGGAAGATCCCCTGGAGAAGGAAATGGCAATCCACTCCAGGACTATTGACTGGAAAATCCCATGGACAGAGGAGCCTGGTAGGCTACAGTCCATGGGGTCGCAAAGAGTCGGACATGACTGAGAGACTTCACTTTAAAATGCAAGAGAAGAGAGATAACTAAATAGGGTGCAAGAGAGAGTTTTTTTATTCCTTCACAATATAAAATATGAAGGAGTTTAATAATATTTGTGGATTTCAAAAGGGCTCCCCAGGTGGCTCAGTGGTAAAGAATCCACCTGTCAATGCAGGAGATATGGTTTCGATTCCTGGATCAGAAATATCTCCTGCAGAAGGAAATGGCAAGTCACTCCTGTATTCTTGCCTAGGAAATCCCATGGACAGAGGAGCCTGGCAGGCTACATAGTCCAAGAGGTCTCAGAAGAGTCAGGCATGACTTAGTGACTAAACAACAACAACATAGATTTCAAAGGAGACGAAATAAGAAGAGAAAGAGAATCTAATAAAACATGATCTTTGCCCTAGGAAAGAGAAGAATAAAGGCATGGTTGAAAAGTTAGCCTTAAACAAGAAGAAAAGTATTTTTTCCTCTAAAATTAGAGGAAGGCAGATTGAGGGAGGTGGAGGGTTCATTGATGACAGCCATAAGAAGGTCAGGATGTTGAGGCAGTCCACACAGCACAATGACCTTAATTTTCTCTCTTCAGTAGAGGCATGCATGGGTTCTGAGAGAGAGAATAGAGAAGATGGGAGCAATAGACTGAGTAGGGAAGCAGAAGTTTAGGGATGGGAGAAAGCTGGATCAGTTGAGTTCAATTCACTCACTCAGTCGTGTCCAACTCTTTGCGACCACATGGACTGCAGCACGCCAGGCTTCCCTGTCCATCAACAACTCCCGCAGCTTACTCAAACTCATGCCCATTGAATCGGTGATGCCATCCAACCATCTCATCCTCTGTTGTCCCCTTCTCCTCCTGCCTTCAATCTTTCCCAGCATTAGGGTCTTTTCCAATGAGTCAGTTCTTCGCATCAGGTGGCCAAAGTGTTGGAGTTTCAGCTTCAGCATCAGTCCTTCCAATGAATATTCAGGACTGATTTCCTTTAGGATGGACTGGTTGGATCCCCTTGATGTCCAAGGGACTCTCAAGAGTCTTCTCCCACACCATAGTTCAAAAGCATCAATTCTTTGCCACTCAGCTTTCTTTATAGTCCAACTCTCACATCCATACATGACTACTGGAAAAACCACAGCTTTGACTAGATGGACCTTTGTTGGCAAAGTAATGTCTTTGCTTTTTAATATGCTCTCTAGGTTGGTCATAGCTTTTCTTCCAAGGAGCGTCTTTTAATTTCATAGCAGTAGTCACCATATGCAGTGATTTGGGAGCCCCCCAAAATAAACTGTCACTATTTCCATTGTTTCCCCATCTATTTGCCATGAAGTGATGGGACCAGATGCCATGATCTTCGTTTTCTGAATGTTGACTTTTAAGCCAACTTTTTCACTCTCCTCTTTTACTTTCAGCAAGATGCTCTTTAGTTCTTGTTCACTTTCTGCTGTAAGGGTGGTGTCATCTGCATATCTGAGGTTATTGATATTTCTCCCAGCAATCTTGATTCCAGCTTGTGCTTCATCCAGTCCAGCATTTCTCATGATGTACTACGCATATAAGTTAAATAAGCAGGGTGAAAACCTTGACGTACTCCTTTCCCGATTTGGAACCAGTCTGTTGTTCCATGTCCAGTTCTAACTTGTTTCTTGACCTGCATACAGATTTCTCAGGAGGCAGGTAAGATGGTCTGGTAGTCCCATCTCTTTCAGAATTTTCCAGTTTGTTGTGATCCACACAAAGGCTTTGGCATAGTCAGTTAAGCAGAAGTAGATGTTTTTCTGGAACTCTTTTGCTTTTTTGATGATGCAACAGATGTTGGCAATTTGATCTCTGGTTCCTCTGCCTTTTCTAAATCCAGTTTGAACGTCTGGAAGTAAGTGCACGGTTCATGTACTGTTGAAGCCTGGCTTGGAGAATTTTGAGCATTATTTTGTTAGTGTGTGAGATGAGTGCAATTGTGCGGTAGTTTGAACATTCTTTGCCATTACCTTTCTTTGGGATTGGTATGAAAACTGACCTTTTCCAGTCCTGTGGCCATTGCTGAGTTTTCCAAATTTGCTGGCATATTGAGTGCAGCACTTTCACAGCATCATCTTTTAGGATTTGAAATAGCTCAACTGGAATTCCATCACCTCCACTAGCTTTGTTTGTAGTGATGCTTCCTAAGGCGTACTTGACTTCACATTCCAGGATCTCTGACTCTAGGTGAGTGATCACACCATCATGATTATCTGGGTCATTAAGATCTTTTTGTATAGTTCTTCTAAGTATTCTTGTCACCTCTTCTTAATATCTTCTGCTTCTGTTAGGTCCATACCATTTCTGTCCTTTATTGTGCCCATCTTTGCATGAAATGTTCCCTTGGTATCTCCAATTTTCTTTAAGAGATCTCTAGTCTTTCTAATGGAGAAAGCAATGGCACCCCACTCCAGTACTCTTGCCTGGAAAATCCCATGGACAGAGGAGCCTGGTAGGCTGTAGTCCATGGGGTCGCTAAGAGTCAGACACGACTGAGCGACTTCACTTTCACTTTTCACTTTCATGCATCGGAGAAGGAAATCGAAGTCCACTCCACTGTTCTTGCCTGGAGAATCCCAGGGACGGCGGAGCCTGGGCTGCGGTCTATGGGGTCGCACAGAGTCAGACACGACTGAAGCGACTTAGCAGCAGCAGCATTCTTTCCCATTCTATTGTTTTCTTCTATTTCTTTGCACTGAGAAGGATAGCAGAGTATAATAAAGCTGGATAGCAAAGTATAAAAGGATTGCCAAGTAGCTGAGTTACAAAAATAATTGCTACTCACCATCTTGCTCTGTATTTTAGAATTGTAAGAGTTAGCCTCATTGGAAAAGACCCTGATGCTAGGAAAGATTGAAGGCAAAATGAGAAGAGGGCAGTGGAAGGTGAGATGGTTAGATAGCGTCACTAATTCAGTGGACATGAGTTTGAGCAAACTCTGAGAGGACAGAGGACAGAGGAGCCTGGTGTGCTGCAGTTCATAAGGTCACAAAAGAGACATGATTTAGTGACTGAACAACAAGAGTCAGAGAGGAGGTGTCCAAGCCAAACACTTTGAGTTCCCTTTCCATGCTGCCAGGATGATCAGGGTCAGCTTTGAATGGGAAAGCCAGAAGTAGAGAGAGAATATGTTGGATCTCCTTGTGCCTAACAGGTCTTTACTGAATATGAAGTTCCCACTTCCCCACAAGTGACTCTCCCACCCTAAGATCAAGTTGCTAAGGGTGTCCAGGCAATGTACCGAGCTGCCTGAATCACAAGCGCTGTGGAATTGCTTCAAAAACGTGCTGCACAGGTGGTGACAGAGCCAAGGAAGTGAGAACATGTTTAATAACTTGTTTACAGGGCTTTTTGTTGTTACGTGTCATTTTCTCTCACAAGATATGATTTATGCAAAGCACTGCCAAATATGTTTAGCAACATGCCCTGTTTCCAGGGAAATCTACTATACTGTATTCAAAGCTGTAAATGCAAAAACGTGCATTTTTTTTTCAGATGAAGAAACTGAGGCACAGAGTGGGTGAGTAAGGTCAAAGAGCTAGTAAGCAGTGGCATTGAGAATCAATGTGGTGGTGTGACTTGGTCCAAATCATGAACTCTATTACCGTTTCACCTGAAGTATATACACATATTTTGTACATTCAAGCATCCACTCAGTTATTACATATTGAAGAGTTGTATACTTGGAGAGAGGAAGGGAGGAGACAAAGAGGACGGGAGAAGAGAAAGTGTCTCAAGTCCACCATAGACAAAGAGCTGGTAGAGCCCTAGCATCCATCTGAGAACAAGCTGATAACACAATATAAACCAAATGCACAGCAAATGGAGCCTTCTTTGAGGCTCCCTTGTAAAAACTGTGACCCAGCCTCTGCTTATGTATCTCAAATTGCTACTGCTAAGTCGCTTTAGTCGAGTCCGATTCTGTGTGACTCATAGATGGCAGCCCACCAGGCTCCCCTGTCCCTGGGATTCTCCATGCAAGAACACTGGAGTGGGTTGCCATTTCCTTCTCCAATGCATGAAAGTGAAAAGTGACAGTGAAGTCGCACAGTCGTGTCCGACTGTTAGTGACCCCATGGACTGCAGCCCACCAGGCTCCTCTGTCCATGGGATTTTCCAGGCACGAGTACTGGAGTGGGGTGCCATTGTCTTCTCTGATGTATCTTAAAACATACAGCTAAAAGCAAAACTAAGTTCTTCTTCAAACTATAATTCTTCTGTTGGAAATTCTGTTAGCTAGAACGGCACTGTCCGATAGAAATAAAATGCAAACCTTACAAGTAATTTTTAGTTCTCCAGTAGCCATGTGTTTTTAAAATAGGTGAAATATTTATAATAATACATTAATTTAGCCCAGTATACCTGAAAGTCATTTTAACATTTGATCAATATAAAAATTACTGAGGAGATATTTTACATTCCATTTCTCACACTAAGTCTCCAAAATATGGTACGTAATTTGTACTTCCAGCAAATCTCAATTTGGACGAGTCATGAATTTCAAGTGCTCGACAGTCACATGTGGCCAGTGGCGATGATATTGAACAGTAAAGAGCTGCAAGTTACTTATTGGGAGGCAAACTTGGCCTTCGAATATTCCATTCATAAATTCTGGTTATACTCCATGGAGTGAGAGAGTACAACTCACCCCTTTCAGAGGCCTTAGCCTCTTTCGTATTACGGCTACAGAGTATAGATCTCGAATTGAAGCAGCTTGCCCAAGGTCATCCACTGAGTGGTAGGAAACCCAGGATGAGCACTCAGATGTTCTAACTCCCAGGGCTGTGCTCTTTGGAAAACACCATGCCGTTAATACTTTCTCTCACATGGCAGACTTCACATGTTTTACAACGTTTGGAAATACCCTTGGACTTCTGTTCTCAAGGAAACCTCTTGTAGTTGACCTCCATATGTGCCTCTCAGACCTGCGCCTTGACTAATAGGGTATTTTGCATATTGTAAGCACTATAAAAATGGGTTTTAATCATTTGTGCATTGTACAAGCAGTACATATAGAAATTATTATTCAACTGCCATTATGTAGTTACTCAAACATTGTCACATGTACAGCATGTAAAAAGCACTGGGTCAGATGATCATAAAGGAAAAATGAAACTTGAGATGACCTAATTCGCCCTCATGACATCTGATAATCACTGGATTATTTTCTAGTGTTCTTGAATTCCATGCTACAGAATATGGTATAGTCTTTTTCTGGGAATCAGTGTTAAACACACTGGTCTTCATTACCCAGAATGTATCCCTCTGTAGAGTTAAGGCAATCTTTTCTCATTTCTATGTGACAGAACTTTCCCCCATTTCCCCTAATTTGGCACAGATTACTGCGAATGATTCTGAGACCTCATTTTCAAGTTCCTTCATCACTCTGAAAATTAATTTGTTTGGAGCTTTGTTTTAGGTGAATGTCCTCTTACTTGCCTATTCCCAATCAAAGCTCTTATGTCAGTGATCCTCAAAGTGTGGCCTCCAGCCCCCTGCAGAATATTGAGATCCTTTCAGCAAAGCAAATGAATATATTTCCTGTCAGTAATAAATTTCAAGCTTTTGAATAACAATTAATATTTTTAAAAACTTGCATCTGCCACCATTAACTTGACAGCTTTCCAATATTTAAAGACTTTTCTGATGAGCCCAGAGTGATATTAGCAACCATGACTTTTTTTTTTTAACATTGTGTAAGGAAATGTGTCAACATTTGGAAGATCTACACAACTCAATGAACCAATATTTTCCAAATAATCCATGTATGATGTTACAAAATCATGCATGGATAAAAGATCCATTCAAGGAACAGGATGAATCAATGTGTTTGCATTAATATACAATACAAAAAGTTCACTGAAGGTTTCCAATTCCACATTGTGCCTAACTTTAAGGAAATTACAACTTGGTGGGTTGGTAGTGCCAAATAAAAACATCTACCCTGGTAGCCCAGACAGTAAAGAATCTACCTGCAATGCAGGAGACCCAGGTTCAATCCTTGGGTTGGGAAGATCCCCTGGAAAAGAGCATGGCAACCCACTCCAGTATTCTTGCCTGTAGAATTCCACGGATAGAGGAGCTTGACAGGCTACAATCTGTGGGGTCACAAGGAGTCAGACATGACCGAGTAACTTTCACTTCACTTAACTCCACTTAACAATTATCTGAAAAGGCTGTTAACATACTTCTTTTCCTAACTACATACTTATGTGAGGCCATATTTTCCTCACATATTACCACCAAAAACCATACCATAATAGATCAAATGCAAAAGCATGTATGAAAGTCCAACTCATTCTATTAAGGCAAGTAAAAAAAGATATGAAAAAATGTTTTTTTAAGCTATCCTTGTATATTTTTAAGATTAGTTGTTTGTCAGTTGCTTCATTTGCTATTATTTTCTCCCATTCTGAAGGCTGTCTTTTCACCTTGCTTATAGTTTCCTTTGATGAAACTGCAGCCTATTATACAGAGTAAAGTAAGCCAGAAAGAAAAACACCAATACAATATACTAATGCATATATATGGAATTTAGAAAGATGGTAACAATAACCCTGTGTACGAGACAGCAAAAGAGACACTGATGTATAGAACAAACAGTCTTTTGGACTCTGTGGGAGAGGGAGAGGGTGGGATGATTTGGGAGAATGGCATTGAAACATGTATAATATCATATATGAAACGAGTCGCCAGTCCAGGTTCAATGCACGATACTGGGTGCTTGGGGCTGGTGCACTTGGTCGATCCAGAGGGATGGTATGGGGAGGGAGGAGGGAGGACGGTTCAGGATGGGGAACACATGTATATCTGTGGTGGATTCATGTTGATATATGGCAAAACCAATACAATATTGTAAAGTTAAAAAAAATATTTTTTTAAGTCTGCAAAAACAAAACAAAAAAATAAAAGCTACCCTTATCACTAAATTTCTGTTTTGGAAAGCATATCATCTTCATCAAAAATGTTATCTTAATATGTAATGAGTTTATTTATTGTTACTTTTTAAATTAGTAAACATATATTAGGTAATAAGGCTTGAGTTTTAATTCCCTTTTTTTTTTTAGCTATAAAGCATCTTTCTTTTTGGGCTTCCCTGATGGGTCAGTGGTAAAGAACCTACTGCCTGCCATTGCAGGAAATGCAGGTTTGATCTTAGGGTCAGGAAGATCCCCTGGAGAAGGAAACGGCAACCCACTCGAGTATTCTTAGCTGGGAAATTCCATGGACAAAGGAGCCTGGCGAGCTACAGTCCATGGGACCACAGAAGTGTCAGGCACCGCTTAGGGACTAAACAGCAATGAACTACACGTGTAGACCTGACCCTCATACCTCGTCTAAAGAGGCCTCCCTGGTTCTACTCAGTCTTATCTCCTGTCTGTTTCAATCAGAATATTTGGCTTGGTTCTGTAATTACGTCATTTACTTCTTTTTTCTTTTTAAGTTATTCACATATTTTTCTCTTTTTTTTATTGTAACTATCATTTTTTATTTATTTTTTTATTTTAATTTTATTTAACTTTACAATATTGTATTGGTTTTGCCATATATCAAAATGAATCTGCCACAGGTATACATGTGTTCCCCATCCTGAACCCTCCTCCCTCCTCCCTCCCCGCACCATCCCTCTGGGTCGACCCAGTGCACCAGCCCCAAGCATCTAGTATCGTGCATTGAACCTGGACTGGCGACTGGTTTCATACATGATATTATACATGTTTCAATGCCATTCTCCCAAATCATCCCACCCTCTCCCTCTCCCACAGAGTCCAAAAGACTGTTCTATCCATCAGTGTCTCTTTTGCTGTCTCGTACACAGGGTTATTGTTACCATCTTTCTAAATTCCATATATATGCGTTAGTATATTGTATTGGTGTTTTTCTTTCTGGCTTACTTCACTCTGTATAATAGGCTCCAGTTTCATCCACCTCATTAGAACTGATTCAAATGTATTCTTTTTAATGGCTGAGTAATACTCCATTGTGTATATGTGCCACAGCTTTCTTATCCATTCATCTGCTGATGGACATCTAGGTTGCTTCCATGTCCTGGCTATTATAAACAGTGCTGCGATGAATATTGGGGTACACGTGTCTCTTTCAATTCTGGTTTCCTCAGTGTGTATGCCCAGCAGTGGGATTGCTGGATCATAAGGCAGTTCTATTTCCAGTTTTTTAAGGAATCTCCACACTGTTCTCCATAGTGGCTGTACTAGTTTGCATTCCCACCAACAGTGTAAGAGGGTTCCCTTTTCTCCACCCCTTCTCCAGCATTTATTGCTTGTAGACTTTTAGATCGTAGCCATTCTGACTGGCGTGACTTCTTTACCGTCTACTATCTTTACCGTCTACTAGCTTTCTCCATCCGGAGAAGGCAATGGCACCTCACTCCAGTACTCTTGCCTGGAAAATCCCATGGATGGAGGAGCCTTGTAGGTTGCAGTCCATGGGGTCCCGAAGAGTCGGACACTTACTGAGCGACTTCACTTTCACTTTTCACTTTCATGCATTGGAGGAGGAAATGGCAACCCACTCCAGTGCTCTTGCCTGGAGAATCCCAGGGACAGCACAGCCTGGTGGGCTGCCGTCTGTGGGGTCGCAGAGAGTCAGACATGACTGAAGCGACTTAGCAGCAGCAGCATGTGGCTCAGTTGTAAAGTCTACCTGACAGTTTAGGAGATGGGTTCAATCCCTGGGTGGGGAAGATCCCCTGGAGAAGGAAATGGCAACCCACTCCAGTATTCATGCCTGGAGAATCCCATAGACAGAAGAGCTTGGTAGGCTACACAGTCCATGGGGTCACAAGAGAGTCAGACATGCTTAGTGACTAAACAACAATATTGACCCACAGCACTATGTTAATTCCAGACCCTGGAATGCTTCACAAATTTGCAGAAGCCATGCTAATCTCTGTATGATTCCACTTTTAATATATGTAATGCCAAAACTAGTACTGAATTTTAGTTTCTCATATGGTAAATATCAATAGGTAAAGCACACAAACAAAAGCTCTTTGAGATCCTCCATAAATGTTAAGAGTATAAAGGAATTCTGAAACCAAACACTTGAAATGTGCTCCTTACACCACTGTTCTACCCATTCCAGATTGAAGACCATGTTCTCTTAAAGAAATTAAAGGTTTCCTCAAGTTGTTACAGGAAGTAGTATGTATAACATGATAATTAATGGCCTCGGGTCAGCAATCAAATTGACCTGGATTTAAGTCCTGGTTCTACTACTTACTAATTTTGCTATGTTCAACAAGTTTTTGAACTTTTCTGTACCTCAATTTCTCATGTATCAGATGGATATAATCGTACTTCCTACCTTATGAGAATTAAATGGCAAAACTTGTTGCACTTTTTAATCCAGAATAATCATTGTCATCACAGAGTTTTATACTAACAGTTGAAAGTAATATGGTGCTACTGTAATAATGGGAGGTATTCTAAAGCCTTGAAATTCTCTTCCTTCATCAGGAAGTCATTTTCCCAAATGAGTGCAATACCAGTTCAGTTTTTCTCCAAACCAACCTAGAAACTTGTTAAGATTTCTGGGTGCTAGAAACTTTAAACATCAAATCTTTTCTGTTGGAAAACTGAAAAGCATGTGTCATGCCTACATGATTGGTCAGTTTTCTGAGGATGTCTCTGTAATAACATCCATATCTAGGAAAAGGCCCAATTACAAAGGTTAAATCAAAGAGTTAACATGAGCAGGTGACAAAGTGATAACCCAGTACTGACTCTGAGAATGAACTTAACCATTATGTATCTGGTGACGACTCTCCCATGTTTCAAAACCGCTTTTATTGTGCATATACAAGACAATAGACCTAATCAGAATACTATTTTTTGTCAATGCCACTTTGGATACTGTAAGTCACAGAGCATTTGAAACGGGTTTTTACATATTGCACGCATGCTTAGTCACTCAGTCACATCTGACTCTTTGAGACCACCTGGACTTTAGCCCACCAGGCTCCTCTGCCCACGGAGTTCTCCTGGCAAGAATACTGGAATGGATAGCCATTCTCTTCTCCAGGGGATCTTTCTGACCCAGGGATCGAACTCCGGTCTCTTGCATTGCATGTGAATTCTTTAAAGTCTGAGCCACCAGAGGAACCATTTACATATTAAACCTGCATAAAACACTGTAATATACAATTGACATAATCATGTTTGGACCTATGATAATGCTAATTTTTCACTCAGTGTTGTTGACAAACAGCAGGAACTTTATATATAGCTGAGGGAGTCCCATGAATGTTCTTGGTTTAATATCTTATTAAGGTACTTGTAGCTAATTGCAATCAGATATATTTTGCTTTTCAAGCTCTCATCCACCTTTAAGGCTTTAAAGTCAGCATGAAAATCAGATATTTATTAATTTACCTTCAAGTTTGCTGACTCCTATCACTTCCATTTTTCTGTTGTCCATGTAGTGGTTTTTATTTTTAATATCAGATGGTATACTTTTTGTTGTAAGATTTCTATGTGATTCTCTTCATAATTTCTCTGCTGAGAACTTTTTCCATTCAGTTCAAGTGTGTTTATCTCTTGAAGTATAATAGTTGCATTTACATCTGATAATTCTAACATCTGGGTTATCTGGAGGCTGGCTTCTCGACATTTTTTTCTTTAGAAAAAGTATTCTTGGGTCTTCCTGGTTATGTAAAGTTGGATATTGGCTTATACCACCTCTGATCTTGTTGGAACTCGGGTGGATGGGAAAACATTTTGTTTGATTGTTTAGTTAAGCAATCAACCCAATAAGGCTCAGACTGCAAATTCTGTCTCACTTTTTGTGAGGGGGGGCTCCGATCTCAGTTTCATTTGTGAAGGCTGCTATGATGCCTCAGGTCTGTCCTATGCATGCCAGCTCAGTAGTGAGCCCAGGACATGTGGAATGTCACCCAAAGAATTAGAAGGTTTTCCAACTCTGGATTTTCCTCAGGATATCTTCAAGATTTCCCCACTCTCCCCAACCCCATGCTCTCTGACTCAGATGAAACTCTTTTTTCTGGTTCCTCTGGCCAGAAAGCTGGATGTCTCCAACCATGTACAGCTCCACCCTTAAGGCCGAGCTGTAAGAGAAAAGAGAAATCATGGGAAATCCTCATACAAGTTGCTTTTCCAAGTTTTGACACTCCTTCACAGTCTGCTTGCTTTTGTTTACTTTTCAGGGTTCTTAGGTACTATACTTGATTTTCACATTTGCTTCAGAGGTTGTCATTAGCAAGAATTGAGTGCTTTTGGTAAACCTTGACTGGATCTGTGAGTTCCCTGCCTACTTCTCCAAATGCTCTCTTCCACCAGTCTCCACTGTCATTTACTCTACACCAGCCTTTTTCTTCTTACAGGTTCCTAAATGACCAAGTTTGCACCTACAAGCCATGGAGCTTGCTCTTCCCTCTACCTAAAATCTGTTTCCCCGCTCTTAAATAAACACTCTATGACCTTTTCTGACTTCTGTGCGTGCTTAGTTGTTAAGTTGTGCCCAACTCTTAGCGACTCACGGACTGTACCCTGCCAGGTTCCTCTGTCCATGGGGATTCTCTAGGCAAGAATACTGGAGTGGATTGCCATGCCCTCCTCCCGGGGATCTTCCCAACCCAGGGATCAAACCCAGGTCTGCAGGCGGATTCTTTACTGTCTGAGGCACCAGGGAAGCTTTCTGACTTCTACACTACCATAATGCCAACTGGACATGGAAAGCATGCAACATGTCCTTGTTGGATGGCTAGCTGTTCTGCTAAACTGATAACCAGTTACTTTGAACAGTCCAGGTATTCTGGTCCAAGCAAAAATAAAATGTGAGTGTAGTTGATCAATTTAATAATAAACTAGTAAACAGAAAGAGCTCTCATTCTGCATCTCGATATGAAAATGTGTGTCAACAGCTTACTATCATACCTGTCAAGAAGTTTGCAAGATAATATTTTCCTCTTTTATGGCTCAAACAATTAAGGATTTCTCTTTGTAATTCATTTTGCATGACATACCCTGAGCTTAAGCTTGCTTTTCTCCCGTCAGTAATAAACAATATAGGCATGACTTCATTATCCGCTAGTTGTTGAGGCTGTTTTGTTTGCTTTGTAAATTCGATTCTGTTTAACAGGTAGGAGACAACCCTGTTAAAATCTAGATCTACTTACTAGTTGTCAGATGGGAAATGTAAGGACTCTGAACTTCAGTTTTTGTGCAGAAAACGATATACAACTATCTACCCTGAAGGGTAGGTAAAGTGCGTGAAATATCTACCACAGCGTCTGGCACATACTGCAGACTCAAAAGAACATTTTTTATTTTCCCACCCCTCCACCAGCCCCCAGTACTAAAAGTCAGTTTGAGCTCTCCCATGCGCTACTTCCTGCTTTCCCTTCTTCTCTTACTTCAGCTTCCTCTCTCTGTGTTTCTTTTATTTCAGTCTCTAGGTACCAGACGTATCATCACAGAATTCCCATGAATTTTAAATATGTGCCTTCAGGTTTTCTGATGTAGAACTGTGTTTGATTTTCCTGAAAAAGATTCAAGTTGCTTGAGGTTTTCAAGGACCTCCTAGTCAAGAATTTACCTCAATAAATCGTGTTCATAGTGATAATTTTGTTTTAATCTTATTGGATTTTTTATAGAAACAATGGCTTCAGTCTTCTCCAAGGACAGCTAAAACACATTAAGTATCTGCTGGGTCTGGCAAAAGGGAAATTTTACCTTATATGCACCTACTATTTTATAAAAAGACTAAGATTTATTTTCTCCTTCAAATACTCATTAATATACAGTACTAATAATCATAACAAACCCATGCATTATTCATATGAATTGTGATAGCTGTACACAGTAAACAATTAGCCAACTAATTACTTAAAGAACACTTGCGGTTCCCTTGTTGAATATAACCATGCAAAATGTTTTCCCACCAAATATACTTTCATGGAAATATTGAATAAAACTGGAAAGTTTGATGATTTTCATATCCATAAAATTTAAATACATTTATCTTCCTTACAGATAAGAATTAGAAAACTAGGAAATCTTTAATTTCAAAAATATGATAATAAAAAAGGAAAGCATGAGTTTCACAGTATCTATAGGTCATATTTTTGCCTTTGCATACTGTTCACTGACTACGCTAAAGCCTTTGACTGTGTGGATCACAACAAACTGTGGAAAATTCTTCAAGAGATGAAAATACCAGATCACCTTACCTGCCTTCTGAGAAATCTGTATGCAGGTCATGGAGCAACAGTTAGAATCGGACATGGAACAACAGACTGATTCCAAATTGGGACAGGAATACATCAAGGCTATATACTGTCACCTTGGTTATCTAACTTATATGCAGAGCACATCATGTGATATGCCAGGCTGGATGAAGCACAAGCTGGGATCAAGATTGCTGGAAGAAATATCAATAACCTCAGATATGCAGATGACACCACCCTTAAGGCAGAAAGCGAAGAGGAACTAGAGAGCCTCTTGATGAAAGTGAAAGAGAGTGAAAAGGCTTAGCTTAAAACTCAACATTCAAAAAACTAAGATCATGGCATCTGGTCCCATCACTTCATGGCAAATAGATGGGGAAACAGTGACAGACTTTATTTTCTTGGGCTCCAAAATCACTGCAGCCATGAAATTAAAAGACACTTGCTCATTGGAAGAAAAGTCATGACAAACCTAGACAGTATATTAAAAAGCAGGGACATGCCAACAAAGGTTTGCCTAGTCAAAACTATGGTTTTTCCCGTAGTCCTGTATGGATGTGAGAGTTTGACCATAAAGTTGAGCACCGAGGAATTGATGCTTTTGAATTGTGGTGTTGGAGAAGACTCTTGAGAGTCCATTGGACTGCAAGGAAATCAAACCAGTCAATCCTAACGGAAATCAGTCCTGAATATTCATTGGAAGGACTGATGCTGAAGCTGAAGCTCTAATACCTTTGGCCATCTGATGCAAAGAACTGACTCACTGGAAAAGATTGTGAAACTCATGTGAAACTCATGCGAAAGGTTGAAGGCAGGAGGAGAAGGGGACCGCAGAGGATGAGATGGTTGGACGGCATCACTGACGCAATGGATGAGTTAGAGCAAGCTCCAGGAGCTGGTGATGGACTGGGAAGCCTGGTGTGCTACAGTCACAAAGAGTCGGACACAACAGAGTGACTGAACTGATAGATCATGTTTACCTGGAAAATATTAAATAGAAAAATATGACTAGCTATATTTTTCCCAAGTCTCAATTATTTCAAGAATAAACACTATGGTAAAAGCGTAGCTTATTTCCTTGAAAATTAGGTTGGAGACTTATTTATCAAAGCTTAAAGGAGCAAGTCACAAAAATATTCCAATGAGAGGTTCAGGAGATATTCCCAGTAAGTTTAACCGTTCAGCCAAGACCAATGGATATATGCAATATGGTTTTCTAAACTGACTTGGCAGTTTGCATGTTAGGGAAGCCCATTCAGATACCTTAAATTCTTTCTAAAGTAAAATGCAGTAGGAAAAAATAGCCGTGGACTCAGAATAAAAACAAAAAGCAAGACTGTCAAGGAAATCTTTTAAACCACTTAAAATCCTATTTTTAAAAAAGCTAATAGATAACATTTTCTTTCAAAATTTTATGTCCAGTTATACATAACTGCCTTGCTAGGAAAAGAAACTGGTCACTAGCAAATACCAGTTAAACAATGTCCTAATAAATAGTTGCAAATTTCTATTGTATTGACTTAAATGTACTATTTCCCTTTAATCACAAAGTTAAACTTCTTGTTTCTTGAATGGAGTAAGAGAAGAGTGTGTGTGTGTTGGGGGGAGGTCCCTCTTTGTGAAAAGACGTTTCTTTCACTATTATACAGTTCCTCAGGCTTTTGCTTATGAGTTAAGAATATAAAGCACTAGGCCATAAATTTCACTTTTCTTGAGTAACTCAAAATTTACAACTTGTTTCCTATTAATAAATTGTAACTGACATTTCCTTTCAGCTTTACAGAAGTGTTTAAGGCCATAACAGAACTTTAACGACTACTGAAAAGTGGTATCAAATATTGCCAAAATACAAACACACACATTTAGTAAGACTGCAAATTTAAAAATGAACACAACTCTGACAAAGAAGAGAAACAGATTATTTATACAGATTTTGCCAAACCAATTTAGAAAATAACATACCTTAGAACATTGTAACTATTTTGAGTAGTAGTCTTAAAAATTCTCCCTAGATATACCAATGTGAGCACCTGCATCCTCAGTAATGTCCGGCTCTTCATGACCCCATGGACTGTAGCCCATCACGCCCCTCTGTCCATGGGATTTTCCAGGCAAAAATACTGGAGTGGGTCGCCATTTGCTTCTCCAGGGGATCTTCCCAACCCAGGGATGGAACCCGTGTCTCCTATGTCTCCTGCATTGCAAGTGAATTCTTTACTGCTTGGGCAAGTCTCAGATATACCAACAGTAACCCTGAAAACTCAGAAATCAATAGTTGTAAAAGGCAAGAACAAAATTTTATACAGGATGAGTGCATCTTGCTAATTAAAAGGATGAAAAATTCTAACCACTGTTTCAGGGGAGGCCTATCTGGACTTCTCAGTGCAATCTCTGTTTCTGTGTACCTGGTTCTTCCTTACCCTGTTCACATTCCCCACCCCTCCCCCACACAGCATTTATTAACTTATAAATGGTGTGGTGCTCATTCCTTATCTACTGATATTATCCTTTACTAGAATGTAAGATCTATGAGGACAGGGATCTATTGTTCACTCATTTGTATCCCACATATCTAGATCAGTACCTGATACATATCAAATGCTCTATAACAACTGAGTGACTTACAATTTAGTTTCTTTATTGCATCATGTTGTTTTGTTGCCATTTTGCTTTTTTTTTTTTTCTCAGTTTGCTTTGTTCTTAACTTCCTCTTCTTTGCTCAACAAAGCCTTCCCGGTTTTGTTGTTGTTCAGTCGCTACGTCCTATCCGACTCTTTGCAACCCCATGGACTACAGCACGCGAGGCTCTCACGTCCTTCATTCACTGTCTCCCAGTTTGCTCAAATTCATGTCCATGAAGTCGGTGATGCTATCTAACCATCTCATCCTCTGCTGCCCGCTTCTCTTTTTTACTTCAATCTTTCCCAGCATCAGGGTCTTGTCCTTCCAAAGCATAAGCTAGAATACAATTAATGATGCAATGTAACAAATTGTCCCCAAATCTCAGTGTAAGGTAATCTTAACCGCTTGCTCATGCTAATACCTAACATTCAATACAGGGGGAGGATTTGAGGAAGTTTTGCTCCATACAGTCACTCAAGAGACAGGCAGACAGAGCTGCACCATCTGGAACACATCATGTCCTTGGTCACTGTAGTAGAGAAGCCTCAGGATTGTACAAGGGATTTTATTTTCATTGCTTTTCCTTGGAAGCGTCATACCACTTTTCACTGCTAACTCACTGGAATAGTCAGAACAGCCCCTTCTAACTTAACGGGGGTGGAAATTCAGAGGAGCATATGGAAGGTGTGGTAATCATCATGGTGTCACATATCAATATTATAACTATTTTAATAAAGTCTATTTTCTCTATTAGAATGGAAACTCCTGAAGGGCCAGAGGATGTTGGTTGGATCTCTAATATAATCCAAACATCTACGGACTTGACAAACACTTGTTGAATAAAAAGTTTAAAACCAAGTATTAAAAATAATTAACCTTTTTAATTTTTTAAAGAAAACAAATACTGTCCATAAGAAAGCATCTCTGTTTTCATGTCCATCAGTAGCCAAATGGAATTTTGATATAAACATTTCCAACATACCAACTTTGGATAAATGCACAACTCAGAAAATAATTCAATAATGCACGTATCAAGATACTACCAACAAATTCATTAATATCCAAGACTCATTACTGAGTGTCAAAGTCAAGCAAGGTCAAGATTATTTTCATTATGATGAGCTGTAAAATTCCAGTGAAAACTGGTTGCCTGAATTAAACTATTTCATCTCTAAAACTGGAATCTAGCACTCTCAAACACGAAGTTCACCCAGCCACCCAGACCTCACTACACACACACACACACACACACACACACACACACACACACACACACACACACACACACACACACAAATAGAAACTGAAAGAGCATTTGTAAACATGGGATATCACTAAGACAACAGACTAGGCAGAAAAATCCTAAAAGTGTACATGAAAGCTGATAAATGATAAGCTACAGAAAGCCACATTTAACCATTTTAAGAATTTCACAACAGTGAACAGATTTGACAAACTGAAACACTAGAGCCATGACTATGAGCTTTGCTCCACTCCAGAACAAACAAAATCTCTAACCACTTTAAGAACAGATGAGAATCCACATGCAACAAAGGAGATATAAATATTTTTAATTGAAAAAATGAAAAATATAAATCCTTGTTAAACATTTCATTTAAAAATATGCAGCTTTATTTTAAAATGTGGTAATGCTCAAAAATGGCAGTTGACTTCACTCATATATGTAAAAATGTTGGTAAAGTATCAATACATTGGTTTGTAAGTTATGTATTGCCCTCCAGCTAAATTTTTTCCACCAAAATTCTTAACTGTCAGGAAAAGTCTTATGTCCTAAGCCCACCATTATCAAACATGGTTAAGTTCCAGAGCTAAATGCGAACCATTCAAGAAATAGGTTTTGATGTGACAGAAGTCTCATGAGCACAGATATAGAGACAGCTAAGTGATAAACCAGCAGTAACTTTCTTTTTTGCAGGTGTTTAATTCACTCTAAATTGAGCAACTGTTTGGGAATTATAAAGAGTGAAAAGCTCATCCTTCTTTTCCAACTTATAAGGGAAATAGAAAGGTGATGATGAAATTAACTAATAGTGTTTCATACATTCTGTTTAACACATAATCCCAAAATGCAAATGTTTGAAATAGTTTTTGAAGAGAAATATCTACAATCTTAAGCCTGTCTATTCTAAATAAATGTAACTGTCTTATTTACCTAGACATGTATTATTGTGATGCCAACAATATTTAAACATCTATGACTGACCCACTGAATTGGAAAGGGCTCTCCAGTACACACATAATCTGCATCTGCAGCACTAGAAAGAATCCAATCAATGTCCATTTTCTGATGCAATTTAACATTCTACAAATCCATGAGAGAAATACTAAGCTTAAAGGCTTTTAGAGTATGCACAGTACAAATTTCACTATTTAAAGAAAACATATACATGAATATACAAGAAAAAAAACATGATTGTATAGTCACTGAAGTATTAATGGCTATTTCCAGGTGGTGGGATTATGAGTGAAGATTTTTTTATGGGAAACTGTTCTCAACATAGCTAACTTAAAAACCAAAGGGTATTCTCAACCAATGAAACTACTGTCCTTTACTGACTTCACATTACAAACTTTTAAAGCTACCAACATATGTATTTGTCAGAGTGGCTACATATATTCTGATACACTTGGAAGATCTCTTAAAAGATGGAAAAATAGCAAGATCATAAAAGAATATATTTACTCTAAAATTAAAAGCCATTGATAATCATTAGGTTTCCTACAGATACATAATTCCATAGGAAAATCAGTCTCTTTCATCTCATCTTTAGAAGTTTTTAAATGTTTTTCTCTATTATCTTTTTTGCTAGTTTTTTACGTATTTATACCAGTTTGGACTGAATATTTACACTATTTCCATTCACAAACATTCCTGCTTATCAAAACTTACCATCTAGCCATTTAAGACTAAGTTTTAGATCTGTGGCTAATTATCTGGCAAGAATAAAAGAATAAGAAAAGTTTCACATTAGCAGCAAATTAACTAGATTTAAGGGTCTTGATTTGTTGTGAGCCTTTGGAAGCCTGCATATTAAACACCGGTGATTTTTAAATTCTCAATGGAAATGGTGATGGCATTCACTTAACCAAGCTAGCTCAAATTAAGGGTAGTGAGAACATGCAATTAAGAAAAAAAAAAAACAGTAAATTCCTATTTTCCAGACACCACCAAGATCATCTTATAAATCAGAATGATCTTAGACTCCAGGATGGTTTTCATCCATACTTAAGATATCTAAAAAGAAAAAAAATGTGTGTACTCACACACACACACACTTTTCATACTTTATATATTATTCACTTTTTCAAAGTTAGAGAAAATGTAAACTTGAAATAACATTAAATTGTTACATAAATGATCTGCTTTAACATTCGTATAAGCTACACTTTCACTTATTACCTTACTATGCTTTGTGAAAGGATATGCCTTACTTAGTTTTTGCGCTCTTAAAAATATGAGAAATAAGATTAAGTTCAGGAACATGAAGTCTTTAGACTATTGTGGAATATCAATTTTTAAAGAGTATAAGTCACAATGAACAGATGAAGCTTCCCATGTTGATGGCGTATTACAGAATCAAAGAATGGAAAAGCCACAAAATTGAAATCTGAGATATCAAATCCATTCTGGGCAATTACCTTCAGACACCCCACTTAGTAGAATATATATATATATAGATATATGCATGATTTTTCAAAAATCGTGAACATTTTGGGATTAGCGTATTATTTAATATGTGCAATTTAAATTGTGCTTGAAACAATTTACTAAGTATTAGACTAAGATCCTAAAAAAGCTAAATGCCTCTCAAACATGAGTAGATTGGTACTCTACTCCCAAACTGATAAGGGCCCATGTTTTTATGTAACTGCAGGCGTTGAAGGACAGCAGGGGGTTAAAAAAAAACCTTACAAAAAACTTATTAATTACATTTGGCTGCCCATCATTAAAATGTCAATGAACCTAAGCAATTTAAATTATAAATATTCTCATTTAATAAAACACCCACACAATGACAAGAATGAGACTTTAATCAGTTTTAAGTGGAGTTTATAACACTAAGAGATAAAGGGCTGTTAACAAACACAATAACAAATGGACATCTGATTGGTAGGAGGCATTATCCTGTACACATCGTATTTTTTGTGTATCCTCAGTGCATAGCATTTACACACAGAGCCACTGCTGCACAGCACAAGAGTATCTGAAGAGGCTGAATCAGAGTAAGGCTGTTGAACAGACTGAAATTTTTTAGTATATATATTCTATATGAAAACAGATTGAACTTTTGAACTGGCAGGGTAGAAGGCAACTCTGCCAAACACTGCAGTTAAAGCCCCCACTTTAGTGCACAGTTCCACCCCTTCCATCTGCATGCATGACACATTAACAGTATTTAAAGGTAAACGAGGCACTTTGTGGCAACCACAGCCATCGTTATGAACATATTGCACAAATTTTCTAGAACTAAACATTAACTTGTACCCTACTTTTATTTTTTAAAGCTGAAACATTTGATGCTGCCGGTAAACTCCACTCAAGTTTATAACCTGTGCCACAGTGAAAAATGGTGATGCTATTTACTCAACTACCCTTTAATAATAATGGCAGAAAAATGTTCAAGAGGAGCTACAGAGGACTTGGGATGGTACAGGGCCCCAGTTGTAAGCTTTCTTAAAAGTGATGCCTTCAAGTAACTTCAGACAAGTAAGCGGCTGCACATCCAAAAAGTCTAAGAAAACATTCCAGAAACTCAGAGATTTACCTACAGAATGCATTTCAGGCTAATCATGAATACTGTCATAAATAAAGTTTTAATTAGGACTCGGAAACCTTTCAGTCATAGCAATTCTTGTCAAATTCTATGGGCATGGTAACTGAAATAAAGGAGAGTAGTATGTATAATATATATTTATATATATATAATATATATAATGCCATTTTTCCATTTCCAATGACTACACCATAAAATGTAAGCAAGGCTTCTCAAAAACATCGAAACATTCAAAATCAAAACCCTCATTCAGACCTTCACATTCCAAAGGAAAAATAATAACAGTGCAAAAGCCCATTATAATGTCATTATTTATGACCTGGCCCTCCATGTTACATATTGGAACAATACAAGTTATGCTTTAATATACTGTGCCCAAAACTGTAACAAACAACAGTATTAATAACTATCTTCAAAACACAAATAGTTGATTTTCATTTTAGTCAACAGTTTTCAGCTTTTATGAAAGACAAGGTGAGATAAATTTCAATGATAAGGGCTGAGGAATAGGTGTCTCTAACTTTACCAATTTAACTTATGAGCAGTCAATCAATTCTCTACATATCAGTGTTTAAATATAAATGTGTAAATACTAACCGCTTTGTTAAAAAATTTTAAAACCTTATTTTTTGAATGAAACTGACGAGGTATGGAAAACATGTCAAGATTATTTACTAAAGAATATTTTAGATGAAGTTCTGCCTAATCTATTTACCATCAAACTCTATAAATGCTGCTCTAGTAGGTCCTATGCAATCTGTATTTGTAAATTAACTAGGTCAGACCACAGCTAGTGAACAATTTCAGCACCAATAAGTTATTGAAAATGAGATTTTACACCAATAAGAAATAAATTGGCTGGATAGTCAAATGTTTCAAGGTCAAGGTGTAATTTGAAAGATATCAAATTTCTGGGAAAAAAATGATTTTTAATCATATCTTCACATTAACTTTACAATAGTAGTTGTACTCTGCTTAAAATCATATGCAGTCTGGGCATATCAAATATATGATATTTAAGAAGTGAAATTGAAGCCCTAATCCTAACTCTAGCACTATGAAAAATGATTCAACACTGCACATTTAAAAAAATCTATTCTTTCAATAGCAAATTGATAAAAGCATTATGTGGGACAATTTCTACTGAAAAAGTAAATGACTTATTATTTGTGCAGTGTTGAAAATTTACTGCAACTCTAATTTCCTTTTTAACACAAATAACGTCCTTTTAAATATAAACATTATATGTATTCAATATTCAAGTAAAATTCCCTAACAGTTAATGACATTTAAAAAATGTGCAAAACTGCAAAACTCATTGTAATAGAATGTGTAAGGTCAAAAGGGTGGAACGGCTGACATCTATTGGATTGAATAAGTGCATCATAAATTTTTAAAGAAAAAAAAACCGCTTACTGTAGAATCTCAAATTGAAATTTCCTGTGCAGCATTACAAAATATTGTATATTTAATGAGAAAAAAGAAGCTTGTAGGCAGCACATGAAGCATCCACAGCAGGTACACGATTGAAAACTAATAACGTTAAGTGTAAGTTGTTGACTGATGTAGGTACTAATAGCATCTGACTTTTAGCACTGGCCTTGATTACACAGGAGATGGAGCAGTCATTACAACTGAGAAAACATATTTAATAAATCATTGTCGATTTTTATAATGTTTCAAGCCCATTCTTTGTTGATAGCCTCCACATTTGTATGGTTAAGTCATTGTTGCTGTGTTTCTTATCTATGACCACATTACTTTTAAATCCCTTCATTTGTGGATTCTGAAGATGTTGTGGAAGGTTCATTCCTGTACCCCAATACAGATTCACTCCCTCTAGCTGCCTTTTCTAGCACCAATATGCTTAAAAAAAATAAAATGCACAAATAACAAGCAGTGACAGCGGCCAATTCCTCAAACGTCCAGATTAATAACTGTAGCATGCTAAAGAAAGGTGCGTGTAAATAGCTGGAGATGGTATATGGTCCAGAGTCCAGCACACAACAAATGCCTTTCTGAGCATTCCCTCCATTCCCCTAACCCGAATACATGCATTAGAATGTAGCAAAACCTTTTAGAAACTCCTCTTAGCCAACTGCAAACTTATCTGTTGCCACAAGTGCAAAGGGGTAGGATGTGAACCTGTGTATCACAAAGCTCTTTAGCCACTTCAGTTGGTGACAGAACACAAAATGAGAAATTCCTACGTATACACATCAGTCTGTCTCCACTTTTTATAAAACTGGAATAAAATGGGAAAGTGCCATCTTTATTCATCCTAATTGAATTTTAAATGTCCTTTTGACACAAAAAGGTATATACATGACACTACACAATCTTTTTTCAACTGGACAACAAGTGTCAAAACCCTGTGGATGTATAGGGTAAAACAAGATTGGTCAGGAAAAGAGAATTGTTCCTATAACTGGTAATCTGACACAATGTCCTATTGCCATTAAAAAAAAAAAAAAAAGGTCCATTTTCAGTTTATTCAAGTTTGTTTTCATGGTGTTTTATCCCTCTTGATAAAAAAAAAAAATCAGACTTTTGTAATTTGTGTATGCTGATCTTCATCAAAAGGTTCATTCTCTGGATCAGAGTCAGTGGTGTCAGAATATCTATAATGATCAGGTTCATTGTCACTAACATCTGGTGTTACAGAAGTTGAACTGCTAGCCTCTGGATTTGATGACTCCTCTACTGTTTTTGTGAAGTACAGCTTCACCTAGAGAAAGAAGAGAAAGTGTAAATGAAAAATCAATAAATCTGACCACCCTCAAAGATACATATCTTTATCAGATTCATTTTCAAGTACTATGACATATATAATCTTTAAAGAGCCTTTTAAATGACATTCTCAAGATTTCCTACATTTTCTTTCTTGGTATACACTGAAAAGAAACTGGGATGTTAATATACTACGCGTTTTTTTAAATAAGCATAAACTACAGGCATTAATGAAATAATTCTACAAAAGAAATGTACTGATTTCAATAGTCCACATAATATTTTTTCAATCACAAAATTCAACTCACAAAGAGTTGAGTTTCAAAAGAATATTTCACTTACAGCCTGTCTGAAATTCAACGTATTTTCTAATACAGATAACATTAACAATGATGTTTAGGATTCCATTCGCCCTAAAAACTTCACTGAAAGGGAGTAATAAAAAAGTTAATATCATACAGCGCTCTAAACAGTGAACCAACGACCTTTACAAGCAGAGCTGGAATAACTGTCAAAACAACTCTACAAGATAGGTCTTTCTCTTTTAAAAGAGAGAAAGCTATAGTTCAGAAAGGCTAGGACACTTGCTAAAGGCCACGTATCTAGTAGGCAGTGGATGTGGGATTTAAATTAGATCTGACATCCAATTCTTTGATCAGTCTATTGTATCTACAGCCCTGCCCACATGATCCAAGAGTCATTATGCACTCTTCTTTTTCTTACATTCAATAACCACTCCATCAGGAAAGCCTTTTAGTTCCACCTTCAACTAGTGTCCTAGCTTCACTCTTGCCCTCCTCTAGCCTTCATTTTAAAGGAGAGGACAGAGGAAACTTTTAAAGACAAAAATCAGGTTACATCTTTCCTGTGGAGAACACACTCAATGTATTCACACTTGGACTGATGTGTGTGAGTCAAAATGATTTCTTATCTATTGCTCTTCAAATACACTAAGCTCACTCTTGTCTCAGGGTTTCTACATCTGCTCTTTCCTCTTTTCCCAGATATTTTATAGCTCCCTCATTTCACTTAGGCCTCTAATTAAAGTCAATTTCTTGGCGAGGCCTTCTCTAATCATCCCACTAAAAAATACACCAAGGCCACTCTCTCTCCTATCTCTGCTTTATTTTTCCAAAGCACTTACCATTATATGATATTATATGTGTTTACTGATAACTGCAATAGCTTTATTTGTAATAACAAATATAAAACCTCTTGTAACATTAAAACAAAAAAAATAAAATTAGAGTAAGTCACACTTTAAAAGCTAGTAACTGAGGAAAATGTAGACAGAGAAAAGAAAGTAAACAAACTTACAAATTCTACAAGACACTTCAAAACACTTTAAATATAAGATCTGAAGGCACTTATTAGCTCCATTTTCACTTGAAACAGGTAGCCCCTCTTTATTTTTATTACTACTAGCAATATCCTTAAACTTATATGATTAAGTTTGCTACATGTTATAAAAATGGAATGAAGAGAGAATTTTAAAAAAGAAAGGAAGAGGGTGTGGAGAAAGGGAGAGAGAAAAATCAGGTACAATACAGAAGAAGAAATGAGAAGAAGAAAAAAATGGCAAACAACCATTAGGGAATGTTCACAAGTCAGATTTTTAACCTGATTTGAATTCTCATCTATAAATATAAACAAAAGTACACAAATACGTGTGACATAGATAAAAGTAAAATGAATCAAATAATTCCGTAACAAGAGGAGGTAGGCAGAGTTTAAAAAAAAGGAAGAAGAGGAGAGGATGATCAGAGAAGGCCTTTCGGAGCACATGAGATTGAAGCGAAGGTTAGGATGTAAGGAGGACAGCCAAGTGAAGGGCAGGGAAAGGCCAAGGGCTGGAGAGCTATGGGGAGAAGGAAACGAACTGGAAAGACCTGAAGCAACTGAAGAACTGACAAGAGACCATCCTGAATGAACTGCAGGAAGAGAATGTGGCTAGACTAGGTGTAGAAAGTAGTCCCATGCTAAATTATACAGTTTCCTGCAGGTCCCATCAAAAAACCACAGATCTTTAAAAAGTATAAACAAGACTGATACAATCAAGTCATTTTTAAGATCGCTCTAAGGAGTTGAGAACAAAATGGAGAGGGAGAAGGGTAGAAGCAGTGAAAACATTCCATATGAATCATTCCTAAAGGGCTGAGTTCCTTCCCACTTCCTTCTTCACCTATTCTTACTTCATATTCAACTTAAATCCCCTCCCCAACCTATGCCCCGTATTTCACCAAATTGCAAAGAACAGGGTAAGGAAAAGGTAGCCTTTTGACTCTCTGTGCATCCTGGATTTCATTAGAAAGTTTTAGGTTACTGCTACGTGAACAATGCTTATGATTTACTTAGTTTAAAAATTAACCGTCCAAGTCTTTCACCAGCTATATACCTAGAATAAAACAAACACACAGAGCCACTCATCAACTTGTCAATATGTTTTTAACTGACCTTAAAATTTGGAGAAAAGTATCGGTTGGCCTTGTCTTTATTTGCTTTGTCGAGATCATTTTTTGTTAAAGTGAGTACTAGATATTCCTTGTCATTATCTGCACGCTCTATACTGCAAATACTATCAATTTCTTGATCACATAGACTTCCATTTTCTACTTTTTCTGAGGTTTCCTCTGGTCCTGGTATGAAGAATGTGTTTACCCAAAAGTGAAACATTTTGTCCTTTAAAAAAAAAAAAAGCATATTTGAATTTTTTTTTTAAAAACAATGCTAATTTATTCAACATTTGTCCTAGGAAGTGAACACATCATGCCATGTGCTATTTAATATTCCCAACAAAGGTAAACACAAAAACTAATACTGGGCAATCTATGGGTTATCTGTCTACAGCATCTAACTCCCATAGGAAGTTTCCTTTAATTCAAATCTAGACCAAAATGTAGTTCCACAAGTGCTAAAATAAACTTACTTTAATACCTTAAGTAAAGTATCTTTTCTAGTCTAATGTTAGTTTTTTAAAGTGTTGAGTTTATATTATATACTAAAAAAATTCAGAAATGGATTTAATTTCCTCTGTGTTTCAACAAGCTATTACAAAATTTACTTTAACAAAAGCTCCTGAAATGTCAGTACAACTTTCCAATGAAGCACTGAAAGGTGTTACGAACTTCAACTTTTCATTGTTACAAAATGCCCACTTAAAAAAAAAAAAAAAACTTCTTACTAATAACAAGGTCTTGTAAATTAAAACAAAAATCACATCAGAAATTCACTACTTCAAACCTTTCCTGATCAACATAGAAACTGTTCTCTCTTGATTAGTGGAACTGGCCTGTATGCATCATTTGACAATTAATGATGTACAGCCCTGTGACATCTTATCTGGTACCTTAACCTGCCATTTAAACCTTTTATTCTAATTTATCTTCAAGTTTATTTTCCTGGGAAGATGGTAAGAACCTTAAGGAACTTATGTCTTAAATGTTTTTGTATCTTTTAACAGCACCTAGCACAGCAATTTTATAATGTGGTAGAAGTCTTTTTAAAATGTCTTATTAATTTCAATTATTTTAGCAAAGTTACTGAGTTAGTAACTACACACATACTTCACTTAAAGAGTCAGAAGAAAATAAACTAGTAAAATTTAAAACTTTAAAAACTGTGGATTGTGCTAAAGCACTAATTATAGAAAAACTGCTTTGTTTAAAACACACCAAACTCTTACAACATGCAAGGAATATCACATAAAATGGAAATAAATGTAAGGTAATTCAAGATACACAAATTATTATAAATATTTAACTTAACCTTCAATTTTACATGTGTTAATGTAAATTGGAAGAATAAGAATTAGTGCACTCCTAAAAGTATTGAAAATGTGATACAGGTGCTTACTTTTAAAAGCAAAATATAAAATTTTTATGTGTGCTATTCTTACAATGAATAAAAGAAAAAGTTTACCTTAACTGCAAAACATTTATTAATACCTCTTGGATTATTGAAAAATATATTTTCAAAGTTATGGAGATATACTTAACTTTTATTTATATAGTACACATAGGAAATGGGTTTCTGGTGAAAAAAAATCAGTTTTACATCTTGTGATTTTCTAGCTACTTGGATTCTGGATAAAGAAAAATATATTTCTTCTGATAAGCAAAATACAAGTCAAAATTTTTGTAGTAAATGAAGCTTCCTTATTTTCTCTCAACAACAACAATAAAAAGCTAAAATTCAGGAAAAGGAAATCAATCTGACTATGGAGACTGTCTAAAGATTAGTGATACACTACTAGCTGGTATGTTTAGGAGGCAGGAACAATACACACAACCACTGTTTCTGCTCGTTACTATCTAAATATTCTGCACCTTAGGCTCACCTTAAATGTTCACACTCAGTATTTTAAACCAAGACTGTTTTAAAATGAGCTCCTA
This sequence comes from Bos taurus, assembly GCF_002263795.3. Classification (NCBI taxonomy): domain Eukaryota; kingdom Metazoa; phylum Chordata; class Mammalia; order Artiodactyla; family Bovidae; genus Bos; species Bos taurus. The sequence continues at coordinate 9,559,601 of NC_037353.1, read as the reverse complement.
TATTCTCTAAACATAGCTCAGTGAGATGCAAACCTCACTGACTTTCTAAACGTGTATATTTAAATACCACATTTTTTCATTCTTTATTACTTCCTCTTCATATTTATTCCTCGCCTAGCTAAAAATTGAAATACTCAGTAAATCTGAAGAAGCTAAATATAAAATGACCCAGTCTCAACAAACATTAACCAAAATGGGGGAAACAGATTTTATTTTTACAAACAGACCAAAATTTTTTTTCAAACTTGTGCCCCATGCTTACTTCTCGGTTTCATCAATCATCTCTTCTAAAAGGACTGTAACTGATTGAATGGGGTACATATGCAATCTTTAATATTTTTACAGAATTTATCTGCATAACCCAAGTTAAGAAAAATTCATCTCAAATTACAATGTCAGATGGCCTTTTCCTTCTCCTAGGACTATGTACCACTATAATGGCTCACTGATGCCATAGTAAGCAAAGCCTGTGCAGATTTAGTAGAAAACTATTCATGATTTATTAGATGTCAGACAGAAAACACATCTTTTAGTCTCTCCTTTCAGAATGATTTCTGCCCAACTAAATGCTTTAAGCAAAAGATCTGAGGTTACTATTCAAGGTATGGTTATTTTGGATATTTTTCCCCAAAAAAGTAAAGAGCAAACCTTTTTTAGCATCTTGTTCTGTTTGTGGAAGAACTCTACTTTGATGTCACCACACACAGGCAATGGCTGAGGGAACTCAAAGTACATGAACTTGTCTTCCCGTCGTGTGGGTCCTGAATTGGAGGAATATATCTTCACCTTTAGCTGGCAGACCACAAACTGAGGATCTGCATGGTCAAATACATACTAGTATCACTTCACAGGAAATGTCTTTAACTGTCAAAAGCTATTTTGATGATTAGTATTAGCAACAGACACAAAGTAGTAATTTTGCATCTTTAATGCCCCAACTAAAACAAATCAATAGATAGAAAATAACAAACAGGTAGATAGATAGAAATAAATCAGTGGAAATAAACTACAGCAAAATATAATCAATACCAGATTTTCCCTAATTTGTACCGTCAATATGAGGTAACATTAAAAGGAACTTTTAAAACAGGTATTTGCTGCAGTATTTTAAAGTCTGTAACACAGAATAAAAACCACAAAATACCAATCCTTACACATTTAGAAGAAGAAAATATAACCTATAACAAAGTTATAATACATTCCATAAACACAAGTTTCAACAATTATAAAAATATTAACCATATTTCATTTTACCTATAATTCATATTTTATTTTTAAAGGTATATAAAGCCACCACAAGAAACAGGAAGAGATTTGAAGTGTCTGCAAAGAAATGCAACAGACATCAAGTACAAATTATAGCACAATCTCCCTCTCTTCAAAGCACATTCCAGTTTCATTAACAAGTATTTTGACTTTGGTCCATGTCTGTTTTAAAATAAATGGTAAAAAAAAAATAATAATAATAAAAATAAAATAATCTCAAAATATATTGTTTATATTAGCAATGCAATTAAAAGGCAGCTAAGTGTGAAAAGAAAGGCTTATGTGTTTTATTTTTTAAATCTGCTCATAAATACATTTATACTAATGACACTGATGACAGAATTTGGCTTCAAGTTACGAACATTAAGATCCTAGCAGTTAAGAAAGAAAGTAATTAAACTGAGGAGGGAAGAAGTGGGTTTTTAAAGTTTCAAAACATACCAAGATAATTAAGAAATAAAAACATAAGCTTGCGTAAAGTAAATGAGAAATACATAAATACATAGACATAAAGTTCTCAGCACCAAAAGACATCATCCTTAAATATGGGGGGGAAAATGTATCACATTCTTTATCAATGTGACCACAACTCTAAAGGCAAAAAGCTTATTCAAGCTAAATAAATTTTCCACTATAATAAACACCTACTGGCTCATCTATACAATACTTAATGCAATATCATCAATCACATAATAAATAAATAGTAAGCTTGATAAAAAGCATGAGTGTTTACTGCAATATGGATTTGTGAGACATTGATGAGAAAAAGGAACTCTAAAAAGAGAAATGTTACACTAACAACCTATCAATAATCTTCACTTCCTTGACTAAAGATTCAAAGTACAATGAGCTATTTTACAAGACTTAATTTGACACTGAAAATTTCACTGAGAAGTCCAGCTTGAAGAAGTGAACAAAGTATGATTTTAAAACTGATAAAAACCAATCAGGATGAAAATGCCTTGTAATTATATTAATTCAAACTCCACTAATTCAGAATCTGATCATCTTAATCTCAGGAGTTTAAAAAGCAAATTAACTGTGAAATCTGAATTAACAGATTTTAATTAAACTACATCTAAAATGTGCGCCTTCAAGACTTTTAGAATTATATAAATAAATAATCTTATTAGAAATTAGTGTTACTTAGATATTTCCTCAAAAAACTAAGCTAAAGTTTTAATAAGTGAAAAATATTCCCTCAAATCCCTAAAGAAGACAATTTTCTTTAAAGTATAAATTTCACATTTTAGATAGATAAGACCAAACTTAACAGAAGTCCAACATTAGTATGGTTCTTTTGACTAAGACACAACTGATATATATATATATATGTCTTTGATAGGATAAATGGTGCTCTAATAGAACAGAAATGAAATAAAACTTAGAATTTTTTTTTGGATGGACATATATTGATATACTATGAGAAAAATCACAGTGATCATCTTTTATTAACTTTTTTAACCCTTTTAGATATATAGAAGATAGCAACTTTTTCTTTATTTAGAAATATTAAGACAATAATCAAATAAGAAAAAGGTCGTTAACCCCTGACAACTTTGCAGAAGATACTTTATTTTTACGTTTCGTTTTCTTCACTGATTCCTCTTCCTCCTCCTAAACCGAAACCATTATGAATCCTGTTTGTCTCAGTCCTCACACTATTTCCGTCTGAGCCTTCCCATATTCTCAGTTCAGTCGCTCAGTCGTGTCCGACTCTTTGCAACCCCATGAATCGCAGCACGCCATGCCTCCCTGTTCATCACCAACTCCCGTGAGTTCACTCAAACTCACATCCATCGAGTCGGTGATGCCATCCAGCCATCTCATCCTCTGTCGTCCCCTTCTCCTCCTGCCCCCAAACCCTCCCAGCATCAGAGTCTTTTCCAATGAGTCAACTCTTCCATGAGGTGGCCAAAGTACTGGAGTTTCAGCTTTAGCATCATTCCTTCCAAAGAACACCCAGGACTGATTTCATATTCTAGCCCTATTCCAAATTTATATGAAAGGCTTAACTACCATGTCTTGTTCCTGATGCTTCTCAAAATATGACATATCTTTCACATAAGTTCAAATCCATACTTTCAAGTACCAAGTGAATATGTTCATGTAAACAGCTCACCTTTACCTGATTTAAAACATATGTTTAAAACCAAAATATCAACATTCATGTCTCCAAGTCTCAGATTCCCTTTTCTTTCTTCCCTTTCCTGTGACTTATTCACCTGACCAGAGTAAAATATTTAGATATAAATGGCAAAAGAAAAACTAATCATTTGACTGCCCTAGCAAAGCATACCTGGCTTAAAGAAAGTCATGTTAATTCAACTGTTTAAATTTCACTGTTTTTTCTTCCCTCGTGCAATCACTACTTTCTACAAAACTGTACCCAACTACAGCTTAAGCTATGATCACTGACAACTAGTATTTATCAAATCAAGCCTGATATGCCTATCTGGAGTCTTCTAACAGTCAGCCACACATTTTATTCCTATTCTATTCTCCATCTCTATATTTCTTGTCCAGCTCATTTCCTTCTGCTGTGCTTCAATTCAAGCTATTTCCTACTGCCTGTAATTTTCTTTGGTTTAAAGGCCAATCTAAATTGTATGCTTTCTCCAATGTTCAATAAAGATCTGGACTTCCTTCACGAAACTATTTGACAACTCCCCCCAACTTGATTTTTCTGAATATACTATTTGTAATTTACACGTACAACCACACATTTAGTTATATATTACAGCTTTACTAGACAGTATTGAATCATAGTATGTAAACAAAGAACTAGAAAATTAGTAAAGATTAAACAGATCTCAGTAGTCACTTGCTAAGTTTAAACATAATACTGAGAGGTCCAATATACACAGACATACACAACACACAGGTTTAAAGGTAGAGCACAACTGGGAGAGTTGACAGATGTTTGCTAGGGACCAATACGGAAAAAAAAATTAGAGTAGATAAAATTACTGAACTAAATGTTTATTTCTGTAATATTTTATATCTTGCCATTTGGCTCTTACACTGATCTCTAACACTATAGGAAGAGCATGAGTTTTTTGCGTGTTTTTTTCCTTTCCCTTCTCTGCTATAAATCTAAATTCCTATGTCAATCACCTCTTGACAGCATAGTATCTTGTACTCAGCAGTTTTTAAAACTGTACTGAGATGACAAAAACATCAATGGGGTCTCTTTGAAGTCTTCCACATGCTATGTTAAGGTCTTTGATAAATAAAGTTAACTTGCCCTAAGAATACGGGAAAGATCTAATGAAGGTGATCACACCTGACAAACAACATAAAGAAATTAATTCCCTAGGTATAAATTAATTCAGGGTCAGAAAGCCTTTAAATTACATAAATACTGTCAAGAAGAAAACTTTAAGCTAAAAAATAAAACCACCAACAAATTGCAAAGCATCACTGAAATACTGTTAGAGGTATTAGAAAAATAATACAGTTACATCTTATCTAGAAACTACAAAATTGTATTCTAAATAAACAAAACACAGTTCTTAAACATGAAATGGAATAGGAAATGGCAACCCACTCCAGTATTCTTGCCAGGAAAATCCCATAGACAGAGGAGCCTGGCGGGCTACAGTCCATGGCGTCACAAAGAGTCAGACACAACTGAGCAGACACAGACACAAACGTGAAAATACAACTAACCATACCTGTGATAGATTCATTTTGATATTTGGCAAAACTAATACAATTATGTAAAGTTTAAAAATAAAATAAAATTAAAAAAAAACAAAAAAAAACAAAAAAAACAACTAACCACTTCCAAGACAGAAACTAATACAAGAAACTCTAACAGAAAAAAGCAGCACAGTCTGTTCTTTTATAGGTCCGCATTAACACTTCCACGTGTTCTCTCGTGACCACCTGCTTAGGGTCAAAGTTTTAAGGTTCCTATCAGTCTAGCTTAAGAACTCTGGCAAAAAATAGGAGAAAAGCAGAAAAGGACCAGGAGGACTGAGGTAGGCTTACAGAGGTTAGGATGGGAGAGATAAATTAAAGGCAGACATCAATGACATGATCTTCATTTAGCACTTTTCTAGGAAGTTTCAGATTTCAAAATATCCTCATATTATTGATAAACAAAGAGAGGTGAGGTAGATGATGTGCCCTTGGTTACATAGCACATTAATGACGACTCTAGCACTGGGGTGGGGGCGGGGGGACAGAGGGGTCCCAGTCACTTAGTCACGTCCAACTCTTTTTGACCCCATGGACTGCAGCCCGTCAGGCTCTTCTGTCTATGGGATTTGCTGGGCAAGAATACTGGAAAGGGTTGCCATTTCCTCCTCCAAAGGAATCACCCGAGAGGGCACCCATGGATCAAATCCATGTCTCCTGTACTAGTAGGTGATTCTTTACTACTGAGCCATTTGGGAAGCCTCTTTAGCACTGGAACTCAGATCTAAATCTAGGTTTTCTCTAATACTCCACACTCAATCAATATACTTCAGCATGTTGCCACGTCTTTTAACTGTTTTCTTTTTAACCTTCTTATCACCATTTCTATTAATATCTGATCTTCCTAAGATACTGAGGAATTGGTTCCTACCCTAACACCACTGAAGTGGTGAATCTCAATGCTCAATCACTCATACTGAATCACTGACAGGACAGGCTTTAAGTCACCAAGTCAGAATATAGGCTGCATTTGGTGGTTGTGGCACAGAATACTTCTTTCATAAATGTAATATTACTTCAAGACTTTCAGACCCAATGGTCTTGCCTTCCTTAGGCCAATGTGTGCTGAAGAGCTGAGTTTAAGTAATCAGTTTGGACACCTCAGAAATACACAAACTTGAATAAAGTTTAAGTGTGGTAAATTTCTTTCTAGATTTTTTATAAACTTCTACATATGTTAAGAAAAGGGTTACAGTAAATGAAAGGATGGGAATTTAGAGCACTTACTGCAAGTTCCACCACTGAACATTGGAATAGTTTCAAACATCATCTTGTGAAACAACAGTGCCACTGGTCTATAATCCAGATGATTCTTTAACAGGTAGCTATAATAATACACATAGCGCCTCTGACTGGGAATAGTTACTCCCTGGTGAACAGACAAAAAAAGACAAAAAGGCAAAGTCAAAAGAAAAGTTTCATTGTATCTGCTGAAGAATATATATACATTAAAAATTTGACCTTAAATGATCTAACATTTAAATCTAGCTCGGTAATAGAGTAAATCAAAGCAACATCAATATGAAGGAAATATCATAATAAACTCTTCTCCCTTAAAATACAATTATCATAACACTCCCATCTATTCAATGGTCACAACAATCTTTGAACCATGCACCCAATAAGCAAAGGCCAGTGCATATCCAAAATAACTGTCAAAAGCCTTCACACATAGGGTTCCCCACAAGGATTTATAGAACAAAATTCCTCACAAACCTGGATACTTATTTTCCAGGCAAAAGAATCAGCAAACTAAATAAAGGCATATTGCCTTTATGAGACAGAAATAGCAGCAGCAAAAAAGATGTTGGCTTTAGAACCCAACAAAAACAAGAGTATGTGGCTGACACATATGCTTGTATGCTATAACCTGAAAACAAAGGTACTTAGGTGTCCCTGAGCTACTGTGTTACCTTGGAAACACATAATGTTTTAGAAAAGTTATGTATGTTCTTGCTGTTGTTCAATTGCGAAGTCATGTCTGACTCTTTGCAATCCCATGAAACTGCAGCATGCCACGCTTCTCTGTCTTTCACTATATCCTGGAGCTTGTTCAAACTCATGTCCACTGAGTTGGTAAGGCCATCCAACCATCTCATCCTCTGTCGTCCCCTTCTTCTCTTGCCCTCAAACTTTCCCAGCATCAGGGTCTTTTCCAATGAGTTAGCTCTTCGTATCAAGTGGCCAAAGTATTGGAGCTGCAGCTTTAGCATCTGTCCTTCTAATGAATATTCAGGGTTGATTTCCTTTAGGATTGACTGGTTTGATCTCCTTGCTGTCCAAGGGACTCTCAAATATACAAATGCTAAAAATATATACAATTCATGTAGTGTTTAAATGGAGACCCTGACTTACCTCAAGAAAAAAAAATCTAATGTGTGCAGCAATGCATTCACTAATGGGCTGAATAAATGAGGTATTAGGGAACTTACTGAAGGTTTCTTTTCCTGTTACACAATATTACTTCAGGAAAATTTAAACATTCAACCTAGAATTTGCAGTATTTCTCTTCTAGATGTTATATCAGCATCTAAATTGCCCTATGTATTAAAATCTCTGGACTTTTATGCTTTCCTTCCCCAATGAATAATAGAAAGTACATTTATATAAGTTTAAAGATAAGTATGTTGAATGGCAGGTATACAGGTATTCATTTCAGTACTTTCACAAAGGTTAGTATGATTTTATTACGATTAAAAAAATATATAAAGTGCCAAATAATGGATAAAAGTCACTTCAAAATCTAAGATTACGGCTATAGTACAAAGATCATTCAATCAGGAGACTTGGATGTGAATGCTGATAGTCAAAACACAAATTTTGTTTCTTCAGGAAAATGAAGACAATAATACTACCTTCACAAGATTCTCATAGGGATTAAACACTAAATGAAGTTAACACAAAACCATGCTAAAACAACAAAATGTTACAGAAATCCAAATCAGTGATTTTAGAAATTCTACCAAATATTTAAGGTATAATTTTTGGAACTGCAGTATTTTTAGTTCTACATATTATCTTAAACAAACAGAACTAAAGCTGTGTTATTTTAAGAGCTACTACAAATACCAATGTAAAAATTATCATTAAATTTTAAAAACTGTTAAGCTTAAAATTATTCTCTAAATCACATTACTTATTGCCACTTAACCCTGTCCCCCCAAAAAACCCTCATGTTTATCAAGATAAAATACAGAATTGCAAAGCAGGTTGGGGGAAACAGCACACACAAGATGGATTGGGGGGGGGGAATCTTTTTTAAACCATGTATATTTATAATCTAGTCTAAAATTAAAATCAAATTAAAATTTTAAAATTAAATCAATGGAAACTGACCAAGTTGTCAAGTTATTTATTGGGGTTTAGTGGAATGAAAGATGATCTTTTTTGTCCTTATCTTCATTCTTGGTATAAGTGTGCATGAAATAACTAGAAGATTTTCAAAGTTTTAATTTTATTCAAGTAGCAAGTGATTGGTAGTTTATCTGTAGTACAGGTTTTAGAAACCCAGTTAATCCTTAACAAAAAGGCAAATGCATAGAGAAAAAATACTATATGAATCTAATAGCTGCTAGCAATGAGTAATTAATGTGTAATTACAAGAATCAAAATTATTGACACAATTCAAAGAAAAATGCTGGAAAATGTAACTTTAAATGTATTATTTTACTACCAAATTATGTAAAATTAGTCTTCTGTATCTTAACTTTGCAATCCTTATCTGTTAGCTAACCAGCATCTCAAATTCAATGTGCCCAAATTAAAAGAAATTTAAAACTTGTGGAGAAATCAGAAGCTTTACAGATACAGACAAGCAAATGCTAAGAGTTCGGCACCACCAAATCAGTTTTAGTTTTATGTTAGATCTCTATATTTGATAATAAATAAGCTCTAGCTTTGTTTAAAAAAAAAAAAGTTGGAAGGTCCAAATGTGTACTATAAGCCCTTGAAATGTTGTTCTCACTCTATTCTTGTCTCTCACAGCCGTGATGCACCTAACTAAAATTTAAATAACAGTACAATGAATCACAATGTAATCTAGGATTTGAAGTAAAATGACTAAAACTTCCACACTAAGTTGACAATGTGATTTATAACACTTTAAACATCATATATCCTGAATGCATTCACTGAAAACAATGATTCATGTGCATGTTTTACCTACAGCATCTTGAATATTAAGATTAAATTTAAATATATATCTTTTTTAAAAAATCTAAGAAATGAACTTACTGATCTTCAAAAATTCTACATATATGAAGAGGGCTGACCTTTAAAAGCTGTTGAAGATTAAAAATTACATGTTCAAAAATTTCCATTTTTCATTAAATTCAGACTAATAAAAATCAATTCTATTCTTGAATTAATAATTTTTAAGCTAAACTGGTCTCTAACTACATCTCCAAAATGTAGTTCTACTCTCTACCATTAAATATTCTCCTAGAAAATTACTTATATTCTTAACTTTTTTTCCTCAAGTAAAACATTAAAACCACTTTAATTTTAGCTACACTTAGCATTCTACAGGTTGACTTAGCATCACATTTCTGGCCATCATCTCAAAAGGCAGCCACTGCTTCTTCAATTCCCTTTTAATTCACCGGCCAGGAGGATGTTTAGTGTTCCTCCCACTATTCCTTCTAGCTTACATTTCTACTGTCTTTACTTAGCCTCACCAATTCCAAATCTGTATCATTCAATAACTCTTTCCTCTGGTATACACTTATTAACACCTGACTACAATGTTTTCAGCATTTTGTTTATCCACCTCTCTGTCCAGTCGCAAACATCACCGTCTAAGAACTAAGTTCTCATTTTACTGGGAACCCTGAGGTAACCCAATGTGAGCACCCTCAGAATTATTTTCTCTCACCTTAAAATCTTTTTAGTGCTGATATTTTATAGAAGTGTCTCTTCATGTTCACACTGGTTCCATTTTTGCAAGTGTTCTATTAATTATCGCCTCTCTGACATCGGCCTTTATTCTCTCCACCTGTCCATCCTAATAAAAAGCTCAGGTAACTCATTCTTTATCCAAAACAAGCAAACAACTCTAAGACCAAAAACCTATTCTCTCCCAAAATCTTATATCCCTCTCAAACTTCCATCTTCTCTCTCTCTATAAACTCTTGAAGAGAAGTCTCCTTAACTCCTGGAAGTCTGTTAGCATAAGGCTGATTTCTTAAAAGTCTTTAGTTCTAATGGGCATAGTGGTCATTCTACTGTTTCCTACTATCATTGTGGCTCATTTTTTTGGCTGCCATTTTGAAAACTCCCTGCTTCTTTCACAGGATACACTTTCTAAAGATATTCTCTTATCTTTATGGCCATTCTTCTCTTCTTGTTCCCCCCAAAATCGATCTCAGCTATCCCCTCTTTATATCAATCCTATCTACTTCAGTCTCAGTTCAGTCACTCAGTCGTGTCCGACTCTTTGCGATGCCATGAACTGCAGCACACCACGCCTCCCTGTCCATCACCAACTCCCAGAGTTCACCCAAACCCACGTCCATTGAGTCAGTGATGCCATCCAACAATATCATCCTCTGTCGTCCCCTTCTCCTCCTGCCCTCAATCTTTCCCAGCATCAGGGTCTTTTCAAATGAGTCAGCTCTTCATATCAGGTGGCCAAAGTATTGGAGTTTCAGCTTCAACATCAGTCCTTCCAATGAACACTCAGGACTGATCTCCTTTAGGATAGACTGGTTGGATCTCCTTGCAGTCCAAGGGGCTCTGAAGAGTCTTCTCCAACACCACAGTTCAAAACCATCAATTCTTCGGTGCTCAGCTTTCTTTATAGTCCAACTCTCACATCCATACATGACCACTGGAAAAACCATAGCCTTGACTAGACGGACATTTGTTGGCAAAGTCATGTCTCTGCTTTTTAATATGCTGTCTAGGTTGGTCATAACTTTCCTTCCAAGGAGTAAGGGTCTTTTAATTTCATGACTGCAGTCACCATCTGCAGTGATTTTGGAGTCCAGAAAAATAAAGTCAGCCACTGTTTCCACTGTTTCCCCATCTACTTCAGTAGTTTAATTATAAATCTTACACATTAACTCCCAAAACTGTGTCTCTCAATATGACTTCACTCCTCACTCCCAGTCCAGAACTTACATGGCTGGACATTTTGAGCTGGAAATCTTACAAGTGCGTAAAAAACAATATATCAGAGCTGAAGCTTTCATATTTTTGCATGGACCAACCTCTTTTAATTACTCACTTACTATTTTCTCCAGCATCTGAGGGCCAAATCTCTTCTAATACCATCACTATCATAGAGCAAAGGAAACACACTTTTAATGTGACAAAAATATAAGATTAATCACATAAACAAAATGTTAAATGGCTTCCCAGTGTCTACCCCAATAAGAACAAGTTTATTAAATACTATAATTCCTCATGTTTGTTGTTTAGTTGCTAAGTCTTGTCCAACTCTTTCACAACCCCAGGCTCCTCTGTCCATGGGATTTCCCGGGCAAGGATACTGGAGTGGGTTGCCATTTCCTTGTCCAGGGAATCTTCCTAACCCAGGGATCAAACCTGCGTCTCCTGCTTGACAGGCAGATTCTTAACCACTGAGCAACACCAGAGAAGCCCGTAATTTTTTAACAAACATAAAAATACAGTCCAACTTCATTTTCTACTCTTATTTCTCACAACTCCCTTCCACTTACTCTTACTTTTGGCCAAACTATTTAATCTCCCCTGTATTATGCTTTCTGGTTTTAAAAATGTTATCCTTATCACACTGAGGTAGGAGGGCAATGTGAGCAATCCTCTGGGAAGTTACATCCCTTCCAATACCTGGACGAATTTAAATAACATAATCATTTGATGCTTCAAGGTATTATAGCAGGCTGAAATACAAATCTGTTACTTACTTCTTGAAGGCTCCTACACATTTTCATTCTTAGATGGTCTATTCAGACTTTGTATTTCACCTTGAAACATTTATGATAACATACTTATTAAGAAAGTCATGGTACATATACACAATGGACTATTACTCAGCTATGAAAAAGAACACATTTGAATCAGTTCTAATGACGTGGATGAAACTGGAGCCTATTATACAGAGGAAGTCAGAAAGAAAAACATCAATACAGTATATTAACGCATATATATGGAGTTTAGAAAGATGGTAATGATGACCCTATAGGTGAGACAGTGAAAGAGACACAGATGTAAAGAACAGGCTTTTTTGGACTCTGTGGGAGAAGGCGAGGGTGGGATGATTGGAGAGAATAGCACTGAAGCATGTATATTACCATATGTGAAACAGATGACCAGTGCAAGTTCAACGCATGAAACAGGGCACTCAAAGCCGGTGCACTGGGACAACCCTGAGGGATGGGACGAGGAGGGAGACGGGAGGGGGCTTCGGGATGGGGGACACATGTACACCCATGGCTCATTCATGTCAATGTATGGCAAAAACCACAAGATTGTAAAGTAATTAGCCTCCAATTAAGATAATTTTTAAAACACTGTCCATTTTCCATTGACATTTTCAAATTCATTAACATAGATTTGAATACAATTTTAATATCACTTTCACACTGTAGTTCTATCTCCTTTCTCAAACCTAACATCTTTCTGTTTTCTCTCTTTCCTTTGATTGGCTTCCAAAAAGATGTATTGATTTTAATGGCATTTTTATACAATGAGTGTTTGGATTTATTAGTTCAAATGGCTTACTGTTTGCTAACTCATAAATTTATATTTTCATCTTTATTAATCCATCTCTCTCCAATTTGCTATTATTTTAATAATACCTAATATGAATTTCTATTTCTTCAATGACCCAAAATTTAAAGAGTTTTTAAGTTTCCAAATAGTTGATTTAGTTTGATTAAACATTTTAACAAATTTTCTCATTCTACTGAATTATAACAAAGGTATGGGGCTTAGATATTTCTACTTGGAGGTGAGATTTTTATGGTTGGCCTAATGAATTATTAATATTTATGACTTTTTAAAATGAGAAAACAAATATATTTTATGGGATTTTATTATATTATTCAAGGAATCTACATATCTTCTTATTTTGTATCTTTCTGATCTTCAAGTGAGGGCTTCCCAGCTTGCTCAGTGGTAAAGAATCTGCTTGCCAATGCAGGAGACACAGGTTTGATCCCTGGGTCCAGAGGATCCCCTGGAAGAGGAAACAGCAATGCACTCCAGTATTCTCACCTGGTGTATCCCATGGATAGAGAAGCCTGGTGGGCTGCAGTACACGGGGTTACAAAGACTCGGACACGACTGAGCAAAGGAGCATGCACATACGTTAAAGTACGTACCTTAAAGTACGTTAAAAAGATTTCTACTAGCACTGCTATCAATTTTTCTAATTTCTTCCAGTTTTTGCTTAATATATTGTGATGTTATGTTTAACACTCTATTATTGCTAAGTCTGCATTGTGGAGTGTGCCCTGTGTTAATATAAAATGGTATTCTTGGTCCAGTTTTACACATTTTGCTGTGCATTAACCCTCTTATATCATCTTCTTCAAGATGAACTTATAATCTAGATTCCTCAGTTTAAAAAGTAATTTTCTTCCTCAGTAAACTACTCACTGGCACATCTAAACTCAGAAACAATGTAAATGTTTTAACATGACACCGTTTTTTGAAAATTTGGAAACCCATGTTTCAGAGTGATCACAATAAGATTATTACAAGAAAGTAATTCAACAAAGGAAGAAATATGGTTCTTAAGAATGGTGATTATTACAATGACATCATATAACAGTGTATGCTCAGATGCTCAGTCGTGTCCAACTCTGTGCAACCCCATGGACACAAGTTATTGTATATTAAGCTACATGCCAGACATTTTACATATATCCCTAAAACTACAACCACTTTACAAGATAGATCTTTTCTAAGGATAAGAAAACAGTCCTAATGTACATAATCACTTTGTTCAAAAACAAGATCTGAACCTCAATAAGACTCTAATTTTTTTTTACTCCTATGTCCTGGGTTTTCTAACAGTATGCATACTAACTATGTAAAATGAAGGACTTCACAACCTCTCAGAACTCTTGTTTTTCCCACTGACAAAAGACCTCCAAAGTTTAGAGTATTACTGTGCTTCAGTTCTATGAAACTAATTATAAACAGTGTGCTGAATAGTGGTACATTAACCACAGAATCCTTGAGAATAATATGAAACAGAAAACTGCTATTTTTCTCTTTGTGTAGCTACAGGTTTATATGCTGTCTACTTTGGCAACTGCAGTGGGAAGAGAGCAACAATGCTATGTAGCATCCTTTCCTCTTTGGGATGCTCTCTCTCTCCCTGTGACTTCCAGGGAGAAAGAGGCAGGGCCTAGTCTTCAGGTTCGGATATATGCCCCAAGCCTCTGGCTAGAATGTCTGGTTAAGGATCAGAACATATCCTAATTCAGGTAAACTAGAACCTAATCTAGAAATTTTTGCTTGAATTGTAGCTCTTGTCCCATTGGAGTTGCTAAAGTAGCACATAAACCCAGAGCTACTACCTTGCCATTACTTGTGAAAAGTCTGCCTAAAATAAAGTACAGAAAGATGAAAATACAGAGTTGAGAGACAGATTTCTGACATATGTTAAACATCTAGATCCAGGTCAGAGTTTTTAGGTTTATACAAGCCAATAAATGTCTCCTTATGTTTAAGCTATTTTGAGTTGGGCTTCTGTGACTTGAAACTGAAAGAGTTCTAATACATTAAAATACACTTCTTTTTTCCTTTTTAAAATTTTCTGTTTTTATTTTGGCTTTGGGGATTAAAATAATAAAACCAATTTAGATAGGAGAACATAACATAGTACAGTAGAAAAAATACTGGATTTGAGGTTAGGAGACATGGTTTTCAGTTATTACATAGAATAAATGACCAGGGGAAAATGATCTTTGCAAATCTGTTTTACCATTTATATTAAATGGGTTCTGAATTAAATAACTGCTAAGATTCTTCACGGCTCAGTGGTAAAGAAACCACCTGCCAACGCATGAGACAAGGGTTTGATCCCTGGTCAGTAAGATCCTCTGGAGAAGGAAATGGCAACCTACTCCGGTATTCTTGCCTGGGAAATCCCATAGACAGAGGAGCCTAGGGGGCCCTGGTCCATGAGGTTGCAAAAGAGTCAGACATGACTTAGTGACTAAACAACAAAAGATTCTTCAAGGTATAATAACAACTTTATGCATATATAGATTGGATAACAGGTTTAAATACCATGTATTAGCGAAACACAGTTTAGCCCAGGAGAATTACTGTTAGAAAAAATAAAAACCTTATAGTCAGAGCTTTATTAAGCCAAAAAAAAGGATAATTACAGCTTACTTTGCTTGAAATGAAAAGATGAGAAATTTTCATTAGGTTACCATATGGGGAAACTTAATAAATAGACCAGAAAAAAATAATCTGATTATACTAGCACTTAAATTCATTCCTCAAAGAAACTAGAAAATTTCCTCTTCTTGGGGTCACTCAGAATAAAGTGTCTATTACTTCTAGAAGACAGAAGTCTTCATTAAAGATAAGCTAATGAATTCATGTATAGAGATCATAACACACAAGAACTTTAATAACTGCTTTGAAAACAAACCTTCTCAAAAAGAAAATAAAAATCTCAAAATTTTTTCCTAAAAGTTAAAGAAAGTAAGTATTAATGCATACTTAATCTGCCACCATTCTAGAAGGGAGAAGACAAAAGAGAGAAACAGCAGAGATTTTGCATATGTTTGTCAGGAATATAAGTTTGTCTCTCTAAATTTGGAAATGTGGGGCATCTTTCCAAAATATACACTTTCCAATATATTCCAATACACATCTTTCCAATATATACCAATACCAGTATTGGTAGGGCATTTTAATTCAATTCATAGTTGGTAATAAATATGGTTATCTATTTTAATTCTGAAATGTAAATGTAAATACAAATGCAGATAGGGTAAGTCATAAACTAGATGGGAAGCAACCCTAGAAGCTTTATTTGAGTGGGAACCATCAACAGTTCATTTTAGACTTTTTGCCATGTGCTCATAAGGTAAAGACCAAATATGCAAAGAAATGATTCCTAGAAAAGTAATAACATGATTGCTTTCTTATAAATTACTGAATAAAAGAGTCTTCCCTCAAGTAGTTATCCTACTCTCAGAAAACTTTTTTTGAGTAAGAGGTTATCAGTTGTACTTTGACTTCTCTGCAACAATCAAACCCTGAAGTCTTATTTGGGTATTACTAACTGCACATTGTTTTCAAGTGGTCATGTATGGATGTGAGAGTTGGACTGTGAAGAAAGCTGAGCGCCAAAGAAATGATGCTTTTGAACTGTGGTGTTGGAGAAGACTCTTGAGAGTCCCTTGGACTGCAAGGAGATCCAACCAGCCCATTCTAAAGATCAGTCCTGGGTGTTCTTTGGAAGGAATGATGCTGAAGCTGCAACTCCAGGACTTTGGCCACCTCATGCGAAGAGTTGACTCACTGGAAAAGACTCTGATGCTGGGAGGGATTGGGGGCAGGAGGAGAAGGGGACGACAGAGAATGAGATGGCTGGATGGCATCACCGACTCGATGGACGTGAGTTTGAGTGAACTCCAGGAGTTGGTGATGGACAGGGAAGCCTGGCATGCTGCAATTCATGGGGTCACAAAGAGTCGGACATGACTGAGCGAATGAACTGAACTGCACATTTTATGGTGAAGAGGCACCCACCACTCTGCCATCTAATTTGTACCAAGTATACCGAGAAAAATGGCAAGACTGCACTAGACTAATCTGAGGAGAGTCTCTGCCAAGTCTATAAATCTTAAAACAAAAACAGGACAACTAGCTCCTCTTTCTTCAAATCAAGGGGGAGGACTGGGGAGGAGCAAGATGGTAGAGAGGGTAGGGGAGCGGAAGGGGAAGGCGGAAGAGGAGGAGAAGAAACATTTTGCTCCTATAAAAATGTCACAAGAACATAACTTTCTTCAGTATCTTAGTGTTTATCTATAAAGTTGGGCTTCCCTGATGGCTCAGACGGTTAAGGATACAAGCAAAAGAACATTAAATACAGTTCTAATAAAATTAATCCTACACTACAAAACTGATAAAATGCATGTATCTTCTATAATTGTGGTTCACAATTTCAAAAATGCAAATTCATAGACTCAACCTAAAATACTGGTAAGAGGATAAATCTCTTAGCAGATGTTTCAAAAATAAAACTACTTTGGATAATCAATTATACTTATTATAAGATACTTATTTCTCTGGAAAAATTCCACAGTTATATAACATCAGCTTTAATATGCTCCACTAAGTTTTCTTATGATAAGAGAAAGTTTATTTTTCTAAGCTTTCTTATTTTTATTTTCCATTAAGTTTTCTTATGATAAGAGAAAGACATTATTTTTAAAAGTTAAAAATATATTATTATATATATTATTATTTCTAACCATTAGATGAAGTCATACTTGTAGTTTGCAACACAAAAAGTAAGACTGTTGTAGTACCTCTATCAATCAATTTTTTCCATTCCAAAAAAAACTGAAAACTATGAAGCAGGTCATGAAAGGACTGGAGGTGCCACTTCTCTTCAGCATATGACATCTCAGCTTAGCCAGCTACTAGTTTTCATCAAATACATGCATGGTGACACAAACGGTAACTCCTGATTTGGAGTCCTTTTTGGAAACTTCAGAGGACATTAACATTTTCAAAACAGTGACGTTTCTTGGCCCAGAAAAAGGCTTCTGAAGCAATCTCATTATTCTGTCGACAGAGAGTACACCTTAATGACGAGCAAAACTTGGTTTTATGGCTCTGGTAAAATCAGAAGTTCTACCTGTCACTGTGACTCCATCCTGTGTTCACCAGAATGTACCAGTGTATAAGACTCTATCATTAATTCCAAGAGAAAGCTTATCTATTGTTGTGAAAGTATCCTACTGCTTCATAAGAGCCAAGTTTTGAATCACAGACTGTGCAAGAGGATCTGTCACAAAAAAATCTACTGTTGAGAGAGGTGCCAAATTCAGTAAAGTCAGGACTTTAAATAAAGGATTCTTAGCAGGTTTTTGCGGAGAAGGCAATGGCACCCCACTCCAGTACTCTTGCCTGGAAAATCCCATGGACGGAGGAGCCTGGTGGGCTACAGTCCATGGGGTTGCAAAGAGTCGGACACGACTGAGCGACTTCACTTTGACTTTTCACTTTCATGCATTGGAGAAGGAAATGGCAACCCACTCCAGTGTTCTTGCCTGGAGAATCCCAGAGATGGGGAAGCCTGGTGGGCTGCCATCTGTGGGGTCGCACAGAGTCGGACACGACTGAAGCAACTTAGCAGCAGCAGCAGGTTTTTGTCAAGGAGTGGTACCATCTATGCAATTCTTTGCTACACATTAAGTTCACTGGCTTTAGGAAGACAAATACTATAGCATAATATACAAATTCATTAACACAGTTTAACTCTTCAATATTGAAACAAAACTGTGGAGTTATAATCCTTTCCTTCCTAACACATGCAGGATCTTGCCAAAAATGATCTCAATAACTAGAAGGCAAAGAAAATGACGCAACATGAATTTATCTGAAGAGTCTTAGAGAATTCTTATTTGCTAACACAAGCCTACTTTCATCTGGCCAAAAAAAAAAGATTCCAGTTTGCTCTTTCATTCTTACATGATAGGGTTCTGGGCAGTTGTTTTCACCAAGAACAAAGTCAAAGCTGACTGGATATCAAATATGACATAAAAATTGCCAAGTCAAAGACAATGGCATAGTTTCAATGTGTTAAAGACTAAATAGTAGGACTCTTTCACAAAATTTACTACTGAGGAGAACACCAAAGTTTAATTTTGGTTAATCTGTACCACTTGGATTTATTACTCTCAAGCAGAGGCCACTGATTCTGGCATAAAAAAGTGAAACAAAATTTGGGGAATATTTATAGTTTTTTCATATTTTTTAAAAGGTATATAACATAAATAGTTTAAAAGTCCCTAACTTAAAGCTAGTTCTATGAAGCACAAGCTGGAATCAAGACTGCCTGGAAAAGTATCAGTAACCTCAGATATGCAGATGACACCACCCTTATGGCACAAAGTGAAGAAGAACTAAACAGCCTCTTGATGAAAGTGAAAGAGGAGAGTGAAAAAGTTGACTTAAAGCTCAACATTCAGAAAACTAAGATCATGGCATCCGCTCCCATCACTTCATGGCAAACAGATGGGAAAACAGTGGAAACAGTGTCAGACTTTATTTTTTGGGGCTCCAAAATCACTGCAGATGGTGACTGCAGCCATGAAATTAAAGACGCTTACTCCTTGGAAGGAAAGTTATGATCAACCTAGATAGCATATTCAAAAGCAGAGACATTACTTTGCCAACAAAGGTCCATCTAGTCAAGGCTATGGTTTTTCCAGTGGTCATGTATGGATGTGAGAGTTGGACTATAAAGAAAGCTGAGCACCGAAGAATGGACACTTTTGAACTGTGGTGTTGGGAGAAGACTCTTCAGAGTCCCTTGGACTCCAAGGAGATCAGTCCTGGGTGTTCACTGGAAGGACTGATGTTGAAGCTGAAACTCCAATACTTTGGCCACCTGATGTGAAGAGCTGACTCATTTGAAAAGACCCTGATGCTGGGGAAGACTGAAGGCGGGAATAGAAGGGGACGACAGAGGATGAGATGGTTGGATGGCATCACCGACTCAATGGACATGAGTTTGGGTAAACTCCGGGAGATGGCGATGGACAGGGAAGCCTCGTGTGCTGTGGTCCATGGGGTCGCAAAGAGTCAGACACGGCTGAATGACTGAACTGAAAGCTAGTTCTGGCTTCACGTTACACAAGTTTTCTATTTTTATTTTAAATTCTTTTTACCTTCTTTCTTTTCCATGACCGAACTGTGATGTGCTCATCAACCCTGTTTTAAATTTCTACCACTGCTTCGGTGACTGTACTTTAATTTGATCCATCTCTCTAGTTTTTCTTCTCATTGAGTCACTTTTCCTTGTGCTGTCCTACATTTATTCACTTAAGTACAGAAAAATTTACCTTCTATATTTTCAGTCAGTAAAAGCAGCTGTTTCCCTCTACATGAAGAAAAGAATGAACCAAAATAAACATCTCAGGTCCTCTGCTCTGGAATTCATTTTAGTGCTATAGTTCCATGGTACACATAGCATACAGAAATGTACAGCAAGTTGTTATAATCAATATTTACCAAATCATGCATCAACAGTAAGATTCAATTTTATAAACTATCATCAACAAACCATGCTTTGGTATCTTTAGATATACTTCAAAAAAGTAACAACAAATAAAACAAGTGAGGAGGACGTAAAGGAACAAAAATCAGTGCAACTATACAGCTGAAAATGATAGTTACGATCACCTATGTTTCTGTTTTGAAGTTAAATTAAAAAGAAATTAAACTCAAAGAAAGCCCTCTTCATTGCAAAAATTATTAAAACTATAATAAATTTTCACATAAAGTTCAGATATCTTCCTCAACAGAGCTCTCTTCCCCCTAACTCCAGTTGTTTGGTTTTTTTTTTCTTTCTTGGAGACAGAAATGAACAAACTCCCTTTGCAAGAAATGTAAACATGTTTTGTCATACTTACTATCCAAAGAAATAAATTCCTTGAAAATCACTGTAAAAATTCTCGCAAGAGTTCACTTTTTGCTTTCACATGTATTACACAAATTTGTCAATGATTTTTAGCAGTCTTTAGTTTTCTGAATAAGAGAAGAACCTTTGACTAATCTTAATTATAATTTCACTTACAAATATTCAAATCAAAAAACAATATGTATTATAAAAGTAAAGATCACACTTTACTAAGTAATGGCATCCAAGTTATTATCCACAGACATTTTATTTTCAAGTAAGCTTCAGGAATATAAATCTTACTTTTGATCAGTGTGTGTTACTTTTTAAAATGCTTTGTAAAGATTTCATGAGACCAAACTTTGCAATCCTGTTAATAGGTAAGATCTGCCAGCATGGCATGAAGAGAAAAACTTCAGTGAATCTGCCATTTGCTCATATGAAAGTTAAGGTAGCATACTGACTTAAATGTTTAGAGGAAGGAAAATAAGGGTTACCAATTATCTTTGTAAAAATTTATTTTCCAATAAATTCTCAGATCTAAGTAGACAGAAAAAAAAAATCAAACATAACTTACCTTTTTGTCTCTGGTCCTTACTTCCCCATAGAAATCTAGGGCCTCTTGTGCCTTTAAAAATTTGCCCCGATGTAACAAATATGCACAAATCATTACACCAGTTCGTCCCTTTCCAGCTTTACAGTGAATTGCTGCAACATGATTGTCATCTTCACTTAGCCATTGGTCAAGATCTTCACAAAAGGGTTTGATAAGTTCTAACTGTGGTGGATTATGGTCTTCAAAGGGATACTGTGCAACTGTGATAAAAAAATAACCTCAGAATAAGAAAATAATCTCACTTGAATTGCTTATTACAAGTAGGTTAACTTTAGAAATGTTGCATACAAATAGTTTAAAAATATCTGAACTATAGAGAAAAAGAATTTATTGTCTGATAATTTTCTAATTTTTGAACAGAAAATAATCTCTCATTAACTCAAATTTATCCATTAGACAGGTACGTCAAGTATTATTTTCCTCACTTTATGATGGAGGCAATGGAGTAGCAACATATCAGAGGTCACAACATAACAGAGGGAGAGGTAAACTCAAAATGATACATCACAAGAGCCTCTTATCAGGGCTCTCAATACATTTTCTAGCAAAAGGAACTGTAATATCTATAATATTGCATTATCACAAAATATGTATTCCAAAGAAAGCAAAGATCACTAATAAATCAACAATGCAAAAGACTGCATTTTATGCTATATATAACAGAAAGGCCAAGCATATTATTTTAAAGATGGTCTCAAAAATGTAACTGTTGCATACACACAACTCTAAACACATTTACAAAAGACACTTAAAAAATTTTTG
This sequence comes from Bos taurus, assembly GCF_002263795.3. NCBI lineage: Eukaryota > Metazoa > Chordata > Mammalia > Artiodactyla > Bovidae > Bos > Bos taurus. The sequence goes on along the minus strand of NC_037353.1, from coordinate 9,537,660 downwards.
TTTATAATGTATACAACTGCAGCAAAGTTTATCAAGCAAAGTTTTAGGACTTTTCACATAAGTTGTAAGAACTCAAAACTTCTCTGTTCCCCATAGTTGGGGTTGAGGTTTTAAAAATTTTTTTTTCTAGAAATAACACTTTAAATATGTCACTTAAATTTTATCTTATTGGTCTGTGCCTAGGTTCCACTCTATAAAAATCCTGACTAACATTCAAATAATTATCCTCTGTGTCACTTAAATATGTGAAAAGTGTGTCTTTTATATCTTCAACCAAATCATTCATAATGTGACACAAGATACACTCAATTAAGCCTTTGGTCTGACAGAACAGCTCTTCAGACAATGACTACTACTACAGGCAGTCATCAGGACAGCTTTGATTTAGTCATCTGCCTAGCTGAACCATCATTTCATCTTCATTTCCCCAGTGGCATACAAAAATACCCAGGAAAACCTGTTAAATGTCTATTTGAAGGTGGATAAAGCTCAATTAAGACACTCTTTGACCAGTAAACAGCAAAAATCCACTAAAAATGAAACATTCTTAGTAATAAATCTATCCTAGCTCTCAGTTATTTCAGCACTTCTGAATTCTTAAACCAAGTTTGAAAGTCTGTCCTTATAAATATTTAGGAAGGAACAATGGCAAATCTGTAGCTCACGGCATCAACTTTCTCTTTGTGACTATCACAGCAGCATCTTGCCAAGCTTCTCAACGTTCTAGGTCTCTCATGGTTCAAAGAGTTCCACAAACACAAATGAAAGTTTTTTGTGGACTCTGAGATAAAATATGCTACACCTGGAGAATAACTCACTTAAAGCAATTTTTGCTCTCATCTATCAGGCTCCTTTTATCCATATTTCATTATACCCTTTTCCACTGTACAGGTCATGTTCCATTACAGAATTAAGCCATTCTCCTTTCTCCCTGTAATCTCTTACTATCATGCCAAATGCCTCAAATCACAGATATAACCCTCTATTTATTCTGTTAGTCTATAAATTTCTCCTAGTTTTCAGTTAATTCAATTTAGTCTTCCTCATTTACATGATACTTATTTCCAAAAACACAACAGCAAAATTAATTTCAAATTTTCTCAGACCATCTTTAAGATAAATATATCACTTAATACTTGAGATTATTCATTATTGGTATGACAGTAAAATTTAGACTGTTGGCTTCAAGTTATCTAACATAATATGTGTACCTATACTTACCTCTGCAATTAAATTTGGCGGTATCATAATGTCTTTCAGCACATCTAAAAGAAAAATTTTAATTTGATATAAAATTATCTTGTGCACTTGAGGAAAAAAAGTGCAACAGTAACAAACATTTCTGAACCTTTATAATATACCAGGCATTATGTTAAATATCTTACATTAACTACTTCTTTTAATCCTAAGAATCCTATGAAGTAGGTCCCATTCTTCAATCCACATTTTACAATTACGGAAATCTAGGTTTAAAATGCTAAGTATACACAATCAGAGCTTATACATTTGGTTGCAAAATTTGTAATGTCACTAATATAAAACAGGACAAATTCACCTGCATCCACACCGTCACCATTCCCTTTATGAAAATTATACACGCGAAAGGACTTGTTATTTCACAAGTATGTGTAAATAACTAACTAGTTTCAATTTTATCTTTGCCTTACAATTGAGCATACATAGTTTTCTCAAACTATTATTATAAAAGATGTATGTTAAAACAGTTAAAAAAAAAAAGTAGGGGAAAATTTAAAGCAAAGAATGAAAGTGAATGATGCTAATCTACTCAAACACAACATTAACTCAGTTATTTTAAACCTGATCTTTCCCTCCATAGATAAACCAAAGGTCATCTTTTTCAATAATCTCTCAGGTCGTAGGTTTTAATTAAAGTCTGAGAGTAAGCAAAGAGTAGTAAGTAAAATCAATACAGAAAAACATTGACTTAGCATATTTAAAGCATGCTAAAATCTGTCTTTTTACCAGTAGTCACACATTTGCTATCATGCACTGGCTGACTCATGATTAACAGGCCACATTTATAGGCTCAGAAAGGGATTCCATACATTAGTTTGTGGTCAGCAGCATCCTGATAACTCCAACTACTAGCCAAACCAGGTATTTTCAAAAATTTAGCACTTTAAAACAAATAAAGACTCTTAATCCATCACTGCAAAATCCCCAAATTTTTAAACATCTGAAATTTTCTCTTAACTGTATGGTAAACTCAACTGCAAGAGAACTAGATCTGAGTTTATAAAAATGTGTAGTCTTTAATTAATAGAAATACATTTAGAACGAAGAGTGAAACAATCTATTCTAGGTACTGTTCCAAATCCTGCTGGGGTGTTATGTAATACAGAATATATGTTTCCATGTTAACGTTCTAAAAAAACTGAAAAATTCTGAATGCTGAAACAAAACTAGTTCAAAGAGTTTCAAATAAGCAATTATGGACCAGTGTTTTACATTTAAAAATCCTTAGAATATCTGTAAAGTTCTTTTATTTTAAACAGTTTTTGAAATCCACATGAAGATAGGGAATCCCCTGGCAGTCAAATGGTTAGGATGGCGCTCTCACTGCTGAGGGCCCAGGTTCAATCCTTCGTTGGGGAACTAATATCCCACAAGCCTTGTGGTTGTGGCCAAAAAAAAAAAAAAAAAAAAAATTCCACATGAAAGTTGAAATAACTCTAAGTAAACTGCAATCCACTAATTTTTAACTGGTCAGATCTGAAACAAATCAGCTTTTATACTACCACTGAAAACCAAGTTTTCCCCTTTTAGGATATTATAATTAAGTATATTGAGTTTGCTAGAAAGAAAATTTACTTAATAATGAGATGCATATATACACATCTTTGCTAAATAATTTCATATTCACTTAAATTTTTAAAAAATGACATAAAGAAGAGAAGTAACCATGAAAATACTATCATTTTACACTGTCTTTGGTACAGATTAAAGAGGAGTATGGTCAATAGTGAAGAATCTGTGAAAAATGAAAGTTAGTGTTAGTCGCTCAGTTCTGTCTGACTCTGTGAACCCATGGACTGCAGCCTGCCAGGCTCCTCTGTCCATGGACTCCTCCAGGCAAGAATACTAGAGTGGGTTGCCATTTCCTTTTCCAGGGGATCTTCCTGACCCAGGGATCAAATCCAGGTCTCCTACATTGTAGGCAGTCCTTTACCATCTGAGCTACCAGCAAAGCCAAAGAGTCCATAATGGAATATTTTATAAGGAATCATGTAAAGATAGAGCTTAGGAGACAAGGGGAGCACTATATGCCAGGAAACAATTCTAAGAAACTGGTCTCATCACAGCAAAACAAAAATAAACATTTTGAATTTTATACAGCTTCAGTTATCTATAAAATTCCCATACTTTTTTAGCAGCTCAAACACTATGACTACCTTCATACTTTGACTCTCAAGAAATATTGTTAACAGGAAAAAAACAGAGGGAAAGTGAAAACAATGAGCTACTAAATGTCTACTAGATGTGCATACCTTACAACCAAGATTCCTTGTTTTCAAATTCATCCTCACAATCAGTTAATATTATCTCCATATTATATATGAGAATGCTAAGATTTACAAGAGCATTACAAAACTTGCCCCAAACCACAATATATAAATGGAAAAGCCCAGCACTTCTGATTACAAAAGCTGAACTTTTTTCAGTACTGTTTCACACTTTCACATAAAGAATATAAAACGGTTTAGAAAACAATAACAAATTTTAGTCAAAGTCAGCATTCCTACAAGAGCATTATTTGGCATAACAGAACCAACAAACAGTGATAATGAAAACATGACCAAAAAATAGCAAAAATCTCTACAAGTATGGATAGGGAGTATGTGAAAACATATACTGGGTCTGGTAGGGATAAAAGTGATCTGGGGAGAGGTTAGGGTAAAAAAGAAGATCCTCAATTAAAACCTTCTCTGATAACTGCACAAATACACACACATACTATTCCTTATAAATTTTTTGTGGTATATTAGTGATAGGACAAGTTTTTAAAAACAAACCAAAATTGACATGAATGGGAAATGGGATTTGACCAAGACAAGTGTTAGGAAGATTTAACCATTTTTGCTTCCTTATACAGAGAACTCAAAAGACATCTTTTAAAAATCATCATCTCCTTTGGCTTTCAAGAGATAAGAAAAATGAAGATACACTGAAAGAGTTTTTATGAAGCAGCAGAAAATGAAGAAAGGGATAAGATTAATAGAAAAAGCTTCCAGAGAAGTGAGACTTGCCATAGATTCAGCTAGGCATGTAGGTCTCTTCTTTACTTTCTTCAATGGAACTATCCCTATCTTACAAAAGAAAACTTAACAGATAAAAATTAATAACAGCTAAAGGTTTACCACAAAAGGATGGAGAGTTGTATGTTAAGGAGAATATATGATGAAATAGTCAATCTTTTAAAAATTAGTCTCTAAGGAACATTTAGCTTCCTCAAAGGCAAGAACTATATTATATCTTTATACCCTATCTTCCCCCTCCTCACCTTACCCTCCTCAGAAGATAAGATTATAGAGGAACATACAAAGATGAAATACACACACTTGCACAAAACAAATTGATTAATGTACTAATTCACCAAGTATATCTGAATTTGGTTAATGATTTGAAGCTAATTCTGTCCTTTCTTAAAATAACCTTACTGAATGCCCAATAATATAGAGATATAAACAGATAGTCAATTAGAAAGTCTATGTTAAGAACTCTTCATCCACATATGTCATAGTTGCCATAAAAATTTTAATATACTATTGAATATAGGTATGTTAAGTCCAAGTATTTTAAGGTCTTTCCACTTACATATGGCTTCAAAGACATATATCACATGTTATTAATATCCTAAAAATAAAAGAAACAAAACAGAAACATCTGCTACTTATCAGACTCACTTACCCAGAGCCAAAAATATAAACAGGGATAGGTAAAGAAGACTGAAAAATGATGTCAGAAATCAAAACATTCTACAACTTGGTAGTTCTAGGAATTTCTGAAGTAAGTAAAATTTGGGGAGATTAAAACAAACAAAAAAACCAGAAAGGGAATACTGGTATCAACAGTGGATGGTCTGCTAACATATGTACCTGTGTGACCTTGTTTAACTCACTTAACTTCTCTAGGCCTCAGATTCCCCATCTGTAAAATGAGAAGGTTGGACTAAATGATCTCTTTCAGATACTTTCCAGTTCTATGATTCCATTAAATGGATGGGGGAATAAGCGAGTTAAAATATGTGCACCAAAAGCTACTCTCAACTAATAATGAGACAATTCATTAACTTGAGAGTCCAATGTTTGGATATACAAACAGGCAATCAAGTTTCCAGGCTAGATCCCAATGCTGATTTTAACCAAATAACACAAGTGACCCACAATACTGACAGTACAAACCTAAGTTTTAAATTCTGGAAGCAGGAAGCCACTGCATACAGGAATGAAAAGTATTTCCTTTCTTTTCTTTGGATATAATGTTAAAGCCTTCCTTCTGGGGCTCTACATGCTCAATCCTCAGAGTCTAAGTCCAAAGTGACTCATTTAGTGGACTCCAGCTTTTGCAGTTAGTTCATGACCTCTTTTTTTTTTTAAACTTAAATTCTGAATCCATTTGTTCAAAAACTACAAAACTCTGTGACTTATTTTCCTCCACATAAACCTGTGGCACCTGCAACAAAAGTTGTTGCAGAAGAGGTTAATCCAGAAAAGAGAAAGATACATGCACAGATCATTTGTAAACAGCTGCTGCTGCTGCTGCTAAGACACTTCAGTTGTGTCCGACTCTGTGCGACCCCATAGACGGCAGCCCACCAGGCTCCCCCATCCCTGGGATTCTCCAGGCAAGAACACTGGAGTAGGTTGCCATTTCCTTCTCCAATGCATGAAAGTGAAAAGTGAAAGTGAAGTCGCTCAGTCATGTCCGACTCTTGGTGACCCCATGGACGGCAGCCCACCAGGCTCCCCCATCCCTGGGATTCTCCAGGCAAGAACACTGGAGTAGGTTGCCATTTCCTTCTCCAATGCATGAAAGTGAAAAGTGAAAGTGAAGTCGCTCAGTCATGTCCGACTCTTGGTGACCCCATGGACTGCAGCCCACCAGGCTCCTCTGTCCATGGGATTTTCCAGGCAAGAGTACTGGAGTCAGGTGCCACCTAAACTAAGTTTCTGCAGCACCTGTTTGTTACTCTCCTTCATTTGATTATACCACTGCTCCCTCCACACACCATAATCTGACCATAATGGACCAAATCTGGCCACCAAGCTTCTCACATGCCATTCTCTAGGTCTACAACACCATTTTCCCTCCTCCTAAGCCTGTAGGTAAACCTTCATGATTCTTTTCACCTCAGCTCAAGCATTCTGTTCTTTATGAAATCTTCCTTATAACAGGCAATCATTATTTTGACTGTTGTCCATGTAGCTCTCTTCTATACAAGAGTTACCTCTTCTATAATACTTTGTCTACTTTTTACATTAGACTAATTACTTGAGGGCTGGAATGACATCTTACTCACCTCTGCACTAACATTTTAGAATGTCCAACATGTAACAGGCACTCAGTAAATGTCTGCTTCTTTGTGGATCTGAGGAAATCATTTTACAACTAAGAAACAACACCTGCGCCTATGTCACTCTCAGATCTTCTGAAGTCTTAACAGAGCACAAAGATCACTAAATTAAAGATAAAAAAGCAACATCCCATAAACCAATAAGGCACTGCTGCTGCTGCTAAGTCGCTTCAGTCGTGTCCGACTCTGTGCGACCCCATAGACGGCAGCCCACCAGGCTCCCCCGTCCCTGGGATTCTCCAGGCAAGAACACTGGAGTGGGTTGCATTTCCTTCTCCAATGCGTGAAAGTGAAAAGTGAAAGTGAAGTCGCTCAGTCGTGTCCGACTCTTTGTGACCCCATGGACTGCAGCCTACCAGGCTCCTCCATCCATGGGATTTTCCAGACAAGAGTACTGGAGTGGGGTGCCACTGCCTTCTCCCAATAAGGCACAGAGACGCTTTAATTTTTTGGTGAATATTTGAAAGCCCACTCTAGAAAAGAATCTTCTTCTTATATCTGATAAACTCTACAGAAATTAAATAGTAGATAGTAAACATAACTTGGGATTAAAAATTTTTTCAACGCACAATTTATACATATCACACAGGAAAAAATAAAAGCCATGTAGAAACATAACACATTTTATGTATCATTTTTTAGAATTAGAAAATGGTCAATATTTGGAGAAGAAAAAATGGTCAAGGGCAAAATGGTAAGATATTAATATTTTCCTCACATTTTTCTTGCCTTTCTTTTTTTTCCACATCTCTACTCACAAAGTCAAAAGAAAAAAGGAAAAGTTAAAGATAAGGTCAGCTAGCTGAATCAAGAGGCAATCCTTACACCCCTGCCTCAAACAAGAAGAACCACCCATTTTAACAATTTAGGTAATTTATTTATCTTATATACAGTTAGAGAATATACTAATAACTTTTTCAATCAATTGACCTAGAGACACAGAATAAAATTATATTAGAAGCTTCCCTCCATAGAAGATGGCATTGATGCTTTAATAGAAGCTCTGTGTGAATTACACTTCCAGTTTCCACATGGTTATGGGCGCAAAGATGGGCTAGATGCCAAGTCATTTGAAGCAGATCAAGCAACATGAATCTGTGCTGACACTGTTTTACCTCATCACTACACTTTCTAAATGACCTAACAATGCTCTCAATCAGAATTCTTGAACTAATTGTTTTAGGAATACAATTCTGTTAAATTTTAACTTTAACTCTACTTCACTCTAACAAGGAAACAACTTTCACTCAATAGTTGTTTTAGAAGATATTTGCAAGCATACAAACAAGAAAACATACTTACAGATTGTATATCTTGTAATGGTTTTTATGCTTTGAATCCAAAAACCTTAAAACAAAACAAACAAACAAAAAGCCACCATTAACAAAAATGAGCTAACATTTGAAATTACATTAATACTATTGAGAAAAACCAAAAGACAGATTCTATTTTTCCTAATCTCAAATGTAATTTAAGAAAAATAAACTTCAATAAATATTCCCTCCATTGGTTTAAACTAGTAAGCAGTTCCTTCTTATATAATTATATTACACAGATTTATACAATCTGAAGTAAAGCCATAGCTTTTCATAAAATGAATATTTTCATAATCTCTCTTCAGCCTAACATAATGAAGTTGAGCATTAAGAAATAACTTCTTTAAAAAGCATTATTAGCATTTAGCTCGTTACCTAGCTTATACATTTTTCTGAGTCACATGCAATCAAATAATCTTAAAAATAATCTTAGTAACTCAGTCATCATTTCTTTCAAACTAAAAACATTTGATATTTGAAAGCTGCAAGTAATAACTACTAGTTTTGTACAGTGTATAAAACGTTTTCACATACATATTCTTATTTGATGCTCACCAACATCTAAGAGGTAGAGCTTATTCGCATTTTACAGATGAGGGAAGTAGGTAAAAGAAATTACAGGGCTTGCCCGAGGTCACACAGCTGCTATGCCAAAAATCCACACCAAAGACCTCGCTCTCAACAACTAGTGAAGAAGCTAAACAACACTCACAGCCAACACTTTATATGCCAGGCTATGCCGGGCACGACTGTAAGTTTATGCATGTAAACTTACCAAATCCTGTGAGGTAAGTAACAGAGGGATTAGAAATGTGTAAGGCTGAGGAAACAGAATAAATAGAAGAACAAATGGAAAACAGAAGAGACGAGTTTAAAAGACCTAAAATCTAGGAGATGCAACATATGAATAGGTATCCCAGAGAAAAGGATGGAAAATACAGGAGAAGAAATCCATGATATAATTCAAGAAAAAGACCCCAAACTGAAGATCATGAATTTCCAAACTAAAAGGGTATAATGAATATTAAAAAAAAAAAAGAGAGAGAGATCCAAACAAAGGCATACATATTTTAGCGAAGTTTCAGAATATTGAAGAGATAAACGTTAAGATCTTAGAAACTGCCTGAATCAGGTTTCATAAAAGAAATCTGGAATCAGAATAACTTCATCCTTTTTAATGGCAACACCAGCAGCTAGAAAATAATTAGACAAAACCTTCTGACTTTACATTATTCCTAGTCTAGAATTCCACAGCTGCTGCTGCTAAGTCGCTTCAGTTGCGTCCGACTCTGTGTAACCGCACAGACAGCAGCCCACCAGGCTCCCCAGTCCCTGGGATTCTCCAGGCAAGAACACTGGAGTGGGTTGCCATTTCCTTCTCCAGAATTCCACAGCAAGATACACTATAAAACAAGTGCGAATTTATAATAAAGACATTTTTAAATAAGCAAAGTCCCAAATAATTTTGATTTCCACATATTCTCTCGCTCAGGAAATTATGAGAAAATTATGAGAAAATGTGTTCCACCAAGACAAGCGTGGGAAACCTATGGAAAAAGATGACAAGTTTCAGAAACTGAAGAACTCAACTCATGAGAAGAAAACAGAAAACAGAGAACCCCTGAATGAATAGTGAAGGAACACCTCAAGAAGAAAGTCATACAGCAAGCTCAGAGAAAAACTAAGCCAATTTAGGGACGAACAAAAGGTTCCTGAAGAAGATGAAATTGATACAATGCCAAATGTGCTTAAACATTTCCAGAGACTCAAACTTAGAGGCAAGTTTAGAGACAAATTAAAGTTAAGAAGGCAGAGACTAAATAAGAGAGCGAGAAAGGAGGAGAAAGGGAGAAAGAAGGGAAAACAAAATGTGTAGGAAAAACCAGCTATAATATACTATATTGTTTATATTGAGTTCAGTTGCTCAGTTTATATTGAGTTCAGTCGCTCAGTCATCTCTGACTCTTTGTGAACCCATGGACTGCAGCATGGCGGGCTTCCCTGTCCATCAACAACTCCCAGAGTTGCTGATGGGCAACAAACTCCAAACTCATGTCCAAACTCATGTCCATTGCAATGGACCATCTCATCCTCTATCGATCCCTTCTCCTCCTGCCTTCAACTTTTCCCAGCATCAAGGTCTTTTCCAATGAGTCAGTTCTTTGCATCAGGTGGCCAAAGTATTGGAGTTTCAGCTTCAACATCAGTCCTTCCAATGAACACCCAGGACTGGTCTCCTTTAGGATGGACTGGTTGGATCTCCTTGCAGTCCAAGGGACTCTCAAGAGTCTTCTCCAACACCACAGTTCAAAAGCAGCAATTCTTCAATGCTCAGCTTTCTTTATAGGCCAACTCTCACATCCATACATGACCACTGGAAAAACCATAGGCTTGACTAGATGGACCTTTGTCGGCAACGTAATGTCTCTGCTTTTTAATATGCTATCTACGTTGGTCACAGCTTTTCTTCCAAGGAGTTAAGCATCTTTTAATTTCATGGCTGCAATCACCATCTGCAGTGATTTTGGAGCTCCAAAAAATAAAGTCAGGCACTGTTTCCCCATCTATTTGCCATGATATGATGGGACTGGATGCCATGATCTTAGTTTTCTGAATGTTGAGTTTTAAGCCAACTTTTTCACTCTCCTCTTTGACTTTCATCAAGAGGCTCTTTAGTTCTTCTTCACTTTCTGCCATTAGGGTGGTGTCATCTGCATATCTGAGGTTACTGATACTTCTCCCAGCAATCTTGATTCCAGCTTGTGCTTCATCCAGCCCAGCGTTTCTCATGATGTACTCTGCATATAAGTTAAATAAACAGGGTGACAATATACAGCCTTGACGTACTCCTTTTCCTATTTGGAACCAGTCTGTTGTTCCATGTCCAGTTCTAACTGTTGCTTCCTGACCTGCATATAGGTTTCTCAAGAGACAGGTCAGGTAGTCTGATATTTACATCTCTTTCAGAATTTTCAACAGTTTATTGTGATCCACATAGTCAAAGGCTTTGGCATAGTCAGTAAAGCAGAAGTAGATGCTTTCTGAAACTCTCTTGCTTTTTTGATGATGCAACGAATGTTGGTAATTTGGTCTCTGGTTCCTCTGCCTTTTCTAAAACCAGTTTGAACATCTGAAGCTTACAGTTCACATGTTGTTGGAGCCTGGCTTGGAGAATTTTGAGCATTACTTTGTTACTGTGTGAGATGAGAGCAATTGTGTGGTAGTTTGAGCATTCTTTGCAATTGCCTTTCTTTGGGATTGGAATGAAAACTGACCTTTTCCAGTCCTGTGGCCACTGTTTCCCAAATCTGCCGGCATACTGAGTGCAGCACTTTCAAAGTGTCGTCTTTTAGGATTTGAAATAGCTCAACTGGAATTCGATCACCTCCACTAGCTTTGTTCGTAGTGATGCTTTCTAAGGCCCACTTGACTTCACATCTCAGGATGTCTGGCTCTAGGTGAGTGATCACACCATTGTGATTATCTGGGTCGTGAGGATCTTTTTTGTACAGTTCTTCTGTGTATTCTTGCCACCTCTTCTTAATATCTTCTGCTTCTGTTGGGTCTTTACCATTTCTGTCCTTTATTGAGCCCATCTTTGCATGAAATGTTCCCTCGGTATCTCTAATTTTCTTGAGATCTCTAGTCTTTCCAATTTATTGTTTTCCTCTATTTCTTTGCACTGATTACTGAGGAAGGCTTTCTTATCTCTCCTTCCTATTCTTTGGAACACTGCAGGCAAATGGGTTTAACTGTAAACGACATTTATCTAGTTATGACATAAAAACTCAATATTGATAAAATCAAAATTACAATATAACTTCTGGAAGTATGGGAGAATGAAAACATGTGGCTGGATTAAGGGGGGAAAAAAAAAGTCCATAAACTTGAATGTGAAAAAGTATGTTATGCAGTCAGTCAAGCAGCACTTAAAACTTTATCACTAACTGATGTCACATTACAGTTTTTGAAGATACCAAAATATTATTTACAATCAACACTGCAGAATTAACATTAGACCTGCCAATAGATTTAAATGTGTTTATAACTATTATTATATAGATATTTTAAAATATTTTATAAACCACTATAATCAAAACTAATATAATAGGCATATTTGTAATCCTATGAATTTTAACAATTTAAATCATTCTAAGAAACAGTTCATAAACTTCAACAGACTGTCTACAAGATACACGGCATAAGATTATGAACTCTTGCCATGGGGCAGTGGTTGTTAATAAACCCTATAAATCTATCTGATTCTAGTAATTCATATGTAAATATTTAAGGTATGTGTAACTTCCTATTTCTTTTTTTTAACCCACTACTTCAACCAACCCAGGAAGCATTGATTTTGCTATGAAGACTTCTATTGAACTATAAATAATATTACAGGAAAAAGTGGTATGTTACAGACTCTTCCACTCCTATCTCTTGTACCCTCTTTATCTTCTGTATTCTTGGATATTTCTCAATTTGTACTTTTGGATTTTTCTTTAAAATTAGGTAAAATTTACATATAGTGAAATACACAGATCTCAGGTATACAATTCTATGAATTCTGTAACAACCACTCCAATCAAAATATAGGACACTTCTTCCATCCCAGAAAATTCCCTCATGCCCATTTGCAGCGAAGCCCCACCAAGCTCTCAGGTAGCTACTACTATTTCATGAAGTATGCATTCTTTTTTAACTGACTTCCTTCACTTACTTTTTAAATTTATCCATGGTGTAACATGTATCACTAGTTCATTCTTTTTATTCCAATTATTATTCTGTTGTATGAACATACCAGCACTGATCCATTCTTCTTTGATGGAAATCTTGGATTTTACAGTTTTGGGGTTATTATGAACAAAGTGCATAAACATTCTTGAGCAAGTCTTTTATGGGGACATATGCTTTCACTCCCTTGAGTAAATAATAGCTAGGAGCAGAACTGCTGGGTCACAGAGTAGATAGGGGTGGGTGCATACTTATCTCTGTGAGAAACTACTGAACACCTTTCCAGAGTGGCTGTTCTCTTCCACAGATCTACCACATTTCAAGAGTTTCAGTTGCTCCACAGTCTTATCAACATTTGGCACTGTTGGTTTTTTTAAAAAATTCTAATCCTTCATTTGTTTATTAGTCAGTTTTCTACTTCCTTTTGTGAAATATCTAAGTTACTGGCTCATTTTATCCCCCAACTGGATTGTCTTTTTTATTACTGATCTAAAGGAGTCTTCTATATATTCTGGGTATAAGTCCTTTGTCTGATATTTGCTCCCTGTGTACAACTTGCCTTTCCATTTCCTTAATAACGTGCTTTGATAATCAACAACTTTAAATTTTTATAAAATCCAATATATCATATTTTTCTTTAGTTTAGAACCTTGTAGTTTCTCTGAGAAATCTTTCCATACACAAAAACAGTTCATAAAGATATTCTCTTTCTTTTGTTCTAGAAGCTGTATACATACTTTTAGACTTTTCTCAGTTTCTATTTTAATTTGGTTGTAAATATAGATAATGCTAAGGATAATTAGCATTGGAGAAGGAAATGGCAACCCACTCCAGTGTTCTTGCCTGGAGAATCCCAGGGATGGCAGAGCCTGGTGGGCTGCCGTCTATGGGGTCGCACAGAATCAGACACGACTGAAGCGACTTAGCAGCAGCAGCAGCAAGGATAATTAGAATATCTAAAACACGGACAAATGATTTCAAGGACAGTGATCATAAAATTTAATAAACAACAACTCACTGCTACCTGCAGTATCTTCCACCATGGGTTGCTTATGACAGAAAATGAATAAGCAAAAAATACTCTACAAAATACAATATTCTCTCAGAAAGCCTACAATGTAAATGTGAGCAGAGGAGGGGAGAGTAGGTATTATGGAGGATTAACATTGCATTTTTAGTTCATTCTGAGTTTGGTAACTTTATGATTTGAATCCAAATACATAAACCTACACTATATTAATAGGAATGTACACATCCCATTGCCCAGCTCCAGGGAATACTATTCAAATGCGATAGTCCTGTACACTTCAACTGGAGCCCAAAGGAGTGCCAGAACACATACCAAAATGGTCACAGTGGTTATCCTGGGTTTACAGGGAAAGATGGGCCTTTCATGATTTACTTTCAACACTTCTACAATTTTGTTGTTAAAATATAAGCACGTACTACTTTCAAAAGAAAAAAGTTTTCTGTTCTAATGTCTTTCCCCAAATAAGTAAGAACTGATCAAGTTACATCACACTGTTTTACCTACAAAGAGTGGGCTTCATGAAAGTCTAGGTTCTTTTTTTAAACAGTATTTTTTAGAGTTTACATAAAATTATTATTTTTATATACTGTTTTGAAGTACAAAAGACAAGAAAGGTTTTTTATGTGACAACAGTCCTCTTTGAGAAATAATTAGTTTTAATAAGATTCATGCAATCCTTATTTATAAAGACTCGGGAGGTTTTTCTTAATTGTATTTTCATTCATACTGAGCCTGTCCTGAGGATATTAAAAAAAAAATTTACTAGCACACACTTGGTGCCAAATCACAAATCTGACATCAGTGAGAAATGATGTCAGCAAAACAGAATGAACGATTCATTAAAATGCTGGTAATGTGTTATTCCTTTAAACCCCTCCTAGACGTTCCAGACATGAAAAGCTTTTTCTTCAATTTCATCAACATACTTTTTATGTTACTTTAGCTAGCAACTACTTTGTTTATAGTGTATATTCAAAGATAACTGTTATCTTTTTTTAATGTTCAAGGATTATTTATTATGGGCACAATTGCTAAGAATTTCTGCTTTCCATTCTTTTTTCTACATTCCTTTCAGGAAGGACAAAGTCTTACTAAATAGTCTCATTTGATTCTTCATAACACATACTTAAAAATAAAATCACTTTAGTTCTAAAAAAGAAAAGTATCTATAAGGGTAGATGGTGACTGCAGCCATGAAATTAAAAAACGCTTACTCCTTGGAAGAAAAGTTACGACCAACCTAGGTAGCATATTGAAAAGCAGAGACATTACTTTGCCAACAAAGGTCCGTCTAGTCAAGGCTATGGTTTTTCCAGCGGTCATTTATGGATGTGAGAGTTGGACTGTGAAGAAAGCTGAGCACCGAAGAATTGATGCTTTTTGAACTGTGGTGTTGGAGAAGACTCTTGAGAGTCCCTTGGACTGCAAAGAGATCCAACCAGTCCATTCTGAAAGAGATCAGCCCTGGGTGTTCTTTGGAAGGAATGATGCTAAAGCTGAAACTCCAGTACTCTGGCCACCTCACGTGAAGAGTTGACTCATTGGAAAAGACTCTGATGCTGGGAGGGATTGGGGGCAAGAGGAAAAGGGGACGACAGAGGATGAGATGGCTGGATGGCATCACCGACTCGATGGATGTGAGTCTGAGTGAACTCCAGGAGTTGGTGATGGACAGGAAGGCCTGGCGTGCTGCGATTCATGGGGTCGCAAAGAGTCGGACACGACTGAGCACTGAACTGAACTGCTCTGAAACTTTCATTAAATTATATATTCCACAAATAATGATTAAGCTAGTAAAATGAAAATAGATTTGAGATGGCAAATAGGTGCCAAACTGGTGGTGGCTTAATGAGGTGCAATGTTAAGGCTATTAGAACAATACCCAGGTTGGAGACTGAGAAAGAATATGATGATTGATTACCAATGTCTGCCATTAGTGAGGGAGAGAGAATAAAATAAAAATGTTCACTCTGCCATCTCTAGAGGACATCAATACAAACTTATGGGTTGTTGTTATTCAGTCACTAAGTTGTGTCCAACTTTGCAACCTCACAGAATGCAGCATGCCAGGCTTCCCTGTCTTTCACTATCAATTTAAAAAAAGAAAATTTGAACATTATAAATTATTATAGAGTAGGCAAAGTTACTGTAACCAGATAAAAGTCTATTATGAATAAGCCTTTAAAAGCTTTGTTCTAAAAATGTTTTTTCACACTGGCATTCAATATAAAGGGGCCATCTCTTAAAATTTCTCTTACAGGAGCATGTATATACTTTGACCATTATAGAGTACTGGTATAGGCATTTTTCCTTTGTAAATAACTGCAAAATTAGGGAAAAACATATAAGGAACTAAACAAAAGGCAGCAGAGGCCTATGATCTTCAAGGAAAAAGAAACCTTACCTGCCTCGTGCAAAACCTGTACGCAGGTTTTTCTATAAGTTTACCCTTATAGATACTTTTCTTTTTTAGAACTGAAGTGATTTTATTTTTAAGTGTGTGTTATAAGGAATCAAATGAGATTATTTATGTAGTAAGCTTTTGTCATTCCTGAATGGAATGTAGAAAAATAGAAGAACAGGAAGCAGAAATTTGTAGCGGTTGTGCCCATAATAAATAATCCTTGAACATTAAAAAAGGATAACAATTATCTTTGAATATACATTATAAACAAAGTAGTCAAGAAGCAACAGTTAGACTCAGACTTGGAACAATGGACTGGTTCAAAACTGGGAAAGGAGTACATCAAGGCTGTATTTTGTCACACTGCTTATTTAACTTCTATGCAGAGTACATCATGCGAAATGCCAGGGTAGATGCAGGCACAAGCTGGAATCAAGATTGCCGGGAGAGATACCAATAACTTCAGGTATGCAGATGACACCACCAGTGGCAGAAAGTGAAGAGGAACTAAAGAGCTCTTGATGAAGTTGAAAGAGAAGAGTGAAAAAGCTGGCTTAAAACTCAACATTCAAAAAACTAAGATCATGGCATCTGGTCCCATCACTTCATAGCAAATAGATGGGGAAAAAATGGAAACACTGATAGACTATTTTCTTGGGCTCCAAAATCACTGAGGATGGTGACTGCAGCCATGAAATTAAAAGATGCTTGCTCCTTAGAAGAAAAACTATTACAAACCAAGACAGCATACTAAAAATCAGAGACATTACTTTGCCGACAAAGGTCTGAATAGTCAAAGCCACGGTTTTTCCAGCAGTCATGTATGGATGTGAGAGTTGGACCATAAAGAAGGTTGAGTGCCAAAGAATTGATGCTTTTGAACTACAGTGTTGGAGAAGACTCTTCAGAGTCCCTTGGAGAGCAAGGAGATCATATCAGTCAATCCTAAAGGAAATCAACCCTGAATATTCATTGGAAGGACTGATGCTGAAACTGAAGCTCCAATACTTTGGCTACCTGATGCAAAGAGCCAACTCATTGGAAAAGACCTAGATGCTGTGAAAGATGGAAGGCAGGAGGAAAAGGGGACGACAGAGGATGAGATGGTCGGGATCGCATCACCGACTCAATGGACATGAGTTTGAGCAAGCACCAGGAGATGGTGAAGGACAGGGAAGCCTGGTGTCTTGCAGTCCATGGGGTCGCAAATAGTCAGACCAACTAAGCGACTGAACAACAACCCCAAGCCTGCCTTGTTTTCAGCTTGAAGACTCTTTTTTGACAGAGCAGAAGGAAATGGAACAAAGGTTTCACTGAGGTAAACAGACAGAAATTGGAGTTCTGGATGGTAAAGCAGCTAGAGTTTGTGGAACACAATAGCAGAAAAAGGAGGATGAAGAGATGGAGGGACTTCTAAGTTTGTGTGGAAAGTAACCTCAGGGCCTTGGCATGGGTTAGGCTGCATATCTGCAGGTTCTGGAAGCATAATGGAGATAACATCAGAGAAAGCACAGTACTGGGAGAAAGAGTTCTGTCCAGCCAGAATGGAGAGACCTCAGGTATTCAGCTGAGACCCTAGAAAGCCACACCTGAGGAATAAGGACCATGACATGAAGCAAAAGACAAAACTGAAACAGGCCTACCTTAACAAAGAAAATCAAGTCTGATAATATAAGGAGATTAGCCATTAATTTAAATGCCTGCCAAAATGAAACTCAGCACACTTAAAGTAACAATTCAGACTTCCTACAACATATCATCCAAAACATTCATCACGCAATTAAAACTTATTAGACATGCAAAGCAGGGAAATATGATCTATGACCAAGAAGGAAAAAAAAAGCAGCCAACAGAAACCAATTCCAAGATGAACCAGATGTTGGAATTAGCAGACATGGACTTTGAAGCAGCTATTATAAAAATATACAAGAATGTAAAAGAAAATGATTACAGCTTAAGTGACAAGATGAAAAATCTTAGCAAAGGCATAGAGACTATAAGAGACAGAAATTCTAGGTCTCAAAAGTACAATATCTGAAAAGACAAATCTACTTGCAATACTGAGGACTTCAGAAGATGTGGGAGATTGAGTTTTCTAAGAATGACATATTCCCCATTCCACATGCTCCTCATAAACATAACCTTAACAATGGTCTCTTTTAAGTGGTGGAGTCTATGGTCCATCCCCCTTGAATCTGGGCACACTTCTATGATTACCTCCACCAACTGAGTACTGGCAGAAGTGAGATAAAGCTATTTCTAACACTGCTGCTGCTAAGTCACTTCAGTCGTGTCTGACTCTGTGCGACCCCATAGACAGAAGCCCACCAGGCTCCCCAGTCCCTGGGATTCTCCAGGCAAGAACACTGGAGTGGGTTGCCATTTCCTTCTCCAATGCATCAAAGTGAAAAGTGAAAGTGAAGTCACTCAGTCGTGTCCAACCCTCAGTGACCCCATGGACTGCAGCCCACCAGGCTCCTCTGTCCATGAGATTTTCTAGGCAAGAGTACTGGAGTGGGGTGCCAATTGCCTTCTCCGATTTCTAACACTAGGTCATAAAAAATGCCATATACTTCTACCCTGGACTCTGGATCTTCACTTTCAAGAAGATGCCATGCTATGAGGAAGCTCAAAACAGCATACAAAGAAAGGCCAAGTGTAGGGGCTCTGGCCAACAGCCCAACTAAAGACCCAGATAACAAACAGCCTATACCAGACACATGAGTGAAAATACAAATAGATGATTCAGCCCTCAATCTGCCAAAACTCATCTCCTGTCACTGAGTTTTTCCAACTAAGGCCCCAAATATTCTGGAGCAGAAACAAGTCATTTCCATCATGCCTTGTCCAGATTTCTGACTCACTTAATCTGTGAGTACAAAATAAATAAATGTTCTATGCAATTTATGTTTGGAGGGAGGTTTGTTATGCATAGATATCAGCTGGAAAATAAAGATATGAATTTGATAACACATAGTAGTTATTTATTTAACCTAGAGAACAGAAGAAAGAAATTGAAAAACAAAAATTTAAAGACATCATGGCTAAAAATTTCCCACCCACGGTATATAAAACAACTTAGAGACTCTAAAAGCTCAATAAACTTCAAATAAGACAAATATAAAAAGAACCAAACTATGCCTATCATAATCAAAACCACTGAAAACCAAAGGGAAAAAACAAAAGGAGTCAGGAAAAAGATACATTATATATCTAGGAGAATACAAGCATGAATAATGGCAGACTTCTCATCAGATCTAATGTAGCATTCAAAAACAAAAACAAAGCCATCACAGAAGTCTATATCCAGCAAAATGCCTTTCAAAAACAGTCAACAAATACAGAGGATCTGTCACCAGCAAACTTGTTCCTAGGCTGAAGGAACTAATTCCAGATGAAAACTTTGACTCTAAAGAAAGAAACAAAAAAGCATCAAAAATAGTAAATACAGGAGTATAAAAGGACATCTTTTTTCTTGATTTCACTGAAAGATAACTGCTTAAAGCAAATAAAAAACACTGTATTCTGGGGTTTACTACATACGTAGACATAAAATACACGACAAAATAATACAAAAGAAATGGAGGAAAACAGAATTTTACTGTTGTAGGGCTCTTATATTTTCATGCTTACAATAACAACTCTAGGAGAACTATAACAAGCTGTGTTCTATAATTCCTGTAACAAACTCTAAATATATACAGATACACACACACACACACACACAGCTAAAAAATAGAAGAATTTAAATGGAATACTTCAAAATATTCTATTAACCCCAAAGAGGACAGAAAAAAAGGAATGAGGGAGAATGAGACTGAAATAGGAATGAATGAACAATTAAACACAAATAGGAAGGTGTTAGACTAAAAGAAAACATATTAATCATCATATTAAATATAAATGGACTAAACACTCCAATTAAAAAAGCCAGTGATTATAAGGCAAGTTCAAAATTACAAATACTTGCTATATAAGTTGGCACACTCTACAAGCAATGAATACACTATGCAATGTTAAAAACTGAAAGAAGCCAGATTACATAAATCAAATGCAAAACTAAATCTAGATGCAACTAACTCTAGAGGCTCTATACATTAACACCTTGCTACTGAATTCATTCCAAGAGAGGAGAAAGAATCTAGGTAGCAAGATAAGCTTTTACTGACTCTTAGAAGGTATCAGAAATTCAGTTAGTTATTATTTTGGTGAAGTTACTGGTGGCCCAGAGTCTGATCTTCTATCTTTCAGAATTAAACTTGATCATGTCAACATATTGAGCAGTGTTTTTCCCCCCAGGAAATTAGAACCTGTATTGTATGACTGATGTATAATTATTATAGCGATCATAACGGCAATATGTTAATTTATTGAAAAATCCAACTGCCATAAGAACTAAATTATTCATTTAAGATCATATCTCACCGTAAGGAGATCTGAGAAGTATAATCAGAATGTTGCTGAATAAGTGTGAACTCAAACACGAGAAGTTAGTAAAATGAAGCAATTTTTAATAGCCTAAAATATTCTGATGTTTCCATCTCCACAAAAGGAACAGTTTTGCCAAAAATATCTGAAGTTCATTGGCTAAGGCTTCCTTTCTCTTGGCAGCGTTTTTCCTATATTTCAATAGCCAACTGGTCTTTCTTTACACTGAAAGGCTTTATGTAGATGAAGTAAACATATTCCATTGGATTAATCTGAAGTCTTAAAGTTCTAAGAGTCCTTCTGTTTCTTAAAGGTGAACTAGTATATTTCTGCTCTGTGCCAGTATTTATAGATTAGAGTATTCTATCATTTGCAAGTGCCTGGACAACTGATAAAATAAATATAATCCAAAAAATATTTCTTGAAAACTTGCAAAGTGACAAACACTACTGTAGATACACTGGTAACAAAACTCCAAGTATGAACAACCACAATCATTAATAACAACTGCTCCCAGCAGCGTGACAGAAACCCAGCATACCCGTTTTTTAAAAAGGTGTCCCATTCAGAAAACAGACACTAGACAATTCTTACCAATCCAGCGTAGGCTAAAAAGAAAAATAATTACTTTATATGCTACATTTTTCTACAGCTATTTGGTAACCATATTTAAGTCATCTGCTGTATCCACGTTGAATCAATATTTGCCCTTACAACCCTAACATACCTACAGCTGCTACTGCTTTTACTGAAACGTGAAATTGGATTGCTGTTTTTCTTTTTAACACATAAATCATACCATGCTTAATCCCATTAAACAAAGGTAAACTTCAAATACGTCATTAGGTTGGTGGAAATGTAATTGCTGTTTCAGACTGTGAATTTTAAATCATTAGAACTAGGCTCAAACACATCTTTATTAATCAAAATAGGAACCATTATAATAAATACATTTGTGTCAATAAGAAGTAAGTTTGTTTATTCCTGTAGCATAAAAATCCGAGCTTCAGGATTCCATGAACCCTTGGAGAATATTTTCTGCCTCCTGCTGGTTGTAGAAGTGTTTTACCTGCAAAAAGCTGAGATGCTTGAAGAAACGGTAGTTGGCTGGTGAGAGGGCAGGTGAATATGGTAGATGAGGCAAAACTTTGTGGTACAGGTCATTCAACTTTTGAAGTGCTGGCTGTCTGATGTGTGGTTGGGTGCTGTTGTGGAGGAAAACCGGGCCCTTTCTGTTGACCAAGAGCAGCTGCAGGCAATGCAGTATTCACTGCATCTCATTGATTTGCTGAGCATACTTGTTAGATGAAATGGTTTTGCCAGGCTTCAGAAAGCGATAGTGGATCAGACTGGCAACAGACCACCAGCAGTGACCATGACCTTTATTTGGTGGAAATCAGTCTTTGGGGAAGTGCTTTGGAGCTTCTTTTCAGTTCAACCACTGAGCTAGCTGTTGTTGCCTGTCATATAAAATCCACTTGTTATAGAAAAGCTATAACAAACCTAGACAGCAAATTAAAAAGCAGAGACATAACTTTACTAACAAAGGTCCATCTGGTCAAAGCTATGGTTTTTCCAGCAGTCATTTACAGATGTGAGAGCTGGATCATGGAAAAGGCTGAGCAGCAAAGAACTGATGCTTTCGAATTGTGCTGCTGGAGAAGACTCGAGAGTCCCTCAGACAGCAAGGAGACCAAACCAGTCAAATCTAAAGGAAAACCCTGAATATTCACTGGAAGGCCTGATGCTGAAGCTGAAGCTCCAATACTTTGGCCACCTGGTGCAAAGAGCCAATTCACTGGAAAAGACCCAATTGCTTGGAAAGATGGAAGGCAGGAGGAGAAGGGGGCAACAGAGGATGAGCTATTTGGATTGTATCACTGATTCAATGGACATGAGTTTGAGCAAACTCTCGGAGATAGTGAAAAATAGGGAAGGCTGGCATGCTGTAGTACATGGGCTTGCAGAGAGTCAGACACGACTTAATGACTCAGTTCAGTTCAATAGCTCAGTCATGTCCGACTCCATGCGACCCCATGAACTGCAGCACGCCAGGCCTCCCTGTCTATCACCAACTCCTGGAGTCCACCCAAACCCATATCCATTGAGTTGGTGACGCCATCCAACCATCTCGTCCTCTGCTGTCCCTTTCTCCTGCCCTCAATCTTTCCCTGCATCAGGGTCTTTTCCAAGGAGTCAGCTCTTCATATCAGGTGGCCAAAGTACTGGAGTTTCAGCTTCAGCATCAGTTCCACCAATGAACACCCAGAACTGATCTCCTTTAGGATGGACTGGTTGGATCTCCTTGCAGTCCAAGGGACTTGCAAGAGTCTTCTCCAACCACAGTTCAAAAGCATCAGTTCTTCGGAGCTCAGCTTTCTTTATAGTCCAACTCTCACATCCATACATGACCACTGGAAAAACCATAGCCTTGACTAGACGGACCTTTGTTGGCAAAGTAATGTCTCTGCTATTTAATATGCGATCTATCTAGGTTGGTCATAACTTTCCTTCCAAGGAGTAAGCGTCTTTTAATTTCATGGCTGCAGTCACCATCTGCAGTGATTTTGGAGCCCAGAAAAATAAAGTCAGCCACCGTTTCCACTGTTTCCCCATCTATTTGCCATGAAATGATGGGACCGGATGCCATGATCTTCGTTTTCTGAATGTTAAGCTTTAAGCCAACTTTTTCACTCTCCTCTTTCACTTTCATCAAGAGGCTCTTCAGTTCTTCTCCACTTTCTGCCATAAGGGTGGTGTCATATGCATATCTGAGGTTATTAATATTTCTCCTGGCAATCTTGATTCCAGCTTCTGCTTCCTCCAGCCTAGCATTTCTCATGATGTACTCTGCATATAAGTTAAATAAGTAGGGTGACAATATACAGCCTTGACGTACTCCTTTTCCTATTTGGAACCAGTCTGTTGTTCCATGTCCAGTTCTAACTGTTGCTCCCTGACCTGCATACAGATTTTTCAAGAGGCAGGTCAGGTGGCCTGGTATTCCCATCTCTTGAAGAATTTTCCACAGTTTATTGTGATCCACACAGTCAAAGGCTTTGGCGTAGTCAATAAAGCAGAAATAGATGTTTTTCTGGAACTCTTTTTCGATGATCCAGTGGATGTTGGCAATTTGATCTCTGGTTACTCTGCCTTTTCTAAAACCAGCTTGAACATCAGAAGTTCACAGTTCAGGTATTGCTGAAGCCTGGCTTGGAGAATTTTGAGCATTACTTTACTAGCGTGTGAGATGAGTGCAATTGTGCAGTAGTTTGAGCATTCTTTGGCATTGCCTTTCCTTGGGAATGGAATGAAAACTGACCTTTTCCAGTCCTGTGGCAACTGCTAAGTTTTCCAAATTTGCTGGCACATTGAGTGCAGCACTTTCACAGCATTGTCTTTTAGGATTTGAAATAGCTCCACTGGAATTCTATCACCTCCACTAGCTTTGTTTGTAGTGATGCTTCATAAGGCCCCTTTGAATTCACATTCCAGGATGTCTGCCTCTAGGTGAGTGATCACACCATCGTGATTATCTGGGTCATGAAGATCTTTTTTGTACAGTTCTTCTATGTATTTTTGCCACCTTTTTTTAATATATTCTCCTCTATTAGATTCCTACCATTTCTGTCCTTTATCGAGCCCATCTTTGCATGAAATGTTCCCTTGGTATCTCTAATTTTCTTGAAGAGATCTCTAGTCTTTCCCATTCTATTGTTTTCCTCTATTTCTTTGCATTGACCGCTCAGGAAGGCTTTCTTATCTATTCTTTGGAACTCTGCATTCAGATGTTTATATCTTTCCTTTTCTCCTTTGCCTTTTGCTTCCCTTCTTTTCACAGCTATGTGTAAGGCCTCCTCAGCCAGCCATTTTGTTTTTTTGCATTTCTTTTTCTTGGGGAATGGTCTTGATTCCTATCTCCTGTACAATGTCACAGACCTCCATCCATAGTTCATCAGGCACTCTATCTATCAGATCTAGTCCCTTAAATCTATTTCTCACTTCCACTGTATAGTCATAAGGGATTTGATTAAGGTCATACCTGAATGTTTTAGTGGTTTTCTCCACTTTCCTCAATTTCAGTCTGAATTTGGCAATAAGGAGTTTATGATCTGAGCCACAGTCAGCTCCCAGTCTTGTTTTTGCTATGGAGCTTCTCCGTATTTGGCTGCAAACAATATAATCAATCTGATTTCGGTGTTGACCACCTAGTGATGTCCATGTGTAGAGTCCTCTCTTGTGTTGTTGGAAGAGGGTGTTTGCTATGACCAGTGCGTTCTCTTTGCAGAACTCTATTAGCCTTTGTACTGTTTCATTCTGTACTCCAAGGCCAAATTTGCCTATTACCCCAGGTGTTTCTTGACTTCCTACTTTTGCATTCCAGTCCCCTATAATGAAAAGGACATCTTTTTTGGGTGTTAGTTTTAGAAGATCTTGTAGGTCTTCATAGAACTGTTCAGTTTCTTCAGACTTAATGACTAAACTACAATATATGTCTTTAGCAAAAAAACACAAAGCAAGAAATGTGCATTAAAATGATGTATAATGTAACTACATTTATTTAAGAATGTATTTCTAATATCAATGGCCAAGTTCAACAATGTAAAACCACAAATGCTTTTACACCAATCTAATAGTCCTTAACTATTTTCTCCTAGTCATCTTCAGATTGTCACAATCAAAATTAGTTATATATCTGATAAAAGAAAAGTATCTTGTTGAAAATGTACTTTTTAACTCTTGCCTGAACAGTAGTACATTATCTCAAGTTAAACAGAAAGGCAAAAATAAGAGCTTTATATTAAATTCAGGTGAAAAATAGTGATCTCCAGAACTAAAGGAAATCTATTGTATCTAAAGAGGTATAAGATTCAAAGGAAAAGAGGTTTTTAGGGCTTACTGGGTAGTTCAGACAGTAAGGAATCTGCCTGCGATGCAGGAGATCCAGGTTCAATCCCTGGGTTGGGAAGATCCCCTGGAGAAGGGAATGGCAACCCACTCCAGTATTCTTGTCTAGAGAATTCCATGGACAGAAAAGCCTGACAGGCTACAGACCACAAAGAGTTGTACACGACTGCATGACAACACTTTAGGGTTCTATCTATAATCCATTTGAAGTTAATTTTTGTCCACAGGCATATCTCAGAGGTGTTTTGAGTTTGGCTCCCTGGTGGCTTAGATAGTAAAGAATCTGCCTGGAATGCAGGAGACCTGGGTTCGACCCCTGGCTCAAGAAGATTCCCTGAAGAAGGGAATGGCAACCCACTCCAGTGTTCTTGCCTGGAGAATTCCATGTACAGAGGAGGTGGTGGGCTACAGTCCACAGGGTCGCAAGGAGTCGGACACAACTGAACAACTATCACACACACTAGAATATGGCAATAAAATGGCTATACCATTCTGGCTTCCCAGTGAATATAAAAGTTATGTTTACACTATACTATAGTCTATTAAGTGTGCAAAGGCATTATATGTCTAAAGAAATAATGTACATATCTTAACTTAAAAATACCTTATTGCCAAAAAATGCTAACCATCACTTGACAATGAGTAGCTTCCATAAACCTTCAATTTGTTAAAAAAAAAAAAAAAAAAAAAGCAGTATCTGTGAAGTGCAATAAAGTGAAGCACCATAAAATGAGGTATGTCGTGGCATAAGAAAGGTTCATTTTACTTTTATACTGACTTACAGTTGCTTCTGTATCATTCTGTTAACAAGAGTATTCTTTCCCCAGTGAATTATCTCTGTTCCTTTGTCAATAAACGATATGTGTGTTTTTCTGCAATCTCTAGTCTGCTCTACTGATCTATAAATACACGAGCCAGCCATTCCACTCACAGATAGCCAAGAGAAATGAAAACATACATCCACAAAAATCTTGTACGTGAATACTCACAGCAGCTTTGTTCATAATAGACCCAAACTGAAAACAAATATCCACCACAGGTAAATGGATAAACTATATCATATCTATAAAATGGAATATCACTCAGCAATAAAAAGAACCAAATTACTAATAAAAGCAACAGGGATGAATTTCAAAAATACTATGCTAAAACAAAGAAGCCAGACCCAAAAGAGTACATATTACATGACTGCATTTATGTAAAATTCTAGAACAAGCAAAACTTATCTACAGAGTGATAAATTTACAGACTGCCTGCAGGGCAGCCCCAGAAGCAGGGCTGGGGACTGACTGCAAAGGGGCATTAAGAAACTTTTTATGGTGATAGAAATGTTCTAAATCTTGATTGTGGTAATGTTTTTACATGGATGTATATACGTCAAAACTCAGTCAACTGTATACTTAAAATAGGTAAATGTTGTTGCATGCAAATTATACCTTTAAAAAGTTGGTTTTTAAGAGTATATGATTATAATTATCAACTTGTAAAATGCAACTTACCTCAAAAAAGTCTCAAATTTACTTTAACAGCAGAAACAGCAACAGAAGAAGCACATCATATTCAGGAATTAGAACTTTTTAGAATGAAATGCAAAATGGCACCATCTACAACAGAACTTTCCACAATGATGGAAATGTTCTATATCTGGGCTATCCAACACAGTAGACACTAGCCACATGTGGCTACCGAACACTTGAAATGTGACTGTTGCAAATGAAAATGAATAAGTAAATTTATTTTTAATTACTGCAAACTTAATAAATAGCTACATGTAGCTAGTGGCTACCATGTTGGTTAGCACAAGTCTAAAAGATGTATCGGTGAAAAAAATCCAATGGAACATACTATACGTGCTTCTTAGAAAGTATATTCTTGGGAGAGAGCATAAAATTGAAACAGAAGAACGACACATTAATAACTAGGGACTTCACAACTGTTAAAATACCTACTGAAAAATATTTTCAAGTACATGCAATTTTCTAACAAATTTTTGATATGCTTGATTTTCTTTTATCAGTAAACTAATAAAGAAACGAACTATAATTTTGGATGTATTTCTAACCAAGAATGAGGAACAAGTTTGAGTGGAAATGCCAGGAAACAGGGAGAAAGTATTCATATAATTTTAGAATTCACGTCAGACAAGGAAGGAAATACTGGCATAGTTAGATATGATACAGATCAGTAAAACGGATTTCAAAAGCTTCATTTAAATAACAGGCTATGAATTCATAACTCAATATCTAAAAGGAAAGACCACAGAGAGGTTTTAAAAACTAAACTTCTGTATAAACAATTACAAATGACCGTAGTTTAAAAAAGACAAAAGAGGAAAAACAAAAATTATTTAAGACCAATAAATACAGCTACAGAGAATTTACTCAGATTAGATTAAAAAAAAAATATATATATATATATATATATATATATATATACCTCTCCAGAAAAAAGGGGTAAATATTTACAGATGAACATAAAACAGTAGCATATATAAAGGAAAATAAAAACGGTAAAGACAAAAGAAAAGGCTTGGAGTGCAAAGCAATGTTTAAACCAAAAAGAACAATAAATAAGACAGAATCCCACAAGTTAGCTAGCTATATAATGCTAGAGGCAGAAAAAAAGCAGGACTCCTAAATTTCCTTTTCACTTCTATTTTCTCTGTCCAAGAAAATATTGCTCTGAATGAATAACTCAAGAGTGATAGATGCATGATATTTTCCGGATTAAAAGTTTTATTTGCAATTTAAACAAGGCTATTTCTTAAAGAACATTTCTTAACAAACGGCTACAAACAAAAATCTTTTCATATTCCATGACTATACATATTAGTAAAGCAGAGAGCAATCAATGATTCAAAACAGAGATAAACCACCAAGCTTCTTATCACTGCTTTATCTGAATCTTATAAAATTCAAATGGGAAGAGTGGCATAGCATTATAAAAATTGTCTGAAAAAATAGTACCAATTTCCAAAGAGTTTGTAAAAATCATTAATAATCACAGCAAGGTCAGCACACACAAACAAACCAAGGAAAAACATGTAAACCAATAAAGATCACCAAGTTGCTTAAACTCACAAAGAAATACAATCAAAAATCACATTACAACAAACTGCAAAAAGTTTTAAGCTTGGTAATATTTATTTCACCAAGATTGTGAAGACATCTTGGGGGGAAGATGCATACATGTTGGTGAGAATATAAAATGATACCATTTTTGAGTTTAAACCATGGACTCACTGCAAAGAAATTTACCTTAAGGATATAAGTACTTGCAAAAGGACACCAAGACAAATGTGTGATATTTGTTTAGAGCACTGTTTCCAGTAGCAATAACTGGAAGCACCCTAAAACATGTATCTGAGTGGGCTGTTTATCATGGTATGATCATAAAATGAAAGACAACCAATAAGAGAATCAATTTCATCTCCACACCAATATGGAAAATTCCAAAGTATGTTAAATGCAAAAAGAATAATATGAAGTATGTTCTCATTTGTATTTTTTAAAGGGTGAGTATAACATGAAAACAATTTTTTAAAGAATATATGATATTTTTAATTGTAGGTAAGAGAGTCTGAGGATGTGTGTGACGTGAAAAACAGGAGAAATTTATAAGGGATATTTGCCATCTCTAGGCTGTTTAGCATCCAAAACTATTCCAATCTGGAGAGAATTTCAAGAAATAAACAAATACTCCCTTCCCCATCTTTCTCATATTACATGTGCAAGGTCTAAGATCAATTAGGTCCTCATGTTCTGGACACTGAATCCCAGGTAGTAAGAACAAGGTACAGATGAGTCAAGGAATTATTCAGAGAGATCTCCAGCAGAGCTTAAAGTTTATGAATCCAGTCAACAATATTTAGTCATGGTGGTAGTACCTGGGACAGCAAATATCTAAGCAGCAATGTCCTCAGCTGGGGGTGCTCTTCTTTATAACCTCTTGACTATGATCTGCTTCTCTTAGCTTCTGACAGTCTTCAAAGCCTGGTTCTCTGTGAGCTAATTTTTTTTTTTTAGAAGTCTCTTCTAATTAAGTTAATAAGAGTTACTTTTTGTCATGTGCAATCAAGAACCTTGACTTCTTTTATTTTCCTATAGTTTTTTTTATAAGTGAGGGTTGGTGAAATCATACTTTTTGTGTGTGTTCCCTTTAATATGTGAACTTTACTGTAATTTCTTATCTAGCACTGTGGGCAACATTGAGACAGGCAGGAGAATAAACAATCTATTTAAAAGAAAATATCACAGCATTTTTTTCAAGGAGCAGGGGTAAGTTCTCTCAAAGAACTTGAATATTACTTAGGGAAACATTCAGCATGACTGCCCCTCCCACTTCCTCCTCTCTCCTCCCAAGGATTTCATGCCCACAATTGGCTCACTGCCTTCTAAGTTTGATACAATGGAAAGGCGGAAAAAAGCAAGAAAACAGCACTTTCCAAAGGGAAATGGGAAAATTTAACTGTGGATACTTGGAAAGTTGAGACTGAGAACTTGAACGAGAGCAGAGAGTAATACTCTCAAAACTTAAAAATAGTATAACATTTTAAAAGTTTGAAACAAAAAATTCAATAAAGCCTTGCAGCTTTGTCCAAAGGAAAAAAAAAATACTAGAATTCAAACCTTCTAATTTTTTACCTTATTTCAAATAATTTCAGATATATATATATATATATGAATTAGTTGTGAGAATAAACAGTCTTATTAAGTAAGTCTTTACTTTCCTCATTCCATGGAATAGTCCTAAATAAGCTTCTAACATGTAAAAAATTTTCATTTTACTGGCATAATCTGTCTGGTGTAACTATTTTAGAACTCTGGAGTCTATTCAAAAGTTTGCAGTTTTCAGGAGACGGCCTAGACAGTAAATCACAATTAATTTCAATTTCAACTCCTGGTGTGGCAGTAGTTAGCCACCCATTGTCCCCTCCCAGCAGGCAGCCACACATGTATTCCTAGAGCAGTCTGATGCAGCTTGTGGGACTCCATCCTCCAAATATTAGAGATCTGTGTCTTGATCCTTGACGGCTGCTTCTGATTATGATTATGGATGTGCACACACAAGCAGGCTGCCATTGCTGCAATCCCCAACAACAGAAATGGCTTCCAGGGGATTTAAAGATCCACAGCCTATTTTCTTTTCCCTTTTCTTTGTCCAGGAGCCAGGCATTTAAGAAGTATGACATCCATGCATAGGATGAATTAAGTCTTTCAATGTGAACATTAGTCTTCAACTCCTTTGGGTAAATAGCCAAAGAGGTGTACTGCTTGATTACAGAAATTATGTGTAGCTTTGTAAGAAACCACAATCTTCCCACAGTAGCTATCTTATACCGTGTGCTGTGGCCTTTTCATATACTGCCATACTGAATAGGAACAGAGTTTCTGTGTGCTACATGCTGGATAATTCTACCTATGTAACATTCTGGAAAAGCTGAAATTGTGGAGACCATAAAAACATCAGTGGTTGCCAGAGGCTGGGGACAGAGACGGATGAACAGGCAAAACACAGACTACTTTTAGGGCAGGGAAACTGCTCTGTATGTTACTACAGTAGTGGATGTATACTTACACAATCTGCACAAATCCACAGACTGCACAATACCAAGAGTGAGCCGTAACATAAACTATATTCTCTGCATAATGATGAGTCAGTGTTGGTTCATCAACTTAACAAATGCACCACTCTGGTTGAGGACACTGATAATGAGGAAGCTATGCACATAGAGTAGGGGGTATACAAGAAATCTCTGTACTTTCTGCTCAATACAGCTGTGAACATAACATGGCTCTTAAAAAAAAAAAAATCCACTCCACAGCTAATGATATGCTAAGATAAAAGACAAAGTTTTTTCTTCTGAAGTAAATGACAAAGCAGGAGGCCTACTTTTGCCACTTCTATTCAAACAAAGTATTGAATGTTCCCAGAGTAATTAAGCAAGAAGGAAAAACGCATTCAAATCGGAAAGAAGTACAATTACCTGTTTCCAGATGACATGATCTTATACAAAGAAAATTCTTAAGATGCCACACACAAACATACAAAAAAAACCTGTTAGAATAAATTCAGCAAAGTAGCAGCATACAAAATTAACATGCAAAAATCAGATGCATTTTTATATAATAATAAACAATCCAAAAAGGGAAATTAAGAAAACAATGCTATTTATGATAGCACCAAAAAGGATAAAATACCTAGGAATTATCTTAACCAAGGAGGTGAAATACTTATACATAGAAAGCTAAAAAATACTGCTGAAGAAAATCAAAGACCTAAATAAATAGAAAGATATCCCATATTCCTGGATTAGAAGACTTTATATTATTAAGGTTTCAATACCACATTATGCAATTCCTATCAAAATTGCAACAACTTTTTGCCTGAATAAAAACTTCCATCCTAAAACTCAGGGACTCTCATAGGACTCTAAGTAGCCAAATTAACCTTGAAATAGAAGAGCAATGTTGTAGGACTCAATTCCCGATTTCAAAATGTGCTTTGTACAATGCTACAATCGGCAATCCACTCCAGTATTCTCGGCTGGAGAAGTCCATGGACAGAGGAGCCTGGTGAGCTACAGTCCATGGGGCTGCAAAAGAGTCGGACACAACTGAGCACACACGCAACAATGTATGGTACTGGCATAAAGACAGACATATACCAATGGAATAGACTAGAGAGCACAAAAATAAAACTGTGCATATATGGTCAAATGATTTTGACTAGTGTGCTAAAACCACTCAATAGGGAAAGGAGAGGCTTTTCAACAAATGGTGATGGGAAAGGAAAGCTGGATATCCACTTGCCAAAGCACTAAGTTGGACCTTTATCTTTTATCATATACAAAAATTAACTCAAAATGGATCAAAGACTACACCAAAGACCTAAAACTATAAAATTCTTAAAGGGAAAGATAGGAAAAATTCATGACATTGAATTTAGCAATGATTTCTTGGATTCAACACCAAAGATACAGGCAACAAAAAAAGATAATACTGAACTGCATCAAAATTTGAAACTTTTATGTATCAAAGAACAATATCAACATAGTAAGAAGGCAATCGATAGGATGGAAAAAAATATTTGCAAATCACATTATCTAGTAAATGATTAACATCCATCATATATAGAACTCAAAAACAAAAAATCCAATTCATAAACTAGCAAAGGGCTCAAACAGACATATTGCCAAAGAAGATAAACAAATGGTGACTAAGCACATGAAAAGATGCTCAGCATCATTTATCATTAGAGAAATGCAAATCAAAACCACAATGGGATATCACTTTATAACCATTAGGAGAGCTGTTATCCAAAAAACCCCAAACAAACAAAATAAAAAACCCCGGAAAATATCAAGTGTTGGCAGTGAGGGTTTGGAGAAGTTGCAACACTTGTGCATTGCTGGTAGGAATGTAAAATGAGACAGACACTGTAGAAAACAGTATGATAGAGCCTCAGAAAAAGCAAGCATAGAATGATCATCTGACCCAGCAATCCCACTTCTGAGTTAGTTAGAAGTAGAGACTCAAATAGATACTGGGACACCCATGTTCATATTAACGTTATCTACAATAGTCAATATGTGGAAGTAACCCAGGTGTCAACCGACAGAGGAATAGATAAACAGAATGTGGTATATACATATAATAGAAGGACACATGCCACAACATGGGTGAAACGAAGTAAAATAAGTCACAAAAAGATAAATATTATATGTTTCCACTTATATAAGGTACCCAGAATGGTCAAATACATAGAAAATATAACAGTGGTTCAGGGGCTGGAATTCGGGGGGAATGGGAAGTTACTATTTAAACAGTACAACGTTTCAGTATGGATAAAACAGTTTTAGAGATGGACAGTGGTGATAAGTATACAAGAATGTGAATATACTTCATGCTACTAAACTGGACAGTTAAAAAAAGTTTAAATGATAATACCCTATATATATACCATTAAAAAAAAAAATACTCATCTCCCATCACTCTTCATCTTCAAACGCATGTTTTTTCCCCAAAAGTAACTACCCTCAAGTATTAGAATTCTTTTTCCTGGTATTTAAGTCAGCATTTCTATATAAGACAAATAACAATGCTTCTTGTAGATTTATCAATTACCTACATATTTTATGCCTTGGTAGAGAAGACTAACAAAACCAGTAGTATCCCCAACACACGCTTCACTTCTCTTAATTTCCCTTAAACATCACAACTTTGGGTTAAATCAACAGATGTTAAAATTGCTTCTTGATTCTAATTCACCAAATTTCCTAAGAATCTTCTTATATTTTCTCCCAGATAATCTTATTTCATTATCCACCTATAGCGTTCTTCCCGAAAGCCTTCCGTCCTACTGCTCTAATCAGAACTGGCTGCTCTTTAGCTTTGTGGCACTGTTGTCACCCTGGGACTTGACTGTGGTTTCTGAGTTGGATTCTCTGTTTGTCAAAGCCTTTTTCTTTTCTTTCACAGTTTCTCTCCCTGTTTTCCTAGGGTACATCTTCTAGTAATCGCCTAAGAAATGTTACAAGGACAAATTTTTTTTTTGTTCAGTCCATTGAGTGTCTTTTTTTCCTACTCTTGCACCTCATTGATGGTTTGGCTGGATATAGAATTCCAGGTTGACTGCAGAACATCTGAAGTGCTGTTCCTCAATCTTCCATCTTTAATTCTACTACTGAGAAGTTAGATGCTACTGACATTTCTCAGTTCAGTTCAGTTCAATCGCTCAGTCATGTCCGACTCTTTGTGACCCCACGAACTGTAGCACGCCAGGCCTCCCTGTCCATCACCAACTCCCCGAGTCCACCCAAACCCATGTCCACTGAGTTGGTGATGCCATCCAACCATCTTGTCCTCTGTCGTCCCCTTCTCCTCCTGCCCTCTATCTTTCTCAGCAGCAGGGTCTTTTCCAAGGAGTCAGCTCTTCATATCAGGTGGCCAAAATATTGCAGTTTCAGCTTCAACATCAGTCCTTCCAATGAACACCCAGGACTGATCTCCTTTAGGATGGACTGGTTGGATCTCCTTGCAGTCCAAGGGACTCTCAAGACTCTTCAACACCACAGTTCAAAAGCATCAATTCTTCAATGCTCAGCTTTCTTTATAGTCCAACTCTCACATCCATACATGACCACTGGAAAAGCCACATTCCTAATCCTTTCTAAATGACCCTGAAAGCTTTTGAGAAATTCTCATTCTTCTTAATATATTTTTTTTAACTTCTTAATAATTTGCCTGGTATTGACCTGTTTTCACTTACTGTGCTTGGCACGATGTAGGTCTTTTCAATCTAGATACTCAAATCCTTGAGAAATGTTCTAGTATGATACTAGAAAAGACTTTCCTAGATGATTTCCCACACTGAGTGGGGAACAACACTGTGTATCAACAGGCTAAATGAGCAGGAGTTTCTAGTTTTTGTCCTCTGATATACAAGATTTTACGGTTATTAAGCAAATCAGCTTTGGAATCTGACAGACCTGGACTCAGTCCTCAGCCTGTTCTTACCAGCTGTGGCACTTGGGGAAGTTAGCTTCTTTTAAACCATCTATGAAATGGAGATAGGTTTACTGTAGCAATTTAGTAAGAGAACACATGCAAACTGCTTATACAACAGTAACACATATATATAAATGCAAGTAAACATCATACTAAAATATCAATAATTGGATTGGTACAGATAATTTAATCATTGTCAAATCCATCATGGCTCTGCAATTTGTAAAGAATAAAGACTAATGAAAGAAGTAGGAGGAGTCTCTGGGGACAGGGTTTTCTTCTGGGGTGAAAAAATGTTTCGGAACTTGACAGAGGTGGTGGTTATAAAATATTGGAAAACACTAAATGTCCCTGAACTGTACACTCTGAAGTGGGCAATTTCATGTTATATGATTTACATCTGAATAAAGAAAAAAAGGAAGCAAGAAACAGAGGCAATGAGGGAAGAAGTCAAAAGTTGTTGGAAAGGGAGAAGGGAATTGATATCCTCCTAAATTATTTTTGAAGCTTTCCTATAAATAATCTCTTTTCAACCTTTTTAAACTGAATAACCAATAATGGTAATGTTGAGAAAACAAACATGTCCTTTTTTTTTAATTGAAAATTAACATAAGGTTGATTGAGAGATCATTATATGATTAAGAGAAAAATATTTGAAAAGTTTCTTCAGGAAGAAAATGCATAAAACACGAAAAGGGAAGACGGACTTTTGAATCTGCAATATGGCTGCTTATACACGGGTGAAAAAGCTGATCTTTCCAATAAAAGAGGAGGAAGTACTGTATTTCCTAATGACAGACAAAGAGGAAAATATTGTTATATACAACTTTTTCATTTCAAAATTTCCAAAATTGTGCTCCATGGAGCACTGTTGAGAGAAATCTTATTTACTATACTACAAAAGAAAAGAAAGAGATAAAGGGGAAAGGAAGGAGGGGAAGAGAAAGGGAAAGAAATGAAAAAAAAATAAGGAAAGGAACATATTAGAATTTCATTCCTAGGAGAATTACAATGCATAATAGCACATTAAAGGTTCTTCAGTAAGAAAGCCAGTTCACCTCTATTAAACTTACACTTCTATGATTTATTACATACAGAACAATTCTCAAACTATGTCTGCTAAACCTATGAAGCATCATCAATTTGTTAAAGATTGCCTAGATTTATACAGGTAACATATAAATTATTAACAGATAACTTCAATATTAACCTGAGAAATAAGATTAATATACATATCAAAGAACAATAAATCACCCAAATAAAACACTGCTTCCTATTATCAGCTGGTTACAGCAAGAATTTTAGAGGCAAGAAAGAAAGGAGAGAGAAGGCAGTATTAAGATGAAGAAAAAACGATCTGCGAAGAGCTAGTTTTTCCATTTCCATTCTATGAAATGACCCTGTCTTGCCCTGTCAATTCTAACTGCTTATTAAAGAAAACACCTGCAGTAAAGATAGTAAAAAAAAAAAATTCAACTTAGTTCACTTTTCCTCTGCTCTTATTCTTTACATTAATTCCTGATCCCAGGAGGTAACCTCAAAAGGAGAAGTTAAATATTTGAATACCTCAAGTAAAAAATCTTACATTGCTGTAATGAATTATATCCATAAACAGTTAATACTTTAAGCATGAAGGTATCTGGAATATGAGTTTTACTCAAAGCAGTAATGTACAACAACAAAGTCTGAATTCTGCACAAT
Organism: Bos taurus; assembly: GCF_002263795.3. Taxonomy (NCBI): domain Eukaryota; kingdom Metazoa; phylum Chordata; class Mammalia; order Artiodactyla; family Bovidae; genus Bos; species Bos taurus. The sequence continues at coordinate 9,501,038 of NC_037353.1, read as the reverse complement.
ATTTCTTGTTTAGGGGGGAAAAATCATAGGAATCATAGGAAACACATGGGCTTAAAGAGGAAAAGGTAATTTTAAATACTGTTTAGATATCCCAGTTTCTAAATCCCAAAGTTTACTGTTAAAAGAAAAGATATAAGAAAATAAAGACATTTTTTCACTGAGGTGTTACCATCTTTGAACCAAAAAAAAAAAAAATCACTACCAATTAGTACTAGTGTCTCCAACATCATGAGAAATGCTGGACTGGATGAAGCACAAGCTGGAGTCAAGACTGCTGGGAGAAATATCAATAACCTCAGATATGCAGATGACACCACCCTTATGGCAGAAAGCAAAGAAGAACTAAAGAGCCTCTTGATGAAAATGAAAGAGGAGAGTGAAAAAGTTGGCTTAAAACTCAACTTTCAGAAAACTAAGATTATGGCATCTGGTCCCATCACTTCATGGCAAACAGATGGGAAAACAATGGAAACAGTGACATACTATTTTGGGGGGTTCCAAAATCACTGCAGATGGTGACTGCAGCCATGAAATTAAAAGATGCTTGCTTCTTGGAAGAAAAGTTATGACCAACCTAGACAGCATATTAAAAAGTAGAGACATTACTTTGCCAACAAAGTTCCACCCAGTTAAAGCTGTGGTTTTTCCAGTAGTCATGTATGGATGTGAGAGTTGGACTATAAAGAAAGCTGAGCACCAAAGAATTGATGCTTTTAAACTGTGGTGTTGGAGAAGACTCTTGAGAGTCCCTTGGACTGCAAGAAGATCTAACCAGTCCATCCTAAAGGAGATCCGTCCTGGGTGTTCATTGGAAGGACTGATGTTGAAGCTGAAACTCCAATACTTTGGCCACCTGATATGAAGAGCTGACTCCTTGGAAAAGACCCTGATGCTGGGAAAGATTGAGGGCAGGAGAAGGGGATGACAGAGGACGAGATGGTTGGATGGTATCACCAACTCAATGGACATGTGCTTGAGCAAACTCCGGGAGTTGGTGATGGACAGCGAGGCCTGGCGTGCTGCAGTTCATGGGGTCGCAAAGAGTCGGACACGACCGAGCGACTGAACTGAACTCCAATATCGTGCAAGCCATTCAAGGAAATCAATTATCTAGGTACTAGAGAAGGTCATTTTCATGGAGAGGTTAATCACAACACACAAACTACTTAAGAATTATTCATTTTCATTTTAGCTCATAGGAAAAGATACATCTTCCTTCATGATCACTGTTCACCCTTTCTCATAAACTAAGGGGGAGGGGTAAACTGATAACAGCAAAGCATTACTGGCCATTTATCCATCAAACAAAAAAAAAAAGGAAAAAAAAAGAAAAAAAAAAAGAAAACAAGTACAGCATAGTTATTATCTTCAGTTGATGATTCTTCATTTTCATGTGCTATAACCATTATTCACTAGGGTGACAAGACCAGTTGGTGACAAGATCAGTTGGCTAAAGTAACTAACAACTATCAGTTGGCTAACCTTTTTCTAAGAGTGACATCTGAAAAATTTTAAAGCTAGATAAAATAAACTAGATACATTAAAGGAGACAGAATAAACCTCAACCGCTGTTCCTGATTACAAGCCAAATGTATACGAATCTTAATTCAGAGGCATAAAGGCAGAGGTTTCTGAAGTCAGAAGATGACAGATCAAAATACTTCCCAGCACAGTATTTTCTTGATGGAGTTATTATAACTTAACATTGTATAGGAGGCAGTGACTAAAACCATCCCAAATGAAAAGAAATGCAAGAAGGTTGTCTGAGAAGGTCTTACAAATAGCTAAGGAAAGAGGAGAAGTGTAAAGCAAGGTACAAAGGGAAAGTTATATCCAACTGAACACAGAGTTTCACAGAATAGCAAAGAAAGATAAGGAGGGTTTCCTAAATGAACACTGCAAAGAAGTAGAGAAAAACAATAGAATAGGAAAGACTAGAGATTTCTTAAAGAAAATGGAGAGATCAAGGGAACATTTCAAACAAAGATGAGTACAATAAAGGACAGAAATGGCAAGGACAACAGAAGCAGAAGAGATTAAGAAGAGGTGGAAAGAATACACAGAACTATACCAAAAATGTCTTAATGATCTGGATACCCATGATGGTATGGACACTCACCCAGAGCCAGATATCCTAGAATGTGAAGTTAAGTGGGCCTAAGAAGCATTACTACAAACAAATTCCAGCAGAACTATTTCAAATCCTAAAAGATGATGCTGTTAAAGTGCTGCACTAAATATGACAGCAAATTTGGAAAACTCAGCATGGCCACAGGACTGGAAAAGAACAGTTTTCATTCCAACTGCAATCAAAGGCAATGCCAAAGAATGTTCAAACCATCATACAATTTTGCTCATTTCACATGCTAGTGAGGTTATGCTCAAAATCATTCAAGCTAGGCTTCAGTAGTATGTGAGCCAAGAAGTTCCAGATGTATAAGCTGGGTTTAGAAAAGGCAGAGGAACCAGAGATCAAATTGCCAACATTTGCTGGATCATAGAAAAAGCAAGAGAATTCCAGAAAAACATATACTTCTGATTCATTGACTACATTAAAGCCTTTGTGTGGATCACAACAAACTGCAGAAAGTTCTTAAAAAGATGGGAATACCAAAACACCTTACCTGTCTCCTGACAGGTTTACCTATTGTAAAGAAGGTAAGTCTGTTGTCAAGAAACAACCATTAGAATCTTATATGGAACAACAGGCTGGTTCAAAATTGGGAAAGGAGTATGACAAGGCTGTATATTGTTAATTTAACTTATATGCAGAGTATATATCATGCAAAACGCTGGACTGGATCAATCACAAACTAAAATCAAGTGTGCAGGGAGAAATATTAACAACCTCAGATGCAGCCACCCTAATGGCTGAAAACAAAGAGGAACTAAAGAGACTCTTGATGAGAGTAAAAGAGCTGGCTTAAAACTCAACATTCAAAAAACTAAAAGATTATTTGAAGATTTGTAACTTCTCTATTAACTTTTTGTTTTAGAAATAATAAAGAAACGAGGGGGAAAAAAAACAACTAAGATCATAGCATCTAGTCCCATCACTTCATGGCAAATAGAAAGGGAAAATGTGGAAGCAGTGACAGATTTTACTGTCTTGGGCTCCAAAATTACTATGGATGGTGTCTGCAGCCATGAAATTAAAAGATGCTTGCTCTTTGGAAGGAAAGCTATGAGAAACCTAAACAGTATATTCAAAAGCAAAGACACCATTTTGCTGAGAAAGGTCTGTGTAGTCAAAGCTGTGGTTTTCCAGTAGTCATGTATGGATGTGAGAGTTGGACCATAAAGAAGGTTGAGTGCCAAAGAACTGATGCTTTTGAACTGTGGTGTCGGAGAAGACTCTTGAGACTCCCTTGGACTTCAAGGAGATCAAACCAGTCAATCCTAAAGGAAATCAACCCTGAATATTCACTGGAAGTACTGATGCTGAAGCTGAAGCTCCAGTACTTGGCTACCTGACGTGAAGAATTGGCTCACTGGGAAAGACCCTGTTACTGCAAAAGACTGAAGCCAGGAGGAGAAGTGGGCAGAGGATGAGATATGGTTAAGTAGTATCACTGACTCACTGGGCATGAATTTGAACAAACTCTGCGAGATGGTGGACAGGGAAGCCTGGTATGCTGCAGTCCATGGGTCAAACATGTCATAGTGACAAAACAATACACCACCACCATCAAAGATCTGATGATCATATGTAAATCATATATACAGAACCAGAAACTGGATTTATCAGTAACCGGAAAGATGATCAATCAGCCTCAGTATTAATCCGCAGTCAGAAGAAACAAATTCACATTCAGAAGAGAAAAATGTAGAAATTAGCACATCAAATTAATTTACCAAAAGGATATTCTTACAGTGACTGGAAAATGTATCCTCTACTCAAGAGTATTCATACTCTTTTTATGTATGAGTATCAATCTGACTTGTTTGAATTAGTAGTTGGTTGAATGCAGAATTACAGTAATGTTAAGTAGATCGACTTTAGAAATGTTTCTTCTAGGCCACAAAGAGGCCTGATAAACACTCCTTCACCGTAGCAGCAAACATGTTTCATGACAGCACTGCTCGTTTCCAAGATTCTCCATCTCTAGAGTCAAAATTTACTTCTCTTAATCTTTTTTCTATCACTCACTATATTTCTGTAAATTGGTATTAACACTGACTAAGCCATATCAAGCTGCTGCTTCCATTCTTCCACTGTGTCCTGCCCAACTACTAGAAGGCAAACTCATTTCTGAATCGCAAGCTCTTAACTCATTCCTCTGACAGCTCATGTACCAACCACAAAGCAGTCTGGGAGTTTTTCTGTCAATACTGAAGTTTAATTCTGAACACAATATAAGCACTACAAAAACCCAACTGGGTACAACTCTATACTGCAAAAAATGTAAACAGACTTTGGTTCAAAGCAAATTGCTAAAAATTAACCACTGAAAAAAACAACTATGGTTGGCTCATATAAGAGTATATAGATAGTTTTAAATACTAAGATAACCATTTAAAAAGAATCCTATATCTGCATAATGCTTTACAAAGTGCTTTCCTGCCCATTATAACATTTAGTTCTCATAACCACCACATATTTAAACTGGAAGTCTCCAAAAAGGATACTTCTGAAAGAGAGTACAAGAAATGATAGAAAATTTAAACTTTTAAAGCCAATTATACTTCCTACTGACATTTTACAGTTTATTTATACACAAATTTTGTGTTCTGAAATTAGAAAACATGTTGACTATTTACAAAGCAGACACAAATTCCTTCTCTCATAAAATATACTATGTAAGCTTAGGTCATAATGTATTTAAGGTTATTTAAATGAGCCTTCAGAACTATTATTAAGATATGAATGATAATTCCTCTTAAAAATGATGCAAAATTGAAAAGCAGACACCTAGGCTTTGGTGTCTAACAAATTCCTTTCCAGATCCCCTGTGCTAAACACTTCTCCAGGTCCTTTGTGCATTTATGCCCCATTATAAATTGTTCTATGTAAAATTACATCATTTATGTATACCTTAGCATAAATAAATTTATGAATAAATCCACTCAAGGATTTTAAGGCTAATACCCAATTGTGAAATAAAAGACAAAAACCATAGTGCAATGGAACCCAGATATTAAACTGGTGAGGGGCATTTTATGGAGTCCATGAAATCATAACACATATACCTGATTATGTAAAAAGTCAGTTCTTATCTAATGAGTTTTATCCCACTGATGCTCAGTAGGTACATGGAGCAAAATAAAGAAAGCAGTTATAGATCATCAACATAATAAAAATAAACAACATCAAAAAGTACATCTTTTTCTGTGGTTTAGAAATTTTCCTAAATGAAAATACAACATGAATATACATCAATAATTGAAACAGAAAATTAAAAAGTTCTTACCTTACTACATCATCTATATTGTTCCTGTATACACCTTCAAGTCTTTCTGCAGGAAAGCCCATAGCAATAATGTTTGGATAAATATCTGAGTGCTTAAGTTAAGGAAATATGCAACAATGCAAACCACATGTACACACTTTAAAACATTAGCTTACTGAAATATACAATGCAAACTACATGTAAATGTTTTAAAACATTAGCTGATTATAAAAAGCTTTCCCCACTACAAACCATGTTAATAATAAGGCTGTCAAATGTATTTATTTATAAGCCATCATGTGTAATTAAGAAATACAGGTAAATACACTGATTCCAAAAAATACCAATGGCAACGCACTCCAGTATTCTGGCCTGGAAAATCCCATGGATGGAGGAGGCTGGTGGGCTACGGTCTATGGGGTCCCAAAGAGTCTGAAATGACTGAACAACTAACACACAAACAATCATACGACAGTGATTATTAAATCCTACCCAGTATGTTTAAAATGCATCTAAGGTAAAAGGTAACTTTCATATTTACATACTAAAATATTCAGACAAAATCCAAAAATCAAAATAAAAATGAAACAAGAAACAGCTGCATAATTTCTCCTTTTTCAGAGAAAAGTAGAAACAGTTAAGAGTTAGAAAATTAGATTTAAGAACAGGTTATTGCTCTAATCAGATGCATAAATTGGACAACTCAACCTTTTTAGACTTCAATTTCCTATTCTACATGGTGAGGAGGTTGAGAAAACCACAATGATCTATCTTAACCCTTGGTATTTATGATGATAATACTGAACTGAGGTATCAAAACTTAGCATGCCCATTCTATTAACTTATATACAACACCTGCATAAAACAAACTTCTATACTCAAGAAAAATTTATATAAAACTATAAAGCAGCACAGATAATCCACATATCTGTGGATTTTGTCCATCAGACTGGCTCTCATTCTTGAGCTCCATCAATTCTCTCTAATCTCATGATTTTCTGACACAGATGTTTCAAACCAGCCAATCTTAACTGCTTTAAACCACTCAAGACTATCTCCAAAGCTCTATGCTCATCTATTGGACCCATTTATCTTCCAAATACAATACAAAATTCATCAAATCCAGTGCCTTTTTAGAGATCTTTTTAATTTCTGCTGCATTAACATTAGTGAGCTTATTCCAGTATTATTTTCAATCCAAAATAACTACTTAAATTACTAAAACCTTTCATTTTGACATTGTAATTTAAGAAAAGATTACCTATTGACTATATGTTCTATATAATTATTAGTACTGCTTGGACAGATCTACAAAATATTTTGAGGAAAAAAATGTGCATAACAGAGTATATAGTATGCTACCTTCGTATAAAAGAAATACTTTATAAACTAATTTTTTACATGTATATTTGCCTGAATTGGAATGCTCCAACACACATACAGATAACTGAGAGACTAATAAAAATGGTTGCTTCATAGAGAAGTAGAGGGGAGGAGGCAAGCACACACTGAAACAAATCTGATTAAATATCAAATTGGTAACCAGGAGAAAGGATTTATTTCAAGGGTTATCTAGGCACTGTAATTTTACTGTATTTCTGGGCAGGAAGTTTTCTAAGAAAAAAGAGCTACAAAGAAATTTTAAACTTTTCCAGTAATTTCTAATGACATCAGTATTAGTATCTTCAAACTTTTTCTTTACATTATAGGAAAAATCAATGAAGTTATGTTAATGACTTGAAGGTTTGTGATTACTGTAAGAGAAAAGAGATAACATTATAAAATCAAGAAATCAAGTAATAACTGAAAATATTCACATGAACTCATCCTTGCAGACATTTATATTGTTTAGGTCTTTCCAAAGAAACAGCCTAAAAGTATGTCACCTGAGCAGTAGTAAACACTTCTAGAACCCTGATTTCATCCTTAATATCATACTATATTGCTGCTGCTGCTGCTGCTAAGTCGCTTCAGTCGTGTCCGACTCTGTGCGACCCCATCGACGGCAGCCCACCAGGCTCCGCCGTCCCTGGGATTCTCCAGGCAAGAACACTGGAGTGGGTTGCCATTTCCTTCTCCAGTGCATAAAAGTGAAAAGTGAAAGCGAAGTCGCTAAGTCGTGTCTGACTCCTAGCGACCCGATGGACTGCAGCCTACCAGGCTCCTCCGTCCATGGGATTTGCCAGGCAAGAATACTGGAGTGGGTTGCCAAAGGTATCAACTCCTTGAAAAAACAGTTGATGTCAGATCTGGGGCAGGGAAGATACAGGTAATGTTCTGTGCCAGAAAGCAAGGAAAGCATACATACATTAGTGGCCTATATCAAACACAGGAGCTAGCATGAAGCATGGCTAAATTTGTGACAAACTGAGCATCAGAGAAAAAATGTAAATGGTAGTAAATCAAAGAATCCTGAATAAAATAGAAATAAATCCCCAAGTCTATAAAGATACTCAATACAGAAAAAGTTACAACAAAAAATTATTTTCACTTTTAAGCTTTGATAAGTGTCTACTGGAATAGTTATTTTCTTTACTCTGAAATTGGTAAAGGGGAAGATAAAGGATTTATCCTACTTTTCCTGTAGGAACTCTATTTCAGGGCAACTCAATAGCTCCATTTCATAAAGCAAACACAACAGAAAACACCAGTTAATAAAAATAAAAATTTTAGAAAAATCAATTAGAATCAGAAAAATCAAACTTTGAAAGCCCTAATAAAATTACTGACTTAGGCAAGGATCAACAAATGGTACTAAATCAATAGGTGAGTGGATAATAACGAACTGAACTTTCTAACAGAGCCAAAGTAATACCACATAATGTATCTTCTAATGTAAGAAAACACCACATAATAGATCTTCTAATGTAAGAAGACAAACATAATTGAATAATGCACAGAAAAGACTGTTATCACCCAATTTCAGTGGCCAATCTCAGCATTACCAAGCAAGTTAAGTAGAGATCACATAACTTTTGATGTGATACAATATGAAGGACACAGCATCATCTATGAGAGCCAAATTATCTTCAATCTGAGAATCCATGAAGCACTTACATATAAATTTTAACTTAACAGATATGAGATAGAACAAGCTAAATGACATTATGTGTATAAACTGGACAATTCAAAACATCTGTAGGTCATGACCCAGTATCTTTCAAATTATCTTTTAAAAAAAAATCGAGCATCATTTCAAAGCTGAAGAAGGGAGAAATGGGTAGCTGTCCTTGATTTAGAAAGACTTAGGGTTCTAAAAGTCAAATTCACTGGTACAATCCTGTTCTGGTTACTGCTTCAGACCAACCAGCCATTAAGGATATTTTTGAACCAACTAGAGAAATTTTAAATACGATCTAAGTATTGGCTAGATGAAAATTTACAGAAATGGAAAAGTAGATATTACTGACTGGGGGAAAAAAAAAAAAGGTTTCAAAAGAGAAGGTACAATGTGATACTATTTTAATAAAAGAAAACATATACAGCATACCAGTATAATTAAAATATGTAGACAGAAAGATTACAAACTAAAGTACTAAAAGTAATAATATCTAGGTAGTAGGAATATATATTTTTTCTCATTTTTGCTTGTTTTAATATGATCACCTATACTGTTTCTATAACAGGTTTAAAATGTTGTTTATAATTATCTCCAAATCTATTTCCTAAGATATTTGTCTTAACAAAATATTGTCTTGCCCTGTATGACTTACAATCAGCTTTGTATGTAATTTTTTAAAAAGCTGAATTTCTTAAAAAAAAAAATAATAATAATAAAAGTATATAGGCCAGGAATAATTTTTGTCACTTTAAGAATACATAAATTCACCCTCAACTTCAAAAGGTTCCATTAGGATCATCATTTTTAACATCACAAATATTAGCCATCATCTATTATTCTCACATAAGAAAGCAGCCCCACTTAAAAAATGTAATTCCTAATTACCAAAATGCTTTAGGTATCCACTCACCAAAAAAAAAAAAAAGAAGAGACAAGAGACTCAAATCAAGCCTGAAGCACTACAATTCCTGAATATGAATAATCTTTACTTTTTAACTGTCTTATAGAATACAAACATAAGAAAATGGAAACTAACAGGAAAAAAAAAAAAAAAAAAAATGAGGCAGCAGTAGGGAACCCCAAGCAGTGGCAACTAACACAAATCTGGAATTTCTAACTAACTAATTATAAACACATTTTACTAAAAAATATAAACTGAAATTATGCCAAGGTTTTCTGAGCAATGCAACAGAAATTTTTCATGTAAAAAAATTTTATTACTACTAACAAACTTATCTGACTTAACCATTAATTTCAGTGGGAATGCTAGTAAGCTTCCAGCCTTACAGGAAAGCATATAGGTGAGGGAAGGGATAAGTTAGGGATTTGGGGTTTATACATACACACTACTATATACAAAATCAACAAGGACCTACTGTACAGCACAGGGAATCATATTCATCTTGAATATCCTATAATGGAAAAGAACCTGAAAAAGAATATATACACACACACACACACACACACACACACATACATAACTGAATTACTCTGCTGTACTCCTGAAACACTGTAAACCAACTGCACATCAATAAATTTTTTAAAAAGCACAGAAATATAAAGCCCCTTGAAATGCAGTCATTTTAACAAAGACTAAATTTAGATTTATCCTTGTACTATGAATATTAACAAATAAAGTAAATAAGGTTGCAAAGGGCTTGGTTAACTTAAGAAAAATACTTGTCAGTAACTACACATGAATGGGGATACTCATCGGCTCCCTCCTTTACTCAATTATCCAAACACACACTGAACATTTGCATACTGAACATTGTGCACAGGACACTGAGAACATAAGTCTAAGTAAGCAAAGACTACCACACTCTAGGAGTTCCTATTCTATCAAGGAAGACAGACACACAAACCCACAACTACGCCAAAGGCCCCACTACATATACAGAAGATCAAGATGTTTTAAGAGCAAGAGAAAGAAGGATTAATTCTGCAGAGGTAGCGATAAAGTAGGTAATATGTTAGAAATCACAAAGTAGATAGGTAATATGTTAGAAATCCTTAAGAAATAAGTCATACATCAGAAAAAAGAAGAAACAAAAGCAATTACAACATTCTAAACAGAGGGTAGAACAAATACATGGAAATACTGAGTTGGTCAAAAAGTTCATTCAGGGTTTTCCATACCATCCATGGAAAAACTCCAAAGAACTTTTTGGCCAACCCAACACATAAAATATTCAGAAGAAGCAAGCAGTCCAGTACAGCTCACACACAAAGCTTTATGCAGAAGGTGGCAGGACTGATGAAGATTAGGTCTAGGTTTAAGGATGCTGTGACAGGAAGTTCAAGTCAATCAGACAGATAAGGAGTCAAAGGCCAGGATCAACACGGGAGTTTCTAGCACAGCAACAACCCATGGTTCTGCAATGTCTTACTAAGCAACAATCCAATTCTTCCTTTAAACAGAATTGAGCAATCTAGCCTTCTTAAAGTTTCATTTTCCTCAGACTTACACCTTCTTTATTCATACAGTATGAAATTCTACCCAATACTCTGGCATCCATCATAAATTAGAAAAACAGAGACCATGTTTCAGACAGTATGCCAAATACATTCTCATTTAATCCTAACAATCCTTTGAAGTAACATTACCACTTCACAGATGATGAAAGTGTCTTGCTCTTTGCAAGCCCAAGGACTATACAGTCCATGGAATTCTCCAGGCCAGAACTTTCCCTTCTCCAGGGGATCTTCCCAACCCAGGAATCGAACCCCGATCTACCACACTGCAGAATTCTTTACCAGCTGAGCCACAAGGAAAGTCCAAAGATGATGAAACTGTGGATCAAAAAGAATGGTCCCAAAGCCATCAGTAGTTAAGTTACAATTCAAATACTCTATGTATGTAACTTCAAATGGAAGTAATTTACTAATCAAACATTAAAAAACTTCTAAAAGACAACAGAAAAATCTACTGGTATTTCCAAAACTGATGTCAGCAACTAATGAGTACTCAATTTTGAGGCAAACATTTCTCAAGCCAAGAACTGTATAAAATAAAATGTTTCTTACATACAACATTGTTGCTTCTCGTTAAAATTTTTATGACATACTTTTTTTAGATAATTTCAACCAAACAGGAATAACCAAGGGAGGAAATATTAGAATAGACTTAACTGGATATTACTTTGAATAACACTTACTGGATATTATTTTGAATAATAAGTAGAAGGGGCTAATAAAAGTACCTATCATATAGGGTTGTTTTAAGGATTAAATGATTTAACATATGAACAATGCCTAGAACATAATGTTTGTCTATCAATTGAACAAATGGTATAATACTAGATCTTAAGAGCCCACTGTAACTGTTCAGTCGTTTTTCAGACACTGACTTGCTGAATAACCTAACCCTTCTAAAGAACATCAAAGCCTAACAGAAACTTTAACTCTTTAAAATATTTAGTATATTGCTTTTTTATTTAACTTAAGAACATATGCAAAATGTAACTCCAAAAAGGGGAGGGGGTGGAGAAAGCCTTTATTCCCCACATCAGTGGAGACAGGTAAGAAATGCATACATGGTCCTCTCTTGCCCAGGATGAACACCACCATAGCTACAGGCGATCTGATATACACTGGTATATCAGTGTATATACCAGTGTATATACACTCCCACTCCCCCTCCCTGAAACAAACATGCTAAATTTGTTTTGTTTCGCTTTAATAGAGGTATAACTTAATACAATTAAATACACAGATCTTAAGTGGCTGGTTTTTGAGTTCTGATAATTATACACAGTATATCATATTTGAGTCAAGTGCTCCCACAATCCTTCTCACATAAAGAGAAAAACTTAATAATAATTAAGTTTTAAAATACAATAATTTTAAAAATACGTCCACAGAAGTTGATTCAACCCATAACTGACCTATTATTCTTACAATGTGGCTATGATAAAAGCTAAACAATTCTTTATTGGCTGTTCTAAGCATCTAAGCATAACTGAAAAAACTATGTTCCAGGTTACCCCCAATTAACAAAACCTCTTTCAAAGAAAAAACTTGTGGGGGCTTCCCTGGTGGCTCAGTGGTAAAGAATCCACTTGCCAATGCAGGAGACACAGGTTCGATCCCGGGTCGGGGAAGATCCCACATGCTGTAGAGCAACTAAGCCCGTGTGCCACCACTACTGAGCCTGCGCGCCCTGGAGACCGTGCTCCACAACAAGGGAAGCCACCACCATGAGAGGCTCCCACGGCAATGGAGACCCAGCACTGCCGAAAATAAATAAGAAATAAATGAGAAATTATAAAAGGCTTAAAAAAATGTGGGTTGAGATCTCATGAGTCTACCTTACCTCAGAAATTTGAGCCTAAATTAATGCGGTTCAAATGATACATTTACCTTGAATTTTCAAACAGAGGATAACAATCAAATATAGCTCCCTAAGATACTTTGTTTTACTACTTTCCATTCTATTGCATATTTTATTAAAATGGTAAGGGAGGGAAAAACAGGCCCCCTGAGACTTATTTTCTAACAATGTGTTCCTGACACAAAAGCTGAATCTTATTTGAAGCATAATTACTAACAGTAAAGCAGTTCTGAAAAGTTTCTCTGTAGTACTCCATATAGTATATATACAGATATGCTTATCCCTTTACAACTTACAAACTGAAATGCAGTCTTAAATTACAAATCACTAACTACTTATTTTTCCTGCTATAATTATTTCTAGGAAAATTATTTCCATAAGTCACATAAGAGTTATTTTTAGAATTCTAGTTAACTGAAAGGTGTGCCATATGAAGCTAGAATATGGGACATTGATAGGTCAAATAAAAGTGACACAAAGATTCAGCGAGTCTCAAAAAGTATCCAGAGCAAATCTGAAGTTGCCCAGATCACAAAAGGAACACTGAGCTAAACTGGCAGCAGGAGTAAAGGAATCAAGTCAGACTGACAAGAGAAGACAACAATCAAAAACAAGTTAGCAAATACCAGAACTTCACCATTTAATTTCATTTTCTAGGAATATCTGGAGCTTTTCTCGACTATCTGGGAGTCTTTCAACTCACAGGCACTTAAGGCTCAGGTGAGAAGAAAAATTCAGCCACTGATTCATTAGTTATTACATCAGCTTTACATTCCTTTCAACAAATTTTAACAGGTCTAAATTTAACAAATACTTTCCAAATATGTCACAGTTATATCCACATTATCAACTTTTATAATCAATTATGCTTTAAATACCAGCCATGCTCATAGACTTCTATGACTTTCTCATTTAATAAAAGATTTTACATTTCTTACTAGATTTTTTTTTCCTTAAAAAGTGTGTTAAATGTTTGGATCTCGTTTCTAAACTGATGATTCACATTGGGAGGAAAGCAGAAATAGAAAGTGCTTGAATTTCCCAGTTGATAAAGTGTTAATTATTTATTACTTAAGAACATCTGCCCTAATACATGTCATATAATCATCCCTCTACAAACCAAATTAATGCAGCCTAAAATTTCATTTTCTAAAGTGAAAAGGGCACAAAGGTACAAAAGCATGAACTACAGAAATAATGAGAAAGAATTGCTCAAAAAGATGGGAATTTTAAGAATAAAGGAGATATGAACAGGAACACTGGAAATATTTTCTAGGTGAAAGGCCCTGTTCTAAGCACTTAATGTATATACTGTTTTTTAATATAGAATACCAGAATTCTATCCTTAGCTTTGCAACTTAAAAGCCTAGACTTCAATTAAGTTACTGAATCTCTAAACCTCAAATACTTTTGTTTTTCTATAAAATAATAAGACTTGCTGCAAATTCTTCACTGGTTGTTTCAAATATCAAATGAGAAATGCGGAATTATCTTTAAATTATAAAACTGCAAAGGGGTCTACAGTTGTAAATAAGGGGCTGTAACTATTTGAAGTTGCATAAGTTAGAAACATCCTGTTTTTTTTAGTTTAAATGTCTCATTACAAGGCAACTCAATATAGTGTCTTCAAAAACAAATTATAAAAGGAAGTTCAATATATTCACTTAAATTCACTTTAGCATAAATTTTAAGTTTCATTGAACACTTTTAAATTTTCTGCTAGTACTGCCAAACCAGAAAGCCAAATAACTGAGGAACTACTAAAGTTTTCTATTTCTCCAAGCAATTTAAACCTCTCAACTTTCTTTGATGTTTTTATACTATACCAACTCTTCTTGACAGAAAAGTCTACATAAATTTATATCTCACTTTGTAAATGAAAACACCACATTCTTCAAAGGTAATATTAAGAACTGCTAGTAATTCTTCCACTTAGAAGCAACCCTATAAATTGGTTCACTTGGCAAGAATTCTTTCGCAAGCTGTAACACAGAGCTGTGAAGCCGCTGTGCCTTTTCACTCTGGCAATCCTGCTCTAACACTACACTCTAAAAACACAAACCAAAGGGGAAGGTAAACTATGCAAAGATACGTACAGTAGTGCTGTTCAGCAAATCACAATATTTAGCCTGATGAAATATTATAGCTTTTAAAGTAAGTACCCAATGACATAAAAAATGTTTATAAAAGAGATCACAGAACAGTATGGAAACACTGATTCATAAGATCTAATTATGTTCATATGTACATTAACAGGGAAAGATAAATTCCAGTTGATATAAAACAGAAGTTAACTTTTTTCTATTAAAACATTCAAATTTAAGAATAATTCTGAAAATATTTCAAGCCAGATACATTAAGATTCCACTGAGCTTTAAAAAAAAAAAATCTTTTTAAAGGAATAATCAAGGCACTGTGAACTTTTAACTATTTAAATTTAAGCAAATTAGAACCACAGAAAAATATGTTATCAAGTCACTGATGTGTGTATGCTTAGTCGCTCAGTCGTGTCCAAGTCTTTGCAACCCCATGAACTTATAACACAAAAAAATATCTTATCAAGTCACTGATAGTATGAGCAATACTCTTAAAATCCAAAGCATAATTTATTAGTGCATTGAGCTGAGGTGTTTAGTGTATTAGTACCCTCAACTAACTGAATCAGTTTTTCTCCAGAGTAGTTGTTAACTATGAAATAATATATCTAACAACTGTTCAAGCCTGCATCTGTGAACCTCTAAAAATTTAAGTTGCTCAACTAACTGGTTTTAACGAGTACACCGAACAATTACCTTCTTCCTAGGTCTCTGGATGAATACGATAAGACTGATTTCCTGTTTCAGAACTCTGCTGCTGTTAAAATACACACACACACACACAGACACACACACACACACGCACACATACCCCTCCCTTCAGCGTTGCTCCCACTAAAAAACATCTAAGATTGACTACTAATGACAAATAATGTTCAAAAAGATTATCAGTTCAACAACATGTATTAGACACTTATCAACACTATAAACTTGAACTAATCCAAATACTAATTTTCTACCACAAAATCTTAATAAAACATATTAAAGACTATAAAAATTGAAATTACTTCAATCCATTATTACACTAAAGAACATAAGAGGGTGTCTTTTATGCTCTAATATTCACACTCAATGTTAAGATTTATGCATTACTTCTGTAATATCATTCTATGATAAAAATCATTCTTTTATCATTTAATAGAAGTAACTACCGAAAACATTAGTTTTGGCTACTTTATAGCTATGCAAAAAGATAAAAGGTCATTAACTTTTACAGAAAACAAGACATCCAAAGAGTTAAGGTACAGAAGATGGCAAGGGATTTGTCAGTAGTATGACAACAAAAGCCTAGTAACATTCAGCGCCAATTCACTCAATATTAGCAAACTGCATTCTGGAAGAAAAAAAGATTACAACAGTTGTAACTGAATTGACCTTTCAGATACAATCATGAACAAATTTTCTAACATTCAAAACTACCACACACAAGCTAAGAAAAAAAAAGTTCTAATACAAATGTGTCTTCAACAAGTGCATTTTCCTTCTCCTATTAATTCAGCCAAAACTGCAAAAATTTTAAACTAACTTCTAACAATCAAATCTACCTTTTAAAGAAAGTCATTAATTTGATCCATATTAAAGGAAAAAAAGCTCCAAACAAGTATGTACTTACTGCTTCATTTTATATTTGGCTTTAATATTATAAAATCTAATCTCTTTATTTCATAGCTTGAGTCAGAAAATCATTTAGAAAGTACTTACTTTTTCCCTCAACCAGCAAAAATAGTGTTGCCTCAGTGCAGTATTTTAATCTGGGTAAGAACAATATGAACTAGAAATTCGGATAGATTTTAAAATATGAAGGCAAATATATTGGCATTCATTCCTCTACTGCTAAGAATCATGTTACTGATCTTATGATAAGTGCCTTGTTCTAATACTGTATGATTCATATTCCCACTGATGGTATTTTAACCATACCAATTTAAAACTGATTGAATAAGTGTATTATCCAAAAGATCTTAAATTACATATTTGCTAAAATACTAAAAAAAATTCATCTTAAGATTTAATAAGATACAGTTTTAGAATATACTAACAGCTATAAGCGGGTGCAATGGCACCCCACTCCAGTACTCTTGCCTGGAGAATCCCATGGACGGAGGAGCCTGGTAGGCTACAGTCCATGGGCTCGCTAAGAGTCGGACACGACTGACGAGACTTAGCAGCAGCAGCAACAGCTATAAGAATGAGTCTACATAGCTGGCTTTGAACTGTTATCACTCTTAACTCTAGACGACGTGTCTCATTTTAGTATGAACCCAATTATTGCAACTAGGGGAAGAGACACAATTACTGACCATGATTAGTTATGGAATCTTCATATCCAAAGGAGAACACAGTAAAAAACCTTGGAAATTAAGCTGAAACATTAAAAAAAAACTTAGTAACTTTTGCATCCAGTAAATAAACTTTTAAAAACACAACATTTAACACAGAGGAAGACAAAAATACCAACAGTTAGATGGAAATGAGAGAAATGAAGAGGAAGACAAGCTCTTATCAATACCTCACACCCTTTAAATACTATAAACAGCACAGGTGAAGACTTGTAAACCTCGAGTATTTAGACAGAAACTCTCACCTACACATGCACCACACTCCATGTAAGAGCTATAATTTAGGTATGTACTATCTATCTACCACCCCCCCCCCAAAAAGGGCATCATTCTTTTCACGGCCTACAATTCAAGAATGTAAACTCTATAAACTGATACAAGTAAAACAATTTAATCAGACATTAATTTTAAATTGGCAAGACATTTCTTACACAAACTAGAAACCCCAGACACAAAGCTGCATTTGAGAACATAAATTCAAAATCATATCTAAATATTACATCTGATCATATTAATCACACTTGGCATGGTAACAAACTTCTCAGTAAAAAACAATGTCCACAAAGTAGATTAAAATTAATCAGATCCTATTAAGCCCAATATGCAATTTTAAAGACGTCTAAGAAACAACAACTAAATTCTTAGGGATCTCTACCCGAAAAGTGATATGCCAGCAAATTGAAGAGTTCAGAGAAAAGCAATAAAGATAATTAAGGAGGCCCTCAGAAAAAATAAATAAATAAATAAATTCTTAGGGATGATAAGAAATTAACAACTACTGCTGTGGTTGAAAATGTAACACCAAGATTTTAGAGGAAACTCATTTACTAGCATACAGACAAGAACTGAGCTTACAGAAGAAAGCAAAGCACTTAAAAAATATTTAAGCAAATTTTTAAGGAAGAGTTATTCTATCCAATTCCTGGTTGAGTTCTAGAATAATGAATTTCTATAAATCAACTCTTAGGAAACCTAAAGCTTAAAAACCTTATACAACTACAGTACCAAAATCTTGTCTAACATAATATCTCAAGTTAAAACATTTTTTTTCCACTTATATACCCAAACAACCTTAATAAATGATAAAAGTCAGACTTTCATTACATAATATTTAGTTCCCAACCACTATCTTCAAATTTTAGTAGAAAAGTATCAACACTGGCATAACCATTGTTTTATTTTTGCAAAAGCTTAAAATTTGATATTTCTTTTAAAAATTTATAATTAATAGATGATTCCAAAAGGAGAAGTCTCAAAACCACTTACATCACTAGATTATCTTAACTTTTTCCTATATTTGTGTAACAGATGGCAAGCCTTACTTCTTGGACATTATACAATAATCACAATCTGCGTGACCTTTTCAGCACCAAAAGGAACCCAAATAGCCTAATAACCACTAACAGTATGGAGGTTCCTTAAAAACTAAAAATAGAGTTACCATATGATAAGGCAATGGCACCCCACTCCAGTACTCTTGCCTGGAAAATCCCATGGACGGAGGAGCCTGGTAGGCTGCAGTCCATGGGGTCGCTAAGAGTCGGACACGACTGAGTGACTTCACTTTCACTTCTCACCTTCCTGCACTGGAGAAGGGAATGGCAACCCACTCCAGTGTTCTTGCCTGGAGAATCCCAGGGATGGGGGAGCCTGGTGGGCTGCCGTCTGTGGGGTTGCACAGAGTCGGACATGACTGAAGCGACTTAGCAGCAGCAGCAGCATATGATCATTCAATCCCATTCCTGGTCACGTATCTGGAGAAAAACAGGATCGAAAAGGATACGTGCACCTCAAAGTTCACTGCAGCACTGTTTACAGTAGCTGAGACATGGGAGGAACCTAAACGTCCATCAACACAGGACTGGATAAAGAAGATGTGGCACATATACACAATGGAATATTACTCAGCCATTAAAAAGAATGAAATACTGCCATCTGCAGCAACATGAACGTACTGAGAAACTGTCACACTGAGGAAAGCCAGAGAAAGAGAAATCTCATATGCCATCCCTTATATTCAGAGTCTAAAAAGAAATGATACAGATGAACCTATTTACAAGCCAGAATCTGCCTCACAGACTAAAGAGAACAAACTTATGGCTCAGGTGGGGCGGGAAAGCAAGGAAAAGCGATAGTAGTTAGGGAGTTTCAGATCACCATGTACACATCGCTATGTTTAAAATGGATAATCAACATGAACATATTCTATAGCACAGGGAACTCAGTTCAATGTTATGTGGAGCCTGAAGGGGAGGGGTGTTTGGGGGGAAATGGATACATATATATGTATTGAGTCCCTCTGCTGCCACCTGAAACTATCACAATATTGTTAACTAGCTACATTCCAATATAAAATAACAACTTTTAAAAATTTAAAAGAAAAAAAGAGGGCGAGGACTCAAATCAATAAAGCTAGAAATAAAAAAGGAGAAGTAACAACTGACACTGCAGAAATACAATGGATGTGAAGAGATTACTTCAAGCCCATATGCCAATAAAATGAACAACCTGGAAGAAATGAACAAATTCTTAGAAACGCACAACTTTCCAAGAACCAGGAAGAAACAGAAAATATTAACAGACCAATCAGAAGTAATGAAATTGAAACTGTGATTAAAAATCTGCCAAAGTCCAGGACCATATGGCTACACAAAGAATTCTATCAAACATTTAGAGAAGAGCTAATACCTATCCTTCTCAAACTCTTCCAAAAAACTGAAGAGGAAAAACACTGTTGGAACTCTTTCTATGAGACCACCATCACCCTGATACTAAAACCAGACAAAGATAATGAAAAGAAAATTACAGCCCAACATCACTGATGAACATAGATGCAAAAATCCTCAACAAAACATTGGATTGGCCAAAGGGTTCCTTTGTGTTTCTCCATAAAAGGATACAGAATAATCTGAACACTTTGGCCAACCCAAAACTAGCAAACTGAATTCAGATCCACTTTAAAAGGATCATATACCATGATCAAGTGGAATTTATCTCAAGGATGCAAGGATTCTTCAATATATGCAAATCAATCAATGTGACATTCCACATTAACAAATAATAAAAACCACATGGGGCAGTTGCTGGCAGTCCAGTGGTTAAGAATCCACCTTGCAATGCAAGGGACACCAGTTTAATACCATATGCCGTGGAGCATCCAGGCCTGTGCACCCATCTACTGAGCCCATGCTCCATGAGCTACAATTACTAAGCCCATGCACAGCAATTCTGAAGACTACACACCTAGAGCCTGTGCTCCACAACCAGAGAAGGCACTGCAATGAGAAGCCCACACACAGCAATGAAGAGTAGCCCCCACTTGCTACAACTAGAGTAAGCTTATGTGCAGCAATGAAGACCCATCACAGCAAAAATTTTTTTTTAAATATTTTTTAAAAATGGTCATCCTAGTGATGCAGAAAAACTTTTGACAAAATTCAACACCCATTTATGATTTAAAAAGAAAAAAAAGGTTCTCTAGAAAGTGGGCATAGATGAAACCTATCTTAACATATTAAAGGTCACATATGGCAAACCCACAGCAAACATTTTCAATGGTGAAAAACTGAAAGCGTTTCCTTTAAGATCAGGAACAAGACAAAGGTGCCCACTCTCATCACTATTACTCAACATAGTCTTGGAAGTACAAGCCACAGCAATCAGAGAAGAAATTAAAGGAATTCAAATTGGAAAAGAAGTAAAACTGTCACTGTTTACAGATGACATGATACTATACTTACAAAATCCTAAAGATTCTATCAGAAAACTATTAGAGCTAATCAATAAATTCAGTAAAGTTGCAGGATACAAAACAAAGAGAAACCTCTTGCATTCCTATACAGTAACAATGAAAGATCAGAAAGAGGAATTAAGGAAACAATTCCATTTACCACTGCAACAAAAAAAGAAATAAAATCCAACCCTAAGGAGGCAAAAGACTGTATGTAGAAACTGTAAGATACTGACTGAAGAAATCAAAGACAACACAAACACATGAAGAGATATACCATGTTCTTGGACTGGAAGAATCAATATTGTGAAGATGACTATACAACTCAAAGCAATCTACATATTCAATGCAATCCCTATCAAATTACCAATGGCATTTTCCACAGAACTAGAATAGAAAATCTTACAGTTTGTATGGAAACACAAAAGACTCCAAACAGACAAAGCAATCTTGAGAAAGAAAAACAGAGCTGGAGAAATCAGGCTCCCTAATTTCAGACTATACCACAAAGCTACAGAAATCAAGACAGTATGGCACTGGCACAAAAACAGAAATATAGATTAATGGAACACGACAGAAAGCCCAGAAATAAACCCATACACCTATGGTTAATTAATCTATGACTAAAAACGACAAGAATATACAACTAAGAAAAGACAGTCTCAATAGGTGATGCTGGGAAAACTGGATGGCTACATGCAAAACAATAAAATTAGAACACTCTCAAACATAATACACTAAAGTAAACTCAAAATGGATTAAAGATCAAAATGTAAGGCATGACACTACAGAGCTCTTAAAGGAAAACAGGCAGAACACTCTTTAACATAAATCACAGCAAGATCTTTTTTGACCAACCCCTAGAGTAATGAAAATAAAAACAAAAATAAACAAATGGGACCTAATGAAACTTAAAAGCTTTTGCAGAGCACAGGAAATCATAAATAAGATGAAAGGACAGTCCTCAGAATGGGAGAAAATATTTGCAGCAAAGCAACTGACAACAGATTAGTCTCCAAAATATACAAACAGCTCATGCCAACTCAGTATCAAAAAGATGAACAACCCAATAGAAAAAATGGAAGAAGACCTAAACAGGAATTTCTCCAAAGACATACAGACGGCCAATAAACACATGAAAAGATGCTCAACACTGCTAATGCAAATCAAAACTACAGTGAGGTATTACCTCACACTGGTCAGAACAGCCATGATCAAAAATTCTACAAACAATAAATGCTGGAGAGGGTGTGGAGAAAAGGGAATCCTCCTACACTGTTGGTGGGAGTGTAAATTGGTATAGCCACTATGGAGAACAGTATGGAAGTTCCTCCAAAAACTTAAAATAAAACCACCATATTACACAGCAATCCCACTACTGGGCACATAACCTGAGAAAATAGTAATTCAAAAAGACACACATGCCCCAATGTTCACTGCAGCACTATTCACAGTAACCAGGACATGGAAGCAACCTATATGTCCATCAACAGATGAATGGATAAAGACATGATACATATAAACAAGGGAATATTGCTGCTGCTGCTGCTGCTGCTGCTAAGTCGCATCAGTCATGTCTGACTCTGTGCGACCCCACAGATGGCAGCCCAACAGGCTCCTCTGTCCCTGGGATTCTCCAGGCAAGAACACTGGAGTGGGTTGCCATTTCCTTCTCCAATGCAGGAAAGTGAAAAGTGAAAGTGAAGTCGCTCAGTCATGTCCGACTCTTCGCGACCACATGGACTGTAGCCTACCAGGCTCCTCCATCCATGGGATTCTCCAGGCAAGAGTACTGGAGTGGGGTGCCATTGCCTTCTCCAAAGGGAATATTACTCAGTCATAAAAAGGAATGAAATTGTGCTATTTGCAGATAAGTGAATGGACCCAGAGACTGTCATACAGAGTGAAGTAAGTCAGAAAAACACATACTATACATTAATGCATATATGTGGAATTTAGAAAAATGGTATAGATGAACTTATTTGCAAAGCACAAATAGACACAGAAGTAGAGAAAGAGGACAAACGTAAGAATACCAAAGGGGAAGTGGAGGTGGGGTGGATTGGGACACTGGGATTGGCATATATACACTACTATGCATAACATCGATGACTAATGAGAACTGACTGTAGAGCATAGCACAGAGAACTCTACTCAGTGCACCATGGTGACCTACACAGGAAGGAAATCCAAGGAAACGGACATACGGATATGTGTAGCTGATTCACTTTGCTGTAGAGCAGAAACACAACACTGTACAGCAACTATACACACCCCCCAAAAAGGAACTGAAACAATTATATCTCATTTGGAAAATGTTACACTAACAAGTAATTTTGTTTAAAAAAGAAAAAGTCTGTTTCTTTTGCAATATTTTTGTTCTAACTACAGGAATTAATAAATTCACTGAGAATTATCATTTACCTAATAAGGTTAAACTCATTTCCATGTTTTTGTAACTGATACTTAAAAATAAAATTTGATATAGACTATCACAAAAATTAATAGATTATTAATGCAAATACACAACAAACCTGCATCAATTACTATCACCAATTACTGTGACCAAGGCAACCAAGTAAATATAAATTGCTATCATTCAAAATATGCTCTAGGGCAGGGGTCCCTAAGCTCAGGGATACAATGGCTGATGATCTGAGGTGGAACTGATGTAATAAATAACAGAAATAAACTGCACAATACATGTAATGTGCTTCGATCATCCCAAAACCATCTCCCCTATCTGGTCCATACAAAAGTTGTCTTCCATGGAATCAGTCCCTGGTGCCAAAAAGGTTGGGGACCACCACTCTAGAGAACAGTAACATCTCGACAAGTCAAACCCTTTCTAATTAGAGAGAGGAAAGCAACAGGGTTATAATAACTTTAACACAAAATGATGTGATAGTTTAATCAAATGACTTCTGTATCCACTTTCAACACAACAGAAGTACTACTCCTACCATAGCAAAAGAATATTTGACAGATCAAAAGTAGCTAAATTCTATTTTGCCTCACTTCAATATTATTAAAATATTCTTAAATTTTAAATATGCAATAGCTATCATATAGTAAGGGGAAAAAAAGCTGCTAAATGTCAAACTTCAGCTACTTTTGTGTAACAGGTTATGATCTTGTGAATCAAAATAATGACAGCCTTTTCGAATATTTAGGTCATCTTAAATTCACAGTAAGGAAAATCAGAAAAGAACAGGAAAAAAAATTTGCCAAATATTAGAAAAATGTTTAACGTGTAACTAGAGAAACAAATATTTCTGATGACTCTGCCATTTAAAATAATTAACAAAATTATGAGGTGCTTTGGAAATTGTTAAAACGCACACACACCTTTAAGTTCAAACATACACACACACCTTTCAGTTCAAACACACACACACCTTTCAGTTTAAACACACACACCTTTAAGTTCACTATGATGAATAATATTTTAAAATAGATTGATATCAACAAAAACTAAAAGCTAACATGGAAACATGAAGTTCCAGAGAAGTAGAAAAATAAGTACTTTTTTCAAAATTCTTTAAGTAGTTTTTATAAAATTTTCTTAAGTAAAGAAAATGGGTTTTTTTATTCATATACTGAAATAAACACCATACTTATTCAATTAAATTATAGCAACAAGTGCTATTTATTTTTCTTAAAATGTGAAGTTATCACATGATTAGCAGCCCTGGTTTTAAAATATTTATCAGTATCTCTGACTAGCTCCTATAATCATAAAGAATCAAAATAGTCAAAACTTAAATTTCATAAGGATTTTTAAAACAGGCCTTGACATCTGCCTGTGCAAAGTTGAGAAGCAAAGCAAATTGTATTATCAAGCGAACAGAAAAATATCATAGCAAACAATCTATTCCTAGAACACTTTCGTAATTATGTTTGTCCTAAAAACAAAACAAAACTCAGAATCCACTAAGCTACTCCCTTGGCATCTTCTCGTCTCCGGACTCAACTAAAACTCTGTCCCAATTTTTTCTAAAAACTTCACACATTAATGCAAGTTTTTAAATGTAGATAAGTAAAGCACTTATTCAATGGGCTGACAGCATATTTAGGGTCTCAGAAAGAATGTAACACATGCATCAGAGAACCTTAGCTGGCCCTACTTTCTTCATCTGGAAAGAAACAAGACATTTTTATAACTTGTCAGAAATTTGCCATTTTACATCAGTATATTTAACTTCACCACATCTGATTATAACAAAAGCAGCTTTAGAATTAAAAAAAGTGTAAGAGTAAAGAATGCATTAAACACCACAAAACAAGTATCCTGTAAGTAAAGTATCTCCTAATTACGTAACTGACTACTTTTAAAACTACTGGCAATATAAAAATGAAAAAAAAAAATGCTTTAATAAAGCATATCCATCCTGTTAGAGAAGTTTTATGTAACATCCTTCTGAATACCTCATATAGTGCAATATACTTAACTTGAAAATATCTTCAGCCTTTTCTGACAGAAGTTCAAAGCAACACTTTCACAATCAGCCAAGTAACACATGAGCCTTCTTCAAATAAACCTTTTTTTGTTACCAGGGAACTTTTGTGGAAGAAGTTCTTATAAAGAATACTAGCCTAGCAGCAGTCAAAAAATACAGATGTTAAAAGCCTAGCTCTATCATTTATTAGCAATTTGACCTTCTTAAATACTACAACCTAAGGGCAAAGGTACTGACTTGTATAAAGTATCATACTTACTATATACCAAACACTTAAACCTCTAAATCAAGAGTTTCTTAACCTCAGCAGTGCTGGCAATTTGAGCTAGACAATTATTTGTTGTGGATGAGACTGCTCTGCGCATTGTAGGATGTTTAGCAGCATTCCTTGCCTCTACACCGAGACAGATGACCATAGCTTCTGCCCTTTGCCCCTCGTCCCCAAGCTGTGACCACCAAAAGTGTCTCTGACATTGCCAAATACCCAGACAAGGCAGGAGGGGATCACCCCCAGTTGGCAACCAATATTCTGAAAATATATTCTTCCAACAAACCTAAAAAAGTACACACAAGTGTTTTTACCACCATGTTAGAGATGTGAAAAGGTTCACCAAGGTTAAGTATTTTGTCTTTTATTACATAACCGATAAATAGCCAAGCAAGGACTTCAGCTAGACTTTAAACCTAGCTAACTCCCAAATCTACACTCCTTCCATTCCACTATGCTTTTGTAAAACACATTGTCTTCGTCTGCAAAAATTAGGATAACAACTGCCATCTGAGCTATTTCGTATTTACAAATAAAATGATATGTATGTGTAAATTCTATTAAACTAGAGGAGATAACTAGTTTAAACTAAAGGAGATAACATATTAAGGATTTGCTTGACAGGAGATTCCCCTGATGCTGGGAGAGACTGAAGGCGGGAGGAGAAGGGAACAGAGGATGAGATGATTGAATGGCATCACCGCCTCAATGGACATGAGTTTGAGTAAACTCCGGGAGCACAGGGAGGCCTGGCGTGCTGCAGTCCATGGGGTCGCAGAGTCGGACACGACTGAGCAACTGAACTGAACTGAACTGACAGGAGATAATGTAATATGGTGGTTCACAAAGTGTGATCCCCAGACTACCATCATCAGTACCGTCTGGGAACTTAATGAAATACAAATTCTCAGGCCCCAACTCAGATGTTAACGAATCTGAAACTCTGGAGGTGGGGCAAGTAATCTATGACTTAAGTCTTGCAAGTTTTTACATGCCCATCTAAAGTTTGAGAACCACTGATGTATATAACGGGAAAAATACCGCACCAGGTGCCTAAAAACCCAGCACCCTCTGTGGACTCAATCTTCTAGTAGCCTTTACAAGTTACTCATTTTTTTTTTTGGAGCTACAATTCCTGTATAAAAAAATGAGGAAAGTATTGCTTGTGCCATCTTTCAGGCTGCTCCTTTTTTCTTGCAAAATCAAGTGCATTAACAATTATTAAAGGCTTTGTTAATGAAAAATGGTAAACAAATATAAGACACAGGGTATATGCTACCTAATTCTATTTCATTTTTCAAAAAAAAAATCCCTTCTGGCTTATATCATTTCTTCATCTTTCATATTTCATAAATGAATAAGTGAAAATGTTAAGTAAATTTTACAACAAAGCTCAGTTAAGCCTGACAAAGTACCATTTTCACATAATAAAAGAAAAAAAGTCTACCCATTTCACTTTAACTCTGATAGATTCAAAGTCACTGATAAATACAATTTTAAAAAATAACACCTAAAAAATATCAAGCTTGGTAACATTCCCCAAACTTCATTTTAAAAGTAGAATACAGATTTCCATTCTATTTATTTAATCTCCAGTAAGTTCCAAATAAATAGAATACTCAAACAGAAGTATCTCACTAAATTCATGACAGCAAAAGAATTTTAAATGAAAAAAAAAAAAAAAAAACTATATATTTTAAAAAAGGACTTGTTTGCAATTCAACATGTATGCTGTACTAATAAATCACTTTAAGAATATATCTGATTCCGGACTTCCCTGGTGATCCAATACTTAAGAATTCATCTTCCAATGCAGGAGACAAAGGCTCAATTCCTGGCCAGGAAATTAAGGTCATACGAGCCACAGGGCAACTAAGCCTGCGTGCCACAACGAGAGAGCGCATGTGCGCCACAACTAGAGAACCCACGCACCACAATTACTAAGCCATGTGCTTTAGAGCCTTGGCTCCACAACAAGGGAAGCCCGTGGACCACAACTAGAGAAAGCCCAATCTCTGCAACAAACACCCAGAACAGCCAAGATTTTTTTTTTTAATTTAGGAAAAAAACTATATATATCTGCTGTAAGGACTACCTGCTTCAAATCACAACCCGTTTCATAACACCTTAATTACATCTTCCTTAAAAGATCAAAAATACTAAATACATAAAATTAGCAGAATGCAATTAACACTAGTTAATATTTAGTTTATTTTGTTATTAAAGTATTAATGATTTAATAATCTAGTCGATTAATTAGTAATTAATACTAAAGAAGAGAGAACCTTATTATATTCAGCCTAAAAACCTACAAAAAGCAAAAGAAATAAAATTGAAAGCTATTCTGAAGGGCTTTAATAACACTAAATCAACTATAAGTTTGGGGTAGTGATATAAAACAAAATTTAGGTGCATGTAATATAAAATAGAGAACGTGAGGGAATTTTAGACAATGAAGTTTTCCTAGAAGTTGTCAAAATGCACAGTTCAATTCTGCAACCCAGACTTGCACCAAAAATACAGCTAGTTTATCCAACATATAACAAAACATGTAGAAATCATGTAATCAGATAGTTGCACACATAATTAGACAGCACAATTCATTCTGTAATACAAAACAAATAAGAAAAAAACAAAAACCTCCCTGGAAATGAAGTGCTTCACTACTGAGGGCACTGTGACACAGCAAGGAGACCAGAACAGGGAAAGAAAAAAAAAGACTGATCCCCATACACAAGAAATGGCCTCTAATAGGCAGGTCTCAAGCTTATTCCATCTTTCCCCATACCTGGTAAGAATAAATTAAGAAAAAATCTTTTAGTTCTTCTTCCCATTTCTAGGGCCTAAAACTGGATCAAAAGTGAAAATGGGAAATACTACAAAGGTTTAACCTAAATAAAACTCCCATATTAATGCACTGCCAGATTATTTTAAGTGCAAATGATAATGTAATAAATGTAACTTGGCATTCAAAGCTGCATGACTCCTCCAAAAATCTGAACTTAAAAAGAAATGCTACAGTACCTTTACTGATAGTTTATGTTACTGCTGTATCACATAATAAATGTTTTGGGACAGAGATTACTCTGTGAATAAAATATATGATATTTTTGTTGACCTGTCTTTAACTCTAAAGAAAATTTAATATTTTAACAAATTTTTAATGTTATAACAAAATTTTATTTTTCTACTTCATATTGAGGAAGTTTTCATCATACCTTAGTATTTAGAGCAAATAGTCTTTGATTAGTATGATTAACGCTTCTACAGTATGAGGGAGCAGAGCGTCAAATTACTTGTGATGAAACAGCAAAATCACAGACATTTTATACTCAGAGCTCCTAAAGGAATATCCCTATTTTAAAAAACACTCATAGCATGAACCAATTAATATGGCAACATATCCAAACTGAGGAAATTCAGTTAAAATCACTGCTCCTCCCATACATGAAAAGACAAATAATTTCTCATACATGGGTAACCTGGAATTATAATTTTTAACAGCAGCAGTGCCCATTTAAATATTTACAAGGTGGCAAGTGCTATGCCATTACTTATCTCATTTATTTTTCAAAATAAACATTATATGGATGGGTACCATTATCCCCATTTCACAGATAATACAGATTGAGAAAAGTTAAGCAATCTACACAAAGTCATCCAGCTAATAAGTGTCAAGAGTCAGGATTCCAACACAGGCAGTGTTGGTTCCAGAGGCTACACTGCCACCTTAAAATCTAAAATGAAACAATGTACAATGTGTGGAAAAGACTCATACTCAATATTTTAATGTAATTTAAAACAGATTTAACCTTATTTAAAACCTATAAAACCATACCCACCAGGTGAACTCTTCTTTAATGAGAAATTCAACTTTTAGAAATATTACTATGATTGCCTAACTTTGTATTTACATACATAAAAGTAAGTTAGATTCACTGTCCATAGCTGAAGTGATGACTACTATAATAACTGTGTAACAACTTAAAATATGATACATAAATACTGTTTATTCCCACACTACATACAGGCTAAGAATAATTTTCTGCTGGAAGGTATTGCCATAGTATCCAAATCTGCCAAAAGGACCAGTAAGTACACACCTAATACCCTGAAGATGTCTACTCATCTCTGAATGCAAACTGTTGCAAATGAAGTGAATTTGCCTTAACTATACTGAACTAAATTCAAACTTTCCATACGAAATTAATTCACCCCTAAGTTATGTTTATTCTTTTTAAATCAGTATTTTTCCAACAGTCTTTTTAATTCCAATGCAAATTATTTTAAAAGTACCAAACTGCAAATAGCTTTTTTGTAGCCAATGAAAAAATTCCAAAAAGTAGGGAATAGTAGGTGAATAGTCAAATCCAATATACTAATTTCACCTTTCCTGACAAATGAAAGTATTTTAAGTAAAACTGAATATTTACTGAAATAATTTCTGACCCGAATCTCACAGTCTGATACATCTTAAGTCACTATCCTTAGAATAAATCCTAACAGAAATCGAACCACAAAAGACTCTTGACTTTACTTAAAATCTTGTTTATCTAACAGAAAAACAGAAAAAAGAGTGACAGTTCTATGAAATACAAATAGAACTTCGGAACAAAGAGTGTCTACAGAAAAAAAAAGTATACCAAATAAATTTCTTTCATTAATAACATTTTTCTGAAAGCTAACTTCTTATAGTACAGCCAAGGCCTAACATTTCAAGTTAAGTGAAAAACTGTCATAAACGTGCAAACTTCTAAATTTCTTTTTACAAACTCCAATTTCACATACAATATAAAAACATTTCCTACGCTGCTGTCTCACTAGAAAGGTTGAGGTAAAAATTTTAAAATAGAATGTCTGAGAGTGATTTAATGTCAAAATTTTGTGAACTGATTTTCCCATAATAAATACTCTTACACTAAAAGTCACTGAAGTGATTACTTAAGTGGCTTAAAAATTATTACAAAGTATTAAGCTATCACCACATGAACAAATAGCAAATGGGGCAAATCTCAAAATGAGGACCTCTGAAAATCAGACTTCCAAAAAGTATTTTGTGATGTTAAGAGGTCTGTATTGTTTTTTTTCGTGGTTTATGGAATAAAGCAGATATTATACTGTACCACACAAGAATTAAAATATCACCAGTTACCTTCAATGTTGTTAAAATTCTAAAAGGTAATACATACAAATGCATCTTTCTCTATCTAAAACTATATTTAAAATTAACGTGGTTATGTCTCACCATATTTTATATTTACTATTTCTTTAGTGTATAATAAGCAATGTTAAATCTGCACTGATGACTACTATACTACAGTGAAAACTTTTACAATGAACAGCAATAAATTCCTTTTTCCTTATATTAAGAATTGCATAAACCGTAAATTTCTCAGATGTGCTTTATTCTTTAATACGCTTTATGAAAATGAAGTTTGTAGATTACCCTGTAACAATTAGGTGGCCCAGTCATTTTGCACAGGAAAGAAATACAACTTAACTGATATAAAAAGTGTAAAATAAAAACTTTTGAGTAGAATCTTTTCTAAAAAAAAATCTTCACTATGCAGTCATTTCAGTAATCACTCATCTTAAAAGATAACAGCTAACTTCAACAGTCACTATACTATGAATTAAAAAGTTTCCCCATGAACGTTAATTATTTGAAAATATGCAAACTTATCAAACAATTAAAATTCAATAGAAGCCTAAAGTGTCCATGAAATCTAAAAACAATGAATTTTTTATAGTCTCATGTTCAGTACTACTTTCCAGACTAATATTAAGGATAAACCCCCACCAACAAATTATTTTTAGAATAATTCAATTTTGCAAAAAACAAACAAAAAAAACCCATAGTCCTCAATTTTCCTTTAAGGAAGTCACTTCATTACTGACTTTTATAAGAATACTCCAATCACTACTTTCATTAAAGAATTTAACTTTGAGAAGGCTAACTGCTGAAATAGATACTACAACTTGTCAGAGAAAAAGCTTTCAATGGCCATTTTAATTTTTCCCCCACCACAATAAACACAAAACACTGAAGTGAAACCAAGCAAACCAAAGTGCCTTGGTGTATCAAAATTATTGGAAGTGCAACTATCAAAAAGGCAAACCCTTTACTAACTTTCCTAACATGATTTTTTTTCATATCAACATTTGGCTCAATAAAACCACAACTCTAGAAATTAAGTGTTATTAGTCATTTGATGCAATATATGATAATGCTTTCTATGCATACCATAACTAAAAGGACAGTTTGAGAGAAAGTTGTAAGTCACATAAATTTCACACACAGAGGCATGCACCCTGAAATCAAAGGAGAAATGGCTAATCATCGCACTGCTCACATATAAAAATCTGGTAGAATAATGATATTCTTATAACTGTGATAATTTTAAATCAAAAATAGCAAAAATACCATTTTTATGCCAAAATAGCACAAACATACTCTGAATACTAAAAGCAATCTGCCTAACAAACAGCATTCTAGAAAAGTTTTTGAATGGGGGTTTACTTTAAAAAGTTAAACATTTAATTAATTTGGTCCTATACATCTAGATGACTGTCAAGTCACACCAAAAGACTACTTCTGAAATAGGTTACAAATGAGAAGAACCAATTAAGTATTTTTCATGATTATCTTCTGGGCAAACAGGTCAAGTTCAGCTTTAGTACTTTTTCAATTAATGCAACTCCAAAATGTCCAAATATTCTTTTAAAATACTATTTTTAAACTTAACAGAAAAGTTATGTGCGTGGTAAAGCTACTTCTTCAGTAACTTTTACCTTCACTTCGTATCAAAAACTTGGGCAACATCAGCTGCAAATACTATGTATGTGCAGATACATAATCCAAAGGAATAAAACCTTCTTCATGTACGTAACATTTTTCTTCAAAAATATCTTCCTCACAGTTTTTAGCTAGAGATACAGGCACTTCAGTGTCACTCTACTATTAGGCAAAATGTTTAATGATACTTGTTAAGAAACCATTTTTTTTTTTTTTAGTATACTCTATTAACACCTACACAACTGCTTAGTTTTAACTAAGTATTATCCACTGCTACAATTCACATCACCAAATTTTTTTATCTTAATAGATACCTTAATAAAATGATTCAGTCACCTCAGACCAATAACTTAATCCTATTTTTCATGCATTACACACTGGCCTACCAGTGAGTCTCAATTCCTAACGTATTTCCCATTCTGCAAAAAAGGAGGGCTCAATCCCCCATCCTTGATCAAAATTTGTTCATTATACCTGAAACTGTGAAGATTCATGCCTTTCAATAACCACTATCTTCTGAAATACAAAAGCCTAACTTTCAGACAGCCAACTGTACCCCAGTGAAATTCTTGGGTTTCTGTCTTATTCAACAAGCTGACTCAGTAAATTTAATACACCATATGAAAAAAACGAACACACCTACAATCCAAAAATGGAGTAATCCACTCTTGCCAGCATTTCTGGTTATCAGCTGGTAAATTATATTTGATGTTCTACACAAGTCAGAGTAAAATTAACGGATACCCAAAGGTGTCACAGGACCTGAAACCTAACTAAAGTTGAGTATCAATTCAAGTATCACAATCAATACTTAAATTTCAAGTGAAACTGAAGTTTAATCTCTGCAATCACCATTTGCTACACACAATACCCTTGAACCTACATAACATTATCATCTGAGATCAAAAACCACTCAATCTCCATTCTATTACGTGTCAGAAGAGCACTGAATCTACAATGCTACTGAACTGTAAATTTCATGTCCTATCCTTCATCATCTCAAAGAGACAAAAAAAAAAAAAGCAAATTTAACAAAATCTAGTAAGAGCGTCTTTGAGAAGTGTCATGGTACTATTGATTTCAAACTGCAAAAACTTCTAAACACGATTCAAAGTTGTAATTAACTTAGTTTTAACACATAAACCTACTTTTGCCTTCAAATGAGCACCATACATGCTAAAATGATTCTCTCTAAAGTTATGCAAATCAGTTCACAACTCACATTTTAAAAGAATCTATCAATGCAACCCAGGAAACTAAAAACAATCACTGCAAGATTCTGATGCAATAAGCCGTACGTGCAACACTAATTTTCCTTTTAATCTGATCTATACCCTTGATCTAGGGCCTAAAGCCAAGATTTAATCGAAATATGCTCAAGCTCAAAGCATCTACTTTTCTGTTCATTTAGTAGACCGGATTACCGAGCTCACTAATCCACTAACAGTGTACTGGATTCTGCGGACAATAGCCCTTAGAAAGAGATCCATCGGTGCCTTGACACTTGCAACCAGGCAAGAGTTCCGTCTAGCCGAACACACCCTAGGCTGAATGCATTCAAAAGAGACACAAAATATACATCTAGAAATCCGACCGGGGTTAAATGTCACCCACACTATGGACATTTTTTCGCATCCGTCTATTCCCACGTTATCAGAGAGAGTGACAGAAAGGCAAAGAGGAACAGCAGCCACAGAAATGGATACAGGTCAAGTCTAAGTCGAATCCATCCTCTTGATATCTCCTTTTGTTTCTGCTAACGATCTCTTTGATGATGGCTGTCATGTCTGGGAGCCTGTGGCTGAAGAAAAAGGAGGAGAGAGATGGCAGAAGCTGCTGGTGGCGGGGCTTCTTCTGCAGGATGGAAATGGCTCTGGACTTGGCGGTGGCTGATGCCCCTCGCTCTGCTGCCGCTTGGCTCTGGACCGCAGCCGGGTAATGGCTGCTGCGGCGGCTGCTGGATGGTTGCAGCGACTGGGCCTGCTTCTCCTCAGCAGCCAGGGGTCTGGCAGCGGCGGCAGCGGAATGGGGAGAAGAATAATCCTCGGAACGGCTGCCTCCTCCGGCGGCCTCCGGAGCCCGGGCCAGGGGGGGTGCGGCGGCGGCGGAGGGGAGGTTTAAAACCGGCCCGGGTCCCTGGATGTGCCGCCGCCGCCGCCGCCGTGTTGGAGGCAGTAGAAGGGGAGAGACCAACTCTCCGGCGTTCCCAGCCCTGGAAATGGTGACAGGCGACTCCGGCCCCCTCCCCGGAGCTGCGGCCGCCGCCGCCGCCGCCGCTTCTCCCCCCCGCTCCAGGAGCGGGAGGTGCCGCCGCCGCGCCTCAGCCGGCTCCCGCCCGAGCCCACGGCTTCCACCTTCCCTTTCAGGAGAAGCCGAGAAAGAGGCTGCACGGTTAGAAAAGACGAAGAGGGGGCGAGAAACGCCGCCGCTGCCGCCGCCGCCGGCCGGCCGGCTCCCCGAGGGCGCTGCCCCCGCGGCTGCTCACAGGCGCTGAGAGGGGGTCTGGGCTGCGGCCGCCGCCGTCTCTCATCTCCCTCGCCTGAGCCCGGCCTCGCCTCGCAGCGGCTCAACTCTCAAACTTCCATCATGGCTGCAGCTTCCGAGAGGAGAGATCTGAGCGCAGCCGCGTCCCGGCGCCCCAGCGCGTATCCTGCCGCAGTGCACAAAGAGTCCCGCCACATCACCGCCCGCCGGCCTGCCCGCCCCCTCCGCCTCCGCCGCGCCGGGAGTCCAGGCGCCTCGGGAGCCCGAGGGGAGGAGGGAGGCGTACCCGACCGCGCCAGGGGAGGGGAGGGAAGGGCAGGGCCGAGACTATAGGGAGGCGGCAGAAGGTGCAGCTCCGGGTGCAAGCGCCGAGTCCCCAACCTGCAGGCGCACTGAGCATGCCCAGTATGACTGCCCAGTGCTAGATCGGGCTTGTTGCAAGGCGCCCGCCTGTAACTGCACTTGCCGCGGCTTCTTCTGCAGCAACGCAGGGTGGGGGGAACGAGCTGAGCCTCGGCCGGTGCCCAGCCAGAGGCAGGGTAAACTATTGCGAAGGTGGGCAGGCGGGGGCGGGGAGCGGGGGGAGGGAAGGGGCGCGGTGAAGATTGAAGCAGGTTTGTTCATCTATGTCACTGACTTGAGTGTGAGACTACCTGCGCACAGGTGGAAAAGACCAGGTGACCGCGCTGGTCAGTGTTCAGGGAAACGCAGGGACGGCCCGTGCAGCGAGGACACCCCTCCCCCCACCCCCAGACTTCCCCGGCACGGCCTGCAGCCTTCCTCTGCTTTTGTACCGATGTCGGATCATAAGCGTTCGCGGGGATTTGACTGCAGGAGACTTCGCCGAGAAATCCCACCTCTCCACCCATCCCCGCCCGTGTCCTCAAGGTGTCAGTCTTAGTACAAAGAACAACCCCCCTATTGTGTCTCCAGTGTGTATCACCTCACCCGGCTCCCTTTCACCGCCCCACCTCCCGCTCCCCCGGCTACTCGATTCATTTGCCCTAAAAATGAAAGCTCCTAGCAGAGCGCGTTGAGTGTGAGCACATCGCCCCTGAATTTCTAGATCCCCAAAGGCAATTGTCCAGGTGGGCTGAAAGCGGATTCCCAAAGATGGAATGCAGCCTGCAGCCCCTGCATTCCCTCTGGAGAGCCGACAATCTCTCCCCTCGGGTTTCCAGCTGGGTTCACCGCTTCCAATTCAAGCTCGATCCTTAGAGGCTCCTCGACCCGCCCCTTTTGGACCGCTGTGAAAACCTCGCTGGGTGAATCGCCCCGGAGCCAGGTTCTGCGTTCCCCCTAGCTGGGGAGTGCGCGCCGCAGACCCCTGTTGCAGCGCGGGAGGGCGAAGTACGTGATTGTAGGAAGCTGCAGCCCCTGTGAGTGGGCGGAGCCGAGGACGGTTCAAAAGGAGGTGGAGGGATACGCGGGCCACAGTCGGAACTACTTTCAGGAGGAGGTCACGTGTACTTCTAGTTGGGGAACTTTCCAAATTCCCACTCCCATATGATAGCTGTAGAGGCAAATGCTTCGCTTCTTTTTCCCAGAGTGCTCCCGCCTTGTACGGGCAGCGGGACCCCAGAGCCTCCGGGATCTCGGTGGAAGAACAGGCTCAGACGAGCTTCCTACTGGAGCGCTGTCGGGGCTGGCGCCGGAGGAGCTGGTTACACAAGCACCCACATCCAAGCACGTGCCCCCGCCTTCCCTCACCTTGGTTGCTGCCGCTGATTCTTACAGATCTCGGAGCGAGGGTTCCCAAGCTGGTCGCACCCTTTGCCCGCTACCCACAGAGCAAGCTAGAGGACCGAAACCTGAGACTCCAAGCTCTGGAATCACTAGCTCTGCCTTCCCAACCGTGGGAGAAGGGACTGATTTCAGGGGTCTGTCGCATCTTTCTCGCTAGCGCCCTGCCCCTTAGGGCGTAACTTTTCTGGTGCTGTACTCGCGGGGCAAAAGGGTATCTCCTGCAGCAGCCCGCTGCGTGAATTCAACGACGTTGCGACAAACTTTCAGTCAATACTTTCGAGCTGATGAGCGCGCCCCACCTACTGTAGACTCAGCCAAGTGACTTATCTGGTCGGAGAACCTAGTCCATGGCCTTCAGCCCAGAACAAACTTGTCAAGTCTGCTTACAATTTGGATTGGTTGACCTAAACCGCGAAAGAGCTGGTTCAGAAATGCTGAGAACTAGAGTGCATTTACCCCAACATTGATCGGCCTGTAAAGTGAGTTGTCCACCGTCTGCTTGGAGAGAAAGAGGGCATCAATACCAACCTAGGAATTCTTTCTTTCCCCTGGGAAGCAAAACTCAAGAATTTGAGTCCAAAAGAATTTAAGCGGATACCCAGGTTGAGACATTGGTTGTTTTTTTAGGTCTTGAGACTGGGATCAGTTTGCATGTGTATTGCAGTAATTGTGAATATGTGGCTAGGGAAGGTCTAAAGAGAATTTACTCAGTGTTTGAGAAAGAAAGTGATACATGAGCACATCATAGTTGCAGGCAGCCCCTGAAGACTAGAAACCTCAAGAGAGCTTGCTTAGACGCCACAGACCATTACCTAACTCCAGCACTACTAATTAAACCAGGGATATTTACACTGCTTTTAAGAGATCTCTGAGGCTTCATGAAACTTTGAATTTATATGCAACATCCTTTTAAGATAGCCCTTCAGGAGTTGCTGCTACTGCTGCTAAGTCGCTTCAGTCGTGTCCTAGTCTGTGCGACCCCATAAACGGCAGCCCACCAGGCTCCGCCGTCCCTGGGATAGCCACCTGCTAAATCTTCAGTGTTGGTATTTATTGAAGCCTGGTTTTGTGCATGGTCCTGGTCAGCTTGGGGGAAGGAGACGCCACAAGTGAAAAAAGAAATGGAGAGCAACCTAGGAAGAACAAGACAAAGGCCTCCATTTGGTTTCCAAAGATTAAAAAGCCCTGTCCACACAGCCTAATGTAAACCAGAGATTTCTCTATTTTATAAATAAAAAGAAGTCCCTGATTTTTAGATGTTCCACTAGATTGCATGGCAAGATCCTGAGAGTGGCATTCAATTGATTATCAACTACTGCTTGGTGAAGAAAGGGAAAATGAAGATAAAGTTAAATGAAGGCACGTGATTACAGAGGGGTACAGTGTCCCATGTTTGTTTTTCCAGTTTCTGATCTGTCTCCAGAGTTCCGGTTATTAGCACTGCTCTTCCTTACCCACTCCCCATGTGAAGATCAGTCTCACAGCGTCTGAGAAGCCCTGAAATCCACTCCCTGGGAAGAAAATGGATTCAGTCCTGCCCTGTTGGGTGTTAGGTATGAGGAGAGAATCCTTTTCCTTGCTGTGGCACAGAGCCATTCTGGAGCAGAGAGGGTGTACATCACCAGCACTTATGTGCTAGAATATGAGACTGGCCCACAAGTACTTCTGTCTGCTGAAGGAAGAAACTGGAAAATGAGTTTTGCTGGTACTCTAAACATCAGGTCCCTCTACTCATCTTCATGGTGAGTTAAAGAACCACCAACGTTGGCAGATATTTGACCAACCTGACAGCAATATCGGGTGGTTATTAGAAGCTGCTGAGTAAAAATTTCTTACCTTTCTCAGTATTAAGTGTGTTCCTGGAGGAAATCCTTTTTTTTTTGTCTTTCTTTCTTCACTCTGTCCTGCTAGTCCCAGAGATCTCCTTACCCAGGTGGTAGAGCTGAAACCTCTAAATAGCTGACCCTATCTAATATACAGAAAGTTTTTGTTTTGTTTTTTTTTCAAGTTCAACTGCCAAGTATCCCTTTGGCTGTATAGGTATTACAATACGTTGGTTTCTAAACACTTCAGTTCACTACCTGATTGGATTCAGATTGCCCTGGGAGAAACAGAAGCTTGTAACAAAAGGAGAATTCTATAAAGCTTCAAGGAAAGTAACCATATAGAATAATTAGTGAACATGATAAACTAGCTTTAATTATAGTTTCTAACAGCTGATTCCAAAACTTTATTGTTACTGCATCCAGAGAATATCTAAAGAAAGTTCCTTTCTTATTTTCTTTGATAAGTGAAATGACCAGCAACTTGATGGGGATGATATAAATAGTTGATGTGCTCTTTGTAGGTCCCACTGCTAAAATGTCTTTTGTAGAACACTGATTGCTATAGTGCCTTTCTCATCTCCCACACACTGACCTTTCAAATAGAGATCTAAATCAATGGCTTTAATTTTTAAGCAATCTTCTCTATTTTTGTCTGCTTAACCACTGTTTTCTAACTGCTGCTGCTGCTGCTAAGTCACTTCAGTCGTGTCCGACTCTGTGCGACCCCATAGACGGCAGCCCACCAGGCTCCCCCATCCCTGGGATTCTCCAGGCAAGAACTCTGGAGTGGGTTGCCATTTCCTTCTCCAATGCATGAAAGTGAAAAGTCAAAGTGAAGTCACTCAGTCATGTCCAACTCTTAGCGACCCCATGGACCGCAGCCTACCAGGCTCCTCCGTCAATTGGATTTTCCAGGCAAGAGTACTGGAGTGGGGTGCCATTGCCTTCTCTGTTTTCTAACTAATACAAGACTAAAACATATACAATAATTATAGATTTTCATTTAAACCATCCCATTCTTCCAATGGTCTGAAGACTTTTCCTTTATTTCATTTATCCTAATTACAAATATTCCTATTGTTTTAAATAAAGATATTTTGCTTACCACATTTCTCCAGAAGGTATCAGTATGGATCATACAACCAACCACATCCTAAAAGAAAATTCTCCATTATCTCTACAAGTTCTTCATGCCCCAGTTTCCTGGAACTATTTCAGATGGCACTTGTGTTTCTTTCTCATCTCAGTAGAGAGATGTGCTGTAAGAAATTATCACCCTCGGAGAAATAAGGATTGGGCTGGGTGCTTCTGGGAGAACTATAGGGGAGACTAGACACTCACTATGTCCAAGTAACATTTAGAAATTGTGATTTGGACTAGAGAGTGATGGTAAGGAAAGGCCTAACATCACAAGACAGCTTTGATTGTTTTAGTCTCTTTATCTAACACCAGCTATGGGACATTCCATTTTGGTGCCCTTAATACTAAGACTAGCCCTATGGAACACATTCTTTGTCTTTCAGCTCTTCCAGTAATAGAAAAAGATAATAACTTTTATGTTACCAGTAGATATTTGGGCATTTACCAAGTGCTTCACAGAGTAGCCCTCGTTTGTCTAGGTATAGGTGGGACACTGAGAAGGAGTCAAGGTTAACTATTACCTCACTCCTACAAATCTTTCCCTTCAGAACATCCTTCTGGCTTCTGAGGTATCACTTTTTCTGATAATAAAGTAACAGAAAACCTTTTTGGAAGAGAAAATGCATGGTTAAAACTCTATTTTAAGTATAGGGTCTTAACTCCATTCAGTCGTTTGATGATTCAATCAACAAATATGTGGAAGTCTTTTCTGTGCCAGTACTAATCATGCTAAGTTCTGTGGACACCACAATGACTATGGTATATAGGGTCCAGCCTTTATGGGATTTAGTCTCGTTGAAAACTTGGGCTTCTTTGTCTGACATTGTTGCAACCTCTTTACAGTCTAGGAGTAAAGTTAAAGCTGTAGAAAATACCCTAACATTTGATAGCTGTTTCAACCATCTATTGCTGCATAACAAACCACCATAACCTGGGTGACTTAAAAGAACAGCCACCATTTGTTTTCTCACAATTTTGCAATTTGGGAAGGTCATAGCCAGACAGTTTTTCAGCTCCCCCGTAGTATCAGATGGGTCAGACGTGGTTACGCCCAGCTACGAGTCTGGCTAGAGCTGGAATGTCTCTGACATTCCCCACACGTCTGACACCACAGCTGGAGCACCTAAAATGTCTGCCCACCCCCCACCTCTTCTCTTCATGTGATTGCTCATCATTCTGAGGTCCAGCCCAAGCATCTCTGCACAGTGACTGAATCTCAAGCAGAAGAAAGCAGAGGCTTCAAGGCCTCTCAAAGTCATGGTTCAGAAGACCCAGAATATCACTTTCATTGTATTCTCTTGGCCAAAGCGAGTCACATGGCCAGCCCAGATCCAAGGGAAGAGGAGTCTCCACTTCTTAATGTAAGGAATGTCTGGGATGGTTGGAATTATGGGCAGTCGTATTTGGAAACACTCTACCATAATCCATCCTTTGGCCCCAACAGTTCACACATACACGCCCATGCACAGACACGCAAAAGACACTTACTTCCTCCCCCCAGATTATCATTCTGTATAGCACTGGCTCTACGGTCTAGGATCTGGTAATAATACACCAGACCCAGATGGAAATGAGGCATTTCAGATGCTGCTCCTCTTCATCAGGAGACCCATGAACTAAAAAGACAAGTTATGATACATGACATACAATGCTGAACCAGGGACAGGATAAGTGCAACAGACACTTGTGTTCAAAAGGCGGGAAATGGAAGACACACAGCAGTCACCAACCTGTAGCAGTTCTGAAAGTCAGCCAGGTACTGTCATCCTGACTCTGAGGATCTAGTTCTCCACTAGGACCTGGTTTTTCTCCCTGGAGTAGTTTCCTAATCCACTGTTCTTGGCTCCCTGCTCTGGGGTCTAGTTGACCTCTGAGTCAATCTTCCTTTTTCATGAGAAACTGTCTGCCTTTACAGTTGAATAGTTCCCTCAGCCTGCTTCTTGCCCATAGAAAGTTGGAGACCAAGAGGCTTTTTTTTTGGGGGGGTCCATTTTGAACTGTCTCCTGCCTCTTTGGTCCAAGCTTCTGGTGCTTTTACCAATAAAATTCTCTTTAAAACTGTGTGGGTTTTCTATGATTCTAATTGGAGTTCACTCCTTGACCACAAAGCAACATCTACAATTTTTTCAAAAACAAACTTCTCTCTACATTGGGCCTTGTCTAGGTGGCTGTGGTTGGACCACCCTTAAGATTCTTAGAAGCCCTTTTTGTCTAGATGTGAGGATCTTTCAAGCAGGTATTACATTTTTTAGAGGTCTTAACAGAGTTTTGATTAAATCTTTTCCTTGAGGTCATATTTTATAGGCAGTCCCTGAGGCCATTTCTTAATTGAGACCTTTTGCTGACTGTAAAGACTCTCCTAGGCCCTGTATATTTCTTCTACAATCTGCTTAAAAACTGAATAGTTCTTGTTTTTTTTTTTTTTTAAAGAAATGCGTTTCTCTCTTGTGATACATCATATATCAGTAAAAGAAGCCAACTGACACTTTAAACATTCATATTCAAAATCTCCTTCGCCAGGTCTGTAAGTTCATTAGGTACATTTTCTGTGTTTTACTGCACACAAGTGCAAATGTTGCCAAACATTTTCCACTACATAACACCACTTAGCCAGCCTCTAATAGCAATTTCCTTACTACTCTTATAGCCTCCATTGAGAGCTCTCAACAAAACATTAGCAAACAAATTCAACAATACATTAAAAGGATCATACACCATGATCAAGCAGGATTTATGCCAGGGATGCAAGGATGGTAAACATCTACAAATAAATGATATACCACATTAACACAATGAAGGATAAAAATCATATAATCATCTCAATTCATGCACTTTGAACATGACATACCACATTAACACAATGAAGGATAAAAATCATATAATCATCTCAATTCATGCATTTGATAAAATTCAATATCCACTTACGGTTTAAAAAAAACACACAAAGTTTGTAAAATGGGAACATACATCAACATGATAAAGGCCATGCATGACAAGCCCACACTAACCATACTTAACAGCAAAAAATCTGAAACCTTTTCTTCTAAGAGAAGGAACTAGAAAAGGATGCTCACTTTCACCACTTTTATTCAACACAGTATTGGAAGTCCTAGCCAAAGCATTTATGCAAGCAAGAGAACAAAAAGGCTTTCAAATTAAAAAGGAAGAATTAAACTGTCACTATTTGCAAATGACATAAGATTATACATAGAAAACCTAAAGAGGCAACCAAAAAATAAATTCAGTAAAGCTGTAAGATATAAAATCAACATATGAAAATAGGTTGCATTTCTTACACTAACAATGAACTATCAGAAAAAAAATTAAGAAAACAATTCCATTTACAATTGCATTGACAAGAATAAAATAATTAGGGGAAAAAATGTAATAAATAAAGAGGTTTTAAAAGACCTCTACACTGAAAACTGTAAAACACTGATGAAAGAAATCAAAGAGGGCACAAACAAATGGAAAGATAATCTGTGCTCTTAGCTTAGAAGAATTAATATTGTTTAAATGTCCATACTACCCCAAACAATCTACAAATTCAATGAAATTTCTATCAAAATTCCAAAGGCATTTTTCATAGAAATAGAACATATAATCCTAAAAATTGCATGGAACCACAAAATACCCTAAATAGCAAAGCAATCTAAGAAAGAAGAACAAAGCTGGAGTCATCATTTCAAGATATCTTACAAAGTTATAGTAATCAAAACAGTATGGTATTGGCATAAAAACATACACATACACCAACGGAACAGAATATACAGCCCACACACAACTATGCATATGTGGTCAAGGTTTTTCCAGTGGTCATGTATGGATGTGAGAGTTGGACTGTGAAGAAGGCTGAGCACCGAAGAATTGATGCTTTTGAACTGTGGTGTTGGAGAAGACTCTTGAGAGTCCCTTGGACTGCAAGGGGATCCAACCAGTCCATTCTGAAGGAGATCAGCCCTGGGATTTCTTTGGAGGGAATGATGCTGAAGCTGAAACTCCAGTTCTTTGGCCACCTCATGCGAAGAGTTGACTCATTGGAAAAGACTCTGATGCTGGGAGGGATTGGGGGCAGGAGGAGAAGGGGACGACAGAGGATGAGATGGCTGGATGGCATCACTGATTCAATGGACGTGAGTCTGAGTGAACTCTGGGAGTTGGTGATGGACAGGGAGGCCTGGTGTGCTGCGATTCATGGGGTCGCAAGGAGTCAGACACAACTAAGTGACTGAACTGAACTGAACTTACTACAAAAGAGGTAAAAATTTACAATGAGAGAAGGACAAACTCTTCAACAAA
Organism: Bos taurus; assembly: GCF_002263795.3. Classification (NCBI taxonomy): domain Eukaryota; kingdom Metazoa; phylum Chordata; class Mammalia; order Artiodactyla; family Bovidae; genus Bos; species Bos taurus. The sequence goes on along the minus strand of NC_037353.1, from coordinate 9,457,070 downwards.
TGTTGTTGGGAAAACTGGACAGTCACATGCAAAAAACTGAAACTAGACTACCATCCTCAGTTCAGTTCAGTTCAGTCACTCAGTCGTGTCCAACTCTTTGTGACCCCATGAATCGCAGCATGCCAGGCCTCCCTGTCCATCACCAACTCCCGGAGTTCACCCAAACCCATGTCCATCGAGTCGGTGATGCCATCCAGCCATCTCATCCTCTGTCGTCCCCTTCTCCTCCTGCCCCCAATCCCTCCCAGCATCAGAGTCTTTTCAAATAAGTCAACTCTTCACATGAGGTGACCAGAGTATTGGAGTTTTACCTACGCGAAAATTAACTTGAAATGAATTAAAGACTTGTAAAACCTAAAACAATAAAAATCCTAGAAGAAAATGTAGATGGTAAGCTCCTTGACATTAGTCTTGGCAATTTTTTTGCATCTGACTCCAAAAGCAGAGGCAACAAAAGCAAACATGAACAAGCAGGACTATATCAAACGAAACAGGAAAGAACCTCAAAGGAAGTCGTCAACAGAATGAAGAGTCAACCTACTGAATGGGAGAGAATATTTGGGAGTCATATATCTGATAAAAGGTTAATATAAAAATATTATCTATAAAGAATTTATACAACTCAATAGCAAAAAAACATATTCAATTTAAAAAAATGGTCAGAACGTTTTTCCAAAGAAGACATACAGATGGCAACAGGCACATGAAAAGATGTTCAGTATATTAACCATGCTGAGCAAAGCCAAAGAAAGCTAAAACACTAATTTGAAAGGATATATGCACCCCTAGGTATTACTTCCAGAGAAGGCAATGGCACCCCACTCCAGTAGTGTTGCCTGGAAAATCCCATTGATGGAGGAGCCTGGTAGGCTGCAGTCCATGGGGTCACGAAGAGTCAGACACGACTGAAGGACTTCGCTTTCACTTTTCACTTTCATGCGTTGGAGAAGGAAATGGCAACCCACTCCAGTGTTCTTGCCTGGAGAATCCCAGGGACGGGGGAGCCTGGTGGGCTGCTGTCTATGGGGGTCGCACAGAGTCGGATACAACTGAAGCGACTTAGCAGCAGCAGCAGCAGGTATTACTTCAAAGTCAAGATATGGAAACAATCTAAATGTTTTTTGGTGAATGAATGGATAAAGAAGGTGTAATAGATGTATTTAAATACACATACACACACACAGTGGAATACTATTCAGCCATAAAAAGAATGAAATTTTACCATTGGCAGCAACAGGAATGGACCTTGAGGGCATTATGGACCTTGAGGGCATTATGTTAAGTGAAATAAGTCAGATAGAGAAAGACAAACACTGTATGATTCACTTATATGTAGAATCTAAAAAGGAAAACAGGATTTGAAAGTTGCTAAGAGAATACATCTTACATGGTGATTATTTTCCAAGAGAGTAAAAACCAAAGTTGTCAGGTCTAGGCCCAGAACTTTAGTGGCATCATTTTTGCCTCATTCTATTGACCAAAGCAACTAACAGGCCCATCAAGATTCAAGAGAGGGGAAATAAACTCTACTTCCTCATAGCAAGCTTATAGAGAGATGGAAGAATTATTGATGGTCATCTACCACAATGAGCCTTGTTCTCTTCCTTATAAATGAGTCTTCAAAACAGATACTTTTCCATGGTCAATTCTGCCTAGAATCTTATGATTTAAGAATCACCACCATCAGCTGACAATTTGATTAGTAACTGAATGTTTTCAGTTTGTTATCTATTTTGTTCCTTAACCATGTAATCTTTTCATTTGCTCACTCATCTATTTCACATGCATAAATCTACTCTAGGATCAATATATTTCACAAAAGCATTCATTAAAATTTGGTAAAATAAAACAAAAGTGATAATACACGTATACATATATGTTTACATAAATACATCGAAAATATTGATATACAGAAGAATAAACCAGAGAGAAGACAACAGTTATTTCTGAGGTTAAGATGGGGAGGGAGGGCTTCAGAGGGAAAGGAGTTTCTCTTTTCATTTATTGCTTTTTGTGTAGTTTGAGGGTTCTTTACAGCGATCATTTATCATTCTGAAATAAGTCATTTCATCAAATAGAATTAAGACTAAAAATAAATTCCTATCATCAAAAGAATATCAAATAAACCAAGGTACAGAGCTCAACTCTAATTTCATTTTTAAATAAATGAGCTCTCAAAGGAATTTTCGGTATTTAAGCCTATGGGTCTGTTTGATGGCTGTCGCACAACAGAAATACAAGAGAATACCTGCTATAAACTCTGTCTAGTGGGAGATGCTACATAATAGACAGGTGTGTCTTACTCCGTGTACCCTCTCCCCCTAGATCAACCATCTCTACAAGATCTACTCTTCACTCTTTGTACTATCTAATGACTTGCTGCCCAAAGAAAGTATGCTCTGGAAATAATCATCTGGTACCGCAGCAATACCACCATTCAAAACAGTGGCAGACTATGATCCAAGGAATCTCAAAGATTCCTTAGTTCACCAATCCCACTTTACAGATGAAAAAAATTGAAGCCCAGGGAGTTTGTATGCCCAGATTACATAGCTACTCAATGAAGGATCCTGGATTGGAGTTTGGGAAATTTCTTGATATCCTATTAATGAATAATAAAGATGGGAAGAAAACCTCACTTTTAGAGACTTAAACAAGTTACCAGAAATTTCACTGGAGAAGGCTTTGAATGGTATTTTCAAGCTTAGACAGGGAAGAATGAGGGCAGCAATAAGATTAATCAGAAACAGTAAACAGAGTTTGGAATAAAGAAAGATGGTGACTGATGCTCACTCTCTGCCCTGAAGTGTCCTGAAATTTGACCATGAGAATTAGAACCTTAAAGATGAGACGTGAAAACATGAACTGTTGCACGTTACAGCTTTGTTTTCCTCCTCAGTTCCTAAGATCATTGGCTAAATATCTTCCAAACAAGGATGGAAATGAGGAAACTGTTATAAGTGGAGTGAGAAAAAGAAAAGGGACCATGCTCTTTTGAAAGGAAGGAAACACCAAAAGCTTCCGGTAACAGAGGGAAACACTGCCACCTGCTGAAGAGTTGGAGTCAATGAAAATGATGCCGGACATGGTTAGAGGCCACATCTCCTATAGGGTTCAAAAGTTTATTAACCAATCTATTTGCAGTCTGAGCTGGTCAGTGTCAAGAGAAAGTTTAGTTTTGGATTTCATCAGGCCAATCTGTGATGGAGAAAGGTCAGTTTGTCTCTACTGTGAGGATGGTGATAGTGAAGTGAAGTCGCTCAGTCGTGTCCGACTCTTTGCAACCCCATGGACAGTAGCCAACCAATCTCCTCCATCCATGGGATTTTCCAGGCAAGAATACTGGAGTGGGTTGCCATTTCCTTCTCCAGGGGATCTTCACGACCCAGGGATTGAACCCAGGTCTCCCACACTGTAGGCAGACGCTTTACCGTCTGAGCCACCAGGGAAGAGGACTGCATTCCTGCTTCCCTTTCTTTATTGAACATTTATGCCTATTAGCTCTAAATTTTTTCCTAAAAACCTAAGTCTCAAAATAATTAAACAGGGATTCCTTGTTGGCTCAGTGATGAAGAATCTGCCTGTCAGTGCAGGAGACACAGGTTGATCCCCAGTCTGGGAAGATCCCACATGCCATGGAGCAACTAAGCCTGTGCGCCACAACTACTGAGCCTGCGCTCTGGAGCCCGGGAACCACTACTGAGCCCATGTGCTTCAGCTGCTAAAACCTGCACACTTGAGAGCCTGTGCTCTTCAACAAGAGAAGCCACCTCCATGAGAAGCCCGCACACAGCAACTGTGGGAATAGCTTCTGTTCATGGAAACTAGAGGAAAAAAATGCAAAGCAATGAAGACCCAGCACAGCCAAAAAATAAATAAATAATTTGTAAAAGATAATAAATATACTTGGTTGAGACATGAAAGTGATCTGAGAGTAAAAAAACAATACAAAGAAGTTTATTCATATAATACATATACAAAGCTAAAAATCCTCCGTGGCTCAACACAACCCTTCCTGAGACTTTTTTTTTTCCCTTCCTTTTCTATTCATATACAGATATACACACAGAGGACAACTGCAAGAGAGGCTGGGAGAAAGCTACATATCTTCTGTGCAAAGACTCAGTCTTTCTCTTTGCTATGGTCTTAATGTGTCTTCTCTAAATTTTTACATTGAAACCCAACCCCATGGTGAGGGTATTAGGAGGCAGGGCCTTTGGGAGGTGATGAGATCGCAAAAGCAGAGCCCTCTTGAATGGGATTCATGCCCTTAGAAAAGAGGTCTGACAGAGCTCCCTTCCCCTCTGCCATGCCAGGTGAGGTCACATCCTAAAGACAGCATTTATGAAGCAGGCCCTTGATAGACACAGACCTGATCATATGGGCACTCTGATCTTGGACATTCAGCCTCCAAAACTGAGAAACGAATTTCTGTTGTTTCTATGGCATTTTGCTATAGCAGCCTGAACAGACTCTTTCCACCACCCTTCTCTGCTCTCCTCCTGCCCTCTTTCTTGCCATTCTCTTTCTTCCTAGCCCATTCCCCCCATCCCAACCTCCACCTTCCAAGATTCTCTTTATTAATGTACAAGGAACTGATAGAGCTAGGAGACCAAGTGGGAAGGTGACATGTACAGGCCTGCCAAGTGACACAGCTCCGAAACCCCCAATCCACACTGTATGTGATGCTGTTATTTCATGCTTTTTTATTTTTCAACCACATGAATGTAGAATCTTTAGTTTATATTTAATTTTTTAAGACCTAACCTTAGTGGTTCAATGGTAGGCCACTGTTTAATTCCATTGTTTCATTTAATGATAAAACAGTTCTGGATCTTACCCAGTTACAGTTTTTTTTTTTTTTTAATTAACAATTTCTTAGGGTTAATAAAATAAGTTCTAAAGATACTCACTGTGATTTAGATTTTTTTTTTTTATCTTGCAGAACTTCAGAAAGAATACCACAGAAAAGTCTAATGTTGTCAGACCTAACTTAGATGGAAAATATTCTCTTTCCTAAATACAAAGATGATCAATTCTCTTTTTGTGAGTTTCTGCTAATTAATTGTACTTGCATGTGTGGCATTTTTTAAAGGATGTGCAGGTTTTAAATTTCAGGAAACTCTACAGGAAAAGGAGGCCTGTAAGCAAAGGTCATGGTACTTATAAGTTAATTTGGGAATATTTCAAATCCTTAACATAAATTTCATGAAGTTGAGAAACCCAGAGAAAGTTAACGGGTAGAAACAGTCTACATTCTGAGAAAACCAACACTCCCATTTACCAGCTCTGAGCCCTAAGTCTTATCTGAAATTTTCCTGGACATAGCAGCTTTGTGTTGGATGTCTCCAAGGTGCACGGCCAGGCCATTGGCTGCTAGAGCTCAAGAGACCACCTTTTTCCTGTATTACCTGAGAAGCAAGTACAAAGCAACCCTTAACTGAGATATGTGTTATTATTAATGTGTTCCTGTGGACTTGTTAACTATAAAATATTACAGTCTTTATGATGATTTTTACAATAACTTGTAACTGTAAAATAAGACTGTCTGCATTTCATATTCTGTTTATTTTATAATGTTGAGACATTTGTCCTATTAACTGGTCAACTTATTCTTATGAATAGAATTTAGCACATTAAGTCTTCTCAGTCTTTAAAGTAGAATTAAATTGGTTCCTGCCTGAGAATGGCCATTATTCTATTTTTGAAATGTACGGTCCTTTTCACCTACATCTAGGAAGTTGTAAGGGAGAAGGCAATGGCACCCCACTCCAGTACCGTTGCCTGGAAAATCCCATGGATGGAGGAGCCTGGTAGGCTGCAATCCATGGGGTCGCTAAGAGTCAGACACGACTGAGCGACTTCACTTTCACTTTCCACTTTCATGCATTGGAGAAGGAAATGGCAACCCACTCCAGTGTTCTTGCCTGGAGAATCCCATGGACGGAGAAGCCTAGTAGGCTGTAGTCCATGGCGTCGAACAGAGTCGGACACAACTGAAGCAACTTAGCAGCAGCAGCAGCAGGAATTTGTAAACCAGAAAAATTTTGCCCACAGAGTAAGCTACTTTGGTAGTATAATTACCTTGGTAGTTTACTTGTCCTGGGTTTGCTATTGGAAGCTAGATCAAGCAATCCCAACTTCTTGTTCTCCCAAACTGCACAAAATATTTCTAATAACCTTCTCTACTAGATCTCTCTATTTTGCAGTAAACAAAGGGTAAGAGGAGCCTTAAAAACATTTCTGCTTCAGGGCACAGAATGCATACTAACTATAGTGTTGTCTTTGTGCACATCCTTATTAACATAGACTAAGGATCCCCTTTAAAGAAAGAAAATCCTGGATGCTTGGGGCTGGTGCACTGGGACGACCTGGGGGGGATGGTATGGGGAGGAAGGAGGGAGGAGGGTTCAGGATGGGGAACAAATGTATACCTGTGGCGGATTCATTTTGATGTATGGCAAAACCAATACAATATTGTAAAGTTAAAAAATAAAATAAAAAGAAAGAAAATCATGAATAAAAATACTTCCAGAGGTAGTTACAAAGCAAATTATAGAATAAAGTGTCTCATAGAACCCTGGTTACTATACTTTGGTCACCAGTTATTTGAATAAATTGAACATGGGATTTTCCCCAAATTAGAATAGTATGACTCATCTGTAGAGAACTTTGGAGGGACTTCTCCTAAGTCCTTAAGAGGCACTGCAATGTCCTCAGTGGTGTGGGTTTGGTGAAAGTCATACAGCGTAGAAGATTCCAACAGTAGTCATTTCACTTCTGGGTATAATCCAGAGAAACTGGAGAACTGAGACACTCAGATAGTTTTAAGGAGATCAATTTCAGATCTTTAACTTTTATATACGGGCTTCCCTTGTAGCTCAGCTGGTAAAGAATCCACCTGCAATGCAGGAGACCCCGATTCAATTCCTGGGTTGGGAAGATCCACTGGAGAAGGGATAGTCTACCCACTCCAGTATTCTTGGGCTTCCCTGGTGGCTCAGATGGTAAAGAATCTGCCTGCAATGTGGGAGACCTGGGTTGGGAAGATTCCCCTGGAAAAGGGAACAGCTACCCACTCCAGTATTCTGGCCTGGAGAATCCAAGATAGTTTTAAGGAGCTCAATTCCAGATCTTTAACTTTTATATATACTCCCTCCTAAATCTGATCTACCTGAGAGAACCAGTGTAGTCAAGCAGCCTTGTGGTTCCTAGCCCCACCTCTCTTTTCACATTAGCTCTTTCTCCCACTTGAAAAGAGAAAGGCATATATCTAACAAAATGCTAAAATGGTGTTTTGCTCCAAGTGTAAGAAACTGCAAGGAGCTAAAAAGACATTCTAAAATAATGATATTGGTATTGAGAGCTGAACAATTTTACTGGGTAACAAACCCTTTTAAAAGTTAAGATTATTTAACATTACTTGTTTTCTAATAAATTGAAGGAAGACCTATTTATACTGTCCACTGATAAATCACTAAAAATAAGATCACTGATGAGTGGCATATAACTTGGAAAGCTTTCCAATAAATGTGACATCACTAAAACAATTCCTTCCAGTCACATACTTACGTGGACAATATTCCTCAGTGTTAATTATATAAAGGCAAACACTAGAAATAAACTGATGTGGGGTTTCCCTGATTAGTCGGTTCAGTCACTCAGTTGAGTCTGACTCTTTGTGACTCCATGGACTGCAACATGCCAGGCTTCTCTGTCCATCACCAACTCCCAGAGTTTGCTCAAACTCATGTCCATAGAGTCGGTGATGCTATCCAACCATCTTATCCTCTGTTGTCCCCTTCTCCTCCTGCCTTCAATCTTTGGCTCGGGGTAAAGAATCTACCTGCCAATGCAGGAGACATGGGTTCGAGCCCTGATCCAGGAAGATCCCACATGATTCAGAGCAAGTAAATCCACATAGTTGCTACTATGTGGCAACATAGTATACTCTCCAAAACCGGAGAGTAACCCTCACAGCAAAGAAGACCCAGCACAGCCAAAAATAAGTAAATAAATAAAAGTATTAAAACAAGAAATAAACCAATGTGTGAACCTGTATCCTTCTGGAAAGTAAAATTCATTTATGATATATAAACTAATTTTTAAAACCCCATTGACTTCTTTTTTAATGTTTAACAATTATAACATTAAAAAATATGTAATTGATGAATTATGAACTAAAAAGAATTAATAATAATTCAGGATAATTTTTAACTTAAGAGTATTATGGCCAAAGGAATTTAACATAATTTAATTTAAATTTATGTATAAAATTTGCTACAGAGAAGTATGATAGACTGACAATATATTTACACACAATGTATATTATGTTCAGATAAAAATCTGTGGCAGAAGTAGAAAGAAAATTCATGTGCAAAGAGAAAAAGAAGTGATGCAACCTTTCCCACTACAAGAGGAGAGCTTGTTCATGTTGTTAATGTTTTGATGGATAATGATGAATATATCGAATCCCTGTGGCATTTCTATTCCATTGGATACACATAAGAATTCTACTTTTAAATGTCAACGTTTACATTACAAATCACTTCCTTTGTAACTACTTAAACTCAAGATGAAAAGTTTCATTCCAGTTCTAAGAAAGAAAAGTTTGTCCAAATCGTTTATGGGATAAGCTAACAAAATAAAGATTCCTTACTCTAGAATAATTTTCATATATGTGCATAAGAAAACATACTGAGATTTTCATTTCAATATTATTTGAAACAAAAAAGTTAGGAAGATCCTAAATAAATATCCATCAATATAGATAAATAAAATGTGATATTTTCAGATGATAGAATCTTATACACTACAAGGAATAAATTAGATAAATTTATCCATATGGAAATATCTCAAGATTTACCTGATCCTAGTTAAATCTGATCCTCAGAATTACTGTAGGCTCATCCCACTCCAGTACTCTTGCCTGGAAAATCCCATGGATGGAGGAGCCTGGTAGGCTGCAGTCCATAGGGTCGCTAAGAGTCGGACACGACTGAGTGACTTCACTTTGACTTTTCACTTTCATGCATTGGAGAAGGAAATGGCAACCCACTCCGGTATTCTTGCCTGGAGAATCCCAGGGACGGGGGAGCCTGGTGGGCTGCCGTCTATGGGGTTGCACAGAGTCAAACACGACCGAAGCGACTTAGCAGCAGCAGCATCCTTCTCTCATTTCCTGTCCTCACAATAGTGAAACCATTCCAGGAAGAAGGAAATCCACAGGCTATGTGATATCACCCAAACCTTGGCCCTGAGGCAGAGAACTTTGAACGGGTGTGTAACACGATCATATCACAATTATGATCATGAAGGCTCCACAGTTGTCTGAGGCATTTTAATGACTAGTCCTTGCTGGGAGTGGTGGTGGTTTAGTCACTAAATCGTGTCCGGACTCTTGCGACCCCATGAACTGTACCTGCCAGGCTCCTCTGTCCATGGGATTTTCCAGGCAAGAATACTGGAATGGGTTGCCATTTCCTTCTCCATTGTTGGGAGTGGAGAGGAGATTAAAATGGCCAAGGAACTAATTAGAAAGAAAAGAATTTCATCATCTTTTTGAAATTTCTACTTGCCTGGAAAGAGTAAGGTATTTATTTATTTAGGAAGGACGGAAAGAAGAAATATTAGTGGTCTAGCAAAAATCCAAAGGTGAGATAAGTAGAAAGCACCTCTTAGCTAGACATTGATTCTATGACAAGAAAATCATAGTTCAAGAGTTCATTTCTGTAGGAAAGCAAAATCCGTAAGACCCAGGAGTGACAATTAAGTTCCTTGTCTATATATACGTATTCCATCCCTCTCTTCCTTTTTAGAGAAATCTACTAAAATATTTGAATATTTTGAAAATTAGATCCTATTTTCTCACTACCCCAAGGTAAAATTACTGATAACATAAAATGGGGACACAATAAGAGTAATAATGATAATAACTACCAATATTCTATTATTACTGACAATTTGTTGATAACAATTAGAAATGTATAGGGTCAGTAAAGGGTATACGTAACTGGAGAATCCCATGCACAAAGGGGCCTGGTGGTCCATAGGTTCGCAAAGAGTCAGACACAACTGAAGCAACTTAGCACACACAAGCTCTTAAAAGGACTTCCCAGATGGCACTAATGGTAAGGAATCTGCTGGCCAAAGCACGAGATGCAGGAGACGCAGATTCAATCCCTGGGTCGGGAAGATTCCCTGGAGTGGGAAATGGCAACCTGCTCCAAAACTCTTGCCTGGAAAATTCCATGGACAGAGAGGTCCATGGGGCTACACAGATACAGAGTCGGACACAGCTGAGTGACTGACCAACAACAAAAGGTCTTAAGAAGCTCCCTGGCATCTTTACATTTTCTCCTCTAGGTCTCTGCAAATACGTTTCTATAAGGACAGCCTGGGGTGAGCATTGTGATATAAATAAAGATTAGTATTTATTGATTCAGTTCAGTCAGTCACTCAGTTGTGTCCGACTCTTTGAGACCCCATGGAACGCAGCACGCCAGGCCTCCCTGTCCATCACCAACTCCCGGAGTTTACTCAAACTCATGTCCATTGAGTCGGTGATGCCATCCAACCATCTCATCCTCTGTTGTCCCCTTCTTCTCTCGCCTTCAATCTTTCCCAGCATCAGGGTCTTTTCCAATAAGTTAGTTCTCCATATCAGGTAGCCAAAGTATTGGAGTTTCAGCTTAAACATCAGTCCTTCCAATGAATATTCAGGACTGATTTCCTTTAGGATGGACTGGTTGGATCTCCTTGAAGTCCAAGGGACTCTCAAGACTCTTCTCCAACACCACAGTTCAAAAGCATCAATTCTCCGGCACTCAGCTTTCTTTATAGTCCAACTCTCACATCCATACATGACTGAGAAAACCATAGCCTTGACTAAATGGACCTTTGTTGGCAAAGTAATGTCTGCTTTTTAATATGCTGTCTACGTTGGTCATAACTTTTCTTCCAAGGAGCAAGCGTCTTTTAATTTCATGGCTGCAGTCACCATCTGCAATGATTTTGGAGCCCCCCAAAATAAAGTCTGTCGCTGTTTCCACTGTTTCCCCATCTATTTCCCATGAAGTGATGGGACCAGATGCCATGATCTTAGTTTTCTGAATGTTGAGTTTTAAGCCAACTTTTTCACTCTCCTCTTTCACTTTCATTAAGAGGTTCTTTAGTTCTTCTTTGCTTTTTGACATAAGGGTGGTGTCATCTGCATGTCTGAGGCTATTGATATTTCTCCTAGAAATATTTATTGACTACATATTACTATTAAATGGTCTACAGGTACGATCTACAGAAATATATCTCATGGTTTTCTTATCAGTTGACCTTATATTGTTTCTGTATCACAAGTACTGAAATCATCCCTCTCCTGAAATAACTGAAGCTTTATTATCATTTCTGCAATTTCCAACACCCAGGAATTTTCTCCCTAAGGTTTCTGGTATTCTGTAAGTACTCTCTCAGCAGGCCCACCCCCTCAGTTCCCCAAGCATGCCCATATAGAACCACACCTCCATAGTAAAGCAGCCTTCATACAAGTACCTCCACCAAAGGACACAGCAAGGGGGAAAAGAAAATGTTATCAGGCTGATGTAATCATTAATCCTCATAATGCATATATGAAAGGAAGATGCAGGATTGTAGCTGTGGCCATAAAATGAAACTAAATGGATATCCACTGGTAAACATATCCAACATTCTGCTGCATTTAATACTCTCTGGAGAGTATTAAATGGAGAGAATAACTCCATTCTCTCTGGAGCACAAACTAGAAAACATTTCTTGAGTCAGACACCCTTGGTGTTAGTTTATAGGAAACACATAATCTGAGTCAATTTTGCTTCCCTATACACCATTCCTGGAGAAGGCGATGGCACCCCACTCCAGTACTCTTGCCTGGAAAATCCCATGGACAGAGGAGCCTGGAAGGCTGCAGTCCATGGGGTCGCTAAGAGTCGGACACGACTGAGCGACTTCACTTTCACTTTTCACTTTCATGCATTGGAGAAGGAAATGGCAACCCACTCCAGTGTTCTTGCCTGGAGAATCCCAGGGATGTGGGAGCCTGGTGGGCTGCCATCTATGGGGTCGCACAGAGTCGGACACGACTGAAGTGACTTAGCAGCAGCAGCATATACCATTCCTCACTGCCTTACCCTGAAAGGGGAGGTACTGAACTCTGTATACTGAGATTATAAATTCCTTGAAAGGTTAGTTAGCATGGAGGTTAAAAGCACCGTTTCTGGAGTCAGACTGTCTGCTCTCAAATATTACCCTGCCACTTAACAGTTGTGGGATCTTCAGGGAGCTACATAATCTCTCATATCCCCACGTCCTCATCTGTAAAATGGGGATAATAATAGTACCTACCTCAGGGCCTCCCTGGTGGCTCAGTGGTAAAGAACCCACCTGCCAATGCAGGAGACATGGGTTTGATCGCTGGTCCAGGAAGATCGCACGTGCTGCAGAACAACTAAGCCTGTGGGCTGTAACTGTTGAGACTGTGCTCTAGAGCCTGGGAACCACAACTATTGAGCCCAAGTGCCACAATTACACTTGGGCTTCCCAGGTGGCGCTAATGGTAAAGAACTCAATTGCTAATGCAGGAGACATAAGAGATGAGGGTTCAATCCCTGGGTCAGGAAGATCCCCTGGAGGAGGGCATGGCAACCCACTCCAGTATTCTTGCCTGGAGAATCCCCATGGACAGAGAAGCCTGGTGGGCTACAGTGTATGGGGTTGCAAAGAGTCAGACACGACGGGGCAAGCACAGTACAGCCACAACTACTGAAGCCCACATGCCCTAAATCCTGTGCTCCACAATAAGAGCAGCCACCACAGTGAGAAGCCCTGGCACCGCAATGAAGAGTAGTCCTCAGTCGTCACAACTAGAGAAAAGCCCATGCAGCAATGAAGACCCAGCACAGCCAAAAATAAATCATGTAAAAAAAAAAAAAAAAAAAACACAGTACCTACTTCACAGGGTTGTTATGAGAATTAGGTGAGGATATATGCATATATTACCTAGAACAAGTCTGGCACATAGTAAACACTATATAAGTGATCACTATTAGCTGTTTTTACTGAGTTTAGATCCTATATGTTATTTGGTTGTATTCTCCTTATTGCTACCTCTGATGCCTTCCCTGTTATTTGAGACATGATGAATTACTATCAACAGCTGCAAGATGAGAGATGATAAGAAAATAAGGATTCCCCCAGTCCTTCAGGATGTCCCCAATAAGTAGTCATTTTATATCTTTTACTGCTATAATCTTACATCATACCAATGCTTCAGTTAAGAGTTTAAACAAGCTGCATTTGCCTCCGAGTCACTCTAAAGTGCGGTAATGAAATGATCCAGTCACATTGACCTGCCACATTCTTAAGTCATGTGTCCAACATTATGACATAAGCAAGAATACACACCATCTCCTTTTCCTCCCATTCAAAATTCTCTGTGGGGACCAGGTTCAGGAGATGTCACCTCCTCCATGGACTAGAATAGCTTCCTGAAAAATGTCTTCTACGAAGACAGGCCCAGTTGAACTCTACGAAGAGCAAAGTCACAGGGCTTCTCAAGAATCAGCCTCATTTGACAGTTGTCAGAAGGTACAGTATACCTCTAGTCTCTCTAGTTGAAGCACTGTCAACTCCTAACTGCACCTCAGTCTTTGGTTCAATGTCCCATTTCCCACTGGAGTTTCTTGGAGGTTAAAAAAACAATTCTTTATACAAAGGTGTAAATCTCTGTACTTCTCACAATGCCTAGCATAGTTTTTTTTTATGTATCAGATAGACTCTCAGTTAAGTATTTATAAACTCAGTGACTAAAAGACTGCACATGGTCTCAAATATATACTTAAACATACAAATATAACTTATCAGCTGGATATAGTACAATCCTCAGATAATAATATCATCCATATATTTTGTTACCATGTCACATTATATAAACCTTTCTTTCTATACTTTGGTATGGAACATTATCAGCAAAGACCTTAATCACTATTTCCATTTTGTTTCCCAAAGGGAACATTAACAGAGCAGATGTCAGACTTAGTTAATAATCTGTGCCCTGAAGGAAAGAAGAAAAAAAGGTCTCTGAGGCCTTTTTAATCATAAAGCAAACATAGTAATGTATCTTTTCCTCAGTTACAGCATAAAAATAACCAAATTCCCCAGAATGTGGACTCCTAATTTTATTCAAGAGGCTAACGTTTCTTTCCACCAAGTTCTAACAAAATTATCATTTTCTAACATTTCTCTTCTAAAATTATTTATTTATTTTTGGCTGCGCTGGCTCTTCCTTGCGGCACGTGGGCTTTTTCTAGTTGCAGCGAGTGGGGCTTCCTCTCTCTCTGTGGTGTGCAGGCTTCTCACTGTGGTGGCTTCTCCTGTCGTACAGCACTAGCTCCAGGTGCGTGGAAGTCAATAGTTGTGGTGCATCGGCTTCGCTGCCCCACGGCATGTGCGGCAGTCTTCCCAGACCAAAGACTGAACCTGTGTTCCCTGCACTGGCACGCAGGTTCCCAACCACTGGACCGCCAGGGAAGTCTTAACATATTTGCCTTTTGTCTCTAAAATGGAAGTGGCCAAATCACAACTGAGATTTGATTTCACAAATTATCTTTATTAACTCTGGAACAATGTAATGCTGTAATAAAACTGCAGTGTAGAAGAGGGAAACTACAGTATTATTATTCTAGAATAAGTAATAACCTTTTTAATTCCAAGTAATCCAAGCAGAGTTAAGCCATGTCTTCTAGCCAACAGTGGCAGAACTAAAGCACAAACATGGGGGGAAGGACCCTATGGGAAGGTAGGTGAGGGATGGGAATGAAATAGAGTACAAGGAAAAAATGGGGGATGAAGGTGGATAAAGGAAAGGCCCTCCCTTCAAGGATCAGCTACTTCTTTAAATCCTGTTCTACTGATTAACCAAGTTCATAGACGGAACAAAATTATGAAGAAGGGGAAAAGAAAAGGGAACAGATGAGATGGAAAAGATTAGCAGGGGACTGAAAGAAAAGAAAGAAGTCCATCTGGTGAGAAGCAATGGAGCATAACATTAAATTGCCTCAAGTACCAAAGCTCATTGATCTAGAGTCTTCAGCCCATTTGAGACAATAGCCTCGTTCTAGCCTAGTTCCTCTCCAATTAGGTGGCCTTGTTCTTCTTTTTTATGGGTAAGAATTATTAGTGATTTATCTTATTTTCTTACATGAATTTATTTAAAACTAGTATCTGTAAAAGATAAGCAAATTTCCTTTATCTTCCTTATATTCAGTTACATATATTTATTCAGCATTACTCCGATTTCTCAAATTTTCCTATGCTGTAAGTGAAAGAAATGAACTTTGGGCTTCTACTCATACGTCTTTGAAGTAAGCTTCCCAAAGACCTAAAATTGGCCCAAACAGGACCTAGGTCACTTAGCCTTGAGGTTATTTACAGTGAAACATTAAGCAAATTTAGTTAAGGGGACTAGGAACCAAATAATCAAGGAGTATATTAAACCAAAATACAGACATATTAAAGTTATCAAAATACATATATTTGTAGAATGTTATAACTAAACAAAAAAAATTTTGCTCTTTAAAGGTATCAGTCTAGTTTTGGGGAAAGCCCTCTAGTTCTGGCTTAAAGAGCAGGACAAGCATCTCCTAATGCTCAGAAAGATTATGAGAAATCTGCCATTTTTTGTTCTTGTCTCTGTTGATGCTTTCAAACTGTGGTGTTGGACAAGACTCTTGAGAGTCCCTTGGACAGCAAGGAAAATCAAACCAGTCAATCCTAAAGGAAATCAGCCTTGAATATTCATTGGAAGGATTGATGCTGAAGGTGAAGCTCCAACACTGTGGCTACCTGATGGGAATAGCCAACTCATTGGAAAAGACCCTGATGCTGGGAAAGATTGAGGGCAAGAGAAGAAGGGGACAACAGAAGATGAGATGCTTGGATGGCATCACTTACTCAATGGACGTGAGTTTCAGCAAACTCTGGAAAGATAGTGAAGGACGGGGAAGACTGGTGTGCTGCAGTCCACTGGGTCTCAAAGAGTTGGACACTACTTAGCAGGTGAACAACAACAACTTTCTCTAGTGCCCTAGAGCTCAGGAAATTCTGCCAGCCCAGCAGTGGCAATGACTACAACGGGCACCAAAATCTTAGAGAGAGGAACTTTCCTCTGTGGAAAAACTGTGGTCTCAGGAGAATGGGCAGAATGCCAGTTGACTTTTTCCCCCTCTGTCCATTTACTGATGGCCCTGGACATGGCACAGTTCCAGAGAGTAGGCATCAGAGCAAGATCACTGAATCACTAGCCTTCTGGCTGCAAGGCTAAGTGAGGAAGCATAGGAAACCAGAAAGCACCAGACATCATGGACAGGGAGAGCTCAGGAAAGTAAATGAAGGTGAGTGTAAACACCTAGGCTCACCTTCAAGCTACAGAGGTGGATCTGATCTTAAACAGCATAACAAAGACTTTGCGATTAAACTAAAGGATCTACCACTGCACATGGCCCCAAATGGGTGTGGCACACATAGGAGATAGATCCTAATAGTACTGCAAATATTTTGAAAACAAAATTGACTTTGAAACTGCAAACTATAAAAGTTTGGTTGAAATTTGTGGCCTGAACACAACCAGCTCTATTGCCTGCTAAAACAAACAAACAAACAAAAAATCAATATTCTCCACAGGATTTCAGCAAAACTGAGAGTCTTATAATATTTTAAATGTCTAGGATACAATTAAAAATTATTCATGGGACTTCCCTGGAGATACAGCAGAATCCACCTGCCAATGCAGGCACACAGGTTCGATCACTGCTCCAGGAGGATTCCCCATGCCACACGGCAACTAAGCCCATGTACCCACAGCTACTGAAGCCCATGATCTAGAGCCTGAAGGCCACAACAAGAGATGTCACTGCAGTGAGACACCTGCGCACCGCAACTAGAGCAGCCTCTGCTCACCACAACTAGAGAAAGCCCAGCACAGCAGTGACCCAGCGCAGCCAAAAATAACTTAATTAATAGATTAATTAAAAAGATCATTCAGCATAAAAACAACCAGGAAAATCTAAACTCACATCAGATCAGATCAGATCAGATCAGTTGCTCAGTCATGTCCGACTCTTTTCGACCCCATGAATCGCAGCACGCCAGGCCTCCCTGTCCATCACCAACTCCCAGAGTTCACTCAGACTCACGTCCATCGAGTCAGTGATGCCATCCAACCATCTCATCCTCTGTCGTCCCCTTCTCCTCCCGCCTCCAATCCCTCCCAGCATCAGAGTCTTTTCCAATGAGTCAACTCTTCGAATGAGGTGGCCAAAGTACTCGAGTTTCAGCTTTAGCATCATTCCTTCCAAAGAAATCTCAGGGCTGATCTCCTTCAGAATGGACTGGTTGGATCTCCTTGCAGTCCAAGGGACTCTCAAGAGTCTTCTCCAACACCACAGTTCAAAAGCATCAATTCTTCAGGGCTCAGCCTTCTTCACAGTCCAACTCTCACATCCATACATGACCACAGGAAAAACCATAGCCTTGACTAGATGAACCTTTGTTGGCAAAGTAATGTCTCTGCTTTTTTAATATGCTATCTAGGTTGGTCATAACTTTCCTTCCAAGGAGTAAGCGTCTTTTAATTTCATGGCTGCAGTCACCACCTGTAGTGATTTTGGAGCCCAGAAAAATAAAGTCTGACACTGTTTCCACTGTTTCCCCATCTATTTCCCATGAAGTGGTGGGACCGGATGCCATGATCTTCGTTTTCTGAATGTTGAGCTTGAAGCCAACTTTTTCACTCTCCACTTTCACTTTCATCAAGAGGCTTTTGAGTTCCTCTTCACTTTCTGCCATAAGGGTGGTGTCATCTGCATATCTGAGGTTATTGATATTTCTCCCAGCAATCTTGATTCCAACTTGTGTTTCTCCCAGTCCAGCGTTTCTCCTGATGTACTCTGCATATAAGTTAAATAAACAGGGTGACAATATACAGCCTTGACAAACTCCTTTTCCTATTTGGAACCAGTCTGTTGTTCCATGTCCAGTTCTAACTGTTGCTTCCTGACCTGCATACAAATTTCTCAAGAGGCAGATCAGGTGGTCTGGTATTCCCATGTCTTTCAGAATTTTCCACAGTTTATTGTGATCCACACAGTCAAAGGCTTTGGCATAGTCAATAAAGCAGAAATAGATGTTTTTCTGGAACTCTCTTGCTTTTTCCATGATCCAGTGGATGTTAGAAATTTGATCTCTGGTTCTTCTGCCTTTTCTAAAACCAGCTTGAACATCAGGAAGTTCACGGTTCACATATTGCTGAAGCCTGGCTTGGAGAATTTTGAGCATTACTTTACTAGCGTGTGAGATGAGTGCAATTGTGTAGTAGTTTGAGCGTTCTTTGGCATTGCCTTTCTTTGGGGAAAGACAATTCAGGGGCTAACACTTAGATAACACAGATGCTGAAATCAGCTAATGAAGGCTTTAATGCAGTTATTATTAAAGCATACTAGGAAGTAAGCAGAGAAGGCAATGGCACCCCACTCCAGTACTCTTGCCTGGAAAATCCCATGGGCGGAGGAGCCTGGTGGGCTGCAGTCCATGGGGTCGCTAAGAGTCGGACACGACTGAGCGACTTCACTTTCACTTTTCACTTTCATGCGTTGGAGAAGGAAATGGCAACCCACTCCAGTGTTCTTGCCTGGAGAATCCCAGGAATGGGGCAGCCTGGTGGGCTGCCGTCTATGGGGTCGCACAGAGTTGGACACAACTGAAGTGACTTAGCAGCAGCAGCAGGAAGTAAGAGAAAACACTCCTGAAAGGAACGCAAAGAAGTAGAAGATATGAAGAACTAAACTAACATTTCAGAACTGAAAAATTTTTAGGAAAATGTGATGTTCCCTTTGGAAAACAAAATGGAATAATTTTAATTTAATAAATAAGAATTTCCTTGATTGTCCAGTGGTTGGGAATTTGCCTTTCAATGTGGTGGACATGGGTTTGATACCAGGTTGGGATATTAGGATCTCACATGCTGCAGAGCAATGAAGCCTGTGTACCAGCTGGCAACTGGATCTCTGGTTCCTCTTGTCTTTTCTAAACCTAGCTTGTACATCTGGAAGTTCTCAGTTCATGTATCGCTGAAGGCTAGCTTGAAGGATTTTGAGCATAACCTACCCGCAAGCAAAATGAGCAGAACTGCATGGTACAGTCCATGTGCCACAATGAAAGATCCCACATGACACAGCAAAGATCTCCTTCGTCACAACTAAGACCCAACGCAGCCATATAAATAAACAAATAAAAATTTTAAACTACAGTAAGTAAAATAAAAGAGAAGCCACTGAATGGCTTCAATCACAGAATGGAGATGACACAGGAAAGAGTCAGTGAATTTGAAGATAACAACAAAAATCACTCAATTTGAACAAAGTAAAAAACACAGGGTGGGAAAAAGAATGAACAGCACCTCAAAGATGAGTGGGACAAAACCGAAAGATCTAGTATTTGCCACTGGAGGTCAGAAGAAGAGGAGAAAAAAAAATACAATGCAGTAAAATACATTTGATAAAAAGGACCGAAAAGTTCTCAAGTTTGGCGAAAAACATAAACTTACAGATTCAAGAAGACAGGATAAATCCCAAAAAGCTCATGCCCAAATATATCATAATCAAACTGATGAAAATTGAAGACAAAAAAAAATCTTTAAAGCAGCTAGAAAGAAAATGACACATTACTTACAGGGGGAACAACAATTTCAAATGACTGGAAAATTCTTATCAGGATTCATGAAGGGTAGGATTAAGTGGGACAACTTGATGTGCTAGGGAAATAAAAACAACCCTGTCAACCTGGAGTTTCTAAATCCAGCAAAGATTCCTTCATGAAGTTCAAATAAATACATTCTCAGAGAAGGAAAACAAAGATAATTCATTTCCAGAAGACCTGCTCTGAAGAATTAATAAAGGAGTATCTTTAGATAGAAGGCAAAGTATACCAGAAGGAAACTTGGAACATGAAGAAGAGAAATAGTAAATAGGTAAATAAAATAGACTATTTTCGAGTTCCAATGTATGTTTTCAGTGTATGCAAATGAAATCTACAAGACAACTATAACATAAAGAAGGGAGTGTAAAGGTATCTAAATGATGCAAACACTTCTACATGTACTTAAAGTGCTAAAATATATTTATTCTAAGGAAATTGTGAATAATAAACATTTATATTTTAATAAAGACATATTGTCAAATCAGGCTTCCCACATAGCACTATGGTAAAGAACCTGCCTGCCAATGCAGGTAAACATAAAGAGTCTCGGATCCCTGGGTTGGGAAGATCCCTTGGAGGAGGGCATGGCAACCCACTCCAGTATTCTTGCCTGAAAAATTCCATAGACAGAGGAGCCTGGTGGGCTGCAGTCCATGGGGTCACAGAGTCAGATACAACTGAAGCAACTTAGCACGCATGCATGCATGCATAGAAAACCACAACAGATAAAACTGAACACAGTTGACCCTTAAACAATTCGAGTTTGAACTGCACAGGTCCACTAACTCACAGGTTTTTTTTTTTTTTTTTACAGTAGTAAATACTACTATAGTATGTGCAGACCATGTACTATACAGTACATTATCATAATGAGGTACCTTTTAGAACACCTCAAATTTTAAATATTGATAATAACAAGTTCTGGTGAGGATGCAAAACAAATAGAATGCTCATACATTCTCATGGAAATGCAAAACGGAATAGTGATTGGGGAAAACAGTTTGGCATTCTCTTATAAAGTTAAAAATACTCTTGAACACATGAGTCTCTCATAAAAACAATGACCTAGCAAACCTACTGCTGCTGCTGCTGCTGCTGCTGCTAAGTCGCTTCAGTCGTGTCCGACTCCGTGCGGCCCCATAGACGGCAGCCCACCAGGCTTCCGTCCCTGGGATTCTCCAGGCAAGAACACTGGAGTGGGCTGCCACCTCCTTCTCCAATGCATGAAAGTGAGAAGTGAAAGTGAAGTTGCTCAGTCGTGCCTGACTCTTAGCGACCCCATGGACTGCAGCCCACCAGGCTCCTCCGTCCACGGGATTTTCCAGGCAGGAGTACTGGAGTGGGCTGCCGCCTCTTTCTCCAATGCATGAAAGTGAGAAGTGAAAGTGAAGTCTCTCAGTCGTGCCTGACTCTTAGCGACCCCATGGACTGCAGCCCACCAGGCCCCTCCGTCCACGGGATTTTCCAGGCAGAAGTACTGGAGTGAGGAGCCATCGCCTTCTCCGAGAGAACCCACTACTGGGTATTCACTTTAAGGAAATAAAAACTTCTGTTCACACAAGAATCTACACACAAATGTTTATAGCAGGTCTATTCACAATTACCAAAAACTGGAAACAACTTAAATATCCTTCAACAAATGAGTAGACAAGCTGCAGTGCATTTCTACAATGGAATACTACTCAGCAATGAAAATGAATAACGCATCGACATATGCAACATCTCAGATGAATCTCAAAGGCATGCTAAGTAAAGAAGTCAGTCTCAAAAAGTTACATACTGTATGACTGAATTTACATATAACATTCTCAAAAAGAAAAAACTAATAGTGATGGAGATTAGATCCACGGCTGCCAAGGGTTGAGGAGGGAACTACAAAGGGGTAATACAATGGAGCTTCTTAGGATAATGAAACTGTCAGATATCTTGATTTTGGCAGTGGTTATATGAATCTATTGTATTAAATTAAAGAACTGTACACTCATGCAAGTATGTACACATCATCAACTTCATGTTAATTTAAAAATAAAACTCTACATGATGTATTGCTGTCTTAATATTTGAAAACAATATTCAGCAGAATAAGTATATAACAGAAGACCAAAACTCAGAGGCATTCATCAATTCCCTCTTTATTATATAGCTAAAATATAAAATCAATCATTAGAAGCATAGTCTGAATCAGAATGAATGAGGCTAGATATTGTTTCCAGTCAATGTTTTGTATTCTCATAAATCAAATCCATATCACTCAAAAAGTATACTCTAATAGTGCTTTTATACAGTAGGTTGTAAATCCAGCAGCGTTTTTCTTGCTTTTAAGGAGTCTGAATAATCCATGTAATAGAATTTTTCTAAATTTTGACAAATTTGGGAACAGGGCATTTGTATGAACACAGACTCTGGAACTAGACAACCTGGTTCGAATTTTAGCTCTTACTAGCTAGAATTCAGATTCAAATTCTGCTACTTACTAGCTATTCAACCTGGATAAGTTGCTTAATCTTTCTGTGCCGCATTTTCCTTTTCTGAAGATAATAATATTTAATTCATAGGGTTATTATTAGTTGAGAATTAAATACTTTAATATGTGAAAAGCACTTATAGCAGTGCTTGACATATATTAAATACCATTTTGGTGTTTGTTCAATAAAGAGCACTATGTTCTTTTCCACTTTTGGCTACGTGACCTTACAGGTATGCCACATTACATATGATTAAATACTCAAATTCTATTTGTATGTCTCAAGTGGAATTTTGTCAGTTTGTTAATTAATACAATAAAGATTTAATTGTAAGTTTCTGGACTTGAGTCTCTCTCAAAACTCTTGACAGGTACAGCACGCAGGACTCAAGCTATGGCTACAGCTCTATCCAGTGCAAAAGACAGACATACTTTAACTAACAGATAATAAAAGAGTGGGTTTCAGGAAAAAAAGAAGCTAGTTTGATCCTAAATTGTGTTGACAAACCTCTAGTGTCCATACTGGTCACACCTTTCTTAAAGTCTATATTACTTTCTAGATCACATGCTTAATTGATTTACAGGGTTATTCTGTTCAGCCTTACAGGCAAGATTGAGAACCATAGATAAAAATTCTAGGGGAAAAGATTTAGGCTCAGCAAAAGGAAGGACTAACTCTGAAGAGTAACTAAGAGATGGGCTACCTGAACAATTAGTGAATTCCTTGTCACTGGGAACATTCAAATAAGCTTAATGACCAGCTGGTGGGACATTTATGTTCACAACAACCACAGTCATTTACTAATGTTTATTGTGTCTGTCTTTTACATACATTATCTTCAATCCTTTCAACAACCCTATAATGTAGTCACTATTCCCATTTTATAGGTGAGGAAACTAGGCTCAAGGATGTTAAGTAAATTACCCCAAACACACAGCTAAGTTGCAAAGCTGTGATTTGATCCAGGTCCTCTGATTCCAGAGCATATAGTCTTTCTACAGCTCCATACTGTCTTTGGTTGAAGATGCAATGACTTTAATATTCCTTTTGATCCTGAAAGAGTGTGATTCCTTGAAATTCTATCTTTCTAGATAATATAACTAGATCTTCCTAATTATTTCTATAACACTGTCTTCATCAAGGTAAATGATGTGTCTTACCTATATGAATGCTGGTTTGTTATCTGTGACAGAGATGTGTTCTAGAATAACATAACTCCCAGTATGTTAACAGACAACAAAATTAACAATAAATTGGACTACGCAGAACAAGTGTGGAGTTACTTACTCCTGAATTCACTACCTAGAGAATGAGATTTTGAACTCCCTATTGCCAAATTCAGACTTAAATTTAAGAAAGTGGAGAAAACCACTAGACCATTCAGGTATGACCTAAATCAAATCCCTTATGACTATATAGTGGAAGTGAGAAATAGATTTAAGGGACTAGATCTGAAAGACAGAGTGCCTGATGAACTATGGACAGAGGTTCGTGACATTGTACAGGAAACAGGAATCAAGACCATCCCCAAGAAAAAGAAATTCAAAAAAGCAAAATGGCTATCTGAGGAGGCCTTACAAATAGCTGTGAAAAGAAGGGAAGCAAAAAGCAAAGGAGAATAGGAAAGATATATCCATTTGAATGCAGAGTTCCAAAGAATAGCAAGGAGAGATAAGAAAGCCTTCCTCAGTAACCAGTGCAAAGAAATAGAGGAAAACAATAGAATGGGAAAGACTAGAGATCTCTTCAAGAAAATTAAAGATACCGAGGGAACATTTCATGCAAAGATGGGCTCGATAAAGGACAGAAATGGTAGAGATCTAACAGAAGCAGAAGATATTAAGAAGAGATGGCAAGAATACACAGAAGAACTGTACAAAAAAGATCTCCACGACCCAGATAATCACGATGGTGTGATCACTCACCTAGAGCCAGACATCCTGGAATGTGAAGTCAAGTGGGCTTTAGGAATCATCACTATGAACAAAGCTAGTGGAGGTGATGAAATTCCAGTTGAGCTATTTCAAATCCTGAAAGATGATGCTGTTAAAGTGCTGCATTCAATATGCCAGCAAATTTGGAAAACTCAGCAGTGGCCACAGGACTAGAAAAGCTCAGTTTTCATTCCAGTCCCAAGGAAAGGCAATGCCAAAGAATGCTCAAACTACCGCACAATTGCACTCAACTCACACGCTAGTAAAGTAATGCTTAAAATTATTCAAGCCAGGCTTCAGCAATACGTGAACCATGAACTTCCAGATGTTCAAGCTGGTTTTAGAAAAGGCAGAGTAACCAGAGATCAAATTGCCAACATCCACTGGATCATGGAAAAAGCAAGAGAGTTCCAGAAAAACATCTATTTCTGCTTTATTGACTATGTTAAAGCCTTTGACTGTGTGGATCACAATAAACTGTGGAAAATTCTGAAAGAGATGGGAATAACAGACCATCTGACCTGCCTCTTGAGAAACCTGTATGCAGGTCAGGAAGCAACAGTTAGAACTGGACATGGAACAAATAGGAAAAGGAGTTCGTCAAGGCTGTATATTGTCACCCTGCTTATTTAACTTATATGCAGAGTACATCATGAGAAACGCTGGGCTGGAGGAAGCATAAGCTGGAATCAAGATTGCCAGGAGAAATATCAATAACCTCAGATATGCAGATGACACCACCCTTATGGCAGAAAGTGAAGAACTAAAGAGCCTCTTGATGAAAGTCAAAGAGGAGAGTGAAAAGTTGGCTTAAAGCTCAACATTCAGAAAACGAAGATCATGGCATCCAGTCCCATCATTTCATGGCAAATAGCTGGGGAAACAGTGGAAACAGTGGCTAACTTTATTTTGTGGGGCTCCAAAATCACTACAGATGGTAACTGCAGCCATGAAATTAAAAGACGCTTACTCCTTGGAAGGAAAGTTATGACCAACCTAGACAGCATATTGAAAAGCAGAGACATTACTTTGCCAACAAAGGTCCGTCTAGTCAAGGCTATGGTTTTTCCAGTGGTCATGTATGGATGTGAGAGTTGGCCTATAAAGAAAACTGAGCCCCGAAGAATTGATGTTTTTGAACTGTGGTGTTGGTGAAGACTCTTGAGAGTTCCTTGGACTGCAAGGAGATCCAACCAGTCCATCCTAAAGTAGATCAGTCCTGGGTGTTCATTGGTGGGACTGATGTTGAAGTTGAAACTCCAATACTTTGGGCACCTGATGCGAAAAGCTGACTCATTTGAAAAGACCCTGATGCTGGGAAAGATTGAGGGCAGGAGGAGAAGTGGATGACAGAGGATGAGATGGTTGGATGGCATCACGGACTCAAGAGACATGGGTTTGGGTGAACTCCAGGAGTTTGTGATGGACAGGGAGGCCTGGCGTGCTGCGGTTCATGGGGTCGCAAAGAGCTGGACACAACTGAATGACTGAACTGACTGAAAATGTTTTTTCTCTTAATAAAACTACAAATAAACACACAAATAAAGGTAAACCTATGTCTTCCTTTTTGGCTAGCTCTCAAAAACATTATTCATGAGGATCTATGTGCGTGTTTTCAGTATTTGTTACGGTAATCTCTCACCAACTGGTGACGGAGATGATTACATTCCAGAGAAGTGCTATGTAGATAAAACCTTGATTGGGAGTCCAAGGGTAGGGAATTTTCAAGAGAATAAAACAACAAAATTGGTTATAAAAGCAGAAAAGAATCTTTTTCCTTAGTTGTTCATGAGCTAATATTCTGAAAGCCATGATCTTCTGTGGAAGATGGAGTTTATGTTAACCACACTTCTTTTTTTAATGTTCTTGATATAGCCTTTATTGAGATTCAACACTTTCCTGTATTTGCTTTTCCCACTGGTATCATTTTTGCAAGCTTGGCAACATTCTTAGTAACCATCTGGTCTTTCCAGAAAACAAGGGCATGGTTTTTCTAGGCCTGGCCTCCAACTGTTATTCTCCCCTCATCATATACACAGGGGATGAGAACGGCAGACTTCCTGTCCCTTGCCATCTGACTTTAAGATTGCGGTAGGAATGGAGATGAGGGTAGGGATAACTGTGATGAAGTTCTTTGGTTTCAAGGAACTAAACTCAACCATACATACATACACAGAGATCACAGACTGTAAAATTTAGGCATACAAAGAGAAAACCACATTGTGACAAAACTATGACTGGCAAAATCGTAACTGACAAAGGATTACTCACTACACAAGGTCTTCTGAGACAGTTCTCTCATACAGGACAGAAGGAACAAGTCATGAAATTATGAAGCTTGTAGAACTACTTCAGTTTCAGAGGAGGAAACCCCGAAAGGCTCCCTAACATGAGACAGGTCACAGAGCTGTCATGTAGGACACAATAATTTCAAATAACTTGGCATTTCCTAAGTACTGCCCTCAATAATCTACCTTTTACATGCTTCAAACTATTTTGCAGAGGCTGTTTGTTCTTCACCTATCTGACACTCTGTACTTGGAAACACTTTATTGTGTTGGGCACAGAAACAGAATTTGGGGATGATTATTAAAAAGGAATATCATAGATCTCTACCTTCCAAGGGAATGAAGAGGAAATGTTGTGCCTCTGCAGAGGTTTTTTTAGTTGTCTTCTGTTCTTGGCCTATGAATGTGAGTTCATGTCCTTGAAATTCTTGTGATGTTCTCAACTGAAGACATATGATTATTTACTCTCCCCTCCCCTGCCCCCAATCCCTCCCATCCAGAATAATCACTGTATTTCATAGGTTTTTAACCAGTCATTTAAACTGTTTTTATGTTTATTTCCAAGAGTCCCAAGGAAGTGGTCAGGGAAGGCTCCTTGAATACTAGCTTGTGAGGACAACACAATAATAAACTATGGCGAGCCTATTTATCTAGCGTAAGTAGGATTTCCAGGTGGTGCTAGTGGTAAAGAACCCACCTGCCAAAACAGGAAATGGGTTCGATCCCTGGGTCAGGAAGATCATCTGGAGGATCACATGGCAATCCACTCCAGTATTCTTGCCTGAACAATCTCATGGACAGAAGAGCCTGGCAGGCTACAGTCCTTATGGTTGCAAAGAGTCGGACACAACTGAGGAACTTAGCACGCACACAGTATTGACTGAAAGATGGACTGCAGTGTGGAAGGTGGAACACTGCCCAGTCAGGAGTTTAAGAATACCTAGACAGAATTCTAACGCTGCTTTTGGTTGGTTAAGAATCATTGGCATCTCTTCAACTTTTCTGCAAAACACCAAAGGGGAAGAAAACACTGCTGGGGAGTTGACTTCCTTGTCTCCTTTCCTTTACTGACCCTTCTTCTGACGTTGGGAACTCAGAAAATATAAAGAAATGGGAGTGGGGCATGCCTCTGGCTCTAGACCTTACAGGGGTATTCAAAGCTCTCAGAATGGTTTTGGTATTTCAACTTAATAAAGAGCAGGCTAGAAAGGAGAAAGGTTTGTGAAACTCTATCAGGTATACTATTTTGAAGTTGAATGGGACTTTGAGCACTGCCAACTTGGTATATTTGTTCCTGTACTTCTCTAACTCGAGTTACATACAGACTTTGCTTTCTTTCTTTTTTTACCCCTTTGTTTTGTTTTTCTGGTTCCAAAAACACTAGCCATAAACTAGAGGGGAGGGCAAATCTAACATTAGCTTGCTAGTGCACTACTGTTTGACCTAAGATGAAAGAAGGCCTAGTAGATATTTCACCCCTAAACATCTAAAATTAGCAAGTTTTGCTGTTGCTTTTGCCTTTGAAAGCCATGTACTCAGTGTCTAATCAGATATACCATTGTATTTGCTCAGTAAAACTCCCTCAACTTTAGGAGCATTTCCAAGAGTTGCACATAGTAAATATTTTTTAAAAACATGTTATGCTCAAATTAATTCAATTTTACATTGAAAAATAGCAGCTCTCATGTTATGACAGTCCTCAAGGGTAATGAAAATGCTGCCATTTGCAAAATGATAAGAGATGGAAAAGTATCGACCTCAAATCTCAAATCTGGTTCAGCTTCTCCCTTTCATCCATTGAACTAATTTCTTTCTTCAGGACAAAACTCACTAGGCAATCCACGTAAGGATGTCTTCCCAAAACAAATAATGAATGGGAATAAAAGACAGGTTAAATCTCTAACTTAAAAAAATCAACAGTTCTATGAAGATTTGCATTTTCACAAGATATATGAGTCTTCAGAATTCTATGAGAGTAAGAACTGTAAGCTCAATAAACAGCTGTTATTAGACAGATGGGAATGACAGTCAATATTAATGATGGTCTTCAGTGAACTGAGAAATATCCAGATAGTCATTTTCATGGATTGATCAATATAACTTAGTTGTATGGGGCAGTCACAAGGATGAAATCTTACAGGTTTTCCATAACTATCACTAATACTTTATAGAATACTAATCTGTAAGACTCACCCAGAGGGGTGTATTAAAACTGAGAACTAAGAGGGCAAAGGGACAGAGGCCAGGCCTCTTCACAAGCCAGAGAAGATAAACATTCCTAGACAATACGCCATGGTTGACCAGTGCTCACACAAATTCTAAAGAGATATGAAAGAATCTTTGTTCATATAAACTTCTGGAAATGAGAGAATATCACTTCACGGTATAATCAAAATAACATCTGAGCTAGTTCAGTGGCATGTTTATTGAGCACTTGCTAAATATCAAGAATAGTATGCAGTGCTTTCGGGCACTGTCTCCTTTAATTCTCAGTGTAACTCCATGGCGTGCATACTGCTTTTGTCCGTGTACGAGAGATGAGGAACTTGAGGTTTAGAGAGCTTAATAATTTGCCCTGAGTCACAGAACTAGTAAAGAACAGACCTTACATCCAAAGCCAACTCTGCTGGGCTGCAGGGTCCATGTTCTTAAACCTCTCTATACCTGATGAGACTGGTCTCTGGTGGACATATCAGGAACAGATTTGTCACAACAGGATGATAATATAATCATGATCAGTAAAATGGTTTGATTGCACATGTCCTTTTCTTTGTTGCTGCTATTGTTGTTTTATAAATTTGAACTTTGTCACGATTTTATTCATTTATTTATTTATTTTTGGTTGTGCTGGGTTTTCGTTGCTGCATATGAACTTTCTCTGGTGGCAGGGAGCAGGGGGCTATTCTCTTA
The DNA here is from genome assembly GCF_002263795.3 of Bos taurus. NCBI lineage: Eukaryota > Metazoa > Chordata > Mammalia > Artiodactyla > Bovidae > Bos > Bos taurus. The sequence continues at coordinate 9,427,694 of NC_037353.1, read as the reverse complement.
ACTGCAGTGCATGTGTTTGTCATTGCAGTGTCTTCTCTTGCTGCTGAGAACAGGCTCCAGAGTGGGGCTCAGTAGTTGCGGCTCACGGGCTGTAAACCCATGGCATGTCGAATCTTCCCAGACCAGGGATCGAACTCATGTCTCCTACACTGTCAGGCAGATTCTTAATCACTGGACCACGAGGGAAGTCCTGCACATGTCCTTTTCTTTGGACCATTTGTCTTTCTTTCCTCTTTTTCCCTTCCCAGTCACCGTAAATCTATTAGAATGGTGTCTGCCCCATTCAAAATGTCAGACTGGGGGGGGGGGGGTGGTGGTGAATTAGCTAATTAAAACATTCGTTAACTTCCTCCTATGTCCTAGGCATCCTCTTTTCTCAAGAAGTTCACAACTGATAGGAGAACAGAGAAACTCAAACCTCAATTATAATTCTGTGAGATGAGTACTATGCCAGTGCTATGGACATAAATTTAAGTCCTTAAAAAATAAAAGATCTTGAATTTTTCTTGTCTATTTCAGTTTTACTTATGCTTCAAGGTTACAGGTTATTCTGGCTAATAGAGAAATGGGGTTGGGAGAGGTTTCATGCAATCTTAACTTTTAAAATGTTAAGCAAAAGCAAAAGCTTAATGAAAGTCTTATTTTCCAAATACTTTCAAGGGCATTTTCCTAGAATCAGGTAAATGAGAGCAAGCAAATGACCTACTTACAGCAAAAAATGCTCCAGGTTATAAGGGATGGGAAGCCAAGTGCATCCTGGAAACCACAGCATCTGGTCTTGTTTTATGCTTCATCTATCAATCTGCTGTTACAGGAATTGAGAATTAATGTTTCAACTACAGTTTCTTCTGTTTTGGCTAATGAATTCATATCTTTGTTATTCTTACCCAAGCCCTCCCTTCTCCTCTCCCATTAAAAAAAAAAAAAATTATATGGAAGGGCATTTAGGAAGGGCCCAAATAAATTCTAGGGAGTTTACCCTTTCATTTATGCCTTAAAACTCTTGCTAGTAAGGCTACAGTAAGGTTAGACACCTTCCCATCCAATTCCCTGGGTTGATCAATTCTGACCTTTCACAGAGTATCACTTGAACACAACTTGGTGACAGAACAACAATCACTTAAATAGTCTATTTTTAGTACTGTATTAAAGATAAACAACAAAATACTGCACATTTTTAAAAAGTAAATTCTAGAAAACATTTTCTGGTAGCATAAACTGTAAAAAAGAAAAATGGATAATTGGAAGTAGTCCTTGACAAAAAAGGATTATGAAGCAATGTAAGAATGTGGATTACTGCTACCCGTATGATATGAGAAAATTACATATACACTAATTTCTGTATACACTCATTTTAAATTATATACAAAGTTTAAAAACATTAAGGCATGAAAGGTAGATTTATAATATCCTTTGAACCTTACTATTGAGTCTTTTGGCTCTCTGTGCTTTTCATAGAATGAAGCTATCAATTCATCTTTCCACTTGATACAATCTGTTGAAATTTTAATTTTCCATTATTTTTGCCTTGATATGCCCTCTTATTCTTTCTCCTAGAGTTTCAAGCACCCAAAATTAGTCTTTCTCAGTGCTTTCATGGCTTCAGAGACAGCTTTATATCTTTGCTTTACTTTTCTTCCTCCACCCATTCTATTATTTAACTTGTCAAAGTAATAATCAAGATCATTATTTTCCAATGAAATATTTTTAAAAGAACCAAGGTTACCAAGTGATTCTTACACTGACAGAACTACTGCTATATAATTTTATCTATTTCTTGAAGTTCTGCTCTTTCTAAATCACTGTCAAGTGAATCATTTCTAATGAGCAATGAATACAGCCATGTTTACCATGTTTATTTATCCAATATTTCAGATTTTTCTTTCCAAAGACTGTTTTATTCTGAATCTCGTCATGAGGCTTCCTGGCCTTGATTTCTTAATGTATCCCAGCTAGCTTAATGGTTCAGTGAATCAAATAAGCTTTTGGGTCTGAGACAAAAGAGATTTGTACAAAAATATATACAAAATTATCACTAATAATTTTATATATGAGTTTTATATACTAAGAGTTCTATATACTAAGAGTTTTATATACTGAGTTTTTTTTTATACTTTATATACTATATATAAGACTTTTATATACTGCTAAGTGCTAAGTCACTTCAGTCGTGTCCGACTCTGTGCAACCCCATAGACGGCAGCCCACCAGGCTCCCCCGTCCCTGGGATTCTCCAGGCAAGAACACTGGAGTGGGTTGCCATTTCCTTCTCCAATGCATGAAAGTGAAAAGTGAAAGTGAAGTCGCTCAGTCGTGTCCGACTCTTAGCGACCCCACGGACTGCAGCCTACCAAGCTCCTCCGTCCATGGGATTTTCCAGGCAAGAGTCCTGGAGCGGGTTGCCATTGCCTTCTCCGCTTTTATATACTAAGTTTGTCAAAGTGTGGTCCCAAACTACCTATATCCAAATCATCTCAAATGCTTATTCAGAATAGAAAGACTTGGACCAAAACCTAGAGCAGTTAAATAGGAGCCTTTTAAGACTGGGACCTGGGAATCTGCACTTTGCCAAGTTTTTCAAGTGAATAGACTCACAGTGAAATTCTACAGCTCCCAATCTAAGGAATCCCTTCCCTCTTCAAGGGTCTGCTGCTGCTGCTGCTGCTGCTAAGCTGCGTCAGTTGTGTCCGACTCTGTGTGACCCCATAGACGGCAGCCCACCAGGCTCCTCTGTCCCTGGGATTCTCCAGGCAAGAACACTGGAGTGGGTTGCCATTTTCTTTTCCAGTGCATGAAAGTGAAAAGTGAAAGTGAAGTCGCTCAGTCGTGTTCGACCCTTAGCGACCCCATGGACTGTAGCCTACCAGGCTCCTCCGTCCATGGGATTTTCCAAGCAAGAGTACTGGAGTGGGTTGCATTGCCTTCTCCACTTCAAGGGTCTAGTGCATTGATTTACCTTGGCTGCAGAGAAAACAAACCACACCTCCATCCAACCAACAAAAACAAAGGAAAATTCAGTTTCCTGAGGAGAGAACTGCCATTAACTGTCTTAACAGGAAACAGTTTAAAAATAAACAAACAACATCAGCTCTGCAGGCCAGAAGGGAGTGGCAGATTTACTTAAAGCAATGAAAGGGAAAAAGCTACAACCAAAACTATTCTATCCAGCAAGGATCTCATTCAGATTTGAAGGAGAAATCAAAAGCTTTTCAGAAAAGCAACAGTTAAGAGAATTCAGCACCACCAAATCAGCTATATAACAAATATCAAGGAACTGCTCTAGACAGGAAACACAAGAGAAGGAAAAGTCTATAAAAACAAATCCAAAACAATAGGATTATACATATCAATAATTACCTTAAATGTAAATGGATTAAATGCTCCAACCAAAAGATACAGATCTGCTGAATGGATACAAAAATAAGACCTTTAATATATGCTGTCTACAAAAGACACTCTTCAGACCTAGGGACATATACAGATTGAAAGTAAGGGGCTGGAAAAAGATATTCCATGCAAATGGAAGTCAAAAGAAAGCAAGAGTAGCAATATCATGTCAGATAAAATAGACTTTAAAATAAAGACCATTACAAGAGACAAGGACACTACACAATGATCAAAGGATCAATCCAAGAAGAAGATATAACAATTTTATATATATATATATATGCACCCAACATAGGAGCATCTCAATACAGAAGGCAAATGCTAAAGGGGAAGTCAACAGTAACACAATAATAGTGGGGGACTTTAACACCCTACTCACACCAACAGACAGATCATCCAGATAGAAAATTAATAAGGAAACACAAGCATTAAATCATACAATGGACAAGTTGGACCTAATTGATATCTACAGGGCATTTCATACAAAAACAGTAGATTTTACCATTCTCCAGCACAGATCACATCTGGGTCACAGATCAAGCCTTGATAAATTTTAAAAAATTGAAGTCATTTCATATATCTTCTGACCACAACAATGTAAGATTAGATATCACTACAGGGGAAAAAACTATATAAAAAAAAAAAACACAAACACATGAAGGCAAAACAATATGTCTCTGAATAACCAAGAGAACACTGAAGAAATCAAAGAAGAAATCAAAATATACCTAGAAATAAATGACAATGAAAATATGACAGCTCAAAACCTATGGGATGAGAGCTAAGAGGGAAGTTTATAGCAACACAAGCCTACCTCAACAAACAAGAGAAACATCACATATACAACCTAACCTTACATGTAAAGCAACTAGAAAAAGAACAAAAATTCCCCCAAAGTTAGTAGATGCAAAGAAATCATGGAGATCATAGAAGAAATAAATGAAAAAGAAATGAAGGAGATAATAGCAAAGATAAATAAAACTTAAGGCTGTTTCTTTGAGAAGATACACAAAATTGACCAAACATCAGCCAGACTTATCAAGAACAAATGGAGAAGACTCAAATCAATAAAATTAAAAAGGAAAAGTTACACTAGACGATGCAGAAATACAAAGGATCATGAGACTACTACTATGGCAACTATATGCCCATAAAGTGGACAACCTGGAAGAAATGGAGAAATTCTTAGAAAAGCATAACTTTACAAAACTAAAACAGAAAGAAATAGAAAATATTAATGACCAATCACAAAAGATAAACATAAACAAAAACTTTTTACAGTAACTATAATAACTATTTTTAATATCTTGATTCTGACAATCACGGAGGGAAGGCTCAGAAGGTCTACCAGAAATCTGTTGTTATAATTTCCTGATTAATATTACACATAGTGAATTATTTATTGAGCCCCTACTGAGGGCCAAATATGGTGCTTTGTGCTGCCAGGGATTATATAAAGCTATCCTGGGATGAAAAGCATATGTTCACTCAGTTCTATTCTGGAAGAACATAGCTGATTTAATGATTGCTGGAAATGAATGTGCATTATAAGGGAAGGCAGTAATTTGATGTCTTACGTCCCAGACATAGAAGGCTTCCTAAGGATTTGCTAAATGAAAATTAGATCCAAAAAAGGAGAGATGTAGGTACTTAATTTATAGTTAAACCACTGGAAAAAGGCATGAGCAGCAATATTTATTTGGGGGCATGTAGATTCTTGATGCTTCCCAGGTGGCTCAGTGGTAAAGAATCTGCCTGTGATGCAGGAGACCTGGGTTCCATCCCTGGGTTGGGAAGATCCCTTGGAGAAGGGAATGGCAACCCACTCCAGTATTCTTGCCTGGAGAAACCCATGGACAGAGAAGCCTGGGAGGCTACAGTCCAGGGGTTCACAAAGAGTTGGACTCAGCTGAAGTGACTAGACTCTTTATAGTCAGCCTTAATTAATTTATCCAACAATTACCTTTCCTGTGCAATAGGAATACCTGTGTATGGTAATAACCGTACCCCAAATATAAGCAGATGATTTGAGTCTAGATGCAACCATACTGATAGCTCCACCTGGTTCTAGATTTCATTTAGATGTCCCTAGTAGGGTGACCAACTCCTCATGGCTTGCCTGAGACTTTCCCTGTACTAGCATTTAAAGTTCTATGTCCTAGAAAGCCCCTTAATGTCAGACCAACTGGGTAGGCTGGTTATCCTGGTTCTTAAAGTAAGGCAAGTGGGGGCCTTAGTTAACCCAGTTTCATTCAGTGGACGATGGAAATCTATCACCACCTTGAATGTCTCAGCTCATTTTCCTTACCAGGGGGTATGATTATCCTTACGGGCCACAAAATCTAAAGTTCTTTCCTTTGATAACTTCTACCTTTAAGCTCTGTCAAGGCACTCTCCTATGAGCATCCCAAGCAATGACTCACATTGAGGATAATCCCAGGGACCCAGTGCAGAATCTCTTCCAAGACTGCTGAACACATGGCTTGTGTTTTTTGGTAAATATTATCTTGGTCTCATAACCATTCTGTAGTTCTCCGAGTCTTATTACCCTCTCTAAATAATCAGTCGAGAACTGCCAAACCCAGCTTCATATCATTTTAAGAATTTATTTATGGTTTTAAACAAAAATACAGACAAAAAGGCATCGATGTAAAGCATGAACCACCTACAGTATTAGATTCTAAGGCCCCCACTGATTCATCAATAAATTCAATCATAGTTTCAAAATATTCATTATATTCCTGTCATCCCTTCGTTATTCTTTAAAGTCTTAATTAAGATTTCATCATGTCATGGTTTTATCTCGTTCACCTTGATTTTAAAATTTAACTGATATTAAATTACTATTTCAAAGAGAGGCTGTAAAGTGTAGGATTTGAATCAGATCTAGGTCCCAATGAAATTGTGTCCGTTATTAGGTGCATGAACTTAGGAAAATATATCTAAGCTTTAAAATATGCTCATCTATAAACAATAAATAAAATAATGGCTATTTTAGAGGATTGGGGATTTTGAGAAATTTAGGTTATGGGTGTGAAGCATAGAAATCTCTCTCTCTCTCTCTCTCTGAGTTCAGTCCTTTCGGATTCTTTGAGACCCCATGGACTGTAGCCCTCCAGAGGCTCCCATAGAAACAAACTGCCTGACAATATGCCTGCCAATAAGTAGACATTCGGTAAACTGTACCTATTATCCTCACAATCTCACAAGCTTTTATTCCCTAGATTCAACAATCAGGCTGTAGAATTTTAGCCATCAAGGATGCTGTCTAAAGTAGAGAGGCACAAACTGCCTTCCGAGGAGGGTAGTAAGAGGAACTGTTCCATTACTTCTTAGTCTCACCGCCTCAGTCTGAAGGAAGTGATGCTGGTATACCTGGGGACGGTGTCTAAAGTCGTCTCGTCCCCTGGCAGTCTATGTTCTGGAGAAGCCGGCTTTCAGATTTGCTCCCTGGGGACCTTTTTTCACCATGTCTCATTCTGGAAAGGGGAAGGGGAAAAGAAAAAGGGAAGTCACCGAAATGCAAAACCTGTTACAGATGCCCTATTTTGTCCCTGCTATCAGGCCTGCCCGGATAGGCTACAGAATCCTCTCGCAGCAAGATTTTAAGGCGCCACCCCCAGGTGTTTGTCTGCGCAGACGAGGGGGAGGCGGGTGAGCTCACCCTAAAACTGAAAGACAGATGGTGAGGGGTGGGGGTTGGCCATGCGCGTTAGAGCTTTGGCTAAAGGACAGAACAGCAGCGTGTGGGTTTGCACCGGGGCTTGGAGGCCAGGGGGACGGTGAAGGGCCAAGGTAAGGGCCAAGTAGAAGTCGAGAAAGAACTTCTTTGAATACTCAGAATACTGAGCATTTCTTTGCACTCTCAAGAAGGCTCCCGGATCTGTCAGTGTTACGACCGGAGCTGCGAGCAGGGCAGGGACTTTACGTGACAAGCGCCTGCCCCAGTTCTATCTCTGATACTCAACTCAACTCAGAGGTTCGCTTCAGCAGACAGCAGGTTACACATCTGGTGGGTGACCTCGCACCCGCCGAATCCGCCCACCTCTTCTAAAAGCCGGAAACACACCCCCTCAAGCACTCGGCCACGGCGGCGCATGCTCCGTCCGAGGGGGCGGGGCGCTACTCCGGCCGGAAGCGTTCTTTCCCAGGCGGCGTTTCCTTCCTGTGTAAGGCTGGTAAGGGCTCCTGCGGCCGCTGTTTCAACCCAGGCGGTGAGTAGCGGGTTTCCGCGGGGCTTCGTAGGGCGGGCGATGGGTCACGCTGAGCTCCTTCAGGGACCCTCGCGGGGCTGGGAAGCCAATCTCGGGTCACCTCGCCGTCCTTCCACGCCCCACCTCATTGTCGCCCCTCAGCTTCCCGCAGCCCTTCGTATCCACCGGATTAACCTCCAAGGGCATCCCGGGCTTCGCATTGGCTCCCGGCCCGGCCTAGGCCCTTAAGTCCCCGTTAGCGCTGCCCCCCAAGACGTAGGCCCTTTCCAGGGAGTCTCTAGGCAGCCTAGTCGCTGCGGTGCCTTGAAGATCGTTCCGGGCGACCTCAGAACTGGAGTCCTAGGGAAAGGCGGCCAGAACGAACCGGGTCTGATTGTCGCACAGGCACTGCTACCACCTACTGCAAAAGTGGAGGTGATTCTTCAGGCCTGGGCGCGCTTTCGCAGAGGATGGTGCTGTTAATAATCCGTCCTGTATGTGAATGTTGGCAGGCTTTCTTTGTCACAGGCAGTGTTCATAGGGCCTTGATGTCTGCGAAACTGGGACTCTGGGGTTGAGAAAAACTTTGTAAAACACTGCAGTGAATTAGAGAAATGCTGTAGCATGAATACCATACTCTTGTACCTTAACCTGCCAGTAACCTGCTTATTGAGGAGGTGGTACGATTTTAAAGTTTATTACCCTGAAATGGAGAACTCTATAATGAAGCTATATGTTGTTACATTTGCCTAACAAATAACTCTGAATTACGGTGTTTTGCCATATTTCTTAGTTGTCCATGGCATCATCCATGTTTATGAGTATATTTGTGTATTGATCCTAATGTTCATACAAAATTGAAATACAGCCCATAGTGTTGTATGCATGTGAAACTTTTATTATATATTCTGCTGTGATGGTATTGTTACCATAACAGCCTTACACTGCAGGCATATCAATGTCATATGAATAGTAGATGAGTGTATAATCAAGTACACAGTTAAAACCTACAAGTATAAGTTTCACTTTCATTTCAGGATTTTGAAGTCACTTTAGAAGAAGGATCCCTTTTAGAAGTGACTAGGTCCAGAGTACTCTGTTGCAGTTAATAGTTTAATTATAGGAAAATATATGGTTAGCAAAGGCTTTGTCTTGGTTTTTCTGATAGGTTTAAAAATTGTTACCTCGTTGACTGGGGTATACTGATAGTAGTCTTAGTTCATGTATTTCAGTGACCATCCAGTAGATGGCAGTTTTATCACTACTAACTCAAACTTTTGAAAACATTTTATTTGAATATCACTAGTTTAAGCTAATGGAGAAGGCAATGGCAGCCCCCTCCAGTACTCTTGCCTGGGAAATCCCATGGACGGAGGAGCATGGTAGGCTGCATTCCATGGGGTCGCTAGGAGTCGGACACGACTGAGTGACTTCACTTTCACTTTTCACTTTCATGCATTGGAGAAGGAAATGGCAACCCACTCCAGTGTTCTTGCGTGGAGAATCCAGGGATGGGGGAGCCTGGTGGGCTGCCGTCTATGGGGTTGTACAGAGTTGGACACTACTGAAGCGACTTAGCATTAGCAGCAGCAGTTTAAGCTAATAAATCTTAATTTTGCCTGTTCTTTTATTTTCATTTGTGAATAATGCTCCCACATGTTCCAACTGAATTTTCAAATTTACTGTGTTGGAATAAAGACTAGAGAAGTCAGTTTTTCCACTTACTATAAGAAGAGTATTGTTAACCCATTTTAGAAATCCATGCTGATGATAGAAAGCACCCTTTGATTTGTTACATAAGAGATTTTAACTATATGGCTTCTCTCTAGCTTCCTTTTTTTTGTTGTTGTTGCAGAGGGGGTTGGTTATTCTAGCTTAATTTTTAATAAGATAATAATGGACTGTGCATTCCTGGAGTAAAGTTATTGTGTCTTAGCCATTATTGTATACTCAAGATACTGTAGGTAATATATACACATGCTTGATAAGTGCTTTATTGTATGAATTGAGTCATTTAATATCCCTAGGCCAAAATGTCTTTATCCAAAATAAAGGTTTTTCAGTTACTTAATTTAAACCCAATTGTTAAGTTTAAATTAAATAATGTATTGTTGTGAAGTGAATGTCTCCGAGTGATGCAGAAGGTTGGAATCCTTGCCTTTTCTTTTGGAAATCGTTCAGTAGTCTGACACCAATTCTGTTGGAATGACTGAAGAAAATCTTTAACTAAATAGTACTAGTGAGAATAGGAACAATAATTTTAGAGCTGGAATGACCATAAATTAGCCTATGAAGAACCTATTTTCACCTGTTGTTCTGAGTACAGATTTTGGATTATTCCTTTTCACACGAATGCAAAATACACATTCCCCACCCCCCCAAATCACATAGCACTCAGCACACCTTGTGGAGAGAGTATAATGCCGTTATTTGAGGCCAAGAGTCTCTCTCAAAAAGTGATGGTCACATCACCCCTAAAGCTTATTTTATTAGGTGGTCATTGCCTTTGACATAGGTGTGCATCCCTCCTGTAGGCCAAGCTGTGTTGATGTAACTGCTTAGGTATATGTGTAAAAATAGGCACGTTGCTTCCTTTTTTCCTCTTTATCTTGGGTGAGAGCTGTATTTTCGTGGCTCAAACATTTTGAAGATTCTGCTTGTTTCATACATAGGTAGGTTGTTGGAAATAGTAAAATGGCTCCAACAATTTCATGTCACTTGTGAATTGAGAAAATGGCATGTATAAATTTTAGCAGGCTTTGGAAACCTTTAAAAGTAAGTATGAGAGAACCGTGAGTCAGTTCACAGTTTGAATTTTACTCAGAAATTACCTCGTATACCATTACATTAGTAAAGTATTTCATTGTTTGGCTGCCTTTTTTCAGTTGTATAAGTGTTATAGTCATCATTTATCTAGATTCCCTGAAATAGTTATTTAAAAGTTCTTTAAAAGAATAAATACTTTAAAACATGTACTGCATTTTTCAATAGAATTATTCTGTACTTAAAATTATATGAACTTTTAGGAAAGTTTATTAAAAAATTTAATAAATAAGCCTGTTTCCAAGAGGAGCTTAAAATGTGTTTGTTTACTTAACATTTAAAAATCCATTTCTCCTTAACTAAAACATTTACAAGGTAGGTAATGTTGACTTTGACTAAAAGTCAGTTTTTCTTGTTTAGTTTATGCTACCTATCAGTCTCCCAATTTTAATGAGTCTAGTTATTATCTACTGACATTTCTATTTGTTTTTTAAGGTTAACAATCAAGATGGTACATGCTGAAACCTTTTCTCGTCCCTTGAGTCGGAATGAAGTTGTTGGTTTAATTTTCCGTTTGACAATATTTGGTGCAGTAACATACTTTACAATTAAATGGATGGTAGATGCAATTGATCCAACCAGAAAGCAAAAAGTAGAAGCCCAGAAACAGGTATGATTAAAATGTTTGAGGATCATTTTTCTTGTAGCTAACAAATACTTTTTCATAAAACTGAGGATATAGTAGAATTATAAATTAATGAAAAATTCTATAAGACCCATGTGGAAATGTTTTTATATAATATTTAATTTCATTATTCCTAAAAAGGTATTTTTTTTGTTAAATCCTTTTCAGCTGTGTAGGCAACTTAGGAGAAAAAGTGAAGAATAAAAATACTACAGTATTTTTAATGAATATCCTAGTTAGAATAATTTTTCAGCTTATAAATGAAGGAATCTAGGTAACATTTTCAACACACTAAACAAAAAAATTTATCTTCAGTAATGGTATACATTTTACTTTGTGTAACATGTGAAATGTTCCTGTTTTATAAATAAATATCATATTTTAGACTCCACATATAAGTGATATCATATGATATTTGTCTTTCTCTGATTTATTTCACTTAGTACCGTAATCTGTGGGTTCATCCATGTTGCTACAAATGGCATTATTTCATTCTTTTTTTATGGCTGAGGAGTAGTCCATTGTTAAGAATGTACTCCACCCATCTTCTTTATTCATTCATCTGTCCAAGGACTTTTAGGTTGCTTCCAGGTCTTGGCTGTTGTAAATAGTGCTGCTGTGAACATTGGGGTGCATGTATCTTTTGAATCATAGTTTTCTCCTGATACATCCCCAGAACTGGGCTTGCTGGATCCTATGATAATTCTGTTCTCAGTTTTTTAAGGAACCTCCATACTGTCCTCCATAGTGGTTGCACAGTTCCACCAACGGTGTTGGAAGGTTCCCTTTTCTCCACACCCTCTCCAACATTTACTATTTGTAGACTTTTTAGATGATGACCATTCTGACTGGTGTGAAGTGATACCTCATTGTAGTTTTGATTTGCATTTCTTTAATAATTAGCAGTGTTGAATGTCCTTTCATCTGCTTATTGGCCATCTGTGTGTCTTTGAAGGAATGTCTATTTAGGACTTCTGTGTATTTTTGGATTGGATTGTTTGGTTTTTGTTGTTGTTACTGAATCACATAAGCTGTTTGTATATTTTAGAAATTAGGCCCTTGTCAGTAGCATTGTTTGCAAATATTTTCTCCCAGTCCATAAGTTGTCTTTTCATTTTGTTTATGGTTTCCTTTGGTATGCAGACGCTTGTAAGTTTGACTGTAGAAGTCGTGTCTGACTCTCTGCAACCCCACAGACTGTATAGTCCATAGAATTCTCCAGGCCAGAATACTGGAGTGGGTAGCCGTTCCCTTCTCCAGGGTATCTTCCCAACCCAGGGATCAAACCCAGGTTTCCCGTATAGCAGGCGGATTCTTTACCAGCTGAACCACAAGGGAAGCCCAAGAATACTGGACTGGGTAGCCTATCCCTTCTCCAGCAGACCTTCCCGACCCAGAAATCAAACTGGAGTCTCCTACATTGCAGGGAGATTCTTTACCAACTGAGCTATCAAGGAAACCCTGATAAGTTTGACTAGGTCCCATTTATTTCCTTAGAAAACATTGCTATTATTTATGTCAGAGAATGTTTTGCCTATGCTTTCTTCTAGGCGTTTTATGGTATCATGTCTCGTATTTAGGTCTTCAAGCCATTTTAAGTTTATTTTTTGTATGGTGTGAACATCTTTTCTAACTTGATTGATCTACATGCAGCTGTCTAGCTTTCTCAACACCACTTGCCAAAGAGACTATTTTTTTCTCCATCATATATTAAAGATTTTAGGTGATGTTCATAGCAATGTTTTATGAATAATTCACCTTACTGTAGCATATAACAGGAATTAGAATCAGTGTCAACTTAAAAAAGATGTACTATAAGAGTTGTGAGTTAAGTTTTATTGGGGGCAGAATGAGGACTACAGGCCAGCAGACAGCACCTCAGATAGCTCTGAGAAAGTGCTCCAAAGAGGTGGGGACAAGGTCAGTGTTTGTGATTTTGGTGAAGGGAGAGTTCATGCAATCAAGCACTTATCTTACAAAAAGATTTTCTGCTGGTCACAAGGAGCTGATGTCTAAATTACTAGGGTTGTGCTAAACGATTGCGATGGAAGTTATTGAATAGCTAGGTCATTTCCAAATAAAATAAAGATTCAGAAAGGAGGCTGTAGCTGCCGCTACTGCATGTGTTATAACCCCTGCATTCGTAGCTGCTCCCACAACCACATCAGCACAGGAAATACCAGAGGCAGAGCCAGAGCCTAAAAAGGAGCCTGAAAGTGAGGCTAAAGATAACCTTGATGACTTAGAAAAGCACCTGGTGAAAAGGCCCTGCGATCAATGCGGAAGGCTCCAGTGTCCCCACAGTCTTAGGTGGAAATGCTTGTTATAATGTAAATTTTATTTGGTTTGTATGCAATTCAGTTCCAAAATTGCTAAAAATTTTTTGAGCTTTAGACTATAACATATGTTGTAATAATTGCTAGGTTGAAGTTCCCCACGTGAAAAAGAAAAGGGCATGGATATACATGGGTATACATGGCAAAAGACGTCCACAGTATATTAGTGAGATGCTTTCATTGACAGTGGACATAAGTTTGTTTAGAGTGAAATATTTTAAGTCAAAAAAGAAAAATCCCCTTTTTAAAAAAGGGGGTTTAAATATTGTTGCCATTCTTATGGTTCATTTAAATACCCCTGGCTATCCCCAGAGGTTTTTCTTTCCACTTTTTTCTTTTTTTCCTTTTTCTCATTTGAGTCTTAGCACCCACTTATGATGCTTTCAACCTTGTATGGTTTGCAAGCTTTCCCAGAACTACTGTTGAACTACCACAAAAGTGTAAATGAATATTTTAATGCCACAATCTTTCCTGTTGCCTGTGGAGTCTCTGCTGAAATGAATCAGGATTCTAGCTCTGAGACAGAAAATGAAAGCATGTTGTTTGCCAGGACACTGTAGGTTTATATAAATGTGTAACAAGTTGGTTTGGAACACTGGAATTTCATTCTTTTCTCTTTTTTTGTAAAGGCAGTTAACTAGTCTCAGGAAGGATCCTTCAGTTATATAAAATTTTGTTTTATGGAAAAAAAATAAGATTCAGAAATATGAATTACTGAACACTTTCTCTTACAAAGAAACTAGAGATTTTGGACTACAGATAAATAATGTTCAGTGCCATCCTGAGATGTCCTCTATAAGAAAGCAATTGTTTTTAGAAATGATCACTGGTATTTATGTTTGCCAATCTACAGAATACTAATATAAAGGACAGTTAGTTCATGATTGTTTAGGAAAGTGTGATGTGATTTTCTATTAAAGAAGGTACGAGGAATGGGATTGATTTTGTTAAGGGGACAGGAAATATGTCTTATTTACCTGGGGAGGTGGATGGGTAGAAGGGGCCACTGCTGGTACCAAGGCTCTGTTTCTCAGAGAGTTCAGGCAAAGGAAGGAAGTCCACCCTGGGTCTTTTCATCAGTCACCATAACTGTCAACTTAAAAGGTGCACAACGTGAGAGTTGCCAGTTAAGTTTTATCTGGGACAAAATGAGGACTGCAGCCTAGGAGACAGCACCTCAGATACCTCTGAGAAACTGCTGTTTATAAAGGTTGAGGGTGGTCAATATACATGATTTTGGTGCAGGAGTGTTCATGCAGTCAAGCACTTTTTGTACAAAAAGGTTTTCCTACTGGTTCCAAGGAGGTGATGTCACCGTGAGGGGACTTACTTAGTGCTTTTCTAAATATGAGGAGATCCAAGAATCAGTTCAGGTCAGTTCAGTTGCTCAGTTGTGTTGGACTCTTTGTGACCCCATGGACTGCAGCACACCAGGCTTCCCTGTCCATCACCAACTCCTGGAGCTTGCTCAAACTCATGTCCATCGAGTTGGTGATACCATCCAACCATCTCATCCTCTTTCATCCCCTTCTCCTGCCTTGAATCTTTCCCAGCATCAGGGTCTATTCCAAGGAGTCAGTTCTTCGCATCAGATGGCCAAAGTACTGGAGTTTCAGCTTCAGCATCATTCCTTCCGAAGAAATCCCAGGACTGATCTCCTTCAGAATGGACTGGTTGGATCTCCTTGCAGTCCAAGGGACTCTCAAGAGTCCTCTCCAACACCACAGGTCAAAAGTATCAATTCTTTGGCACCTCAGCTTTCTTTATGGTCCAGTTCTCACATCCATACATGACAACTGGAAAAACCAAAGCTTTGACTAGATGGACCTTTGTTGGCAAAGTAATGTCTCTGCTTTTTAATATGCTGTCTAGGTTGGTCATAACTTTTCTTCCAAGGAGCAAGTGTCTTAATTTCATGGCTGCAGTCAGCATCTGCAGTGATTTTGGAGCCCAAGAAGATATCAGTTCCTGAAAGTAACTGTCTGAAGACCTGTTCCAGCAGTTTCTCTGGAGCACAAAATGCTTCATTCTCAACCCTAGATTCCCTACAGGGCATGTCGAAGGTCAACAGCTATGGCAGCACAGGATTCAGTGCTCTCAAGGACAGAAGGCAAATGCCCTTGGCAAGTGCCAATATGTCACTGACAAAGGAAACTAGAACCAAGATATGTTGGTTACAGACAAGTAATGCTGGCAGAGACCTAGAATAAAGGAGTGACAGAAGGAGTGGAGTGGGTAAAGTAGGTAAACGTTCAGAGGAGTTCGTGATGACGAGAAAAGGGACAGGTGAAATGAGGTTTGTCTGGAATCCTCAGACTCATAGTGTCTTTTATAGAGTTTTAGAATCTGTAGATGGGGCAAGTACTTGAGAAGATGACGTTTGATTTGGGCATATTGAGATTGTGTTGGTGGTAGGAATCCAAGGGAAAACATTCATGGAGTTGTTGAATTGTAGGTCTAAATGGCAGGGGCAGGATCAGTCTTTGTGTTAGTCACTCAGTTGTGTCCAACTCTTTGTGATCCCTTGGACTATAGTACACAAGGATCCTCTGTCCATGGGATTCTCCAGGCAAGAATACTGGAGTAGTTGCCATTTCCTTCCTGCTCCAGAGAATCTTCCTGAACCAGGGACCGAATCCGGGTCTCCCACCTTGCAGGCAGACTCTTTGCCACCTGAACCACCAGGGAAGCCAAAAAGAAAATGAAAGTTGCTCAGTTGTGTCTGACTCTTTGCCGCCCCATGGACTGTAGCCTGCCAGGCTCCTCTGTCCATGGAATTCTCCAGCAAGAATACTGGAATGGGTAGTTATTCCTTTCTCCAGGGGAACTTCCCAACCCAGGGATCGGACCCAGGTCTCCCACATTGCAGCAGATTCTTTATTGTCTGAGCCACCAGAGAATCCCAACAGTCTTTGGAGATTGCTTATCAGATGCCCTTAAGTAATTGGACTCATTAGAGCAGTGAGTCTTGGTAAGATAAGGTAGGCCCCTGAGCTGTTGGTGTATTGTTGTTGTTGAGTCCCTAAGTTGTGTCCTACTCTTTGTGACCCCATGGACTGTAGCACACATGGCTTCACTGTCATTTCTAAAGTTTATTCAGATTCATGTCCATTGAGTTAGTGATGCTATCTAACTGTCTCATCCTTTGCCGCCCGCTTCTTTTACCTTTGATCTTTCCCAGCATCAGGATCTTTTTCAGTGAGTCGGCTCTTTGCATCAGGTGACTGTAGTATTGGAGCTTCAGCTTCAGTATAGTCCTTCCAATGAATATTCAGGGTTGATTTCCTTTAGGATTGACTGGTTTGATATCCTTGCTGTCTGAGGGATTCTCAACAGTTTTCTCAAGCACCACAGTTTGAAAGCATCAATTCTTTAGCTCTCAGCCTTCTTTAGAGTCCAATTCTTACATCTGTACATGACTACTGGAAAAACCATACCTTTGACAATACATACGGATCTTTGTCAGCAAAGTGATGTCTCTGCTTCTTAATACACTGTCTAGGTTTGTCATAGCTTTCCTTCCGAGGAGCAGGTGTCTTAATTTCATCACTGCGGTCACCATTAGTGATTTTGGAGCCCAAGAAAAGAAAATCTGTCACTGGTTCCACTTTTTGCCCTTATATTTGCCACCAAGTGATGGGACTGGATGCCATGATCTTAGTTTTTTTAATGTTGAGTTTAAAGCCATCTTTTTCACTTTCTTTTTTCACCCTCATCAAGAAGCTCTTTAGTTCCTCTTGGCTTTCTGCCATTAGAGTAATATCATCTGCATATATGATGATGTTATTTCTTCTGGCAGTCTTGATTTCAGCTTGTGATTCATCCAGCCCAACATTTCACATGATATACTCTGCATATAAGTTAAATAAGCAGGGTGCCAATACAGCCTTGTCTTATTGGTTTCCCAGTTCTGAACCAGCCCGTTTTTCCATTTCTGGTTATAGCTGTTGCTTCTTGATCTGTATACAGGTTTCTCAGGAGGCAGGGAAGGTGATATGTTATTCCCGTCTCTTTAAGAATTTTCCACAGTAAAATTTGAGGGTTTTTTTAACCAAATTACTCTTACACTTTGCTTCTTCAACCATTAGGATTTATACATTGAAATATCTGTTGAGCATATGTAATATGTCACTACAGTAGATACTAGTGACTGGGAGGTCTCTAGAGGAGATGTTATATAATATAAATAATAGGCTGAAGAGTAAACCTTCATTTAGGGGATAGGAAGATGGTGCACACCAAGTGGAGAATGAATAGGTCAGTATGGTAAGTACCTGGACTGACCTTCCTGCTGAAAATAACTAAACAATCTACATATTTTAAATGATATAAAGGCATTCATGAGCTTGCAAGAAAGTAAAATATGCAGATAAAAAACGTAAAGCAAAAATTCAGAAAGGTAAATTGAGTTTCATGGCTAACTTTTACAGTTGGTGGAATTTGCTAAACCTACATAATTTGAGCTTCTGCTTTTATGATCCAGAGGAGGTCAGAGTACAAAGCATAGTACCAATCCAAGATGTAGAGAGTCCCAGAGATGATATTCCCATCAAGGCCTCAAACATGATATTCTTTGACCCCCAAAGACTGTATGTATTTAACTAAAGACAAAGCTGTAGTTATGGTTTAGAAAAAGAAATTTAAGTTGTATTTAACATAAGTTGAAAAATGCACATAAAGCATCAAGAAAGCTGATTGAACAAAAATTAACTTTAAGGTAAAAATATTAATTGAGAAAATGAGGTTCCCTACAGGATGATTAAAAATTCAATTCACCAAGAAATATAACATTTCTATATTATGTGCATCTATTAATGTAGCATTAAAATACATAAAGCAAAAATATATGGAATTACAGAGAGAAATAACATATTCATCATCATGGTGGAAGGTTTTAAACATTTCTTTCAGTAATTGGTAGATGAAACATTTTTAGAGAATGTAGATTTAAACAAATAATAAGCTTTATCTGTGCCTGTATGTTGTACATTGTACCCAAAACAAATGTTAAGTGCATCTCCCAAGCATGCTTATAAGATTTGTGACATTAAACCAAATGCTGGTTTATAAAGCAAAATCCGAAGTTTCATTTTACTGGTAGCATATTTATTACAGGGCTTCCCCTGATGGCTCAGTGGGTAAAGAGTCTGCCTGCAATGCAAGAGACACAGGAGACACGGGTTCAATCCTTGGGTCAGGAAGATCCCCTGGAGTAGGAAATGGCAAGCCACTTAAGTATTCTTGCCTGGAAAATTCCATGGACAGCGGAGCCCGGCGGCTTACAGTCCATGAGGTTGCAAAGAGTCAGACACGACTGAGCGACAAAGCACACACACACACACTGGCTGTACTGCAGTACACTAAGATCATTAGGTCTATCCAATAAGTTTGGGGAGTAGGGGACGTTTCTAAATAACTCTTAGATAAAAGAACACATAGAAATGATATTGTAATTTAGTTAAACTTAAAGTATTAGGTAGTATTTAGGGAGAATATGGGGCTTCCCTGGTAACTCAGCTGGTAAAGAATCCGGCTGTAATGAAGGAGACCCGGTTCCATTCCTAGGTCAGGAATATCCTCTGGAGAAGGGATAGGCTACCCACTCCAATATTCTTGGGCTTCCCTGGTGGCTCAGTCGGTAAAGAATTTGCCTGCAATGTGAGAGACCTGTGTTCGATCCCTGGGATGGAAAGATATCCTGGGAAAGGGCATGGCAACCCACTCCAGTATTAGGCCTGGAGAATGCCATGGACAGGAGTCTGGCGGGCTAGTCAAAGTGTTGGGCACAACTGAGCAACTAAGCACAGCACAGGCAGAATTTATGCTCTTAAGTATTTTTATTAGAAAAGAAGGTAGAAAATGGATTAAGTATCCAACTTGGGCTGAGGAAAATGTTTTTAACAAAGTAAACCCATGGATAGTGAACAAATGGAGATAATAAAGATAGGATGAATGAGTAAAAAGTAGAATAATGAGACAATGAATAGAAATATAGAAAATGAATATATAATAGAAAAACTCAGTACTACAGAAAGTTGGTTATTTGAAAAGACTGATAAAATTGACACTTTTGTAAGACCAATCAAGAAAAAAATGAAGCTACCAATAACTAAGAATGATAAAAGACAATGCAGTGGCAGATGCTGTAGGCACTAAAAACTAAGACAGTTAATAATTATATCAGTAAATTTGAAAACCTAAATGACATAGACAAACTTAGAAAATTGTGAATTACCATAGCTGACTTAGGAATTAGAATACATATTAGAATTAGAATAGTTCCATAACTATGAAATAAATCGATATTGGAAAAATATTTCCATTAAGAAAACTACAAGCTCGTAGAATTCTACTGGCAAATTCTAGCAAGATTTAAGAAACAATAATAACAATTTTATATGAACTTTTCTAGAGAGTAGGAAAAAAGGAAACACCAAACCTTTCTATGAGGGTAGCGTAACAACAATTCCAAAACTTTAAAATGAATGTAAAAATTTTAAATGAAATATTAGCACCTAAGTTGTGATTGCCAAAGGTATTTTCAGACATTGCTAAATGTCCCCAGGGGATACAAAGTCACCCCTGATTGAGAACCACTGTTTCAGAGCATGGCCTAAAAAGAACACATATGGAATGGCTTCACATTTATAGAAGTACAGTGAAAAAGAAGAGTTAAATGCTGTTATAGGTGCAGAAAATAGGATACCTTTTACAGCTGACACATTTGAAGTCAGTGAAAGAGAAGTTATTTGTAAGAAAGAGAAGAATCTGGAAAAGGCTGCTTTATCCATTAATACAGTAAATTTATAGAGGGTGGCTAATGAGGAAAAATGATGTGGTTCATAGCACTTTTTAAAAAATGCCATAATACTATGATATGATCAACACACATCCTAATCCTGTGGCTAATCTATAACCATGCTGTGTGATATGAATATTTTTAAGAGTAGCAATATTGCTGACAAATAGCAAGATTATATGTAATCAGAAGTGTTCTAGGAAAATGTAACAGCAAAAGTCTAAGTAAATGTGATTTATCAGGGCACCTTCACTTCTAAAAAGATTCACTTAATTGAAATGTGAATATGTTGTCTCTAGTGGCCACAAACTCTAATCTTATAATTGAGGAAACCAAAATAATATATGTGATGGTTAGAATATAGGCTCAAGTTGGGACTGCCTGGATTCACATGTTGTCTATTCCATTTGCTAACTTAAACTAAGACAGATAACTTAGTCTGACCTAAGCTTCAGTTGCTTTTTCTGTTTTGGGGAAAAATTGTACCTACCTCATAGGATCTCTCTGAGAATTCAGTGAGTTAATCCATCTAGAGTGTTTTGGCATGATGTATGGCACATTCAGTAAATGTTTATCCTTATCCTTATTTTAATTGAAAGCTTTGTTGCTTTACTAGAGCTTACAATTTAAGGCTGGTTTTGCCCAGCTCTAAAAATATGTGAAAGTGAAAGTGTTAGTTGCTCAGTCTTGTGGGACTCTTCACGGCTCCATGAACTGTAGCCTGCCAGGTGGCTCTGTCCCTGAAATTTTCCAGACAAGAATACCAGAGTGGGTTGCCATTCCCTTCTCCAAAAAATACATGCAAGCATACTCCTACTTCAAAATTACTTTTATTGTCTCTGGTTGCCTAGCCTCAAGAATTGACTTTAACTAAAAAGGGTAGCATCAGAGAACAATCTGAAATTAGGTAGGTCAGAACACCTGTTGTAGATATATAGGTAATTTCAGGAAAGTTAGACACCTGTTTTCAGATACTCTACAAATTTAAGGAAAGAAACTTCAGTTGTCCATTTCTTAATATCCTGAACTCCTTGATCTTTCGTCTTAAGGCTTCATCTGCATCTGTCATAATAATCCTCCTAGGAAAGAGAAATCTGATTGGACCTTAGAGTCTCATTGTAGCACTGAGAGGCTGTGTATTATATTTCTTCAGTCATGTGCTCTATTTTCTCATTTCCCAAGATCTGAGTTAAATTGCCCTGGTTTCTGTAGAGTCGCCTTTCAAGTCTTTTTCTTTTTTTTTTTAAACCTAAGGACTTAACAATGGGGAAGGATGAAATCCTTTGGTGTAGAATATCTGGAAAATCTTGCATGTCTATTCATTGCTCTGTAGACTTCACAGATACATGTTATGAAGTGCTAGTGTCTAAATATCAAACTAAAGGAGGTTGCTTGTTTTTTCTTTCTAGGCAGAAAAATTAATGAAACAAATTGGTGTGAAAAATGTGAAGCTTTCAGAATATGAAATGAGTATTGCTGCTCATCTAGTAGACCCTCTTAACATGCATGTATGTATCCTTAATCTTATTTTTTTTTTTTGTCTTAACGTTTTCTATCAAGAGTCCCAAAGACCGTGACTAGGTTTAATGATTCTCTAGGAGGAATCACAGAATTCAGTGCAGTCATATTTATGAATATAAAATACTACAGCAGAAGGATATAAGACAAAATCAGCAAAGAAAGAGGGGACATGTAGAGAAGTCTGTAAGAAATCAGACAAGCTCCCAGGAGTTCTCCCAATGAAGTCACACAGAATGCACTTAATTCTTTCATCAGAAGGTTGTGAGAACGCATATCAAATGCTTTCCATGAAAGAAGCTCATTAGAGACTTAGGGCCCAGAGTTTTAATTGGAATTGGTCCCATTTCCCTAACATGTATCAAAATTCTAGACTCTCATAAGGAAAATAGATGTCCACCATAAACATATTGTTTACACAGTTTAGACACAGCAAGCTGTTCTTATCTGGAGAATGGAGGAAGCTCCTGAAGTCTTTAATCTCCCATACCTCAGCCAAGGGCTAGCTGTGCATGCAGGCCTCTCTAAGGATACTAGTCTCAGGCCCACTTGTAGTAACCTTTTTAGCACACATTTGTTTAGTTAAGCTTGTACTTTCATATATTCACCTTTGTGGCATGTAAAATTACTGCTGTAAGTTGATGTTTGACTTGGAGTTGAAATCTAAATTTTTATGATCTAAAGCACAAGATTCTGAATCCCAGTTTTTCCATTTATGGCCTTGGCAAATTATTTCCTCTTTGGAGTTTCAATTTCCTCATAAATAATCCAGGGACAATGTAATATCTGCTCTTTTTACTTCTAAAGGATTATTTTGAGCATCAGATTAATGTAATTTATAAATTCTGAAATCCTAGGTGAATATTTTGTAACATAGGTATAAATAAGTAAATAGAATGAAATATGATACGCTTATCTCCAAATTTAGGAAATACAAATGTACAGGGTCTATTAATATCTTTGTGCACAGAGACATACATGCCCTTCCAGAATTAATCCTCCATTTGAAATGAGGATCCTTTGTTATAGTTACAATGAAAATAAGCGATGATTTTTTTCAGTTCTGGCTATGATTGGTGGAGAATAAATAAATCTGTTGTAAACATTGCTTTTGACCAGCCCCACTTCCAGCCCCTTTACTCTTCTAAATCAAATCTAGGTTGTTTTTGTTTGTTTTTCAGATATTTTTCAGTTAGTTTGTTGACTGCCCACCCCCAACTCCCTCCAATTTTTTTTTTTTTTTTAAAGCTGAGTCAGAAGGCTTTAAAATACACAAGGTGTATCTATTTTGAACACATATATCCCCTGTTACTCTTTATAAATATAGAAATTTTGACACAGTTTCCTTTTGATCAGTAAAGTTCGAAAGCCCAGTTTGGTGGGTTTAGGCCTTGTTTCTAAACTCCTTCCTGTTATGTTTGACGGCATCATGTATGAATTAGGCACACTCCTGGTGAGCTCTTCCTATTAGATAGTGCTAAATTATCTGTCTCAGCTAGCTCTCAATCGTCTTGGCATGGAGTATTTCCTCCTCTTAATAGAATGACTTCAGCTTATTAGATCCCTGCCAGACCTAGTGCTTTTTTTGTTTAAATAATAGGTAGTTGACTATTAAATTGCTTTTTTGCAGCTCACGGTAGTTGAATAATTTCAGTGTTGCTTAAGAATACTTACATTAATATATCATTTTAAACTTATTATTTAGGTATAATCAAGTCTTATCATTTGGGATTTTTTTGTTTGTTTTTTTACTTCAGTGAATATACATTAGTGGTAAAATTTCATGCTGACTTTACCTTTTACCAGGTTACTTGGAGTGATATAGCAGGTTTGGATGATGTCATTACAGATCTGAAAGACACAGTCATCTTACCTATCAAAAAGAAGCATTTGTTTGAAAATTCCAGGCTTCTACAGCCTCCAAAAGGTATGTTAAAAGTTTATATTTGTGAAAACATTAAAAATCTGGAGAACACAGAAACTTTCTGCCTTTATAGAACTGACGTTTTTGAAGTTGGATTTTTAAGAGATTGCTGAGATCCAGTGAATGATTTTATAAATAATAATTTTAAGATAATTGCTCATTCTTCAGCTTACCAAATTTGGATAATTTTCCCCCTGTATAGATATTACATGTTATAATAATCCCTTTATTTCAAATTCATATTTATTACAAGAAAATGAAATTAGGGAAATCAGTGATAAAAAAGATTCAAAGTAAAAATATGGGTCTTTGTCAAAAAGAAGATAAGACTTCTTTTTTGTTTTTTCACTATACTAGTGATTTTTTTTTCCCTTTTGGTATTTCTGTTTACTTTTAGATTACAGTAGTGTTTTTTGTTTGTTTTTGTTTTTGTTTTTTTAGAAGGAATAGTGAATGGATGAACTAGAAATTAAGGAATTAAATGTTACTTATTTTTAAGGGGAATATTTTAATATTCCTAGTTAGTAATAACTGAAGAAGCCTTGTAACTCAAGAATCGACAGTATTTATAAATGCATCCTTAAATGCAGTACTTCTATTATTAATCATTCACATATTGATCATGTTTAAGGTTTATTGAAGGCAATTCAAATGTAGCTTTCTTGATAATTGACAGTGAGATCTATAGAGGTGTGTTGCCCTGGCTTTCAGATACAAATTCTGTAGTGTAGCTTATTTATTGCCATCTAGTAGAAGCTTCTCTTTATTATGTTATCAAAGCTAGCGAGGTTGTTAGTCAAGACTGAAATCAAATTATTAGATAAATAACATTTCTCAAAAATGTAGGATCTTTAAAAATATCAAAATAACATGTATAAATTGTAGTTGTTTATAATCTTAACTAATTTTACAGCTGTATCAAAAAGTGCATTAAATTGAAACAAATAGCTGTACATTTTTATGAAGTAGAAAAGTTTTGTTTCTGGTAAATAGAGGATGACAGTTATAAAAAAATCGCATACTTTTTCATTAACTAAAACCACAAATCTGTTTTTTATGTATTTCTTTTTTTTTCTGAAACAGCAAAACTGCTTTTTTTTCCCCTAACAAAATGCATTTAGTTTATTGTGATTAAGAGAATGTTTTCCCCAAAGAAAATTTCAAATGATTTATCTGTGCCCAGATCAAAAGAGTAAGGTAGAAATTGGATTATTAAGTTCTTCCCTACCTTCTTGCAGATTGTTTATAGTATGAAGAATGAACTTTTGTGAATTTTTATGTCTCAGTTTCACAATGCTAATGAATGTAGGAAATTTTCGCATCAGTGATTTTTATTTTAGGCTAGGTAATTGGGTGACTTAACCAACTGGACTTGGTTTAAAATCCCAATTAGCATAGCAGATGCCAAATTATGAGGGGTACTTTAACAGCCTTTTGTAAATCTGGTTTTTATTTAAATGCATCATCTGAAACTAAGGGTGGTTCCAAATTTTTCTAAGTTACATAAGTATTTCCTTATTATGTGATCTAAAGCAGCAGTCCCCAACCTTTTTGGCACCAGGGACCAGTTTAGTGGAAGATCGTACTCCTGAACTGGACTGTTTGATGAAGGGAGGAAGCAGGAGGGTGCTGTAACCCCAAGTAGATGTCAGCACTGACACAAACTTAGGATGTGGCACCTTCCTTTCTACTATGAGAAAAGATTAATAAAAATAGAAATGAATATTATGGAGCATTTTAGTATGAACAGAATTAATATTATGTTGATTATCCCATAAACTAGCAAATCTCATTATCTTAAAGAGATAATAATAAAATAACATGTTAATTTCCAGGTGTGCTTCTCTATGGGCCTCCAGGCTGTGGTAAAACGTTGATTGCCAAGGCCACAGCCAAAGAAGCAGGCTGTCGATTTATTAACCTTCAGCCTTCAACACTGACGGATAAGTGGTATGGGGAATCTCAGAAACTGGCTGCTGCTGTGTTCTCCCTTGCCATAAAGCTACAGCCTTCCATCATCTTTATAGATGAAATAGGTATGCTGTTTTCTAAACAGTGTGCAGTGGACTTGCATGTACATGTTTCCTTCTGCTTATATGTTTGTCCAGGGTAGGCACCTAGAAGTTGAACCAGCAGATTGTGTGATATGTCCATCTTCAACTTCATTAAGATCACTAGTGTTAATTACTGTGTTACACCAGTTCTTCAAAGTGGTTATACCCATTTTCACTCTCATCAGTAAATAGTTTGTTTCCTTACATACTCCTCCCCAAAACTTCTCTTTTCAGGCAGTAACGTTAATTTATGTCAATTTAAAGAGCAAGAATCATCTCATTGTTTTGTGTTTGCTGCTTACTGGTATGTTTGTGCATCTTTTAGCAAGTTGATTAGCGATTTAGGTTTCCTTATGTGTAAA
Organism: Bos taurus; assembly: GCF_002263795.3. Classification (NCBI taxonomy): domain Eukaryota; kingdom Metazoa; phylum Chordata; class Mammalia; order Artiodactyla; family Bovidae; genus Bos; species Bos taurus. The sequence continues at coordinate 9,401,673 of NC_037353.1, read as the reverse complement.
TTGCCAGTTTTTCTTTGGGATTATTTGTGTTTTTCTTAGTAATTCTTTGATAATGTTTTAATATGATTACAAATATTTTCTAGACTGGCTTGTCTTTTCACTTTATGATAGTTTCTTTTATGAATATTTAAATGTAGTTTCGTTTGTGAGTCTTTTTCTTTTATGATTTATATTTTGTGTGTCTGGTTTACAAATCCCTCACTACCTCCTTAAATGCTCTTGTTTTTAAAATATATAATGTGAAGTAAGAATCTAGTTTAATTCCTTGCCATATGGACTGTCAACATAAATAGATCATCTTTCTCTGTCGTGACTTTTATATTAGTGAACTTTTCTCTATTTAACATTTTATGGATCATCTACATTTTCGTTACAGTAAGTTAAATAAAGCTACATTAGTTAAAACTGGCTTGGAATTAATTTTACTATTATATGTAATATAATAAGCTGTATAGAATTATACATAGAGAAAGATAGGTATAGATAGAAGTATTTTGGTTACATGTTTGCCTTGTATATCTTACCAATTTATTCCTTTTTTTTTTTTTTTTTGGATTTTTGCTTTAAATTTTGCATGAGAACATATTGCTAAATTTTTAAAATATTTAATATGAGACTCTTTTATAAAGGAGTAGGGTCAGTTTGCTTTTATTTTGATAGCTGACAGATTTATTTTTACCACTTAACTGTGTGCCTTTTATTTACCAATCTAGTGGACTTTTGTGCTTTTTCTTTTTATTCCCTTTCCCCTGTTGTAGTAGCCTTCCCCTTCTCCAAGGGATTGTCCTATCCCAGGGATCAAACCCAGGTCTCCTGCATCACGGCAGATTCTTTACTATCTGAGCCACCAGGGAAGACCCTTAGCATAGCTACTCATCTTAAAAGTCTAAGCTAATTATTTCTCCCCTCTTACCAAATAAGACAGGGATCTCAGAGCTCTTGAATACCAATCACTCCTCTCATCTCTTACATGTTTCTGATAAGAGTTTCTCTTATTTTTTACTTTCCATGTGAGTTGTTATTTTTATATTGGCATTGCTTGTTTAGAGATCTACTTTGCCACTTTTTTTGTTCACTATTACTTCTTGAACCTGCCTTTTCTGGATTTAATTTCCTTGTTTCTGAAGTAAAAATTCTTTCAGCAGAGATTGTGAGTATAGCAGCTTCTGTCTTTGTGTGAAATGTGTTCATTCTGTGTTTTTATTTTTAAATGATAACAGAATTATATTTCCTTTCAATATTTTAAAGTTAGAAATCCACTGTCTATCATTCTTTTTGTTGCTTTTGAGAAATCTGCTTATGGCCCAATATTTCTTTGTAATTTAATATATATTTTCTGTTACTTGCTATTCAAATTACAAGATTTCTATTATATATATATATGTATGTACACACACACTTGTTCAACTCTTTTCTTAACTTTGAGTCATTTCCATAGTTTTAGCATCTAGGTCTCTACCATATCTCATCAGTTCTAAAACACACTATTTTAGTTTTTTATATTTTAATATCTGAAATTGGGATAGCATGTTATAATTTAATTGGCAGAATTGTTTCCTCTTTTTCAAAAAATAATTTTATTTATTTTTGGCTGTGCTGGGTCTTCATGGCTGCATGGGCTTTTCTTTAATTGCAGCAAGGCAGAGGCTATTCTCTAATTGTGAGTGCAGGCTTCTCATTGTGGTGGCTTCAGTTGCTGTGAAACAGGGGCTCCAGGGCTCAGGGCTTCAGTAGGTGTGACGCCTGTCCTCAGTAGTCACAGCTCCCAGGCTCTAGAGCGCAGGTTCAACAGTTGGGGCACGTGGGCTTGGCTACTGCACGGCATGTGGATCGAACCCATGTCTCCTGTATTGACACGTGAATTCTTTCCTACTGAGCCACCAGGGAAGCCCTGAGTTTTTTCTTCTTTTAGTATTATAATTTACTTGGCAACATTTAAAAAATTTTTTGATGCATAAAATGATATCAGTCATTGAGTAAGTTATAAAAAGCATTTCTTTGCTTGGCTATATTTAGTCTCATAAGCATTGGGTTTGTATTCTATTAAAAGTGAACTGTAGAAGTTCTATTTTTCAGATTTAGCTGTTTTCACTATAGCTTGCTGTTCTGTTAGAATTTCAGTCCTTTTTATGTCTTCAGAATTTAACGCATACTATTATAATACAGTTTTTTGGATTGTTCTGTTTGAAATTCTACTTGTCCTTTATATTGTTAACTCTTTCACAGTAGTTTGTTTCCATGTGTCATTTCTCACTTTACGTTGCTTTTGACTTGGTTTTGTATGAGAATTCTGTGTTGCCTAAAATGATCCAGAGTTGTTCTGTGTCTTCCACTTAGAGCTTTTAAGATCTAATTTCTTAATATGGATGTTCTTAGACTGAAAGATGGTTCGAATTTAGACTTCAAACCTGAGAGAGAGCCCCTGTGATCTTGGTTTTTTAATTTTTCACGGGCTACATATTTCCCTCCAGAGCCCAGGCACAGAAGAACAAGCTTCCTTAACTCCCTGTAGTGATGAGCAGAATTTTTTTCATGTCTATACTTTCTGTAAGTGTACATCCTTTTGGGCACCTTTTTTTCTACTTCTTAAAATCTCAGATATTAACACTTCTTTTTTTATTTAATTAAAAGATTATTTTTTTAGAACAGTTTCAAGTTTAAAGTGGAGAAGGCAATGGCAACCCACTCCAGTACTCTTGCCTGGAAAAATCCCATGGATGGAGGAGCCTGGTGGGCTACAGTCCATGGGGTCGCTAAGAGTCGGACACGACTGAGCGACTTCATTTTCACTTTTCACTTTCATGCATTGGAGAAGGAAATGGCAACTCACTCCAGTGTTCTTGCCTGGAGAGTCCCAGGGATGGGGGAGCTTGGGGCGCTGCCATCTATGGGGTTGCACAGACTCAGACACGACTGAAACGACTTAGCAGCAGCAAATTTAAAATTGAGCAGACAGTTTCCCTATTATCAATATTTTGTGTTAGTGTGATGTATTTGTTATAATTAATGAAACATTATTATTAATAACTGAAGTCCAGGTTCATTATTCTGTGTTGTACAGTTCCATGGTCCGACAAAAATATAATATCATGTATCTTCCCAATATCGGACAGAATACTTTCACTCACCCTAAAAATCCCCAGTGCTCTACATGTTTATCCCTCTCAAACTCCTCTGTCCGAAACTCCTGGCTACATCTTTTCATATGCTTATTTGCCATCTGTGTGTCTTCTTTGGTAAGATCTTTATCCATATCTTTTGCTCATTTTTTAACTGGGTTATTTTCTTGTTGAATTTTAAAAGAGTCCTTTGTATATTTTGTATACAAGTCTTTTGTCAAATCTGTTTTATAAATATTTTTTTCGTGTTCTCAGGCTTGTCTCCTCTTAAACCATGTCCTCCCCAAAACAGGAAGTTCATTTTGAATAAAATCCAACTAACACTTTTTTCTTGGATGGACTGTGCTTATGGTGTTATATGTAAAAACTCGTTACCAAGCCCAGGGTTTGATTAATGATTTGAGATTATATAATAGAAATAGATGGGGAAACAGTGTCAGACTTTGTTTTGGGGGCCTCCAAAATGACTGCAGATGATGATTGTAGCCATGAAATTAAAAGATGTTTACTCCTTGGAAGGAAAGTTACGAACAACCTAGATAGTATATTGAAAAGCAGAGACATTACTTTGCCAACAAAGGTCCATCTAGTCAAGGCTATGGTTTTTCCAGTGGTCATGTATGGATGTGAGAGTTGGACTGTGAAGAAAGCTGAGCACCAAAGAATTGATGCTTTTGAACTGTGGTGTTGGAGAAGACTCTTGAGAGTCCCTTGGACTGCAAGGAGATCCAAACAGTCCATCCTAAAGGAGATTAGTTGTGGGTGTTCATTGGAATGACTGATGCTGAGGCTGAAACTCCAGTACTTTGGCCACCTCATGCGAAGAGTTGACTCATTTGAAAAGACCCTGATGCTGGGAGGGATTGGGAGCAGGAGGAGAAGGGGACGACAGAGGATGAGATGGCTAGATGACATCACGGACTCAGACATGAGTTTGGGTAAACTCCGGAAGTTGATGATGGACAAGGAGGCCTGACGTGCTGTGATTCATGGGGTTGCAAAGAGTCGGACACGACTGAGCGACTGAACTGAACTGAAAGAATAAATAATTTATTGTTAATTTCTAAGGTTAACGTTTTTTTTCTTCTAGACTCCTTTCTACGAAACCGTTCCAGTTCTGACCATGAAGCTACAGCCATGATGAAAGCTCAGTTTATGAGTCTCTGGGATGGATTGGATACTGATCATAGCTGCCAGGTATTAGAAATCTGCCTTATTTTGTGTTATTGTTGATGGTGGTAGAAAATGTGTCCAGTTGTTTGTTAAGCTTTTTTACAATTTTTTTTCATAAATTATACTTATCCATAAATGGTGAGAATCTGAAAGAGTATGATTTATTTATGTCTTCATCCATTTTGCTGCTGCTAAGTCGCTTCAGTCGTATCCGACTCTGTGCGACCCCATAGGCCACAGCCCACCAGGCTCCCCTGTCCCTGGGATTCTCCAGGCAAGAACACTGGAGTGGGTTGCCATTTCCTTCTCCAATGCATGAAAGTGAAAAGTGAAAGTGAAGTCGCTCAGTCGTGCCCAACTCTTAGCAACCCCATGGACTGCAGCCTACCAGGCTCCTCCGTCCATGTGATTTTCCAGGCAAGAGTACTGGAGTGGGGTGCTGTTGCCTTTTCCCTCATCCATTGAGGGCTTCATAATTAATAAAATGTTAAAAAAGATTTCCCAAACGCCCAAAACAAATACAACAGGAGAGAGAAAAACCAGGTATTATGTCACAGAAAAGGAAGTGACTAGCTCTGAGTATTCTGTACATTTCTTTTGACTCTTACCCTAAGTCCTTCTAGTCTTTACTCTCAGTTCTTCTGTCACTTAATTTTTTTGTATAATAGTGTAGTAACCCCAAACTCTGTTATCCCTCTCCCACACTTCTCCCTTTTGGTATCCTTAAGTTTGTTTTCTATGTTCTGTCAATCGGTTTCTGTTGCAGATTACACATAGAAGTGACATCATGTGATATTTGTCGTTCTGTCTGAAATACTTCATTTAGTATGATAATCTCTAGATCTGTATTGCTGCAGTTGTCATTATTTTATTCCTTTTTATGGCTGAGTAATAGTCCATTGTATGTATGTACCACATCTTCTTTATCCATTCCTCTGTTGTTGTTAAGTCGCTCAGCCATGTCCGACTCTTTGTGACCCCTTGGATTGTAGCACGCCAGGCTTCCCTGTCTATCACTATCTCCCGAAGTTTGCTCAAACTCATGTCCACTGAGTCAGTGATATTATCTAGCCATCTCTTCCTCTGCTGCCCCCTTCTCCAGTGCTTTCCAACGAATCAGCTCTTTGCATCAAGTGGCCAAAGTGTTGAAGCTTCAACTTCAGCATCAGTCCGCCCAATGAATATTCAGGGTTGATCTCTAGGAATGACTGGTTTGATCTGCTTGCAGTCCAAGGGACTCTCAGGAATCTTCTCCAGCACCATAATTCAAAAGCATCAGTTCTTTGGTGCCCAGCCTTCTTTGTAGTCCAACTCTCACATCCACACGTAACTACTGGAAAAACCATAGCTTTGACTGTCTGGACTTTTGTCGGCAAAGTGATGTCTCTGCTTTTTAATATGTTGTCTAGGTTTGTTATGGCTTTTCTTCCAAGGAGCAAGTGTCTTAATTTCATGGCTGCTATCACTGTCCATAGTGATTTTGGAGCCCAAGAAAAGAAAACTTGTCACTGGTTCCACTTTTTCCCCTTCTATTTGAAATGAAGTCATGCAACCAGGTGCCATGATCATAGTTTTTTGAATGATGAGGTTAAGCCAGCTCCTCTTTCACCCTCATGAAGAGACTCTAGTTCCTCTTTGCTTTTTGCCATTAGAGTGATATTATCTGCATATCTGAGGTTGTTGATGTTTCTCCTGGCAGTCTTGATTCCAGCTTGTGATTCATGCAGCCCGACATTTCACATTATGTACTCTGCATATAACTTAAATATCCATGGTGACAGTGTACAGCCTTGACATACTCCCTTTCCAAGTTTGAATCAGTCTGTTGTTCTCTCATTGGGCATTTAGGTTGCTTCCATGTCTTGGCTATTGTAAATAGTCCTTCTGTGATCATTGGGGTTAATGTATCTTGTGAAATTATGGTTTTCTCCAGATATATGCCCACTAGTGGGATTGCTGGATCATATGTTAGCTCTATTTTTAGTTTTTAAGGAACCTCTGTACTGCTCTCCTTAGTGGCTGCACCGAATTATATTCCCACCAACAGTGTAGGAGCATTCCCTTTTCTGTACACCCTCTCCAGCATTGATTGATTATAGATTTTTTGATGATGGCCATTCTGACCCATGTAAGTGATAGATACCTCATTGTAGTTTTGATTGCCATTTCTTAAATAATTAGCGATCTTGAGCATCTTTTTGTGTGCTTATTGGCCATCGGTATGTCTTCTTTAGAGAAATGTCTACTTAGGTCTTCTGCCCATTTTTTTTATCAGGTTGTTTATTATTTTGATATTAAACTACATAAGCTGTTTGTTTATTTTGGAAATTAATAATTGGGTCCCATGTGTTTATTTTTGTTTTTATTTTCATTAGTCTTGGAGGTGGATCCAAAAACTGCTGTAGTTTATGTCAGTGTTCTGCCTATGTTTTTCTCTAAGAGTTTTATGCATCTGGTTCTTTAATCCATTTTGAGTTTATTTTTGTGTATAGTGTTAGAGAATGTTCTCATTCCATTCTTCTACATGAAGCTGTCCAGTTTTCCCAGCACCACTTATTGAAGAGACTGTCTTTTCTCCATTGTGTATTCTTGCTTCCTTTGTTGTAGATTAATTGATCATAGGTGTGTGGATTTATTTCTGAGCTTTCTGTCCTGTTCCATTGATCTATAAATCTGTCTTTGTGCCAGTAACATACTGTTTTGATCACTGTAGCTGTTTATGTTCATATGTTTATATGTGTAAGTTTGTGTCTTACCAGGAACCAAGGCTTGACTCTGCTGAGTAGGTTTCCTTATTTTTCACCATGTTTCTCAGGTGATAGTACTTGATGAGTCCAGCTTTATGTAGAATGCTCTCATGAGGCCCTCTAGCCTGTCAGATGTCCAGCACACCCCACTGTCTAAGATCTGTTCACATCCATGTTATGCAGTCAACTTCTGCCCCTGCTTACCTCCATTATATGGAGAAGCTTTACTGATAAATAAACCTGTCAGTTTAATTCCTTTACTTTTTTGCAGACTTATTGTTTAATTTGAGGTTTTCTTTTTAATACCTTATTATTAATTTTTAAATATTTTGTAGCCAGAGTTTAAGGATATCCTTTGTCACATTACCACAGATCAAAAGTCCTGAGACATAATTCTCAGGAAGAAAATTAAGCCTCATATCCTCCTTCTACGTCACTTTTGTTAATCGCTCGGTCATGTCCAACTCTTTGTGACCCTATCAACTCCTATAGGGAGTAGCTATAGGCTACTCCTATAGTCCCCCAGGCTCCTCTTTCCATGAAATTCTGCAGGCAAGAATACTGGAGTGGGTTGCTAGTTTCTTCTCCAGGAGATCTGCCCAACCCAGGGTTTGAACCTGGGTCTCCTGCATTGTAGGCAGATTCTTTACCATCTGAGCCACCAGGAAAGTCCCTTTTATGAAAATATAATTTCATTTTGAAGAAATTGCCTTTAGTGTTGGATGATTAGACAAGAAAGCACAACAGAGATAAATGTAGGTGAATTAATAGAAATGATTTTTATTAATAATTGGTTCTGGTAAATCTATTCAATGAGATTGGTGTGCAGGTTTCCAAAAACTAATTATCTCCTAAGCAATAGTATTTATAGTATGCAGAGAATTGACTAGTTAGTGCCTGTAAGAGAAAATAATTTAATATTATATCTTATCAGAGTATAGTTTTAAAACCAAGGAAATAATAATATCTGAATGAAGTATACTTCAGAGCTGCTTCATCCAAAGCCCCATGGTGGGGTTCTTGCCACAGAGGAAACTGAAATAGTTGCATGACCCCATTAAGCCTGTCACTGCTACTGGAAATCCAAGTTGGCTGATGACATATTCATCTTGAAATACATGAGACACAAAAGCTAACATTGTTTTTAGGGGATTAATTGACATAGTTCAACTTTTGAGATGTATATTTAGATCTGATTGTTTTAAATGTAAAATAATTTAAAAAAATTTTTTAATATTTTGTTTTAAAGATTTTTTTAAAATCGTCAGTTCAGTCTTAACTAATACCTAAAATGTGCGTTAATTTTGCTACATAAATACAAAAAAATTACTGTTGCTTCCCATTTTTAATTTTAGCTTATCTGCACTAGAGTTAATATATATGTAAATGTTATCGGTTTTGCCACTTAAAATTTGCTTCTGTAAGTAATGTTGGTCACTCTTGCTTTGCTTATTCATCATGGATATCTGTTGTTACCTTACATGTATTCATTAGACCATGTTGTGCTAAACTGTCTGTATTCCTTGATCCTAATTTTTAGGGTTTACTCTTTCATAGTGGGCTTTTGTGTTAGGCTGTTTGTTTACCTAGAATATTTCTCAAATTTCAGCCCCCTTTTGAGTTTTTTCTCGGTACTTCCTCAACCACAATGGTTTTTGTGATTCTCAACCTAATAGAGTCATCTTCAACAAGCTTCCATGTCACTTAGAGTCTCTCTTTCAATATCTTATGAATACTCTATCTCAGAACGTACTTAATGTTGATATTTGCTCGTATAAAAAACGAACTCATTTGATCACTTCTAAAGATAAATTTTGTTTTACATTGGGTAGAAATTTTCCTTATTAGTTTTACAGAGTTGTAGAAAGTCAATAAAGAGAAACAGGTAAGAGCATTAATATTTTGACTTGAGGACCAGTTAAACCAACTATAAAATTGTATTATGTTTTGGAACTTTTTCTCAAATTTGTATTTATATTTTTTCCCTGTAGATGGCAGTCTCTCCTGGTTAATTGAAAGTAATTTGGCTGTTGAGTGACATTTAATGTAAAGAGTAGAAGTAGAATATAAAACTTAGTGGATTTTTCAACATGTTCTGGAGTTAGATTTCAGACTATTTCAAAAACCTAAGACATCTCAGGCTGAAATAAAAGTTTTCATTAGAATACCAATGAATTTCATTTTAGAGAGCAGATGTATATGTTTATTGTATTATACAGAAATATCAATAATAGTAATATTGAAGCCCTTCAGAAATTAAATTGTTTTGTGTATCTTTGTCTTTATTCTTGTTGATTTTTCATCTCTATATCCTTTATACATAAGTGGCATAGACTCAGAGGCTGGTAGGGCCGCCAGCAATTTTTTTTTCTTTTCTATTTTTTTAATATTCTACCCAGCATTTTGATGTCTGCTTTTATTTTGTTGCCCTTGTGTAAAGTTGGATTGCTTGAGGTTCTATTATTATTAAGAAGATTCTACCTGCAGTGCTGATAGTACCATGAAATGATGGTGTGAACTCTAGAGGAAAAAATACACAGTATGTATATTACTATTACCAGAATCCTCAGACTCTGGTAGGGAAACGATTCTCTCCTTAATATTATTAAAGGACTTGAATTATTCTGTCACATATACTGCCAAGCTGTTATAACATAAATAGCTTTCAGTTATTCAACATGTAGCGATCAAGTGACCATATTTTGCAAAATAGAGGAGGTTTTTTTAAATTTTTATAATTCCTTCATAACTGAATAGTATATTTTTTTAGTTACTAGAAGTCTGGTGAAATGCAACAGTCTTACCAGCTCTGCTATCATTTGATCTATTTAGGATTAACTTTGATTTGTATCTATAAATATTTGAGTAATACTGGATTAAAACAGATTTCTTATAGAAGATTTAGTATAAGCCCCACTTAATTTTCTATATCTTCTAAGCCCTAGTAGTAACAACTTAAAAGGAGTATTACTGGTATATTTAATAGCTTTGTTTTCTTTATATATTTAGGTCATCGTGATGGGAGCTACTAATCGTCCTCAGGATCTGGATTCAGCTATAATGAGGAGAATGCCCACGAGATTCCATATCAACCAGCCTGTAAGTGGGTTTGATTGATATTATGAACAGTTATATATTCATTTTTTGCAGATCTTTATCTGTGATTTCAGGAAGGGAATGATTAAAAAAATAAGACTTATTATTTATCACAGGCAGGGAAGGAATAGAGCAAGAACCCCATAATTACTGGTGTCCTTTCTACTCCTTTTCTTGCCTTTGTACTGTCTTTGAGATCAGTGTTGTTTACGTCTGTATACATTTGCGTCTCTTCAGTGTATAGAATTACCTCAAGTTTCCCTAGACATGTTAGTGATTTTCTTTAGAATGTAGCAAGAAAATGTAAATTATCGATTTGTTTTAGGATAGGATGAAATTAGGGGTTTTAGGGTTAAAGAACTGTTCTGTTCAGAAGGCTGGACAGGGAGAATATCTGCTATTTATTTGATTAATTATTAGTAGTTGTAATTGGTGCTTTCCTCTGACAGGATTAATGAGTAACCAGTAAGTACGATATTGCACTTTAATATAAGAATGAAAATCTGAGATTGGTGTTGATCCAGTTGTAACTTACAGCACTCTTTTTTGCTGGTTAAAAGTACCCTCAAGTAGAGGATGATAACTTGCTGATACTCTGTTACACAGAATCCCCAAATCTTGAATTTTGTCTGCTTTTAGATTAAAAAAGAAAAAACAAACAGGGTTAGTACTAGACTGTGCAGCGTGCAAACATCATGTTACACAGATCGCTGTTTAGAACTTCCACTGTCACTCCTTTCAAATTTAAAATCTCTGGCCGGAAACTTTTGCCCTATTTTATATTCTTTAACCTAACAGTTTGTCTCTGTAAACATGGTTATGTAAAATTGGTAGTTGTGATCTCTGTAAAATTACTCTGGTCGACTGTTTGCTACAGCTACAGCCTCTGATTCCTCTGGAGGGTATACATTTACTTAGGCAGTCTATTAGAGAATTTACCTGATAATTCAGTGGAGAGATTTTTTAATGTGATACGGGAGACTGGAAAATTTGATTAATATTTATTGAGCTTGTATGTCAGATACCCACTAGGTTCTGATGAATAGAACATGGCCCCTGCCCTAAAAGAACTCTGTATTGCAGGGGGAGCCAGACACAAAAATAAATAATGCAATATGTACTTTACAAAGATATGTGTAACCAACTGCAAGGACCTGAGGTGATGATGAAAACTAATAATTCTATCCGAGGAGTTAGTGCAACTTACAGAATCCAGCTGGGCTTGAAGGATGAAGGATGGTAGGAACTGACTCATTTGAAAAGATCCTGATGCTAGGAAAGATTGAAGGCGGGAGGAGAAGGGGACAACAGAGGATGACATGGCTGGATGGCATCACCGACTCGATGGACGTGAGTCTGAGTGAACTCCAGGAGTTGGTGATGGACAGGGAGGCCTGGTGTGCTGCGGTTCATGGGTTGCAAAGAGTCGAACACGACTGAGCGACTGAACTGAACTGAATTAAAGCAAGGAAATGCTTTTTTGCCACAGTGAACAAAGGCAAGGAGGTGTGGAAGCCCATATTTAATGCAGACTTTTGGGGATATTCAGTTACAAGGCGCCAAGGAAAATCAGTGGTTATGAGCGGAAAGGGTTGACTGCTGAAGGTTTAGATGACCTTTATATGCTTCATACAAGATATGTGATTTTATTACCAGAACATCAGAATATTTTTAGAAATAATTAGTTCACTTCAGTGGTTCTGAAAATAAAGATTACATTGATAGAATCTCTGCTTGTAGTCTAATAGCAAACAAAGGGTTTTGATGTACGGTAGTAGAATAGAACATAGGGTACAACAGCCTGTAAATTAGCCCTTGCTAAAGTTGTAAGTTTAATATATTTATTGTGTGAGTTCAGAATGGGTTGTGTAACACATTTTATCAAGTTTGCCATAAATTTGTATACTGTTAATGCAGAAACTACGATTTTTTAATCTCCCTTTCATTCTGTTTTTAGTGAACACACACACATTTTATAGGGTGATTTTTTTCTTATGCATAACTGTGATATCGAAGTATATGATAAACCTTACCTTAAAATTCCTTTCCAAGTTAAATGTTGATTAATAGCAAGTACTTATTGGTGATCACATAACATACCAAATTAACCTTTATACTTAACACAGTTGAGTTACAGAAATAGCAGTTTGGTTTGGTTTTGATTTTCACATCATTTAATTTGATACTCCTGGTAACTGGCTCTCCTTTTTTTTTTTTTTAGCAGTTGTGGGAATAGGCAGGAGGAGTTCACCCACAATAATTTTTAAAAGCATTTGTATTTACTATATGTGTAAGATATTCTTTTCGGAGAAGGCAATGGCACCCCACTCCAGTACTCTTGCCTGGAGAATCGCATGGATGGAGGAGCCTGGTGGGCTGCAGTCCATGGGGTCGCTAAGAGTCAGACACGACTGAGCGACTTCACTTTCACTTTTCATTTTCATGCACTGGAGAAGGAAATGGCAACCCACTCCAGTGTTCTTGCCTGGAGAATCCCAGGGATGGGGAGCCTGGTGGGCTGCCGTCTGTGAGGTTGCACAGAATCAGACACGACTGAAGCGACTTAGCAGCAGCAAGATATTCTTTGAAAAACTCCTGTTCCTAGTACAGTATTAGGCAGCATCACTGGAGGCAAAAGCATACAAGCATATAAAGAAATACACTATCAACACTAAATAAAATTCACTAACACAAATCAGTGGACATGAAAGTTACATGTTGAGTGGAAGAACCAAGTAGGTGTTCTTGCCATCTCATCCAGTTACTGGTAAAAATTTTATGGCAGTAATGAGTTTTCAGAAGTTTCTTAAATGTAGAAAAGGAGATTTGCAGAGCTATAGAGGAAAGACATTGGTCATTCATTTCAAGGCATGTGCTAGGCACTGGGGATTCAGAATAAGAAGTTACAGTTCAGTACAAGAACCATAAATGATTAGTCTAGAGTCTAGAATTAGACCTTGCTTTAGTCAAAAGTTTCCATGACCTGTCAGAGTTTCTGTCATTTCCTGTAGGTATTGGGTAGTTTACAAGGAAAGGAAGAAATAGTAGGAAAATTAGTTGATCCTTATTTTTTTAATGCTAATTGAGAATTATCCTGCTTTTAGGCTCTGAAACAAAGAGAAGCAATCCTGAAACTCATCTTGAAAAATGAAAATGTAAGTAGAAAATTACAGTTTTTCCCCATCCTATAAATAAAGAAAAAATTATGTTCATAAAATCATTTTAGAAATGAAAAAGGAACCTGAGAATAATATAGTTTTGAACTTGTAAATTACTGTAGAACTCTTGGCTGCTTGTATAACTCAATCACCATGGCATATTTGAACTAATTAAAGATAATTAAAGGTTTTTTAAATAACCTTGTGTTTTCATATCTGTAGATTAAAATCCTCTGATATTTTTCAGACCAGTTTCAAGTTTTATACATTTGTTTTTGCAGAGAAGTATGGGGAGGTTTTGTTTTTCATTTAATTGGAATACTTTTTGAAGTTGAAAATTAGAATTAAAAATATATGATAATCATAATCTTTAATAATTTAAGGTTTTTAAAAATAGTGCAGTCACATGTTTCAAAAGTTAAAGTACATATATTAAATGATATACAGGGAAAAGTCTCATTTCTCTCTTATGTTTCTTATGTATCCTTTCAGATGGCATTATGCCTATACAAGCAAATTAGAATATACTATTACTCCTCTCGCCTTTTCTACATAAGCCACATTAATAAAGCTTATCCAGTGTTCTGTGTGTTGCTTTTTTTCACTTAATCTTTGAGATTCCATAGTAGCATATGGTTTCCTCATTCTGTTCTCTTTTTTTCCTTTGCACTGCATAGGGTCCATTGCATGGGTATACTATAGTTTCTTTAATCAGTGCCGCACTGAAGGACGTTTGGGTTGATTCTGGTCTTTCACTCTTAAAAAAACGGTGCATCGAACAACCTTGTACATGTGTCATTTGGCACTTGTGCCAGAAACATTAGTGGGGTGAATTTCCTAGAAAAAAAGTTACTAGATCAAAGCGTGTCGGAGAAGGCACTGGCACCCCAGTCCAGTACTCTTGCCTGGAGAATCCCATGGATGGAGAAGCCTGGTGGGCTACAGTCCATGGGGTCGCTAAGAGTCTGACACAACGGAGCGACTTCACTTTCACTTTTCACTTTGATCCATTGGAGAAGGAAATGGCAACCCACTCCAGTGTTCTCACCTGGAGAATCCCAGGGACAGTGGAGCCTGGTGGGCTGCTGGCTATGGAGTCGGGTCATACAGAGTCAGACATGACTGAAGTGACTTAGCAGCAGCAGCAGCAGCAGATCAAAGAGTATGATATTTATAATTTTGGTGTGGCTGTGCTAAGTCAATTCAGTCATGTCCAGCTCTTTTCGACCCTATGGACTATAGCCTGCCAGGCTCCTCTGTCCATAGGATTCTCCAGGCATGGATGCCCTCCTGCAGGGAATCTTCATGACCCAGGGATTGAACCCACATCTCTTATGTCTCCTGCATTGGCAAGTAGGTTCTTTACCACTAGCACCACCTGGGAAGCACTTATAATTTTGGTAGTAGTTGCCAAATTTGTTCATGCCAATTTACTCTTTTATGCCAGCGGTGTTAGATAGAGTGCTTCATGCCCTGTAGCCTTGCCAGCAAATGTTATGGAACTTTGTGCCAACATAATAGGGCATTCTGCCTTTTTTTAACTGTAGTATCTTTGGAAATTCTTTTAGAATTAGGTTTGTCATTGGTACAGGGAATTTTTAGCATTCAGTTTCTTACTCATGAAAGTACAGATGAGTCTTTAGTCAGTTTTATAATGCAGAATATGAATGCTCTCTGGATAATTGCTGACATAGGAATGTCTGATTTCCTACTAGCTGCTATTACTGTGCTGGAGGCATATTGTTTAATAGAATATGAAAAAAAAGTAATTGTGCGAAAAGATGCTTCAAATCAGTAGCACACAAATTTATTTAATAAGATGAGCACTATCATGCTTATTCATCCCTGAGCAGAATTAGAGTTTTTGATGCAAACATACAAATAGACTTATATTTTGAGTTTTTTCTTCTCTGAAGGAAAAAATGAAGCTTTTGTAATGATACTGTTTTCCAGTCTTTCACATTCCTTATTGATAGATCCTTAATACAGCTCACTCTCTTAAAAAAGATATACTGGTTCTGGCTTAATGTTAAGTATGAAAGAATTAGAACTAATAACATTATACCTAATAAAGTATCACATCTGACACTACAGTAAGAATGTTGTTTTTTTTTTCCCCCATACAGACTAACCTGAATGTATATATTTTCTGTAACAGTGGAAATTTAAAATCATGGGTTTAGAAGAGACACTTGAGGATTCCATTCTGGCTTGACCATTTCCTACTGTGTGACCTTGGGCAAATACCACTAGCATCTCTATGCCTCATTTTCTCACTCAGAAATTGAAGATGTCAACAATCTCATAGAATTGGTTTGATAATTTATATTAAATGTGTGTGAATATATATATGTATGTGTGTGTGTATATATATACATATATATATATATATAAGATGCTTGGATTACCATGCAGTGGACAGCCAGTGTTCAAGCTATTTTGGCAGTTCATTAATTTATTATATATCCTGTTTTGCTCCTATTATTCAAAACCTTTTTTAACTTGGGAATTTCCTTCATACTTGCCTAATGAAAATAATTCTCACTACATGGTTTGTCTAGAACCATGATCTTAAAAAGGGCTACTTCTACAGTGCTTACTGTGTGCCACGTATTGTGGTGATACATAGTTTTATTTAATCCTCATTTTAAGCAGTGCATATTAATACCATTTTACACTTGAGGAAGCCAAAATCCAGAGAAGTTACATAATAAGTTACACAGGTTTACATAGAGTAGTGAGAGAGCCTTTCTTTTAACCTTTATGGAAGGCTATGTTAGTAATCTTGCTCTCTCAGTGAATGGAATCTTCTTCTTCTTATTTTCTTATATTTGTTCTGCTCATCTTTGTGGCATTTTCACCCTGCCATGAACAAGATTTGTGAGTGGTGAGAGCATAGTGTTTCTCAGCAAAGGAGTGGGCAAAGGATGGGGTGGAGGTATTGATTGTTTGAAGGAGGAAGACAACTAATATTTAACATCTCGAAGAATAATTTGGAAGGTCCTTTGTTGTAAACACATACACAGATAACTTTAAATCTAGCACCTGAACTTAAAAGGTTAATCTTGACATATTTTGCTTCACACACCCCCTCCCCTCTCTCTCCACCCTACACCGTCATTGGTAGCGCGCTGTGGAGAGCTCTCAGCACTGTCCTGAAGTTGGTAGTGTGTACTTCCATAAATATGTGTGGATAGAGACATAATTCATGTATAGGTATAGTTGTATAGTTTTTTTTTCTTCCTCACTTTTACAAACTATAGAGAAACTACATCCTGATATGTCTGATTTCTTAAGTACACATGTAAAAAAGAATTCCTGAGACACACAGAAAAGTTAAACTGCAAAGTTAGAAAAGTCTGACTGTAATCAGACTTAAGACTTCTAGAAGTATGACAAGATAAAATGAACAAAGTGAAAGGACAGGCCACCGGGGAAATACTTGCAACCCTGTAACCAACAGGAGACTAATGTCCTAAGTACACAGAACTCTTGTAATCAGGTTGTCAACTTGTGCGTTTGTTCAGCGCATCACGGATCTAGCTATTACTATAACTAGCCCTAGGAGCTCACGCTCTGATGTATCAGTACGTAAGACGTTAAGTGACAAACCTCCCAGTGTTATTGTAGATTTGTCCGTTTGTTATATTTTTCTGGTGAATTATTTTTTATCATTATGTAATGATTTGTTTGTGTTTGTGGTGATTGTTGATAAATTTGGATTCATTCTTTCTTATTTTAGTGCTTCCCATTTATTGAGCCTTTTTTCTCCTTGGACTCCCCGCACCCTCAGCCCACCCAGACCATCCGCTCCCACCTTCCAGTTGACTTACCTCTGCCCCAGGCCTTCATTCTCAGTGTTGCTCTTGTGTTCCTCATTCTTTTCCCCTCTTCCTCTAGTCACTTGGAAGTTACGCGTTCTTTTTTAGTGCTACTTAGTTCTCTAGGTGCCTGCACACTAAGTCTCTTCATTTATGTCTGACTCTGTGAGACCCTTGCCCTGTGAGACGTCTCTTATGGCTCCTGCATTGGCAGACGGGTTCTTTACCACGAGTGCCACCTGGGAAGCCCACTTAGTTCTCTACCCTTAATTAAATGATTATTATTACTGTTTATATATGAACTCATTTACATTTATCTGTATATAGTTTACCATTTTCCTTCACACCTCCCTTCTGGGTTCAGTTTTCTTTCTATCAGAGAGTGTATGAGTATGTGATTTCTCTCTACTTAATCTCCACATTTAGGAGTGAGAACACTGGCATGTGAAGTCCCAGTTGCAGAGTTAACAGTAGACTCCATGTCGTCTTACCTCCAAGCCTCTTCTTGTCCTTGTGCAGAGTTGCTACTCTTAACTTACACTGAGTTTTCCACAAAGACAAGTGGGAATTTAGTAACAGATAAAGATGGCATTTCATATCAACTTGGGGAAAATAAATGTTAAGACAAATGGTTAGCTAGGTAGGGGGAGAAACACAGCTGGATCTCCCTGCACAGTGTTCAAATGCTGGCTCTGTCTGTGGTGTGACGTTGGGCAATTTATTTAACCTCTACAGGTTTTACTGTTATCTGAAATTAAAAATGAGAATGCTTCCCTGACAGGATTAAATGAGCATAATCCATGTAAAGTACTTAGGACAGCAAATGACACATAAGAATCATTTATTACTGTTAGTTACTGTAATTAACTATTGACTTTCTCTTCTTAACCTTTTTATAAGCGTAATTATAAGTCTGTTATGTGCCCAGGAGGATCACTTTCTTAGCTTCACTATATAAGCTTAGTTGGGGAGCAAAATCATAGGTGCTTAATGAGTGTTGAGGAATTAGAATAGAATACCACAGCATGACAGTTCAAATGAGGGTTAGAGTGTGTCAGTGGAATATGATTTTCGTAATGGACTCAGGACTTAATGATCCGGGCTGTTCGCCACGTATGTTGACTTTTTATAGAAAAGTGCCCCTTTTCTATAGAACGTGGGACCTTCCTAAGAGGTACCAAAGTCAACCCAACAATATTTGAATGCCTGTTCTTCCCCATCACTCTGTGAAGTGTCTCGTGAGACTTATTTCAGTTTTGGTCATAGTGACAATTACTGAAAAGTAGATTTCAAATCTTAAACTTTTATGGTTAAAAAAAGAAAACTTCTAGAACTGAAAATTTCTAATGATTCTCCTCCCCTGCTGTTCCAGTATGCTTTAACTTTCTTTAATTCTAAGAAGTGTTTGGATATATCTCTTGCCATGTATTTTATATATATATTTTTTAAGTATGTTTTATGTTTGTTTAAGGTGGATAGGCATGTGGACCTGCTAGAAGTTGCCCAGGAAACTGATGGGTTTTCAGGCAGTGACCTAAAAGAAATGTGTCGAGATGCTGCCCTCCTCTGTGTCAGAGAATATGTTAATTCTACATCGGAAGAAAGGTATGTATATTTAGAGTTCATCTCTTAATATTTGTCAAACCCTTTTAGAGCTTTTAGGTTATTAACAGGTTAGGCTAGGTCTTCTGTTTTGCTTTATAATACCAGCTCTATTTACGAAATAAAAAGATAAATTGAAATAAAAAATTCACCAACTTTATTGCCTTTTTTCTGAAGGGGGTTCTGGAAATGAATTTGCAAGGGAGGGTGGTTATGGGGAGCACCTGGAATGAAGAGAAAGAAGTAAAAAGTGAATTTCTCTGAACATCCATGAACTGGGTTATATCAAGCTCACAGAAATGGAGGCTTGCCCATTTCTACCATGAAAACTGTTGCTCTGATATCCCTAGATTGCTTTTTATTTTTATTTTTAAAATTTTAAATTTCATTTCATATGGAAATGAGTACCATGTCTTCCAGAAATTTCACATTTATGGGGACAGTGCTGCTGACTAGACTTCAACTTGTTAATAATGTATTTACTAAAAAAAGAAGTCATTTGTGACAGCAGCAAACTTTACTTGAATCCAGTTTCAAAGTATTTGGAGCTTAAGAAACCAATTTTGTACCAGCTGTATTAGTGAACTGGAATAGCTCAGCCCTGATAAACCAGTGTCCTGTGTTTCCCATAAGGTCATTCACCCTAGACTGGTATAACACTGACCATTTCTAAACCCCTGTTCAAAATATCAACCTTCTAATGAAGAATTTCTGTGACTCTTAGCAAACCAGTGTCCCCTGGGGGCTTGTGTGGAATGAATTCTCTAGCTCTTGCCCTGCTGTTTCCCGGTCTCCCTTATTCATCCCCTGAGGCTGTCACTCCAAGTGACCTGGATTTGCCTGTCCTATTCATGCACTTAATTACACTGTATCGCCATAGCAACCTTTGCCAAAAAAGGTTTCTTGGTGTGGAGAGGCGCATATGAAAGCCGCCCTTTTAACCTGTGGTTTTTCCTTGCGCTAGTTCTGGACCTATCTTCAGTGTTTCCGTGGGCCCCTTCGTGGAGAGGGTCACTCCATCTGTTTATTGCCTAAATTACATTAATGAAAATTGTTTCTCTGCTGTCCTTAAAGCCCTGAAAATGTTACATTTCAGTATGAAAAATGTGGGTAATGTACTTAGGTTATCATAACTTTTTCCCTGAATTTTTTTCCCTAAGTGTTTGTAAATGACAGAGGAGACATTGTATATTGGATTGTGTTTCCTTCTTCCTGAAGTGGGGAGAACCTAGAGTAGTTGGTTTTTATTAATAGCAGTGAATTTTTTTTCAGTTCGTCAAAAGCAAACACATACATGAGTAATAGATACGTACAACTGCTACTTTTTAATTCCAGTTTTCATGGGAATAATTTTTTATTCATTCATTAGAATTATAATCCTATTTAGATCAAATTTCACACTTATATATTCTTAGTGTAAAGTATTTGATTGTAACCAAGCTATAATGTTTATAGTCAGCCATTTAAGCTTCCTACCTCTTGGCAGTCCGTGTTTTCTAAAAATTTTTAAGATACTTATCTGTGTAGATTAATTCCTTAAGCTGTTAATTGTGGTTGTTTTGGATGGGAAAGAGACTTCATTTTTTAATCTTGGTAAAATATTTTAGGGAGATGTATTTTAAAGCTGTGTGAATATCGGTGGGTTGTTCTGTTTTTGTCTTTTTTTTTTTTTACATTTTAGCCATGATGAAGATGAAATTCGACCTGTACAACAACAGGACCTGCATCGGGCAATTGAAAAGATGAAGAAGTCAAAGGATGCAGCATTTCAGAATGTTCTAACACACGTTTGTTTAGATTAAGAGTAAAGATCATTTGTACAGCTCAACACGATCTAGTTTGGTGTGCCCTCTTATCATCAGTGGAAATAGCTGAAGGAGGAGTGTTCTTTCAACAGCGAGAGAGTTTTATGTTCATGACACTGGTTTTATACTCTGAATTCTAAGTTATTGAGACATAGTTGTTATATAAATGGTATTACTACTTGTGAAAAATCATGAGGAGGAACAATTTAATCAGCCTGACTGTGGGTGCTTGTGTTTGACCTCTTTAGCCATATGTTGCAGCCTTATAGTGTCTAAGCTGGTCTTAAGGTAACAAATGATTTATTGAGTCATTAGTGAGAATTGGAGACGTGCTTAAGTGCTGGTTTCTAGATATGTGAGAGTATGTGTATGTGTGTATGTGTGTATTAAATGTATATAGTCACACATTTTATATTGACATTCTGTAGATAGGTTTGAATACAGAAACTTTTTTTTGTAATCCCAACTATTGAATCAAAAAGTACCAAATAGCATATAGCAAAACTAAGATTAATGGTTGTGTCTAAAACGTACAATGATTCAGCCATTTCTAGTTGTCACTTATTTCAGGTTTTTTTTTTTTAAGTTGAGTATTTATCTGGAGTTGAATAGTTGAAGTCAGTGACATCAGAAACTTAGATGTGGCTCAATTATGGTTGTTGGGATAATTAAATAAACATGCTTGTTCGGTGATCAGCACTGAATGGTTGTCAGGCAGTTGTGTGATCGACACCTGTTTCACCTCTTGCTGCAAGCATGCTGAGTAGAGACTTTTTTTTTATTGATGTATGTAAAGGTGGGCTGAAAGCCTCGCAAAAGAATGACTTTGAAAAACCTCAGTGCCATTCAGCCCCATGTATGTGACTTTTCCTTTCTTCGTTTAATGTAACAGTTCTGTTGTAACCGTGGGTTTTCAATATTTTAAAAGTATATGTTCCTTAATTATGTCAAATATAATTTGGTCATCAAAAATGATAGTTTAAAACTAGCTGTTACTAAATGTGCTAAAAATACCCATTTTGTAATCCTGACTTTTTGTTTTCTTAGCATATTATCAATTATGCCCTACTTAGTATGGATACACACATCAGAATCCCCCTGTTGTATCTGTAGTCTGATGCTGTGTGCACAAAAGACGACACGTTTTGTCCAAAGTGTCACTAACCAGAATTCTGTCACAGGCACTTAAACACAAGCACGAGGAAAGTGGCACGATGTGATCTTGAGGTGCCTTCTGACCTTTTGTTTTTATTGTATTCTTTGAAAACTCTGATGTTTATTTATGAGTTATTAATTAATCTCTTCGATAATAAGTCTCTCACAAGAACCCGTTGGATAGTTTGTTCATCATTTGTTCTTTGAATGGTGGATGGGGCAGAGGTTCAAGTTTTGAAAAATTGTGAAGATGATTGAAAAATTGATGCAAAACACAAGATACCAAAAATAAAATATTTCATCTCCATTTTTAATAACTATTATACTATTATTTTATAAATATGCAATAAAGAGGTCCCTCTTAATTGAGTTTTCTCTACTTACTCCTTTATTTCAGTTACATAAAATTTTCTGGGGTTGCTTTGGTTTATAAAACTTGCCCTTAGACTATTTTCATCTTGCTGTGTAATTTTTATAGAATACATTCTAGTATCTAACTTATTACTTTGTTTTAGTATTTTATTTTAGTAGTCATTTAATTTTAATTCTGATGGCATATTGATCAAAAATAGGGGTAATATACCTCTCTTCATGTTCTTTTATTTTCTTTTAAATTCAGAATAACCAATAGTAGTAGTTAAATTTATCACACTTTTAATCATCGGATGAAGTTAGAAAAATACACTAACCAACACCACAAAGCCATTACCACATGACTCATCTAGGTATCTTAGTGTCTTAAAGTAACTGAGGAAACCTTATTATGTGCTTTTAAAGAATGTTTAGTGTTATGTAATAGATCCTTCTGCTATAGACATATTTGACATAAGCTTTTGGCATGCATTGGATTCTAAGTTCTAAGGTATATTTTCACTTTGGGTAACAGTTAGAAGTACTAGATCTAGAGTTAGATTGCCTGAGTTTAAATGCAGACTGTCCGTTAATTAACTGTACCTTGGACTAGTCACCTAACGCTCGTTTGTAAACTGGCGTGGCAGCGGCACTCACAGGCGGTGTGATGAGATGATGTGATGATGTGATGAGATGATGTGATGTGATGAGATGATGCCTGTAAGACACTCAGCATGGAGCCTGGCATAGTATGTTCAAATGTTCATTGTCACATTTTACTACTTTTACACACTGATGTACACATCTGTTGGCCAGGCTCAGTTTTGAGCATTCTTCATGCTTAACCTATTTCCATTCCCTAGATCTTTATTCTAGCGATTGAGATGAAATGATCAGCTGTGGTGTTTCTCTAAAAGCCTCATTGGTGGAAGACTTCTGGTAAGTCTGGTGTATCTCAAACTATTCCTTGGCCTTTTTAAAATAGAGTTTAGAAACTCAATATTTGAATCAATTCATTGTTTCTTGTCCAGTTTATCTCCTTTCTCATTCAGTCCCCCACTTATAGGGTGATCCAGAACTTACCATGTGATCAGTAGCTGTATTGGAGTAATTTAAATAGCCTATATGATCACAGTAACCTAACATTACTTAGTAGCTATAACTGGAAGATTTGGTGTTGCAGATGTCTCAAGCCTTGAGTGTGCCTGAATAAACACATTCGTCAGTAGGAATTTGTTTTTCAGCTGGAATTGTTTTATTTGTAGACAAATACAGCTTCTGGATAAAGGAAAGGAATTGGATTATGTATATATTTTGTAATTCCTTTTTTAGTTTCTCTTAAGGTCAATGTCAGAATATTGACTAGAATTCTAATATGCTAAGCATGTAACTTGCAAGACTAAAACCCCAACACCAATTAGAAGCCTCAGATAAAGCCACAGAATCATTCCATTTAAAGCTGACAGAATGATTTTACCAGAATTATTATCAACTTAGTTACCAAAGATAGTTTACTAATCATTTCAAAGGTTACAGTGCTCGCTCGCTCTCTCAATTGAAGTGTAGTTGATTTGCATTCTTGTTAGTTTCAGGTGTGCAGCAAAGTGATGCAGATATACACATGCACATTTGATTTTATAGATCTATATATACTTAACATATACGTATATGTCTTATATACATAAGTATATATAGGTCTATAAAATCTTTTTCAGATTCTTTTCCATTGTATGTTATTATTAGATATTGAATATAGTTCCCTATGGTATACAGTAGGCTCTTGTATTGAGAAGAAGGTAAAAGTGCATGCATTGTTTCATTGTGCTTCACAGATAGTGCTTTTACTTGTGTGTGTGTTCTACAAATTGAAGATTTGTGGCAACCCCGCATTGTCCGATGATGGTTAGCATTTTTTAGCAACAAAGTACTTTTAAAGGTATGTACGTTGCTTTTTTAGATATAATGCTATTACATACTCAGTAGACTACAGTATGGTGTAAACATAACTTTTTTTATGCATTAGGAAAACAAAATTTGTGTGACTTTATTGAGAGATTTACTTTATTGCAATGGTCTGCAGCAAAAGGCACAGTAATGTCCTAGGTATGCCTGCGTAGCACAGATGCCAAATGCAAACAAGATCAAACCTAAAAGAAACCATTTAGCATGTGAGTAAAAACACAACATCCTTCCTTAACACTGGTGTACACACTATTAATACTAACAGAACAGAAGGGTCTCATTACCAAAATACTCAACTGGGAGTATATTTTTGTGATTGTCTAACATTTACTGTTATAAATCTACTTGAGAACAATTTTAGATAAGAGCTTGTGTGCTTTGTGATATAGTTTCAGTGAATGTTAGGGCCAGTATGGAATGCATTCAGGACACAGGTTTGCGCATCATAATAGGTTGGTAAAACTAGAGCCAAACATTGAAATAATTACTGACATGCAAGATTTGGAGCTGAGAATAGAACATAGTGGTGTATGCCTCACTGCCCTGAGGATACGCAGCTTCCAGAAATTGTAAAAATGACCAAGATACTCAAACGGGTTGGTAGTATATCGTCCAGTAAGCAAAATTCTTTGCAGACATGTCTGGGGAGATGAGCACTGTCCACTGGGCCACAGTCACAGTCTTAGGAAGAGTGCCCCTTAGGGTTCTGTTGCAGGCAATCGACTCGAGCTGACCTAAGCAATAAAGGGTTTATTTGAAGGATATGAGGAGCCTCTTAAGATCATAGGAGGCTAAGAAAGTGGACTTAGGTTAGGAACTCTGAAAGCTCCAGAAGGTTTATTTTTAAACAGGAATTGCTTAAGAAAGTTGCTTTTATTCCTCTACTAGATTAAATGAACTCCAAATGTTTAAATTGCCCTACACAAGTTTCAGAATCCTAGAAGTGTGCAAACCCAACTAAAAAGTCACTCCTGGCAATCCTGGAGCTTTAAGAGAATGACCTTTCAGGAACTCCTTTGGCTTAAATGGTTTGAGAACAAATACAGTTGACTCTTGAATGACACAGCTTGGAACTGCATTGGTCCATTTATCCTCAGATTTTTTTCAACAGTTAGTACTACAGTATTACACAGTCTACCTGCATTTGGTTGAATGCAGGTTTAGAATCTTGGGTATAGGGGAACTGTGGATACGGAGTGTTAGCACTCCTAACCCCTGCTTTATTCAAGGGTTAACTCTACCTTGATTCACTGGTCAACTACAAAAGGAGTGGAGTTTCATTGGAAGGAATATTGTGGGGAATGTGGCTAGACACAACAGGTAAATGACCCGCTGGTCACACAAGACCTGTACTGTGGCTAGACACAGCAGGTAAATGACCCGCTGGCCACACAAGACCTGTACTGTGGCTAGACACAGCAGGTAAATGACCCGCTGGCCACACAAGACCTGTACTGTGGCTAGACACAGCAGGTAAATGACCCGCTGGCCACACAAGACCTGTACTGTGGCTAGACACAGCAGGTAAATGACCCGCTGGCCACACAAGACCTGTACTGTGGCTAGACACAGCAGGTAAATGACCCGCTGGCCACACAAGACCTGTACTGTGGCTAGACACAGCAGGTAAATGACCCGCTGGCCACACAAGACCTGTACTGCTGAGTAAAGGGCAGTATTACGACTCAGGTGGGCATGCTGGACATACGAGCAACACACGTTCCAGTTTGTGTGGACAGGCCTTCAGAAACTGCTTGGTGCAATCCCATAGGTTTTACCACTTGATGAGGGATGGAATGCTACTTGGCATGCCAAACTCTTCAGCACAATGATTGTTTTTCTAACTTGTAATTTATTTTTTTCAAGATAGTAGGTGTAAAAAAGAACAGTGGACACCGAAGTATAACATGGATTTTTGTTTTATTTCCAGGAAGTACAAGTCCGTTCCTCTGATGGTCAGATGTTTGTGGTTCTTTGTATTCAGTTTGACAGGGTTCTGGCATCCAGTCACCACGAGACTGTATAAGACTTCCAACCCCTCTTCTGCCATTTTCTCTATACAATCCAGAAAGGGTACTTGCCTAGCCTAGCAGTTTGTTTTTAAATGTTTTTTTCCTGATTTCAGTCACTACTGTCTTGAGTGTTAACTGAACTCTCCTCATGCCTGCAAAGACTCCCATCTAAGCCAGGCCTGCTCTTCCAAACAATATATCCAGACTCAGGAGTCTACCCTGAGTATAAAAAAGGTATAAAAAAGGACCAAGGCGCTCTGCTCCCTCGGAAGGGCTTATTTCTCCCTGGAAGTCAGTTCATGAAGAAGACTCTGCGTCCACTGTTCTTTGCTAGTTTCATAGAAAAGTATTATTTTTCTTTTGTCTGGATTTTTCTTATTACTATGGAAGTGAAAGTCTTGCATCTTTCTACATTCTAGCAAAAGAAGTTGTGCAGATATTTATTACAAGTCATGTAAAGTCCACTTGCAGCTTTATGGCTTCCATTCGCAGTTGTGGGACTCTTACTAACAGTGTGGTGGAGAGCATACACATAGTGTAGCCTTGGGCAAAGTCTCTTTACATTTGTGGGCATCTGTTCCCTTATCTGTAAATGGAAATCATAATGGATACCTTCTGTGGTGGTTTTAGGCATCAAATGAAAACGCTTTGGGAACTAGAAAGTGAATATGCCTGTAGGTTGTCGTGTCCTTAGGGAAGTCATCTCACGTTTCCGGGCCTCCATTTCCTTATCTGTTCAATAATGGAGATGCTGAAATAGATGTGCTGTAAGTTCCCACTCCAGTTTTCACTGAACAGCACACTGATGCACCAGTGCCCATGTTGATAGACATTTTGGGCACTTAGCAATACTGACTTGATAATCGGAACTTTAAACTGGCTACTTTGTTAGCTACTGACAGGTGTCAGCCTTGTAAATAGACTTGTTAAATTATAAAACATGGCATTAGGTAGACAGGTCATAGACACTTCCATGTATTTGGTGTTTCTGCTTATTAAACGTGTTTCTTTGACTCTTTTGAAGCTGTAAGCTCTTCCTTGGTTGTTTACTTTGAATATCCAAAGATCTGGTACTTTATATAATTTTTTTAATATAATTTGAGGATAAGATGTGAGGTACAACCTCTTTAGTAGTTGATGGAATTATCCTCTATAAATGTAGGTTCTTCTCAGTGAATACATTCATAGAGGCTGTTCTTTTAACTAGCTTAAAAGACCAGATCGGTATTGGAGTTATTTACTTGAGAGAAGGAAATGGCAACCCACTCCAATGTTCTTGCCTGGAGAATCCCATGGACAGAGAAGCCTGGTGGGCTGCAGTCCATGGGGTCGCACAGAGTCGGACACGACTGAAGCGACTTAGCAGCAGCAGCAGCAGGCCATTATTGGGGCTACCCTCATGGCTCAGATGGTAAAAAATCTGCCTGCAATGCAGGAAACCTAGGTTCAATCCCTGGGTCTGGAGGAGAAATGGCAAATCACTCCAGTATTCTTGCCTGGAAAATTCCTTGGACAGAGGAGCCTGGAGGTCCACAATCCATGGGCTGCAGAGAGAAGTGACTGAGCACAGACACACAGGCCATTATTATTTGAACCTGATCTGAACTGTACTTTTCAACTGTTTATGGAAAGCAGGTTTATGCAATAAATCAAGGTTTTTCTTTACCTCCCATAAAGTGTATAATATGTTTTATGGCATATAAGAACTTTCACAAAAGTTATTTAGTAAAATAAGTGCGGAGCAGGTTTGAGTTTCTGAAACAAGCCAACCATATGGAAGAACTTTACCAAATAAAGTCTGTATTACTGATGGCAGCAATTACAAATACATGTTATGACATTTAAAAAGCTGTGCCCATTTGTGGCTTATGTATTTGAGCGTAATAAAATTGTATTATTTTTTAAAAAACATTCTGTAATTTAGATTTCTAATTGAAAGTGGTCTTCCCTACAGTTAATCCAAATTAGTAAATCTATGGAAACGGTAATAGCTTGGCAAGGAGGGGTGAGTACCTCAGTAACAAAAGATAAGGCATCGAAAAACCATTTAATAGAAGACTCACCTGTAAAAGATTTGTTTCTCAGTTTGTCAAGACTTCTTTGCATTATCACTCTTGCCTAGCTCCATAAAAAAAGTATTTATTTTGTCTGGGTTTTTTTTTTATCAAATAAAAATGTCCAAACTCTAGACCGTGGCCGATTTATTTTAGTAATAAATTCAATAAAATTAAAATATAAGCAAAAAACATTAAAATAGGCACCTTTGGAGTGAATTGCTTATATACATCGCTTTAACCATTGGTGAGTATGTATAATGAATGGCCCAATAATAGTTAATATTGACCAAAAAATTAAATGCATGCCATGGGGAAGGAAAAATTAGTGGTTTACTCTTTCAGTAATCTATAGTTAATTCTTGATAATTTATGCATTATTGGTAATGGGAATATGCATATATAATAGAAACCTGTATCATTCAAAATCTCAAAAGACAAAAGCTGCACAAAAACAATTGATTGTTCTTGTTCTCACCTGATTTCCTGATTACCTACCTATTAGGAAAGTATGTTGAAGATCTATACTAGACCTAAAAGGTAATAGGAGGAAGATGAGGAAAAAGCAGAAGTGAACTTACTGTTCTCAAATCACTAAGATGTGTTTCTTCATGCAAGAAAGATGGGTTGGAAAGGAGTCTTGTAGGCTTGATGTAAATGCTGATCGGAACAAATGAGTGATTCACATGTGCCTTCCACACAGCCCTGTACGGTCTGGCCTACTCCCTCAATACCACTTCTGTCTTTATCTACTTACACATTCCCTGCTCTGCTTTGTCCAGGAGCCAGCAAGTAAAGATCTGGAGAGAAAGATAAAGTGGTAACAAAGGCACCTTTCAGTTGGCTGTTACACCAGTTTTGTTTAGAGTGAGTTCAGGAACAAAAATTTGCATGAAACCTTCAAGACGGAACAGATGGAGGGACTCTAGGAGGGAAAGAACCCCACATCTGCAGGACTGTGTCAAGGCTGCTGAATATACCAGCAGCAACTGCTGAGGTGAGTGGAGCAGTGGGTGCTGTGGAAAAGCATAGCTACTTCTGACCCTGCTGGAACTGCGTAAGCTTGTTGGAGGCACTTTGAAGAAAAGGGAACAAATTAAGGAAAAGTTAAAGGTCACCAGCTCCCACTGCATTGAAATCCCAGGGTGAGGTCCCTGAGGAACTGCAGTGTTGGCTGAGATTGCCTGCACGTCGAGAGCACAGTTTAAAAATGACACAAACAGAGGTAAACAGCCTCCTAATTATGGTCTAAAAGCTGCTGCTGCTGCTGCTAAGTCGCTTTAGTCGTGTCCAACTCCGTGTGACCCCATAGACAGCAGCCCACCGGGCTCCCCCGTCCCTGGGAAGAGCTGCTGTTTCTCTCCAATTACGCTGGTTCACAGGGGCTTCAACCAACACATATCACCCAATCCTTGAAAAGACAGGCAGGAAAGACTCAGCCTTTATCTTGGAAATTTATTAAAATAAGAATATGCATCAGTTGTACATAGAAATAGTCATTTGCACTAAATACTACTGAAGCAGAAGAGCAGTTTTAAATATATTAAAAACTCACAAAATATATTGATTAAGGCACTGTGTCTTGTCTCGTGTTTTCAATAAACATGCTGTTTTTAAGGCAGTAGGACCTCTGATTACATGAATATAGGCACTATTACTATTAAAGACAGTCATACTTTGCTGTGGCCATTGTGATCTATTTCTCAAAAGAAGTTTCATTAGCTTGGATTAGCATTTTCTTTAAAAAAAAAACTGAATATGAAAAACATAGTTTTCTCTTTCCAGAGTCTCTTCCAGAGAGACCTATTTACAAAAGGTACTATTTTTTCATATATCCCTAAGCAACACGGAATTACACATAAGGGGCCAGACTGCCTCCCAGAGAGTAAAGCCATCAGAGGTTGGATGTCTGAACAGCATGCTGAGTCTTTGGGAAAAAAAAAAAAATTTTTTCAAGTGTAATAAAATCAGCTGGGTCTTAAAAACCTCTGGGCCTTTCAGCATCCAAGAAAACTGGTTAAGTGCCCTCTGTTAAGGAGTTTTGTTGAGCAGTTGACAGGAACGAGACCCAGCTCCTGTGTCGGACAGTGCAGAAGGTATATCAGCCTGAGATGGGAGAGCTGGGTGCTCCTGTGCCACCAGCACTTCCAAAATGCCAGTTTGGCACTTCAGTTACAGTGCTGTCATCAAGCCAGTGCTTGTGCATCATCTTAGTCTGGTCACCTGTAAGATGAAAAGGTTGGACTTTTCCTGTGTTTTTGTCCGGTTCCAGCAGCTCAATAGTCTGATGGGTCTGAATGGAGTCTGGTCCCAGCCGATGCCACTGCAGTTAATAGGTGCAGCATCTCCGTGGAACACAATGACCACAGCAAAGAGGAGAAAGTATTAAGTCTCCACATGGCCAGATTGAGGCCTGAGTGCAAATCTTTTCATCAAAGTCCTGTATGCTATTTAATTAAAAGTCACCATTTAATTAAAAGTCACCATTTAACTGGAGTTCTATTATTCACACAAAAAAGACTTATTAGACCATGTAATTTTCGTGGCAGAACTAGATTGCATATCTCTCTGAGATTAACTTCACATTTTCACTCATTGGGTTTCTCCAATCGTACAGAAGAGACTGAGCATTAAGGCTGGATTTGGGCATGAGAGAAACAAAGGAGAATCTTGACATGAGCAACCCCTCATTTAGGGTGAGATTTTGTGTTTTTTCTTTTTCTTTGACGGCTATATAGAAAGCTGCCCGTCTGATTTCTTCTACTGGTATATGACATGGGAGAGTGCAAGCTGGCAAGACTTCA
This sequence comes from Bos taurus, assembly GCF_002263795.3. Lineage (NCBI taxonomy): Eukaryota > Metazoa > Chordata > Mammalia > Artiodactyla > Bovidae > Bos > Bos taurus. The sequence goes on along the minus strand of NC_037353.1, from coordinate 9,370,814 downwards.
GCTGGAAAAAAACGCTTTTTGGCAAGTAAAGGAGACACATTGTCAGAGCTTTAAGAAATCTAGGAGCTACTGCTCAGATGCAGTAGAAAAGTAATTTCATTCTGAAATGATAACATTTCTTTTACCTGCTAAAGTTTGGTCTTCAGTTTTACTGTATATACTATATATATATACACACACATACATACACATGTGTGTGGTGTATATACATATATATAAACTGTAAATAAAAGCAACTGAAAAGTAATCACAAAAATAGAAAAAGAAATCAAAGAGCAATTCAAAAAGAAACTGGCTCTGAAGGGCATTTAGTTGTTCTTCTCCAGGGACGCATAATAATCTGTCAGGACTTTCCATGCTTTGGGGGCCATGAAGCCATCTGGAGGATTTTCGCCTTCCCGGGCCAGCTTCCTCATACGAGTTCCTGAGATGAAGTCAAACTCGTCGTGCCTGTCATAGGGTAGCAACAAAGAACTCAGCGTAGGTAAATAACATCTACTTCAAAGACCCCAGGAGGATGTTATGGGTTCTGAAACTACATTTTTTTCTTTCTGTAAAATGCATCTAAGTTAAGCAGTTCAGTAAATTTTCAGTAAAGGAACTTGCAGAAGGCCCGGACATCGTAGCAGCTCTGCAGTCAGCGCTCACTGCACCCTCAGTTCATAGGGCATGTCTCCTATAGCTCTGACTACTTGGTGAGCTCTGAGCACGGTTGAGTGCTCTATTAACACATGAAATCTTTTTCTGTATATACAACCCTTTCATGTAACGTGCCAGGCACTCAAAGCATGCCCAAGGAATGTGTGTTGGAAAGGAAATACTTAAGGACCATTTACCACAAGATGAGCTACATCTTTGGGGGACAAAGAATGTGCAAGACCAGGTCTAAGCTTACAAGGGACTGTCACCCCAGCTAGGAGCTTTCCCAAAATTTTCTCTCATCATTCCAGTCGTACAAATGTTGATGAAAGAATTTTCCTCAGAAAACCTACCTTTCTGGATCATAGAAGTCCATGGCTTTCTTGGCTTTGTTGTAGGCAGCCACTCGGAATGGAATGATTTCCACAGATGTGAGGCCAGGGGCCATGGTCAAGACCTTGCCCCCGTGAGTGGGTTCATACAGGTCTCTCTTGGTCTCAGGATGGGGCATTCCTGCAGGGTCCCGGCCCACAATGTAGAAATTGGCCCCTGCAACCATCCGGGCTCTGCAGTGCCACTGGACCTAGGAAATACCACAGCAAGGACATGCTGATCACCACTGGCCAATCCTTTGGGCCCTGGTTTGTGGAGACATCCCTTTATTCTGCTTCAAAAGTAATTCAGCAATGTGGGTCAACTAATAATTGTAAGAAAGTCAGTGAGGTGTCCAAGGCTGCTCTTAGCTCATCTGTATTGTCCTACTGGGAAGAAGATAGGAGTTTTTGGAAAAGGAAATGGCAACCCACTCCAGTATTCTTGCCTAGAGAATTCCACGGAAACTGGAGCCTGACAGGCTACATACAGTCCGTGGGGTCACAAAGGGTCAGACATGACTGAGCAATTAACATAGGAGCTTTAAAGATAAGAACCTTCCCTCTTAGAACCTGGGGTTATAGTTCGTAATCTCTCCAGACTAACAGATGACAAACACTCAGATCTTGCTGTTCCATAGAACTATGTGAATTTTACTTTTCAGTTCCTCCCTATTCAAAATAAATCACAGTTTAAGGGAAATTACAAACTCCATCTCTTACCATGGAATTCCATGTAACTGCCAGTAATGAGCTAATTAACATTCATATGCACACATTGATTCCATTTCAACACAGCATTGGGATTTCAAAACAAGTTGCCCTCTTTCAAGCTCAGATAGAAATAGGATAGGGAAGAGAGCTAGGGGCCTGGAAATTTGATCTGGTTGAAGATAATTCATTAAACTCACCTTGGAGCATTCCAAAGCGTTACGACCTTTTCAATTTATCATTCTCACTGCAAATTTGTTCATATCCACTACATGGGTGGTGCTGTGCGACGAAGAAAGTCTACTTGACAGGCCCAATGTGTTATGATGAAAGGGAGACATTAAGCTTTTAAAGATACCCTCTCCCTTCTAATGTAGCTCACTGAGCATGGTGAATCACTTAAAAGAGTAAGTGGTAACTTCTGAAATATCAGGCTAGATACATCTTGCCCTATAACCCAGGTAAGCTGTATTATCCACCTCGTTCACATACCAACTTTCAGAGTCTCAAAGGCAGTATATGATAGGTTTGATTTGGTGTTGCTAGTATTTTTACAAATGAAAAGTGAAAAGTGTTGGTGGCTCAGTTGTGTCTGACTCTGCAACCTCATGGACTGTAGCCTGCCAGGCTCCTCTGTCCATGGAATTCTCCAGGCAAGAATACTGCAGTGGATTACCGTTCCCTTCTCCAGGGGATCTTCCTGACCCAGGAACATGGTCTCCTGCATTGCAGGCAGACTCTGAGCCACCAGGGAAGCCCCACAAATACTATATGGAAACATGATCAGGTCAGATAAAAAGAGACCAAAAGATGTCAGAATCTGCTCATAAAGAAGAATCCCAGAAGCACTCTTGCTTTTCTAAGTGAGACTTGACCCTGCACTTGTGAGTCCCAGAGCCCAGAGCAGGGAACTGCTCACCTCTGTGGGGCCAGCATATAACATGGGAGATGGGAAGATGGCAACAATGGTTGACTTGGGATCAAGAACCTCTTCTTCGAGCACAGCTGCGTGCTGTTTCATCCGCCAGTCCAGGGGCACGTCATCATCTTTGGTCCAGCCACCCAGGGGGTGGAGCAGCAGGACCGGGTGCTTGTAGCCCCTCTCCAGGAGCCGGCGGCGGGTGTCCTGCATCAACAGAGCATGGCCATTGTGGACAGGATTGCGCAGCTGGAATGCAAACACTGCATCTGGGAAGTGAAAGCAGAACACCAGGATCAAAGACATGCAATGCCTTCAAGAACAGAAAAAGACGCAGCTGTGTTTATTGTTCAGTATACTTGTTATAGCCACTTGCTTTTTCTTCTATTTTAATTTAAATTTTCAAAAAAATTTACAGTGTTGTGTTGGTTTCTGCCACACAACAACAAAATTAATCATAATTATACACACGTTCACCTCCGCCTGCCCCAGCCCCCGCCCACCCATCCCTCCAGGTCCATCACAGAGTGACAGACTGGGCTCCCTGTTCTACACAGCAACTTCTCACCAGCTATCCATCTTACACCTGATCGTATATATATATATGTTGATGCTACTTTCTCCATTCATCCCACCTTCTCCTTCCTCTACTGTGTCCACAAGTTCGTTCTCTACATCCACATGTCCATCCATTCCTTTCCTGCAAATAGGTTCATTGATACCATTTTCTAGATTCCATATATATGCATTAATATACTATATTTGTTTTTCTGACTTCACTCTGTATAGCAGGCTCTAGGTTCATCCACCTCGCTAGAACTGACTAAAATCCTGGAGAGGATGTGGGGAAAAGGGAACCCTGCTACACTGTTGATGGGAATGTAAACTGATACAGCCATTATGGAAAATGGTATGGAGATTCCTTAAAAAACTAGGAATAAATCTACCATATATGACCCAGCAACTCCACTGCTTGGCATATACCCTGAGAGAAACCACAATCGAAAAGACACATGGACCCCAGTTTTCATAGCAGCACTGTTTACAATAGCCAGGACATGGAAGCAACCTAGATGTCCACTGACTGTTGAATGGATAAAGAAGGTGTGGTACCTATATATAATGGAATATTACTCAGCCATTTAAAAAAAACGAATTTGAGTATAACTGCTTGCTTTTAAGAACCAGCTGGAAAGCCACCTGGATCTTTAGGGGTCTTACTCCAAAGGTACCAGTAGCAGACTTTTTAGACAGGGATAGGACACAGGCAGGAAGCCCTAAAGGGAGAGCCTGACTCAGAAATGAACACATCAGTGGCCAAGACCTTTCTTACAAACCACAGCTCAGGCAGGGGCTGGTATTGATCCGTCCCCTTGTGCCCTGCTCCAGCCTCATTTGCCTAGAGTGTGAATATTGATGAGGAACAATTTCTGGAATCTGCGAAATCTAACAACTTAAAGATATAAAAACACTTCTTCACTTTATGGAAATCTTCAAAGCTACTTCACTTAGTGATGAAGTCCTGGGAGGCTTAATTTTTCTTTTGGTTATGAAATGGATTAATGTACATCCATTATAGAAAACTTAGGAAATACAGAAAAGCCCAAAATAGAATATAAAAATCATCCATCATCCTATCATTACTTTTTCTCTCTTTTTCAAAATATGTGAAGTGAAAATCTTCCCTTCCCCTTGGCCCCACTTTATCCCTAGAGGTAGCTGCTGTCATCGGCAGGTTGGTTCACATGTTGCCAGACATTTCCACTTCTACACACAGAAATAGGTTTGGGTTTTAAAAGCAATTATCCCATTTTACTTTGTTTTCCGAGATTATTCTATACATACTGTTCTGAAATTTGCTTTTTTACTTAACAAATATACTTTGGGTATCTTTATGTGTCAGTGTTTATTTTTTTAATAGCTGCATAATATTACAGTAGTTCAACTTTATAAGCTTTCCATATCTTTATGATTGGAAGCTTTAAGCTTTATGATTTCCTGTGTGGATCACAATAAACTATGGAAAATTCTGAAAGAGATGGGAATACCAGACCACCTGACCTGCCTCTTGAGAAACCTATATGCAGGTCAGGAAGCAACAGTTAGAACTGGACATGGAACAACAAACTGGTCCAAATAGGAAAAGGAGTACATCAAGGCTGTATATTGTCACCCTGCTCATTTAACTTCTATGCAGAGTACATCATGAGAAACGCTGGGCTGGAAGAAGCACAAGCTGGAATCAAGATTGCTGGGAGAAATACCAATAACTTCAGATATGCAGATGACACCACCCTTATGGCAGAAAGTGAAGAGGAACTAAAAAGCCTCTTGATGAAAGTGAAAGAGGAGAGTGAAAAAGTTGGCTTAAAGCTCAACATTCAGAAAACTGAGATCATGGCATCTGGTCCCATCACTTCATGGGAAATAGATGGGGAAACAGTGGAAACAGTGTCAGACTTTATTTTTGGGGCTCCAAAATCACTGCAGATGGTGATTGCAGCCAGGAAATTAAAAGACACTTACTCTTTGGAAGGAAAGTTATAACCAACCTAGACAGCATATTCAAAAGCAGAGACAGCACTTTGTCAACAAAGGTCCATCTAGTCAAGGCTATGGTTCTTCCAGTGGTCATGTATGGATGTGAGAGTTGAGCTATCAAGAAAGATGAGTGCTGGAGGAGCCAAGATGGCAGAGGAGTAGGACCGGGAGAACATTTTCTCCCCCACAAATTCATCAAAAGAACATTTAAATGCTGAGTAAATTCCACAAAACAACTTCTGAATGCCGGCAGAGGACATCAGGCACCCAGAAAAGCAACCCAAGTCTTCGAAAGGAGGTAGGAAAAAATATAAAAGACAAAAAAAGAGACAAAAGGGGGAGGGATGGAGTTCCGTCCTGGGAAGGGAGTCTTAAAAAGAGAGAAGTTTCCAAACACCAGGAAACCTTCTCACTGCCGAATCTGTGCCAAGCTATGGAAGCACAGAGGGCAACATAACAGGGAGGAAAAATAAATAAACAATTAAAACCCGCAGATTGCGAGCCCTACGGTAACTCCCCCAGTGGAGAAGCAGCGCAGACGCCTGCACATGCCATTAGCAAGCAGGGGCTGGGCAGGGAGGCGCAGCATGGGCTGCATCGCTTAGAGTAAGGACCTGGCCTGAATACCCTGAGCGCTATCTGAGCGAAATAATTTGGGCTAGCAAACCAGACTGTGGGATATCTACCACGCGAAAAGCCAGCCCTAACCTAAGACACCGCCAGGCCTGCGCACAGAACAAAGGACTGAACAGAGATGGCCGGCTGCAGACCTTCCCCCTCCGGTGACAGGCAGCCAGAACCGGAAGGGGGCAATCACAGCCCCAGAGAGACATTATCTACAAAACTGTAAGCAGGCTTCTTTGCTAACTAAAACTTCATGGGGGTCTGGACGGTCAACATCTGCCTGAGAAGGTGCGCTGGTTGTACACCTAGATAACCAAGCGGCGGGGAGGCGATAAGTCGCAGCAATCGCACTCACCAAAGACCTCATCACCTGAGCTGCTCAGACCTGGGAAGGGCACAAAACGCAGGCCTAACCGAGTCTGCGCCTCTGAGGACTACCCGAGTGCCTGAACCTGAGCAGCTTGGACCTGGGAGGTGCAGGCAGCCCAGGGCTGGCCACGGATGGTTCCCGGCGGAGCAACCTAGAGCCTGAGCAGTGTGGGCAGGGAGGCTACACGTGCCGTGAGCGGGGGCAGACCCAGTGTGGCTGAGGCACTGCGAGCACACGCCAGTGTTATTTGTTTGCAGCATCCCTCCCTCCCTCCCCACAGTGCCACTGAACAAGTGAGCCTAAAAAAAAAAAAGTGTCCGCCACCGTCCCATTTGTGTCAGGGCGGAAACCAGACACTGAAGAGACCAGCAAACAGAAGAAGCTATAACAGAGGGAACCACCTTGGAAGCTACAGGCAATAAATTAAAACCCTGTGGTTCCTACTGACTACATAGGAAGGGGCCTATAGATCTTGAGAAATATAAATCAGACCAAGGAATGAGCCAAAAATGAACTGAACCCACAATACTCACAACAAAACCAGAGAAAGTCCTAGATATATTTTTACTATGTTTACAATCATTCTTTCTTTTTTTTTTAATTTAAAAAAAAAATTTTAAGTCCTTTATTATTCCTTTAATTTTCACTTTTATAACCCATTACTTTGCAAAAAAAAAAAAAAGACCCTATTTTTTTTTACAGCAAACTTCATATATATTTTTTTTAATAATTTTTTGACCTTGTTTTTTTTTCGTTTTTCTTCTTTAACATTGTATTTTTGAAATTCCAAACTCTACTCTAGATTTTTAATTTTAGCTTTTTGGTATTTGTTATCAATTTTGTACCTATAGTTTTTTTAATAATTTCTGTGACTTTTTTTTTTCTTTCTCTGTTTCTTTCTCTTCTTCTTTTATATAACATTGTATATCTGAAATTCCAAACTCTACTCTAGATCTTTAATTTATGCTTTTTGGTATTTGATACCAATTTTGTACCTGTATTTTCTTTATAATTTTTGCGACTTTTTTTTTTTTCCTCTCTTTCTTTTTTTTAACATTATATTTTTGAAATTCCAAACTCTACTCTAGATTTTTAACCTTTGCTTTTTGGTATTAGTTATAAATTTTGTACCTATATTTTCTTTATAATTTTTGCGACCTTGTTTGTTTTTGTTTGTTCGTTTTTTCTCTCTTTCTTTTCCTTCTTCTTTTCTTTAACATCGTATTTTTGAAATTCCAAACTCTACTCTAGATTTTTAATTTTTTGCTTTTATGTATTTGTTACCAATTTTGTACCTTTAAGAACCCAATCTTCAGTACCCATCTTTCACTAGGGAGCGAGATTACTGGCTTGACTGCTGTCTCCCTTTGGACTCTCCTTTTTCTCCACCAGGTCGCCTGTGTCTCCTCCCTAACCCCTCTCTACTCTACCCAACTCTGTGAATTTCTGTGTGTTCCAGACGGTGGAGAACACTTAGGGAACTGATTACTGGCTGGATCTGTCTCCCTCCTTTTCATTCCCCCCTTTTATCCTCCTGGCCACCTCTGCCTCCTTCCTCCTTCTTCTCTTCTCTGTATAACTCTGTGAACATCTCTGAGCAGTCCAGTTGTGGAGTGCACATAAGGAAGTGATTACTGGCTAGCCCACTCTCTCCTCTATTGATTCCACCTCATCTCATTCGGGTCACCTCTAACTCCCTCCTCCCTCTTCTCTTCTCCATGTAACACTGTGAACCTCTCTGGGTGACCCTCACGGTAGAGAAACTTTTCATCGTTAACGTAGATGTTTTATCAATGGTGCTGTATAAAAGGAGAAGTTTTGAAACTACTGTAAAAATAAGACCAATAACTGGAAGCAGGAGGCTTAAGTCCAAACCCTGACTCCAAGGAACATTAATTGACAGGAGCTCATCAAACGCCTCCATACCTACACTGAAACCAAGCACCACACAAGGGCCAACAAGTTCCAGGGCAAGACATACAAAGCAAATTCTCCAGCAACAAAGGAACACAGCCCTGAGCTTCAAGATACAGGCTGCCCAAAGTTACCCCAAAACCATAGACATCTCGTAACTCATTACTGGACGCTTCATTGCACTCCAGAGAGAAGAAATACAGCTCCACTCACCAGAACACCGACACAAGCTTCCCTAACCATGAAACCTTGACAAGCCACCTGTACAAACCCATACACAGCGAGGAAACGCCACAATAAAGAGAACTCCACAAACTGCCAGAATACAGAAAGGACACCCCAAACTCAGCAATTTAAACAAGATGAAGAGACAGAGGAATACCCAGCAGATAAAGGAACAGGATAAATGCCCACCAAACCAAACAAAAGAGGAAGAGATAGGGAATCTACCTGATAAAGAATTCCGAATAATGATAGTGAAATTGATCCAAAATCTTGAAATCAAAATGGAATCACAGATAAATAGCCTGAAGACAAGGATTGAGAAGATGCAAGAAAGGTTTAACAAGGACCTAGAAGAAATAAAAAAGAGTCAATATATAATGAATAATGCAATAAATGAAATTAAAAACACTCTGGAGGCAACAAATAGTAGAATAACAGAGGCAGAAGGTAGGATTAGTGAATTAGAAGATAGAATGGTAGAAATAAATGAATCAGAGAGGATAAAAGAAAAACAAAAGAAATGAGGACAATCTCAGAGACCTCCAGGACAATATTAAACGCTACAACATTCAAATCATAGGGGTCCCAGAAGAAGAAGACAAAAAGAAAGACCATGAGAAAATACTTGAGGAGATAATAGTTGAAAACTTCCCTAAAATGGGGAAGGAAATAATCACCCAAGTCCAAGAAACCCAGAGAGTCCCAAACAGGATAAACCCAAGGCGAAACACCCCAAGACACATATTAATCAAATTAACAAAGATCAAACACAAAGAACAAATATTAAAAGCAGCAAGGGAAAAACAACAAACAACACACAAGGGAATTCCCATAAGGATAACAGCTGATCTTTCAATAGAAACTCTTCAAGCCAGGAGGGAATGGCAAGACATACTTAAAATGATGAAAGAAAATAACCTACAGCCCAGATTATTGTACCCAGCAAGGATCTCATTCAAATATGAAGGATAAATCAAAAGCGTTTCAGACAAGCAAAAGCTGAGAGAATTCTGCACCACCAAACCAGCTCTCCAACAAATACTAAAGGATATTCTCTAGACAGGAAACACAAAAACGGTGTATAAATTCAAACCCAAAACAATAAAGTAAATGGCAACGGGATCATACTTATCAGTAATTACCTTAAACGTAAATGGGTTGACTGCCCCAACCAAAAGACAAAGAAGGGCTGAATGGATACAAAAACAAGACCCCTACATATGTTGTCTACAAGAGACCCACCTCAAAACAGGGGACACATACAGACTGAAAGTGAAGGGCTGGAAAAAGATTTTCCATGCAAATAGGGACCAAAAGAAAGCAGGAGTAGCAATACTTATATCAGATAAAATAGACTTTAAAACAAAGGCTGTGAAAAGAGACAAAGAAGGTCACTACATAATGATCAAAGGATCAATCCAAGAAGAAGATATAACAATTATAAATATATATGCACCCAACACGGGAGCACCGCAGTATGTAAGACAAATGCTAACAAGTATGAAAGGAGAAATTAACAATAACACAATAATAGTGGGAGACTTTAATACCCCACTCACACCTATGGATAGATCAACTAAACAGACAATTAACCAGGAAACACAAACTTTAAACAATACAATAGACCAGTTAGACCTAATTGATATCTATAGGACATTTCACCCCAAAACAGTGAATTTCACCTTTTTCTCAAGCGCACATGGAACCTTCTCCAGGAAGATCACATCCTGGGCCATAAATCTAGCCTTGGTAAATTCAAAAAAATAGAAATCATTCCAAGCATCTTTTCTGACCACAATGCAGTAAGATTAGATCTCAATTACAGGAGAAAAACTATTAAAAATTCCAACATATGGAGGCTGAACAACACGCTGCTGAATAACCAACAAATCACAGAAGAAATCAAAAAAGAAATAAAAATATGAATAGAAACGAATGAAAATGAAAACACAACAACCCAAAACCTGTGGGACACTGTAAAAGCAGTCCTAAGGGGAAAGTTCATAGCAATACAGGCATACCTCAAGAAACAAGAAAAAAGTCAAATAAATAACCTAACTCTACACCTAAAGCAACTAGAAAAGGAAGAAATGAAGAACCCCAGGTTAGTAGAAGGAAAGAAATCTTAAAAATTAGAGCAGGAATAAATGTAAAAGAAACAAAAGAGACCATAGCAAAAATCAACAAAGCCAAAAGCTGGTTCTTTGAAAGGATAAATAAAATTGACAAACCATTAGCCAGACTCATCAAGAAACAAAGGGAGAAAAATCAAATCAATAAAATTAGAAATGAAAATGGAGAGATCACAACAGACAACACAGAAATACAAAGGATCATAAGAGACTACTATCAACAATTATATGCCAATAAAATGGACAACGTGGAAGAAATGGACAAATTCTTAGAAAAGTACAACTTTCCAAAACTGGACCAGGAAGAAATAGAAAATCTTAACAGACACATCACAAGCACGGAAATTGAAACTGTAATCAAAAATCTTCCAGCAAACAAAAGCCCAGGTCCAGACGGCTTCACAGCTGAATTCTACCAAAAATTTAGAGAAGAGCTAACACCTATCCTGCTCAAACTCTTCCAGAAAATTGCAGAGGAAGGTAAACTTCCAAACTCATTCTATGAGGCCACCATCACCCTAAAACCAAAACCTGACAAAGATCCCACAAAAAAAGAAAACTACAGGCCAATATCACTGATGAACATAGATGCAAAAATCCTTAACAAAATTCTAGCAATCAGAATCCAACAACACATTAAAAAGATCATACACCATGACGAAGTGGGCTTTATCCCAGGGATGCAAGGATTCTTCAATATCCGCAAATCAATCAATATAATACACCACATTAACAAATTGAAAAACAAAAACCATATGATTATCTCAATAGATGCAGAGAAAGCCTTTGACAAAATTCAACATCCATTTATGATAAGAACTCTCCAGAAAGCAGGAATAGAAGGAACATACCTCAACATAACAAAAGCTATATATGACAAACCCACAGCAAACATTATCCTCAATGGTGAAAAATTGAAAGCATTTCCTCTAAAGTCAGGAACAAGACAAGGGTGCCCACTTTCACCATTACTATTCAACATAGTTTTGGAAGTTTTGGCCACAGCAATCAGAGCAGAAAAAGAAATAAAAGGAATCCAAATTGGAAAAGAAGAAGTAAAACTCTCACTGTTTGCAGATGACATGATCCTTTACATAGAAAACCCTAAAGACTCCACCAGAAAATTACTAGAACTAATCAATGATTATAGTAAAGTTGCAGGATATAAAATCAACACACAGAAATCCCTTGCATTCCTATACACTAATAATGAGAAAACAGAAAGAGAAATTAAGGAAACAATTCCATTCACCATTGCAACGGAAAGAATAAAATACTTAGGGATATATCTACCTAAAGAAACTAAAGACCTATATATAGAAAACTATAAAACACTGGTGAAAGAAATCAAAGAGGACACTAATAGATGGAGAAATATACCATGTTCATGGATTGGAAGAATCAATCCATGTGAATCAATCCATAGTGAAAATGAGTATACCACCCAAAGCAATTTATAGATTCAATGCAATCCCTATCAAGCTACCAGCAGTATTCTTCACAGAGCTAGAACAAATAATTTCACAATTTGTATGGAAATACAAAACACCTCGAATAGCCAAAGCTATCTTGAGAAAGAAGAATGGAACTGGAGGAATCAACCTACCTGACTTCAGGCTCTACTACAAAGCCACAGTTATCAAGACAGTATGGTACTGGCACAAAGACAGAAATATTGATCAATGGAACAAAACAGAAAGCCCAGAGATAAATCCATGCACATATGGACACCTTATCTTTGACAAAGGAGGCAAGAATATACAATGGAGAAAAGACAACCTCTTTAACAAGTGGTGCTGGGAAATCTGGTCAACCACTTGTAAAAGAATGAAACTAGAACAGTTTCTAACACCATACACAAAAATAAACTCAAAATGGATTAAAGATCTCAGTGTAAGACCAGAAACTATAAAACTCCTAGAGGAGAACATAGGCAAAACACTCTCCGACATACATCACAGCAGGATCCTCTATGACCCACCTTCCAGAATATTGGAAATAAAAGCAAAAATAAACAAATGGGACCTAATTAAACTTAAAAGCTTCTGCACAACAAAGGAAACTATTAACAAGGTGAAAAGGCAGCCTTCAGAATGGGAGAAAATAATAGCAAATGAAGCAACTGACAAACAACTAATCTCAAAAATATACAAGCAACTCCTACAGCTCAACTCCAGAAAAATAAATGACCCAATCAAAAAGTGGGCCAAAGAACTAAATAGACATTTCTCCAAAGAAGACATACAGATGGCTAACAAACACATGAAAAGATGCTCAACATCACTCATTATCAGAGAAATGCAAATCAAAACCACTATGAGGTACCATTTCACACCAGTCAGAATGGCTGCAATCCAAAAGTCTACAAGTAATAAATGCTGGAGAGGGTGTGGAGAGAAGGGAGCTCTCTTGCACTGTTGGTGGGAATGCAAACTAGTACAGCCACTATGGAGAACAGTGTGGAGATTCCTTAAAAAACTGGAAATAGAACTGCCTTATGATCCAGCAATCCCACTGCTGGGCATACACACTGAGGAAACCAGAAGGGAAAGAGACACGTGTACCCCAATGTTCATCGCAGCACTGTTTATAATAGCCAGGACATGGAAGCAACCTAGATGTCCATCAGCAGATGAATGGATAAGAAAGCTGTGGTACATATACACAATGGAGTATTACTCAGCCATTAAAATGAATACATTTGAATCAGTTCTAATGAGATGGATGAAACTGGAACCTATTATACAGAGTGAAGTAAGCCAGAAAGAAAAACACCAATACAGTATACTAACACATATATATGGAATTTAGAAAGATGGAAACAATAACCCTGTGTACAAGACAGCAAAAGAGACACCGATGTATAGATCAGTCTTATGGACTCTGTGGGAGAGGAGAGGGTGGGAAGATTTGGGAGAATGGCATTGAAACATGTATAATATCATGTATGAAACGAGTTGCCAGTCCAGGTTCGATGCACGATACTGGATGCTTGGGGCTGGTGCACTGGGATGACCCAGAGGGATGGTGTGGGGAGGGAGGAGGGAGGGGGGTTCAGGATGGGGAGCACGTGTATACCTGTGGCGGATTCATTTCGATGTTTGGCAAAACTAATACAATATTGTAAAGTTTAAAAATAAAATTAAATAAAAAAAAAAAGAAAGATGAGTGCTGAAGAATTGATGCTTTTGAACTGTGGTGTTGGACAAGACTCTTGAGAATCCCTTGGACTGCAAGGAGATCCAACCAGTCCATCCTAAAGGAGATCAGTCCTGGGTGTTCATTGGAAGGACTGATGCTGAAGCTGAAACTCCAATATTTTGGCCACCTCATGTGAAGAATTGACTCATTGGAAAAGACCCTGATGCTGGGAGGGATTGGGGGCAAGAGGAGAAGGGGATGACAGTGGATGAGATGGTTGGATGGCATCACCGACTCGATGGACATGAGTTTGGGTAAACTCTGGGAGCTGGTGATGGACAGGGAGGTCTGTATGCTGCGATTCATGGGGTCGCAAAGAGTCAGACACAACTGAGCGACTGAACTGAACTGAGACATATCAATAGATAAAGGTTTTCAACTTTTCAAACCTGTAAACATGCTGTTTCCTGATATCCTTAATTCTATAAGCAGAGGATGATTAGGAGTATTAACAAATGCAGGAGAGTCAGCCTACATACCAGCATCCATTTCTTTACACTTCTGTTTGAGTTCCAGAGGTGTCAGGCGGTATTGGTCCAACCCATCATTCCACTGTATTCTTTCCAGCACCTGAAGGTCACCACCAACCAGCCAATCCCCACTTTCCATCACCATCTAGAAAGAATTTATTAAAATTCTTAGTGATACATATTGTTTTCTATTTTATCTCAGAAAGTTTCTTTTTCTGAACCAGTCTTGGGCCACTTGAACTAACTGCTTTCAGTTCTTCAACATTTCTAGCACAGTATATATCAAATTTTTTCATTTCTCAAATCCTTTTACTCTTAAAAATTATTGAGGATAAACAAGAACTTTTTAAAAATACTGATTATATCTATCATTATTTTCTGTTTTAGAGATTAAAAGTGAGAACCCTTAGGGCTTCCCTGGTAACCCAGTGGTAAAGAATCCACCTACCAAAACAGGAGACATGGGTTCCATCCTTGATCCGGGAAGATCCCACATGCCCTGGAGCAACTAAGCCTGTGTGTGCACCTGTGCTCTGGAGCAAACGAGCTGCAACTATTGAGCCCTAGAGCCTGTTCTCCACAAGAGAAGCCAGTGCAATGAGAAACCTGGCACTGCAACTACAGAATATCCCCCGCTTGTTGCAACTAGAGAAAAGCCTCCACACAGCAATGGAGACCCAGCACAGCCAAAAATGAAATTAATTTTAAACAAACTGAGAATCCTTAAAAATATTTACTGACCTAAAACTAACAATAATGAAGCCATTAAATATTAACATAAACATTTTATTTTTTGGTGAAAAATAATATTGTCCAAAAATATAAGTGAAAAGTAGCATTGTTTTACATGTTTGCAAGTCTCTTCATTATCTGACTTAATAGAAGGCAGCTCGATTCTCATATCTAGTTTTTAACTTATTCTGTGGTAATATGTTATTTTGACTGAAACAGGTAAAGAAAATTCAACTTCAGGTAGATGGTTGGAAAAGGGAAGAGTACTTGAATAGCCTTTTTCTATCATTGTGGATATTCTTCATTGATATAAAAAATTAAAGAACCAAATTTAAAAATCAGCAAAGAACTTCAACAGACATTTCTCCAAATATGATATACAGATGGCCAACAGGGACATGAAAAGATATCCAACATCACTAGTTATTGGAGAAATACAATCTCATACCTATTAGGGTGGTACTATCACAAACAGAAAATATGAAGGGTGGGCAAGGATGTGGAGAACTCCCTCATGGACTGTTGGTGAGATTATAAAATGGTGCATCAGTATGGAGTTTCTTCAAAAAATTAAAAATGCAGCTGACACATGGTCTGGTAATCTCATTTCTGGATATATATCCAAAAGAATTAAAAGCAATGTCTCACAGAAATTTGCACATCCATATTCATATTGGGCTCCAAAATCACTGCAGATGGTGACTGCAGCCATGAAATTAAAAGACGCTTACTCCTTGGAAGGCAAGTTATGACCAACCTAGATAGCATATTCAAAAACAGAGACATGACTTTGCCAACAAAGGTCCGTCTAGTCAAGACTATGATTTTTCCAGTGGTCATGTATGGATGTGAGAGTTGGACTGTGAAGAAGGCTGAGCGCCGAAGAATTGATGCTTTTGAACTGTGGTGTTGGAGAAGACTCTTGAGAGTCCCTTGGACTGCAAGGAGATCCAACCAGTCCATTCTGAAGGAGATCAGCCCTGGGATTTCTTAGGAAGGAATGATGCTAAAGCTGAAACTCCAGTACTTTGGCCACCTCATGCAAAGAGTTGACTCATTGGAAAAGACCCTGATGCTGGGAGGGATTGGGGGCAGGAGGAGAAGGGGACGACAGAGGATGAGATGGCTGGAGGCATCACTGACTCGATGGACGTGAGTCTGAGTGAACTCTGGGAGTTGGTGATGGACAGGGAGGCCTGGCGTGCTGCGATTCATGAGGTCGTAAAGAGTCGGACACGACTGAGCGACTGAACTGAACTGAACTGATTCATAGTAGTGCTATTCACAATAGCTAAAAGGTGGATGCAACCCAGATCTCTCTCAAAAGATGAACCAACGATGAACATGAATGCCATGCATACGATGGAATATTATTCAGTCTTCACAATGAAGGAAATCCTGTTACAGACTATACCATGGATGAAACTGGAAGACATTAAGCTAAGTGAAAAAGCAATGCACAAAAGGATAAATACTGTATTTTTCCACTTACATGAAGTATCTAAAGTAGTCAAATTCATAGAAAATAGAATGGTTGATACCAGGGGCTGGGGAGAGGAAAGGAGACTTGTTATTTAATAGGTACAGAGTTTCAGATTTTCAAGATGAAAAAAGTTTTGGAGATCTGTTTCACAAGGTGAATTACTTAACACTACTGAATTGTTGTTTAGTCTCTATATCTGACTCTTGCGACCCCATAGCCTGTATGTAGCCCGCCAGGCTCTTCTGTCCATAGGATTTTACAGGCAAGAATACAGGAGTGGGTTGCCATTTCTACCAGGGAATCTTCCTGACTCAGATGGAGTCTGCGTCCCCTTCATCTCCTGCATTGGCAGGCGGATTCTTGACTAACGAGCCACCTGGGAAGCCCAAAATAGATAGATGGTAGATAAATAGATGATTGATAACAAAACTTATTTTTCATTGAAGTTTTCTCTAAAGTTACTATCAATATTCTCTTTTCAACACCCAGTCTCTGTTGAAAAAGTGACTTCAGTAAAGGGTGGGTGAGGAACAGAACAAGGAGACTTGGAAAGAACCATCTGTGCATCATCCCATACTTTAGATGGCCCAACTCTGGTCCTCTTGAACTGCGCCCCTTCTGGCAGGGCAAAGAACCTCTTGTGAGCAGACCCGCCTGAAATCTGTATGTACTCTCTAGACCATGATCTGTGTACCTGGGACATTCCGCCTGGGGTGCCCACAAGCAGACCCAGAGGTTCTCAGGGCATGCAGCAAGGCCAAGCATAGGAAGAGGAGGGGGTGGCTGCAAACGAAGAGCCAACTACCCACACACTACCTTATCCTGATGCAGAGCCAAGAAGGCTAAAATTGAGCCTGGCCTTCCAGACTGCGATCAAGGCATACTGTCAAAGTAGAAAGATGAAACATTTTATTTAAATTTATTAGGTAAGTAACTTATTTATTTATTTTTTAGATAAGTAACTTTTAAATATAATACTGGGCTTCAGCTCATTCTTACCCTGGATTCCACAAATATTAGGTGTGAATGTGGTGTAAAGAACGGCCAAGTAATGAAAAAGAAAACCATGACAGTGTTTGATGAGAGGGTGAGCACTTTCCTTGATGAAGATGGAAGAGGCCCCAGGCCCGACAGCACACATACGGTTAATGCCTTGCCATCTACTTTGTGGCATCTAACCTTAGTTTTTACACTGTACACCTTAAACTTACACATTGTTACATGTTCATCAAATCTCAATTAACCTGGAAACAGAATAACATGACAACCTTTGTTTTTCCCATGAACTTAAATATGTTCCATTGTTTCCCCATCTATTTCCCATGAAGTTATGGGACCAGATGCCATGATCTTAGTTTTCTGAATGTTGGGTTTTAAGCCAACTTTTTCACTCTCCTTTTTCACTTTCATCAAGAGGCTCTTTAGTTCTTCTTCGCTTTCTGCCATAAGGGTGGTGTTATCTGCATATCTGAGGTTATTGGTATTTCTCCCAGCAATCTTGATTCCAGCTTATGCTTCATTCAGCCTGGCATTTCACATGATGTACTCCACATAAGCAGGGTGACAATATACAGCCTTGACGTACTCCTTTCCCGATTTGGAACCAGTCTGCTGTTGCATGTCCAGTTCTAACTGTTGCTTCTTGACCAGCATACAGATTTCTCAGGAGGCAGGTAAGGTGGTTTGGTATTTCCACCTCTTTAAGAATTTTAACAGTTTGTTGTGATCCACACAGTCAAAGGCTTTGGCGAGGTCAATAAAGCAGAAGTAGATGTTTTTCTGGAACTCTCTTGCTTTTTTGACAATCCAATGGATGCTGGCAATTTGATCTCTGGTACCTCTGCCTTTTCTAAATTCAGCTTGAACATCTGGAAGTTCACGTTAAAGCCTGGCTTGGAGAATTTTGAGTATTACTTGACTAACGTGTGAGATGAGTGCAATTGTGCGGTAGTTTGAACATTCTTTGCATTACCTTTCTTTGGGATTGGAATGAAAACTGACCTTTTCCTGACCGGTGGCAGCTGCTGAGTTTTCCAAATTTGCTGACATATTGAGTGTAGTACTTTCACACCATCATCTTTTAGGATTTGAAATAGCTCAACTGGAATTCCATCACCTCCACTAGCTTTGTTCATAGTGATGCTTCCTACGGCCCACTTGACATTCGCATTTGATGTCTGGTTCTAGGTGAGTGATCACACCATTGTGATTATCTGGGTCATGAAGATTTTTTTTGTATAGTTCTTCTATGTATTCTTGCCACCTCTTCGTAATATCTTCTGCTTCTGTTAGGTCCATACCATTTCTGTCCTGTATTGTGCCCATCTTTGCACGAAATGTTCCCTTGGTATCTTTAATTTTCTTGAAGAGATCTCTAGTCTTTCCCATTCTATTGTTTTCCTCTATTTATTTGCATTGGTCTTTTATTTTGGCGGGCTCCAAAATCACTGCAGATGGTGACTGCAGCCATGAAATTAAAAGATGCTTGCTCCTTAGAAGAAAAGCTATGACCAACCTAGACAGCATATTAAAAAGCAGAGACATTACTTTGCCAACAAAGGTCCATGTAGTCAAAGCTATGCTTTTTCCAATAGTCATGTATGGATGTGAGAGTTGGACTATCAAGAAAGCTGAGCGCTGAAGAATTGATGCTTTTGAACTGTGGTGTTGGAGAAGACTCTTGAGAGTCCCGTGGACTGCAAGGAGATCGAACCACTCTATCCTAAAGGAAATCAGTCCTGAATATTCATTGGAAGGACTGATGCTGAAGCTTGAACTCCAATACTTTGGCCACCTGATGTGAAGAACTGACTCACTGGAAAAGACCCTGATTCTGGGAAAGATTGAATGGAGGAGGAGAAGGGGACGACAGAGGATGAGATGGTTGGATGCCATCATCGACTCATGGACATGAGTTTGAGTAAACACTGGGAGTTGGTGATGGACAGGGAAGCCTGGCATGCTCTAGTCCATGGAATCACAAAGAGTCAGACACAACTGAGCAACTGCACTGAACTAAATATGTTCCATATGACGCTGCAATGCAATACATCACACCTGAGAGCAGGTGTCTCTCGTCAGTCATGAAGACAAACACTATGGAAGGTGTACTCCTCAGCCACATCGTAGTTGTGCAACCATTCCCCTTATCAGATTCCAGACTTGCTTTTTGCACCATCCAAAGATAGTGTGTATTGTTAGCACACTAACAATCAGCCTGTATTGTTAGCAGAAAAGAGAGAGGCAAGAAAAAGGGAGAGAAAGCTGATTAATTTTTAACACCCAGCCAGAAGACATCAAGGTGGTGACGGTGCACCCTGGTTCAATTTCCTGTCATGGTCAGATGTTAAGGTTTACAATGACTTGCATTTCACAGCTCTTCAGGGAATGGGAGATTAGAGCCATCCATGGTTCTTAACAGAGGGCGATTTTGCCTCTAACGGGGACATCAGACAATATCTGAAGACAATTTTGATCATCACAGCTGGAGTGGGGAAGGGTGTGCTGTTGGAATCCAGTGTATAGAGGCCAGGAATGCTACTAAATATCCTGTGTTGAACAGGACAGCCCCACAACAAAGAACTACCCAGCCCCATGGTTAATAGTGCTTTGGTTGAGAAACCCTGAGCAGACAAAGGGTTATTGCAAGGGATTTGGTTGTTTTTCATGGCCCACCTCCTAAATTCCATGCTCAGGAAAATGACTTAAGAATATTGTCAAATACCCATACCTATACATTTACTTTCTCCTCATTGCTTAAACTACAAATAAAATTTTGAGAGACCTCAAATCCTTGGGCATGGAGTAACTCATTCTGGACGCTAGGGGTCCACCCTACATTGTTCTATTAGTGAAGGCAATCCTGAACCTGTTTAATTCACCACCCAGCCTAAAAATATATATGGAGAGCGATGCTGAAACCAAGCTTTAGGTATATCTTGGATCAGGAAGGACAAAGGGCATCTCTCTGAAAGGTGATCCCAGAACTGTGGTCCACCTATTAGGAAAGGAGGTCCAATGGCTCTGCCCCATTTCCAAGGACTTTCTGGCCCATAAGTCCCCACTTCTTTCCAAGCCTCCTACCAAAGGCAGGTGTAGGACCACAGTTAGAGAGTTTTCAGAACTGGACACACAGAGGGGTATAAGTAACAAGCTTTAAGGAAGTCTAGAGAAACAGTGAAAGAGGAACTGGGCTCAGAGTCACAGATAGCAGGAATGTATAAAGGATAAGAGGAGGAGCCCAAGCACTCGGATGAGAGCTAAGAAAGCTACGGTGAACAAGAGGGCAAGGTGAGGAAGAGGAGAAGGAAACCACCTAGAGAGGAAGAGGGGATGTGCACATAAGAAGGAAAGGAGCAGCTAAGGGTGGGAAGGTGTAACACAGTGAGGAGGAAGGAATGGAAGGAACAGTGTCCTAGGCTGGGGGACTAGCATACGCAAAAGTATGAGAGAGATGCTACAATGACCAGCTGAGAATGCATGAAAGAATATTTTCAGTGGTGGAAGTAATGAGTAGTAAGATGAATTATATCTCTGTATGAGTTCCAAATAAAGCCTGATAGTTGCTCCAGCTGAAGAATGGAGAAAAGATTTGAAGGGAGTAAGGCAAGAGACAGGGAAGAAATTCAGTGTCCTGGCCCAAGTTGGAACAGAGGAGAAGTGAACAACTCCAAGCAATACTTTGGAAGCAGAACTGCTAGGACTGGTGATTGAATGGACAAGGGAGAAGAAAGAAGCAAGAATGACATCCAATGTGGTATGTATGTACAATGGAAATTACTCAGTCATTAAAAATGAAATGATGCCATGTGCAGCAACATGGGTCAACCTAGAGATTATTGTAGTAAGTGAAGTAAGAGAAAGACAAATATATCACTTATATGTGGAATCTTTAAAAAATGATACAAGTGAACTTACTTTTGAAACAGACTTATAGACATAGAAGGGGGAGGGATAAAGTAGGATGTTGGGATTAATATATACACACCACTATATATAATATCGGAGAAGGCAGTGGCACCCCACTCCAGTACTCTTGCCTGGAAAATCCAATGGACAGAGGAGCCTGGTAGGCTGCAGTCCATGGGGTCGAAAAGAGTCGGACACGACTGAGCGACTTCACTTTCATGCATTGGAGAAGGAAATGGCAACCCACTCCAGTGTTCTTGCCTGGAGAACCCCAGGGACGGGGGAGCCTGGTGGGCTTCCATCTATGGGGTCACACAGAGTCAGACATGACTGAAGCGACTTAGCAGCAGCAGCATATATAATATAGATCATCACAGGGACCTACTGTATAACACAGGAAACCCTACTCCATACTCTGTAATAAGCTATATGGGAAAAGAATCTGAGAAAGGATATATATGTGTGTGTGTGTCTTTGTGTGTGTGTGTGTGTGTGTATATACACATATAACTGAACCAGTTTGCTGTACACCTAAAACTAACATAATATTGTAAATCAACTATACTTCAACTTAAATAAAAATAATACTTTGAAAATAACACAGAAAATTAGGAATATATTTTTTCAGAATGCCAGAAGATGTACATTAAAAACAGAAAATTCATTATGGAAAACAAATGTTGTTGATTTTATTTCTGAAAAAATAAAATAAAAAAAAAAGAATGATATCCAGGATTTGGACATGGACCATGCTTTGGATGGTGGACCTTGGGGGACACAGGCGGGGGACCATGCTGGGGTGAAGTTGCCCATGTTGAGTTGAGGTGCTTGCAGGATATACCCTGATGGAGCCCCATGAGAAACAGCTCCGGATGATTATCTAATGCCATGGTTCTCAACCTTCATAGTACATTAGAGTCACAAAGAGCTTCAAAACCCAGGACAGGCAGAACTGAGCCCAGGCCAATGAAATCAAAGTGTGAAGGAGGGCTCTGGTCATGGGTAATTTTTAAACAGGCAATGCTGCTGGGCGAACTGACCATAATGGTCTTCACTGCAGGGCTAAAGGATATAAAAATCTTCCCTCCTATTCTTCACTCTTGGTTTCTACATCATAAAAGAGGAATAATGATTCTTAGGTGCTTCACAGGAGCGTTGTGAGAAACAATTACCATTTGGAAAAGCTTTGAGAGCCACGGATAAAAAACAACAGGATTCCTTTAAGCATTACTTTTACAAGTTTCACCTGCTTTTCCTCATGATCTCATCTGTGGTTCCGTATTAGTGAGAGGGAGGGTTGGGAGGATTGGGATGGAAGGTCAGGGCAAACTGCAGTGAGGGGTTGTGTAACAGGGGCAGACCGTTTCCTTGGTGACTGACCACTTTCCATGCAAATATAACTCCCAGGGCCACATGGAAATACAAGAAGGCCTATGAATACTTTTGGAAGGAATTACTGTTGGAAAAATTTGGGGTTCTGAAAATTAAAAAAAAAATTTAATTTCTGTGAATTTCAAGGTGCTACAAGATTTGCAGTGGGACTTTCCTCGTGGTCCAGTGGTTGAGAATCCACTTGCCAATGCAGGGGACACGGGTTCAATCCCCAGTCTGGGAAGATCCCACATGCTGCGGAGAAACTAAGCCCATGCAGTACAACTACTGAGCCCATGCACCTATAGCCCGGGGTCCGCAACAAGAGAAGCCATCACAATGAGAAGCCGGTGCACCGCAGCTAGAGAGTAGCCCTCGCCCCCGCATCCTCCCCCACTCCCCGCCCCCCGCCCCGCCCCCCCACCCCGCCCCACCCCCCACCCCGCTGCCCCCGGCCCCGTTCGCCGCAAATAGAGAAAGCTTGCGAGCTGAAGACCCAGTGCAGACAAAAATAAAGATGAATAAAAAATTTAAAAAAGAACTTTAAAGGAAAAAAATAAAAATGTGCATTAAGGAGAGTTCCTTTCCCATAAACACACCTTCAGCACTCAAAGTGTAGCTTATACAGGGTGAGTGGTTCTCTCTCTCTGGTTATCCACGGCCCATTTCTCACCATGAGCTCACTGGGAATGTTGACAGAGTCCCTCTAATGATCTAATGGTACTGAGTCACTGACTATATTGTCAAGGCCATGAATCACACCACCATTCTCCCCACCATCTAAGAAATTCTGACCTCCAACTGCCAACACCGGATGCAAGACAAGATAAAAAGAAGTAACTGCTTAAGAAATTCTTTGGATTTTTTTTTTTCTTTTTAGTGCTAACGGTGTGTATGTGAATGTTAGGGCCCCAAAGTGAAAGTATCTGAACTGGCATGAAGCAGGATCACTGCTCTTTAGGTCACTGAGTGCAGGTCAGATCCTAAACCTATAGGATTATGATCAGAGAAGGAATGAAATAAAGGCATAATTAAGGCTTGGAACATAATTCCTCAAATAGCTGTTGTCCAATTATTTTAAAGACTGTCTGCCAGCCTCTTGGAGAGAAAATGTTCAGATGGCTCTGAGCCTATCAGCAGGGTGAACAGTTGTGTCCAATAAGTGAAAAGCTGCTTTGCTCACCCACTGACCTCTGTGTTCCACCAGGGGCCTTGAAAAAGCTCTCTCTAGCTTGCAACAGTTCACAACCAAAATAAAGAAAAAGTTTGTCTAACAGATTTGGACAGGTTTCTTCACACATCCGTTGTGTGCAGTCACGGGACGGGAAGACATCTCGGAAGACATCTGGTCCGCTCCTTTTACAAATGAAGAAACAGAAGGCCAGAGAGAGGACTGCCTTGTTTAATCACAAGGCTTTCTAGAGTCTCCTGGGTTGCACATGGTTCTTTATTCCTGTGAACTTTCTGAAATCACTAGTATGTGTCTTTTCTTATTTTTGCTCTAATGCTCTAATCTTGGATGAAGGATGGCTTTTGCATTCAATTTCACATATTTTTCATTATGGAAAATGAACCACATCTACATCTAGCAATTCCACTCCTTGCCATCCCACCCTATCACTGCCAACATTTAGAAGCTGTAAAGGAATCTGAAAACTTTTAGTCTGTTTTGCCTTTAGGCAGATTGACTCCAAAACAATCCTAATCAGATGAACACATTTTTCAATCTTAAAAATATCCGCTAATGAAAGTGTGGCATTTTCCTTCGGGAAACTGCTGCTATTTGTGCTTTTGTCTACTGAAGAATGTCACTGACCACCACCCTCCTCCCCCACAATGGCCACAGAGCATGAACTCCAAGTCTCTTTCCAGAGATCAGTTGGATCCAGTCTGTATGAAGAAATTGACTTCCCTTGTGAATTTCAAGATAAACAGGGCTGCAAGCTCTGACTGTGGTTTTTTTGCATAGCACAGCTATGATTTTAGTCCTCTCCTCAGGATGCTAGACAAAATTCTCTCTCCGGTCCATTTGTTACCCATTTAGCTGAGGGGACTGGCCATCACAAGAGACCATTCAGACCAACCCTCAAACAGAAAGTCATTTCTTTTCCCTAATGAAAAGGATCTCCCCAGGCAAAGCTTGCAATACCTCCCTTAGAAACACATTCTTCCATCTCACCACAGTTTTTCTAAGTCCTTCGTGAAGGAATTGAAAAGATTTTTTTTTTTACCCCAAGCTGAAAGAAAGCCTTCTGAAGGTTTTGCCACTTACTTTGATATAGGGGTGCTTTGCGCACGTTGTGCCCCACACATGGGAACAACGCTCCTCTTTTCTATGTTCATAGAATTCAGGATCTTCTAAGATAGCCACCCTCCGTCCTCCGTGTGTCAAGACAAACTTACTGCAGCCTTCCAGCCGTGTCTTATCATCCGCAGAGATGGGGAGTACTATAGGGATGCTCATGTTGATCACTCCATCTGTGGAAAGAGCCATGTGGTGTGTGAACGTGGGGTACGAGGCATGTGCTCCTTTAAAGGGGACTCCCATGTGTGCCATTTCCTGCAAAAGGCATCAAGACCTTCCTCTAACATAGCTGTGCTGCTGCACTAGTTTTTCTAGAATCTGTGATCAATCCTTTAAGAAGAGGCTTCTCAAAGCAAGAGATGGAGCGTTTGTGAAAAGTGGGGTGTTTCAAATTGTGGAGATGGCTTCAGTAAGTGACTGGGAGGCCCAGGAGGGATTGTCTCCCTTCTGAGTTCCCTTTGGAAAATTCCGTCCTGACTTCCACACACTAGGGAGCTTAGTCTTTAAAAATCCAATTAGACCAAATAAAGGCACTGCCTGGCATCTCTGCAAATCCTGCACCTGCATATTAAATCACCTTGCAGATAGCAAGCCTCATACAGGATCCACCTTTGGTTGAATCGTTAATGAGGAATCCACAGATACAGAGGCTGGACCATGGGGCTGGAGCATGCACAAAGTTTGCTATATGCACTGGCTCCTGGAACCAACCCCCTGAAGATGGGAAGGGAGGTCTGTGATTCCTTAATGAAGCCAGAGAACATAAGAGATTACACAGCTGTTTCCCCGCTTTTGTAATGGTGCCCCAACACTCCAGCAAGTATGTCAGACTTTCTGTTGTACTTACAGTTAGAAAATGGGGGCACAGAATTAAGGGTGTAACACTAAAGAATATTTGGGCAATTTGGGGGGTGTTGCCAAGTTCAAGACTCAGAAGGGAATGAAAGAAAGGTGAATAAAGAAAACATTCAACTTGTTACCAGTTTAAGCTTGACTGCTCACTGCTCCTCAGATCAGTCTATGAGAAATGAGTTGTTGGGCAAGGAATAGCAACTGTATTTGGGAAGTCAGCAGACCAGGAAGTTGGTAGACTCCATCTGAGAGAACCATCTTTCCTGAATCCAGGCTTTTTTTATACCCAAAGGGGAGGGGATAAAGTCAAACATTTCCTAATTGCAGTCAGACTCCCGAGGGGGATGTGTTAATATCTTCCTTACTGCAGCTATTCTCAGGTTGGGCCTGGTCGGGAGGTTTCCTGTGAGCTAAACAAAGGTATTTTAGCTTAAAGGTATTTTAGCTAAACAAAAGTATTTCATGAAAGCCAGGGTTCCTAGAGATGGGGCATTATGTATAATGTAAGCTTATGGGCAACATCCCCTTATTGATTAACTTGTAAAAAAAGCAATAGATATATATATGGAATTTAGAAAGATGGTAACAATAACCGTATATGTGAGACAGAAAAAAGAGACACAGATGTATAGAACAGTCTTTTGGACTCTGTGGGAGAAGGCGAGGGTGGGATGATCTGAGAGAATAGCATTGAAACATGTATATTATCATATGTGAAACAGATCGCCAATCCAGGTTCGATGTATGAGACAGGGTGCTCAGGGCTGGTGCACTAGGATGACCCAGAGGGATGGGATGGGGAGGGAAGTGGGAGGGGAGTTCAGGATGGGGAACACATGTACACCCATGGCTGATTCATGTTAGTATATGGCAAAAACCACTACGATATTGTAAAGTAATTAACCTCCAACTAAAATAAATAAATTTTAAAACAATAGAATACAAAAGTTAAAGAAACAGATCAAATATGGAGATATGGAGTCAGATGTGTTCTTCCCCATTACAAACTCAGGAATTCAAAACAGGAAGCAAATACTGTTACTTATGCATTGGAGGCAATGTACCATAGATTAATGAAGTCTTGTAAATCTACCTGTCAAAATCCAACTTTAGACCATCTCTGATAAAGGTCTGAGGTCTGAGTTCTATCCCCTTGGGGCATAATACTCTCCTGCTAGCTATGAAACAAAAGTTTGCAGGCATATCACTTTGCACATTTAAAATACTCTCTAAAAGTTACTAGGACATAAATCATGCCACCAGATATAGATGGTAACTTCCGGCAATAAAGAAATTATGTCCATCATAAAATCCTGCAATCTGCTCCAGGAGCCTTCTAAACAAGGAAGATAACTGTGCACAGAAAGTAATGATTTTTGTCGCTCAAACAACTCCTCTGTTTCAAAGTTCAGAGACAATAAAAGTAGTCCAAGCAAGCCCTCTACAGAGAGCACTAAACTCAAAGCCAAGTAATCTCCTATTTACTACCTGTGTCAGTCACCTCTGTGCTCAGTTTCTCCACTTGGAAAACAGTATCATAAATAACATGTACATCCCTGGGTTACTGGGAAGAGCCATACTGTAAAGCACTCTATTAGTTTATGATGAAAGATCATTAAGCCCACTGCATGGTATAGTTGATAAAAAGAGGAGGCCTGCAAAGAAACACTCCTCTGAGGATGCTGATGATCTCATTAGAAATCATGCTTTCTGTGGACTGTGGATTACTGACCACACTGCTTATGAAGAGTAGCTTGACTAAAGTCAAGTAAGACAAGATGCAGAGCAAAAGGTTGGTGGTATGCTGGAGGAAACCCAGCTTTGCCTGCAATGCACCTGCAGTGCTGCCTTCCATCAATGATTCTGGGTTGAATTCCAAAGAACGCTCCAGTCTTCTGTTGCCATTGGCTCTTCTGGTCTACTAGATTCCAGCCCAGAGTAGCCTCTGATCCACCTTCATCTTGGCCTTGATTGAAAAATCCCGACTAAGGACACAGCACTCCCTGATAGGTTGTCAAGACAGCTAATCTGTGGGATGTTGTGGAAGGGAGTTCTACCAAGGAGAAATGCCAACTGATCTCATACACCTGTAGCTACAACTCCACACAGGTAAAAAATTTACTGTCTTTCCCCTATCTTAATCAACTTTTCCATTGATAATACATAAAATTATCCTACTATTTAACTCTGTGCTGAAATATCCTCCTTAGCTTTAGACATTGACTCGGGCTTTCAGCCCTTTTCCATTATGTACTTCAACTCTGGTGGGAACCACCCTGATTATTTCACTGTGGTGTAAATCACTGTGAAAAAGAATATCGTGGTTTTTTAGCTATAGTTAGTCCAGCACTGACTTCATGTTTAATTGAATAATTTTGCTTTTGCTTTAAATAATTGTCAAGCTTCTTGTTTTAACCTTGCAGATATGTTTATCATTTGTTTGGGACTGTTTGTAGGCAAAAACTAAAATACTTTTTATTGACTAATCTTTTTTCAAGGAAAAATAACAATGATGAAAATAATACTCAAGATAAATGATATCTTTAGAATTTTACCTTTTTCTTCTGGTACAGCACAGACATTTACAATCACAGTGGGCATGTATTTATTCCCAGTTTTATAACTATCAATCATCATAGCTTGAAATTAAATTCATGCATAATCACTTATCACAAACAAATGAAGTACAATCATCCACAATCCAACCAGGTGCATCCACTTTAAATTGCATCTAAAATTGACTTATCTTTCATCAATTAAAAATGTTTTATAAATGCAATGGGAAAAAAATTCCAGATTTGTGAAACTAAATGAGGACAAACACTCAGTAGAAGTAATTAGCATAAAGGATAATAAGTTTTTAAAATCTCAAGAACAAATATGCAATAAAAATTTAGAAACAACTTTACTTTTGTCAGCTGAATACATTATAAACAACAGCTGCATCTGATCCAGAAATTTCCTGTTACTTGGACTCCTATCAACAGAAGGCAGTATTATTCTCTTAAAACTGGTTGGATCATAAACTGTTAGCAATTCCAACTGTTTCATTTAGATTTTTTTTTAAGTCATGTTCTTACCATTTCTAGTTAATATAACACATTTAATTATAATAATTTAACTACTTGGGAAGTTAAAGTACATACCAGGAAGGAACATGCCTAGAGAAATACAAACACAGTTAAGAAAAATATTGTTTTCAACTTTCCATCAAAATAATAGTAAAGCAACAATGTCAAAGAACAAATTCCTATTATGAAATTTTATACATACAACAGACAAATTACTGAGATTTTTGCTACAGCCATTTCTAAAAGTAGAGAATATAAGACAGCAAAAAGCTGGAGAAAACAGAATTTGTATTGAATACTGTCCAATAAAATCCAAAAGTATTGTTTAAATGATTATGTTTTTAAATAATTATAACATATGTCAAAAGCCCCTCCAACTTCAGTTGCCTCTTATAAATAAGCGATGCAATAACTACCGTTGCCCTTTGGGAGGTGTGGAGGCAAGCTGCTCTAGAATATCCTAGAATTCCAGATGTTTGGAGGACACGAAAGTGTGCCCAGTAGAAAAAATGCAGATTTAGAACCAGGATAACTTGGAGTTGAATCCAGACTTCAGGTGAGTTATTTAACCTTCCCAATACTATTCCCTCATATGGACAAAACACCTTTACAGTGGCGTTAATCCAGATTAAATGTGATGTCCAATGTCAAGCACCGGGGTCAGAACATCTTATGTGCTGAATAAATGCTGGCAATATGTAGGAAAGCTCTCAAGCCCTGCCTTAGAAAGTCAAAGCCACGGAAGACTTGCCATTAAATGATCAGGTCACACAAGGCTGCCATGTCTTAACCCTACTTGGATGCCACCAGTCAAGAATACAAGCTTAAGGTTCCATTTGTAAATTTAGATGTGACATTTATCACTGGAGAATCTGTGACAACCTCGAAACTATATATCCAGTGAGAAATAAAGTGATAATACACTGACATGAAAACAGATCCTTGAGTAATATAAGGAGTAACTCATATAATCATCAAAAACACTAAAAAGTGAGTTTTTATTTTGATTTTGGACTGAGTACATGAACTAATTTTTTTTTTTATAACAAACTAGTTTGTTTTAACTATGGGGTAAATTGTGACCATTTGAGAAAATTAAAACCAAAAAATCGTTTTGGGAGACAGAGTCAGAATAGAAACCTTACTGGCAGACTGTTAGGTGATCAAGATGTACAATTGTTTAATGGTGGATGAAAATGGCCACATCTGTGACTACCAAAGTTATTTCAAATTTTCAATGGTGGTGACTCAAACTTTCATAAACTGGTTAAAATGAAATGATATCTGTATAATAATATCTTGCTCAACCTTCTGATGTAGAAATACGTCATTTTTGAAATGTAACCCTGTCTACTCAGTCCAATGGCTTCCTTGGTGGTTCAGATGGTAAAGTCTCTGCCTGCAATGTGGGACACCCGGGTTTGATCCCTGGGTTGAGAAGATCCCCTGGAGAAGGAAGGAGCCTGGTAGGCTACAGTCCATGGGGTGGCAAAGAGTTGGACACAACTGAGTGACTTCACTTTTCACTCAGTTCAAAATCCACCGAGCCAAGCTCTTGCATGAGACTAACATGGTATGGTAGAGGACAGAGTGTTTCAACTGCCTTGCAATTAGTAAATGCCCCCAGGGCTGCAGATGGGTAGGAGAAAGGCCGAGCCCACCCCTTCTACAGGAGCAGTTCCATTTTCATCTGTTCTATACGTGGCCTCAGATTTCACTGAAACAGCAATAACTTAAAAAAAAAACAAAAAAGCTTGACAACCACGAATGTGGTTGGAAAACCCTTCCATAGAGTTCAGATGAACTGCACTGCCTGTCCCAGCAAGCTCATATCTGTCTTCCTTATCTATCTCCGGCAGCTAGAACAAAACCTGACATCCAAGGACACTCAATGAATATTTGTTGGCTAGCTGATGAACATCTTATCTGTGCTACTTCCAAATGGATGTTACTAGAGATAAGCCTCTTAGTCTGTTCAAGACCTTCATGGCCTTTTAATTGTACATGGGGGTTGCGGGGAGGTGTTAATATATGGAATATATTTTATGGAATATAATATATGGAATGTATTGGACAAGGTATCCTTTTAAATGCTCAGCATCCCAATGAGAAGGTTAAGTCTTTTAAGTCCCAATGAGGTAGGTACTGTTATTAACATCCCCATTTTACAGATGAGAAAACTGAGGCCCAGAGTGTTTAAGTAATGTGTTCCAACTTCATAGCTAATCACTGGTAAATGAACCCAGAGTCGGGCTCCATGGCTCACTCTTATCCACTATGATATCCTGCCTCTGCTTAGGCAGAGGTGGGCTACCTATTATATCCTTGGTAACTATTTTTATTAATTATGTAGGAATTAAGGAGACTTTTGGAGAGTATGGGGAGGTTTGAAGCCTAACTACAGCTGGGGTTGCTTTATGTCCCATTCCCTGGACACAAGCCTAGAACACAAACATCTTTCTCAAGAAAGAACACCTGATTTTTCTTCCTAAAAGGTTTGAAGCCCTGCTTAGTATTATACATTCAGTGTGCATCTATCACCATCCCTTCCCCACGTATCAATAATACCCCAAGATCTTGAAATAGATAAATGCTAATTGATAAGGTTAAGACAGTTCTAGGAAGGAAATGATCATAGAAGGATCCGGAAGTGTTCTAAATAACACATCCTTCCGACCTTGACAAGAGCAGTTCTCTAAAAGCCATTCAGCTTCTGCCCAGAAAGCTGCCTTAAAACCCCTAGTAGAATTCAGTGGATGAAGTCATCCTAATATATTTCATGTATGGACATGAATAGCCACACTTTATGCACCAAAGAAGGCAGCTGCTGCAGTAATGTTTGCTGGAGGATGGGAGGCATCCCACAAGTCAGCAGTGATACGGAGTTCACCCTGGCTCCCCAAGGATGGTCCAGGCAGCTGGCAATGGTGCTTCTCACTGTCCACTGCCTTCTGATATCAGGGCCAGCAAAGGACAAGTGGAGGTGAAACAGACTTAACCTTCTCTTGACTGTGTGGAAGTTAAACCTTCATTTTTTGGTTTCTTCGCTTTTGGTAATCAATAATCCTTTGAGGATAACAACAACAAAAAATCCTAAAAATGGAAGCTTATACATAATTGGACATATCATAAATACATATTTTCACAGTATGTTTTACAAAGCAACGATTAGCTTTTCTTGTTCCTGTGAAGACTTATGAGAAATATTTTTCTAATGATAAAGAGTAAGAAACAAACAAAAACCCATACCATCTATCAGGGTGCCAAAGTGTACAACCTGTAAGTACTCCTTTTCTCTCATAAAACCTTTGAGGGGAGTAGCCCAGCCTTCACTCAAAACTTGGACCCACTGAAGATCCAGCTGCAAAACACAAAAAAAACAGGTGAACATTTCCATGAGCTCTGTGTCCCAGCCGTCCGGTCCCAGGGCAGTCCGTTCTCACTCAGTTGAGAAGAGAATGAAGGCAGAACACTTTATGTTTTAAGCGTTCCCAGATGTAATGCTGGCCCATGATCTAGGACCTGGAGAAGTGTAAGTCTAGAACCTTCTACTGGGAGGGTGGCAAAAGGATTCCAAATGGGGATGATTTCTTTGAGCACTTTGGGCTGTGTCTATTCTTACAATTTGCGACTATGTTGAAGATTCACTGTACATTCTTTATTCCATAATAATTATGGTTTGGCTACACTGTTTTCACCAATATGCTAGCTATTTGATTGAACTGGGCAAACCATTGACTCTAAGATAAATGTCCAAACTTCTTAGCATGATATTAGCTCTGGCCCTAGGGGCTCCTGTAGGAATGTTCACCTGCCACGACTCCCCACCCAGGAGCCTAGTCAACAATGGTGCCAGCCCATGCATAGTCTGAACACACACATGGTTTCAAGCCCATCCCCTGCTTTACCTGAAAACCCTATTCATCATTGAAAATCCATCTCAAAAATTAAAAAAAATAAAACCCAGCTTGTGGACCATTGCTTTGAAATCTTCCCTGTCATCCCTAGGATCAAAAAAATTGATCATTAGATTCTCTGAAGTTCCTCTGTACCTTGCAGACCATTCTGTTATTGGAACTCAAATTCCACAATTATGATTATGTGTTTCTCATCTGCCTGAAGCATTGGAGAACTCAGAATTTATTGTGTAGAGTCAGGGAGCTCTGTTTATAAATTTGTCATGACTTACTACAGCCTGGGGTGTTCATGAGCTGAAGCACATTCCCAATGTACTCTGCCTCATAAAAATATCCAGGGTTTTAATGGATACCAAGAGGTTACCAATGAAAACCTGATCACCTTATATGAACCAACTAACCCTAATCTACAAAGCATGCGTGCTAAGTTGCTTCAGTCATATCCAACTCTTTGCAACCCTATGGACTGTAGCCCATCAGGCTCCTCTGTCCATGGGATTCTCCAGGCAAGAATACTGAGGTGGGTTGCCATTTCCTCTTCCAGGGCATATTCCCAACCCAAGGATCAAACCCACATCCCTTCTGTCTCCTGCACTGGCAGGCAGGTGGTATCATCCAGGTGGTAAATCCATGTAACTAAAACTCCCTCTACTTATACTGGACTCTCCCTGATAAAGGAAAAGTGGGATGTGCAGTGTAGAAAAAGATCAAGGCATTCATATCACTTTAGATTAGGGTTGCTTTTTGTTTTAGTAAAACTTTTCAGTGGTCTAAGAAACACTTATATTCTGGACAAACTATTTTCTTGGCAACTGTCAACAAATAATTACTGCCCAGTGCTTACCATGTGATGCTAGTGGTAAAGAACTCACCTGCTAATTCGGGAGACACAAGAGACACTGGTTCAGTCCCTGGGTCAGAAAGATCCCCGGGAGTAAAAAATGGCAACCCACGCATATTCTTGCCTGGACAATCCCATGGACAGAGGAGCCTGGCAGGCTGCAGTCCCGAGGGTCACAAAGAGTTGGACACAAGCAACTTAGCACACAATGCCTGTATGTTGGCATAACTGAAGGTATAACAACAACTATATATAACTGTCCTCTGCAAGTACAGAAGTTAACTTCCTGAACATAAAATTGATCAGCTGCTCTGTAGCAACTCTTGGTGAGAGATATTCTTGGAAAAGCAGTAAAAAAAAAAAAAAAAAAATGTTGGTGAAAGCAAATGTTTTTCTTTATAGGAATTGAATTTTCCTTATGCGTACCTACCTTATTGTTGAGAGTAACTGTAAATGGATTATAATAACTGATATTTAGCCAAATTTTCCGTCAGCCAGTTTGCATCCTCTTACCTTAGTAATTGATAATGAAGGGAGTGCTTCGGCCTCAGCTCGGACTTGGTCGAGTTTGTTTTCTGGCACAAAGAGTTCATGGATGCCTTTGATTACAGTGTGGGGTACAATGTTCTGAAAGGAAGCAGACTTGGTAACCATTTGGAATGAAAACTATATAAAGGACACTTCAGTAAATAGATGATCTCTCATGACTTTGTAAAATTATCATTATTATTTTTTAAAGTTCAGTCCACCCACCTGCTCCTGCAGAAGCTCTACCACCTGCTGCATACAGTCACTCACAGAGGACAAATTGGTTTTAAGCACGAGCTCAGGAGATTCAGGTTTTTCATAATCAGAATCAATACCCGTAAACCCTGCAAAGCAGAAGGCTGAAAGGAACGTCTGCACCAACAGAACAATGTTTTGACTCAATAAGACACAGCACATGTTGGAATAAATGTTTTCAACCATTGTACTCAGACTAAAACAGAAAAGGTCAAACAGCCTTCCTTGACCTCCAGCCATAGGTAAGAACACTTACACCTGTGTTTTCATAAACCCTGAGTCCAAGCCCTCTGCAGTGAATTAGAATGGAAAAGGAGGACCAGAGGGAGGAAAACTCTGAAAGATTCCTCCTACGCACACAGTCACATACATATATTTGTTTTAGTTCTCCGAACTTGATTGCTTATGGCTGGGGTGACAGTTCTTCAGAGATACAAGCCCACATTTTCATAAGCCCATGGAGACACTGAAGATATTACGGTTTGATAGACAGCTGTGTGTGCTATATGTAGTTTTGAAAAACAGTCTTTGAAACTTCAGACAGATTTCTGGGGACAGACATATGAATTGGTGGCATAAGTAAGTGGCAAAGGGGCTACTGAGCTGGCCATCTTACCTTTGATCTCCCCAGCTCGGGCCCGTTTGTAGAGGCCTTTTACATCTCTCCTTTCACAAATGTTTAGAGGAGCATCTACAAATATCTCAAAGAAGGGCAGTCCTGAGGATTCATGGATTTTGCGGGCGTTCTCACGATCCTGGGAAAAAAATTACATGTAAGAATGTGAGAAAAGGGACTTCCCTGGTGTTCCAAAGGCTAAGAATTTGCATTCCGATGCAGGGGACACAGGTTGACCCCTGGCTGGGGAACTAAGATCCCATATGCCGCAACTACTAAGCACCACAACTAGAGAGCCCACACACCACGACTAGAGAGCCCACACACCACAACTAGAGAAGTCCACACACCACAACTAGAGAGTCAACACACCACAACTAGAGAGTCAACACACCACAACTAGAGAGTCCACACACCACAACTAGAGAGCCCACACACCACAACTAGAGAGCCCACACACCACAACTAGAGAGTCCACACACCACAACTAGAGAAGTCCACACACCACAACTAGAGAAGTCCACACACCACAACTAGAGAAGTACACACACCACAACTAGAGAAGTCCACACACCACAACTAGAGAAGTCCACACACCACAACTAGAGAAGTCCACACACCACAACTAGAGAAGTACACACACCACAACTAGAGAGTCAACACACCACAACCAGAGAAGTCCACACACCACAACCAGAGAGCCCACACAGCACAACTAGAGAAGTCCACACACCACAACTAGAGAGCCCACACACCACAACTAGAGAGTCAACACACCACAACTAGAGAGCCCACACACCACAACTAGAGAGCCCACACACCACAACTAGAGAGTCAACACACCACAACTAGAGAAGTACACACACCACAACTAGAGAGTCCACACACCACAACTAGAGAAGTCCACACACCACAACTAGAGAGTCCACACACCACAACTAGAGAAGTCCACACACCACAACTAGAGAAGTCCACACACCACAACTAGAGAAGTCCACACACCACAACTAGAGAAGTCCACACACCACAACTAGAGAGTCAACACACCACAACTAGAGAGTCCACACACCACAACTAGAGAGTCCACACACCACAACTAGAGAAGTACACACACCACAACTAGAGAGTCCACACACCACAACTAGAGAGTCCACACACCACAACTAGAGAAGTACACACACCACAACTAGAGAAGTCCACACACCACAACTAGAGAAGTCCACACACCACAACTAGAGAAGTCCACACACCACAACTAGAGAAGTACACACACCACAACTAGAGAAGTCCACACACCACAACTAGAGAGCCCACACACCACAACTAGAGAAGTCCACACACCACAACTAGAGAGTCAACACACCACAACCAGAGAAGTCCACACACCACAACTAGAGAGTCAACACACCACAACCAGAGAAGTCCACACACCACAACTAGAGAGCCCACACACCACAACTAGAGAAGTACACACACCACAACTAGAGAAGTCCACACACCACAACTAGAGAAGTACACACACCACAACTAGAGAAGTCCACATGCTACAACAAAGATACCGTGTAGGATGACTAAGACCTGACGTAGCCAAATAAATGAATATTGAAAAAATTAAGTAAGAAGGGGTTTCACAATGAAATTCATCACAAACACTGTACTTTGGTCTTCCATGGCCTTAAGATAACACTAGGGTTTGAGCTCTGCATAGGTGGTAGGAAATTAGCCCTTTAGAGAAGTTTCACTCTAGTAAACAACTCTCCCAAGGACTTTAAAAAGAAAAAGAAAAAAAAACACGGAAAAGAATCCCAACTAAAAGACAGGGCTGGCATAATGACGGTATTTCATTCGAAGGATATGTTGAAAGTCATTGTGTCTTATTTGTCGCTCACAGCAATCCTGTGCTTTAAAACAAGAGAAGTGATACTCCACCTTGTTGATTTCAACATTAAACACAGAAAACCTGATGCCTTGTCAATGAACTGCTGTTTTCTGTAGTCAGGCAAACCCTCTGACTTTTTGGAGAAATAAAAATTACTGAGCTTTAGGAGTTTTCTTGTTTAACTTTTTCTTCCTTTCAACTCTGGCCAAGTGTACTTACCATTGTGAAAGTGGAAGGGTTTATGTCAACTGGTGCCCTGGCATCTGGAAATGAAGGGACTCTCTTTATATAACCAATATTAAAGAGAGGAAATGAGGGAGCAAGTGAGCGGTGAGGGAGGGTGGGGGATACAAAGTATGACATTCTCTGTTGTTCCCCTCCGCCAGCTCCTCATCCTGGCAGTTGGAGAGCTCTGGTGCTGTGTGTGGGAATCTTGCATGTTGCCAAGTCATTTTACCTTTGCAAAAGGAGAAATGAAGCTGGTAATGCAGACCAGACCAGCGTCGGCAAACAGCTTGGCCACCTCTGCAATCCGGCGGATATTTTCTTCTCTGTCCCAAGTAGAGAATCCAAGGTTTTTGTTGAGGCCTTGACGGATGTTGTCCCCATCGAGGGAGTAGCAAGGGATGGCGTGGGAGACGAGATACTCTTCCAGAGCAAAACTGATCGTTGTTTTTCCAGCACCAGAGAGACCTGTTGAGAACAGTCAAGACAAGACTGGAGATGTCTCTGTTTAAGATGATAAATTGTGACTGATTCTCAGTTTCACCTAATTCAAGAGTAATTAAAACCCTCATGACAATCATTTGATTGACCTCAAATCCAAACCATTCAAATCTAGAAAAAGTGAAACTTACTGAAAGTTAAGTACTAGCATTTCTTTCAAATCTTGAAATAGCTATTTGTCCTTTATTAGGATTATAGCCTTTCAGAGCAGAAGAGGTTTGTCAATAGGGAGACCTTCGCAGGCTCCATATAGTCCCTGGGGATTCTGCTTTTGAGACAGGCTGGGACCTGGGACCCTTTACTAGAGAGCTTGCACCTCAACAAAGGTCTCCTGAAGCAACAGATACAAAGAGATACAAACAGATACAAACAGATACTAAGGGACTCAAAGTCACTACACCCTGGCATAGTTGGAGCAAATCATAAAGAAAAAGATACAAAACCCCACAAACCAAGGGTCATTTCTGAGGTGCCTGGGAGCAAAAGCAGGGTATTGTGGCATGCTCCCCACACACAGCACTGCTAAGAGGGTCAGCTGATCACCTAAGCCATACCCCCAGCCCGTCCTGCCCCTCCTCTCCTGTCCCCTCCCCTGGAGGAGGATATGGTAACTCACTCCAGATTATCGCCTGGAGAATCCCACGGACAGAGAAACCTGGTGGGCTACCATCCATAGGGTTGCAAAGTGTGCAACACGACTGAAGTGACTTAGCATGCAATGTGATAAATTCCTCTTAAAACATGTGCAGTTGTAGGACAGGAGAAATGAGATTCCTGAGTCTCTGGTACATTCTTTTGTATCAGAAAATGAGAGAAATAGTAGAAATTTCCAAATACAGTTAACTGTATTAATATAGATCATTGGAATATTTATTTTAATACATTGAAGTAACACCAGTTATATTTACTGAGAGCTTTACTAGGGACCAGGACCTCTGCTAAGCACATACATGTTTTATTTCATTCTGCTGCTGCTGCTAAGTCGCTTCAGTCGTGTCCGACTCTGTGCGACCCCATAGACGGCAGCCCACCAGGCTCCCCCGTCTCTGGGATTCTCCAGGCAAGAACGCTGGAGTGGGTTGCCATTTCCTTCTCCAATGCATGAAAGTGAAAAGTGAAAAGGAAGTCGCTCAGTCATGTCTGACCCTCAGCGACCCCATGGACTGCAGCCCACCAGGCTCCTCCGTCCATGGAATTTTCCAGGCAAGAGTACTGGAGTGGGGTGCCATTATTTCATTCAGTTCTACCTATACCTCTATGAGGAGGTACTATCTTCATTCTCATTTTACAAATAGGAGGCTTAGCAAGCTTGATCCCAAATCACACAACTAATGTAGGTGAAGCTGAGGCCCAACTTCAATTCCCTAGATTTGAAGAATCTGGTTTCTCCTGATTTGCCTGGTCAGCATCCAACATCTGTAATTTGAGAATAAAAAATAAATGAGGACAAGACTTTTTGAAAGTTAAGAAAAGATGGATGAGATTTTGTTTTTCTCTTCCACTAGTTCTTTTTTTTTCTTTTCAAGGGTGTTTCAAATTAGGAAAAATGGACTCTGTGTATATAGTTTTTTAAAAAATATTTATTATTTATTTGGCTGTGCCAGGTCTTAGTTGCGGCACGTGCAATCTTCAATCTTCCTTTAGATGTGGCATGAGAACTCGCTTGCGGCATGTGGGATCTAGTTCCCCGACTAGGAGTGGAACCTAGGCCCCTTGCATTGGGAGCACCAAGTCTTAGCCACTGGACCCCCAGGGAAGTCCTTGTATATATTTTGATTCAAAATTTAAATGAACACACGAAGGCAAACACATTGCAAGAGGGAAACGTCTGGAGTGTAGCCATTTTATCCACTGCTGCACAACACGTCTCTTAGAGGGAACCTGGGGAAACATCAGGCATTGAGACCAGTGAACCTGCCTTCTGGAACAAAGCAGGCCCACTGTGTAGCCTCACCCTGGAAAGTGGGAAAAGTTGCTGTTCCAGGCATGGACGAAACCAGGAAGCCAAGGACGAGTGCTGCAGGCACTAGGAAATAACTTGAAAAAGAAGAATGAAGCTGCTTTAGACAGGAACAGGAAGACTCAGAAGGGCAAGAAAAGACGCAAGGCAGATCCTTGCTTGCTGTGTTTTTTAGAATTATCTTCAGGTTAGAATAAACCCACATTTGTGAGCAAACAGTAACACATAAGTTGATTTCATAACCTGGACAAAAATATCTTTGCATCTAAGCTAATCTTGATGTGAAATATTACGTCTACAAAATGAACATGGTTTTTTTTTTTTCTTTTGAGTACAGCCTATCTCAGACCTGCATTTCCAGGCATCAGCTTCCTCTACCTATACTCAGAAAATATAGGTAACACCCCGGACTAATTCCAGTTCTGTCACTAACCCTTAGCTTTGACATTCTGGGGTTATAAAAACACAAGTAAAAGAAGATTCATTTGGTTACTTAGGTGGGAATGAGTTATTATTATACAAAAGCGACCATCCTCAGCTACATAGAAAACATAGAGTTTTTCTTCTTGCCTGGATTTTAATATTTTTAATAAGAAAAATATCCCCCTAGAATGTTAAAACATCTGAAAAGAATAAAGAACATCTCTAATGGACAGCCAAAGCTTGATGTCAATTAGGAAAGCCTCATTTTTAACTGCTAGTGGACATGGAACAACAGACTGGTTCCAAATAGGAAAAGGAGTACGTCAAGGCTGTATACTGTCACCATGCTTATTTAACTTCTATGCAGAGTACATCATGAGAAACACTGGACTGGAAGAAGCACAAGCTGGAATCAAGATTGCTGGGAGAAATACCAATGACCTCAGATATGCAGATGACACCACTTTTATGGCAGAAAGTGAAGAAGAACTAAAGAGCCTCTTGATGAAAGTGAAAGAGGAGAGTGAAAAAGTTGGCTTAAAGCTCAACATTCAGAAAACTAAGATCATGGCATCTGGTTCCATTACTTCATGGAAAATAGATGGGAAAACAGTGGAAACAGTGGCTGACTTTGTTTTTTTGGGCTCCAATATCACTGCAGATGGTGATTGCAGCCATAAAATTAAAAGACGCTTACTCCTTGGAAGGAAAGTTATTACCAACCTAGACAGCATATTAAAAAGAAGAGATATTACTTTGTCAACAAAGGTCTGTCTAGTCAAGCCTATGGTTTTTCCAGTAGTCATGTATGGATGTGAGAGTTAGACTATAAATAAAGCTGAGCACTGAAGAATTGATGCTTTTGAACTGTGGTGTTGAAGAGGACTCTTGAGAATCCCTTGGACTGCAAGGAGATCCAACCAGTCCATCCTAAAGGAAATCAGTCCTGGGTGTTCATTGGAAGGATTGATATTGAAGCTGAAACTCTAATATTTTGGCTACCTGATTCAAAGAGCTGACTCATTTGAAAAGACCCTGATGCTGGGAAAGATTGAAGGCAGGAGAAAGGGACGACAGAGGATGAGATGGTTGGATGGCATCACTGACTCAATGGACATGAGTCTGGGTAAACTCCGGAAGTTGGTGATGGACAAAGGGAGGCCTGGCGTGCTGCGGTTCATGGGGTCACAAAGAGTTGGACACGACTGAGCAACTGAACTGAACTGAAATGTGCTTAGGCATGAAATTGAGGATTACAGAATTCCTTAGAGCTGAAAGGGAATGTCATAATCAACTTGTCCATCCTTTCTTGTCAAAGAGGTGGAAACAGAACTAGAGACATTCTATGACCTAACGTAAGTCCTATTTCTCACAGATGGGTAGAATTAGGAATGACACCCAAGCTTTCTACTACAGCTCTCAGCCTCCTTCTAATGTTAAAATACACATGGAATATGTATATGTGACACATAAAACATGTCACATTATTTTCCTTAAAATTGTGTGTTAC
Source organism: Bos taurus (assembly GCF_002263795.3). Classification (NCBI taxonomy): domain Eukaryota; kingdom Metazoa; phylum Chordata; class Mammalia; order Artiodactyla; family Bovidae; genus Bos; species Bos taurus. Next base: position 9,329,320 of record NC_037353.1, on the reverse strand, counting down.
CACCAATTTTTAGTCAAAATAAAATACATTTAAATCTCAGCACAGCATACCTGTCAGCCATACGGTACATCCTCGGAAACCACCCCGTGTTCCAACCACCTGCCCTCTCTTATTCCTGCTCACATGATGGGCCTGATACACAATATTGGTGGATTTCTGCTGGTTCTCCTACAAAACAAGAAAAAGAACAATATTTGAAAATAAAATAATAAATCTCATATGTATCAGTTCAGTTCAGTCACTCATTCCTGTCCGACTCTTTGTGACCCCATGAATCGCAGCACGCCAGGCCTCCCTGTCCATCCCCAACTCCCAGAGTTCACTCAGACTCACGTCCATTGAGTCAGTGATGCCATCCAGCCATCTCATCCTCTGTCCTCCCCTTCTCCTCCTGCCCCCAACCCCTCCCAGCATCAGAGTCTTTTCCAATGAGTCAACTCTTCGCATGAGGTGGCCAAAGTACTGGAGTTTCAGCTTTAGCATCATTCCTTCCTAAGAAATCCCAGGGCTGATCTCCTTCAGAATGGACTGGTTGGATCTCCTTGCAGCCCAAGGGACTCTCAAGAGTCTTCTCCAACACCACAGTTCAAAAGCATCAATTCTTTGGCGCTCAGCTTTCTTCACAGTCCAACTCTCACATCCATACATGACCACAGGAAAAACCATAGCCTTGACTAGATGAACCTTTGTTGGCAAAGTAATGTCCCTGCTTTTGAATATGCTATCTAGATTGGTCATAACTTTCCTTCCAAGGAGTAAGCGGCTTTTAATTTCATGGCTGCAGTCACCATCTGCAGTGATTTTGGAGCCTAGAAAAATAAAGTCTGACACTGTTTCCACTGTTTTCCCATCTATTTCCCATGAAGTGATGGGACCGGATGCCATGATCTTCGTTTTCTGAATGTTGAGCTTTAAGCCAACTTTTTCACTCTCCACTTTCACTTTCATCAAGAGGCTTTTTAGTTCCTCTTCACTTTCTGCCATAAGGGTGGTGTCATCTGCATATCTGAGGCTATTGATATTTCTCCCAGCAATCTTGATTCCAGCTTGTGTTTCTTCCAGTCCAGCGTTTCTCATGATGTACTCTGCATATAAGTTAAATAAGCAGGGTGACAATACACAGCCTTGACGTACTCCTTTTCCTATTTGGAACCAGTCTGTTGTTCCATGTCCAGTTCTAACTGTTGTTTCCTGACCTGCATACAGATTTCTCAAGAGGCAGGTCAGGTGGTCTGGTATTCCCATCTCTTGAAGAATTTTCCACAGTTTATTGTGATCCACACAGTCAAAGGCTTTGGCATAGTCAATAAAGCAGAAATAGATGTTTTTCTGGAACTCTCTTGCTTTTTCCATGATCCAAGGGATGTTGGCAATTTGATCTCTGGTTCCTCTGCCTTTTCTAAAACCAGCTTGAACATCAGGAAGTTCATGGTTCACGTATTGCTGAAGCCTGGCTTGGAGAATTTTGAGCATTACTTTACTAGCATGTGAGATGAGTGTGATTGTGCGGTAGTTTGAGCATTCTTTGGCATTTCCTTTCTTTGGGATTGGAATAAAAACTGACCTTTTCCAGTCCTGTGGCCACTGCTGAGTTTTCCAAATTTGCTGGCATATGTATACATACAATAAAATAATAGAATACATAGTCTTGCTAACTAAAACTCATCCTTTATAACTGGCATAAGTCAGGAAGCATTTATAGGAGGCTTCCTGTGTGCTGTATTGGAACTGTCATGAATCCTCTGTCCCTTATCAATTCCTGAATATTCAGGAATTAAGAGGAGTTGGCAAACCGCTCTTGGGGCTGAGGAATGCATGCATTTCCTTCGTTAGTTCTTCCATACAGTGATAAGTAACTATTTACGACCCTCCTCCTTTTTATGAACCATATGGTAAAAGTGATTATTTACAACCCTCTCTCTTTGATATGGATTGCCTTATGTTTCCTTGATAATTTGTAAATTACGGGCGGCTAAGGAACTTACAGATACACAACTAGAATTAAAGCATACTCAGGAATCTTGTTCTCATTGGAACTCTCCTATTTTTGCTATAAAAAAGAAATCTAACAAATGGCATCTCCTAAAAGACCTTAGAAAAGTTAATGCATCTATGAAACCTATGAATGCATTACAACCAGGAATCCCAGCACCTACCACTATTCCTCAAAATTGGCATATTATCATTATTGATTTACAAGATTGCTTTCTAAATATACCTTTACACCCTTTAGACCGAGAGAGATTTGCTTTCTCTCTCCCTTATCTGAATCGTATCGGACCTCATAAACGGTGCCAGTGGACTGTACTGCCACAAGGGATGACGAACTCTCCCACCACGTGTCTGTACTACGTAGCCAAAGCCCTTGAGCCTGTGAGAAAGCAATTTCCTAACTTTCTTGGTATTCACTATATGGATGATATATAGTTTTCGGCTCCATCTATCTTAGAAACTCAACACATGTTTGATATAGCTCAACTATGCTTAGAAAACTGAATTAATCATTGCCTCTGAAAAAATTCAAACCTCTACACCTTACCATTACTTGGGGTTCATTGTTAATAGACAACATACTACTTCCCAACTAACTCAGATCCGTACTGATAAATTATCAACCTTAAAGGATTTTCAAAAGCTCTTAGGTGATATAAATTGGATTAGACCCTCTTTAGGCATTGCTAATTATCAACTGAATAAACTATTTAATATTTTAAAAGGAGATCCTAATTTAAATAGCCCTCATTCATTTTCTCAAGAGGTATGAGAGGAACTCTGTTTAGTGCAAAATAAATTACAAAAACAATTTCTTACTCACATCAAACTAGATTTGCCTCTAGAATTATTTATACTCCCCTCTCTTCATTCTCCCACAGGACTTCTTCCCCAAAAGAACACCCAGTAGAATGGATCTATACCTGTTTTAGGGAAATAAAGTCACTTACACCCTACCTTGATTTAATTGCTCTAATCATCATCAATGGAAGAAATAGGACTAAAATTCTAATGGCTCTGATCCTCATAAAATTGTAATACCTATCCATAAATCTCAATTTGAGAAAGCATTACAAACTTCTACCGATTTCCAAATAGCGTTTCTGGAATATTTTCGAGAAATTTCATTTCACTATCCTTCTGGTGAGCTGTGAAATTGCTTCAGAAATACTGAATTTATTATTTCTCGCATTATCAGCTCACAACCTATACCACAAGCTGAGATTTTTTTTATGCTGCTGCTGCTGCTAAGTAACTTCAGTCGTGTCTGACTCTGTGCGACCCCATAGACAGCAGCTCACCAGGCTCCCCGTCCCTGGGATTCTCCAGGCAAGAACACGGAGTGGGTTGCCATTTCCTTCTCCAATGCATGAAAGTGAAAAGTGAAAGTGAAGTCGCTCAGTCGTGTCGGACTCTTCGCCGCCCCATGGACTGCAGCCTACTAGGCTCCTCTGTCCATGGGATTTTCCAGGCAAGAGTACTGGAGTGGGGTGCCATTGCCTTCTCCATTTTTTTTTTTTATATATATAGATGGGACTAAAAATGCCAAAGATTCATTCTGGTCTCTTAAGGAATATAAAGTCTTTTATACTAAATTTCATTCCACTCAACAAAATGAATTACACGCTCTTATGCATTGGAGAAGGAAATGGCAACCCACTCCAGTGTTCTTGCCTGGAGAATCCCAGGGATGTGGGAGCCTGGTGGGCTGCCATCTATGGGGTCGCACAGAATCGGACACAACTGAAGCGACTTAGCAGTAGCAGCAGCAGCATTCAAATTATTTGCCTACATCCTTACCCCATTAATATAGTCTCTGATTCAATATATTCAGTTTTTGTATTCAAAAATATAGAAACCTCCACCATAAATTCCAATCAACCTATTATTCAACAACTTTTTTTCGAACTACAATCTGCTGTTAGAAACCACAATTCTCCCATTTATATTACACATATTTGAGCACATTGTTGTCTTCTCGGCCCCAAGACTCATGGCAATGAGCAGGCTGATAAACTGGTTTCCTTTGCTATTCCAGAGGAACAGCATGCTCTGTTGTGTAACAATTTTGGCTCCCTACACCAGCTAGGGAAAATCCCATACCACCAGGCTAAAGAAATTACCAGTAATTGCTCTACTGTAGACCCATTCATCTTCGACCCATGGCACAAGGTATTAATCCTCGTGGTTTGCAACCTAATGAACTATGGCAAATGGATGTAAAGCATTGCCCTGAACTTTCTCCCTCTTCTCTCCTGCATGTCTGTATCGACACTAATTCTTCTTTTGTTTGGGCCCCACCTCTTCACGGTGAGGCTACACAACACGTTATAACTCACTTATTACCTCGTTTGCTGTAATGGGAGCTCCTGGTTCTATAAAAACAGACAATGGGCCCGCCTGTATTTCTAGACACTTTAAACAATTTTTACGATCTTTTTTTATTAAACCTATTACAGGTATTCCTTATAATCCACAGGCACAAGGCATAGTCGAATGAGCACATCACACACTGAGTTGCAAATAAAAAATAATTTAAAAGGGGGAATACAAGGGAATACCTACCGGACTGTTTGGACCCCTGCCCCCACAAACCCTTGGTCTTTTACTTGGCCGACCTAGTTTGACTTCTAAAGGAATTACTGTTCACTGTGGAGTAATTGATTCAGATTATAAAGGAGAAATTCAAATTATGATGTCATCTCAGATTTTATGGCAATTCAATCAGGGGGATAAAATTTCTCAATTACTTCTTTTACCTTACATTTCTATTAACTCCTCTAATGATGTACGGATGGGCGGATTGGGCAGTATAGATCAGAAACGGTCCTTTTGGACATCATTAGTATCTGAATTTGCTGACCGACTATAAATATCAAAATTAATGGTAAAAGATTTTCTGGTCTCCTCGACACTGGACCTGATATTACTATTATTTCCAAACATTTATGGTCCAAATCTTGGCCTGTACAAAAAAGTTCTTGCCAAATTGCAGGGACTTCTCAAACCAAAGTACAGGAGGTTTATCAGAGTACTCAAATTTATCCATTTGAGGGACCAGAAGACCAACCTGCAACATTAAGACCTTCTGTGATAGATGCACCCCTTAATCTAATAGGAAGGGACTTACTTATGCAATGGAAAACTCAGATATACGTTCCACATTTTTCCTAGGGGCCACCGCTCATTTAACAAATAATACAATTATTAAAATAACTTGGAAGAATGACGAGCCTATTTGGACAGAGCAGTGGCCCCTCAAAAGAGAAATTACAGGCAGCTAAGGAACTTACTGAGCGCCTGAACTGAACTGAACTGAAGGAACTTATAGACACACAACTAGAATTAAAGCATACTCAGGAATCTTGTTCTCATTGGAACTCTCCTATTTTTGTTATAAAAAAGAAGTCTAACAAATGGCGTCTCCTAACAGACCTTAGAAAAGTTAATACATCTATGAAACCTATGGGTGCATTACAACCAGGAATCCCATCACCTACCACTATTCCTCAAAATTGGCATATTATCATTATTGATTTACAAGATTGCTTTCTAAATATACCTTTACACCCTTTAGACTGAGAGAGATTCGCTTTCTCTCTCCCTTATCTGAATCGTATCGGACCTCATAAACGGTGCCAGTGGACTGTACTGCCACAAGGGATGACGAACTCTCCCACCACGTGTCTGTACTACGTAGCCAAAGCCCTTGAGCCTGTGAGAAAGCAATTTCCTCACTTTCTTGGTATTCACTATATGGATGATATATTGTTTTCGGCTCCATCTATCTTAGAAACTCAACACATGTTTGATATAGCTCAACTATGCTTTAAAAACTCTGGATTAATCATTGCCGCTGAAAAAATTCAAATGTCTACACCTTATCATTACTTGGGGTTTGTTGTTAATAGACAACGTATTACTCCCCAACTAACTCAGATCTGTACTGATAAACTTTCAACCTTAAAGGATTTTCAAAAGCTCTTAGGTGATATAAATTGGATTAGATCTTCTTTAGGCATTGCTAATTATCAACTGAATAACCTATTTAATATTTTAAAAGGAGATCCTGATTTAATAGCCCTCGTTCACTTTCTCAAGAGGCACGAGAGGAACTCTATTTAGTGCAAAATAAATTACAAAAACAATTTCTTACTCGCATCAAACTAGATTTGCCTCTAGAATTATTTATACTCCCCTCTCTTCAGTCTCCCACAGGACTTCTTCCCCAAAAGAACACCCAGTTGAATGCATCTATACGTTTTAGGGAAATAAAGTCACTTACACCCTACCTTGATTTAATTGCTCTAATCATCATCAATGGAAGAAATAGGACTAAAACTCTAATTGGCTCTGATCCTCATAAAATTGTAATGGTGCTGCTGCTGCTGCTAAGTCGCTTCAGTCGTGTCCGACTCTGTGCGACCCCATAGACTGCAGCCCACCAGGCTCCCCTGTCCCTGGGATTCTCCAGGCAAGAACACTGGAGTGGATTGCCATTTCCTTCTCCAATGCATGAAAGTGAAAAGTGAAAGTGAAGTCGCTCAGTCGTGTCCGACTCTTAGCGACCCCACGGACTTCAGCCTACCAGGCTCCTCCGTCCATGGGATTTTCCAGGCAAGAGTACTGGAGTGGGGTGCCATCGACTTCTCCTACAAATTTCTACCAATTTCCAAATAGCATTTCTGGAATATTTTTGAGAAATTTCATTTCATTATCCTTCTGGTAAGCTGCAGAATTGCTTCAGAAATGCTGAATTTATTATTTCTCACATTATCAGCTCATAGACTATACCACAAGCTGAGGTTTTTTTATATAGATGGGACTAAAAACGCCAAAGCTTCATTCTGGTCTCTTAAGGAATATAACGTCTTTTACACTAAATTTCATTCTGCTCAACAAAATGAATTATATGCTCTTATTCAAGTTATTTGCCTACATCCTTACCTCATTAATATAGTCTCTGATTCTATATATTCAGGTTTTGTATTAAAAAATATAGAAACCTCTACCATAAATTCCAATCAACCTATTATTCAACAACTCTTTTTCAAACTACAATCTGCTGTTAGAAACCACAATTCTCCCATTTATATTACACATATTTGAGCACATTCTTGCCTTCCCAGCCCCAGACTCATGGCAATGAGCAGACTGATAAACTGGTTTCCTTTGCTATTCCAGAGGAACAGCATGCTCTGCTGTGTAACAATTCTGGCTCCCTACACCAGCTAGGGAAAATCCCATACCACCAGGCTAAAGAAATTACCAGTAATTGCTCTACTGTAGACCCATTCATCCTCGACCCATGGCACAAGGTATTAATCCTCGCGGTTTGCAACCTAATGAACTATGGCAAATGGATGTAAAGCATTGCCCTGAACTTTCTCCCTCTTCTCTCTTGCGTGTCTGTATCGACACTAATTCTTTTGTTTGGGCCCCACCTCTTCACGGTGAGGCTACACAACACGTTATAACTCACTTATTACCTCGTTTGCTGTAATGGGAGCTCCTGGTTCTATAAAAACAGACAATGGGCCCGCCTGTATTTCTAGACACTTAAACAATTTTTACGATCTTTTTTTATTAAACATATTACAGGTATTCCTTATAATCCACAGGCACAAGGCATAGTCGAATGAGCACATCACACACTGAGTTGCAAATAAAAAAAATTTAAAAGGGGGAATACACAGGAACACTACTGTCTTCCTTATCTAAAGCAGACTTTACTAGATTCCAACATAAGATATTTTCTAAACCTGTGAGTATTTTTAATACAGCTTTATTTGTTTTAAATTTTTTTAACTTACCACAGGGAGATATCTTAACAAGAGCAGACAAACATTTCGAGGCATTGAAGGACACTTCTCTTCCTCTGCCCTTTTGGTACCAAGACAGGTTAAAGAAACAGTGGAAATCTGGGAAACTAATCTTACAGGGAAAGGGGTATGCTTGTATTTCCCCAGAAGGATCCACCGAACTTGCATGGCTTCCTCTTTGGAAGATTCGACCCAAAGGGGCCCCTGGCCTTCAAAATAGAGATGAAACAACAAATATCCCAGGAGGAAGAAATTCCAATATGGGACATGGCGGCTCTGAAGATCTCCAGGAAGCACCGCCCTTGGCAGCATCAACCCTATTCTCTCCCCACTTGGGGACAAATAAAAACCCTTACTAATCGAGCTGAAAATTTGGTCTCTCAACAGGGAATGCCTCAGAGTCCTGAATACATTCTCCTGGCCATGCTCAGTCTCCTGGCCTGTACCTCCCCTGTTCGAGCTCTAACTAGTCACACTTACTGGGCTTACATACCTAACCCCTCTCTACAACAGGTGGTCAAATGGACGGAGAAAGGACCAATCGTTTCAACTAATGACTCTATACATATGCCTTCTCCTTGGAGCATTAAAGGGCCCTCACAGGCTGAAGAAGAAGGAAAACTAATTAATATTTCTCTAGGTTATGAGGTCCTTCCTTTGTGCATGGGCCCACCAGAATTATGCATAAATGTTAGCCGACAAACGGGCTTTCGCCCTGCCTCCCAAAAAGGATTTTTGGATGTTGCTTGGATTATTTACTGCCCTTTCCTTGTCTGTGAACCATGTTTATACTACTGAGACTTTAGGGAAAGAGTTAGGGAAAGAACAAAGAACATTATGCAAAGGGTTTACTTATAAGAACTTTCCATATACTCCTGTTCATTGGGACAAATGTCAAGCCAAATGTTTGTGGCCAATACAATTGTTGATTGGGGACCCCATGGTATGTGGTTATCTAAGTGCTCAGAAGATGTTAACAGCACTGTGTGTGTCTATGCTACTCATGGCATGGAAAATTAATGACACTACGATGGAGCATTACCATGACAAAGGACTTCTTGGGTGGCTTGACGGTGGATTAGCCCCACCTCGTCCTAGGATCGTCCTTGATAAACAGAGTGGGCCTGAACAATGGGACATTTGGAAACTTGCTGTGAGCACTGAAGAACTTGGAACTTGGACCGGACAATTCACAGGGACCAGTCGTAGTCACAGTAACTATTTCTTTTGCTATAAGCAATCATATTTTATACAGGCCTGTGTCCCACTTCCTTTTGTTATAGCCATAGGAAATTTACAATTTAATAAGGCTTTACGTTCTGTAACTTGTGTTAATTGCAGACTATATACTTGTCTTAACTCCTCTATTTCTTCAAGAAATGATTCGCTTTTGATTCTTCGATCTCGATTTGTGGTTACCAATACATCTCCAACGACCCTGGGAAGAAGGTCCCATGGCTGGACTTGCTTCCAGACTACTTACTAAACTGCTCCAACGATCGAAACGATTTGTTGGATGGTTGATCCTTGGCATTTTAGGGTTAATAGCTACTTGCACCACTGCTGCTGTCGCCGGCCCTGCTTTACATACCTCGATTCAAACACATAATTTTATCCAAAACTGGACTGAAGATGCTCATAATATGTGGGCTACTCAGGCTCAGGTAGATGAGGATATTCAAGAGGAAATACAGGAACTAAAAACAGCCAGCAAAGGGGTCGGAGATCAATTAATAGATTTGCAAAACCAAGTGATACTAAAATGCAATTGGAATTCTACTCAATTTTGTGTTACTCCTGTTCATTTCAACCATAGTGCCTACAACTGGAAACAAATCAAATTTCATTTACAAAATATACATGATAATGCCTCTTTGAATGTACAATTACTGCAAAAGGAAATCTTTGAAACTTTTTCTAAATGTCTGCCCTCTTCCATTAATTTGGAAACTTTAGCTGAACAACTAGCTGATCAGTTATCTGGGCTAGACCCACGAGGATGGTTTCAAAGTATTACCCACTGCATCGGGTCTGGAACTGTAACTTTGGTGATTGTCTTGGTAATTATATTTGTTGTTTATCATTGCCTTTCTATAAGGTTGGTTAATACTAAACAAACTGAATTGGTCAGGAACTTTTTTACAAATATAATAAAACAGGGGGAATTGTCAGGAAGCATTTAACAGGAGGCTTCCTGTGTGCTGTATTGGATCCGTCATGAATCCTCTGACCCTTATCAATTCCTGAATATTCAGGAATTAAGAGGAGTTGGCAAACCGCTCTTGGGCTGAGGAATGCATGTATTTCCTTCATTAGTTTTTCCATTCGGTGATAAGTAACTATTTAGGACTCTCTTCCTTTTTATGAACCGTATGGTAAAAGTGATTATTTACAACCCTCTCTCTTTGTTATGGATTGCCTTATGTTTTGTTGATAATTTGTAAGTCTGGACTTCTGATTTTTATCTTTGCTGAAAATAGCTACCTTGTAAGACAGTATATATACCCACACTATGTTGAATAAAACACCTTTGCTCCATCAGAGCTTGGGACCCAGTGTCTTTCTTTCTTTCTCTCTCTCTCTCTCTCAGGCTAACTCTTTGGAGTGCAGAAGCCTGCTGAGCTCACTTTCTTGCCTGGGCTTCTAAGACCCTCTCAAGAAGGCGCACTGTGCCTTCACCCCCTCAAGAGGGCCCCTGGTGCCTACGTGAAGCAGTGCAAGCCCCGTGTCAAGGGCTTTATTGGTTTTCTGCATAAATTAAGGAATATCAGCCTCTTTCTCTCTCTCTCTTACTTTCTTATCGTCAACTCCAGACCACCAGGTTCCTGTCCATTAAAGGACCTCAACAAGTGGCGCCCAGAACAGGGGCCTGGTACACGTGGCAGATTCGGATGGAGTGACTCCAAGGGCCTATTGAGGTCGGCAAGTACTAAGACATGGGTAAAAAGGCTGGAAAGCCCCATCACTTTTCTACTTTACTTCATCACTTAAAGTTCAGGAACTTTAGTTTCACGCCAGCAAATAGAGGCTTGCCTTCAGACAGTGGTTGAATGTAACCCTTGGTTCCCTGATGAAGGTAGTTTTGATTTAGAAATTTGGCACTGGGTCAAAGAGAATGTTGAATGAGCCACCAGACAGGGAAAAAATATTCTGATAGATTTCTGGCCCCTGTGGGCTCTCATTAAAGCTGTGATTTTGCCATTTCAAGGTAATTCTAGCCCTCCTGATATTCAGCAACAGGCAGAACACTTACTACATGAATATGAATTAGATGATGAAACCTTACAAAAGGCCCAATTAGAACAACATAAAATATTTCAGAATTTTCCTACAAGTCCTGCCCCGGTTGCTCCAAGTGCTCCTCCCCTGCCAGCGGGCACAAATCCCAAAGTCTCTCCTTTGCTAGAACCTAATGATTCTGGCAACGACTCCCCTAAGATAACTTTTGACATTAAAACTGACACCACCTTTCTGAGTAACAATAATACGTTATTACCACACCACCTTTCTGAATAACAATAATACGTTATTACCACATACTCTTAATTGTAAGAATTTGCTATCTACTCACTCTCCTTAACAACAGAGGCTCTCTGAATTGCTGGCCTTGCAATCACAAGTCTCTGAAGACGATGGTCTCTCTGCCTTTCCAGTTTTTAGAAATCCTGATGCTCAAGGGCACATAATACCTCAATATGAGTGTATTAATCTTGTTCGCATGTAACAAATTTAAAAAGCTATAACTATGTATGGCCCACATTCACCTTTTACTAAAGCACTTCTAAATTCTATAACATCCTCTATTGGAAATTTTATTCCCCATGATTGGCGAACTTTAATAAAAGCTTTCCTTAAACCAGGAGAATATCTTCAGTGGATAATGTGGTTTCATGATATAGCCAGAGATCATGCTAACAGAAATGCTCGAGCTGGCGCTCCCCAAAATCAAATTATTTTTGAGATGCTAACTGGTACAGGACAATTTGACACTATAGAAGCTCAAATACAGTGCCCTCCTTTGTTACATGGACAATTAAAAACAGTGGACCTTGAAGCTTGGGATCGAATTGCTCCTCAAGGGGAGCCTACAGGTAGCTGCACTAAAATATAGCAAGGACCTAATGAAACGTATGCTGATTTTTTAGCTAGATTACAAACTGCTATTTCCTGTACTGTAATTGGAGAAGAAGCCAAAAGGCAACTAGATAAATTATTTGCTTATGAAAATGAAAATCAGTAATGTCAAAAGGCTAGATAGCTCCAATTCGTGTGACAGGGACTATTATTGATTATTAGAAGGCTTGTCGCAATCTGGGATCAGAAACTCAAAAGATGCAAATGCTAGCTGAAACAATGGTTGCTGCCTTAAGAAAGGGAAATGAAAGATGCTTTACATGTGGAGATAAGAACCATTTTAAAAGGGACTGCCCAATGGAAACTAATAAAAAAAAAAAAAAACCTCCAAAAATCTTCCCTCCCTGCCATAGATAATGCATTGGGCCAAAGCTTGTAAATCTAAATTTTACATTGAAGGGAAACCTATTCCGGGAAACTCCAAGCAGGGGACCCCCCCAGGCTCCCTTCAACAAAAACCAGGGGCAAATTCCATCTTCTCCCTCAAATCCTCAACATCCGTCAGTGCTGCCGTGGGTACACCAGCCCTAAGTGACTTTCTCCTTTACCCTCAAGCAGTCCCCTCTAGAATACCTACCGGACTGTTCAGACCCCTGCCCCCACAAACCTTTGGTCTTTTACTTGGCCGACCTAGCTTGACTTCTAAAGGAATTATTGTTCACCATGGAGTAATTGATTCAGATTATAAAGGAGAAATTCAAATTATGATGTCATCTCAGATTTTATGGCAATTCAATCAGGGGGATAAAATTTCTCAATTACTTCTTTTACCTTACATTTCTATTAACTCCTCTAATGATGTACGGACAGGCGGATTGGGCAGTATAGATCAGAAACAGTCCTTTTGGACATCATTAGTATCTGAATTTGCTGACTGACTATAAATATCAAAATTAATGGTAAAAGATTTTCTGGTCTCCTCGACACTGGATCTGATATTACTATTATTTCCAAACATTTATGGTCCAAATCTTGGCCTGTACACAAAATTTCTTTCCAAATTGCAGGGACTTCTCAAACCAAAGTACAGGAGGTTTATCAGAGTACTCAAATTTATCCATTTGAGGGACCAGAAGACCAACCTGCAACATTAAGATCTTCTGTGATAGATGCACCCCTTAATCTAATAGGAAGGGACTTACTTATGCAATGGAAAACTCAGATATACGTTCCACATTTTTCCTAGGGGCCACCGCTCATTTAACAAATAATACAATTATTAAAATAACTTGGAAGAATGACGAGCCTATTTGGACAGAGCAGTGGCCCCTCAAAAGAGAAATTACAGGCAGCTAAGGAACTTACTGAGCGACTGAACTGAACTGAACTGAAGGAACTTATAGACACACAACTAGAATTAAAGCATACTCAGGAATCTTGTTCTCATTGGAACTCTCCTATTTTTGTTATAAAAAAGAAGTCTAACAAATGGCATCTCCTAACAGACCTTAGAAAAGTTAATACATCTATGAAACCTATGGGTGCATTACAACCAGGAATCCCATCACCTACCACTATTCCTCAAAATTGGCATATTATCATTATTGATTTACAAGATTGCTTTCTAAATATACCTTTACACCCTTTAGACTGAGAGGGATTCGCTTTCTCTCTCCCTTATCTGAATCGTATCGGACCTCATAAACGGTGCCAGTGGACTGTACTGCCACAAGGGATGACGAACTCTCCCACCACGTGTCTGTACTATGTAGCCAAAGCCCTTGAGCCTGTGAGAAAGCAATTTCCTCACTTTCTTGGTATTCACTATATGGATGATATACTGTTTTCAGCTCCATCTATCTTAAAAACTCAACACATGTTTGATATAGCTCAACTATGCTTAGAAAACTGGATTAATCATTGCCCCTGAAAAAATTCAAACCTCTACACCTTACCATTACTTGGGGTTCGTTGTTAATAGACAACATATTACTCCCCAACTAACTCAGATCTGTACTGATAAACTTTCAACCTTAAAGGATTTTCAAAAGCTCTTAGGTGACATAAACTGGATTAGGCATTGCTTCTTTAGGCATTGCTAATTATCAACTGAATAACCTATTTAATACTTTAAAAGGAGATCCTATTTAAATAGCCCTCGTTCACTTTCTCAAGAGGCACGAGAGGAACTCTATTTAGTGCAAAATAAATTACAAAAACAATTTCTTACTCGCATCAAACTAGATTTGCCTCTAGAATTATTTATACTCCCCTCTCTTCATTCCCCCACAGGACTTCTTGCCAAACAAGAACACCCAGTTGAATGGATCTATACGTTTTAGGGAAATAAAGTCACCCTACCTTGATTTAATTGCTCTAATCATCATCGATGGAAGAAATAGGACTAAAACTCTAATTGGCTCTGATCCTCATAAAATTGTAATGGTGCTGCTGCTGCTGCTAAGTCACTTCAGTCGTGTCCGACTCTGTGTGACCCCATAGACGGCAGCCCACCAGGCTCCCCTGTCCCTGGGATTCTCCAGGCAAGAACACTGGAGTGGATTGCCATTTCCTTCTCCAATGCATGAAAGTGAAAAGTGAAAGTGAAGTCGCTCAGTCGTGTCTGACTCTTAGCGACCCCATGGACTTCAGCCTACCAGGCTCCTCCATCCATGGGATTTTCCGGCAAGAGTACTGGAGTGGGGTGCCATCAACTTCTCCTACAAACTTCTACCAATTTCCAAATAGCATTTCTGGAATATTTTTGAGAAATTTCATTTCATTAGCCTTCTGGTAACCTACAGGATTGCTTCAGAAATACTGAATTTATTATTTCTCACATTATCAGCTCATAGCCTATACCACAAGCTGAGGTTTTTTTATATAGATGGGACTAAAAACGCCAAAGCTTCATTCTGGTCTCTTAAGGAATATAACGTCTTTTACACTAAATTTCATTCTGCTCAACAAAATGAATTATATGCTCTTATTCAAGTTATTTGCCTACGTCCTTACCTCATTAATGTAGTCTCTGATTCTATATATTCAGGTTTTGTATTAAAAAATATAGAAACCTCTACCATAAATTCCAATCAACCTATTATTCAACAACTCTTTTTCAAACTACAATCTGCTGTTAGAAACCACAATTCTCCCATTTATATTACACATATTCGAGCACATTCTTGCCTTCCCAGCCCCAGACTCATGGCAATGAGCAGGCTGATAAACTGGTTTCCTTTGCTACTCCAGAGGAACAGCATGCTCTGATGTGTAACAATTCTGGCTCCCTACACCAGCTATGGATAATCCCATACCACCAGGCTAAAGAAATTATCAGTAATTGCTCTACTGTAGACCCATTCATCTTCGACCCATGGCACAAGGTATTAATCCTCGCGGTTTGCAACCTAATGAACTATGGCAAATGGATGTAAAGCATTGCCCTGAACTTTCTCCCTCTTCTCTCTTGCGTGTCTGTATCGACACTAATTCTTTTGTTTGGGCCCCACCTCTTCACGGTGAGGCTACACAACACGTTATAACTCACTTATTACCTTGTTTGCTGTAATGGGAGCTCCTGGTTCTATAAAAACAGACAATGGGCCCGCCTGTATTTCTAGACATTTAAACAATTTTTATGATCTTTTTATTAAACATATTACAGGTATTCCTTATAATCCACAGGCACTAGGCATAGTCGAACAAGCACATCACACACTGAGTTGCAAATAAGAAATTTAAAAAGGGGGAATACACAGGAACACTACTGTCTTCCTTATCTAAAGCAGACTTTACTAGATTCCAACATAAGATATTTTCTAAACCTATAACTATTGTTAATACAGCTTTATTTGTTTTAAACTTTTTTAACTTACCACAGGGAGATATTTTAACAAGAGCAGAAAAGCATTTCGAGGCATTGAAGGATACTTCTCTTCCTCTGCCCATTTGGTACCAGGCCGGGTTAAAGAAACAATGGAAATCTGGGAAACTAATCTTACAGGGAAAGGGGTATGCTTGTATTTTCCCAGATGGATCCACCGAACTCGCATGGCTTCCTCTTTGGAAGATTCAACCCAAGGGGGCCCTCGGCCTTCAAAATAGAGATGAAACAACAAATATCCCAGGAGGAAGAAATTCCAATATGGGACATGGTGGCTCTAAAGATCTCTAGGAAGCACCGCCCTTGGTGGCATCAACCCTATGATCTCCCCACTTGGGGACAAATAAAAACCCTTACTAATTGAGCTGATTATTTGGTCTCTCAACAGGGAGTGCCTCAGAGTCCTGAATACATTCTCCTGGCCATGCTCAGTCTCCTAGCCTGTACCTCCCTCGTTTGAGCTCTAATTAATCACACTTACTGGGCTTACATACCTAACTCCCCTTTACAACAGGTGGTCGAATGGACTGAGAGAGGACCAATCGTTTCAACTAATGACTCTATACATATGCCTTCTCTCTGGAGCATTAAAGGGCCCTCACAGGCTGAAGAAGAAGGAAAACTAATTAATATTTCTCAAGGTTATGAGGTCCTTCCTTTGTGCAAGGGCCCAGCAGAATTATGCATAAACGTTAGCCGACAAACTTGGGCTTTCACCCTGCCTCCCAAAAAGGATTTTTGGATGTTGCTTGGATTATTTACTGCCCTTTCCTTGTCTGTGAACCATGTTTATACTGCAGAGGCTTTAGGGAAACAGTTAGGGAAAGAACAAAGAACATTATGCAAAGGATTTACTTATAAGAACTTTCCATATACTCCTGTTTGTTGGGACAAATGTCAAGCCAAATGTTTGTGGCTAATCGTACAATTGTTGATTGGGGACCCTATGGTATGTGGTTATCTAAGTGCTCAGAAGATGTTAACAGCACTGTGTGTGTCTATGCTACTCATGGCATGGAAAATTAATGACACTGCGATGGAGCATTACCATGACAAAGGACTTCTTGGGTGGCTTGACGGTGGATTAGCCCCACCTCGTCCTAGGATCGTCCTTGATAAACAGAGTGGGCCTGAACAATGGGACATTTGGAAACTTGCTGTGAGCACTGAAGAACTTGGAACTTGGACCGGACATTTCACAGGGACCAGTCGTAGTCACAGTAACTATTTCTTTTGCTATAAGCAATCATATTTTATACAGGCCTGTGTCCCACTTCCTTTTGTTATAGCCATAGGAAATTTACAATTTAATAAGGCTTTACGTTCTGTAACTTGTGCTAATTGCAGACTATATACTTGTCTTAACTCCTCTATTTCTTCAAGAAATGATTCGCTTTTGATTCTTCGATCTCGATGTAATTTGTGGTTACCAACACATCTCCAACGACCCTGGGAAGAAGGTCCCATGGCTGGACTTGCTTCCAGACTACTTACTAAACTGCTCCAACGATCGAAACGATTTGTTGGATGGCTGATCCTTGGCATTTTAGGGTTAATAGCTACTTGCACCACTGCTGCTGTCGCCGGCCCTGCTTTACATACCTCGATTCAAACACATAATTTTATCCAAAACTGGACTGAAGATGCTCATAATACGTGGGCTACTCAGGCTCAGGTAGATGAGGATATTCAAGAGGAAATACAGGAACTAAAAACAGCCAGCAAAGGGGTTGGAGATCAATTAATAGATTTGCAAAACCAAGTGATACTAAAATGCAATTGGAATTCTACTCAATTTTGTGTTACTCCTGTTCATTTCAACCATAGTGCCTACAACTGGGAACAAATCAAATTTCATTTACAAAATATACATGATAATGCCTCTTTGAATGTACAATTACTGCAAAAGGAAATCTTTGAAACTTTTTCTAAACATCTGCCCTCTTCCACTAATTTGGAAACTTTCAGATCAGCTTAGATCAGTCGCTCAGTTGTGTCCGACTCTTTGTGACCCCATGAATCGCAGCATGCCAGGCCTCCTTGTCCATCACCAACTCCCGGAGTTCACTCAGACTCAATCCATCGAGTCAGTGATGCCATCCAGCCATCTCATCCTCTGGCGTCCCTTTCTCCTCTTGTCCCCAATCCCTCCGAGCATAAGAGTCTTTTCCAATGAGTCAACTCTTCGCATGAGGTGGCCAAAGTAGTGGAGTTTCAGCTTTAGCATCAGTCCTTCCAAAGAAATCCCAGGGCTGATCTCCTTTAGAATGGGATCTCCTTGCAGTCCAAGGGACTCTCAAGAGTCTTCTCCAACACCACAGTTCAAAACCATCAATTCTTCGGTGCTCAGCTTTCTTCACAGTCCAACTCTCACATCCATACATGACCACAGGAAAAACCATAGCCTTTACTAGACGAACCTTTGTTGGCAAAGGAATGTCTCTGCTTTTGAATATGCTATCTAGGTTGGTCATAACTTTCCTTCCAAGGAGTAAGCGTCTTTTAATTTTATGGCTGCAGTCACCATCTGCCGTGATTTTGGAGCCTAGAAAAATAAAGTCTGACACTGTTTCCACTGTTTCCCCATCTGTTTCCCATGCAGTGATAGGACCGGATGCCATGATCTTCATTTTCTGAATGTTGAGCTTTAAGCCAACTTTTTCACTCTCCTCTTTCACCGTCATCAAGAGGCTTTTTAGTTCCTCTTCACTTTCTGCCATAAGGGTGGTGTCATCTGCATATCTGAGGTTATTGATATTTCTCCCAGCAATCTTGATTCCAGCTTGTGTTTCTTCCAGACCAGCTTTTCTCATGATGTACTCTGCATATAAGTTAAATAAACAGGGTGACAATATACAGCCTTGACGAACTCCTTTTCCTATTTGGAACCAGTCTGTTGTTCCATGTCCAGTTCTAACTGTTGTTTCCTGACCTGCGTACAAACTTCTCAAGAGGCAGGTCAGGTGGTCTGGTATTCCCATCTCTTTCAGAATTTTCCACAGTTTATTGTGATCCACATAGTCAAAGGCTTTGGCATAGTCAATAAAGCAGAAATAGATGTTTTTTCTGGAACTCTCTTGCTTTTTCCATGATCCAGGGGATGTTGGCAATTTGATCTCTGGTTCCTCTGCCTTTTCTAAAACCAGCTTGAACATCAGGAAGTTCACGGTTCACATATTGCTGAAGCCTGGCTTGGAGAATTTTAAGCATTACTTTACTAGCGTGTGAGATGAGTGCAATTATGTGGTAGTTTGAGCATTCTTTGGCATTGCCTTTCTTTGGGATTGGAATGAAAACTGACCTTTTCCAGTCCTGTGGCCACTGCTGAGTTTTCCAAATTTGCTGGCATATTGAGTGCAGCACTTTCACAACATCATCTTTCAAGATATGGAATAGCTCAACTGGAATTCTATCACTTCCACTAGCTTTGTTCATAGTTATGGTTTCTAAGGCCCACTTGACTTCACATTCCAGGATGTCTGGCTCTAGGTCTTGGAAACTTTAGCTGAACAACTAGCTGATCAATTATCTGGGCTAGACCCACGAGGATGGTTTCAAAGTATTACCCACTGCCTCGGGTCTAGAACTGTAACTTTGGTGATTGTCTTGGTAATTATATTTGTCGTCTATCTTTGCCATACTAAACAAACTCAATTGGTCAGGACCTTTTTTACAAATATAATACAATGGGGGGAATTGTCAGGAAGCATTTAACAGGAGGCTTCCTGTGTGCTGTATTGGATCTGTCGTGAATCCTCTGACCTTTATCAATTCCTGAATATTCAGGAATTAATAGTAGTTGGTAAACTGCTCCTGGGGCTGAGGAACGCATGCATTTCCTTCATTAGTTTTTCCATTCGGTGATAAGTAACTATTTGGGACCCTCTTCCTTTTTATGAACCGTATGGTAAAAGTGATTATTTACAACCCTCTCTCTTTGATATGGATTGCCTTATGTTTCCTTGATAATTTGTAAGTCTGGACTTTTGATTTTTATCTTTGCTGAAAATAGTTACCTTGTAAGACTGTATATATACCCACACTATGTTGAAGAAAACACCTTTGCTCCATCAGAGCTTGGGTCCCCGTGTCTTTTCTTTCTTTCTTTCTCTCTCAGGTCTCTGTGTCTTTTCTTTCTTTCTTTGTCTTTCTTTCTCTCTTTCTCTCTCTCTCTCTCTCTCTCTCTCTTTCTCTCTGTCTCTCTCTTTCTCTTTCTCTCTCTCTCTCTCTCTCCCCCTCTCTCTCAGGCTAATTCTTTGGAGCGCAGAAGCCCACTGAGCTCACTTTCTTGCTCGGGCTTCTAAGACCCTCTCGAGAAGGTGCACAGTGCCTTCACCCCCTCGAGAGGGTGCCCGGTGCCTATATGAAGCAGTGCAAGCCCCGTGTCAAGGGTTTTATTGGTTTTCTGTGTAAACCAAGGAATATCAGCCTCTTTCTCTTTTTTACTTTCTTATCATCGACTCCAGACCACCAGGTTCCAGTCCATTAAAGGACCTCAACAGGCATACAGAGTGACATTAATTAATTGTACTCACTTAGAAACAGACCCTGCCTTTAGAAGAACCATCACAGCCCTTGGAAGGTAAAATTTGAAAGAGACAACTATTGATTCAATGTAAAACTTCTGGTCCCAGGACCATTTTAAAATGTCTACCTTTAGCCAATGGTTAGCAGAATGTCTTTGTTTCTATAAATCCAAGTTCTTCCCAAGTCCCGAGCATGAACATCCCAAATACTCCAGCTACTGAGGAAGTCCTAGGGTGAGGCTGGTTGAGCTTCACTCTCTAGAGAGCCACAGGGAAGTGTTAAAGACCCTTATACTGCTTCCTCTGCCACCTAGACATAGACATTAGTGACTAGAGAGTTTCTCCCTGAAATAGGACTCGTTTTTCACAAGCACTAAAATCTGCTTCCACTTTCCCAAGGGTCAGTGCATTAACTTTTCAATCTACAAAAAGCCCTGTAGAAATGGAAATGTACCACTTATTAGTCTTGGAGGCTAACTCAAATCTCAGATGTCTTTATTTTGGCTGTAATAAAATCAGCCCCTTGAGGGCACAGATTATCTGATCCTGACCCTAAACTCTGGAAGGTATACATGTCTGATGAATAAAAAAGGTAAAAGGAGTCAGTAAATACAGTTTGTAGTGGACATTTAAAAAAGTAATATGTGAATATGTGATCCAAGGAGAGAAAAGGAGGTGGGCCAGGGAAATTCATAATGATGGTCACATAAAAATTTAAAAGTTGAGAACCACCCGTATGTGTTATTGATATGGTAATTATATTTCTAATGACATTGGAAAAGATCCAATGATGGGAAAGATTGAAGGCAAAAGGAGAAGCGGGTGGCAGAGGATGAGATGGTTAGATAGCATCACCAACTCAATGGATGTGAATTTGAGCAAACTCCAGGAGATAGTGAAGGCTATCCAAGGACAGTGAAGGCTAGCGTGCTGTAGTTGTAGTCCATTGCATCGCAGAGTTGGGCACAACTTAATGACTAAACAACAATGATAGATGTAATCCAAGTTGCCAAAATTGTAAAAATCTATGAAGCCTTTTAAACACTGAACATGTACACCTATCAGAGCTAAAAAAAAAAAAAAAAAAACACTCCAATATTCTTTGAGCAAGACCCAGAGAGTCTGAGAAAGCTCTGGGTCACATGAGCAACTTTTATATTCTGGAGCAAATTAAATCACCTCTTTATGGTTTTCCTTGGGTTTGGGGGGTGGGGAATCAAGGGAAATACAAATCGGGCTATTTGGAGGCTTCTATAGATAATAGGCTTCCCTGGTGGCTCAGATGGTAAAGAATCTGCCTGCAATTCAGGAAACCCAGATTTGATCCCTGGGTCAGGAAGATCCCCTGCTGAAGAGAATGGCAACCCACTCCAGTATTCTTGACTGGAGAATTTTATTGACTGAAGAGCCCAACAGGTTACAGACCATGGGGTCACACAGAGTCAGATATGACTGAGCAACTAATGCACACACACATAGATAGTGGACGGGAACATACTTTGTAAATGGCCAAGTTCCCGACAGATGTGGATTCTGACATGATCATTCAGTGGATGGTCCCAGCAGGAGAGTCTGGAGACAGGTGGATTAGGACCAGGAAAACCACTTCAAGACCAAGGAGGAAGGAGCCCCCTGCTGGCCCCTGGGGGCTCAGAAAGACAGTGCACACCCATAGAGGTGGGCATGCTAGTGAGGCACAGAGCCCAGCAGAGGGAACAGTTGGCAGGAAACGGCATTATCAGTGTCAGCAGCAGCCAAGGGGAAGGTGTTGAAGCCAGGATCAGCTGCATTAAGTTACCTAAAACTCTCCAAGGCGAGAGGCTCTAATCATCCATCACACAAGCCCAGTTGAAATCCAAGACTTGGAAGGGTTGGGACACAGTCACAGAATGCAGCACACTAGTCAGCAGGGTTGGCTTGCACAAGAGGCTTCAGAAACGGGGGCAAATGAGCCTGCTCCACGAGATATTCTAGCCGTCTTTCCCCTGGGTGAACAAACCCCCCGAAGGTACCCTGAGTCTTTTGTGTCAAGCACACTTTATGACTCAAGGATAACATTAAGATTTTCTCTCTCTCCATTTCCTTGTTAATCACTGCCATTAAATTTAAGAACACTGTGTCTGGATATCAGGCCCAAAAGTCCATTCATCTGTTCATTCGTTGACTTTTTTTTTTTCAGTAAATGTTTGTGTAAATGAGCTCCTACTAAGTGCCAGAGGCCATACTGGGAATACAGTAAAAAAAACGAAGCAGAATTCCTGGCTACATTGGGCTTCCCAAGTGGTGCTACTGGTAAAGAACCTGCCTGCCAAATGCAGGAGACACAGAGATGTGGGTTCAATCCCTAAATCTGGAAGATCCCCTGGAGAAGGGAATGGGTACCCACTCCAGTATTCTTGCCTGGAGAATCCCACAGACAGACAGTCTTGTGGGCTACAGTCCATAGGGTCGAAGAGTCAGCCATGACTGATGAGACTTAGCATGCACACAGACACAGACAAAAAAATTCATGTACCTGGGCCCATCAGAGGAGGAGGGGTGGTCTGAGACATGTATATTTCTCTACTATATGAAGTGTATGACTGTTAGCATAACCGCAGCCATCTTGGGCCCTTATGGTATTTCCTGTTCTTCTGCTGACCCTACCCAGAACTGTACTGTAGTGAATGAATTCTTTATCCTCAAGGGCTTTTAGTTAACAGATATTGTTTAAGAATCACTAGAATCAGGTGACCTCTATGCCTTATTAGTCCCCCAAAAATGATGAAAACCTGCACTGACA
Organism: Bos taurus; assembly: GCF_002263795.3. Lineage (NCBI taxonomy): Eukaryota > Metazoa > Chordata > Mammalia > Artiodactyla > Bovidae > Bos > Bos taurus. The sequence goes on along the minus strand of NC_037353.1, from coordinate 9,306,238 downwards.
TATTCCTGATGTCCACAAAGTTACCCATTCATAAATCTTACCATAGAAATGCATATCCTATTTCCAAGTGCCCACCCCCACATTCTAGGTTAACTATAAAATTGACCCAATGGCCCCTCAGTGGCACAAAGTACAGCTGTGAATGCCTCTGGATCGCTGTTGACTCAACCCTGATCCCACCCTGTAAACTGCCGTATAATAAAGTGATCCATTGATTATTTGGAGTTGCCTGCCTCATTCTTTTGGTCTCAAGATGCCTTCTCAGTTCAGTGGGCACTTCATGTTCCCTCCATCCTCTGATGTGAGGATATATAAAGAATATTTGCAATTCAATAATAAAGAGACAACCCACTTTTTGGAAAATGGGCAAAAGATTTGAACAGTCTCTTCACAAAGGAAGATACACAGATGAACCATAAGCACATGAAAAGGTGCTCAATGCTATTAGTCATGAGAGAAATGCAAATTAAAATAAAAACGAGATGCTACTGATAACATCTAATGTTAGCAAGGATATGTTCTCATATGTTGGTAGTGGAGGTGTAAAGTGATCCAACCATCTTGGAAAAAAGAAAAAAAAACTTGTAAGTTCCTTATAAAATTAAACATTTACCATCCCCTATAACTCAGCAGTTGCATTCACAGCTATTAACTCAAGAGAAATGAAAACTTCTATCCACAAAAAGACTTATACAAAGAATATGATTAGTGATTTTTTGGGACAAAAACTGGAAATAACCTAATGTCCATCCACAGGAAAATAGGTAACAACAAAACAAAACTCCCAAATTGTAGAATACTCTTCTAATGGAATACTAGTCAGCAATAAAAAGATGATAATAAATGAAAACATTTTGCTGAGTCAAAGAAACCTCACACAATACTACATGTGATTCTATTTATATGACATCCCCCATCAGGGAAAACTAATTTGTCAAATCTGAACAAGAGGTGTCTCTGGGTGAAAGCCATGATGTACATCTTGATAAGGGTTTGAGGTACACAGGTGTTTGCATTTGCCAGAACTCACAGAATGTACTCTTAAGACGGGTATTTCGTTACATGTAAATTTTACCACATGCAAAAATGAGCCATTTTAAAGATTTTTTTTTAAATATGGACCTTTTTTAAAGCCTTTATTGAATTTGCTACAGTATTGCTTCTGTTTTTTTTTTTTTTTTTTCTGTTTTGGTTATTTGGCCATGACGCATGGATCCTAGCTTCCAGTCCAGCTGTCAAACCCACACCCCCTGTACCGGAAGATGGAGTCTCACCAATGGGCTGCCAGGGACATTCAAAAAAACAGCCCCTTTTTTTTTTTTTTCAAGTAACCAAATAAGAAAATACCTAATGAGAGTCAGAGAGTCAGATGGTGGAATAATATTGTTCAACTCTGCTGCATTTGTAGAAGAGGGCTCTGATCCCATCACAATATGTTTGACCTAAAGGGCTCCTGTCCACCTAGGCACGTGAATGCCCACCAGAGCTTAGTTTGCCCACAGAGATTTTTTTTTTAATTTCTGTCTTTTAGTGGTTCCCTCTCCCTACAGGCTGAGATCCAGAATAAACTCCAGGCTATGTTAGTTTTCTGTGGAAACTTTGTTATGATCTTGTTAATTGCTTCCCCAACAAGTGCTTGGTTTTCAAAAACATCAGAGTCCACTGGAAGGGACCTGTTCTCTTATGGTATTTAATAGTTAATCTCTGAATTTATGGTTCTTATTAACTGCATCTGAATCATGGGTGTTTGTCCAGATTTTCTATTACTCCAACAATGTTTCAAACAAACAAAATCTTCAGATTGCCAGGTACTGGGAGCAGGGGTGGCGGGGGGTGGGGTGGGGGGGTCGTTTGTTTCAGGAGGAAGATATCTTGCTTCTTATTAACCTCAAATTTACTCTTGATTTTCTCCAAAAGACAAACAAATAAAATAGAAACAGATGTTTTGAAGACTATTTGAACTGCAGAGGGGCAGGGCAGCTGAAAATTTTTCCTTGAATGAAACGTTTCCTCCCTTCTTGAAAGCATATGGTGTTCTAAGCTTTGGAAAGAAAGTGGCTGCCAGAAAAAGGATTCTGTCTACGGAAAGCAAAGCACATGTTAAAGAAAAAAATGCTTGCTTCCCTCTGCCCTGCAACTCGTCTAACACTGTCACTTAGCAGGAAGTGGTCCAGAAACCACAAAGTTGGTGACATACTTCTATTCTGGATCCCTAAGGGGGAAAAAAAAGGGCAAAAATCCCTACCTTCTTTCAGGTCACTGACACAGAAAAATACCCTCCAGCATGAACAGGAGTCACAGAGAATGGATTTTGGAGTCAAGCAAATATGGGTTTGAAACCCTCTTCATAACCTACTTGCTCAGTGAGCCTGGGCCAATGATGAACATTGTTGAACCTCCATTTCCTGTACTGTAAAATGGGGCTAAGAATAGTTTACTTGTAGGGCTGCTGAAAGGATTAAATAATTGTCTATATAAAGTACCAAAGAAAGCATAGGACACGGTGAGATGTTGAGGCTGGTGAAGCAAAGTGGCATTAATCTACTATGGACACAGCATGGTAGAGGCTGAAGTTACCAGATTTAGGAGTGTTCTAAGGCTTATGTCCACTCTAAGTGAAGTCTAGGGATTGTGGGGCTCTTGATCAAGTCAGACAATGGCTAGGAGAACACTTTGTAGGGCTGAAACATCACTCACACACACACACACGAGGATGTTGCTGCTATTCCAGTTACCATTTTCTCTGACCCAAAGCCCAGCCTGTAATATGTCGCTCTGACACGCGTCAGTTTCAGTCATGAAACCTTCGTCATCAGCACGAAAATGGCCTTTGCCCCAGTCAGCCTCATGAGCTATCGAGTTGGGACTTTATCTCCCAGCCCAGGGTTGCAGAGTGTGTCTCTGCCAGGTCCACTCCTCACTCCCATTGGCAATGCCGAAAGGGAAATAAGTAGGGAGTGTCTGGAATTCGGGGTTCTGGGTCATGGCAGACTGCCTCAGCCCTGGTTTTTCGTGACTGGAAGAAAAGTAGCTACATGGGGAAAGGACTTCAGATGACTGATGGAGGGCAGGGCATCCTGGGAGCCAAGTTGCAGCCTGTGTCACAGTGAGCAGGATTATGCAAGAGAGGACGCTGGAGGAATGAGGAAGCTGGAAACCACATGCCAGGTTCTGAGTTTCTCAATGCTCAAAGGTTTTTTGGCATGTGCCTAATGTTTTCAGTCAAAAACAAGTAACTGGATTTGAATTCTCTCTACACCCTCCTGCCTCCCACACAGTTCACACAAATCCACTTAACTTCTCTGAAGACAACACCACTGTCGCCTTTGAACTTGGCCCTCACAGCTACTGGGCTATGGTTTCATTGCTCTCTTGCTATTAAAAGTGCTCCAAACCTCTCTGACTTCAATGTGCAGTCTGAAGATTCATTTAAAGATTCAGGTGCCGAAAGCAGTGATCTCAGTAACTGCCCTCTCAGGCTCACAGTAGGAGCATTCCTAGGCATTATCTTACTCATTGCTCAAAGCCTGGGAGCTGTGGAGGCTGTGCGTTGTGACCCATTTACAGATCATCAAACTACTAACTGAAGTCCCACACCTGGAAGGCGCAAGACACACTGCCAGGCTTTCCAACTCTCAGTGTAGGTCTTACTCTGCCCAGACAGAACTCCCTAGTTTCCAGGTCCCAGCTGTGTGACCTCCGTGTCAAACCTTCTTCTGCTGCTGCTGCTGCTGCTGCTAAGTTGCTTCACTCGTGTCCAACTCTATGCGACCCCATAGACGGCAGCCCACCAGGCTCCTCTGTCCCTGGGATTCTCCAGGCAAGAATACTGGAGTGGGCTGCCATTTCCTTCTCCAATGCATGCATGCATGCTAAGTCGCTTCAGTCATGTCCAACTCTGTGCGACCCTATGGACTGCAGCCCACCAGGATCCTCTCTCCATGGGATTCCCCGGTCAAGAATACTGGGGTGGGTTGCCATTTCCTTCTCTGCACAGCTTCTTCAATGAGGACTAAATGAGATCATGTCCATTATGGCTTTTGATACTACATAAAAAATGTAAAGAATCACAAGATTATTTTTACACCATTGTCATTACTTAACCTGAGTAGCTTCAGATGTTTTACAATCACAGATACTTATTTATGTTTCTTTCCTTTCAGAGTATTTCCTTTGGGTCTATAACCCAAAGTGAAGCAACTGAGTATGAAGAGTTGTGAACTATTTCATAAGTCTCATTATGTACTTCCAGTTCATTTTTTAGTAAGATAAAGTCAAGTTGCCAGGCTACATGGTATATTTGTTTTTAAATATTCCAACTGATTTGTTATGTTTGCATTTTAATATCCCCCCCGCCAGATTACTTTGTACCTATTTAGTTACTAGTAAGAATATATATTTTTTTTCACATGGTAAGTTACTTATCATATTTGTGTGTCTCTTTTGCATAAAAATTTTAAAAAAATAAATATGAACATTTTAAGGAAAAAAATAAAATATATGTATCTATATGTAGAGGGCTACAAAGAAAAATATCTGGACATGCTAAGAGTAATTGTCAAATTCTGTTGTGCTCAGTCATGTCTAACTCTTTGTGACTCCATGGTCTATAGCCTGCAAAGCTCCTCTGTCTGTGGAATTTTTCCAGGCAAAAATATTGGAGTGGGTTGCTGGTTCCTACTCCAGGGGATCTACCCAATCTAGGGATTGAACTCATGTCTTTTCTGTCTCTTTCATTGAGGGTCAGGTAATTCTAAGTAATTATATTTCTTCTTATCTTTACATTCTGATTTTTCTACATTGAACTTTGAGATAAAAATATTTTTAAATATAAAGGATTTCTCAACCAGAAAATGGTAAAACTAAATGGTTTGATGCTTGAAGGCTAACAGACCTGTGTACCTGAGTTACAAGGTACATTACAACCAACAATAACCAGACAAAATCAAATTAAGAAACTAAATATTTGAGACGTCTCCCTAAAATACTTAATAAAGTACACTGCACTCTAACAGATAAACTTTAAAGTACAATCTATTTCACTTGATCAGAAGTGATGGTTGTTTTTGGCATACCATTATTTCATGCAGAGGAAAAATGCCCATAGAGAAGATAACTGTGGCTTTTGGAAGTTGATATCACAAGTGGGAATCTCTGTTCACTCTTCTATACATTCTATTTACAAGGCGGAGTCTAGGTCAGCTGATTCCCTTGTGGGAAGCTCCCAGAAAAAGGTGCCTCAACAATCTTGGGCTAAGATCTGTAAACAGCTGAAAATCATGAAGGCCATCTAACTCAACTTCAGTGCAATCACTACCCATATGACATTTAAGGTTCAGCTCCAGTCCTGTGGTTATTGGTAGATAAGGAAGTTTTAACTGAAAAAGTGTCACTAAATTCAAAACTGAAAATATGTTTTCAAAAGGAGTTTATATTAAAGACTGTTGTTAAGTTGTTAAGTCACTAGTTGGGCCCAACTCTTTTGTGACCCCATAGACTGTAGCCCTGCCAGGCTGCTCCGTCCATAGAATTTCCCAGGCAAGCATACTGGAGTGGGTTGCCATTTCCTTCTCTAATACTGAAGATAATATTGTTCTAAATTATTGTGCATAAAGAGATCGTAGATGATAGGATTAGACATCTGAGCACATTAAATCCAATTCTAGGAACAGTTTTCACAGTAAGATGTATTTGCTTCATACCATCCTGAGATGGTATGAAATCACTAACTCCATAGGGTTATACTTCGTGTTAAACTACTCTTGAATTACAAGGGAAATATCCATATCATGTAGCCAGTGACAAACAACCAGTTGTGAAAAAGGAAGTGAATGAGTTGGCAAATTTCTGAAAAGACCAAACTAAATCATTTGTCAAAAACAGTCACTGGGCAATATAGAAATGATCCAAATTTGAAATTTATAAATTAAAATTTGGCCCCATAAAAGAAGAATGTATATCAAATTTCTTTAAAATCCAAAATGATCACTTTTCACCAGTTCCCACACTGAAGGATTTATTGAATAAGCTAATGCTGTGAATGAGAAAACAACTTATGGGGAAAATAAACCTGCAACTAGGTTGGTCTGACTTTTAGAAGCCAGCACTATGAAATAAAACCACAGACTGAGGTCAAATGACAAGAATTTGTATGCAAAAAAAAAAAAAAAAAAAAGACAACCGGAAAAGTACAAGGAGAGGGTATAGTTCAAGTTTCTTAAAAAACAAACAAACAAACAAAAAAATCACATGGCTTTGCTTATTAAAATATTTTACATAATTTTTCAAAGCATCTGAGAAACGCTATTTTTTGGAAATTCTGGGTGGCAAGTTCAGACAATCTGCAAGCATCATTCAGATGTTTGTAAAAGAAAATAAAGAAGCCCCTCCCTGAAGATAGAGGTCCTCTCCATTCAGGGCATCTAACAGCTAGATGGGCTCCCCTAGCGGCTCCTGCGGTAAAGAATCTGCCTGCAATCCAAGAGATTCGGGTTCCATCCCTGGATGGGAAAGATCCCCTGGAGAAGGGAATGGCAACCCACTCAGGTATGCTTGCCTGGGAAATCCCATGAACAGAGAAGCCTGGAAAGCTACAGCTAGATAGCAACCTAGAGTCTGTGCAGCAGTCAAGAGGTGGCGTCTCATCTGGAAGGGAAGGAAAGAGACTATGAGCGTCCATTGGTTGGGGAACAGCTCAGCTTTGGCTTTTCTAGATACTCTGCTTGGAGAAGGCAATGGCAACCCACTCCAGTACTCTTGCCGGGAAAATCCCATGGAGGAGGAGCCTGGTAGGCTGCAGTCCATGGGGTTGCGAAGAGTCAGACAGGACAGAGTGACTTCACTTTTGCTGTTCACTTTCATGCACTGGAGAAGGAAATGGCAACCCACTCCAGCCTTCTTGCCTGGAGAATCCCAGGGACGGGGGAGCCTGGTGGGCTGCCATCTATGGGGTAGCACAGAGTCGGACATAACTGAAGCGACTTAGCAGCAGCAGCAGATACTCTGCAGGCACAAGTTTATGACACTGGAGAACTCTGACACCATCTTCCACGCTTTGCAGCTCTCTTTGTATAGTCACAGAATCTTTCCACTCGTCTAATACACCAGTGACTGCAAGAACGTAACATGCTCTGTGCTTTAGGTCTTACTTCTGCTCATGTGCCCCTGAGTCAGCCTGATTTTCCTTTGACTGTAGCCCCTTGTGGCGCTCGCTTGCAAAGCCATCTGGCTCTTCCTCAGGTTCTGGACTCCACCCGACTCCCTGCGTCACACTCGGTCCCAGCCTCTCCTGCAGCTCGGGAGGCACCAGCGTGAGCAGCTCCCTGGTGCCGTCTGCGTCCGAGGTCCATGCTGCGCGGGACTGGACTTCACCACCCGCGAGGGGAAGAGGGGTTCCCCTGGAGCCCGGGAGCTGGCTGCACGCCCACCGCGGTGCAATGTGGGACCCAGTGAACCCACGTGCCAGGATGCCAGCTCTGTCCCCTTGCCGGCCTCTCCACGCCCCCTTGACGCCGCGAGGCCCGGCCTGAGCCACTATGGGTGCAATTGCTTGCGTGTGTGCTCAGTCGTGTCCGACTCTTTGTGATCCTATGGACTATGGCCCACCACTGTGGCCCTCTGTCCTTGGGATTTCCCGGGCAAGAATACTGGAGTGGGTTGCCGTTTCCTTCTCCAGGGGATCTTCCCGACCAGGGATTGAACCGGTGTCTTCTGCATTGGCAGGCAGATTCTTTTATCACTTCGCCATCTGGGAAGTCCTGGGTCCAATTGTTAGAAGTTGCCCATGGGGCAGGGTGCACAGTAGGCAGACCAGCAGGATCCCTGCCATGGCCTGACATTCACGTTTGGCAGAACAACCAGGTGGGGTCACTTCCCATTCACATGAGAAAAACACTAGGCAGACGCCAAGCATTCTACCAAATACCTGAGCAGCACTCCTGAAGAGTGTGATGGCTATCAGAATCATGGACAGTTGGAAAAGCTGTCACTGTCAAGGGGAGCTTACGGAGACATCACAACTAAATTTAATGTGGGATGGGATCCTGGAACAGAAAAATTATTTGGTAAAAATTAAGGAAATCTGAAAAAAGAAAAAAAGCATGGACTTCAGTTAATGATGATGTGTTTTCAGTCCCTTAACTGTAACAAATGTACCACACTAAGGTAAAAGTTAATAATAGGGTAACCTAATAGCAGGGTATTTGGGAACTCTATCATCTTCTCAATTTTTTCTGTAAATCTAAAACTGTTATTAAAAAAAGAAATCTATTTCTTAAAAGAGTGCATTTTTACAAGATTTGGCAATAAAAAATCTGTGAAAACCTGTACATTTCATAATCACCTTAGCCTCTGCATTGCTGGATTCTTTATCTGTCCTGATCATATTTCTTAAAAATCACCAACTCTTATTATTTTACTTCTAATTTAAGTATTAAAATTGCTTGGCATTTTTGAGAAATCCTTTTATAAGCATATTGAGGAGTAAAGAGGAAGGACAGAAAGAAAAATAGGTAAGACATTGATGAGTTAAATACATAGATAACAAGTTGTGACATACCCACATGGTTTATGGGGACATTCTAAAATATTATAAGTGAGATTTTGGTTTTAGAGGAAAATGATGAAATCTATCAGTGTTCTCTCTCTTCTGAACTCCTTTTGTCCCTCTAAAATGAAGGTGAATTAATTTTCTTTCAGCCCGCTTTATGTCTCCAAACCTCCTGTTTTGACACACATAGCTCTTAATTTTCTATATGGAGGGAGGAGAATAAATAAAGAAAAAACAGGAGAAAAAAGGAGGTCTGAAACTCCTTAGGGGAGGAGAAAAAAAAAAAAAACCTTCAAAAGGCTATGTTTTTGCTTCAGAAACAGGAAAGTGGAAGAGAAGCTATTAGATGAAGTTTATTGCAAGGTAAGAGTTAATATTTTTGGATCGAAGAATCCTGAAATTGCTTACAGTCCTAGAGTGTACCCAGGTTGGAAAAATATGTGGCTGAAATTTGGGGATGTATGTGTGTGGAGTTCCTTTTCAGAACCTCCAAGGGAGGGGAGTCCCACACCCACAGATGCTCACAAATGTTCACATGTGGACCAAAAAGCCTCCTTCAGCTAGTTGGAGGGGGACAGCTCACACCGGCACTGAGAAACCGCTCGAAAGGTGGTGCGTGAGGCCAGGGGAAGTTTAGATCGCATGGTTATACTGCGGGTAGCAGTATTAGAAAATCCCATGGACGGAGGAGCTGGTAGGCTGCAGTCCATGGAGTCGCTAGGAGTCGGACACGACTGAAGCTACTTAGCAGCAGTATTAGACTAGTACATTAGACTGACATTTTAAAAAAAACCATTTCATGATGGAGAAAGGTTCTTAAGGATGAAACTTTTCTAAGGCCTACATAACTCATCTCCAAGTTAATCTTTGGAAGGTGACTTGTTCTTAAAATGACTCAAGACTTAAAGGAGCCACTGCTCTCATTCCTCTCTAATTAAGCATCATCCATCCACAAGTCCTGTTTTTCTTCATAGTATCTCTCATATAAGGATATTTCTTCCAGTTTCTATTGTTAACACCCTGACTTAGACTCTTAGCATGACTCAGCATGGCCACTTTGGTGGCCTATTTCCACATTATGTGGTGAGCAGGCCTCCATATGGTCTTCAGTTTTGGTCCAGAACCAGTGGCCTCATTGGTGTCATTCTCTCCAATAGAACTTTTCTGGGTCCTCCTGGCTCGCTGCTCAAATATAATCACCTTTCAGTCCCCAGATCTCTGGATGCTATGACCTCTTTCTCCAGATCTGACCTTTACTTGTCTTCTTGACCATGATCTGGAGTCCCCTCTGCTGGATTACCCTCCACTGCTGTGAATAAATATCTCTGTGAATAAATGGCCCTGCTTTTCAGACCTTACTCCTTGTCACAGCTGCCTGTGAATCTTGCTCTTTCTGATCTCCCCAGGATTGTAAAGCATCCATCACATCCACCCCTTGGCTCAGAATTCCTTTAATAGTTTTTAGTTCTCTCACTTCCTCTTCCAACAGACAATCAGATGAATTTTCTAAAGTTATATTTTAATCATGTTACTTTTATATTCAAAGCTTTCAATGGCTCCCCATTGAATAAAGTCCGTCCACAGAATAAAGTCCTGACTCAGATTGGAATTTAGGCCCCCCGCTGGCAGGCTTCAGTGACCTTTTCAATCACGCTTGCTACTCTGAGCTGCAGAACTTCTCTGAGCAGGAGGTCTCAAGGTTTCCTGAATACAGCTCGTTCTGGCTTTGCAACTTTTCTCATTCAGCCCATCCTACCTGGAACAATCTCTCCACACCCTCAATACACTGCCTATTCTTCAAGCAGCTATACAAAACACCCAGCCAGTTACATACGCACTTCTTAGATTAGAGATCCATGTACAACCTGTACAAAAGCTGCCAACTCAAGGCATTGGGAACAGAAACGGAGCAGCCAAGAATTCCTAAAACAATGTTTCCCTTTCATTTTATCCCTATGACCACTCTTTTCTGGAAAATTCTCTCTTTCCTTAGCTTTCAGGATATCATTCTATTCCTGTGCCTTTCTGCCTTCTCATTTCTCCTCCATAGGCTCCTTCACACGATCCTCATGTCCCTTTAAATGTTGGGGTTCTGCTCTTCCCCTGTACATTCTTCAGTGACTTTCATCTGTTTCCAAGGCTTTGTTTACTATCAAAATGCTATGCAAAATCTCTGTTTTCAAGTATTAAATGCTTAGCAGGTATACTGCCCCAGAGCCACTGAAACTCAGAATCATCAAGAATTCATTTTCTTGTCATTGCCCCTTACTCCTTTTCCCATATTTCTCATCACTTGTAATGGCCCACACTTCTATTATTTAAGCTAGGAGACATCCTACTGTTCCCTCCCTCATTTAAAAAAAAAAAAAAATCAATATATTACTCAGTCCTGTCAACTTTAGCTAAGAAATCACCTCACTATTGTTGGGCTTCCCTGGTGGCAAAGACAGTAAAAAATCTGCCTGCAGTGCAGCAGATCCAGGTTTGATCCCTGGATCGGGAAGATGCCCTGGAGAACGGAATCGGTAACCACTTCAGTATTCTTGCCTGGAGAATCCCATTGACAGAGAAGCCTGACAGGTTACAGTCCATGGGGTCTCAAAGAGTTGGACATGACTGAGTGACTAAGCACTTCTGCTACTGCTGCTGCTGCTAAGTCACTTCAGTCATGTGGAGTCATGTGGAGTCTCTGCGACTCCATAGACGGCAGCCCACCAGGCTCCCCCATCTCTGGGATTCTCCAGGCAAGAACACTGGAGTGGGTTGCCATTTCCTTCTCCAGTGCATGAAAGTGAAAAGTGAAAGTGAAGTCGCTCAGTCCTGACTCTTTGCGACCCCATGGACTGTAGCCCACCAGGCTTCTCTGTCCATGGGATTTTCCAGGCAAGAGTGCTGGAGTGGGGTGCCATTGCCTTCTCCAAAGAACTTACTACCTGTTATTAGCTAATCACTCATGAGAACCTTCCTGGCAGCCTTCAAATTGGACCCCTCACCTCTTTCCTCATCAAGTTATCCTCTCCTTTGCCTCCACAGTAAAATTCTCTTGCTTAAATCCTTTGGCTTCTATGGTAAAGTACATAGGCCTCACTTTGGGCCATGACTTGCTTTTTACCTACTGCCCTCTGTGGCCTTGAACTCCATGAACTCCAGTCACGCAAACCCCAGAACAACCATTTTTTTCCCCTGTGCTTCTGCGCTTTGACCCATATTCTCCATGTTTGGAGTGCCCTTCGAGTGCCCTTCTCTCATGTCTGCTTACTCACTCATGAAGGTGTGGCATAAACATTGCTCTGAGGCTTTGACTAATCTCCCCACACACAGACAGACTTAGCTTCTTCCTCTGACCCCACAGTATCCTGTTTCTACTGATAGCTCATTTCCCAAACTTACTCAAGACTCTGACATAAGACTCAGAGGGTATTTGTTAAAAGCACAGGATTTTTAAAAAACAAATCCCAGTACCCTCTCCAAGAGATTCTGATTCATTTTGTCTGGGTTAGGACCCAGGAACCTGTAGTTTGTTTTTAAAGTGCCTTTGGTGATTTTAATGCTCAGGCATATCTAGGAAACACTAGTAATATTAGAGAACTCATGTTAATTGTGGTCATGGTAGTTTCCCCTTATCTGCGGGGAATACATTCCAAGACCCCCAGCAGATGCCTGAAACAGCACAAGATACTGAGCCCTGTATAGACTATACTTTTTCCTCTTAACAGGCTGCTGTTGCTAAGTTGCTTCAGTCATGTCCGACTCTGTGTGACCCCATAGACGGCAGCCCACCAGGCTCCCCCATCCCTGGGATTCTCCAGGCAAGAACACTGGAGTGGGTTGCCATTTCCTTCTCCAATGCATGAAAGTGGAAAGTGAAAGTGAAGTCGCTCAGTTGTGCCCGACTCTTCGAGACACTGTGGACTGCAGCCTTCCAGGCTCCTCCGTCCATGGGATTTTCCCAGGCAAGAGTACTGGAGTGGGGTGCCAGGCAGGTAGCTTATATACAGTGTGGACATGCTGGACAAAGGAATGATTCATGTCCCATATGGGATGGAACAGGACAATGTGAGATTTCACTATGCTACTCTACAGTACTGTAGTCACTCACTTGCATCTGACTCTGTAAGCCCATGCACTATAGCCCACCAGGGTCCTCTGTCTTAGAATTTTCCAGGCCAGAATACTGAAGTGGGTTGCCATTTCCTTTTTCAGGGGATTTTCCCGACCTAGGGATTGAACCTGAGTCCTCTGCATTGCAGGCAGATTCTTTATTGTCTGAGCCACCAGGGAAGGCTGTACTCAGAACAGCACACAATTTAAAACTTATAACTTGTTTATTTCTGGGATTTTTCATTTAATATTTTCACATTATGCTTCACTTCAGGAAACTAAAACTGCAGGAAGGGAAACAGCAGATGAGGGGGTTGGCAAATAAGCAAACTCTTTGCTGCCATGTCCATCTACTTCACTGATTGGGAACTCGATAGTCTGCTCTACCAGGAACTCTATAGTCTGCTCTGCCCATGGAGAAGTTTAGAATTTACTGAAGGAATGTTTAGTATTTTTATGTAAACTAATTTTTCATTCCCATGATATTTGATAAAATTTGATTCATTATTCAGATTCTATCACGGGCCAAGGTAGAGGGCCAGGGGCTGTGATAGTCTTGGAAGAACATGCATGCCCAGGTGGTAGGATTGGGCAATAAAGATGTCACACATTTTTTCAAAATCTTGGCTGAGTCACAGATTTGGAGGCAGCCAAACCTGCTAGTACTGTCTGATGAAATTAACAACCTGAATTAAAACTCACCAAGCAGAAAGACGGATGCTCTTGCCCCCACCCCACCTGCCTCCGCTGCATTGCCTTAAAGAAACAGATGGTGTAAAGGTTAAGAGCATGGGCTCCACGTCAGAGTGACTGGTACTGCATCCTGGTTCTTACGGCTCCCAGCTGTGTGCCCTTGAGCAAATTCCTTAAACTCTCCGTTCCTTCTTTTGTAAAATAGTTTTCATAACAGTTGTTGCCATAAGGAAGTCATATGAGGATGAAATAAGGAAATGTACATACAACAGCATGGGGGCCTGGCCAGTAGTCAAGGCCTCACTAAATGTTAGCTAAAATGAGACAAATAGTTGTTAACTCATGGTAATGAATAATGACAACAATAATAATTAAGCAGATGATGATAGTTAAAATTATGAAGACTGCTTCCCTCTGTTCAGTCTTCCCTGAAACATGTAGTGTAGAAAGAAATCTGATTTCCCGCAAAACTCCTTTATTGTTTAAAGGAGTTAAGCAATATTGTTAAAGGCATTCTCCTTTATTGTCCAGCTGTGAAAGCTCCTTGTACCCTGCTATTTCTAACTCAGCACTGAGCAAGCAGTGTGTGGCCATTCCATTTAAGGGCAGAATGAGCAGCTGTGTCTACTAACTAAAGCAGAGACACAAACAGCACCAGTGTTCAGTCCCTCACCTGTCCTACAACTTCAGAATTTCTAAAGCTGCATGTGAGCTTCACAAAACACAGCAGGGTATGGTTTGTTTCATGTCTATTTCACGGACAGAAAACTGAGGTTCAAAGAAGTTAAGTGTTTTACCCAAGGTCATACAGCTGGTCGCTTAGGGTCTCAAATCCGTCTTCTTACTCCAAATTGAGCGGTCTTTGGGGATCGTAAAAGCTCAGTTTAGAAATAAGACCATAGCAGGCAAATAAACTGTCAGAAGTTACTATAGCTTCTTGATAAAGATGTGTTTGGGGCTGACCAACAAAACACTAAAACACACAAATGCTGCCTAACAGAAGTCTTCCCTGCCCCTATTCACACACACACACACACACACACACCCTAGAGTGTATAGTCTGGACTCTAGACAATGTGTATCTTGCTTATCTCATGACATACTTTCCTGACCCTGACTCCTTTCTACTTAGATCTGGCTCCTAGAGATCACCTGGGCCCTTTCCCAAATCCATTCCTGGGCTCCCTCCTCTGAAGGGAGTCTATTTGTTCTAAAACTTCTCAGAAATCACCTTTACTAGCCTGGTTGGACTCCTTGCCTCCTGCCAGCTCTGACCTAGTTCAGCGTCAGGCCAGCTCCCAGGTTTCCTCTCATCTCTTACACTCTTTACTTTCATAGTCTACACACCTGTCAGTCTGAATCCCTGAAGTTCCCCTCAGAGTTTAAGCTGTATTCTGCTCCTGGGCTGATACACAAGCCATTCTCTTTTTTTATTATTTAGTTGTTGAATAAGTAATTATCTATATGACTCACAAACCTTAAATATTAATATATAGGTATATACAAAAGGTACATGGAAGAGTCTTGCTTTCACCCCCATCACTCAGGTGCCCCATCTCCACTTTCCCTACCTCTGCAAACAGGTGTCCACTTTTATTAGTTTCTTCTATATCCTGTCGGTTTCTTGAATCTTTTTTCTTTTTTACTACATCACACCACATGCAGGATCTTATTTCCATGACCAGGGATCAAACCCGCACCCCTTGCAGTGAAAGCTCAAAATCTCAACTGGACCACCAGGGAAATCCTCCTGTCGGTTTCTGTATGCAAGTAGAAGTAAATTTTAAAATGTGTATATACTATTTGTTTAATCCACTTTTCCACACTATGACACACCTTGCTGGTCTATGTTGGCAAATCTTTCCACATCAATACAGAGAGATTTCTTATTCATTTTATTCCTGGAAATTGTTTTACTATATGCTGCTGCTGCTGCTAAATCGCTTCAGTTGTGTCCGACTCTATGCGACCCTATAGATGGCAGCCCACTAGGCTCTGTCGTCCCTGGGATTCTCCAGGCAAGAACACCGGAGTGGGGCTTTTACTGTATGGGTATATTGTAATTTATTTAACTAGTTCCCTTTTGACAGACATTTCAAAGGTTTCCAAACTTTTACTACTGCAAACAATGCAACAATTAATTACCTTGATTTCTCACATGTGAACATATGTCTATGAGATTAATTCTTAGAAGTGAGATTACTAGGTCAATCAGTATGGGCATTTTTGATATTGATCCACATAATCAAATTGCTATCAACAGAAGATTTTACCAGTACTTTCACCAGCAATACATGGGAGTTTCAGATTCCCCATGGCATTGCCACAGAGTGCATTATCAAAACTTTAGGATTTCTTCCAATTTGATAGACAATGATGGTATTTCAATATGATTTTAGTTTGAATTTCTATTATTATGAGTGATTGTAGACCTTTGACTGTGTTTAGGAATTTTTGTATTTTCTTTATTTATTCTTCAAATTTATACCCTTTCTCCATTTTTCTATTGCATTGTTGGTCTTTAGCTCATTGATTTATAGAAACTCTTTATATAGTAGGTAATCTTCCCATTGGTTTTTTGTACTTTGACTTTATAAATCATGTTACTTATAACTTTGTTTATGGTGTTGCTTGTCATACTTTTTTTTTTTTTAGTGTAGTTAAATTTCTCAGTCTTTCAATTGGAACTTCAATTTTTCTCCCATTTTACTCTTTGGATGCAACTGCTGCAATAATTGAATGTAAGTATAACTTCAAGCAAGGGAGAAAAACAAAGGGTTGTTTCAGTAATATGCCAGTAGAGTGGCTTTAAATCAGATAATTAAGATTGCATCAAATTCAGATAAGACTATTGTTCAATATCCTGTTCAGTTATCACTTCCTTTTGAAGTAGGATTAAACCTTTATATATTCAGAATCTGGATGGAGCCTGGGGTGCTGCAGTTCATGGGGTCGCAAGGAGTTGGATTAAGTCTTAGTGACTGACCCACAACAACAAAGTCATATTATCTTGTTATATGTGTGAGCTTGTATTCCTACCTAGGTTATATGTGTCATAAATTCATCATATTCTAGAGTTTATGTTATCCTTTTGATTAATTTAAAAAAAAATGTTCATTGAGCACCAGCTATATGCCAAAAGCTGTGCTAGGAGCTGTGGGTACAATGATAAAAGACACACACAAGACCTGCCTAAGGCTACCTGAGCTTAACCGTCATGCAGAAAGCGCTCAAAAAATATTGATTGAAATTGTGCTGAAACCATATTTAACCGTCTGTGAATTGCCATATTTGACAAATAAAAATATAGTATGCAATAGTTTGGCTATGGCTGTACTAAAAATTATGTGTTGTTTATCTAAAGTTCAAATTTAACTGGACATCCTGTATTTTATCTACCACACTACGAGCAGTTTACATCTCAGAAAAAAAAGTTCTAGCCTTGCCTTTATTATATACGTAAGCCATTTGAACACTGAAGATATTTATCTTTGTGCCTCATTCTTTTTTCAATACTCCATTTAAAAATTCTCTCTTTATAAAGTATTTCCAAAGGAATGCCCTTCTTCTTTGGTGTCAACCAGGGGGAAAGGATGGCTTAAAAGTCTGGGTCCCAAACTGTTAGCCGCTAAAGACAACTACATTATAGGCGAACGGTTTGTTTTGTCTTAATAGACTAGAGTTTTACAACCAGTTCTGAAATGTCAGACATAATATTTTTCAAAGTTTAGATAATTTTTTCCAGCAAGACCTAATACCCTATATTAAGAAATAACAGCTTTCCACATTGCCTTAAACTAGTTGTGAGTAGGTTCATTGGCTAAGAAGGTGGTTGAGATGGAATACAGAATCCTGGTGTGGCAAGGGAGTGTGTGGTAAGGCAAGAGGATGACTACATGAAGACACTGGGGAGAAGAGAATGCAATTTCACAAGTGGAGAAAGACTGAGTTCAGACACACTTAAAGAGCTTTCCCCTCCCCCTCTATCTACCAATCAGTTAAATTACCCTTTTCAAAAAGAAAAAAACCCCCCCAAAACAAAAACCTGCTGCTCTTCTGGCTAGCACAGCTCACAGATTCCACAGTAGAAAGAAGGGTCTGGAAGAAAATGATGAAATTCTACAAAGGACGGACTGCACATTTAACTTTTATTAAAGGCCTTTAAAAGTTTTTCTAAAACCTATCTATACATACATGCACAATTAACTTTGTTATTTAAAGACAAAACTTCCATCAAGATTTGAAGGCTGTCAAAATTACCCCTTCCATTCCAAAGTAGGAAACAAAATGAATGAGCTGCCTTTCTGGGTGGAATTATCTGTCCCCTACGAGGAGATGCAGGCTTCCTCTGACTCTATCCTGTCATCACAGCAAAGATATAGCAAACTTCTGCATTGTTCTAAGATAGTAGGGAAGAGATGCATGATGGAATTTGGGAGTGAGGAGTCCTGCCTATGCCTCTCATGTCCACCCTATAAACATACTGGATTCCTGACCCCAGGGCTAGAATATTGGTTTTTCTTTCCAGTGTTAATCTGTAGCCTTCCCTTGAATGTCTCCCAGGAAGCAACAGGAAGAAAAATGCATTTGTGAAATGTTTCTAAAAAAATAAAACATGAACTGACATTTGTTTCCCTACAAATATCCAGGGAAGGCTCAATACAGGGGGGAAAAATCCTCAATATAGAAAAATACAAATAAAACCCCCCAAACAGTCCTCAGACTTCTTCATATATCATAGAACCAAAACAGTTAAAGCCAGAGATATACAAACAAAATAGATGTGCTAAACTCTCCTCTCCAGAGTTGATTCAGCTTTTAAATATATTTTTGAAGTGGGGAGCCCAGCTTGGGTCCACATACAGGATTTATAGGGATTTGGACACATCGGGTGAACTACTGGAACCACCTGGGAGAGCCTTTACTCTAAGCTCAGTAAAGCAGACCCGTGAACAAAGCTTTATTTAGTCTTAGGGGAAGGGATCGGAGAAGGCAATGGCACCCCACTCCAGTACTCCTGCCTGGAAAATCCCATGGACGGAGGAGCCTGGTGGGCTACAGTCCATGGGGTCGCTAGAGTCGGACACGACTGAGCGACTTCACTTTCACTTTCACTTTTCACTTTCATGCATTGGAGAAGGAAATGGCAACCCACTCCAGTGTTCTTGCCTGGAGAATCCCAGGGACGGGGGAACCTGGGGGGCTTCTGTCTATGGGGTCCCACAGAGTCGGACACGACTGAAGCGACTTAGCAGCAGCAGCAGCAGCAGGGGAAGGGATGAGTCCACATGTAGCTTGGTGACAGGGACTTGTCTCCTGCTCCAGTCCTACAGGCACTTCCCAGGTGACAGGAGTGATAAAAAGTCTGTGCGCTAATGCAGGAGAGGAAGGTTTGATCCCTGGAAGATCCCTGGATCTGAAGATCTTCTGGAGTACATCATGGCAACATATTCCAGTATTCTTTCCTGGGAAATCCCATGGAGAGAGGACCCTGGAGGGCTACAGTCCATGGGGTTGCAAAAAAGACATGATTTAGGGACTAAACACCAACCAGTCCTACAGGTTCACAATCGAATCAGTTTAAAGGACAGAAGAATGCCAAAAAGCAGATCAAAGAAGCGCTTCACTAAAGAAACAGAATGAGAGGGGAGACAACAGGTCAAGTGACCTGGCCTCAAGGTCTGGCTCGACCACAGAGGCCTATGTAACCTGAGATAAATGAATTCCAAAGCCGCTCAAAGCCTTAGTTTCCCCTCCCCCAAATGGACAGAATAAAGCACCTACCTCACAAGTTGTTATAAATATTGAAAGACACCCAACTGCCATTCAACAGCAGCCTGGTAAGTAAATCATGGAGTTTCACTAAAATGGAACACTACCCAACAATGAGAATGAACAATGTACAATGACACACAACAATAAGGAAGGGTCTTGCAAACACAATGCTGAAAGAAATCAGACACCAAAGAAGTACATGCTGAGTGATTTCATTTATCTAGAGCTCAAAACAGGCAAAACAAATAATCTGTAGTGTTCAAAGACAAGGCAGACCTCCTGAGACAGCTGACTGTGCAACTGACATGTCATGCCATGAATCAGACCTGCGATGAGCACAGCTGAACTGTTGCTTGAGGACTCACACAGAGCATGGTTTACCTTTGCAACTACAACTTGAATGACAAATGATTCACATGCAACTATATTCCCGGCTGCTTTCACACAAGCAGACAGAAAAAGACTCTTGCAACAATGATCCAGCTAAGTCAAGGCAAAAATCTAGGTCTGGAGGGGAAAGACTATGATTTTTTTCTTTTTTAAACACAGGATTAACTTGATTAACAGGATTAACCAGTCTTCACTGGTCATGCATTAAGATCACCCCACAACCCTATTTTGCTGCATTTTTTAGACTGTATGGATACAGTGTAGCCATAAATGGATTCAAATTGGCTAGGCAGGCAGC
The DNA here is from genome assembly GCF_002263795.3 of Bos taurus. Taxonomy (NCBI): domain Eukaryota; kingdom Metazoa; phylum Chordata; class Mammalia; order Artiodactyla; family Bovidae; genus Bos; species Bos taurus. The sequence continues at coordinate 9,286,433 of NC_037353.1, read as the reverse complement.
ATATCAACTGTTACTTTTTTGCTACTAGGTAGTACAAGCAAGATGTTTCTGAATAAGTAGAAGTGAAAAGTGGCTCTTAACTGCAGCTGGGTTGCCTAACCCAGTCTTTTTTTTTTTTTTTTTTTCCCACTATGGTTTACCACGTGATCTCGAATATACAGTATATTCTATACAGTAGAACCTTGTTGCTTATCCATCCTATCTATACTAGTTCACTGCTAATCCCAAACTCCCAATCCCTCTCCCTTATTCTCTATGCCTGACCATGTCTTTAAACTTTCATGAATCCACACCAAGACAAAATATTTCCAAGCAAAGTTCTGCAGGTTCCACACAGGAACTTTGCACACTAACACAACTTCACACCACAGAGTTCTGTTTGGTTCCTGTCAGGTGATGCAAACAGAGCAGATGTAAGGCGGAAGGCATTATTCCCTTAGACACAAGACCCACACTGTTGAACTTCCATGCTTCTGGGCCTAGTTTGCATGTAGGAACTACACAATTAGGAATAATCCGCACTACCCTCAGAATCTGTGGAAGAAGCACAAAGTGCGTCTCAGGGCTCAAAAACCTCCTTACCCTCTAACCCCATTCCTTGAATGGATGAGTGAGGTGTCCAGATGCTTTGTCCTCACACTGGGCTTGGTCAATTGGCTCAGCTCAACCTCTCAGCCTGACTGTGTTTTTCCTCTATGCTTCTCCTCCTTCTGACTCACGCAGTTCCCTGCGTTTACCTATGTCGCCCAGGCTAAAAGGGAGCCCTGTAGCCACCCCCACTTACACACCCTGCACATCTTCCATAGTAACACTGTCCACATAGCTTCATTTGGGGCAGATGGCTTGATGTTGATGGTGGGACTATTTTTTTTTTATCATTTCATGCTTGTTTTTCTAGATATTTTCTTTCTTTTCCCAACATATTTTTTAATGCCATGTTTTATAACTTTTGTCTATTATAAATATTCTGAGTGGTTATCGTGTACGTAACCTTCCATCTTAAGGACTTCATCTTAAAACTCCAGTGCAAGAATACAGAACAACTTTCATTGAGTTAAGGTGGTTTTATAGCCTAGGGAAATCATCTCAGAATGTAAATTATAAAGATGTCCTGTTTGAATACTAGTTATTAAATCTGCCACAGAAACAAGGGTCTTCTTGGTTCCACTGGGGAAAATCAGCCTCGAGGCTGTTCCAACTGGACTCTGTGTACTTACCTTACAAGCTGCCCCTCTGTTGATTCATGCCAGCAAGACTGGGGGTGGGGTGCTAGGCGTTAAGCTTTGCTCTTCTGCAAGATCCACAGGAACAAACTAACTCAGCAAAACTTAAGCAAACACAGAGCTTTTATGGACATAACTATCAAGATGGGAACCTGGGTCAGGTAAGCAAAAGTTACAGTTTTGCGTTTCCTTTCCTTCCCCACCTCTTGCCTCTGCTCCTTCACTCCCTCCCTTTCTTCCTTCTCTCTGCCCCTATCCCCCTCTCTCTTTCCTTTCTTTCTTGTTTAAGACATTTGTTGAACCTGGATAGAAATGTACACTTGAATTTCTTCGAATTGACATGATAAAAACATGATTTAAAAAGCATGAATGTCATTTACAATTTCCAATATTAGACTTTAAGTTTGTTTTCTCTGTTATTTACAAAGGTTGCATGCTTTCTGGCAGCCAGAGTATACTAAGCCTGAATGTAAACATACTAAAGACAACAAATATTTATTCAGCTTAGATTGGAGGATAAGATTTCATGACAAATAATTCATTTGGGTGCAGCAATGCAGTGACTGATGAGTGGTGCTGGATATCATATTATCTATGGTCAGGAAAAGTAGAGCCAATCCACCTCATTGGAGGCACTAGAAAAATCTGGTAGTTTGTTGAATGGGGATGAAGGACTACTCAATTTCTCATCTAAACTAGATTCATTTGCGAGTTCAATCTGTAATGTAAATAAGGCACTAGCCATAAATGATGAAGTCTGGCCACATTAACATTTCACAAACTGCATTCTTCAGCTTGTCCCTTGGGATACTATGTCATCTGTGGGAATAAAAAAGTGGGCATTGGCCAAATAAACTTTGAAAACACTAAACAGGTTCACCAAAAATATGAGCTTGAATTTGTGATATAGCTTAACTACCTTTCTAGTACAATGAGGGGGAAAAACTTATAAGATTTGTTTTATCTTAGTTTTTTAAACAGTTCAGCTTCATTTTGCCTTTTGGAATATATAATGCTGCATATGTAAGCTGTATAAACAAATCCTTGAAAAGGATGTCTTTTTGTAATGTGAAAAGTCCCTTATCTTGTTTATCCTATTGCAAAAAAGAGATTGAGTTGCTATGTTAAGAATTTTGTATATTATTTTTTTTAAGTTATCCCCTGGAAGGAATGAGGGAGGAGAAGGGGAGGAAAGGAGAGGGAACCCATCAGCAAGTGTTCTGACCCTCTTCATTCTCACCTGACACTTCACAAGCACAGCTACTGGGTAATTATGCAGGTCTAATAAAATGAACAACTTTCATTCCATGAAGCCACATGATCCCATGTGCCTGGAGATAGTCTTATGGTTTAAAGAACACTTTCTTTCTGCTTTTGTCTGTGATCTTCACAATTTTATGAAGTATAAGCCTGACTTGATCTGAGTGCTCTTTCTCTACATCATTTTTTATTAATGGATACAGTGGTCCCTTGCATATCCATTCTGTAGATGGATATAGTCTATCATTTGAAGCTATGATTTATTTTATCACAGGATACTAAAATGAGGCATGTTTAATGACTTCTCTGAGTACAACCAATTATTCTTATCCTTCTTTTTAAGGCAGAGCTTTGCTGCCCTGTAGTTTAGCCTATTTGTTTATAAAATCCTCCAAAAATGCTACAGTCTGTATGGTTAAATGTCAGATATTTCCTTTTCCTTTAAGTCTAATACTCCTTATGCCATTCTCCTGTCTTTTTTTTCCTTCCTATTTTCTTTTAATTAGTCAAATTATCCTTGAAAATGATACAGATTATCTGACCCAGAATCATGTCTTTCCTTCAAAAGCCTACTTGTGTTTGCCAATTACCTAGCTATGCTTCAAAATTCTTCATGTTAAAGGGAACCTTCCTACACTGTCGGTGAGAATGTAACTCAGTGTAGCCAAGTGGAAACAATACTGTGGAAAGTATTGGAACTGTGGAAAGCAATAAGGAGGTTCCTCAGAAAACTAAAATTAGAATTACCAGATGATCCAGCAATCCCACTCTTGGGCTCATATCAGAACAAAACTATAATTCAAAAAGATACATGTATTCCTATGTTCAGAGCAGCACTGGTCACAATAGCCAAGACATGCAAACAACCTAAATATCCATCAACAGATGAATGGATAAAGGAGATGTGGTACATTTATACGATAGAGTGCTAATCACCCATAAGAAAAAGAACAAAATAATACCATTTGAAGCAACATGGACGCACCTAGAAATTATCATACTATGTGAAGTAAGTCAGAAAGAGAAAGACAGATACCATATGCCACCACTTATACGTGGAATCTAAAATATTACACAAGTGAGCTTATCTATGAAACAGAGACAGAATCACAAACATAGAGAGCCGAGTGGTGGTTGCCAAGGGGAGGGAATTAGGGAAAGGATGGAGAGGGAGGTTGGGGTTAGCTGATGCAAGCTTTAACATATAGAATGGATACACAACAAGGTCCTGCTGTATAACACAGAGAGCTATATTCAATATCCTATGATAAACCATAATGGAAAACAATATAAAAGAATATATATAGTGTAACTGAATCACTTTTCTGTACAGTAGTAATTAACACAGCTTTGTAGATCAAGTATAATTCAACTTAAAAAACCGTCATGTTCATTTTTTATAATAGCCACAACTGGAAACAGCCTGGCTGTCCATCACCCGGTGACAAGATAAACAAAATGTGACATATCCATGCAATGGAATACTACGCAGCCATAAAAAAGAATGAAGTAATGATGTCAGGGTAGAAACAGCAGTGACTGCAAATGGGCACAGGGGATCTTTTGGGTGTGATGAAAATGTTCCAAAATTGGATTGTGGTGAGGGTTGCACAATTCTGTAAATCTACTCAGAATCTTTGCCTTGTATACTTATTTAATAAATTATATTAATTTCATGATATGTAAATTTATTTCAATAAAGATGTTTTTAACAACGGTCCTTCAGATCTTTATTCTTTGGTAAAAACCTGGATTTGGCACATCTCGTCCTCTCATTCAGAATCTCTTCAAATTCTTGTAGTGATTCCAAAATGCACAATTTTTGTCTATGACTAAGACTATACATAGGAATTCATTTTGACTTTAACACTTATTCTAAGTATAAAAAGCATATCTTATTTGGTATTTTTTATTTTGATGAGACTGTGGTAAGCATGGTTTCAAGAACTTTGAAGCCAGGCCTGAGTTGTATAATGTTCATGAATGCTATAGTTGAGGCTCTAAGAAATATGTGCGTAAATAAAATGTGGTATTTTCACATGATGGGGTATTATTATTATACAGCAGGGCTTTACAACCTCAGCACTATTGACATTTTGGGCTTTTGCTGCGGGAGGCTGTCTTGCGCATTATAAGATGGTTAGCAGTAACTTCCCTCCTTCCCTGGTTGTAACCTCGAGAAAATGTCTCCAAACAATGCCAAATATCCTGAGGAGAAAATCACCCTGACTGAGAATGACTGCTATGCAGCACTAAGGATGAACAAATTCCAACCCCACACGAACAGTACGGTAATATGGAGGACTCTCAGAAACATAACTTGGGGCAAAAGAAGCCATATAAAGAATGTATGGTATACCATTCTATTTGTACTCTATTTTGTACAAGCAAAAATAATCAGATGATTACCTGTGGAGGAAGAGTTAGCAATTGAAAGGGGCTTCTGGGATTCGGATAGTATTCCGTTTCTTAATCCAGGTGCTGGATTAAGATACACAAGTATATTCACTTTATGAAAATTTATCGGGCAGAACACTTAAGATTTATATATTTTCATATACATATACTATACTTCAATAAAAAGTTTAAAAATATGGGCCACTGCTGTGGCTGCTGCAAAAAAGAGGGCATTCAAGGTGACTGAGAAGGGGCTCAGCACCTTTCTAACAGGACGCTGATTCATCCCTTCACAGACCCACCGTGACTGCTCTGGGCCCACCCTGAACTCTAAGACACAAGTCCAGTGTGTTCCACGGATGAATGAAAGCTTGTTCCTGGGCTACTTTGATATCCAGGTGCCAAAGCCAAGAACGTCTCTCCCTCCTCATCACCCATTTTCAATTCATACTTTGCAAAGGAAAGGCCTAAAACTGATTTCAGTGTGAAATTGAGCTAAATGAAGCCAAATAAAGGAAGCACTTTCTTTAGCATTCACTCCAGTGCTAAAGAAAATAATGGGTCTAATCCCCCAAACTGAGAGTACTACAAATGCCCAAAGTGGCAGGTCCTGTCGTCTGTTGCAGTGGGGGAGAAGCAGTTGGGATTCATGCACGCTCTTACTCTTGGTTGGGGCTCCTCCTGACCAGTAACTTACCCTTATAGTAGGGGACCAGGTGCAGAGTGCAGTTTGTGGCCATTGCATTCTTTGATTGAGGTAGTTAAATAACACCAGATCTGGGCCTAGTAATGTGACCAATGACTAACGAGTTCACACTCCACACAATTTATCTGAGAGGCTCAAATGATCAAGAGTTACTGTTAGTCTTCAGACCTCATATATGGGAACTGCCCTGGTGGTCCAGTGGTTAAGACTTAATGGCACAGGTCCCATTCCTGGTTAAGGAACTAATATTCTGCATGCCGCACCGAGTGGCCAAATGTATGTGTGTATATATACATTTATAAAATATATAAAATATCTAACCCCCCCAAAAAAGCCCATAAATGTACATGAATGCACAATATTACAAATAAATAAGAGATTCAGATAATTCTCCATTGTTCTCTTGTGTCTCTGCCCATCTTTTGCTGTGCAGAGTGTTAATTGCTTTTTATTTCAGATTATCTTTTCATTGATGTTTGTATAGTGAATAGTCTTGGTTGAGAGAGATAACATCCCCTCCAGAACAAAGGGCGAGTTTTGTGTGTGTGTGTGCTCAGTCATTCCAACTCTTTGCGGCCCATGGACTGTAGCCAGCGAGGCTCCCCTGTCCATGATCTCATGGCAAGAATACTGGAGTGGGTTGCCACTTCCTACTTCAGGGGATCTTCCCAACCCAGGGATTGAACTGAGTTTCTTGTGTCTCCGGCATCAGCAGGCATATTCTTTACCACTGAGCCACCAGGGAAGCCCAGCCTCGCTACTGCCCATCATAAAAAAGATTCAGGTTCCCTTCACTTACAGTTTCTTTCCTATAATACAACTCACTGCTTGTGCAGGTATCCATCTAGATGCATGCCCCTTTTGGGAGATGGGGGCAAGAGAAACCAACACAAAAGCTGATATTCATGATTGCTGTGCTGTAAGTAATAAAGCCCTTGGTCTCTGACTCAGGAGCTGTTTCCTGCCACTGTCCATGAAATTATGGCAAAGTAATTAGACTGCAAGTGGGATAAAATCACAGACCCTTCACAGTTCCTGACTATATCTACATTATCTAGAAAGATAGATAAATACAGCTTTCTCCTTTTGAAAAGTAAATTTCCTACCCAGACACTCAGTTATCTTTGCTGAAGGCAGTAATACTATTAATTTACTATGTATCCTTCCAGGGATATTCTATGTGCTTATAACTATATACGTCTTTTTTCCTTTTTCTCCCAAATGTAACCAGACACTCTTTTGTATCAGGCCCTTTTTACTTAGTAAAATGCTTAGAAATATTTCCAGATTGGTATAATTCAGGGATACCTCATTCTTTTTAAACAGTGGCAAATTAATTTGTACTATGTATATATTATAGTAATAACAGAAGAGTACATAGTATGTACTTAAACAATCCTCCTATTGATTGATATTTAGGCTGTTTCCAACTCTTTGTTTGGAGAAAGCAATGGCAACCCACTCCAGTACTCTTGCCTGGAAAATCCCATGGGCGGAGGAGCCTGGTAGGCTGCAGTCCATGGGGTCGCAAAGAGTCGGACACGACTGAGCAACTTCACTTTCACTTTTGACTTTCATGCACTGGAGAAGGAAATGGCAACCCACTCCAGTGTTCTTGCCTGGAGAATCCCAGGACGGGCGAGCCTGGTGGGCTGCCATCTATGGGGTCGCACAGAGTCAGATACGACTGAAGCGACTTAGCAGCAGCAGCAGCAGCAGCAGCAATATATAAGAATGTTGAAGAAGAATCTCTCACACGTTTGCCAATATAACATGTTAAGTTTTTACCTGTGCCAATCTGATAGGTGAAAAATTCAATCTCATACTTTTAATTGGTATTTCTTATAATAAATGAGACTCAGCATCTTATCATGTATTTAAGAATCATTTGCATTTCCTCTTCTGTGAACTTCATATTCTTTTCCCACAATTTTTTCCTTATTAGATTGTCAATAATTTAAAATATTGAATTGTAGGAATGCTGTATATTTTGAAAAACAGAACTATGTCTTCTCTGAGTTATAAAATTTCCCACAGGTTGTTGTTTGTCTTTTGATTTTATTTTAATTTAAAAAAAATTTTGTATGTGTATTTGTGTGTGTGTGGTATCTGAATTTGTGTCACACTTAGAAACGTCTTCCCAGGTGAAATCATAAGATTCATATTTTTTTCTTGTAGCTTTTTGGTTTTATTTTTTACGCTTAAACCTTTGCTCCATGAAGTCTTATCAAAATTAATTCATTAAAATGCTTATCTATATTCATAAGGCTAAGCATAGCTTTTATTTTTTTATTTTTAAATTTATTTTTATTTTTTTTAATATAAATGTATTTATTTTAATTGGAGGCTTATTACTTTACAATATTGTATTAGTTTTGCCATACATCCATGGGTGTACACGTGTTCCCCATCCTGAACCCCCCTCCCACCTCCCTCCCCATACCATCCCTCTGGGTCAAATAAAAGACTGTTTTCTCAACTCTGTGATCACATTTTTAAAACGTTCATCCTTTGGCAGGTACAGATCTAGAATCAGCCCTAGATACGGACTGGTTCAAAGTGCAATCCACATGTCTGTGTATAACATAAACCTTATACACTGCATAGATAATGTTGTCCCATAAACAGATAGCAGATAGCTCTCCCAGAGTAACTTGATAGAGGGATTCTACTCTACAAAACTTTGAAATTATATTGCCTGCAAAAATGAAGATGATCTAGAAGGGAAACACGGCTCTTTCTTGGGGAGGCAATTCTCCATGCTGATTCTACACAGGGATGGTGAGAGGGCTTAGTGTAGAATTCCCTTTTCTTCTCTATCCTGGTTACTAGAGGCCAAGCCAGTTAATCTATGTCATTTTTGATTCTAAGATATTCTGACCTGCTATAGGTGAAGTTTATTTTCTGTCCTGATAGTTTTAAAGAGAATTATAGGAAAAGGAGAATTTGAATTTTGTTATGTTTAATATATATGGACACATTGTTTTCAAAATTGTTGTCAGTTGCTAAGCTGTGTCCAACTCTTTGCACCCCCATGGACTGCAGCATGCCAGGCTGCCCTGTCCCTCACTATCTCCTGGAGTTTGCTCAAACTCAGTTGGTAATGCCATCCAACCATCTAATCCTCTGTCACCCTCTTCTCCTGCCCTCAATCTTTCCCAGTATCAGGGTCTTTTTCAAAATGTTATAACCAAACTTATTTCAAAATGAGACAGAAGGAAAAAGAAGGTACATGGAAGCTCCTGTCATAAAGAAACCAACTGTAGATCAGAAAACCTGCCATTGATTGAAGAATTGTCATTAGCAGGGGAAGGGATAAATTAAGAATTTGGGATTAAAATATATACTTCCTCTATGGCTCAGCAGGTAAAGAATTCACGTATGATGCAGGAGACCCAGGAGATATGGGTTCAATCTCTGGGTCAAGAAGATCCCTTGGAGGAGGAAATGGCAACTCACTCCAGTATCTTTCCTGGACAATCCCATGGACAGAGAATCCTGGTGGGCTACAGTCCATGGGGTCGCAAAGAGTCAAACATGACTCAGTGATAGTATTAGAATATATACACTGCCATATATAAAATAAATAACCAACAAGAACCTACTGTATAGCACAGGGAACTATACTCAATATTTTGTAGTAATCTATATGGGAAAAGAACCTAAAAAAGAATATATATATATATATATATATATATATATATATATATGCTTTCCTGGTGGCTCTCTCTCTCTCTTTCCCCGCCGCTGTATGTATGTGTGTATATATATATATATATATATATATATATATATATATACACATAAAACTGAATCACTTTGCTGCACACTCGAAACTAACACAACATTGTCAATCAACTATACTGCAATAAAAAATAAATTAGAAAAAAAGAATTGCACTAGCTTGAGTCATATAATCTTTTTAAACCTATTATCTATATTAAATCTGTTTTTTCCCCCTCTCATTTACTGCATTAAGAATGAATAATCTTTATGAAGATGTGTTATATAAGGCAAAGCATTATTAATTTTTAAGCTCAATGAGATATATGCTGCTGCTGCTGCTAAGTTGCTTCACTTGTGTCCGACTCTGTGCGACCCCATAGATGGCAGCCCACCAGGCTCCGTCATCCCTGGGATTCTCCAGGCAAGAACATTGGAGTGGGTTGCCATTTCCTTCTCCAAAGCATGAAAGTGAAAAGTGAAAGTGAAGTTGCTCAGTCGTGTCCGACTGTTCTCGACCCCAGGGCTTGCAGCCTACCAGGCTCCTCCGTCCATGGGATTTTCCAGGCAAGAGTACTGGAGTGGGGTGCCATTGCCTTCTCCGAGATATATAAAGTTGATCAAAATCCTTGATCAGACAAAACAAGGCAAGAAGTTTATTAGTGTGGGTGAAAAAGTCAGGATGGTTATAAATTAATTTGATTCATTTTAGTAAGTTGATTCATTTAGTAACTTCCCTGGTGGCTCAGATGGTAAAACATCTGCTTACAATGCGGGAGACCCAGGTTCAATCCCTGGGTAGGGAAGATCTCCTGGAGAAGGAAATGGCAACCCACTCTAGTACTCTTGCCTGGAAAATCCCATGGATGGAGGAGCCTGGTGGGCTACAGTCCATGGGGTTGCCAAGAGTCGGACACGACTGAGTGACTTCACTTTCTTTCTTTAGTAAGTTCAGATGATAGGCATGAAATATATAAATGAACAGCATTTCTGCTGATGAGGTCCTTATATGTATATCCCAGAAATGTTGGATTTATGCTGGCAAATCACATGGAAAGGCAGGCTTATTTTTGGAGAGTTCTTCCAACATGGATCTTTAATATTCAAAGCCATCAAATGTGACAAGGGACTCTTTTTAGATTTATTCCCATTGGGACACATTAGGTTCAACAGTAAGGTCTAGAGACTTGTATTATTAAGAATTATAAGCTACTTACTAAAATAAGCCACTCTCTTAATTGTGATTCAGGAATGGGGCAAATGTCCAGGGATAAATTGTAACCACAGCCAGGAACAACTGACTAAGAAAGAACGATCTTCAGGTTTTTCCAGAAAGCTGTCTGTTCATTAGGTAATGTTAAAATAGGACAAGGATGGTTAAGTTTTTAAATATTGCAGCTGTACTATTTAATTTTAAATATTCCATGAGGAATGTGGCCATCACAAAAGTCCGAGTTAGCTCGTAAATGGCCTAGCATTTTTTGGGGAAAAAAAAATCTTTAAAGAGCAAATAGCATTCTGAAGTAGGGAAAACCCATCTGTTACTAGCCAGCTGGAGGACCTCAGGCATGTCTCCATGCTCCACATTTGTATGGGGTAGGAAGTAAGCTAGGTGATGGTTCTCTAGACAGGCCAGACCAAGGAACCTCTTACCCAAGTTTTGAAGAACCCCACGCAGACCAATTCAATCCAGTTCTCTGGGAGTGGTGTCTAGGCATCAATATTTTGTAAAGTTTAGCAGAGTTGAGAAACACCAGACTAGATAATCTCTAAGGTCCTCCTCAGATCTCAATAAAATAAGGAGAGAATTCAGAATTCCAGTACAACAAAAGGAACAGAAGAAAACATAAAAGTCATGCATTGTAAAGCAACTCCTAACCAGGGATGTACAACACACAAATATTAGCACAGAATGAGACTTTCAAATGAACTGTGGCTTCATGAACAGAAAAATATGCTCATTAGTACAGACACCATCAACAAAAACATTCAGAACAGAACAATAGGAAAAGTATTATGTACTTAACATCTGGCGGCATTTGTATTTTTTATCCAATTCCAAATTTATGAAATATGAACATGTCCACCTCTGGCCATTCAAAGACTCAAAGCTCTTTCCAATACAAACTAAAAATCAAAGAGTGCGAAGCGGTAGATTTTTTTTAATACTTATTTATTTATTTGGCTGCCTCAGGTCTGAGTTGTGACCTGTGGGATCTCTGCGTGTGGCATGCAGGCTTAGCTGCCCCTTGGCATGTGGGATCTTAACTTCCCAACCAGGGATCAAACTTTAGTCCTCTGCATTGGAAGGCGAATTCTTAACCACTAGACCACCAGGGAAGTCCCCGAAGTAGCAAATTTGTAATTCCTCACTGAAAAATGTCAAGAGTTGATGTGGCAAAAGCCAAGAGATTATTTTTATGAAGATTTGTACATTCCTTGCTTAATTGATGAAAGAGATAATTCTAAATGATGACAGCCAGAATCAATACTAAGTCTAAGATTAGGACTAAGCACTGCAGGTTGATTCCTAAAAGTGATTCATTTGAACTGAGCCTCAAAAAAATAAAAAATAAAATAAACCCCTTCCCTCATATGGATCTTCTATCATGGATTTTAGCTAACAAGGGCCTGAGTTTCTAAACTGCTTATTAGACATGAACCTTGTCTGGACTTCTGTGAACCCTCTGGAACTGCTTGTAAAAACTGTGTGTGTGGGCCTACATGGGTGTGCCCATGTACAGAACTTTCTTGTCCTTTTAGAAGAATTCCTTTGGTGGTCTATTGCCCCTTCTCAGAAAAATGTTTTTAAATGCATAAAATAAAACACAAAGGATTGCAAAGGAAAAAATGAATTACAGTTATCAATTAAGAAAAAATTACAGGGTGGTAATAAATACACTTCTTTATCAGGATATTAAATAAAAAGATCCTGATGTTTAGATGGGCAGCTATAATAATTATCTTATTTTCAGAGAAATAAAGAACACAGAAATTTTCATGACATCAGACACATAAGCAACAACCTATGGGATCTGAAAATATCTGTGCCTTCTATTGCTGACATAATCACAAGCACTATTAATAATGTGATGATTTGTTGTCTGTGATCATCACTGAAGGAGGTGATAAATTTCTATTATAGGTTATAAAAATAATTTCTCCATCCAAGTTCACAACCCTCCTAAGTCCTCTGGACTCTAGATGAACATCTGATCTATGTCTTTATCCAACTTCAGGGGGTTTGCTGATAAGCCTGCAGCAAGGACAGATCATTAGGCCACAAAGCACTTAATAAGCATTTTCAGGATTGGTTTCCATAAGGTCCTACAGACACAGAGCCCTGGAAAGTCATAGAACAGTAGGGAAAAGGTGAAGAGTTCTCTTAGATGAGACCATAAGGAATGCTCTGTGAGTTTCTGGAGCTGAAGTTTCAGTACATCTTATTTTTAATTTAATATACATATATTTTTAAAAGATTTTTTTACAGTCTTTATTGAATTTGTGACAATATTGCTTCTGCTTTATGTTTTGGATTTTTTGTCCATGAGGCATAGATGATCTTAGCTCCCTGACCAGAGATCGAACCCATACCCACTATATTGGAAGGCAAAGTCTTAACCACTGGACTGCTAGGTAAATCCCTTTAATATATATTTTAATGTTCTTAATATATGTGTCATGTTTAATATACGTTCATGACTTACTAGATCCATATAGTATAGCACAGCCTCACTTCTGAGTGGACGTGGAAAAGAAAAGAAAAAGCAACACAGGGCCATAAAGTGAGTGATACCAAGCACGAAACTGGCACAAAAATAGAAAATGAGCCACAAACCCACTTCCGAGCTTTCTGGCAGGCGGACTGACCTGGACAGTCATGGAATGTACAGGTCCCAAAGGATTATACAAAAAAAAAAAAAAAACCTCAGAAAAAATACAACCTTTCTGCTATTGATACCAAGACTGAATAGAAATTTCTTCCACAGATATTTATAAAGAGTATATCATGTGTTGTAATTAGTGAACAATATTTTCAATGGTATCATTAATGGAGACATAACAATGAGTTCCCCAGAACTTTTTAAAATCGTTCTTAGCTTACAGGTTATACCAAAATTGTGTGGGCTGGATTTGGCCACAGGACTGAATTTCTTAACTCCTGGTCTACAGGATCAAGTTAGATATCTCCTTGACTCTTGTATCCTTCACTTTCCTCAAGCCCCTGTCTGTATCAGCTTTTTAAGGTAATAACTCTTTCTGTATTTTATAGCAACTATACACAGATCCAAGCAGGGTGCTATCATGTAGACATACTTCAAAATTTTTATGTCTCATGGAAATAAGAAGGTAATCCAGCATGAATTAGCTGCAAAGAAATGGTTTAGTTTCCAGTCTCATTAAAATAAACATATACATCACATCAAAATAAAGGTAGAAAAATTTTAACGTATAACCTTCTCTATTTCAGGGATCACATGCTAGTTTTGTAGGTAAATGTAAAAAAAAAATGGGTATAATGAGCTGAATCACTTAATTCATCTATTATAGTGTTTACAGCACCAGCTTTCAAAAGGAAAATGAGGCTATATGGTGTTTCACAGCACACAATCATCTTGTGTGATCACAATAAGAAAGATTTCATTCCAAATATCATTCAGGTGTCCCTGAGCTTCTCTCTGTTCTGAGACTAAATGAAGTACTAGGCCAACTAAACTCGGCAAGCTTGGGTTGTCTCTATTATTATATGGGCTCACAAGAAGGCCTTAGGGAATTTTTAACATCGCTTTATTTTAGTAAAGATTTATAATATTTATACCCACCTATTCCAGAGAGTTGCTAGGATAATTAAGAAGAATTCATGAAAAAGCCTTGATGAGTATGATGAAAGAAAGGTATCATGAATACCCAGAGGAACCTCGCTGTAATTCTGGGAGGTGGCGATTACCCTCATGGAAACACAACACATACCAAATGGAGTCCCCTAGAAATGTGTAACTACCTTCAGAAGACGCTCTGAACCACACAAGTATAGTGTTCAGCACAGGTCTTAGCTGCCCTTCTAAACACCAGCCCTGTAAATGTTCCGCTGAAGGCTGTGTTTCATTACCTCAGTGTATTTTCTTCATATTCTTTTGCAATTTGTTCTGGTAATGAGCCTGTGTATACGACACAGGCTCCTTGAACCATGAAAGATTAAAATTCTGTGCTGAGCTGGGGAAATGTCAGTGAAACCTCTAGTACGTCTAGAGAACAGGCCCGTAGCTTGTGGGGCTTTGGGAACTTGTAACTCATGAATGCTCAACTGTGCAGCTCCCACATAATGAACAAGGCCAGGTCGAGTTACATGTAAGTCACTGTGATTATTTCTAAGGACACTTATTCCTGAGTATATGCATTCACCCACTAGAACACTGAAGCTTTGTATTATTGAGGTGAAATGCTGGGTTCAGTTCCAAACACTACCATTCTAAAAATGGCTGCAGAGCCTCCTCCAGACTAACATTTATTGCCTTTTAACAGCATTTGCTCAAATCCACATCTTTTAAAGATTACACACAACATTCCAAAAAGCCCCTGAGGAAAGTCACTTTCAAAGCGACTGCCTCATCTTCTCAGTTTCTTCACTGCGTTCATCTGCATCCACAAAGACAGTTTACATGTATGTTTCAATCATCAGAATAATCTTCATTTTGACAATTGTAGCGTACATGACATCTGTTACATTAACAGATGAAAGAGATAAGAATGATTGAAAACAGGGCCTTAGAATTAGGAGGGAGCCAGCCCTGCCACTTGCACTGGCACCTCCTAAGGCAAGTTATTTCATATCAGTAAGCTTTACTGCCAGAGAAGGCAACGGCACCCCACTCCAGTACTCTTGCCTGGAAAATCCCATGGACGGAGGAGCCTGGTGGGCTGCAGTCCATGGGGTCGCTAAGAGTCAGACACGACTGAGCATCTTCACTTTCACTTTTGACTTTCATGCATTGGAGAAGGAAATGGCAACCCGCTCCAGTGTTCTTGCCTGGAGAATCCCAGGGACAGGGAAGCCTGGTGGGCTGCCATCTATGGGGTCGCACAGAGTCGGACACGACTGAAGTGACTTAGCATACTTACTAAGCTGTACTGCTCTCAACTATAAAATGTGGATAAGAACATTAACTACTCCATAGGTTACTATGAGGAGGACATGAGGGGCTGCATCGAAAGTCCCTGAACAAATGCTTATTCCCTCCTCCTACTTAGAAACCTAGCTGGACCAACAAGTTTCCTTCCTCAACCTTGAGGGATCTAGCTACCATATGACCCTGCAATCCCACTCCCGGGCATATACCCAGAGAAAAACGTGATCTGAAAGGATACGTGCAGCCCAATGTTGATTGCAGCACTGTTTACGACAGCCAAGACATGGAAGCAACCTAAACGTCCATTGACAGAGGAATGGATAAAGAAGATGTGGTACACATATACAATGGAATATTATTCAGCTATTAAAAAGGGTGAAATAATGCCATTTGCAGTGACATGGATGGACCTAGAGAGTGTCATGTTGAGTGAAATAAGTCAGAGAATAAGATATATCGTTATGACACCCCCTATATACAGAATCTAAAAAGAAACGATACAAATGAACTTCTCTACAAAACAGACTCACAGACTTAGGGAATGAATTTACGGTTGCTGGAAGAAAGGGTGGGAGGAAGGGATAGTTAGGGAATTTGGGATGGACATGTACATACTGCTATATTTAAAATGGATAACCAAAAAGGTCTTACTGTATAGCACAGGGAACTCTGCTCAATGTTATGTGGCAGCCTGGATGGGAGAGAGTTTGGGGGAGAATGGATACATGTATATGTATGGCTGAATCTGGTTGCTGTCCACCTGAAACTATCATGATATTGTTAATTGGCTATATTCCAAAATAAGATACTTTAAAATTTTTATCTTTGAAGAAAATAATGTCAAAAATGAAAAGAAAGGGGGAGATAACACATATTTTGTATTCTTTCTTCAAAGAGACTTTAAAATGTTTGGTGTATTTGAGAGCTAAGAAAAATACTTGTATAAAGGGAAATCTCTGAAGTTTTATCTTTTTAGCCTGTTCATGTTGTCAATAAAATGGAGATTTGAGTGAAAAAAAAAATAAAAGGAATACATATCATAGTGGGAAGTGTAAAGGACTTATTAAACCAGAGCCTCAACACTGAGAAGAAAATAAAAGAAACCCGGTGTTTATTATGACCGGATTTTTCCATTCACTGAACAGCTAAGCAGAGACAACACATCCTTCAGACAGAATTTTGTATCCAAGGTGTCTCACACTGTGAAACAATGGATTTTGTGGTTTAATTTCCATTTGTTACTACCACTCCTGTTATTTAAATAAGGTTGTTTAGTCACTAAGTTGCCTCCAACTGTTTTGAGACCCCATGGACTGTAAGCCCAATGGGCCCCTCTGTCCATGGGATTTCCCAGGCAAGAATACTGAAATGGGTTACCATTTCCTTCTCCAGGGGATCTTCCCAAGGCAGGGATCGAACCCGAGTCTCCTGCTTGGCAGGCGGTTTCTTTACCACTGAACCATCTGGGAGTCCCCTTTAAATGAAGTCACTAAGTCGTGTCTCTTTCGCAATCTCAGGGACAATAGCCCACTAGGCTCCTCTGTCGATAGAATTCTCCAGGCAAGGATACTGGAGTGGGTTGCCATTTCCTTCTCCTTTAAATGAGGTGACCTCTCTCTGTTAAAAGACTTCCATTTCAGCCACTACAATCACAGGCAGCCAATGCTGCTCTCTTCCCTGTGAGCATGGGCTCTGGCCCTCTTAACACCATGGTCTTCTGACAGTCTGAATCCAGGCCCTCCTAGAAGTGGTCACTGTGGCTATGGCTCAGGATTGCTGAAATCTTAAACTTTTCCAACTTATGATGACAGAATGAGACAAACTCCCCCAAACATTCCTTCCAAACATCTTGGAAACTGTCATTCACGATCTCACAATTTCCAGGCACTCCTCATTGGTCCCCAGTGAAAATGGAAGCATTATCTGGTTTGCCAACATCCTTAAGCCTTGACTTCCAGCTAGGTCAAATTTTTATTTTGTGAAAAACACACGGGTGGCCTGGTTTCCTTTTATCATCGACAAATCACATTTACAACTTGGCTCAGGTATTAGGAGCTTTAGTGGAAACAAATCATTCCGTTCACATTTGTTGAATACTGACCCAGTGGTAAAACTAGGCAATAAAAACTATTACCCCTACTTGTTGAGTCTGAGCACAAAGAAAATTTACTTTCCAATTATTCGCTTTATGTCACCATAAGGAAAGAAATGTGTGTGACCACAAGGGTAACATGCGTTTGCAAATATGTGCCATTTCCTCTTTTTACAAAAGTGCTGGGGCATGTCTCTTAATAGAATTCATTATTACTATCTTGAGATATTAGCAGTAGGCAGCTGCCAAAACATTTCACAAATGAAACAGTAGTATATTACTAGTTGCCTAATCCTGCTGCGTTTGCTTCTCGGCGTTTGTCTCATTCCCTCTATGAAATAAACAACTTATTAACTACAGAGCAGCTAATAAGATTTTAGCTTCTCCTGTGGGGAACTCTCTAAAGCCTTATTTCGGTTAAATGAGTTCCCTCCTGACTATTTGCTCACTAACTTCCTTCAGGAGACCGTGAGGACTACATGAGTTAATGCACAGGCCAAGCTGTGAAATGGTGCCTGCCACATCATAAGGGGTCAACTCAGATGATAAACAAGTCACAACACAGTAGGAATTTTCTAACAAAACATGTTCTAAAAATTGAAACTCCTGGTAAATATGCAAATTCCATAGAGAGAATTTTAATATCTATGTTTATTAGTTCTCATTCACATGGTGAATTTAAACACAACAGATGAATGTAAGTTTTTTATTTTATTTTGGTTTTTTTTTTTTTTAGTAAATACTTCGGAGAAGGCAATGGCACCCCACTCCAGTACTCTTGCCTGGAAAATCCCATGGACGGAGGAGCCTGGTGGGCTGCAGTCCATGGAGTTGCGAAGAGTCAGACACAGCTGAGTGACTTCACTTTCACTTTTCACTTTCATGCATTGGAGAAGGAAATGGCAACCCGCTCCAGTGTTTTTGCCTGGAGAATCCCAGGGATGGGGGAGCCTGGTGAGCTGCCGTCTATGAGGTCGCACAGAGCTGGACACGACTAAAGCGACCTAGCAGTAGCAGCAGCAGCAACTACTTAAAGCATTGTTGTATTAGTGACACAATGGCCCAACAGCTGTACTTATTCATACTATTTAAGAAAAGAATATTGGAACTCAGCAATTTAGTTGGTAGATTTAGTTGGCTGAACCACACAGTTAGGTGTAACCAACTTCACGGTACTTCATGAACTTAGAAAACAATGGAAATGAATGGATTAAGAGATAAAACTGGAAATTCTACGGCAAGAACTGAGGATTCAGTGTACAACTGAATTTGCCTGAAATTTTGCCTAATATAAATTTATCTGTATTGCACACTATGCAATCATTACTATCTTTTTTTGATAAAATGGTTAAACTATTTGAGAAGGCTTAAGAAAGAGTGAATGAGGTTGAGGAGCTGAAGAGGGTATAAGTTGAATTTTCTAAAGAGAAACAGACTGGACCATTAAACATATTCCAAAATGGTCAATTACATTTTTTTCTCTTTTTTAAAAATTTATTTATTCATTCATTTTGGCCATGCCTCACAGCACGTGAGATCTTAGGTTCCCTGACTAGGGATCAAACCTGTGTCCCCTGCAGTGGAAGCATGGAATCTTAACCACTGGACCAACAGGGTAGTTCATTTTTCAAACACTTCTCTCTGGTCCATGCTTTCCATCTTCAGATTATCAGAACAAGATGCTACAGCTAAATTAAAGTATAACTGTGATTCACTGATAACCAACTTGGAAGTTTTTTGTGTTTTTTTTTTAATTTATGGAAAATAGTACCCAGTATGTAAAAGAAAAGACAGAGCTACAGAAAATGGGCAAGGCCTCTTTTGAAGGGCATGCCAAAAAGAGAAAAGTGTTAGGCCTGTAGTTATATGAGGAGAGTTCCAGCTCAGTGGTGGTATCACCACCAGCTGGCCAGGAAGATGGTCATGTGCCTCAGCAAAGCTCTGTGTCTCAACCTGTATGGCTTGGAGATGAGCTCTTCATTTTTCCTCCCAGAAGGAAAATGCTAGGGGTCTTAGGGAAAAAAATACATTTTTAAAGTAGAAACAACTTGAATAAAAAGTAAATAATATAAAATTTTAATTTGGGGGAGAAAAAGATTTTTAAAAATGTATGAAAAATCAGTTGAGAATTTTATTGCTTTGGCTCAAGGCCACTGTAATACTGACTGGGCAGAAGGTTGGAAGAATATAAAGTTTGTGGGTGGGGTGTTGCAATTAGAAAAAAGTAAATGCTATGTTTAGAGTAGTTTAAAGACTGTATTTGAACAATCTAAAAAACTATAATTAACGAATATAAGGCTTTGGTAGCTCTGGTAAATTATGGCAAGCACAGGTCCTGGTTGGGTCATTTAAAAAATATCTGTTGAGTAAATGAAGTGAACAAATTCATAAGTGAGGATCAGACAGGAAATAAAAAGAAAGGTTTTCAGAGCCCTTGAAGGAAAACAAAATGGGATCATAGTAGAGGACCAAAAGTTAATTCAGGTTTTTAACAGTAAGAAATATATGAAAATAAAAGTCATCACCAACATCTTAGTTGCTTATTTTGCTAAAAGTTGAGAAAGCACGAATTACCCACAAATAAATGTTTGGGGAAGGTGTAGATGAATGAGGTAATGGAGACAGAATCTTCACTGCAGGTGGTTTAAGTCTCCAAACAAAGTCTGCAAATAATTTTTCAAGCCCACACTTGGCACACATTAAAAAGAAAAGAAAAAGTAATTGTACTATTAGACTGGACATAGATGCTTGGTAGATAAAAATCCGTATTTTTTTAATAAAACATACAAAGATGTTAACTATATATTTAAAACAAATACTAACCTAGCATAGAAATGATCACTTTTCATGATTAGCATTTGATATATTTTGGGGAAGTTTTATAACAGGTAACTTTTTTTTTTTAACCAAAATTTATTTGGTGCTAGACAGATTGAGCTTGCCATGTTTATGCTGCAGTCATGTTTTCACAATACCAGTAATAGCAAAATCCATTTTAGGAGTAAAAGTAAAGTGCAGAAAGAGCTTCTGATTAGATTTTAAAGGAAGTCACATCAGCCAACTGGTGAACGTCAGTTTACACACCATGTGTTATCAGAGGCAAGAGGTCAGGTTTTAATACAATGGTTCTTTTGCAGATAGAAAAAGATATTTCCATCTTGTGTGCCAATTTATTCTAAATTGAAAAGAAATATTTAATGATCAAAAGGCAGGAAAGAGGAACAAGAAGACCACATTTGTAAGGAACCCAATGTTAATGTTAAATAACCTTTCTGGAAAAGCTCTATTTAATATTTATTAGAAGCAGAAGGAGCTCAGATGCCAGTTGAGTCTGAGAAGGGGAGTGGTGTTCTGGGCCCGGTGCTGGGCTTGGGGTAAGAGGAATCAACTAGCTTTGGGGACTCTGAGAGGAGCGGGCACTGGTTGTGCTTCTGACCTTCGACAGACCCCCTAGGGAGAGGAAGCAGGGACAGACTCGAGAGCCCCTAGAGCTGCTCAAAGTCCCAGCATGGTCACACCGGAGTAGGAGCACAGCTCTCACCCTGCTGGAAGTCAGGGGACAACATCAAGTATCTTAGATAGCCTCACTGAGTTACCCCAAGAGTTGCAGTGTAGTGACCTCAGGGTACCCACAAGAGCATGGGAGAAGCCAAGAGAGGTGTTGAACTGAGGGGGCTTTCAGACAGGAATGCACTTGACCTGGACCAGCAACTGAGGATGAGACAGGACAATGCACAGCTCTAAGGATGTCCATATAGGCAGAAACTTTAAGATAAGGTGAGCACCAACCCCCCTCTCTCCCTAGCCCAGACTTTAGCACTTTGTAGGGGAAGAAAGGATTCAATTAAATATTTCTGACTAGCAACCCAACTTAAGTTTACTTGTTCTGAAAGTACTCCTTTTATAAGTGTTATAGGTAGAAGGGAAAGGTATGCTATACACATCATGCTGCTGCTAAGTCGCTTCAGTAGTGTCTGACTCTGTGCGACCCCACAGATGGCAGCCCACCAGGGATCCTCCAGGCAAGAATATCGGAGTGAGTTGCTATTTCCTTCTCCAATGCATGAAAGTGAAAATGAAAGTGAAGTTGCTCAGTCGTCGCCAACTCCTAGTGACCCCATGGACTGCAGCCTACCAGGCTCCTCTGTCCATGGGATTTGCCAGGCAAGAGTACTGGAGTGGGGTGCCATCGCCTTCTCTATATACACATCATAAGTTAATGATAATCAGGAATTGAGAAAAGGCAGAGATTTTTGTTTCCACCAATGCTGGTTTTAGCTTAAACCATCCAAACTTTCCATAAAAACAAATTTAAAATGCAGGTTATGGGGACTTCCCTAATAGTCCAGTGGTTAAAACTTTCCCTTCCAATGCAGGGGCTGTGGGTTCAATCCCTGGTTAGAGAGGTAATATCTCATATACCTTGTGGCAAAAAAAACCAACACATAAAACAGAAGCAATATTGTTACAAATTCAATAAAGGCTTCAGAAAAATTAAAAAATAAAATTCAGGTTATAATATAAAATAACCTAATTAGAAACATCAAATAGCCAATAAGATAGTAAGGAACCACCTGGCCAAAATCTGCAGGAAAGCCAGAACCTCAGATGTAAGCAAGCACAGGGGGCTTCTGCACTGATTTTGACAACCTCACGGGGGAGGTGAAAGAGACAACAAAGCCTCGAACATACCCAAGTGCGGAGAATAAAAAGGCTTTTGTCTACCGTAAGCTGAGGTTCCTAAGAGTCACCCCCTAAAATAAGATTGAACCGTGTCCTTGACACGGAAAGGCTACAAAAGGGGAGGGGTGGGGTTGGTGGGCCATGAGAACTCGCCTGCACAAGTCGGTCCCTGTGTGTAAAAGTGCAACTCAAATTGTCATCACCTGGGTGGCCTAAAAACCTTTAAGTGGTACCTTTAGGTTAAAGGGGGCTTCCCAGGTGGCTCAGTGGGTAAAGAATCTGCCTGCATTGCAGGAGATACAGGGGACGCGGATTTGATCCCCAGAGTTGGGAAGATCTCCTGGAGAAGGGCAGGGCCACCCACTCCAGTATTCTTTCCCCGAGAATCCCCAAAGTGGTGCCAGAGTAGTAGTGTCACCAGGCATCTGGCAGAAACAAAAGTAGCTCCTCTGGGGTGGGGTGGGGAGGTAATTCACTCTCAGCCTCAAGAATCCCTACGGGTAAGTTTTCAGTGGTAATGATGGATTTCCAGGCGAAAATGAGCCAGCACATGAGAGCAGACAGACAAGAGGGGCTGGGAGAAATCTAACAATAGAGATGTCCAAAAACAAATTCATCCACGAATCAATTTTATAGCCTAATATGGAAAAAATATTTACTGAGCACCTACTCTGTGCCAGGCTGTATGTAAGATTGCCGAGATAATATGTCATTTCACATGTCATGAGCAAAGCACCCAAGTGATGAAAGGTTAGTTGAAATGGTATTATATGTATATTTACTTTCACTTTTTGTGTTTTCTGAAGACTTCCAAACACGAAGACAGTGCCCATTATTATTTAGTGACAGGTTTTGAAATAAACAGTAATCTAAGGCCAAGATTGACATCACTGATTCCTTTCTCAGACTCTCATTCCCTCAGGTTTCCAGGCTTGAGTTCAGTCTAATTATCCCCTCGGCAAACCAGATAACCACGCACACGAACAGGAAGACAAAGGGCTGAAAGATAAAGATAACTATCTCAGAGACATAAAACTCATAGTTAGCTACATTTATCTTTAACGGCAAAAGTCCAAAGAGATGGTCGTGGAATAACAGCATGAATCGGACAACATTAATTTTAAGATAAATCTGGAAATAGCTGAAGCTGCAGGAAGGGTGGAGAGGAGTTGGTCTAATATTTACTGATATAAAGATTGCCTTTCTTGGCCAAGGTTGTTGACAAAATCTTGCTGATTATTTGGGTTTCTCTGGTAAGTCTGCACTGATCATCAACCTTTATCTTCTTCTTCTTTTTTTTAATTAATTATTTATTTTAAATGAAACAAAGATGAATATTTTTAATCATAAAAGGTACAATTCACAAAGAAGATAGACATGATAAATCATTAGATACCTTAACAACAAAGAAACAAAGATACATAAAGCAAAAATCAGAAGAAAGAACTGAATCATCAGTTCAGTTTGGTTGAGTAGCTCAGTCATGTCCGACTCTTTGTGACCCCATGAATTGAAGCATGCCAGGCCTCCCTGTCCATCACCAATTCCCAGAGTTCACTCAAACTCATGTCCATCGAGTATCTTCTATTCAGCTTTTTACAATTAGAATTCAAGTCATCACCTCTCCACTTCTGTATTTGTTTGCTGTCATTAGATATTCTGGTGGTTGTCATTTACTGAGCCTTTGGAATGATCTGACCTGTACATTCTTCTCCTTGCTGGGCAAACCAAGACAATATGGTGTAATACAAAATAGTAACAGTAGCTACTGCATATGGGTCTAGGACTGAGCGAGCCAGTGTTTAGGAGCTATTTACTCCTCACAGTGACTGTAAGGGGCAGGTCATTATGGATGAGAAAATTTATGGGCCTGAGAAATAGAGGGACTAAAAGGAGCAGGAACTTCAAAGTTGGACAAACTGGAATTTAGTTTCCCAACCGGGGATCGAACACGTATGTGCCCCTTGCAATGGAAGCATGGAGTCTTAACCACTGGACCACTATTGAAGTCCCTGGACAAACTTGAATTTAAATCCTAAACTGCTGCTGGCATTTCTCCTCTCCTAGAGGTGAGGCTCCATTTTCTGGGTAAAGGCTGCTGTAAGGATGAGGCAAAGGGCCTGGCCTCTGGGAAGTACTTGTTTCTCCTTCCTTCCAGTTGGAAATTCATGTCTTGCCTCACACAGTATCTTCAAATAGTTTTAAAAGTAGCCACTTCCAGGAAGATAATGTGATATTGTACAGAATCTTTAAAATAATAAAAGATGAATAATGGCTTACATTTATGGGGAGTTTTAACTTTTCAAAGCTCTTCACTCCCTCCCAAACACTGGCTTCTTTGACCCTTTGGGAAATACTTTAATATCTCAGTTGACTTTCTCAGAATTTTCAGATTGGTTGTCTCCAGGACATAATAACATTGTCTGTGGACCTTGAAAAATGCTAATCCAGGAAATGATTCAAGAAGAAAGGACCAGGCCTTTGCGTCTCTTTCCATCCTCTGGCTGCTGTCTGCCTCCTTCCTTCTCCTGGGATTGATGTGTGTGTCAAGGGGATGGGAGGTGGCCAAGTTCGGAGGGAAGTCAAGGGTAGCGGGGAGGGCTGTGACACCTAGCTGTCTTTGGTTTCCATGGTAAAGATGCCTAACTCAGCAGGAATGTACTACCTTCCCTCATAACAGAACTTTTCCTTTTTTATTTTTTCAAGTTTGTGAGAAAATTATCTTACATTCTCACATTTAAACCAGAACTACTTACTCTTCTTAGAGTAGTCTGAACTGAAAGGCTATATTCATCCAGAGAGTGAGGCAAAAAAAAAAAAAAAATCTGGGGACAATGTGTTCACCCTAGTAGACTGTCTGGCACACAGTAGGGGCTCAACAAATATTTAGAGTGACTGCAGTCACTGGGGTGTGAATTGACATCCTCAGTTGACAATACAGAAAATAAGGCAATGATTTCTGTGAGTTTCTGAAAAAGATCAGAAACTCAGATCACAGACTCACTTCCAGGAAAGCTTCCTAGATCAGCAAGACTCATTTCTCAAATAATTGATTAGTTCAGAGGTCGCACATGTGGGCAGATTTTGTTTTGGCCTGCAAAATTTCAAAACACAGTTTGCTTTGAACATTTAAAGCTTGAGAGATTTCAGATGCATTTACAGCTGCCTCGTTTTACCCAATAGGATCTATCTGGCGCTTTGGGGGACTTGTACTGGTCCCCTGGGTTATAATCATGTCAGCTATATAAAAGTTCCCAAGCTGTGCTAGCTGTTTTAGGTGTTAATTTAATCCTATGCAGAACACACAAACACACCTCAAAAAAAAAAAAAAAAAAAAACAGAGGGTTCTAAATGCCTAAGTACAAAAACCAAATCCTCTGGTCCTCAAGTTTCTCACTCTCTCTGTCTGTGCAGTTGCCGTGATTTGTGTGTAAAGCCTCTGTTTTCAAGCCTTTCATTTCACAGGCTCTTGCAGACTGGAGGCAAGAAAGGGAGAGATCACCTGCCCCTTCATTACTGATGCTTGAGAAAGCAATCTCATTTGGAAGGAATTCTTGATGCTAGCCGGAGGTAATAATTGAAACCTCACTGATAGAAGGGCTTCCCTGGTGGCTCAGAGGGTAAAGCGTCTGCCTGGAGACGGGGGTTCGATCCCTGGGTCAGGAAGATCCCCTGGAGAAGGAAATGGCACCCCACTCCAGTACTCTTGCCTGGAAAATCCCATAGACTGAGAAGCCTGGTAGGCTACAGTCCATGGGGTCACAAAGAGTTGGACACAACTGAGCCACTTCACTTCACTGCAAAGTGCCTCAGCAGCTTGTCGCTTAGAAGACACCATTTAGAATGTTACAGAAATTAATACAGAAATTAAATAGGAATAAAACACAAGTGATTTGCACTTAAGTGTTTTCAAATACAATACCAAGAGACTCCCCACTTTAAAATTGCTCCTATAAAGGGCAACAGAATCCTGACCATTCTCCCTTCTCAAATAGATGCCTCCTTCCTCCTGGGCCTTCCTGAGGGCTGTGTGGCCCCTGAAACCACAGAGCCCCCCTTTCCCTTGCGCTCAAGCCCACACTCCCAGCCTGTGTGTGCCCCCTCCACTCCCCTTCCCCAATTTACGTTTTTTCATCTCTTCTGCCACAAAAACACCTCAAAGAGATTTCAGTGATTAAGTATTACATAATAGTAATAAAACATTTATTGACCACCTACTATGTGCCGAGCACAAATCTGTTTGAGAGAGGTCAGCCCCTTCCCTGATCTCCATAATCACCTGAGGCTTTCAGTCTGGTAGTTAAAAAAAGATGAGTGTTCAGCCATCAGAGGCTGGCTTGCACACCACCCCTGGTGTGGCCCCAGTGCTGTCTATACGAGGCTCTTTCCAACTTTAAAAGAGTCTGTGATCATCGCTGCCATTTTTAAGGATGTAGAATTTACAGGAGCCCCTATCACTAAGTGGGAATGGCATTTTTCAACAACCTTCTATTTCCTACCTACAAATGGGGATGGCCCGGATTCATTGTGGATAAAACTGAACCTCCTCAAAACAGTCCGCTCATTTCACTCCCCCAAGCTGAGGAGCCCCCCACGCCACCCCACCTCCCATGGCTGAACTTAAGGTGCCATCCGATCCCAACAAGGAACTAGAACCCTGCCAGTATGTAGAAAGGCAATTTCCCTCCCTCGTACTGCTGCTGCTACTGCTAAATCGCTTCAGTCGTGTCCGACTCTGTTCGACCCCATAGACGGCAGCCCACCAGGCTCCCCAGTCCCTGGGATTCGCCAGGCAAGAACACTGGAGTGGGTTGCCATTTCCTTCTCCAATGCGTGAAAGTGAAGTTGCTCAGTCGTGTCCGAGCCTCAGCGACCCCATGGACTGCAGCTCACCAGGCTCCTCCGCCTATGGGATTTTCCAGGCAAGAGTACTGGAGTGGGTGCCATTGCCTTCTCCCTTTATGAACGTCTGTCACTCAAGTCCACTCCAAGGAGGTTCCGTGGACAAAACCCCAATGACTGTCCCTGACGTGTCGCCAGCGTCCAGACCTGGCAGTACCGGGGTCCCCTCAGTCCCTCAACCCCCACCGCGTGGACCCGTGCGGAGTTCATTCAAAAGAAAAGACGGGTCTAGAAAAAGTTCTCGGGGGAAGAAAGGAAATTTCCCACCTCTGGACCTTTCTCTGGATGGGGACCCATGTCTCCGGCTCCGGAGGTCTAGCTCGGTCGTGAAGACCCCACCGGGCGCAGGTTCCCTGCGGCGCGGGGCGGGGAGGGACTGCCCCGCGAGGGCTGCCCCGGGAATCCCGGCTCAGCCTCTCCCTCCTGCTTCCCTCCACCCCTTCCTCCTCCCCGCGCCCCAGCCTCCGCGCCGGGGCTGCTCGCCTCCTCCCGGGGAGGATGGGATCCGAGCGTCCGGGGCCGAGAGCGGAGGAGGAAGGCAGACGACTGGCAGCCTACCGTCTTCTGCTTCTTAACCTCGGACATGCTGGCTGGCTACGGCGGTGCCCGGCGCGCTGGAACTCGGAGCCCAGCCCCTGGAGCGGAGGCTCTAGGACGCTCGGGTGGCGGCGGCGGCGGCTGCCGGACTCCGGGGGAAGGAGGTATAAAAAGGCTCCACAGACACGTCGCACTTCCCTTGACCAGCCCCCTCCTCCTCCTCCTCCCGCCGCGCTCCTCTCCGCCCCGTCGGCTGGGCCAGCAGCGCCCAGCCCAGGGTACCCTGCCGCCGCCTGGGCGGGGTCCCGGGCCCAGCCCCCGACTCCCGGGAGCGGCTCCGCTGGGCCCGCCGAGGTTGGAGGCAGGACCTTGCAGCCGAAGGCGCGGACAGACACGCCCCGCGCGTAGTCGGAGGTCAAGTTCACTTCTCCCAGTTCCCACTCCCAGCGGGTGCCTGAGCGTCCCCTCACCTCTCACCCCACCCGTGCGCCTCTCAAGGAAGGCTTCCTGCCTCTGGGACCTGCTTGAAACCGCCAAGCTGGTCGTCAGGGTCCTCCGTGGGCACCGCTGCCCCAGCTCGTCTTCCTGGGCAGTAATCACAGCGAGAGTTAACATTTTCTCGTCCTCACTCTGCGCTCCGCTGACCTTTGCCTTAAGCCTCCTGCACCCCTCCCCCCAGGCATCGAATCCTGCCTTCTCCCATGAAGTAGTGGAGGCTTTCAGGCTTTCTCAAGATGATATTCCAAGTGAGGGGATTCACGCCCAGGCCCAGGTCAGCCTCCACTGTTAAGTCTTTCTGCACCAGCATCATCATCGATGACGCTGATGAAGAAATGTCGACGGGCAAGGCCGGCCTGCATCTTCTGCGCCAGGCCTGGGACTGAGGGGTCTACATGCAATCACTCCTTTGGAGCCCACAATATTTTCCTCCTGCTGCAGATGGGCGGGCTGAAGCGCTGCTCCTATTTACCAAGTTGAGTAAGCAAGCCCAGCCCCTGAAAGTGGTAAATAGTAGCCCAGCGGCTTGTTTCAATCCCTGTTCCAAACCTTTTCTTATAGTACTTCCCTGTGGTCAGCAACCAGGAAGGGCCCTGAGGAGGAAAAGTAGGAGAAGGCCCAGTTGTCTTGGCTTATGGACTACATCCTAGGGCTTTAAAGTTTTATCAGAGGGCAGCTCTTTTAACTCAAATATCTGGGACAGTCAAAAGGAAGGAAGAAGCTAGGATTAGGGACAACACCTTGAGGGCAGTCCCAAGGCCAACCCTTTGTACCTTAAGTCTGTGCACAATGTGACAAACAGATCAATGAGGGCCACACTGCCCATTCCAACTTTGGTCTTCCTTCTGTCAAAAGCTTGAAGTGATGGCCTAAGGAGGTGAGGACTGGAACTTTGCTTTCATATCCAATTGTACTTCTGGAAGACTGCCAGCTTTCCAGACAGACACTGAAGATCTGAGTATTCGTTCATTGACTGCCCTTCTCCATGGGGAAGTGGGAAAATAAATCAGGAGTCAGAAACCTAAATGGGAACTCGTATGTTTGTCCAGTCTTGAAATATCAGTATATTTATTTTCTTACTCATTTAGAGTAAGCTGCCACCACTCCCTTCAACTGTGAGCAACTGGAGGGCAAATGCTGGGTTTGAGTTTCTGTTCTGCACACGAGCTAGCATGTTTGGATTTTATGGGGTTTAAACTGTAACATCTCATTCTAATTTTATTGAAAAAATCCTTTGGTATCAGTTCCAACCGTATTTTGAACTCTGCCAGATCCTGCCCTAAAAGAAAACTAAGTTTGGATAGAGAAATAGCAATTTTTATGTTTGGTTTATTTCATATTACGTCTTTCAAAGCTGAAACAGCACTTCCACGGTGGTCCAGTGGTTAAGAATCCACCTGCCAATGCGGGAGACATGGGTTCAATCCATAGTCTGGGAAGATTCCATGTGCTGAGGGGCAACTAAGCCTGTGCACCATGCCTACTGAGCCCACTCTCTAGAGCTAAAGCCCATGGGCTCTAGAGCCTGTGTTCTGCAACAAGAGATGCCACTGCATTGAGAAGCCCTGGCACCACAACTAGGGAATAACTCCTGCTCGCTACAACTAGAGAAAGCCTGCACAGCAGCCAAAACCCAGCACAGCCAATAAATAAATTTTTTTTTTTTTTTTAAGCTGAAACAGAAGGAAGTCAAGTGTAACTGTAAGGGTAACTTCCCGGAAAAGGAATATGTGATTGTTTAGACCCGGGGGAGGTTTTGAGATCATTTGTCCAGTTTCCCTCTCCATGCTGAGAGAGGAAAGGTGAGCTGTCTGGTCACCATCAGGGGCCGTGCTCAGTCTCAAATCTCGGTCACTTGGCTCCCCAGATGCAGTGAATCACTTAGCCTCTAGGTCAATTATTTCAAAGCCCGCATGATAATTATAAACTGGACTGTTTTATCTTGTTTCAGATTTATTTAATTCTCAGAGTACTTTGGAACAGATATTCTTTCATTGCTTCCAAAGACTTGTGGAAATAGGATGCCTCAGCTCCCTTGGACCCAAACTGCATTAAGATCCTTTCACTTCACAGATCATCAGTGTAGTTGTAATTCAGCCTGACAACCCATTGAAAAGTAAAATAATCATTCTTTTTTATTTTTCCAAGGTCTTTCTTTTAATGGTGATGTTTGGAATTCTTTTTCATCTTACTATGCTCTTTCTTCTGGGAGAGGACACTGCTTCACAAAGATATGAGCAACTAGCACTTAAGTTTTGGAATCTGTGACTCTAGCACATCAGAACTGGAGAAGACTCATTCAGGGAAGGAAGGCAGGATTGGGATTTGTCTAGTCATCTGGACCAGTCTCCGTAACTTTCTCAGTAGTGTTGCCTGTGAGACTCCACTGTAAGACACTGTGGCCTGCTGGTATCAATTTAAAATCCTTGATGCTGGTCGTGACATTTGCACGAGGATAGTAAGCTTTTCTTCCTATTTTCTTTTCTTTTTTTTTCCCTTCCAGGACTTGGCTTGGCTTTAATAACTAACTTAATGAGGTGGTGATTACTACTTGGGCTTTTCATTATTTAGAAACAATGGAGTCAACTTCCCCAAATAAACAAGGGAAACACATATACAAAGTGAGATGTTTATGCCACAGATTCTCCAATACACTTTGCCGCTGCTAAGTCACTTCAGTCGTGTCCGACTCTGTGCGACTCCATAGATGGCAGCCCACCAGGCTCTCCCGTCCCTGGGGTTCTCCAGGCAAGAACACTGGAGTGGGTTGTCATTTCCTTCTCCAATGCATGAAAGTGAAAAGTGAAAGTGAAATTGCTCAGTCATCTCTGACTCCTAGCGACCCCATGGACTGCAGCCCACCAGGCTCGTTTGTCCATGGGATTTTCCAGGCAAGAATACTGGAGTGGGGTGCCATTGCCTTGTCCACCAATACACGTTAGGGAAGCTCATCACATTTTGGGGGTCTAGCTTGGAGGCATCTTCCCTGGGTTGGCCTTTCCCAAGGAATGCAGCTGCACTGCCGCCTAGTGGCTGTAATGCATGCTGCTGCTGCTGCTGCTAAGTCGCTTCAGTCGTGTCCGACTCTGTGCGACCCCATAGACGGCAGCCCACCAGGCTCCTCCATCCCTGGGACTCTCCAGGCAAGAACACTGGAGTGGGTTGCCATTTCCTCCTCCAATGCATGAAAGTGAAAAGTGAAAGTGAAGTTGCTCAGTCGTGTCCGACTCTTCGCGACCCCATGGACTGAAGCCTACCAGTCTCCTCCGTCCATGGGATTTTCCAGGCAAGAGTACTGGAGTGGGGTGCCATTGCCTTCTCCTGCTGTAATGCATAAAAGAAACCTACTGTTGAAACGTCCCTGGTGGATGAGATAGTAAAAGAATCTGCCTGCAGGAAACCCATGTTCCATCCCTGGGTGGGGAAGATCCCCTGGAGAAGGAAATGACAACCTACTCCAGTATTCTTTCCTGGAGAATCCCATGACAAAGGAGCCTGGCAGGCCACAGTCCTTGGGTTGCAAAGAGTCGGACATGGCTGAGCGACTAAGCACTTCCTAAGCCTTCCGGAGAGGTATAGATGGTAGAGAATCTGCCTGCAATGCAGGAGACCTGGGTTCGATCTCTGGGTTGGGAAGATTCCCTGGAGAAGGAAATGGCAACCCACTCCAGTATTCTTGCCTGGAAAATTCCATGGACATAGGAGCCTGGTATGCAGCAGACCATGGGGTCATCAAGAGCTGGGCACAACTGAGCACACACAAGTACCTGTACAATAATAAGAACAGCAATCCCCTTGGGTCAAGAAATCCTTACAGAAAGTTCTCTAGGATTCAAATATTCTTCCCAGTCTTAGGCACAGATAATACCAAGACAAGCAAGACACCGTCCCTGTCTTCAAGAAACAATCAAAAGGAGACAGTCTCTGCCTCCCAACTCCACCCCAATACACTGCAATATATTACTGCATGGGTACATGCTAAGTCACTTCAATCTTGTCTGACTCTTTGGGACCCTATGGACAGTAGCCCTCCAGGTTCCTCTGTCCATGGGATTCTCCAGGCAAGAATACTGGAGTGGGTTGCCATGCCCTCCTCCAGGGGATCGTCCTGACCCAGAGAGTGATCTCATGCTTCTTACATCTCCTGCATTGGCAGGTGCGTTCTTTACCACTAGTGCCACGTGGGAAGCCCACAGTATATTACTGGGACAGGTACAAGGATACATGGATAACTTAGACATTTTAACTTAAAAACACATGCACTTCACTAATCTTTGAGGTAGGGCTAAAGGCTTCTCTTGTGGTGTGGGTATACTGATGGGAATTCCCAAAACCACTCTCCAAAGGCATCTTCAACAATTTCCAGTTTGGAATTTTATAAATACTAAGGGAGGAAATAATTTGAGAGAAGACCTCTTCAAGATGTCTATATACTCCTCCCCCATCTTCATCTGTTCTCTTGCCTGGCCCTCATTCAGCAGGACACATTTTTAGCAGCTCGTCTTTCCAAAGCATCCATCTGTGCTCATGGAAAACACATCTCTTTTTTCCCCACTCATATACTATTCACTTAAGTCGCATCTAAGTAAATTAATTACACTAACAGGTACAAGTGGCATAAATGAGTTTGGGAACAAACACAGTGGATCTCAGCCAGCACCCAGCTCCTAGGGAGTGCAAGTGCTGAAGTGTGTGGGTGTCCCATTGTCAAAGAGCACTGAGAGTGTGCTGTGGGCATCGGTCATTATCTTTCCCTGAAGAAATGGAGAGCACAGATTAAACTGGCCAGTAAATGAAAAGGAAGGATATTGTGGGGGCACAGAGGAGGGGATATCCAGTTCGACTTTGAAAGGAGGGAGAGTGGAGAGAGATGCGAGGTTTTTCCTTGGCAAAAATGATACATAAACTGAGACTAGAAAGCCCTCCCCTCCCCAAAGTAGGGGCATGTGTAAATTTGAAAATTTAAAGGCAGAGAGCTGCATGAAATAACATGGTGTGTTCAGGAAATTATAAGTATCTGTATCGCTGACTTTAGGAGAAACGGTAGAGGAGCTGGGGGAAGGGCGGAAGGCTGTAATAGAGGTCGTGCCATGTACAATCGGGGAGCAACTTCGCATGTTCTCCTTATGCCCATCAGGGTGCATTAGCCATGTATCTATTCATTAGTCATAGAGACACTTGCTGTGCCCAAGGATGAGAAGGAGGTGAAGGAGATGGATATGTACACAAATAATTCCAAGGGAATGCCTGAGGAAAGATCAGGAAGCAACAATTAGAACTGGACATGGAACAAAAGACTGGTTCCAAATCGGGAAAGGAGTACGTGAAGGCCTATATTGTCACCCTGTTTTTTATCTTATATGCAGAGTATATAAGTTCAGTAACTGAACTGAAGTTAGGGGGAAAGTGTGTGCATACACACACACACACACACACACACATGAGACAAAGGTGATGCCTATGAAGAGATCAGTGGCTCGTGGTAATTTAACCTGCATTTCAAGGCTAAGAGAAAGCCAGATAGGAGGGTGATCTGTCACCCCACCATGGTCTGGGCTGCCTGGGCTGATGTCCCCAGCTGCATGAAGCTCTCACTTCCTAGCCTGCTATACCCTATGCCTCCTTCAAGTGCCCCAGCCTGTCACTGATGACCCAGGTAGAGTAGAGAAAAGCCATTGACACCCAGACTGCTCAACAAGTATGACCCAGTCACCAGAAGGCTGCTCACGGAACTTAGGCACCAGAGGAAAAGCCCACACGCTTCCAGGCAGAAGCAGTGCTCTTTGGCCATTTCCTGGGTGGAATCTAGGACACAGATTTTTGTCTCCTCTTTGTATTATTTTTAAAAGAAATATATTTATTAATATATGTACACATTTTAGAAACTAGAAACATTTAGGGTATTTAGGGAAATTCACTCCAAAATTCAACAAACCTCAGTGAAAACAAGTTGTATTTGTTTAGTGGTTTGAGTCTATTAACTAGCTGCATTTTCTGTCTTCAATCAGTACAGTTCAGTTCACTTTCTCAGTCATGTCCGACTCTTTGCAACCCCATGAGCTGCAGCACACCAGGCTTCTCTGTCCATCACCAATTCCCGGAGCTTGCTCAAACTCATGTTCATTGAGTCGGTGATACCATCCAACCATCTCATCCTCTGTCATCCCTTTCTACTCCTGCCTTCAATCTTTCCAGGCATCAGGGTCTTTTCCAGTGAGTCAGTTCTTTGCATCAGGTGGCCAACATATTGGAGTTTCAGCTTCAGCATCAGTCCTTCCAAAGAACACCCAGGACTGATCTCCTTTAGAATGGACTGGTTGGATCTCCTTGCAGTCCAAGGGACTCTCAAGAGTCTTCTCCAACACCACAGTTCAAAAGCAGCAATTCTTCTGTGCTCAGCTTTCTTTATAGTCTAAATGTTACATCCAGACATGACTACTGGAAAAACCATAGGTTTGACTAGATGGATCTTTGTTGGCAAAGTAATGTCTCTGCTTTTTAATATGCTCTCTAGGTTGGTCATAGCTTTTCTTCCAAGGAGCAAGCATCTTTTAATTTCACGACTGCAGTCACCATCTGCAGTGATTTGGGAGCCCAAGAAAATAAAGTCTGTCACTGTTTCCATTGTTTCCCCATATATTTGCCATGAAGTGATAGGACCAGATACTATGATCTTAGTTTTCTTAATGTTGAGTTTTAAGCCAACTTTTTCACTCTCCTCTTTCACTTACAACAAGAGCCTCTTTAGTTCTTTTTTGCTTTCTGCCATAAGGGTTGTGTCATCTGCATATCTGAGGCTATTGATATTTCTCCCAGCAATCTTGAGTCCAGCTTGTTCTGCATCCAGCCCAGCATTTCACATGATGTACTCTGCATAGAAGTTAAATAAGCAGGGTGACAATATACAGTCTTAACCTACTCCTTTCCCAATTTGGAACCAGTCTGTTATTCCATGTTCAGTTCCAACTGTTCCTTCCTGACCAGCATACAGATTTCTCAGGAGGCAGATGAGGTGGTCTGGAATTCCCATCTCTTTAAGAATTTTCCACAGTTTGTTGTGATCCATACAGTCAAAGGCTTTGGCATAGTCAATAAAGCAGAAGTAGATGTTTTTCTGGAACTCTTTTGCTTGTTCAATGATCCAGCAGATGTTGGCAATTTGGTCTCTGGCTCCTCTGCCTTTTCTAAATCCAGCCTGAACATCTGGAAGTTTTCGGTTCATATACTGTTGAAGCCTGGCTTAGAGAATTTTGAGCATTACTTTACTAGTGTGTGAGATGAGTGCAATTGTGCAGTAGTTTGAACATTCTTTGGCATTGCCTTTCTTTGGGATTGGAATGAAAACTGACCTTTTCCAGTCCTGTGGCCACTGCTGAATTTTCCAAATTTGCTGGTATATTGAGTGCAGCACTTTCACAGCATCATCTTTTAGGATTTGAAATAGCTCAACTGGAATTCCATCATCTCCACTAGCTTTGTTCATAGTGATGCTTCCTAAGGCCCACTTGACTTCAAATTCCACGATGTCTGGTTCTAGGTAAGTGATCACACTATTGTGGTTATCCGGGTCATGAAGATCTTTTTGTACCGTTCTTCTGTGTATTCTTGCCACCTCTTCTTAATATCTTCTGCTTCTGTTAGGTCCATACCATTTCTATGCTTTATTGTGCCCATCTTTACATGAGATATTCCTTTGGTATCTCTAATTTTCTTGAAGAGATCTCTAGTCTTTCCCATTCTATTGTTTTCCTCTATTTCTTTGCATTGATCACTGAGGAAGGTTTTTTATCTCTCCTTACGGGTTCTTTCAAAAAATGTGGAGGATATCTTGATCCATGTGTCTTAGAGGTATTAAATTAGTAGAAAAATATCCAACTGAACTTAGTAGAATTTTTAAATCTTTTAAAAATTATTTATTTATTTTTGGCTCTGCTTTATTGCTTCTTGGGCTTTTCTCTAGTGGTGACGAGTGGGGGCTACTCTTTGTTTGTGGTGTGCAGGTTTCTCATTGTGCTGGCTTCTATTGCGGAGCACAGGTTCAAAGCCCACAGGCTTCAGTAGTGGTGGCACATGGGCTCAGTAGTTTTGGCTCCTGGGCTCTAGAGCACAGGCTAAGTACTTGTGGGCCATGGACTTAGTTGCTGCACGGCATGTGGGATCTTGCCAGGCCAGGGATCAAGCCCGTGTCTCTGGCTTTGGTGGGTGGATTCTTCTTCACTGAGCCAGCAGGGAAGCCCCAGACTTAGTAGATTTTAAGACAATATTTTAAAGGAAGGAAGGCAAGAGGGAAGAAAGGAAAGAGAGAAGGAAAAACAAGAAGAAAGAAAGAAGTGGAAATTGTGATATTTGGCTTAAAATTGAGAAAATATCATAAAACATGACATATTTCAAGAAATTAGAGTTATAATTTGAGAAAAATGTTTATAATTATAGAGGGACAAAGATATTCCATTTAGTAATAACTTATATGGGGTTATATGGTAAATGCTGTCAACATAACTGATAAATATGGTGATATAATAAATTCAGATTATAATTATTAGGCAATATCATAGATACTATAAATGGATGGCTAATTTGTAAATGATTGGAATATAATATGTTAAGCATAATTTATTAGTGGGTCACAAACCTTCTGGAAGGATTTATAAATTTGTGCATTCACATCATAGGAAGATAAGCAATAAAAACATCGATATAATCTCCCATTCTTTCCATCTCTTTTATATAAAAGTATAAAAATCCTTAACAGTCACCAACTTATGAGCCTCAGTCCTCCTGAAAGTATTATAAGAAAGTTCATATGAATGCTAAGCATTTTCTTAAACCATAATAGTTCTACATATATATTTCTATTTTTCAAATGTCTTTAGGTGCTGCAGTAAAGAATAAAATACACAATGTTATCAAATTCATTTCCTGATCTTCATATAATATTTTCAATCATCAAATACTAAAAATGCAGCTATAATCATAAGGGTAATCATAGTCTCCTAAAGATGAAGGGGGCAATGGTCCCATTAAAATAAAAAATAAACATTGGCCCAAATTATTATATGCGCTACTGAAACAAACTTAGTTTTGACCCTTGAAATCTCCTTATTCTTAAAACACCTTCTTTCCTGCATTAAACCCACTCCACCCGTCCCACCACGTAACTTTTTTTTTCCTCTCACTTTTACTTTTGAAAGAAGATTCTGTTCTGAATAGGGGAAGCTCTTTTCAAGCCCCAGGGGTTCTCAAACTTCACTATGTATTGCTAATATAACCATCTGAGGAAACCACACACCTCATTAAACCAAAATCTGGGGATGGGTCAAAGGTGTTGGTAGTTTTCAAAGCTTGTCTTTTTTTTTTTTTGGAGTATAGTAGTTTCACAATGTTGTGTTAGTTTCTGCTTCCAGCAGAGTGAATCAGCTATGCGTACACATCTGTCCCCTCTGCCGCCACAGAGCACTGAGTGCCCTGTGCTATACAGTAGGTTCTCACTAGGCACCCATTTTATACATAGCAGCCAAGCTTGTCTTTAAGAGAATCACTGGTTCTCAAAATCTAGAGGGTTTGTGTGAAATTACCAACTGCTGCCCCTCCCTCACCCCCAGAGTTTCCCACCTGGTCTAGCGTAGGTTTCATTTCCAATCAATTTCCAGGTGATCCTGATGCTGCTAATCCAGGGGCCACGTTCTGCAGATCATTGTCTTAGGTATGGGTCTTCCAACTCACCCACTTGTTTTAATTTTTTATAGGAAATTTTAAAAGTAAGTAGAAAGAGAAGAAATAGCTATGTTGGAGAGATAACCTTGAATAATGTTCTTTAAAATTATCCCACTACAGTGAATAAAATGTCTTATAGGATTAATGAGGAAGGAAAAAGACCTTATCAGGAATTCTCAACACTGACTAATCATTAAAATCACATTGGAAGCTTAAAAAAAAAAAAAAATCAGGTGTCTGTACTTCTCTCTCTCCCTCTAAATCTACAGAGTTCTGGGGTGGGGCCAAAATAGGCTACGTTAAACCTGGGGGTGATTCCCCTTTGCAGCCAGGTAGGGAATAACTAGGTTTCCCTGGTGGTTCAGATGGAAAAGAACCTGCCTGCAATGTGGGAGACCTAGGTTTGATCCTTGGGTCGGGAAGATCCCCTGGAGGAGGGCATGGCAACCCACTCCAATATTCTTGGCTGGAGAATTCCATAGACAGAGGAGCCTGGCAGGCTATAGTCCATGAGGTCGCAAAAGAGTCAGACATGATTGAAGTGACTTAGCACGTACGTATGCAGTAATATATTGCAATGTATTGTATTATTCCCTCCTCTCCTTAGGCTGATAATCTCTACTATTATAATACATGTAGCTTCTTATGTGCAACTCACTTGAGTTTTGTGCCCCTTCTGGTAAAGGTTAAGTTTGCATTGTAAAATATTCACCTATTTGACTTACAGTTGAAATGTGAAATTTTGAGATATGTGAATTCTTTGATCTAGCAATCCCATGGATGATGTGAGTACAAGTGAGTAATATGCATGATTTTTATGTTATTCTTTGACTTTTCTTATATTTTCTTAATTTTCTATGAGTATGCATAATTTTTACCTATTAGGAAAAAAGTGCTATTAAAATAATTGCTTTTACACCAGAGGTTAGAGTACAATTCAGAACCATTCTTAGCTCCTTTGCATCTATTGGATGAGTCTGGGCTTCAGAGTCTTTACTTGAATGAGAGGAAAGAGTTTAGTTCCATAAACTCTAACACCATTTACAAGTCTGAGATGTTTTATCTCATTCTCTGTGCCTTTCTGCTGTTGCCAGAGCACTAGGTACATACTTTGTCATGGTGCCACCCATCACAAAGTAACTTCTCCTTTAATTACCTGGTGTCTGCCTTTTCCTGAAGGACTTGGGCATCTTAGAGGAAGGAACAGTCTTGTTGTTCCTCTCCTTGCCAGGAGCATTCTGGTTTCAAGAGACAAATATTAAGGTATTACTCAAACTGACTTAAGCAAAAAAAAAAAAAAAAGGAGGAGGGGAGAAACTAATTAGTATTAGCTCTAAAAGTCCAGAGGGCAATCTAGTTCAGGTGTGACTGGATCTAATATTCAAACGATGGTACCTAGACTCTGTCTCTGCTCTACCTTTGTTTCTGTTGGCCTCCTTGTCAGGCTACGGGCAGCCTCACGTTCTCATAGCTTCAGTTTCCTTTGTAGGGAGTTCTTTATCTTTTTGGTAGTTCCACAGAAGCCCCAGCTTACTCTTCTTGAGGTTCACACACAGCACTACAGCCAGGGGCTTAGAATTGCCAGGAACACCTTCTGAAACCGTAGTTGGTGGTGGTCATGCGGGGACAGAGAGTAGGCTAGTCTCTCCTGAAGGAGCCACATGAAGCAGGAATAGGGAATGAGTGGTTTCCCAAAAGAAAATCAAGATGCTGTCACCATGAAAAGGAGAGATGAATTCTGAGCAAGTAAAAATGATAACTGTACCTCTTTTCATTTGTATCTTTAGCACCTTGCACCTTGTCTGGTATTAACTGGATGCTGCTGCTGCTGCTAAGTCACTTCAGTCGTGTCCAACTCTGTGCGACCCCATAGACGGCAGCCCACCAGGCTCCCCCGTCCCTGGGATTCTCCAGGCAAGAACACTGGAGTGGGTTGCCATTTCCTTCTCCAATGCATGAAAGTCAAAAGTGAAAGTGAAGTCGCTCAGTCGTATCCGACTCTTAGCGACCCCATGGACTGCAGCCCACCAGGCTCCTCCGTCCATGGGATTTTCCAGGCAGGAGTACTGGAGTGGGGTGCCATGAGGACTCACTAAAAAGCTTGTAGAATGAAGGACCAATGTAAATTGTCACTTTTTTCTCCACCAAGAAACTTAAATCTCACCAAATTCTGATCCCTTGGGTGGCCTCATGTTTTCTATGATTGTAATTGTGGCTCAGTCAGTTTTTCAAATAGTTTTTAATCTTAGCTACTAATAGAAATTTGAAGGTTTTTTTATGAAGTCATTTTCCTCTTCAGCCTTTATTACATACTCGTTTTCTAAGAATCAAATGAGAATTTCTATTGAATTAATATAAAATGAGCATGACCATCATAATTCTAAATTCCAATACAGGCAATATTATTAATTGATTTACATTTCGTCTTTGAAAAACTGTTGGAAAATTTTTTCCAATAGTATGTGGGAAATAGTCCAACTCAAACATAGACTGATTTACTTAAAGACTGCAAAACGCTTTTGCCAGAAAGGAAGAAGAAAAAAAGAGCAGTAGAAACTCTATTCCTCACAATTCTGCTTTGATATAGATAAGATGCAGGGTTTTTTTTTTTTTTTCCTCTTGTAATTGAACTTCCATATTATTGTTTTTTTTTTTTTTTTAAGTTTAATACAAGCACATGTAAAACAAAAAAATCAAGCAGTACAAAAGAACATACAACTCTTCTTCTATCCTTGATTCCTCATCACAGAGGCAGCCACTACTAACAGTTTTTTATGTATCTTTCTAGAGATATTTATACAATACTTATAAGCATGTCTATATGTACTTAACTCCATAGCTCCCCTTTCCCTTTTTACATAAACGGTAGGGTCCATGTACCCACCATGTTCCTTGTTTTGTTCATTTAATATGCCTCAGCGAGAGTTCCATATTAGAAGATGGCTTCAGATTGTTCTTTTTTATTTTTTTTTAAAGAAATGAGCTGGTTTTTTGTAATATATAATTTTATTTATTTATTTTCGGCTGTGCTATGTCTTCGTTGCTGCACGGACTTTCTCCTGTTGCAGTGCGTGGGCTACTCCTTCAGCAGCTGGGTAGTGGTGGCACACGGGCTTAGTTGCTCCTCGGCACGTGGGATCTTCCCAGACCAGGGATCAGACCGGTGTCTCCTGCACTGGCAGGAGGATTCTTAACCACTGAACCACCAAGGAAGCCCCACCTTGTTCTTTTTAGTGACTGCATAGTATCTTAATGTAAGACTATACTGTAATCCTCTCAACTTCTCCTCTGCTGATGGGCATCTAAGTTGTTACGGTCTTTTGCTACCTCATCAATAAGGGCTTTCTGCTTCAGCTGACACAAAGTGTTTGCCCTTTATTAAAAAGCATCACTGGGGAACATCCCAAAGAATAAATAAAAATAAGAATAACAAAAAATCTAAAGCCATGGCATCAGCAGGGCTTTCCAGGTGGCCCTATTGGTAAAGAATCTTCCTGCCAATGCTGGAGATGTAAGAGATGCAGGTTTGATCCCTGCATTAGGAAGATCCCCTGGAGAAGGGCATGGCAACCCACTCCAATATTTGTACCTGGAGAATCCCATGGACAGAAGAGCCTAGTAGGCTACAGTCCATAGGGTCACAAAGAGTCAGACAGGACAGAAGCGACTTAACACTTCATGCATGGCACTTCAAAGTACCACTTTGTAGTTCTAGGTAAAGTTCTGAATCCCCTAGTTTTCCTGGCAAATGGTACCTCTGTCCTCATACTCTATTTCTACCTACTCCTGTTGGATGATAAGGGGAGGAATATTATATTCTTCCTGAGGTCATTATCGACCTCCAGTTCTGGAAACCTGCTACTCCCCAGAGTGGAGCCTGACACTCTAGATCCAACCAGATTGAACTCAACTGCTCTTAACTGCATGACCATGTCACATTGGAGTATGAACACTGATTGCTGTGTTTTGTTGTTTTTTGGTTCTTTTCGTAAGCAAGTACCTGACTTAAGCTTCAGTTGCCACAGAGAGGCAGCCACTTCAAAGATGGTGATCCGGAATAAACACATTGCCAGTCATGAGTTGATAAAGAGCCAGGCCACCTCCCTTATTGAGGCTCCTTTGTTTTAAAGATCTAAGTTATTTTGGAAGGTATTTGGGGCATTTGTTTCTTCTCTTCACGTGATTTAAATTCCATTCTCATGTTCTAAATTCACCAATAAAGGATGAGCCCTCCAAACGTTCGGCCCTCACGCTTGACCCCAGTAAAAGCAGAACCCCAGGCCCTCACACACACCCTCTCTCTTTTCCTGCCTGTGACCTTGTGGTGTAGCCCCAGGTGTGCTGTGTAATTTCCGGGTACTGTAAATAATAAACCTTTACTTTTTCAGAGTTTCCAGGTCGTTATTGTGCAAAGACGTCTTGCAATCACAATGAGAACCACAAGGGCTGGCCCAGCCACACCACTGGTTATGGATAGGCTGAGACCAGCTCGTAACACGTGCCCATCATGGACCCGTGTGTGAAATGACAGGCTAGGCGGGGCAGACCTGGGCAAGCTTCCAGAACAGTGGCAGTGGGAGAGCCATCAAAGTGGGACCACTTCCAGAGTGGTGAACTGGGCTCTGCGCTCTCGCACACGACTCTTTCCTTGGGAGGCGAACTTATGAGCTGCCACCTCAATCATTTGGAGGGGGTGGGGGCTTTGACCTCTTCTTGGACATGTCTGAGGTCTTTCTACTGAAGCTTACTCAGCTTTCTGTGAGTGGGTTAGAAACTTCACAATGGAGTCACGTCATACACACGTTTACCTTGCAAGAATTCTATCATGTGTCCTGAGCAAAAAGAGAAAAGAATTCAACT
Organism: Bos taurus; assembly: GCF_002263795.3. Taxonomy (NCBI): domain Eukaryota; kingdom Metazoa; phylum Chordata; class Mammalia; order Artiodactyla; family Bovidae; genus Bos; species Bos taurus. Next base: position 9,243,710 of record NC_037353.1, on the reverse strand, counting down.
AATGCAGGGAACAGGCCTCCTGTTCTACCCAATGAACGTCTGCCCAGAAGTGGATACAGCTGTGCCTAAAACTGGCAATGCTGCTCGTCTGAAAACTTAAGGAAGGCTGTGTGAGTGATTGCAAAGGTTTGATCCAAAAAGTCAAACCGTTTTTCCTGGTGTTGGGTACAAGAGTGGAGATAGGAGAAAGGGAGGAATTCATTGAGAGTAACCAGTGAAGAGTTACGCAATCTATTAAAATTATCTTCAACATTGACCACACTAAACCATGTATTTTTATGGAATTATAGTTGGTTTTGTATTTGAAGGATTTTCAAAGTTACCTTTGACAAGATATGAACTGCACACTTAACATGGTTGAACTTAAAACACATAAGGTATGACCCACCATCAGAGAAGGCAATGGCACCCGACTCCAGTACTCTTGCCTGAAAAATCCCATGGAGGAGGAGCCTGGTAGGCTGCACTGCATGAGGTTGCTAAGAGTCGGACACGCCTGAGCGACTTCACTTTCACTTTTCACTTCCATGCATTGGAGAAGGAAATGGCAACCCACTCCATTGTTCTTGCCTTGAAAATCCCAGGGATGGGGGAGCCTGGTGGGCTACCATCTATGGGGTCGCACAGAGTCGTACATGACTGAAGCAACTTAGCAGCAGCAGCATGACCCACCATATTTCACTGAAATTTCTCTGAGGCTTGTGGAGATGAAGTAGCATGCCAAAATTCACAGGCCAATATCTGTCCAGAATTCAAACCCATGCTGCCAGCAAGGCCAAAAGATGTAGCCTCTGATATGAACTGTGTCCTCTTTTATAATTCCATTACCTACGTAACTAGGAGATTGAGGGTGGCTCTGTGGTAACTAGCCAACTGGGTCTACTGAGGACTAAAGAGTGTCCCAGGATTTAAAATTAGGATTGTCTCAGGCAAATTGTGATGGTTACTTACCTGATTTGGGTTTTGAAAGGCTCTGAGTCACATGATGTGACCGTCCCATTTCACTGATCTTTCTATTTGGAATGTTTCCTCTGATATTCTGTGACTGGACCTTGTTCTGAGTGATAGATTGAAGAATAATGCCTTGAAATTTAAAATAGGCCATTAGAATCTATGAGACCTAAGACAAGCCATTTACAATGAACTTTGAGCTCTCTATTCAAGTTTTTATTGAAGTGTTGAACTCTATAAAAATCAATACTTCGATAATGTATATAATCACTGACTGATTCATATGCTGAATAAATCTGTTCCCACGGTTGGCTAGAGGCCTTGTTCTGTAACAAGGTGAACAAAGCTAGTGACAATGTATTGCAAGACTTTTCCTGTGAGAGGGGAAACCAAAGCAGAAAAAAACTATGTGACATATAGGAAGTTCTTCAAAGTCATACAAATGGCCAAATAGACATAAAATAATGTTTAACATCATTTGCCATCAGGGAAATGCAAAGCAAAAGTACAATGAGATATTCCTTCACACCCACCAACATGGCTCTAATAACAAAGATGGACAATAACAAGTACTGGGAAAGATATGGAGAAATAGGACCCCTCATACTTTGTGGGAATGTAAAACAATGCAACCACTTCAGAAGACAGTCTGGGACTTCCTTAAATCATTAAGCAAACAGCATACAACCTAGCAATTTCACTCCTAGGAATGTACCCAAGAGAAATGGAAACCGATGCTTACACAAAAACTCACACATAAATGTCCATAATAGTGTCATTTGTAAAGCCCAAAGGGTAGAAACTACTCAAATGTCCCTCAGCACTGGATAAAGAGGGACTTCTCTGGGGTTCCAGCGGCAAAGACTCTGTGCCCAATGCAGGGAGCCTGGGCTCAATCCCTGGTCAGGGATCTAGATTTCACATATCGCAACTAAGAGTTTACACACCACAACTAAGACTAGTGCAGCCAAATAAGTAAATATGTATTTTTAAAATAAGTTAATTAAAAAATAATAAAGAAAAAGTGATCTTTTCATATAATGGAATTTTATTTAGCCAGAAGAAGAAATGAAGTACTGATACATGCTGCAACATGGATTAACCTTGAAATGTTACGCTAAGTGAAAGAAGCCAGACTAAAAAGGCCACATATTGTATGACTCTGTTTGTATGAAATATCCAGAATAAGCAAATCTGTAGAGATAAAAAGTAGATTACTGGTTACATGCTGGAGGATGGGGGAATTAAGGAGAGATGGCCAATGAGTGCAGAGTTTCTTTAAGGCGCAATGAAATATTCTACATTTGATTTTGGTGGTGGATGTACTGCACAACTCTATAAGTATACTAAAATCCATGGAAATGTACACTTTGGGTGAATTTTATGGTATATGAATTATATTTCCAAAATTCATTTTAAAAAGAAATAAAGAAGAGATTGTCCTAAGCTTTGCTTCTGTCTCACTGTACAGCTAAACCTCCTGACTCAACAAGATTATGTCAAACTCAAGCTCAAAAAGTTGCCACCTCATCAGCTCCTCCCTCCTTGTCAGCTGGGGAAGTTCCAAGGATTTTAAGTTTCTTTCACCATGGAGTAGAACTAAATGATGAATCACCTACCCTTCTACTACAGGCAATGACAAGCCTGAATATAACTTGTTTGCTGAGTTTTTCTTATTTTCCAGGGTTTTGGTTGAATCTATAGGAATATCTTTAAAGAACTCTGTCCCATCCAATAGGAATGAGATCCTGATGCTGGGAAAGACTGAGGGCAGGGAAGAAGAGTGCGACAGAGGATGAGATGGCTGGATGGCATCATCGACTCAATGGGCATGTGTTTGAGCAAACTCTGGGAGATGGTGAAGGACAGGGAAGCCTAGCATACTGCAGTCCGTGGGGATGCGAAGAGTCAGATGTGACTGAGCAACTGAACAACAAATAGAAAGGAGAGTTTATTTATGATTTTAAAATAATGCTTAGTTTATTCTCTATACCTTGAAAGTTAGCAAGGAAGTTTGGTCAATCAAGGCTATGCTGCCTGCTTTTTTACAGAAGTCAAGCTTCTTCCGTTGGGCTCAACTGATGTGAGATTTCTGACTACTCATCCTGGGCAAGGCTCAAGATAAAACTATAAAAACACCATCCTCAGTAAACGGTTTGCTAAGCAAACGACATTACAAACACACTTTCAAGGACTCATGAAACCAACTTAAGAGAACAAGTTATTTTTAAAGTTCTCCAGAGGGACACAAGCAAACCAAGTATGAATGCCTCTTCCCTAGCCGGTCTCTGTCTGAAAACATAGTACAGGAACTAGGAGTTCATTCTTGTTGTAGGTACTTGAAAATATTTTAAAAAACACACCAAAAAACAGTACCTTTTAAAACTTTTAAATAAAAAAAATATTGATAGTCTCAAAGCCATTGAGGTTCCTCTTTTCACTTATGCAGAATGACTTTTCTACTAATAACTCCAAGTCAATGAACACGGTTATTTAATATTTTTTTTTAAAAAGAGTATTTCATGTACAGGCACGGGAAGGGCTGCATGTGTAGTCGATACAAGCGTGGGTGGTGGAGTCGGAGTCTCTGGGTTTGATTCCTGACTCTGCCATTTGCTTAGGTACCTAACTTCTTTGTGCCTCATTTCCTCATCTAAACAAAAAAGAACAGAGCAATATTACCAGATTTATAGGTTGTCCTGAAGGTTAAGCAAATTAATATATACGCAAAGCGCTTAGGATCGTGTCAAGGGCTACGTGCATTAGCTTCATCATCATGACTTAGCCAACTGGGCGTTGGGCCTAAAACAACAAATTAATCTTAACAACTCAACCTCCCTTTTTTTTTTTTTTTGCACTCCTTGGCAATTTGTATTTGTAAAAGAAGCCAGTAATTAGACCATGGATATGTTTAGCTAATGCTTTCTCATCAGAATTCTAATATGAAGAAGGGTGTCCATGGCCAAATAGGTTAAGGAATGGAATGGATAAGGAGGACTAAGTTTGAGAGTATTTTGTGGGTGGGAGCAGGGAAAAGTTTACAGAATTCCACAGATGATTTTTTTTTCAATACTTACTTGGAAAAAAGTCCTACGAATAAGTTTGAGACCTTCATATCTCCACCCTTTGGGGGATGTTTATATCTAGTGTGAATCTACCTAAATCAGCTTCTCTGAGCTTGTCATGTGACAAATGAGGTAAAATAATTGCTTCCTATTAGAATAGCTTTTAAAGATTTTTATAAATATAGTTTCACAACTCCTATTAGACACAGATGTTTTTTATGGTGCAAGTACATCTATGTTCAACTTATTAGCATTTTATTTTTGCTTCTGCTCAAAAAACATTCCCAACATGGCTGGCTCATCTTAATGGAGACAAAAATTTCGCATGCCAATGTGATCAGAGAAGTGAGTTGTGAATCCAGGTGGAAAGGGGGTAGGATGACCAGATTCTCATTTTGTTTATGGCCCACTTTGCATTTTATAATGCAGTCACATTTCAGGATGGAGTGCATATTATTGGTCTCACAATTCCTTTGGGTGCTTTCATTCACCTGTTTATTCTCTATGAAGATGGACTGAGTCAATGTTTACGTTGCAAGTCTGAAACACCACCATTCTTTTCAACTTCTTAGAAATATGGAAATATCTTTGGTTCAGAACTCAGAATATCTAAGAATTATATATTTCTTCCAGAAAGAAAAAAATTCAGTATCCTAATGCCCACCTTTGAAAGAACTGGGTGTCCTTCTCAAAGGACAGTGCAAATAAAATTACAAGGAATGCAGATGTAGGGTTAACAATTTGCCCAACAGGCAAAGAGGAATAAGTTATTTTGAAATTTCATAGATCTGAGATAGAGATCTGATGCATTGCTAGCCGTTAGAGCTGAAGTACGTTATTATTTTCAAGCCACTCAGACCATGGTGATTGAGTGAAGAGGGAGCACATATCTGGGCTGGAATCCCTGCTGAAGAGGGTGGGTCTACTTGATTATAAAAATGCATGAATGCTATAGTCAAGGCTTGCTTTATTCCAGAGCTGAGGTCAGGAACCTTTCCAATAAAGTACCAGAGGATAAATATTTTAGATTTGCAGACCATACAATCTCTGTTGCAATCATGCCATTCTGCTATTATAGTCAAGAGCAGACCTAGACAATATATAAATGACCATGAGTGGGTTTCAGTAGAAGTACTTCAGATCAGATCAGTCGCTCAGTCATATCCGACTCTTTGTGACCCCATGAATCACAGCACCCCAGGCCTCCCTGTCCCTCACCAACTCCCGGAGTTCACTCAGACTCACATCCATCGAGTCAGTGATGCCATCCAGCCATCTCATCCTCTGTCATCCCCTTCTCCTCTTGCCCCCAATCCCTCCCAGCATCAGAGTCTTTTCCAATGAGTCAACTCTTCGCATGAGGTGGCCAAAGTACTGGACTTTCAGCTTTAGCATCATTCCTTCCAAAGAAATCCCAGGGCTGATCTACTTTAGAATGGACTGGTTGGATCTCCTTGCAGTCCAAGGGACTCTCAAGAGTCTTCTCCAACACCACAGTTCAAAAGCATCAATTCTTCAGCTCTCAGCCTTCTTCACAGTCCAACTCTCACATCCATACATGACCACTGGAAAAACCATAGCCTTGACTAGACAGACCTTTGTTGGCAAAGGAATGTCTCTGCTTTTGAATATGCTATCTAGGTTGGTCATAACTTGCCTTCCAAGGAGTAAGCGTCTTTTAATTTCATGGCTGCAATCACCATCTGCAGTGATTTTGGAGCCCCGAAAAATAAAGTCTGACACTGTTTCCACTGTTTCCCCATCTATTTCCCATGAAGTGATGGGACCAGATGCCATGATCTTCGTTTTCTGAATGTTGAGCTTTAAGCCCACTTTTTCACTCTCCACTTTCACTTTCATCAAGAGGCTTTTGAGTTCCTCTTCACTTTCTGCCATAAGGGTGGTGTCATCTGCATAGCTGAGGTTATTGATATTTCTCCCGGCAATCTGGATTCCAGCTTGTGTTTCTTCCAGTCCAGCGTTTCTCATGATGTACTCTGCATATAAATTAAACAAGCAGGGTGACAGTATACAGCCTTGACGTATTCATTTTCCTATTTGGAACCAGTCTGTTGTTCCATGTCCAGTTCTAACTGTTGCTTCCTGACCTGCATACAAATTTCTCAAGAGGCAGATCAGGTGGTCTGGTATTCCCCTCTCTTTCAGAATTTTCCACACTTTATTGTGATCGACACAGTCAAAGGCTTTGGCATAGTCAATAAAGCAGAAATAGATGTTTTTCTGGAACTCTCTTGCTTTTTCCATGATCCAGCAGATGTTGGCAATTCGATCTCTGGTTCCTCTGCCTTTTCTAAAACCAGCTTGAATATCAGGAAGTTCACGGTTCACATATTGCTGAAGCCTGGCTTGGAGAATTTTGAGCATTACTTTACTAGCGTGTGAGATGAGTGCAACTGTGCAGTAGTTTGAACATTCTTTGGCATTGCCTTTCCTTGGGATTGAAATGAAAACTGACCTTTTCCAGTCCTGTGGCCACTGCTGAGTTTTCCAAATTTGCTGGCATATTGAGTGCAGCACTTTCACAGCATCATCTTTCAGGATTTGGAATAGCTCAACTGGAATTCCATCACCTCCACTAGCTTTGTTTGTAGTGATGCTTTCTGAGGCCCACTTGACTTTACATTCCAGGATGTCTGGCTCTAGGTCAGTGATCACACCGTCGTGATTATCTGGGTCATGAAGATCTTTTTTGTATAGTTCTTCTGTGTATTCTTGCCATCTCTTCTTAATATCTTCTGCTTCTGTTAGGTCCATACCATTTCTGTCCTCTATCAAGCCCATCTTTGCATGAAATGTTCCTTTGGTATCTCTGATTTTCTTGAAGAGATCTCTAGTCTTTCCCATTCTGTTGTTTTCCTCTATTTCTTAAAAGTCCTTACATATACCCAAATTTGACTCTCATATAATTTTTCACATCACAAAATGTTATTATTCTCTTGATCATTTTCAACAATTTGAGACTACAAAAGCCATTCCTAGTTTGGCCCATACAAAAAGATACAGGCTATATTTTGCCAATTTGTAGTCTGGATTTAAGATAATAACAGTGAAAATTGTAATAATGAATATTAAACTTGAAATGAGTCATGTTTATAGCTGTTACATTGTACATAGCAGCAAAAAAAGAAAAGAAAAAAAGAAAAAACACTGAGTGAATATTCTTCCACTATTCAAAAGCTTTTATTCAACATGGAATAACAACATCATTGATGAACAAGTGACATAATGTGGCTCACATAGTGCTGAAGCTGGAAGAGGCTTCACTTTGATGAATAGAATTTGTATGAGGGTGAGAAATAGTTTAACAGTAGAGCACATACCGATCTAATGATAGTACATCTATTGAGAGAAGAGTTAGCAGATTAGAATGCAATCCCATTTCTCAGACCATGCTTAGATTAAACCCACAGGTAAAATACAAATTAAAGCATTAAAGAATTTGGCAAAAATCACAAAAGCATTCTGTGAGAATCCATTGGCTCTATGGAATCCACAATAGAGAGTATGAACATTTGATATTACTTGTAGGTTGCAACCTCCTGATAGAAGGCACTGCCCTTAGGTTCACTTGCTCAGTCGTGTCAGACTCTTTGCAACCCCATGGACTGCACACCAGGCCGTCCATCACCAAGTCGCGGAGCTTGCTCAAACTCACGTCCATCGAGTCAGTGATGCCATCCAGCAGCTCATCCTCTGTCGTCCCCTTCTCCTCCTGCCTTCAGTCTTTCCCAGCATCAGGGTCTTTTCTAATGAGTTAGTTCTTTGCATCAGGTGGCCAAAGTATTGGAGTTTCAGCTTCAGAATCAGTCCTTCAAATGAATATTCAGGACTAATTTCCTTAAGGATTGACTGGTTTGGTTTCCTTGCAATCCAAGGAACTCTCAGGAGTCTTATCCAACACCACAGTTCAAAAGCATCAATTCTTCAGCGTAGAGCCTTCTTTATACTCCAGTTCTCACATCCATACATGACTACTGGAAAAACCATAGCTTTGACTAGACAGACCATTGTTGGCAAACTAATATCTTTGCTTTGTAATATGCTATTTAGGTTCGTCATAGCTTTTCTTCCAAGGAGCAAGTGTCTTTTGATTTCATGGCTGCAGTCACCCTCTGCAGTGATTTTGGAGCCCAAGAAAATGAAGTCTCTCACTGCTTCCACAGTTTCCACATCTATTTGCCATGAAGTGATGGGACTGGATGCCATGATCTTCACTTTTTGAATGTTGAGTTTTAAGCCAGCTTTTTCACTCTCCTCTTTCACTTACATCAAGAGGCTCTTTAGTTCTTCTTTGCTTTCTTCCATAAGGTGGTGTCACCTGCATATCTGAGGTTACCTCCATTCATCCCCAGCTTTGCACAGGGCACAGAAGCAGGTTAGAGGCAATGATAGTTGATGAAAATTCCTGAGCACTAGTGAAGAAAGTTCCAAAGTTTTGGTGAGCAGAGAGGTTCCAGGAGACTCAGAGAGATGAACTGTTAAACAAGTTCCCTCACCCGCCTTCAAGTGCAATGTGATGAGTTCCACAGGCAAAGGCTTATATTTCACAAGCAGCCCCAGCCTGAGGGAAACCTGAACCAGGCCACGTTTCCTGGTGCAGTGTCACAGGAATAGCAATGACACACTGGGCAGACAGCTTCCCAAGGCGTGTGGAGCCCTTGTTTGGATGGAGTTGATTGGTGTCTTGGCGGGCTGAGGTGAACGGACACTTTGCTGACATTCAGAGCTCCTGATCTGATGTCTGCTGGGTGATGCAAATGTCTCCTGGAATTTCTTTGAGATGTGCACTGGCATCAGAGGTCCTTCGTTTCCTGCTCCAGAGAACCTGATACTCTTGTGACAGTTTTTCCTCGTCTGTGCTTCTATAGTGTCTGTGCTTCTTTACCTCAAACCTCTACTTCCTTGTGAATTCCATTGCTTAGTGGCAACTGCTTGATAGTTTTCCTTGGCTTGTCTTTCCACTTCTGCTGCCAATACTGAATTCCTTTCTTTCTCACACTTAAATTTTTGTCTTTCCCAAATCAGGAGCAGTTGCCTGGTTCTAGGTGTGCAGACACGTTGGACCTAAGCTTCCACATGGTCCTTCGTTCTGTTGTGAAGGTGAGCGTGGGCAGAGCTCAGGGCCAACCTTATGCCCCTACACTGCTCTTGCCGCTACTAAGTCACTTCAATTGTGTCCGACTCTGTGTGACCCCATAGACGGCAGCCCACCAGGCTCCCCCATCCCTGGGATTCTCCAGGCAAGAACACTGGAGTGGGTTGCCATTTCCTTCTCCAATGTATGAAAGTGAAAACTGAAAGTGAAGTCGCTCAGTCGTGTCCGACTTTTAGCGACCCCACGGACTGCAGCCCACCAGGCTCCTCCGTCCATGGGAGTTTCCAGGCAAAAGTACTGGAGTGGGGTGCCATTGCCTTCTCCGACACTGCTCTTAGGACAATTGATTCCCATTCATAACATCGTTTCGTCATTACAACAGGACACATGTGCATATGCTTTGATTAATCATTCCTCTTTTTTGTCTCTTTTTACCTCTAATTTTCATTTTAGTCTTCAAATAACAAAATAATATATGACTCTCAGTCAAGAGAGTGATAGCAAGGAATACTGCTAGTGATACACTTTTTATTACTACTTTTTTCTTTTTTGTACTGGCGTACAGTTGATTTACAATGTTGTGTGAATTACTGCTGTACAGCAAAGTGATTCAGTAAACATATATTGGGTTACCTAAAAAGCTCATTAGATTTTTCCGTACCATCTTGTATCTCCTCCACTAACCAGCTGAGGAAATGCCAGACTGTTTCCCAAAGTGGCTGCACCCTTTTACAGTCGCAGCAACCACGAGTGAGGGTTCCAGTTGTCTGTCTCCTTGCCGACACTTGTTATTGTTGGTTTTGTTGTAGTCATCTCAATACAAAGTGGTGTCTTACTGTAGTTTGGTGATATACTTTTGACTTAAAAAAAAAAAAAGGAAAGAAAGCCATGGAATTAGAATAAAGAGCCACCAAATTTGAAATCTTTCAAAATGCACAAAAAGCCCTTCAGACTTGTTGCAGCTCACCAGCTGCTTTGTGTTCTCTAGTTAATCCTCTTTTTCTCAAACCTCAGCTTTCAAATTAAGGAAAAAAGTTATTTTTGAGTTCAGGTGTTTTTTTTTTTAATTTATGCTTTGCATAAAAATATTTTCTTCAGTTTGAAAATTCCATATGTATCAAATTTCAGGTTTCTATTGGTTAAAATTTTCTTTCGGGGCAGTGGTGAGAGGAAGCCTAACCTGGGGACCTTGACATAATATGTGACATTGTATCTATTCAAAACCATTCAAAGTTCCAAACAACTGGATAATAAATAAAACGTGGCATAGAATCATTAGCAAACTAAAAACTATCTGAGATTAGTCTTTGCTGCTGCTAACTCACTTCAGTCGTGTCTGACTCTGTGCGACCCCATAGATGGCAGCCCACCAGGCTCCCTCGTCCCTGGGATTCTCCAGGCAAGAACACTGGAGTGGGTTGCCATTTCCTTCTCTAATGCATGAAAGTGAAAAGTGAAAGTGAAGTCGCTCAGTCGTGTCTGACTCTTAGCGACCCCATGGACTGCAGCCCACCAGGCTCCTCCATCCATGGGATTTTCCAGGCAAGAGTACTGGAGTGGGGTGCCATTGCCTTCTCCAGAGTGGAAAACAAACCTGAGGGTAATTTCTGAAAATCCTACAGCATCCTCCATGTCTTTGTCTGTGGAAACAGGATTCCTTTGTTGAAGTTATACTTCAGCCCCATATTCCACCACTGATCTCATTTTGGTGGCAAGGTGGGAGAACTAGCCCTTGACTTTCCCTCAGGTCACCACCCTGACTGTTCTAGACCAGGAAGTCAGAGCTCAGTGCTGAAAAGGGATATGTGTGTGTGTGTGTATGTGTGTGAGTCGCTCAGTGTGTGTGTGTGTGTGTGTGTGTGTTAGTTGCTCAGTAATCTCTGACTCTTTGCAACCCCCTGGACTACAGCCTGTCAGGCTCCTCTGTCCATGGAATTCTCCAGGCAGGAATACTGGATTGGGTTGCCATTCCCATTTCCTTTTCCAGGGAATCTTCCTGACCCAGGGATCGAACCTGGGTTTCTGGCACTGCAGGAGGATTCTTTAACATCTGAGCCTCAAGGTAGCCGTGAAAAGGGATATTGAACACATATTTCTCAGAATTGAGTTTATCCAAGATCAGTCCTACATTAATATTAGAGATCACAGCTACAGATTAAATGGATATGATTTTCTGGTTTGCCAGATTTTTTGTCTGGTCATGATGACTAGATGTTAGAATTTCATTAGCCATTAAGGTAGACTCTGTACTGAAAGAACAAAATTTGGGTATTACACAGAAGCAAGAGCTCTGTGTTCAGTACTCCTGGAAGATAAAGGATATATGTTACTTCTTAAAACTCTCCTATAGAGTCTCATTATTTTTGCAGAAAAGAACAACTCTATAGAAATCATCAGTAGCAATTTCACTGACAACCTAATTAAATAAAAGGGTATAAGTTATTGTGATGTCAGATGGAGCATGAGCAGAAGAAACATATTATTTGTAATAAAATGAAATGAGCAGAATTGAAAGAAAGTTATAGGAAACAGAAATATTTCACACAGAATATCATTAAAACCACATTCCAAAGGAAGCAAAGACTTAATATGTTCTACAATAAGCTATTTAATGTAAACAGTGATAAATAATCTATGCTATGATAATTAGCAATTCTGAGGCTAGACGCATAATTACCTGAAAATTTCATGAGTTTTCCATATGTTGGAGCATTTTCAAATTTTAGAGGTAAGATTCAGATCATTTTTAATCTATACATTTAAAATGTGAAATAAGCCTGCTGCTAAGTCACTTTGGAAGTGTCCGACTCTGTGTGACCCCATAGATGGCAGCCCACCAGGCTCCCCCGTCCCTGGGATTCTCCAGGCAAGAACACTGGAGAAATAAGCCTGCTGCTGCTGCTGCTGCTAAGTTGCTTGAGTCGTGTCCAACTCTGTGTGACCCCATAAACGTCAGCCCACCAGGCTCCCCTGCCCCTGGGATTCTCCAGGCAAAAACACTGGACAAATAAGCCTAGGGGGTTACAATAAAAATTTCCATTAGTCTTGAACCCTGGGGTAACTCACAGGATCACAAAAAGAGCCTTCAGAAGCATGGTAGTTGAGGAAGAGTCTAAAAACTTGACCCTGTCAACTACAAATTGGCACTTGCCAGGGATGCTTGCCGGGGTTCCCCAGTGGCCCGGCAGATGTTAAGAAATACCTTTCAAATCAACTCACTGTTGTTGGCCTTCCCTGGTGGCTCAGATGGTAAAGAATCTGCCTGCAGTATAGGACATGGCTATCCACTCCAGTATTCTTGTCTGGAAAATCCCATGGACAGAGGAGCCTGGCAGGCTACAGTCCACAGGATTGCAAAGAGTTGGATACAACTGAACTGACTTAGCATGCACACACATGGGTGCTTGCCATCTATCTCTACAAGGATTAAATAATATGCTGCTGCAGCTGCTGACCTTTAACACCTCCTGAAGGAGTTCAGGGTAGACAGCAGAAATTAGGCACTCTGTGCTCAGGGAAAAATTGGCCGCACTATTCGGATAGTTAGATATTCTCAGGAGCTGATTTTATGAGCTCAGTTCTTGTATTTCCTCATATCTCAAAAAACACTAAAATATTTCATGATGACTACTGTTCCCTGTGACTAGCAGAAGCTTCATGAGACCAGCAGAAACTTTGCTGAGGTTGATTTGTGAGTGAGCTTTACTTTAAATGGCCTAAAGAAAGGAACAAATTAAAATCAAACCATTCTAAATACAAGAGATATTAAGCTAAATGAATTTCTCAGGGAAATATCCAATACTAAGTTAGTACTTAGTATTAATATTTAAGCTTGTTGATCTACTTAATATAGATGTGTCTTAAGAGTCATCAACAGAATAATCAGTGTAATACTTTCATTGTACCTGGGTTTAATATAAGCTATTAATAAATAAGATCTTATTATATCTGTTGCAAAATTGTCAGCAAGGGAAGCAACTCAATGTGAAGAAAGTTTTAAGGAAAGAAAATGTAAATTAAATAAGAGCTTTAGATAAACTCTATTAAGAATAGCTGGGGATTCCCAGGTGGCTCAGTGGTAAAGAATCTGCCTGCCAATGCAGGAGACGCAAGAGGCATGGATTCGATTCTTGGATTGAGAACAACCCCTGGAGGAGGAAATGACAAAATACTCCAGCATTCTTGCCTGGAAAATCCCATGGACAGAGGAGCCTGGCAGGCTACAGTTCATAGGGTCACAAAGAGTCAGATACAACTGAGTGATTGACCAGCAGAAACATTCACAAGACCAGCAGAAACATTCTACAAAAAATGTATGCTTGATTCATGTAATTCCCCTTCACCAAAATCACATCTATACTGACCTTTCCCCCATGCCTCTTCGGAGCAGTTTCTCAGAGCTATCTGAAATGTTGTCTCCTGGGCTGCGGTCCTCATTTTGTCCCAAATAAGACTTAACTCGCTACTTGCATGTTGTGTGTTTTTTAAAGTCAAAGATGCTAGGAGCTTTCCTCATTTTTTTGTCATTCTCTAAGACATCACTGCTTGGGAGTAACGTGGCCACTAGCAAGTCTGGGTTTATATACGGTGCTTTTCCTTCTGAACTGAGATGGAAAAGACTTCCTTCCATATATCCAACAGAAAAATGCAGGAAAAGGATTGAATTGGTTCCAGGGCTGCTTTGGGGCTAAGCCTACCCTAGGTCCCATGCCTACTCTTAAGGTACAGAAGAGAACTGCTAGATCAACAAAAGCATAGGAATAGGTCTTCAATCTGACTCTAAGCCTAGGATTCTTTTGGGGTGCCCTGTACACAACTCTTTTATGGAGCTTACCCACCATCTCAGCTTGGCATCTGGTCTCATTACTTCATGGCAAATAGATGGGGAAACAATAGAAACAGTGACAGACTTCATTTTCTTGGGCTCCAAAATCACTGCAGGTGGTGACTGCAGCCATGAAAATAAAAGACGCTTGCTCCTTGGAGGAAAAACTATGGCAAACCTAGACAGGGTATTAAAAACAGAGACATTAACTTGCCAACAAAGGTCCATCTACTCAAAGCTTTGGCTTTTCCAGTAGTCATGTATGGATGTGAGAGTTGGACCACAAAGAAAGCCGAGCGCCAGAATTCCTGCCTTTGGAGAAAGAAAGAGGGACGTGGATACACCACTTGTACCTGTTAATGTATAACATGCTATAACGTCTAAGCATTAAGGTATTAAAGAGAAACATTGTAAACATGAAGAGAGCTCTTCAACTTATCCTATTTTTTTTGGCCACACTGTGAGGCTTGCAGCATCTCAGTTCCCCAACCAAGGATTGAACCTGGGTCCTGGCAGTGAAAGTCCAGAATCCTAGCCACTAGGCTATGAGAGAACCCCACAACTTAACCTTCTTTAAATGCATCCATTACACTGCCTATCCCCAGAGTCACTGACCTCAAGCACAAATCAAACCATGCCATGTCCTTGCCCAAACTTTTTCATGGCTCCCTATTGTCTCTTTACGCTGCTGCTGCTGCTGCTATTGCTAAGTCCCTTCAGTCGTGTCTGACCCTGTGCGACCCCACAGACGGCAGCCCAACAGGCTCCTCTGTCCCTGGGATTCTCCAGGCAGGAACACTGGAGTGGGTTGCCACTGCCTTCTCCTGTCTCTTTATAGAGGCATTCAAATCCCTTAAGATGTGATTACAATGCTGCATTTCAAGCCTTAGTTTTCCCTAGTAACCTGTCCCAATGCACTTGATGCTGTAGACATGGCCAACTTTCACTGAGGGGTCCCCATGCGTGACTCACCATATGCCTTGGTTCACGTTGCTCCTATTTTCTAGAACGACATTCTCCCCTATCTCTACTTGTTGAAACACTACCATTTTTCAATGCCCAAATGTCACTCCCTCTGCAAAGCTTTCCAAGCTTCTCCCCACAAATCTCTCCTTCCTTCTGTTTAAGTTACACTTGCCTGTGAGGGGCCATGTGCCCCTCTGCCCTGTAACACATCAACCAGCTTTGTGCCCAGTATATGCACATAATTAAATGTTTGTGGAATAGTATTAATATTAAACATGTGAAATGGTACGAAGTTTACTAATCTAGCAGGATTGTATTAAGTTATTCTTCTTCATTATGTCATTATCTTAGCCCTTCTGTTCTTAATCCAGTCTTCCTAAGTAATCAAAGAGAGTTCATTCTTGGTGTGTGGGGTGGTGGTTGTAATGAACTTCAGCTTGAAATACAGCCTTTCAACATTTACTGGCAGTGGGAAATTCCATGTTATACTTAGAGTGATTCTGGAAACTGATTTGAAATTGGACATTATTCTTTATTTCAAGGAAACATGAATAAGGCTTGTATTTAAAAAAATTTGAACTAAATAAATATGTTATGTTTTCCCTTCACACTCTCCCAACACACAGAAATATCTCTGTGTCAAGTGCAATCCTTCCCTTAACAGAACTCCATGAAATGAATCTCTAGCATCCAACTGACGAAACCATTTTGAAAAGGGCTTTAGAACAGTTTGACTCGGCGCTGAGACCTCAGGTCGAGATGAACCAAGAGAGCCTTGTCCAACTGTTGAATTGCTTTTTATGCACTTCATGCTGCCAGAAGCAGCCAAAGAATGCAGCTCAGTGTGTTTCTTTACACACTGTGGGTAGCTGGTATGAGTGAGGTTGACATCAGATACTTGCCAGCGAAGAAATCTGCAGGACATTTCCTAGGCTGCCTCAAAATGGAAGATGTGCAGAAATGCAGGTATATTCAGAACGGGTGGGTTTTTAAAAGCCAGAGTTATCATTTGAAACTGTTCCAGAAAGAGGGGCACATCCATATCTCAATGAGAAGCCCAAGAACCTCTTCTCAGGGCACTTGCGCTCACCACCTCTGCTGTTTCTATGCGGCGGGCTGGAGGCTGTGTGTGGAGAGGGCTCACAGCCATCACCGTCTTTATGGCACCAAACCGTGCAGGTGAAGGCAGATCACCCTACAGATAACTGAGCTCTGGGTGATCAGGGAACCCTGTGTATCCCACAGAGGTGACAGAGAGGAAAGCCCAGGGAATTCTGGGACCAAGCAAACAGGACAGACTTCACAGATTTCACAAGGCATGTGACAAGCAAGCTAGATTTGGTGGGATAAGCAAGACATTGCTAGTGGATGGGGGCAAAGGGCAGCCCAGGCAGATAAGAGTGGTGTGTACAGAGAGGCAGAGCAGCATGAAAAACCTGCTCAGGCAAGGGAATTATTAGTGCTTCAGGGAATTGCCATGGAAACATAAAGCAGAAGGGGGTGAAGGGGCAGGAGGCAAGGCTGGTGAGAAAGGAAAGGCTGAGGTCGTAAGAGATGCAGCCAGTCACGTGGGCCAGGAGCCTCAGCCTTGCTCCACTCAATGAAAGGTACTTAAGCCATCATCTGCACGGCCAGACCTATACTTTGAAAACCTTTCTGTGGGGAAGTAGCTATCCTGACACCTTGATTTGCCCCTCCAGAACCACCCTGTCCTCCCTACTCTGTGTCCCAGGAGGTTAACCTCGGCGGACAGCATCCACAGGCTCACGTGCTGTGATTGACCAGCACCGGTGGGAAACCAAAGGGAGCAGGAGCAGGTAGGTACCATGTTATTCAGGTTCTCCAGAGAGAACCACGCGTGCAAATACGTAATTACATATATTAATATGTGTGTATAGTTCCATATATGTATACATGTGTGCACATATGTATGTTTATATATGTATGTATGTATGTTATTTCATCGCCAAGTCATGTCTGACTCTTATGGGACCTCCATGGGAGGTCCCTCCATGGGATTTCCCAGGCAAGAATACTGGAGTGGGTTGCCATTTCCTTCTCCAGGGGATCTTCCTGACCCAGAAATTGAAGCCGTGTCTCCTGTATTGCCAGGCAGATTCTTTCCCACTGAGCCACCTAGGAAGTCCTGTTTATGTGTATGTGTGTAAATATATGCATATATATATATATATATATATAGGGAGAGAGAGAGCCTCACATAATTGTGGGGGCCAGCAAGTACAAAGTCTACAGGGCAGGCCAGCAGGCAGGAGACCTAGAGAAGACCTGTTACAATCTTGAGTCTGAGGGCAGTCTGGAGGCAGAATCCTTCTTCCTTCAGGCATCTCAGTCTTTTTCCCTCTCAAAGCCTTCAGCGGCTCAGATGAGGTCCACCTACATTATGGAGAGTTATCTGCTTTACTCAGAGTCTACAGATTTAAATTTTAATTACATCTAAACAAAGCAATACCTTCATAGCAGCATCAAGACTGCTGTTTTAGCCAGAAACAGACTCATAGACTCAGAGAATGATCTTAACGGTTGACAGGAGGAAGAATGGGGGGAAGAGATAGTCAAGGAGTTTATGATGGACATGTACACACTGCTTGAAATGGATAACCAATAAGGATCTACTGTACAGCACAGGAAACTCTGCTCAATGTTATGTGGCAGCCTCTATGGGAGGGGCGTTTGGTGGGAAAATGGATACATGTGTTTACATGGCTGAGTCCCTTTGCTGTCCACCTGAAACCACCACAACACTGTTAGCAGCCTATCAGTTCAGTTCAGTTCAGTAGCTCAGTTGTGTTCAACTCTCTGCGACCCCCTGGCAGCACGCCAGGCCTCCCTGTCCATCACCAACTCCCGGAGTTCACCCAGACTCACATCCATTGAGTCAGTGATGCCATCCAGCCATCTCATCCTCTGTCATCCCCTTCTCCTCTTGCCCCCAATCCCTCCCAGCATCAGAGTCTTTTCCAATGAGTCAACTCTTCCCATGAGGTGGCCAAAGTACTGGAGTTTCAGCTTCAGCATCATTCCTTCCAAAGAAATCCCAGGGCTGATCTCCTTCACAATGGACTGGTTGGATCTCCTTGCAGTCCAAGGGACTCTCAAGTGTCTTCTCCAACACCACAGTTCAAAAGCATCAATTCTTTGGCGCTCAGCCTTCTTCACAGTCCAACTCTCACATCCATACATGACCACAGGAAAAACCATAGCCTTGACTAGACGAACCGTTGTTGGCAAAGTAATGTTTCTGCTTTTGAATATGCTATCTAGGTTGGTCATAACTTTCCTTCCAAGGAGTAAGCGTCTTTTAATTTCATGGCTGCAGTCACCGTCTGCAGTGATTTTGGAGCCCCGAAAAATAAAGTCTGACACTGTTTCCACTGTTTCCCCATCTATTTCCCATGAAGTGATAGGACCGGATGCCATGATCTTCGTTTTCTGAATGTTGAGCTTTAAGCCCACTTTTTCACTCTCCACTTTCACCTTCATCAAGAGGCTTTTGAGTTCCTCTTCACTTTCTGCCATAAGGGTGGTGTCATCTGCATATCTGAGGTTATTGATATTTCTCCCGGCAATCTTGATTCCAGCTTGTGCTTCTTCCAGTCCAGCGTTTCTCATGATGTACTGTGCATAGAAGTTAAATAAGCAGGGTGACAATATACAGCCTTGATGTACTCCTTTTCCTGTTTGGAACCAGTCTGTTGTTCCATGTCCAGTTCTAACTGTTGCTTCCTGACCTGCATACAAATTTCTCAAGAGGCAGATCAGGTGGTCTGGTATTCCCCTCTCTTGAAGAATTTTCCATACTTTATTGTGATCCACACAGTCAAAGGTTTTGGCATAGTCAATAAAGCAGAAATATATGTTTTTCTGGAACTCTCTTGCTTTTTCCATGATCCAGCAGATGTTGGCAATTTGACCTCTGGTTCCTCTGCCTTTTCTAAAACCAGCTTGAATATCAGGAAGTTCACGGTTCACATATTGCTGAAGCCTGGCTTGGAGAATTTTGAGCATTACTTTACTAGTGTGTGAGATGAGTGCAATTGTGTGGCAGTTTGAGCATTCTTTGGCATTGCCTTTCTTTGGGGTTGGAATGAAAACTGACCTTTTCCAGTCCTGTGGCCACTGCTGGGTTTTCCAAATTTGCTGGCATATTGAGTGCAGCACTTTCACAACATCATCTTTCAGGATTTGAAATAGTTCAACTGGAATTCCATCACCTCCACTAGCTTTGTTCGTAGTGATGCTTTTTAAGGCCCACTTGACTTCACATTCCAGGATGTCTGGCTCTAGGTGAGTGATCACACCATCGTGATTATCTGGGTCGTGAAGATCTTTTTTGTACAGTTCTTCTGTGTATTCTTGCCATCTCTTCTTAATATCTTCTGCTTCTGTTAGGTCCATACCATTTCTGTCATTTATCAAGCCCATCTAATTTTCTTGAAGAGATCTCTAGTCTTTCCCATTCTGTTGTTTTCCTCTATTTCTTTGCATTGATCGCTGAAGAAGGCTTTTTTATCTCTTCTTGCTATTCTTTGGAACTCTGCATTCAGATACTTATATCTTTCCTTTTCTCCTTTGCTTTTTGCTTTTCTTCTTTCCACAGCTGTTTGTAAGGCCTCCCCAGACAGCCATTTTGCTTTTTTTGCATTTCTTTTCCATGGGGATGGTCTTGATCCCTGTCTCCTGTACAATGTCATGAACCTCAGTCCATAGTTCATCAGGCACTCCATCTATCAGATCTAGGCCCTTAAATCTATTTCTCACTTCCACTGTATAATTACAAGGGATTTGATTTAGGTCATACCTGAATGGTCTAGTGGTTTTCCCTAGTTTTCAATTTAAATCTGAATTTGGCAATAAGGAGTTCATGATCTGCCTATACTCCAATATAAAATAAAAAGTCAAGAAAAAAAAAAGACTGCTGTTTTACCAAAACCTGAGCACCATGTCCTGGCCAAGTTTTCACACGAAGTTGCTGCCTTTGCGCCTCCCCGCCAAGCGGCAGGTAAGTACTGGGTGTACTGTTCCATCTGGCTGGCGCTGACCTTCAGCTGCAGCTCCGTCCCTAACCTTGACCCAGGAGTGGGAACTGGCACCCTGTTGTCGCTAGTCCTTATCCTTTCTAAACCCTGCTCACAGCCTTGTAAACAGTCCCTTCACAGCCCATCCTCAAGGACACCTCTTCATTACTGTATTTCTCGGCTGTTAGGATCCTGACAGAGACTCTCCGTCACCTGGGGTTCATAATGTTCCAAAGCAAACAAACAACTCGCTCCCCGCCCCCCGCCTCACCCGGGAACGTGTGACTCAATCGGATACAAATCTTCACTGGACTGTAAATTCTGCAAGGCTGTGGATCGTTCTGTTCAGGGCTCTGTGTGCCTGTCACACAGTTTGGATGGTCAGTAATGTTAACAGAATGCATGAACAGACATGTCTCCAACTTCAGGGAAAAAAAACTTTAAAAGTTCATAGAGAAGACAGATACGAATCTATGGGCTAGAAGCCCCCAGAGAGAATCTGTTCGACAGGCATGCAAGGTTCTAAAAAATGAAAATACTAAAAATAAAGCTGCAAATGAATTCAACAAGAATAAAAGCAATTTTCTCGATAGGTCTAAAGAAAAAAAGTGTGGCCACATAGGTAGCTTTCGGATAAGGGAACGTTTCTAAAAGAATATGCACAACAGAAACTTAGAAGGGGCAAGATGTAATGCTTAATTAAGGACAAATCCCCCAAGCCAATATCCCTTATCAGAAAAGTATTGGGGAAACTATAATGCAGGTTGCATGAACATATAATATTAAGTGGACAGAAGGACCATGTCAGCATGATGCTGGAACAGGAGAGAGAAAGAGGGAGGGCCAAAGGGGGATAACTCAATCACTCAAGCACCATTTTACAGTCCCCTTTCCAACAAAGTGTTCAAATGAAGTGTGAAAGGCACTTGCACTATAGAGGGGAACTTATGCTCCAGGTGGAGAAGAAAAACTAAGGATACTTGGCCATGTAAAAAGAACTCATTTTCTCATCTCCAGGTGATGTATAAGACCAAAGGCTAAAAGAAATGGCGATGTGATTTCAGAGATGTCTTCAAACACGGTCCCTCCACCTGGAATAGCTTCTTGCCTACCTGACCTTAGCTTTCCCCCAGAGGAGATCACACCTTCCCTGAAAGTCCTTCTGGACCCTCAAGACTGCTCAGTGCCTTCCCCCTGTTCTCCCACTGTGGTCATCCTCCAAAGCCCAAGAAGGGTATCATGCTGCTTATCACTATACTCCTGGAACAGCTCTGGGCTATAATCTGCCTGATGGCAGAAGTAGATTATTTCTCTCTAGATTATCTCAGAGGTAATAGTCTCTGCGGAGACTGTTCACCACAGTCTCCCTGGTGCTCAGCCCAGTGCCAGCACTTCACTTTAAACTGTATCAACATTGTTTGTTAATCAGCTATATCCCAATACAAAATAAAAAGTTTAAAAATATATAACAAAAAATCATAGTAACAATCATAATTACTACACCTAAGATACTGTAATTGTTTCCTAAAGCTGTTGTAACAAAGTCCCACAAACTGGGTCTCACAGTGTTGTCTCAGTTCTGCACAATGGAATTCTGAAATCAAAGCGGTGACAAGACCAGTTTCCCTCTGAGCCTTGAGGGAACCCTTCTCTCTTTCCAGCTTCTGGTGGCGGCTGTCAATTCTTGGTGTTCCTTGGCTTGAGGCTGCATTACTCCAATTTTGGCCTCTGTGGTCACGTCATTCTCCCTATGTCTTTACATGGCATTTTCCTGTTCTTATCACTTCAGTCACTCAGTCGTGTCTAATTCTTTGCGACTCCATGGACTGCAGCATGCCAGGCTTCCCTGTTCATCACCAACTCTCAGAGCTTGCTCAAACTCACGTTCATCAAGTTGGTGATGCCATCCAACCATCTCATCCTCTGTTGCCCCCTTCTCCTGCCTTCAGTCTTTTCCAGCATCAGGGTCTTTTCCAATAGATACCTATTATATTGAATTAGTTAATGTTAGTTTCTCAGTCATGTCTGATTCTTCGTGACCCCATAGAAGCTGGCGCCTGCCAGGCTCCTCTGTCCATGGAATCCTCTAGGCAAGAATACTGGAGTGGGTTGCCATCTCCTTCTCCAGATCTTTCCAACCAAGGGATTGAACCTGGGTCTCCTGAATTGCAGGCAGATTCTTTACCATCTGAGCCACCAGAAAGATTCACCCTAACGACTTTATCTTAAGGTTGATTGCATCTGCAAAGACTCTATTTCCAAGGGTCAGGACTTCAATATATACATATATATATATTTTGCAGGGGTGGGGAGGGGGACCCAGTTTAACCCAAAATAGATACACTGAGAACTTACCGTGTGCAGGGACTGTTCTCAGTGTTTCACATTAACTCATTTAATCTTTACAGCATCCTTGTGAGACAGGAATGACTGCCATGCCCATTTGACAGACAAAAGTAGAGGGAGGTAAAATAATTTGTCCAAGTCCAAACGTAAAATAAATGGAGGAGGCAGCACTTCTTTCCCTTCCCCTTCCTCCTGTCCTTCTCCTTCTTCTCAAGTAATTAGAGAGCTAACTTATGGGAATGACCTACGTAGCACTTCTCAAACTTTAATGTGCCTAAGAATCACTTGGGGATCTTGTAGATTTTGATTCAATAGGTCTAAGGTTTTTCCAACCAGCTTCTAGGTACTGCTGCTGATCTGCAAGCCACACTAGGATTAACAAGAGCATTTGGTTCCCAGGTCTAGCCACAACAGAAATTATTGTTTTTTGTTTTGTTTTTTTTCAAGTACTAATTCTCAGGACTCACTTAGGACCTACAGACTCAGAATCAGAGTGGTGGGGCCTGGGAATCTATATTTTAAAGAAGGAGATTCTGAAAGATGATTCTGATGTTGAGGCAAACTGCTGGCCTAGATGAGCTAAATGTTCATTGAATCATCCCTGTTTATATTGCAGCTGAGATCAAAACATTTGAGCTAAATGATGATAATCAGGACATTTTAAACTGTTTGAAAGTGAAAAGTGAAAGTGTTAGTCGCTCAATCATGTCCCACTCTTTTCGACCCCATGGACTGGGTAGCCCACCAGGCTCCTCTGTCTGTGGAATTGTCCAGGGTTAAACTGTTTGGGGAACTATATCCCCAAAATATGTCAACCCAGAGGCAATCTCTTAGATTAGTGGTCTGACTCTGCACTAAACAAAATGCATGTGAAAAAGGACTTCCCTGGAGGCCCAGCGGTTAAGACTCTGTACTTGTAATGCAGGATGCATGGGTTTGAACTAAGATCCCACATGCCTGCCTTATGGTACAGCCGAAAAAAAAAAAAAAGATATATGTGAGTGATTTAGATGAGATCCCAGAAAATATGCTTACCAAGTTTTTATATGGTGAAAGGATGGGTGGGAAAACGAATGTGATTGCTACAAGAAAATTGACCCTATTTTCTAAGGCTAAGAAACTGAGTTAAAAATAGTGAGATGTGAAGTAGTCATAATAAGATAAAGCTCTCCAATGGGGTTTATAAAATGATCCGTGAAAGTAAAAAATGGAGAAAACCTGGTTTGATCATTTTTTTTTTTTTTTTTACGTAAAAGGAACCTAGAGAGTTTAGTTGCTCACTACTTTAATATAAACCAACAGTACAATGAGACCACCAAAACATCTCAAGTGATCGTAGCCTATATTTCTAGCATTCACAACAAAGAAGGTCACAGCTTCAGGGTTCCTGAAGAGTAGAGCTATAGTACTATGTTCATGATGGGGAGCCAAGAATTTAAAATGACATTAGATTATGCTTTGGGGAGAAAGATCAGTTTGGTAACATGGGCCCTAGAGAACTGATGAAAAGAATGGATACTACCCTGAACTGCAAAAAAAGACAAAAGAAGACTTGAGTTCCATCTAAAGATACTTGGGAGCTTGCTGTCTGAAAAAGAATGACCTGTTCTATGTAGCTTCAAAGAGGAAGGTCAATGGATGAAAGTTGCAAGGAGGCAATATTTTAGTTAGCATGGGAGGAAGAACATTCTCAGACTTGATCTAATTCATACTGAAGTGAGACGCTTGGTGAAAGATTCAACTCCATGTTCCAGAAATTGATCAAGGAGCCTGTTATAGAAGAAGATTCTTTTCACTGTTTCAAGCACTAGCTAGATGGCCTCTTAAACGCTTCCAGCTGAAAACAGTTTGGGATTTCAATAACGCGAAGAACAAGACGTAGTCATATATTATCAAGGATTTGTTTCATTTCTCAGAAGGTTTTGTTTTCTCTTCCTCTTTCTCAAAAATAGAAATAACTATGTCCAGATTTAAAACCCTTCTTTTAAGGTGGCTTGATGCTGCTCAAAATAATATCTTGGCATAAGAAGAGTATTCGTTTCATTTAATATATCTTGATTATATTTCGTGTCCTACTCTTGCGACCCTGTGGACTGTAGCCCATTAGGCTCCTCTGTCCATAGGATTCTCCAGGCAAGAATACTGGAGTCTCCAGGGGATCTTCCTGACCCCAGGGATCGAACCCGCATCTCCTGCATTGCAGGCAGTCTCCTGGATTGCTGGTAAATTCTTTACCACTGAGCCACCAGGGAAGCCATATGTTGATTAAGCACTAACATTGACAATAATTAATCATGACAACAGCTAACACATATAGTCTTTGGTCTTAGCTCATGTTAGTCCATTTCACCTTAACCATAACCCAATAAACTATACAATAGTATTATCCCTATTCCACAGATGAGGAAACTGAGTCACAAAGACAGATACTAAATAACTCCCCTGAGGTCACACAGGTAGAGAAGAGCAGAAACAGAATACAAACCCAGAGAGCCTGGCTCTAGGATTACCACTCTTAACCACTATAACGAACCATGACTTTTATGCTACATTATAAGATATTGTCTAAGGGCTGACTATCTATTATGCATAATTTCTAGACACCCACCATACTTTAGAGGCTCGCCAAATTGTTTCAATATCTTTTAGAATCAAAAGAAAAAAATGAACTTGGGATTGAAGAAAATGTTTAGTTATTTTTCTTACAGTGTTCATGCCCATGAAAAGGCATTGTTTAGGTGGAGGTGTAGGCCCGAAATGTGTAGGGCCTGTGAAAGGTGATATGCTGTCCTGACGGTCCTACCTGTAGACATTTTAAAAACATGTTTCTCTTTGCAGGCAGTGTTTTATTTATTTTTTTCAGCCTTCTCCCACATCCTTCCATGCAATTTGCTTTTTATTTAATTTTTTTTCAATAGCCTGCCACTGAGTGCAGCTTGTAGCTGGGTAACATGCTGTGTCCCTTTCCACTTCTATCTGCCGGCCTGGAGCCTGTGTACTAGTCCAAGCTGGAAATCCTGACAGCGGGAGAAACTTGGTGCTGTTTTTCTTAGACTCTTCTGAAAGGCAAATGGCCACGCTTGTGCTTTTGGAAGGACGGTGTTTTAACTTGGCCTTGTGATGAAACTGGTGTTCCTCTTTCTCTGAGGTGACATGAGGGAAGGAGAGTGATGGAGATGGAATTCAGGTGCAGGAAAAAACATGGTCAAAGGCATGAAAATAGGGAAACAGAGAAGACATTCATCCAGCAGGGGTGTAGGGGAAGATGGGTGTGCAGGGCAGAAATGGTTTATTCCACCTCCTTGCTAGAAGAATTGGACTGCTAGAGAGTATGGGGGAAGGCAGTATGCGTTAGGGCAAGCACAAGACCCATTTTGTACTGGAGACAACAATTCGTCTGGAAAGGGAAAGGATTTCCATAGGGACTAATGCACAGAGCCTTGGGGGTTGGAAGGCGTCCAAATAGCTTGTTGGGAAAGGAACATTTATCCTGCCATGGTAAGTGAGACGGAGGCATGACTGCTCTTTTGCAACGCAGATGTAAAACACTTCCCGGAAATGGAAATACTAATAACACAGGCAAGGAGGAGTATCTTCAAGGGAAATTTGATCTGTTTAGCGCATTAAAGATTCGAGAAAGAGGATTTGCAGCTGTGAAAGGCCCTAGTACAGCTGAAAGTTTGAGAGCTGTCTAGAGGTTAACAACTCAAAGAATTAGAGAAGAGGAGGATTTTATAGCATGGTCTTTAAAAATCTCTATTTTTGCTGTACTCAGCTTTCCAATTTAATTAGCATATGGTCACAGAAATTCCAAGGGGGAGGTGGGGACTGGCGCTATTAGAACGTAACTAGTGCAAAAGGCAAGCATTTCTGAGAGAAACATTTTCTCGGTCGTGGTAACTGCCTTAAGAGGGGCCTCCACCCCAGCCCTGCCTCTTCAGGCTTTTACCCTTTGAAGCGCCTTCCTTGACATTTTCCAAGTCCCTTTGGAAAGGGACTGGACACCTTTCCAGTCTGGGACCTGGACACTCACTGGGCCACGTATCTGCTTTCTTCTCTGCAGAGTGTTCTCTGGCCTCTGCCCTATGCCTGTGGTGTCACCCTGATGCCCCTAGGAGCTCTGAAACTTGCACTTATGGGGGTCCTCCCAGGGGCTTGTGGCCTGGCTCCAGGTCTGGAAGAGGGGCCTGAATCATCCCTGACTAGCACCTAATTTTGTATCTTTTGCTGCTTGTTGGATTTACAGTCCTGTGTTGATGTGTGACAGTGAGCATGGACTGATGCCAACCAGAGAAGCTCATCTGAGCCTCAGTGTTCAGGGTTTTCACTGGGGCTCCATTATGTAGACATGACTGATTGACTGATCACCCACATAGTTAAACTCAGTCTCTAAATTGGCAGACATTTTCCCCACCCCCACCACCAGGGCCAATGTTGTGACTAATTTTCTTTGGATTTTTATTATGACTGCAGCCCACATCTCAGCAGAGCCATCAGGGAATTTTGACGAATGAGATTTATTACTCACAGGTCCTGGAGGGTACATGACATGCTAGAGGGTGACACAAGGTCTTGGGTAGTGAGAGAGGGAGGGAGCACGGGCCTGGGGTTCTGTTTATTAGCATGCAAAGGTGGGGTACAGAAGGTTTCATGGGTTCACTCTTTTTTGGCAAAGTTAAGGCAGAAGAGTAAGAATAAGATATGGGAATGGCAACCCACTCCAGTATTCTTGATACTGAACAGAGCCAGGAGGGCTACAGTCCATGGGGCCACAGACACGATTGAGCAACTAACACACACACACACACACACACACACACACACAGTGTGGGAAAGGAGAAAGAAGCAGGCCACTCAAGTTGAGGTAGGAGATAGTGGGCCTCTGGGCTGGACACCTGGTGTTTGCCAAGTGGAGTAAAGTTCACGCTTTGTTCTAACCCAGACGCTCCAAGGACAAAGCTTGTGGCAAAAGCTGAGCTCTGCTAAAACAAAGAGATAAGGTGCCCACTCCTGAGGTCAAGGAAGATTTCCCTGTCTGCACATGCTCAGGAAGGCTTCTTGGGGGTCCAAAAGGGAGGGGCACCACACCGTAATAATGTGCACATGCACCCATAGGCCACTGCGGTGAGATCCATCTTAGCAAAAAGTTGCTCACACATCTTTGGGAGGGTCCATGGGCCAGTCAGATGTGAAGAAAGAAACAAGGTAATTGGCCAAAGGTAATCAAAGATCCGGGAGGATGATCCTATAAAAGTCATTTACATCACTTCTTTACTGCACTCCTCATTCAGGACGCCGCACTCCTCTCTGGGTGCGTGTCTCTGTCTACCTTCTGACTTACTGCACTCCTCCTCTTTAGAGAGGATTCCCATACCCTTTCTCTCTGGTGTGTGTTTCTGTCCTGCTTCTATCTTAAGTAAACAAACTGTTTGCCTGTGTGATTTCCCCTTCATTGTACTGTGTCTCTAACAATAAACGTTGTTCTTCTTTTCTCAGTTTCTACCTCCTTGAAACTTCCTTGCTTTCAGAGACAAGAATCAGAGCCACTTGCCTCTAGCCTCTAGCTCCTGCTGGTTTGGTGGCTAAGATTCCTAGTTTTCATCCAGTTTACACAGCATTAATTCCTGGGCAAAGAACTAAGATCTCTCTTCAGAACTGCTCACTGCTCTCCCTCTGAAACCAACGTGGTCAATTACCTAGGTCACCCAGGGTTTTCTAAAGTCAGGAATTCATGGATGTTGAGGTGGTACTCAGCTTGGTTCCTTACCTAGTTTTTTCTATAATAACTTCATCATACAGCTGGCAATACGTTTATATGAGATGAATGTCTTTGAAATGGATGCCCCTGCAACCAAAAGCTTAATGTAAGGCACTTACATTACAATCAAAAACTTTAGTATCAGGCATTTACACTACAAATGTTCTCCTTGGGTGGTGTTTTTCATCCATACTGTGGCCTGTGTACTTATCTCCCTTTGGAGAGTATTGCATACAAGTGAAAAACTATGCCATTGTCTTTGTGCAAATTTACACATCAAATTTATTAGTAATAATGATACATTTGTGCAAACTGAGCGTGTAGTCAGACATTGACTATTTGATCCATATCTCCTAAATTCCTAAACAAAAACTTTAAAAATTGCCCTTAAAATACAAGAAATTATTGTAAAGAAAATATTTTAACAAACAATAGAACGTATTCTCTCCTTTTACAGAATGGAAAGCAAATTCAAGTGAGTGTACACAGTCTTTTCTTGCTGCAAAGATGTATGTTTTTAAAGACATAGATCGAAGAAATTATGAGTTGGCCTCAAGAACTTGGACAATCTGCTTGCTGCCTCTTCCAAAATATTTATTTATTTTTAAAAACTTATTTTTTCATATAGATGTTTATTGTTTACATACTTTTGAGGAATCAAGTATTATAGCAACACAGATGATGAAACATTAACTGGAAAAACACTTCCAAGGAGAACAGAAGATAAGGCAATCATTAACCCCAGGAAGAGGTCACTATGGAATCTCTGCTCTTTTTATTTTTATTTCTTGATTTTTTTTTTGAGGTGCCCTTTCCTTTCCCTCCTTTTTAAAATCTGAAGCACAGTAGATTTATAATATCATGTTAGTTGCAGGTGTACAACAGCAAAAATATTTCTTTAAATTGTGACACATATTTAAAGATAATTTCTCTGTGTTATCTTGGAGTCCACCTTCTTACAGAAATACTAGTGACTTGATCCAGATAAACTTTGTACTATATTCCTTTTTAAAATTCCTGCCTGTCCTTTGTATCTAAAATAAGCAAACAAGGAGCTCACAGTCTAGTGAAGACCAAATAAACAACAACAAAGGCAAACAGAACTCGATAAGCACTCTGACCTAGCACCAAGGTTTTTATGAAGCATACAGAGAAGAGGGAATTATTCAAATCGAGAGTCAGAAGAAAGGGCCACAGGAGAAAGTGCTATTTTAGGTTTGCTGGAAAGCTGAAAGAATTGCATGGAGAAGGCAGTTTTTACAAAGACCTGGTTTCCTAATTGATCACGCCTACAAAAGAAAGTCTGCCCTCAAACCGAGAGTAGTTAAGAATTCAAGAGACTTTTTTACCCACTGGGGAGAGTGGGACCTGGGCCAGGGAAACTTGGGTCAGATTCAGTTGGTTGAAAAGAGGTTTCCAGAAATGAGAAAATTCCAAGAATTAACTCTTAAGCTTTACTCCTATTGTTTCACAGAAACTGGAGAGTTGGGGTTTTGAGTCACATGGTATAAGTTGACCAGGAGACTGGTTTCAACTATAGGGGCAATCTATCAGTCAATCACATCTACATAACGGAGTCCCCCAAAAACTCTGAATACTTTTTTTTTGGCCACACTGTGCATCATGCAGGATCTTAGTTCCCCCATCAGAGATCAAACCCATGCCTCCTGCAGTAGAAGTGCAGAGTCTTAACTGCTGGACCGCCAGGCAAGTCCCTGAATACTTCTTAATCAATACATTGTATACCTGAAGCTTTTTCAAAAATTAGAATTTTTAAAAATCTCTGCACATGGAGACTCAGATGAACCTGTCTGGTTGACATTACTCCATGTACACTGTCACACGTCGATGCCAAGAGGGTAAAGTATCCTGGCTCCAAAGGAGAGGCCAATGGGTGCTCTGCACTAGGGACCCCTCAGACTCTGCCCAGTGTGTCTCTTTGACTGATTTTAATCTATATCCTTTACTTCTAATCAATAATCATAAGAACTTTCAGTGAGTTCTCCGGGCAAGGTATTAAAAACTCTCATAGTTGCTGCTTTTAAAAATATGAAAGAAGAATTTGCTAACCTATTTTTTAAATCTTCTAAATGAAGAGTTTTGTATATATGTGTTAAAAATGGGGGAAATGCAGTTTGTACCTATTTGTTTGCAAGAACAACTCATAGACATCAGAAAGATGGAAATTCACGCTAGGTAGTCAGTTAAACATTTGGATAATTTTTAATTATATAATTAAAAAATTATGAGTAAACGGAGCCAATGGTGCATCCCCCCCCACCCCCAACTGATCTAAGAATCTTTGTGAGTTAGTATTTCATCAGATATATACATTAAGAACCAGGTACTGAGACACATAAACCAATGGAATAGAATTGAGAGTTAAAAAACATACATTTACATGTGTTTGTTAGCCATCTGTATGTCTTCTTTGGAGAAATGTCTACTTAGTTCTTTGGCCCATTTTTTGATTGGGTCATTTATTTTTTTGGAGTTGAGCTGTAGGAGTTGCTTGTATATTTTTGAGATTAGTTGTTTGTCAGTTGCTTCATTTGCTATTATTTTCTCCCATTCTGAAGGCTGTCTTTTCACCTTGCTGATAGTTTCCTTTGATGTGCAGAAGCTTTTAAGGTTAATTAGGTCCCATTTGTTTATTTTTGCTTTTATTTCCAATATTCTGGGAGGTGGGTCATAGAGGATCCTGCTGTGATGTATGTCAGAGAGTGTTTTGCCTATGTTCTCCTCTAGGAGTTTTATAGTTTCTGGTCTTACGTTTAGATCTTTAATCCATTTTGAATTTATTTTTGTGTATGGTGTTAGAAAGTGTTCTAGTTTCATTCTTTTACAAGTGGTTGACCAGATTTCCCAGCACCACTTGTTAAAGAGATTGTCTTTAATCCATTGTATAGTCTTGCCTCCTTTGTCAAAGATAAGGTGTCCATATGTGTGTGGATTTATTAAAGCTGTGGTACATATACACAATGGAGTATTACTCAGCCATTAAAAAGAATACATTTGAATCAGTTCTAATGAGGTGGATGAAACTGGAGCCTATTATACAGAGTGAAAGTAAGCCAGAAGGAAAAACACCAATACAGTATACTAACGCATATATATGGAATTTAGAAAGATGGTAACAATAACCCTGTGAACGAGACAGCAAAAGAGACAGTGATGTATAGAACAGTCTTATGAACTCTGTAGGAGAGGGAGAGGGTGGGAAGATTTGGGAGAATGGCATTGAAACATGTAAAATATCATGTATGAAATGAGATGCCAGTCCAGGTTTGATGCACGATACTGGACGCTTGGGGCTAGTGCACTGGGACGACCCAGAGGGATGGTATGGGGAGGGAGGAGGGAGGAGGGTTCAGGATGGGGAACACATGTATACATGTGGTGGATTCATTTTGATATTTGGCAAAACTAATACAATTATGTAAAGTTTAAAAATTAAATAAAATTTAAAAAAATTTAGACACATTAAAAAAAAAAAGTACATTTACAGTCAGCTGATTTTTGACAAGCTTACCACAACAATTCAGTGAAGGAAAGAATTAGTGTTTTCAATAAATTTACTGGGACAACTAGCTATCCACATTCAGAAGATAAAGTTGAACCCCTACCACACACCATCTATAAAAATGAACTCAGTGGTTTGAAGACCTAGATATAATGGCTAAAACTATAAAAGCTTAGAGAAAAACATAAGTATAAAGCTTTGGGTCCTTGGATGAAACACTGGCTTTTTAGATATGACACCAAAAGCACATGCAACCAAAGAAATATAAAAGCTAATTGACTTCATCAAAACAAAACCTTGTGTTCTTCAAAGGCCACTATTAAGAAAAGAGAAAGGTAACCCATAAGCTTAAAAACAACTGTAAATCATATATTCAAGAAGGGTCTAGTGTCCAGAATATATAAAGAGCTTATTACTCAACAATTAAAAGATAAATAACTCAACTTAAAAATGAACAGACTTTGAACTGACATTTCTCCAAAGATATACAAACTACCAATATGCACATGAAAAGATGCTTAGCATCGTTAGTGATTAGGGAAATGTAAATCAAAGCCACTCACATTCATTAAGACAGCTATAACAAAAAGATGAACAGTAGCAAGTATTGGTGAAGGTATAGAGAAATTGGAACCCTCAATACATTGCTGGTGGGATTTGTAAAATGGTGCATCCACTTTGGAAAACCATCTGGCATTTCCTCAAATCGTTAAACGTTAAGTTAGTACATGACCCAGCAATTCTACACCTAAGTAAATATCCAGAAAAAAAAATTTTTTTTGAAGTCTACACAGAAGCTTGTACATGAATGTTCATAGCAGCATTATTCATAATAGCCAGGAGTAGAAACAACACAAATGTGCATCAGCAAATAAAGATAATGTGGTTTATTTATACACTGCAATATTATATACAGTCATCAAACAGAATGAAGTACTGATACATGCTACAGCATGGATGAATCTTGAAAACATTGTGCTAAGTGAAAGAATCAGACACTAGAAGCCACATATTGTAAGAATCCACGTATGTGAAATGTCCATAATAGCCAAATCCATGAAGACAGAGAATAGATTAGTGGTTGCCAGGGGTCAGGCCAGAAGGGAATGGGGTTTCTTTTTGAGTTGATGAAAATATTCTAAAATTAGATAGTGGTGATAATTCCATGACTTGCTGAGTGTGCTATAAATCACTGAATTGTATACATTAAAAGGGTGAATTTTATGATATGTGAATTATATCTCAATTTTTTTAAGATTTAAAAAATACAAATACTGTATTAATAATAAACTGGACTAATCCAAAACTTTGAACTGCAGTATCACAGAGTGACAAACTGCTTTTTTTTTAAAAAGAAAGAAGTATATTTAATCATACTGCTTTTTAGCAAAAACAGTTTGGCTTTTTTGACCGTTACTAAATTTTTAAAATTACTTATTTTTATTTTGTTTTTTGACTGCACCAGGTCGTTGTTGCTTTGCAAGGGCTTTCTCTAGCTGTGGCGAGTGGGGTTTACTCTTCGGACAGTGCGTGGACTCCTCATTGCAGCGGCTTCTCTTGCTGTGCAGCACAGGCTCTTGCCCACAGGCCTCAGCAGCTGCAGCATATGAGCTCAGTGGTCGTGGTGCAGGCGCTGAGCTTCTCCATGGCACGTGGGATCTTTCCAGACCAGGGACTGAAACTGTGTTCCCTGCATTGGCAGGTGGATTCCTATCCACTGTACCCCAAGGGAAGGCCTGTACTAAGTAAAATGTAATTTAAAAATACCTTTAAAATAGTTTAATCTTTATCTTACCCTTTAAATTTTAATTCTGGCCTATTTCATAGAGTACATAAAATAGTAGTGCAGGAGTATAAAGATAAAATTTCTAAATTGTAAATATACACATATTGGATTTTTTTATTGGAGTACCATTGCTTTATGATGTATTCATATCTGCTGTACAACAAACTGAATCAGCTATGTGTATACATATACCCACCGTCCCTCTTGAGCCCCCATCCCACCCCTCTAGGTCACCAGAGAGCAGCAAGCTGAGCTCCCTGAGCTATAGAGCAGCTTCCCACTAGCTAGCTATTTCACACATGGTGGTGTATGTATGCCAGTGCTACTCTCCCAATTCCATCCCACCCTCCCCTAATCCCCCCTCCCATATGTTGGATATTAATGCACAAAGTTTTTATTGATGTGGGGCACAATCAACAAAATTATAGATCACTGCTTTGGCATCTTGTCAGATGACAGGAAAAAAAAAAAAAAAAACCAAAAACCCAGGGAAATGGATGTAAGAAAATCAGCAAGAGGTACTGACATATCAAATTTTAGTTTATATTCAGAATACCAAAGGAATTTTTATATATGATTAAAATAAAAACTAATCTGAAAGTCTCTATTGGAAAGTTCTCTGAAATTATCATTTCAAGTCATTTCAATTCTTCATCATATGGTGGTAATTTGGTATTAAGCAAATTTCCATTCTGTGTTGCGCCACAGAAGAGGGTCACACCTTATATACTGTGTACCAAAAATACATTCTTGGAGAATAATAACATTACAGTTCTTTCTTCACTCATGTCCCTGACTGCTAGCCAGGCATTGGCAAGCTTTACTGATTCAGCGGGTACCGCAGACGCTGTCTGGGCCAGCGTCCGACTTCTTTTCTCTGCTTGCCCTGGAAAAAGACAGTGGTATCCCTGTAGTCTGTGATCTGTCTCTTCAAATGTTCGCCTGACCTCATTATCCAGAGCACTCTATAAAGGTAGTCTGCTACACAACCCCGAGTCTGTGAAGGAGCAGAAAACTGCCTTGGAAGTGACAAAGCAAAATAGAATGATCTGTCTAGCCAGGCTTGGAAAATACAGTTGCCAGGTTGTTATTGGTCTAAAGAAAACGCCTGAGCAATGTGCTGGCCACCACCGTCTGTTCCTGAAACACTGCTGTGAACACTTTTAAAGAAGCACCAGAAACTGAGAGGAAAGTCTGCTCCTCTGCTAGCATTCCTGCCCACTAGCTGTTCTTCAGGAAGTGCTTTGTACTTTATGAGTGATCACAAACCTCAGAGCATGGCTGCACCCATCTTCCCACATTGCCAGCTAGTTGGCCTATAAAGCACGTGTCTTTTCTTTCAGTAGGGCCACACTGTGGGAAGACTGCTCGGGTAACTTGTGTTCGAATTTCTGGTCTTCCACCTATTGACCTTGGAGAACCACTCGACTTCTCTTATCCTTGGTATTCTTACCTGTAAAATGGAGGTGAGGACCACTGCTGCGTGTGGCTGTTGTGCAGCTGAAATAAGAAAATACATCCAAAAGCAGCACCGTATCTGACACAGAGTAGGTACTCAACAAGTGTTAGATTTCTTTTGTGCAAGTCAGGGGGACAGGATCTGGTGGTTCCTCCTTACTATCCCACAAGCACTATTGTGACATTGTTAATGTTGCTTAACCAATAGACAGTCATGTACACTTCTTGACAGGAAACCATAATTTTTTTTTGAATGGTATTTGAGCTTGGATTCTCTTCAAGGCAGAGCCTGAGACAAGACTAGGGTGCACGTTGCACATATTTATTTGGAAGGTGATTCCAGGGACTAGGAATGAGGGTCTGATGAGAGTTGGGCAGAAAAGGAAGACAGGCCAATTGAAGAGTATGTTATCAAGGTCACTGCTGTGGACAATGGAGGTGGATTCCACCTGGACCTTCTACGAAGCATGCACAATGCCCCGAAGGATGAGACGCACCGTCACTTCTCTGTCAGTCCTGTGTTGCAGTGGTTAGGGTTTGTGTTAGTCCACCACGCTTCCAAGTTATCCATGTCTGCCAGCCTATTTTTAAAAAAATACTGATTTATTTATCAGCTGCAGAGGGTCTTAGTTATAGCACAGGGCATCCTCAATCTTTGTTGTGGCACACAGGGTCTTTAGTTGAGACATATGAACTCTTAGTTGCAGCATGTGGGGTCTACTTCCCTGACCAGGGATTCAATTCAGACCCCTGCATTGGGAGCTTGGAGTCTTAGCCACTGGACCACCAGGGGAGTCCCTCCATCAGCCTATTGAGTACACCCATGGGTGCCTTCCTGGGTGTTCATTAGAAGGACTGATGTTGAAGCTGAAACTCCAATACTTTGGATACCTGATGCAAAGAGCTGACTCATTTGAAAATACCTTGATGCTGGGAAAGATTGAGGGCAGGAGGAGAAGGGGACAACAGAGGATGAGATGGTTGGATGGCATCACTGAATCAATGGACATGGGTTTAGGTGGACTCCGGGAGTTGGTGATGGACAGGGAGGCCTGGCGTGCTGCAGTTCATGGGGTCACAAAGAGTCTGACATGACTGAGCGACTGATTGAACTGAATGGGTGCCTTCCTGTACCAAGGATTACTGGGGAGAACTGAGTCAAGGCCTGTGTGGAATGCCCATCCCAGCCAGGACTGGCTAGATAATTTGTGGGATTCCAGGGCAAAATGAAAAGGCTGGCTTCTTTGTTTAAAAATTATTGAGAATTTCAAGACACCTACAGAAGAGCACTAAACCAAGCCCTTCTAAACGAGATGTCCTGTGCAACTACCTAGGTCCCGTGCCCCATGAACCCTGACCCAATGAGGGACAAAGCCAAGTAAATGTGAGTGGAGGCACCATTGGTGCCAGAGGCAATATGCCAAACTTGAGAGTTTGAACTAAAATTGGTCTAAGCCCATTGTGGTGATCTCATTTCCCTTCTAGAGTGATTAGGTTAAGGATGGTCACGTCCTGGCCAGTAACATGTAAGAGCGTTAAAGCATAACACCAAAGGGTATTGGGTAAAAGGAAGTGAGCAAAGCAAAAGTGTTTCTCTTGCTCTTTCCTCGCTCCCTTCTGCTAGAGATGCTGTCCTGTGAGAATATAGTGCTGGAAGACGCAGCAGCCATCTTGTAGCTCTGAGGACACATTGCAGCTACGCTGAGCACCGGGTCCTTGGAAGACTCTGTTGAGTTTCTGGACCCACTCCGGAACCACTACTTTAGGACTTGCTGCTCAGTAACAATAAACATCCCATGAGTAAAGTCACAGTGGCCAGAAGCATTCCGAACTTCTATAACTCTGAAAAATGTATCTTCTCTTTTTGTCCACACATTTCCCACATTCTCTGAAGCAGAGTAAAGGCTTAACAATAATCTGTAGACTACGCTTTGATCAAGCCAGGGCAGATGAAGAATTAATTAAAGAAGTAAACTGTCACTTGCATTTGAATGGGTAGAGGAAAGACAGCTCTAATTTACTTTCTCTATCTGGATAATCTGCATCTTTTGCCTCTAGCTGCTTTCTAAATTTTACTTGCTGGGAAGAGTGATAAGAAAGGACATGACAGTTGACTTCTCCATGCCCTCACTGGTGGGAATTTAACCACTATGGATCTTCTTTTCTAGGGTCAAGCTGTTTAAACTTTCTAGAGAACACTGCTGTATCTGCCTGCCCTGAATTCCCTTCATCTGGTAGTGAATTCCGTGTTATCTTAGAGAACTGTCCAGACTCTTAGCCTGTATTCTTGCTACCACTTTAGAATCAAGGTACCTGACCCTCCTATGACCAAGGTCTGGGCAACTAACCCAGAGGCCAGTTGGACTTTCTCTCCAGGAAAGCTGACTCCTAAGGCAGTGCCCTGAACAGATTAATTCTTGCTGTCTAAATGTTGAGTGATCCAGGGTCCCTGTCCTTGCTGAAGCTTATCCTTAGAGTCTGTGAGCTAGCCTATATTTTTTTTCTCTCTTTACTTTCTTTTTTTTTTTTTGCCTGTTACCTGCAATTTCTACGGCACATCACCAAAGAATCAAAGACCCAAACTTCAAACCCAGAATTTAGAGGAAATGGAAACCCTAAATGTAGATAACATTATCCAGCAGTGAAATATGTATAAGTGAAATCCCTTCCTTTTACATATTCTCTCACATTAACTGAAAATCTATTTAGCAGCCTAATTGCAAAACTGGCTTCAATTATCTATCTTTCCATGTATTCATGTAATTCTGCAATGTGACTTGGTCACTCCTCCCACTAAAAGATGGAGTCTGTTTCCCCATTATTGACTATGGAATGGATTGGCTTTGTGATTTGCTTTGGACAACAGAATGTGGTCAAAGCAGTGAAGCGTCTGTTCAAAGGTTAGGCCTCAAACGGCTATGCTTGCTTCTGATCGACCTCCTGTGGCCCTGTGACTGCCATGAGAACAAGCCCAGGCTAACCTCCTGTAGGATGTGAGGCCCCATGGAGCAGAACTGATGGATTCCAGCCAGGCCCATCTTAGACCAGAACGCCACTGACACTCAGCCTATGAATAAGCCAGTCCAAAAATCAGAAAAGCTGCCTACACGTCTACAAATGCATGAGTGAGTCCATCCGCAACCGGAAGAACCATTCAGATGATTAACAACCCCCTGAGCAAAAATAAATGGTCATTGTTTTAACCCACTGAGTTTTCAGAGAGTTTTTATACAGTAA
This sequence comes from Bos taurus, assembly GCF_002263795.3. Taxonomy (NCBI): domain Eukaryota; kingdom Metazoa; phylum Chordata; class Mammalia; order Artiodactyla; family Bovidae; genus Bos; species Bos taurus. Next base: position 9,205,643 of record NC_037353.1, on the reverse strand, counting down.
TAGCTAATTGATACCACCTATAAATAAAGCCTAAGGCACTGCACTGGTATTTAACCAATTATTATGTGCTTAATAAGTACCTAGCACTGTGCTCACACATTAGTGCTTATTGAGATTCTCATGGTAATCCCATCGGTTTATTTATTTATTTGTTTGCTTATTTGTTTTAAAAATAATGAGGCCCCTCTCTACCTAGAGAGGCAAATATTTAGATAGTATGAGAACTATACTATCAAATGTTAATTAGGAAATTTATCTGGCAACAGAATTTTTTTTTTAAATTGGGCATTAGCACAGTCCATCACTTTGCCAAAATCAGAAGGAGATTCTGTTTTAACAAGGTGTTGTGAGTGATAACTGTGGATCTTGGGCCGTGATTATTCCTACCATCTTTCTCCCTTCTTTATTTAGCACATATCTGAAAAATTGAATTGAATATTTGATCTGCCAAGGGCAAGACTTATGGTTCTAGTGAAGACTGGAGTAACTTCAGGTTTGTGAGCCAAACCACAGTGGTACAGATTCAGAAAGCTTGAGTCAGCTCTGTGATCACTTTTGGAAAATTCTAAAACTGTCTATCCATGTAGAGCCAACGTATAACAAGGGGATTTGGTAGAAACAACTAGGTTTCAATGAAGCAATTCATTTCATGGACTAGAAGGACAGATTTCAGTAATGGGTGTGTTTGATTTTCTCAGGCTTTGAAATAAATTTTTGAAAAGCTGTGTTTTAATCTGGTGCCTAAAGCCAGTAGTTGTAGAGGACAGTGGTTCATTTAAATAGATGAAAAGTAGAAATATATTTAACACAGTCCCATGATTTTTACTATACAAGGTATTTTCTAACAAAATGGAATTTTGAAATCACTGCTGCTGCTGCTACTGCTAAGTTGCTTCAGTCGTGTCCAACTGTGCGACCCCATGGACTGCAGCCCACCAGGCTCCTCCGTCCATTGGATTCTCCAGGCAAGAGTACTGGAGTGGGGTGCCATTGTCTTCTCCGGTTTCCAGGTTAGCAGGTCTAAATGTTCACTCCACCTGATCAACACCAGTCTTTCCATGTTTTGTTTTCTTCCATATTTAGAAACAATTAAGCAAAACTCAAGGCTTCTCAGTGTAGCCTTAAGAAACTCAAATTACTTAGCCCTCCCAGCAAAGTTCAGGTTTCAAAATAGGATCATTAAGGGAGGAGAAGCTAAATCTCTTCAAAATCCAATTACAATTTTACCTGATTATTGATCTCAGATTCCAAATGTTAAAGACATAGTTCACTCTCACTTCTTGCAACTGGTTTTGTGTCACCCTTTAAGCTTCAGAGCAAACATAAGGATGCCAAGAGTCCTGGACATTTTGATTCTCTGTGTTTGTTGTCTTAGACTGCCTTGCTATATTTCATTTGCAAGCTTTTGATGAAGCAAAGTTTTGATCTTGATTTATGTGTCCTTAGCACTTTTTATCAAGATTGGAAAGGGAAGAGAAAAAAAAATAACTTCCTAGTTTTTCTCTGGAGGAATATAATTTCTTACAAGTATTTCTAAATGGGTCAAACGCATTTTATAAATCCATTTCATTTCCAAATGCTATCTTTTGAGAAGATGTAAAATAGAAAGAGAGAAGAGAATATTCTTGGTTCTCCATCCCTTAGAAGCTTCTAGTTCTTGAGACATTTATTTCAATGTAATCTATTCATAAATGTGCTTTTATTGTTTAGTATCAATGAATACTGGAAGGAGGAACTCCCCAGTGAGGATATCCTCAAAATCCTCAAGGAAACAAATTTAGATGGGAATAAAATCCACGAAACAAGAGAAAGTTTGAAACTAGGACATGCTAGAACTAGGATCAACTAGGAATGTTAAAATGCAAATATAGTATGGAGATAAAAATTGAATAGATGAGCTTCATATCAGCTTCCTTACTGCTGAAGAATGAATGGGTAAACTGGAAGGTCAAACTACGTTTATCTCCCAGAATGAAGTTCAAAAAGATAAAGAGAATGAAAAGTTAAAGAAAAGTTCAGAGAGAACACATCTATATATTTAGTACAGTGTCAGAAGCAGAGAATAGAAGAAATAGTGAAAAGATAACATTGAAGAGATACTAGGAAGAACAACCCAAAGCTAAAGGGGAAGAAATGAGCTCTCAAATAGAAAATTCCTATCAAGTGTATGCTACTGCTAAGTCGCTTCAGTCGTGTCCCACTCTGTGTGACCCCATAGACGGCAGCCCACCAGGCTCCCCCATCCCTGGGATTCTCCAGGCAAGAACACTGGAGTGGGTTGCCATTTCTTTCTCCAGTGCATGAAAGTGAAAAGTGAAAGTGAAGTCACTCAGTTGTGTCCAACTCTCAGCGACCCCATGGACTGCAGCCTACCAGGCTCCTCCATCTATGGGATTTCCCAGGCAAGAGTACTGGAGTGGGGTGCCATAGGATAATAATAATAACACACACCTGTAGGCATATCATGTAAAATTCCAGAGCATCAGAGATAAAGTGAACATTCTAAAAGCTATCAGAGGGAAAAGACATAATAATACAAGAAAGGAATGGCAATGAAATTATCAACAACACTGGAGATCATCAGTCAATATGCTAAAGGAAAATAATTTTGGACTCAGAATTCTATATCTAGCCAAGTGGAAAGACAAAATAGATATTTTAACACATACAAATATTTGAAAAATTTACTATCCAAAGACTCTCACTGAAAAAACTACACTAGGGTGTACTCTTGCAAGAAAAAAAAAAAAGTGAATCTAAAGGAAGGGTGCAAAAAGTCACAGTGAGCAAATAAATCAACAAAAAATATAGTAGTGAATCAAAATGCCAGGAGCAATATCAATAACCTCAGATATGCAGATGACACCACCCTTATGGCAGAAAGTGAAGAGGAACTAAAAAGCCTCTTGATGAAAGTGAAAGAGGAGAATGAAAAAGTTGGCTTCAAGCTCAACATTCAGAAAACGAAGATCACGGCATCTGGTCCCATCACTTCATGGGAAATAGATGGGGAAACAGTGGAAACAGTGTCAGACTTTATTTTTTGGGGCTCCAAGATCACTGCAGATGGTGATTGCAGCCATGAAATTAAAAGATGCTTACTCTTTGGAAGGAAAGTTATGACCAACCTAGATAGCATATTCAAAAGCAGAGACATTACTTTGGCAACAAAGGTCCGTTTAGTCAAGGCTATGGTTTTTCCTGTGGTCATGTATGAATGTGAGAGTTGGACTGTGAAGAAGGCTGAGCGCCGAAGAATTGATGCTTTTGAACTGTGGTGTTGGAGAAGACGCTTGAGAGTCCCTTGGACTGCAAGGAGATCCAACCAGTCCATTGTGAAGGAGGTCAGCCCTGGGATTTCTTTGGAAGGACTGATGCTAAAGCTGAAACTCCAGTACTTTGGCCACCTCATGCGAAGAGTTGACTCATTGGAAAACTCTGATGCTGGGAGGGATTGGGGGCAGGAGGAGAAGGGGACGACAGAGGATGAGATGGCTGGATGGCATCACCGACTTGATGGACGTGAGCTTGAGTGAACTCTGGGAGTTGGTGATGGACAGGGAGGCCTGGCATGCTGCGATTCATGGGGTCGCAGAGTCGGACACGACTGAGTGACTGAACTGAACTGAAATCAAAATGAATAATGTTTTAAAAATTATGTGTTTAAAAACAAGCTGGGACCAAAATTTCAGAGAGTAGTAACATGGAAGTTGGGAAGAATAGTGTTCAGTTCAGTTCAGTCGCTCAGTCGTGTCCGACTCTTTGCGACCCCATGAATCGCAGCATGCCAGGCCTCCCTGTCCACCACCAACTCCTGGAGTTCACTCAAACTCACATCCATCGAGTCGGTGATGCCATCCAGCCATCTCATCCTCTGTCATCCCTTTCTCCTCCTGCCCCCAATCCCTCCCAGCATCAGAGTCTTTTCCAATGAGTCAACTCTCCGCATGAAGTGGCCAAAGTATTGGACTTTCAGCTTTAGCATCAATCCTTCCAAGGAACACCCAAAGAATAGTGTAGAGAGAAATAAAAGTAAGTCAAGTGTCTTTTTTTGTTTGGAGAATAGAGATTTTGATTAAATTATGTGTTTAAATAAAGTAACCACTTACATGCACACATGCATACACATATATAAAACAGTAGAAGTGGGAAATGTGGAAAAAAGCAAATGCAGTCAACACAATAAAAGATAGGACTAGAGAAGAAATGGAAAAAAAAAAGGAGAGTCAAGAGAAAAAGACTTTGCCTTAGTGACATTGTCTGAACTCCTGGAATCAGCCTTGCCTGACTCTCGATCACTCCTGGACCTCTTACTTACTTGAGTCATTCAGTCACCCTTTTGGCTAAAATTAGATTAGATGTGTTTCTACCACGTGAATTCATCCCAAAGCATCTTAATTAATTCAGCCTTCATATTCATCACCCGTATTTTTGCTTCACTTGCCTTCCTTTTCATGCTGAATTAAATGCTCACACTTTACCACAGTGTGTTAAAATTTATTTCTGAAAACTTACAAGATATAAATAATGGAAAAAAAAAATCACCCATTGCCAGATTCCTCATTTCTCTGGCTTTTCGGTATTTCGACTTTGCCATTCCCTAGCCCTGCAGAGAGATGCCATCTATTTTTCCATCTCAGAGTCTGGGACACATGATCTTCTGTTGGAAAAGGATTTAAAAAAAAAAAAAATCAACTTCTTCCACCAAAATTACGCAAAAATGAAACACAAGTTATGCCATTTATACAGTATTTTCATACTCAGTTTGACCTGAGATGATAACTTGGGGACAATTAAATAGCCATAAAATAAATCAACCTCAGAGAGCCGATTTCCCAGGTCTAATGTTCCTCAGAGTTCCAAGTAGAGTTTCTAATCAGTTTTATTCACATAGGAAAGTACTTCCAGTCATATTTTTCTTCCTGCTGCACTCACAGGCCAGGATTTTCTCCTGACTGTGTGCAAAATAAAAAATACCCCTTACTGGATCACTCTTTCTCTGTTTATAGAGAACCTGAAAGGGAAAGTGTTAGTTGCTCAGCGGTGTCCAACTCTTTACGACTCCATGGACTGTAGCCCACCAGGCTCCTCTGTCCATGGAATTCTCCAGGCAAGATACTGGAGTGGGTAACCATTCCCATCTCTAGGGGATCTTCCTGACCCAGGGATTGAACCCAGGTCTCCTGCACTGCAGGCAGATTCTTTACCGTCTGAGCTACCAGGGAAGCCCCTTGTGTATGAATTTATCACACTTTGTCTGTTCATCAGCTGTTAGATATATTTAGGTTGTTTCCACTTTGGGGCTATTATGAATAATGCTTCTATGAACATTCACGTATAAGTTTTGTGCAGACATACCATTCCAATTTTCAAGATGCTTTTTGAGAAACTTCCAAACTGTTCTCCAAAATTACCATACCGTCTTATAATCCTACCATAATGTGAGTTTCAATTTCTGCACATCCTCACCTATACTTGCTATTGTCTTTTTTATTATAGTCACTTAGTGTCCGTTGTGGAGAAGGCAATGGCAACCCACTCCAGTGTTCTTGCCTGGAGAATCCCAGGGACGGGGGAGCCTGGTGGGCTGCTGTCTATGGGGTCCCATAGAGTCGGACACGACTGAAGTGACTTAGCAGTGTTTGTTAAGAGGTATTTCATTGTGGTTTTGATCTATACTACCTAATGACATGTGCTGTTGAGCATATTTCCATGAACAATCAGACTAAAAGTAGTGTAGGCTCAGAAACAACTGGAGCCAGGGTCACAAATGCAGCCAAGACCCCCTCTCTCTTTCCTTATCACCTGCTCTGCTTTTCCTGGCAGGTGAGCTGAGTGTTTGTCTCTTTCATCAGAGACAAACTTCTTCCACATGGCTCCTGTAAGTTCCTGCCATCAGACAGGGCCTGACTCCTTTTGTCAGGAAGCTCTGATTCATCTGCCTTGGGTCAGACACTCAGGACTAGATCAGTTAATAGTGAGCAGGAAATCAACACAAGACAAAAACATGGCAGCTCCCAAAGGAATCACACAACTGAAAAAGGACGCGTGGTTCTCAAGAATGCCTGTGTGTGTGCTCAGTTGCTTCAGTCGTGTCCAACTCTTGGAAACGCCATGGACTGTAGCCCACCAGGCTCCTCTGTCCATCGGATTTCCCAAGCAAGAATACTGGAGTGGGTTGCCTTTTCCTTCTCCAGAGTATCTTCTTGACCTAGGGATCAAACCCAGGTCTCCTGCACTGGCAGGTAGATTCTTTACCACTGAGACACAAATAGGGAAATGTTATTTCCAATAGAAAGAGGAGAAACTGATAATACAAAATACTATTTGTCCATGTCACTACTGACTTGGAAGAGCAAAAGGTACTAGATTTTTAGTCTCTAAACGTTTTATAATGGCCTTTGGTCAAAAGCCTTAAATTTTTTCCTCACCTGAACTATTGCCAAATATAAAGGAATGTATAGTTATACTCTTACTGTATATTAGTGACATTCTTGATGTTGGTTGTCTACTTAAACAGCAATATTCTGGGGCCAATGTAACGTTATAACACAGCTTTTGAAGGAAATGCGATTGCAATAAATGACAGCGCTGTTTTGTTTGTATCGCAACTTTCATTGACCTCACCAAAAAGGATTCTGACGAAATGAACTCACGGGTTACAGTCAGGCAGCCCGCAGGCCTGACTTCACTTTATAACATTTATTGTTTGACTCACACGACAATTTTTTTTTAAGGTGAATTAGTCTCCTACACTAAAAAATCCGGAAACTTCACACAGAAATCTGAATTTTTAGCTTCTCTTGGAAAATGAAAGGCACTTCCCTTCCACTCCCATTCCTCTGCATGCATGTGGTTTGTAACCACTGATTCAATTTTTTTTCCATCTCTAGTCATCAATTGTCTCTGAGGAAGCATATATCAAGTTTCTAAGTCATAGTTACTCATGGCCTTGCTGACCTATAAGGTGATAGGACATAAATGAGGGTTTTGCTTCACAGCTGAATGAAACAAAAATCTCTTACATAGGTATTTAAAGCTTGTGATCATTTTAGTTTCAGGCTCTTGTATTACAAGAAGGAAAATTATAGAGACAACATAAATTCTCTTCACAAAATCAGGAGTCTTTGTGTTAATTCTTGGTCTTCTCTCAAAACAGACAACTCCTAGTTTTAATTACTCACTATTAGTACTCTTGCCTGGAAAATCCCATGGACGGAGGAGCCTGGTGGGCTGCAGTCCATGGGGTCACGAAGAGTCAGACACGACTGAGCAACTTCACTTTCACTTTTGACTTTCATGCATTGGAGAAGGAAATAGCAACCCACTCCAGTGTTCTTGCCTGGAGAATCCCAGGGACGGGGGAGCCTGGTGGGCTGCCATCTATGGGGTCGCCCAGAGTCGGACAGGACTGAAGTGACTTAGCAGCAGCAGCAGCAGCAGAGGATTATATTTATCTAATACTATTCTGTATTTTCATTATCAATTGTCATAAACCATCTTTAGTAAATAAAATAAATGTATAGTTATAATAATATAAATATAATTAACAATACTGTATTTCATATTTGAATGTTGCTATGAGGGTATATCTTTAAACTTCTCATCAAAAGAAAAAAGGTTTTGTTAACTATGTAAGGTGATGGATGTTAAACTAAACTGTGGTGATCATTTTGCAGTATATACAAATGTGGAATCATATGTTGTACAACTGAAATCAATAAAATGTCATATGTCAATTATATCTCACAAATTTAAAAAAAAAATCTTTTTAGCTTGAAGTACTCTAAACAATTCTGGTTCTAATCTAAGGCCATCTGGTTGTCATCTTACTCTAATTGATGGCAGGAAGTTTATAATCTTGCCCTTTACCTTAGTCAACCCAATGAAAGATGGCACTCTGTGTTATTAGTATTTCAATTCAGTGTCTTAAGACTCAAGAGGCTAAGGTATTGGGCCGTCTTATCCACTGACTGCCTGAGGTAGACCATGGGCTATGCTACCCAGATCCCTCTGAGGAACGAGTAGTTTATTCCCTCAGATGTTGGGCGTGCTGCTGGAAGATGTATTCAGCTGTCAACCCTATTGAAACTGCCTTCCTCACAGTCATGTCTTCTCCCAGGGCAGTCGACATCTGACGAATTCTTGCTTGAGATATAAAATCCTGCCCCTCTTTTCCCATTGTGGGATATCTAAAGGACCATTCCAGCCCCAAGACTCCCAAGGCCTCCAATGGGAGTTCAGCTTCTGTTTAATCTTGCTTCTCTGTGTCTTTCCACAGGCGTTGACCTCAAGCTCCCTTTAGGAACCGTTTGCACCCTAATCTCCAGCTTGGAGCTGGCTTTGCGGAAGCCATCTTGTGAAACTGTTAGGAAGAGGCTGGCTATGAATGAGGGTAGTGCTTCAGAGAGGAAGCGAAGAAACTAGGAAGGCTGAAGCACAGGATTCCTATATGGGAGACGAGGCAAAATAGCAAGAGGGGCAAGTGTCTGAAAGCCCAGCAGGAAAGACTCCATTGATTCTCAACCAGAGCTCCCAGAGAGCAGAAACCAAGCAGTCCTGGTAATCCTTCTCCTGTTTCCTATTAAAGTACTCATGAGCACAAAGAAGATGAAAGTCCAACTGGCATTACCAACTAGGAGTGCTCCCCAGCTATCTGCCAGATGTCAGGAAGGACGTTTTCGTAGCAAAGCCTGGAATGAGAAGCTAGGGGGATGCACCTTAGAGGGGTTCTAAGTAGGGAAAAGTGAGAAGGTGAATACAGGCAGAACTACAGACTGCTAGAGATGACTGCCCCCATGAGGGCAGAGAACTCAATCCTGAAGGTCAGACGTCCTCTCTTGTAAGGACCAGGGGATCTGTCCTTTAGAGTGAATGGATTTAGAATAAAAAGAAACCCGCAGGCTAACAAAGATGGGCTAGGTGGCTTGCCCATCCAGTCCTCCAATCTGAGATGCAAACAGAGGATTCTAACACTCACCGTTGCCCCATGATTACAGGCATTCACCAGAGCTGAATATAGTTCTCCCTTTTCAAGGATAAACAATATTTAAAATGTGGTAGGGGAAGCCCATGAAACATTATATAACATAAATGATAGAGAATTTGGCCCTTGAGGTTTTCAGAATAACATGTGTTTGGAAAATATTTCTATAGGAGAGCTAATTGATTTTAAGAAACCATCAGCTTTGCACTCTGAATAAGATTAAGGAAAATATGGATGTTTGAAATAAAAGATGAACTATGAAATAGTTATAACAAACTGATTTTTTTAAAGGAGCTAGTTGAGATGGAATCAGAAATCAAAAACTGTATCAGATGGAACTATTGTTAAAAAAAAAAAAAGTTAAAATATAATCACATAATTAGTCACACACCGACAGAGAAGAAAACTGAAGCAGTGATTTGGAGAATTAGCTTGAGAAGAAGGAAGCAATAGAAAAAATATAGGGAAGTAACCTATTTTTTTCTGAGTAGTGTGATTTTCATCTGTTTATTTGTTCATTGTTTTCATCTTCTTTCTACCTAAAAAATCCACTGACTGGAAATTCAGAATTTATTCTCACTGTGCTCTCACCCCCTTGATTTTATAAATATCAATCAAATGTCACTCTGTGGCATCTGTTTCCCTCACCATGCACGAAAGAGAATGTTGAACTGTTATCTTCAGAATGGCCAATCAGCAGTGCCACCCCCCTGGATATCTATTATCTTAACTCTGTGGTTCTCAGAACACTGGGAGGGAGTGTTCTCAAGGTTACTCAACATTAAAAAAAAGGAAAATGGAAATGCTGAGAGTGAAAATGTGATAAATAGGTAGGGCAGAGACTAGATAATAATTCCAGATAAAAATTATTCCTTTTGCTTATGGCAGAAAAAACCATAAGCAATAAATTAACAGAAACAGATTATGAAAAATTAATTAATTAACAGAAAACTTTGCTGATATGAAGATGTGTCACAGTGCATGGAATTCAAGAGCCCATCATATACCCAAACAAGAAAGGTAAGAAAAAAGTGAACACCTAGACATGTCCTATTAAAATTTTTAGTTTCAAAAAATTTTGAAGTGTGCTACATATAGGAGAAAGACATGATGTACAAGAAAAACTGTAAGCGTAAAATGAGAGGTATTCCTTACCTCTCATGTAGAGATGAAATCATAGACAGGAAGGAGGGCTGTAGAAAGAACAAGGGAGTCAAAGTTTGAACTATTATAGTAATTGCTTGTCACAGCAAGTCCTGGATCCAGGACTGGAGTCACACTCGCTATCTCTGGTAGTTTCTCAGGCTCCTTTGAGCTGCTCATCCTTTCCCTCTGCTCTGCCAAGAATGAATGACCTTTCACCAATGCTGTGGTCAGCTAGTACACGTTGTATCTTCACAATCAGGTTCAGTAAGGACCAGGCCACCATCAGGTTGACCATCCTGAACTCATCCGTCATCACCCCTTTGATGCACCTGATCTGTTGGATCATCTGTAGTGAGTTTTGTTTTCAGACTGTGGCCATAAACAATCACACTAGTTTGCTATTGCTGCTATAACAAATTAGCACACACTTGGTGGCTTAAAACAACTCAACTTTATTATTTTACAGTTTTGTGGATGCTGGAAGTCTGAGATGGGTTTCACTGGGATAAATCAAGGTGTCAGGAGGTCTGAAGTCTCTTTCGAGGGCTCTATATGAGAATCTGTTTGCCTGTTCTTTCCAGCTTCTCAAGGCTGCCCGCATCCCTTGGAACATGGCCCCCTTTCGTCTTCAAAACTAACTAACAGCAGTTGGCTGAGTTCTCATTACACTGCATCGCTCTGACCTTCCCTTCTGCCTTCTTCTTCTACATTTAAGAACTCTTGTGATTATATTGGGCCCACCTGAATAATCCAGGGTATACTCTCTTTCTTAAGGTCAATTTGTTAATAACCTCAGCTCTATCTGCTACCTTAATTCCCCCTTGCCATATGACCTAATGGCTTTTAGGAATTAAAACATAGCCATCTTTGGAGTTCCACTGTTCTTTCTACTACAACAGGCTTCTCTGGTTTTGCTTCTGGCTACCTTAACTATGTGGCTTCCCAGATGGCTCAGTGGTAAAGAAACTGCCTGCCAATGCACGAGATGTGGGAGACCTGGGTTTGATCCCTGGGTCAGGAAGATCCCCTGGAGGAGGAAATGGCAACGCACTCCAGTATTCTTGCCTGAAAAATCCCATTGACAGAGGACAGGCCACAGTGGCAAAGAGTTGGACACGACTCAGTGACTGAGCACACACACCTTAACTATGCATTAGCACTTCCAGAGAAGATTGGTGATATAAAAAAGGTAAATGTTAACACTCATTAATAAGAGTTTGATGAAGGAGGGGGCAACACATGGCTAAAATATGGAACTAAGATTAAATCAGATAAAACATGTGAAATCCTCTACCCCATACTTGACCCAGAACCTTTTGATTAAGTGGAATCTGAAGTTGATACCCCAGTTCCTTTCAAAGCATGGCTCCTAGAGTTTGGTCCTTCATCCACTTTTACACAGGAGTCATTATTTCACAAAATTCTCGCTACCATCTTTCTCTTCTCCTCCCCATCATCCCGAAAATATTTTTTTATTTCTCCTTTGGATACATTCAGCATGGAAAGGCTGCCATGGACACTGTGTTTGCTTTATCACTGTGGACCAAGAGTCTGTAATCTTGATCATCACTCTTCTGGATTTTCTTTTGTGCTTCTCTGGTGGCTCAGATGGTAAAGAATCTGTCTGCAATATGGGAGCCCCAGGTTCAATCCTTGGGTTGGGAAGATCCCCTGGAGAAGGGAATGGCAATCCACTCCAGTATGCTTGCCTGGAAAATTCCATGGACAAAGGAGCCTGGTGGGCTACAGTCCATTGGGTTTCACAGTCAGACACGACTGAGCGACTAACACACACAGCAATGTATCAAAGTGGTTGTCTCTCTGTGGTCCTGCCAATAAAATGTTGTCAAACTTTCGCACTTTTGTCATCTCATAGATGAGAAGTGATACCAACATAGTTATAATTTTCACGTCTCTTATTTTGAATAAGCTTGACCATCTTATCATATTAAGGGTCATGGAAAATACATTTTAATTTCAATGTATTTGTTGCTTGTAGTATTTTCTCACTTTTTAAAGTTGGAGAGAACGGGATGGGTATGATTAGGTATGAAACCAGTTTATATTGAGCCAAAGGTAATGGCCAATATGTTTCTTAGAGAAAGATCTATGAAGCTTTACTTGAAATATTGCATGGAGGAAACTGTATTCATCAGATTTTAACATGAATTCATATAGTGAATTTCCTTACAGTATCTTGCCCTCACCAGAGTGCTCTTCTTTAGCTATGTATCAGATGCACACACAGAATTTTGTTTTGAAAAAGAAAAGAAATAGATGCTTTGACCCACTCATGGACATTTAGACCCGGAGACTCTGGAGTCCTGGTAGGTTATGTTTTTGTTTTTAGTTTTCTGGAGGTATTTTTTTGTTTGTTTCTTTGAACTGAGAAGATGATTCTGGGCAGAAGAATGTACTTGTTCAATAGTTATTTATTGGGTGTCTTCCAACTACCAGGGAATGAACTGGCTGGCAGATACAAGGACCACAACCGTGATAAAATCAGACACAGCCTCTGTCCTCAGAGACTGGAAAAATATACACCAAAGATATTGAATAGATTCACATGAAGTGTCATCAGTGCTCTGAAAGGACAGGGGGTTGAGATAGAGTAACCGGAAGGAATGCTTCTGGACAGTACGGTCAGGGACGGTCTACCTGACGAGGGAACACTCAAGCTGATTTGCAGAAGCAAAATGGGCTTTGGGGCCGTGTACCTAAACTTTTAAGGGCTACCGGAAACACCCGAACAGAATTCACATAAAGTCCTTCACTCAGTGCCTGGTTCATAGTAAATGCCAGCTGCTATGATGATGATGCAAATGATTTTCTGTTCAGCCAGATTTTCTTCCTCTAAGGTCCATTCCTGACTGTTAGTTGCTCAGTTGTGTCCAACTGTATGATCCCATGGCCTGTAGGCTGCCAGGCTCAGCTGTCCATGGAATTCTCCAGGCCAATATACTGGAGTGGGTAGCCATTCTCTTCTCCAGGGGATCTTCCTGACCCAGGGTTCGAATCCAGGTCTCCTGCACTGCAGGCAGATTCTTTACTATCTGAGCCACTGACTAAACTGCTGCATTAAACCTTCCTTAGTGAATGCAGCCCACACACAAGTTTGCTCACCAGATGTTTACGGGACCTCTACTGTTTGTCAGGTACCACCCTCAACTCTGGGGATACACTGGTCAGGTCCACTCAGCCTTCACAGAACATATGTTACAGTAGTAAACTACATTTCTCAATTTTCTTTTCTTTTCCAGACTCAATAGGATTGCACACTCCTGGAGGGCACTGGACTTATCCTTTTTTAATCCCTCCCCACAGTTCCTGACATAAGCTAAGTGTTTTGTAAAGTGCTAGACTCAGTGACCTTTTAGCTGGTCCAGTGTGCATCATCCTCTCAGTAGCCAAGGACTCTGAGACCTGTCAGTGCTACTAGGAGAAAGAAGAGAATAAATGTAAAGTCTGACACATGAAGGCCAAAAAACTATCTTTATACCTTGAAAAAAGGCCAACATCTCTACCACTACAGACTGCTGAAAAGTTTGAAGTTATATGGTACCAAAACTCAGATCCTGCTGGCATGGCCTTTAAACAAGTGATTGTTATAAATGTGTTGGTTTTGTTACTGTTGTTAACCAACTTAAAAAAATTTTTTTTTTCTTAAGAGAATATGTTCATCGATCCTGGAGAAGTTTCTGGATTCCTAATATGAACTAAAACCCTCCCTCCACGTTGCCCACTATTACCCCACCACCCCACCACGTGTATGTGTATCTACATCTACATAGAGTGTAACGTATTTACACACTATGTGGAGTCTACAATTTTATTCCAAATCTCCTATTTCCTCCAAGTCAGTGCTTTCCAGCATAATCATGCAAATGATTTTCTGCTCAGCCAGATGTTCTTCCTCTAAGGTCCATTCCTGACTGTTAGTTGCTCAGTTGTGTCCAACTTTTTATGACCCCATGGCCTGTAGGCTGCCAGGCTCATCTGTCCTTTATGCCAATAACTTATTGAGTTACAGTTCATTTATTATGAGTTTGTTGTTACTACTGTTGAACACTAAGTCACGTCCGACTCTTTGCCATCCCACAGACTGCAGCACACCAGGCTCCTCTGTCCTTCACTGTCTTCCACAGTTTGCTTAATTCATGTCCATTGAGTTGGTAATGCTATCTAACCATCCTATCCTCTATCACCCCCTTCTCCTCCTGCCTTCAATCTTTCCCAGCATCAGGGCTCTTCACATCAGGTGGCCAAAGTACTGGAGCTTCAGCCTCAGCAACAGTCCTTCAGATGAATATTCAGGGTTGATTTCCTTTAGGATTGCCTGGTTTGATCTTGTAGTCCAAGGAATTCTCAAGAGTCTTCTTCAGCACCACAATTCAAAAGCATCTATTCTTCAATTATGAGTTTAATATTAAATAATACAGGATGCCCCTTTGGGTGTGAATTTCAAATAAACCACATATAATTATTTAGTGTAAGTGTATCCATGCAGTATTTGGAATATGTGTATTAATCACACTTAGTTGTATCTGATTTTTTGTGACCCCATGGACTGTAGCCTGCCAGGCTCCTCTGTCCATGGAATTCTCCAGGCAAGAAAACTGGAATGGCTTGCCATTTCCTTCTCCAGGGGAATCTTCCTGACCCAGGGATCAAACCCTGGTCTCCCGCATTCCAGGCAGATTCTTTATCAGCTGAGCCACCAGGGAAGCCCATTTGGAACATAGTTATATTAAAAAAATTATCTGTTTTTGTATGAAATTCTAATTTCACTTGGTGCCCTGTATTTTTATTCACCAGATCAGGCAATCCTACTTGTTATAGGTCTTTACCTATGCTGTTTCTCATAACCCCTTAAAAAATTATGCAAAGTAAGAATGCTAATTTTACAAATAAGGTACCTGATATTTAGAAAGAGAGAGTAATATTAACATCCTCAAGATCATACTGGCATGTGGTAGAATCAGGATGTGAAGCTAAGTGTGTTCAAACATGAAGGCCCTGTTTTCATACTTCTCAAGAAAACCAGTAATTGTCACAACCGTTTTGTCCAGAGCTGAATCAAACTCGAGTTTTATAATGTGAGATTAAGGGACATGCTTTTGCAGTTCCCAAAACACAGCTCTTCACTGTGCTGAGACTTGGCACCATCGGCCCCTTCTCACCATGTGAGTGCTGCTCAGGCTTCATGACTCAGCTCAGAGGTTACCTCACTGAGGAAGCTTCTTTGGTCATCAGAGCTGATCATTCTATGGATCTTCTCGGCACTTGTGCAGTACACTGCAATGATCTTCTTAAGGCTCTGTCTCCCTCAGAAGGCCATGAGTTTCCTGAGGTGGGCACCATGTCGTTTTTCCAGTGCCCAGCATGGAAGTAGAGCTTCAGTAAATGCCCAAAGGCTGAAGCCCAAATCCTGGGCATCCAATTTATATAAATTCTGCCTAAAGCACATATGAGATCACTGACTTGTTAGACAATGGATCTCCTGACTGTTTTTGAAAAATGACGTCAGAAAATGGAGATTAGAAACTAACTTAACTGAATAATGTGAATCCTTATAGAGGCACATTTATTCCCTCCATAAGTTGTAAATGATTCCATTTGAATTGTTATAGTCCAACAGCTAAATGTATGTTCATAATACAGTCTACTAAATTTCTACATTTTAAGTATCTTATGAGATATATTGATAGTAATTAGACATGTCCATCAACCATTTCTCAAGACTTTAATATCTTAGTTTTCTAAGGGTGTTTTTTTCAACAACAAAAATAAATATAGCATTAGTGTAATAATAAAAGAAACTAACCTAACTGCTGCTGCTGCTGCTACTAAGTCACTTCAGTCGTGTCCGACTCTGTGTGACCCCATAGACGGCAGCCCACCAGGCTCCTCTGTCCCTGGGATTCTCCAGGCAAGAATACGGGAGTGGGTTGCCATTTTCTCCAATGCATGCATGCATGGTACGTTGCTTCAGTCGTGTCCAACTCTGTGTGACCCCAAGGACAGCAGCCCACCAGGCTCCCCTGTTGATAGGATTCCCAGGCAAGAATACTGGAGTGGGTTGCCATTTCCTTCTCCAACCTATCTAGATATAGACAAGAAAACCGTATCTATTACTTTACTATTTAACTTGAGAAGAACCTTATCAATTACACTTTTTTTTAATGATCCTATTTTGCTGTCACCTTTGACATAGTTTTAAGCTGTTTTGTTGCACAATTATCTTGAATGGAACATCTAAGAATGAATCAGCTTTAGTTAACACTCATAAATATCTGAAAAAGCAGGAGGGAGGAGTAAAGCAAAGATTAGTCTCATTCCTAGCTTGACAAGGTTCAAATTCGTCATTTAAAAAAGCCAATTTTGTGTGAAAAATGAAGTCGTTTTACATGCTAAAGATACATGTGCTTGGCATATAAGGATGTTATTTCTTAATATATTCCCTTGAATATATTCCAGATACTTTTTAAAAAGGTCTTTTAATTGCGGTGAATATGGGGCTTCTTGATGTCATTCCTCCTTTGCGGACAGACTCAGTGATTTCCAAAGGCTCCCAATTACATTATTGAAAAGAAATACAGTACTCTTGTCCCTTGGCTGACCTGCTCGTCATCTCAAACTGAAACACATATTTAGTGCCAACAAAGTGCTACTTCATTGAGAACAGAAATACATCCATTCCCTCTGGTTTTGAGTTGGCCTAATATGTCCAGGTTCTGTAGCTCTTTTTCTGAAATATTCCAGACAAGAATAATGATGGGTTGATGCCCTTTCCAAAATGATATGTAAATACTATAAAAGGCATCTATTTATACTAGTCAATAAGTGTTTTAGGAATGATAGACAAATTCAAATTTAGATAATTTCTGTTAAGACAAATAATGACCAGATCCAAATGGCAACTCTTCTTTGGCAGAAGCCCATTCGGGAAAACCTTGAATTTATTCTTTTATGCTGAGGAAGTGACTGATGCAACCTAGGGTGTGACTTCATGTACTGGACACAGCTTTATGTCACAAGGAATTCTGTCTAATGGTGGAATCCCAAACATCAACCACATAGTCTAAGCAGCATCTTGGGAGCCGAAGTGAACTCCTCCTAGGTCGACGGAGGTGAGCACACTGCTGGCTCTTCCTCTGTACACGTGGGGGAAGGAGAGAGACGCAGGTAACAGGTAAGAACACTGACTGTGGAGTCAGACTGCTGGAATTTGTCTCCCAGATCTAAGGCTTCCTGACCTTGGACAAGTTTGCTCTGAGCCTCGTTTCTTCCAACTATAAAAGAGAAAATGATAACAGTTATCTACCTCATAGATTACTGTGAGGATCAGTGAGACAGGTGGATGATTCAGCTCAAGGCCCAGCAAGGTAAGTACACAATCTGTTCGTGCTTTCCTGCCTGTCAGAATGATGGAAATCAGTGGAACAGTCCACTGGCACGCAGGTAGACAACGTTTCAGCTTCTGACCACAACTTCCTCTGGATTGATTTCCATGAATAGTGTAAATCATATTTGAAAGGAGCAGAGATTACAAAAAGGAAGAGATGGCAGGGACTCAGGATTTTAAATGCCTCTATTCTTTCTGTTCTTTCCCCTTGGCCTCCTTTCCACCTTAGTTTCTTGAAGGAAACAAAAACAGACGCACAAAAAACAGGTCAGGAAAATACATGTTAAAAGACTTTGGCCTAAATCCCTATACAGACGAGAGGAAGCTGAGCTGGCCTTTGGGGAAGATCTGTTTCACGTGGCAGAGGCAGGCCTAGGGCCTAAAAGCAAAGGAGCTCCTTGCAACCCTTTCCTCCCTAAGCCCACACCCAGGATTCTCTGGATCTGACTGCGCTAACAGCATGGAAAGGCGGATGTGGGAAGAACGAGAAAGTCAGCAGAGAAGCAACACACTCAAGAGACCACGCATCCCTCACCTGGTGCTCACCTGGTCCAGGCTTTCTCAGCAGGTGAGTGTGAGCCCCAGGATTCCTGGCCTAGATAAATACTCACTGAAGAGAGAGAAAAAGTCAGATGTTATTTGCTCAGTCGTGTCTGACTTTTTGTGATCCTATGGACTACAGCCCGCCAGGCGCCTCTATCTTTTGGATTTCCCAGGCAAGAATACTGGAGTGGGTTGCCATTTCCTTCTCCAGGGGATCTTCCAGACCGAGGGACTGAACCTGGGTCTCCTGCATTGCAGGCAGATTCCTTACTGTCTGAACCACCAGGGAAACCCTCAGAAGACAGAGCCGAGAGCAATCACCACAGCTGGCTCAGAACTTTAACTTGTTCTATTCTCCTCATTTGTAAGCTCCTATTATGTGCTGGGCACTTATTCCAGATGCTGAAACCCATGCATCCCAGTTTAGAAGTCAATGATAACCAAAAAGAGCATTCAAGCCCTAGACCCTGTGCACCTCAAACTTGCCCTTTTCCTCAGAACTTGACTCCTTCCCTTCATGTTAATGATTTTGCCCTCTACCTTGCAGCTTCCTGAGGACCGGGTGTGAAAGAGGGGAAGAGAGGGACCAGAAGACAGGTTTGAGGTTCCAGAGCTGGCAAATAACAGAGGATATC
This sequence comes from Bos taurus, assembly GCF_002263795.3. Taxonomy (NCBI): domain Eukaryota; kingdom Metazoa; phylum Chordata; class Mammalia; order Artiodactyla; family Bovidae; genus Bos; species Bos taurus. The sequence continues at coordinate 9,186,928 of NC_037353.1, read as the reverse complement.
AAGAGAGGAGATATGTTTTTGATTGCTTTTCCTAGTTTAACTTTCATCAGCATCAAGGTCAAAAGCAGTGGTCCTGCTGACCCCAGTGGGTTCTGTTCTCCCAAAGCCTCTTTAGATTTTAACTCAAGACACAAAGTCTCAGGCCTTCCCTCTCAGTTCCAAGTTATTACAAACCTCACATTTCTGTCACTGGACTGTCCTTTGGCTCCAAATAGAAAATTAAGTTTTGATCTTGACTGGGCTTGCACCAGACCAGAAGAGATTCAGGTAGATAGTCTGTACTTGTTTGCTTTAGGAAATGATTTGCCTGCTTGACATCCCAAGCAGGAAGGTTTTCATATAAGAGTAGCTGAGACCAATAATAATCCACTCAAGTGTCATGAGCTGAAGTGAGACCAGGTTCTAGAAACAAGAAAAAGATGCTCCACCAGACACTTCCTTTCCAGACCAGTCCCAGTCATCAGCTATACTATGTTGGTCCCCAAATGGAGCTGCAGAATCCATGGAAAGCTCAGGACAGACTCCACTAAATCATCATAGAGCCTGGTTTTTTTTGAGCTGCTCCTTAAGATTCCTATTCATTTATCCCCATGATCTATAAAAAATAAATTGACTTACATTAACATGCTTATATTTTAGCTTGGGGAAATTGAAATTCCACTAACCAGGACACTTTGTATTTGAAAACAAAGAACAGAATTCAAAGAGGGTAAATATCCTCCAGACTTCATGATGTAAGTGTTTTCTTGTTTTCTATCATGAACATACTCTCTCTGGAACTCTCTTCATTTCCCAGGTGAAAATAAAAAGGTGTAATGTGAAGAAGCTAAGTGACCCTCTTCAAGTCACATAGCTTGTCATTGCAGAGGTCACACTAGACTGCAGGACTGGACTTCTGTCTAGGGCTTTTGTTTTGTTCTCAAACACATGACAACCTTTCTATTGTACATAGACCAAAAATATTATAAATGAGATGGGAAATTATTTACTGGTTAAAACAAAGGATTTCAAAAGATGGAAAAAACAAACTGTGGTACAGCCATTTCTAGGAGACATGGCCTAGGAGGAAGCGCAGGCTGCAGCAGGTCAGGGACCAGGGGACAGTGGATCCAGGAGTCAGGAAGACAGTGCCTGTGCTTACGAATGGCTTGATGATATAGGAGATCCCCAAATATCATTATGAGACATGGATTTGGGCTGGGTATCTAGACTACAGCAACTGCAAAACCACTAAACAGAGGTAAGGATAGAAAGATTGAAAAAAGGAAAAAGAGGAAAAGAAGAAAAAGACATAAATAAACACAACTTCTACGCTAAAACCAAAGACATTTCAAATGAAAAGAAATCTAATTTAGAAAAGAAAAACAAACAATAAAATCAATAACAAGAACATGAATTCATCCTGGATAAACAATTTTATGTTACAGGATGACAAAAACTTTAAAATAGATATTTAGAATGCCCAAAGAGACAAACTGAAGGTTAACTTTCATTTTAAAAGAACAACAAAAGATGAAACAAAAAGAAATAAAACAGGTGAATACGAAAACTAACCACTTAGAAGTACTGGGAATTATTTCTAAGTAGTCTTGAAGTTTTTAAAAAGTAGTAATAAAATTAAAAAACAAAACAAAAAGACCTCACCATATAGGGTAAACTCTAGGCTAGACACTAGTACGGAAATTAGAAAGCAGCGAGAGGCAAAGGGTTGAAAAATATATAAAAAGGCTGTGAAGAGACCTGGAGGATCAGTGTACAGGTGAATAGATTGAAAGGGTCCAACATACATCTAACAGGAGGTTCAGAAGAGGAACTCATTATTTCTCGTAGCTCTTCCATAAATGCCCAGAAAGGGAGGAAGAGCCTCTCTCCCTCATTTGGCCAAGCCAGGTATATACTACCTGCACGTATCCATTCAATCAGGTTGGCAACGTGCTGTCAGTTTTTGCCCACCCCAAATGCATGCAAATGTTGCCAGAGGGCAGGATGCACTGTAACCCAGACCTCTGGAGACATTTCTGATCCATTTAATACCACCTCCTCAAGCATCCTATAAATGCAACACTAAAGCTGGAAATTTTCCCCTACAATTTGGTTTTAAACCTGACCGCTAATGCTACTAATTCAGCAGAGGAATATTCCCACTTAGTTGTTTTCAGCTCTTAAGGATCTCACCTCAATTATTTCCGATTCCTAGTGGTCTATGTTTTAGTTATGTCCTAAAACACAGGCCATTTAGTTAAGACCCCACCTCTGGGGTCTCAATTCTCCTGCAAAATAATAGTCCTCACCTTTGAATGGGGGAGCGTACAGCTCTGCACTTTAATCATGTAAAATGCAGCCATTTCAATACGTTCTTCCTGTGGTTATTTTGATGTAATGGCCCGGGGGGGGGGGGGGGGCAGAACATGCTGTCCAGACATCCCTCCCTAAAGGCAGTGCCTTTAGTCTTATTTAGTTTCCTGCTGAGCTGTAATTCCTTTTCTGTGCTAGTACTTACAGCCCATAACAAAGCCATGTAACAACCAAGTGTTTGCTCATTTTTTTTTTTCCACTTTTGATTTCCCACCATTTTCGTTAATATATCTAGCTATTTGCCCTTTGGAGCCTTGTCCTCGCGTCCCTGTACTCACGCAATGCCTGGCGTTCCATAAACCTAGCCAGGTCACCCTCTGTGGAAGTAGCTTGCCAGCCTGGGATTTTCCCTGTGAATAATGGGCTTTCCCCTAGCATGGCCCCTTTATTCATTCCTGCATTGTTTCCAGTTTACTGCCTGGCTTGCCAATTATTGGAGGATGGAAGGAACGCAGTGTCCACCAAACAGAAGGCATCTTGAGAACAAAATGCCAGGCAGGCAGCTCTGTGTAATCAATGAGTCATTTGACTTTACCTGTAGGGTAACTTACAGGGTGGGAAGGGATCAGGTGGATAATCCAGAGACATTCACAGCTGTACTCTGCATTATCAGGAGACCACTGGGATAATTTTATAGTTAACCTAGGATATGAGGTAGGTACTTGGAAACAGGACAAGCATTCCTAAGTCAAGATTCATGAATGGGAAACTAATCTCCTGGGCACCAGGAATTTATCAGCGAAGGTTTGCATCATTGCTTGGGGACTAACAGAGAATAGAGGCCACCTGGTCCTGTTCATTATTAAACAATACCTATTAACTATCTGATACAAAGCCCTTAATGACAGAGAAGTGGTTCACTGTACAGTATAGTACTGGGTAGGGTCAGCGGAGGGAGAAACAGTAAGGGCCCAAGATGGCATCAGTTATGCTAACAACCACAGAGGGATTAAGTTTTATCTTCAGATCCTCAGATTGGGAAATATTTTGGGGCAATATTTGTATGTAATAAGATTCTCGGTTCAGTTCAGCTCAGTCGCTCAGTCGTGTCCGACTCTTTGCGACCCCATGAACTGCAGCATGTCAGACCTCCCTGTGCATCACCAACTCCCAGAGTTCACCCAAACCCACGTCCATCGAGTCGGTGATGCCATCCAGCCATCTCATCCTCTGTCATCCCCTTCTCCTCCTGTCACCAATCCCTCCCAGCATCAGAGTCTTTTCCAATGAGTCAACTCTTCGCATGAGGTGGCCAAAGTACTGGACTTTCAGCTTTAGTATCATTCCTTCCAAAGAACACCCAGGACTGATCTCCTTTAGGATGGACTGGTTGGATCTCCTTGCAGCCCATGGGACTCTCAAGAGTCTTCTCCAACACCACACTTCAAAAGCATCAATTCTTCGGTGCTCAGCCTTCTTCACAGTCCAACTCTCACATCCATACATGACCACTGGAAAAACCACAGCCTTGACTAGATGCACCTTTGTTGGCAAAGTAATGTCCCTGCTTTTTATATGCAGTCTAGGTTGGTCATAACTTTCCTTCCAAGGAGCAAGCATCTTTTAATTTCATGGTTGCAATCACCATCTGCAGTGATTTTGGAGCCCCCCAAAATAAAGTCTGACACTGTTTCCACTGTTTCCCCATCTATTTCCCATGAAGTGCTGGGACCAGATGCCATGATCTTCGTTTTCTGAATGTTGAGCTTGAAGCCCACTTTTTCACTCCCCTCTTTCACTTTCATCAAGAGGCTCTTTAGTTCCTCTTCACTTTCTGCCATAAGGGTGGTGTCATCTGCATATCTGAGGTTATTGATATTTCTCCCGGCAATCTTGATTCCAGCTTGTGTTTCTTCCAGTCCAGCGTTTCTCGTGATGTACTCTGCATAGAAGTTAAATAAGCAGGGTGACAATATACAGCCTTGACGTACTCCTTTTCCTATTTGGAACCAGTCTGTTGGTCCATGTCCAGTTCTAACTGTTGCTTCCTGATCTGCCGGGGTCCAGCCCCGGCTGATCCAGGGTATTCAAAGGAGAGACGGCATCGGCGATTTATTTAAATATTAATTAGAGATATAAAGACTAATAGCATGAGGATAGCTCAGTAGGAAAATTCAGTGGATAAAAGAGGCTGAGTAGCTTGGTTTACGCGGAAAATCAATATAACCTGTGACACCAGGTTAGCTCTGACCACGGAGGCCACAGGCGCCCTCTCGAATAGCGGAAGGTGCCCCACCTTAGACACCTTCTCGAGTGGGTCTTAGAAGCCCAGGCAAATAAATGGTTGCAGAGGACCTTCACGTTCCAGATGGAAACATCAGCCGGAATATGAAAAGAAAGAATGACATGGGGAGACCAAGCTTTGGTGAGCAAGGCCAGTAGCTTTATTTTCAACAGGGGCTTTTATACCCTAAGTTGCACATAGAGGATAATAAGGGATGTGAAATCATACAAAGTCAGCAGTCTTTGATCCTTATCGAAACAAGGGTTTCTTTCCTGCAAATTTATCGTATACAAATGGTTTAGGTGATTTACATCATCTTCTGGCCAGAAGGCCTATTAACATTTTATGACTCTTGACAAAGGTTTGTCAACTGTAAGACTTATTTTTTCTAAGAGTAATTATTTTAAGGTTTGGCGCCATCCTCCGGAGGTGTTAGATAAACTTGCATTCCTATAGGGCAGAGGTGCAGTGGGTTTACAACAAAGGAAAGAATTTATTACCTTAAGGGTCTAAAGTTGCTAACACCAAGGCCACTACTTATTTTTTCTACATACCAACTATATTAATTAATACACACTCAATGATACAATACAGGGGATGTGGAAACTTGGCAGCAAGCATTGGCTCATCAATGAAATCCTTTACTAGTTTTATTCTGACAGTTTCTAACTCTCTGAGAGGCTCTAAGCTATTTGAATATCTTAAGCTTCCCGTGCCTCTTGAGACTGAGAGACTGTAAACAATCGTATGCATAGCTGTAGGAGTCCGGGTAAACTTGTCAGGCGAGTTAGAGAGCTATCCGAGGGGTTTAGATTTAAACACTCCTAATGCCCAGGAACTTATTAACTGGAGCTGTAAATTAACTCTTTATCAGAGAGAGCGAGATGGTGGTGGGGGACAGCCCCCAATAAAGTCAGAGGTGAGAGCACAAAGCAATAAAGTAGGCAGACTCTGGTTTTTTGGGGGTAGATGCTCGAGAATATCCAGGGGGACTCCTGAGGCTCGATCCTGCCTTTGCGTATGCCGAGCCTCCTTCCTCATGACCTTTGCCCTGAGTGGAGTGCCTCTCGCCGGCTCCCGGCACTGATCTGCATATAGGTTTCTCAAGAGGCAGGTCAGGTGGTCTGGTATTCCCATCTCTTGAAGAATTTTCCACAGTTTATTGTGATCCACACAGTCAAAGGCTGTGGCATAGTCAATAAAGCAGAAATAGATGTTTTTCTGAAACTCTCTTGTTTTTTCGATGATCCAGCTGATGTTGGCAATTTGATCTCTGGTTCCTCTGCCTTTTCTAAAACCGGCTTGAACATCTGGAAGTTCACGGTTCACGTATTGCTGAAGTCTGGCTTGGAGAATTTTGAGCATTACTTTACTAGCGTGTGAGATGAGAGCTATTGTGTGGTAGTTTGAGCATTCTTTGGCATTGCCTTTCTTTGGGATTGGAATGAAAACTGATCTTTTCCTGTCCTGTGGCCACTGCTGAGTTTTCCAAATTTGCTGGCATATTGAGTGCAGCACTTTCACAGCATCATCTTTGAGGATATGAAATAGCTCAACTGGAATTCCATCACCTCCACTAGCTTTGTTCATAGTGATGCTTTCTAAGGCCCAATTGACTTCACATTCCAGAATGTCTGGCTCTAGGTGAGTGATCACACCATCGTGATTATCTGGGTCGTGAAGCTCTTTTTTGTACAGTTGTTCTATGTATTCTTGCCACGTCTTCTTAACATCTTCTGCTTCTGTTAGGTCCATACCATTTCTGTTCTTTATCGAGCCCATCTTTGCATGAAATGTTCCCTTGGTATCTCTAATTTTCTTGAAGAGATCTCCAGTCTTTCCCATTCCTGTTGTTTTCCTCTATTTCTTTGCATTGATCGCTGAAGAAGGCTTTCTTATCTCTTCTTGCTATTCCTTAACTCTGCATTCAGATGCTTATATCTTTCCTTTTGTCCTTTACAAGATTCTACTGACATACAACTGGTCATGTGGTGTTTGCTGTAAAACACATTGTTATTGCAATGATGGTCATTACATGATGAAGTGGGGCAGAGGCCATAAACATGGCATGACACTCGTGCAACTTGCAGCAAAGCCTTGCCTTTGTCATACCCTAGCATTCCTCATCATGGATTTCGGCCAAAGCATCTGCCAGCTACCACTGTTCAACGTGTGCTCAATGAGCTTGGCTTTATGGACTCCAGGGATGAGTCAAGGGCATGAGGCTAAGGAACTGCTTTAAAGCAGTGGAAAGGAAAATAAGTACACAATATAATTGTAGTTACCATTATCCTGTAATTCATACAATTTAGAATCTCCAATAAGGTCTGAATGTGTTATCCTTGGAAATGCTACAAATGCAATTCTAAGGGATGGATTGTAATACAGCTACTAACCTGCCCCACCCTCCTGATTAACTCAGAAAGCCTTGTATACCAGGTGCATGGTACAGTGAGCTGAGCCTGGAGATATAAATTGATTTATCCTGGAAATGGTTACATACAAAGCTCTGCTTAGACTTTTGTCTTCTTTCCATTTCCTGCTAAGCATACAACTTTTTTGACCTAAGCAATTATAGCTAATGGCTACAGAGAAGGACAGAGGGTGGCAGCATCTTCAAAAGCACTTTTCCCCCCAGTGGTGGGCAGTGTCAAGAGACTGAAGTGGTTTACAATCAGTTGCATTACTTAAAACAATCTGCATGCCAAAGTGCCCCAAATGAATGAAGTCAAAATTCCACTGTTACCACTGATACAGCATTTGAATCGAGCATAAAGTGTAAAACAAAACAGTACTTTCATCTTCCATTTCAATTCCCTCATCTGCAAAACAGGCTTCATACTATGAACTTCATAGTCTATAATGAAGATTAAATGGAGTAACAGGTAAAGTACTTCTATACAGTACTTGGCAGGTGTAGATATTCCCTGTACTCAAGGGCAATTGTTATTTCACACAAATGATTTATTTTATAGATAACCAGTTAACATCAAGTACATGGCTGAGTATTGAGAATTACAATGATTTTTCTCTTAAGACTAGCTTTACACATTCTGTTTGGGCGAATACAAACAAATGCATATACCTATACTGTAAAACTGTGTTAGTCACTCAGTTGTGTCTGACACTTAGTGACCCCATGGGCTGTAGCCCACCAGGCTCCTCTGTCCATGGACTTCTCCAGACAAGAATACTGGAGTGGGTTACCATTTCCTTCTCTACGGGATCTTACCAACCCAGGGATTGAAGCTGGGTCTCCCGTACTGCAAGCAGATTCTTTAACATCTGAGCCACCAGGGGAGCCTATCAATAGTAGTCCTTTTTAAATATTTAGTAACCAAAGAGCTTTTAGACCTGTCTTTAAAAAAAAAACAAAGTGTTTTGAAGCTCATGCAGGCCCATAGGGTAGAGAACTGTCTTCTAGTCATAATTGGTTTTTTTTAAGAGCTAGGCCTAGACTTGAAAAGGAAGTTCTATTTAACTGCCTACCTCCAGCAGTGACTGAGGCAAAAACTAGTAACATGGTTTGAAGAAGTCCCATAATGCTCTACTCCATTTCCCTTCCTAGAAAGACCTGAAGCATTGCAACCAGATCCAAGTGGATTTAGAATCCCAGCTACTTCTGATTTCCTATCTACATCTGGGAGCTTCACCCATTGTTTTTCTCGGCAAGGAAAATGCAGGTTGTTTCTCATTTCTTCAGACTTCTGCCCAAGGAGTTCAGTATTTCTCCTCAGACTCTTCTCAGTTATCTAGTACAGTAGCAATCAAAGCTGTGAAACGCAACTGTAGTTTCCCACCATGGACAGAACTTAGGAGGCTACATAACTCTACCTAAAATAGTCAAATTAGGAAACCAGGCCCTCAGCAAGTCTCCATGATGCAAAGAGTGACAGATAATTTCAAGGAGTAATGCTGCAGACGGAAGGAAAAAAAGCACTTTTTTGTCTTCCAAAGACTAGTCTAAGCTTCTCAGGAAAGCAAGGAAAAGAAAAACACTTATAAGAAAAAGAAACTAAGGGCTGCTCAAAGGAAGAGAAACTATAGCTAGAGCATGATTGATGTTCTTCCTATCTCCAATTAGGCATGTTTGTTATCAGCAGAACTCTCTCATCTGTGTGTATTCCAAGATATGGTTCACAAGTATACATTTTTATAATTTACATCAAAGCTGGGATTTTTTTTCCAGGATAAGATTGTTCACTGAAAAAGTTTCTAAAAGCACCCAAATTATTAACGTTCAGAACCAATATTGGTAGAATGAACTCTAATGAAAAAAAACAATCAATAAATCCCAACTTAATTCTCCATATTGTTTGTTGTTGTTTAGTTGCTAAGTCATGTTTGACTCTTTTGCAACCCCACAGACTAGCCTGCCAGGCTCTTCTATTCATAGGATTTCCCAGGGAAGAACGCTAGAGTGAGTTGTCATTTCCTTCTCCAGGAGATCTTCCCGAACCGGGGATTGCACCCATGTCTCCTTACGTTGGCAGGCAGATTCTTTACCACTGGGAACCCCAATTTTCACATTAGCTACTTCATAAATGATGTAAAATATGTTAGCAAAATGTTCTCATTATATACTAGGAGTACTATTAAACGTTGAAGGCTATCATTCTAATGAATAATTATTTGTTCTGCCAGCGCAACAACAAACAAGTGTGAGCATAAACTGCTTGGGTCTAAAGAATGGCTCAGCATCTGGGAATAGTACAGGGATGGTGTTAAACTGAGGCCAGTTTTAGAAATAATACATTTAAGAATCCTTCTATCTTAAAGTGTATTACTCCAGTAATGATAAAATGAAGTTTGAACGTTCGTTAACTGCCTCCTAATCTGCCAGGTATGAAGCCCAAACTGCAATTCTTTTAACTAGAATAATATGACATCTTTTTTCCTGCTGTGGAATTTTCTCAAAAATACTCATTCCTTCTTTTTCTTCTCTCTCTCCTCACACACATACACATACACCAATAAAAAAATAGCTTAATAGACTGATGTGAAGGTGCTTAAGGGCAGGTTAAGCTGATAGGTGAGTGGAAGGAAATGCTTAAGTAAGTGACAGAAGAATAGAGAACTCAGTGATCTGTGATTCTATGAGAGTTAAGAGACTGGGTAAGTTCAGGAGAAGAGCTAGATAAAAGGCAAATTACATTGTAATGCAAATATTTATTTTCAGTTTACATTTGGCAGAATAGTCCAGATTCCAAGGATCATTAATGAACTGTATGAAATACCACCTTAAAGAAATACATTCCAAAAATTTATACTTACAAATTCTGGTTTGGTTGTATGTAACTCCCAGATATTTAAGGTCATGTATCAATTCTGCAGTTTACAAAAGGAAAGCACTCAAAGATATAAAATTTGATTTTTGCCTGAAAAAAATGAAGCTCCTTTTCCTTTACAAGTTGAACTCTGCTTTCAGTGTTAAAATTAAGATCAAGATTATATACAAAGACAGTTTCAAGTGCAGGGTTATGTGCTGGAGAGCAGAAACTTCAAAATGATAAAATGACTATAAAAAAAGAGTAAAGACAAACGCACTGCACACATCAAGTTGTAGACTATGAACAGAAAATGACGAATGTTCATAGGCTATTTATTAATTGACCAAAATCTCAGAACCGATAGTGATTACATTTTGGTTTAACTGAGTAAAGTGGTCACCTATCATGAATGAATTCTTGTTGGCCAAAGGTTATTTTTCAGCATTCAACTTTTTATATATCCTATCCTAGATAAGACCTTTTGCTCTTATCATAAGATTATTCAGTTTCGGGTACTTCCTAAGTGAGAATAATAGCACCAGAATAATGTCACAGCCTCTGTAACATTAACGAAAATGGACTACACTCACCCTCTATCCTGAAATAGTTTACATATCAAAAACTACAATGATAACTATATGGTTCTACTTAACAATAAATAACAAATTAAACAATTTCTATAAAACTTCAATAGTCTACGAAAACTTCATGAATCAAATTATTTAATGTTCCAGACATCAAGTAAATTTGTTGTAAGGTCTTAAGATAACGCCCTTGAAAGAAAAACTAGGTTTATTCAACTTTAACATGCTCACAGTCTGAGTTTAGTGTTTGTACATAAAAAGTACATGACTCATGAACTGATATTGTTGATTTGTGATAAATGATCAAAAAGTCTTGAAAAACAAATACAGCAATTAAATCAATTATTCAAGAATGATACGCACAATGAAGTCCTTTTTATAGAAAAGTTTAAATTCCCACAATACTATAAAATTTCATAGTCAAGCATGCAGTAGAATGGTGAATACTGAACTTCATATGTTGGTGGTTACCTATAGGCAGGCAGTGAGGGAAAAGCATCAGGAAGACATACAAAAGTCTTCAATTCTTCTTATTTGATCTAAACCAAATGATACAATGTTAATTTTGCTAAAACAGTATGATGGGCATGAATGCTCATTATACTGTTCTCTTGTCTGCCTTAGACAAATTCCTAAAAAAAATGATTAAAATCAGACCTTTGTAGGAATAATCAGCAGTGTATTGATGCATCAGTAGTATTTATCAGCTAATCATCTATTCTGTGAACATCACTCAGTTGAAGATCAATGGCGCCGAAGAATTGATGCTTTTGAACCGTGGTGTTGGAGAAGACTCTTGAGAGTCCCTTGGACTGCAAGGAGATCCAACCAGTCCATTCTGAAGGAGATCAGCCCCGGGATTTCTTTGGAAGGAATGATGCTAAAGCTGAAACTCCAGTACTTAGGCCATCTCATGCGAAGGGTTGACTCATTGGAAAAGACTCTGATGCTGGGAGGGATTGGGGGCAGGAGAAGGGGACGCCAGAGGATGAGATGGCTGGATGGCATCACTGACTCGATGGACTTGAGTCTCAGTGAACTCCGGGAGTTGGTGATGGACAGGGAGGCCTGGCGTGCTGCGATTCATGGGGTTGCAAAGAGTCGGACACGACTGAGTGACTGATCTGATCTGATCTGCAGATCAATGATCTATGCATCTTCTTTTATAATTTTAATATACAGTTGTAACACTTTAGATTTTGAACAAAATGGATTTCCATTCTTAATAAGTGAAAACCTAAGAAATTTTTTATTCTTTAATTGGAGGAAAATTGCTTTACAATGTTGTGTTGGTTTCTGCCATACAACAATGCAATTCAGCCATAATTTCATATAAATATATTTACTTTCTTCTTGAGCCTTCCTCGCCAGAAATTTTTATTGGAAGAAAATGTCCTTATATTGCCTGATTCGTCAAAGCTGCCTGAAATGCTATCCTCTTATCGTCAATTACTGATTGTGTAATTAAAAGACACTTACTCCTTAGAAGGAAAGTTATGACCAACCTAGACAGCATATTAAAAAGCAGAGACATTACTTTGCCAACAAAGGTCCGTTCAGTCAAGGCTATGGTTTTTCCAGTGGTCATGTATGGATGTGAGAGTTGGACCATAAAGAAAGCTGAGTGCAGAAGAACTGATGCTTTTGAACTGTGGTGTTGGAGAAGACTCTTGAGAATCCCTTGGACTGCAAGGAGATCCAACCAGTCCATCCTAAAGGAGATCAGTCCTGGGTGTTTATTGGAAGGAATGATGCTAAAGCTGAAACTCCAATACTTTGGCCACCTGATGCAAAGAGCTGACTCATTTGAAAAGACCCTGATGCTGGGAAAGATTGAGGGCAAGAGGAGAAGGGGATGACAGAGGATGAGATGAGATGGTTGTATGACATCACCGACTCGATGGACATGAGTTTGGGTGGACTCCGGGAGTTGGTGATGGACAGGGAGGCCTGGCATGCTGCGGTTCATGGGGTCACAAAAAGTTGGACACAATTGAGCGAATGACCTGAACTGAATTGATTGTGTATCAATATGGAAAGCAGAAAAAAACTTGGTAGTAAAGTTATAAGAATTATGTTTATTATTATAGAAACTACTTTTATGATATTTGATAGAACTCACAACTATTGCTTTGAAAGGGGTTCATATCTGTGAAAAGGTCTTCCCTTGTGGCTCAGATGGTAAAGAATCTGCCTGTAATGTAGGAGGAGCCAGGTTCAATCCCTGGGTCGGGAAAATCCCTGGAGAAGGGAATGGCAACGCACCCCAGTATTCTTGCCTGGAGAATCCCATGGACAGAGGAGCCTGGTGGGCTACAGTCCATGAGGTCACAAAGAGTCAGACACGACTGAGTGACTAAGCAGCAGCATATGTGAAACTGAAAGCCCACCAGTATGAAGTCAGTCTTTACAAAAATAAAGAACAAAAAAGAAATTAAACCCTCAAAAGCTGTATCTCACATAACAGTAAAATATACAAATACAAGCAAAGTGACAATTTTTTAAAACACATAAAGCAATGGATTTAAGTTTGATTCTATTCTTCTGTCTTGTTGCTAATGGTCCTCTTTGCTCTTCCAGTTATACATGTGAAACAGGTATGATAATAATTAAATAACGGCCTTTCAAGACTTACTAAGAGGTTAAAGGGAATTACTGAAATCGTGTTCAAATACTTTATAAATACTCTTAACAAAGACATTTTATTATACTTTTGTCTTCCTTCAGTGAAGGTGTTCTTTTAAATCATACTGTTTCTTAATATTGTTTCAAATTCTCAACTAGAGATGTTAATTTCTTCCAAAGTGATACTCCCAGTGAATCATAATAGCTCTGATTAAGAAGAAAATACTAGAACTGTGCTACCTGAGGAAAAAAGAAAGAATGGCAGCACAGCTGGTAAAGTTCCTAGACTTAGTCCAGTCGCGTTATGGATTGTCCAAATGACAAAATATTTCGTTACTCCAAAACTTCTGTGTATCATTTTGAAATCATGTTCTATCTCAGTGTGAGACTTCTTACGTAAGTAGGAAGAATTTAATTTCTGTAAATGTATGTAGTACCAGTTATCTCCGAACAGATTTCCCATGAGAGCTGCTTCAGTGAAAGATCATTTCTTACATATCCATGTCCAGACTCAAAAAGAAACATTCTTCTTTGAAAAAACAGAAATATCCAAGAAATGTTAAAGCTTTCTGTACCCAGGGACTGCCCACCTATTCCAAGCATGGAATCACTCCCTGGAGACTGCTGATGAATTAAAAATGTTTGGCAGTTACTCATAGCTCATCAGACGTGTTCACCTTTGGTAGTTCACATTCTTCACTGGTATGACAACTCTGAAGGATGTCCTTATAGTGGTTCTTCAGATCTTCATACAAAGAAACAGTTTCTTGTGAGTGAGCCAATGGTAACACTTTTTCATTCAGTAACATCTGCACTCGGAATTCTTCTTTAGGAGTCTTAGCATTTTTACAATGGTAAAGCACAAATATCAGGTTTGAAGCATAGGGTACAATGTGACCACTTCGGAACTTCCGATGCATTTGCTCCTTGTAATTGTAGGCTGTTAGGGGTTCCTTGTCTTTGAAGTAGCCCATGAGAGAAAGCAGTGGAAGAAGGGTCTCTGCATGGCCAAACTGGAGGATGACTGGAGAGGAAACTGGTTGAGAACTTAAAAGAGAAATAAAGAAAAAGATACATATAAAACATTTTCTACATACACAGCAATTTAACATAATAACCACACTTAGAATTAACACACAACTTTCTCATCTTTTTAAAATCTTTATATAAACAACAGTATGGCTAAATTCTGTGTGGCAGAGAACTGAACTTTATGCACTAAAATTACATTTTAAAATTTTGGATCACTGCATATTGTAAATCTATCTAAAACACATACATTATTCTTTAAGCTTAAAGAGAGCTGAGTCTTTACTGCTTTTGATAAGGGAACTTCAAGTTGATATGGATTTCAAAACTGCATTGCCTTTCTGTGAATGAATCTGAGCACCTGGCCCTTAGTTAATATTGATTACTCTCTGGAGCTCGTCAGAATGAATTTCAAATGTTATTTCATCTTTAGGGAATTAGGACACTATTCAGTAAATTTCTTGGTTAAAACCAAGTCTGAACAGTGAATGGTAATGCATATAATTCTTCAATGTTTTATGAGACCTGACTTGGTCACCAAATGTGAGAGAGTCACAAAAAGGTAAAGACACAACCTATTCTAGCTGATAAACTAGGTCTGTGGTTGGGAATGGAGTTTATACACTGCCAGAAACAATAGCTTTCAACACATGAGCTAGGTCACCTTTTTATTTTCTTTCAAGTTTTCTACGATTTTTCTCTGATAAAGACTTCTTTTAAAAGTAGCAGGAGGGCTTCCTTGGTGGCTCAGTGGTAAAGAATCGACCTGCCAATGCAGGAGACACGGGTTAGATCCCTGATCTGGGCAAGATTCCACGTGCTGCAGAGCAACAAGGTCAGTGCGTCACAACTGACCTGGAGCCCAGAAGCCACAACCACTGAGACCACATGCCACAGCTACTGAAGCCCATGTGCCCGAGGGCCTGCGCTCTGCAACCAGAGAAGCCCCATCAGTGCGAAACCTTCATACTGCAACTAAAGAAGAGCCCCTACTTGATGCAGCTTGAGAAAAGCCTGGGCAGAAAAGAAGACCTAGCTCAGCCAAAAATACATAAATAAATAATTTTTTAAAAACAGCAGCAAATGACTATTTAGCCTTTTCTCCAACTTTTATAAAAAGACTATGGCTTTTGTTCTCATTATAATTTGTAAGCCTATTCAAACAGAAAATCCAAGGAAGACAGGATATATGTATATGTGAGGCTGAATCACTTTGTTGTATAGCAGAGACTAACACCGTAAAACAACTATACGCAATTAAAAAAAAAAAACTCTATTCAAACACAGTTAACCAAACATCAGGTTACAAATTTTCTGGGAGGACAGCAATATTTGCAGCAGTTTCTGAATCCTCCTGATTCCTCACATAAAAATGGATGCGGCAAATGGATAGCAGATCCAAAACCCAAGGGAAACAGTCACAACTATTTTATTTTTTTCTACCAAATCTTTGAAAGGCCACATGCACTTTACATTTACAGCAATCTCAATTCATACCACCATTTCAGGTGCTGAATAACCACATGTGGCTTGGTGGCTACTGTGTGGAAAAGCAGTGGAGTAAACAGACTTACCTACATACTTGGGTTCAAAAGTCAATCAAAGAGAAAATAGGAAAAAAAAAGATAAAAGACAAACAACAAAAACACATATGAAACAAAAAAAAAAACGTGTGCTGGGGATAGGGAACAGACCAACAGGGCTATGTACAAATGATGACTTCAAAGTCCTATTAACTTCACACATACAAGCTACAGAAGAAATTAAATCTAGATTGTTACCCAAATTTAAGTTTTAAACCTAAGATTCCTTAGCTTTATATAAAGTGCAATAAATCCCATTTTCTCTTTTGACTGCCTACTTTCAGTCACATAGTAAAATCAGCTATTTTTGAGAAGAAAGTTGAGAAAAACTGTGCTTTAAAAATCCTTATTGGGAGTTTTATGGGAAATCAAGTTTATATATAATTAGATTCACATAGGAAGCCAAATCAATACAAATAAATGACTGTCTTGTGCCATATGATGCATCTAAATTAAAGAACATATTTTACAATTTCAAGAAATTTTCAACAGAAAGGAAAAACACAATTTGAAAAATAAGTGCCCTAAATATTATCTTATTACAGATCAATCTCCATTACAAAAGGATGAAATATATTAAAAACAGTATTTTTAAAGGTATGGTTAAATCCATAAATACAATAGTGATAACGAAAGATAAGGGTAACTAGATATTAGAGGGTCAAAACTAACGTAGCCTTCCTCAAAACAATGTGAAAACTAAAATCATCAGCTTACTTAGAGATTAAATGTGCTTGCAGAAAATAGTAAGCAACTTATAATTCTTTGTAGGTTACATATTTTTACAATAATGCCAAATATAAAGGAGAAATGAGCACAATCTCACTCATAATTATTTTCTGCCTACCTTACCCTTTGTGCCTTAGGGTTGTACACACACAGCAGATGCTGTTGCTCCTTCAGAAAAAGAAGTTGGCTGATGTCCCTTGTATTAACACACAAAAAGCACTGGACAAAAATGGATGTGCCCAATTTTCTGCAACATAGTCATTATACTCTATGCCTTGAATTCAGTTTGCTGAGTAATGAAGAGTGTATGCAACTACATTTTTATTGTAGCACAGAAGAAAGGGAATATGTCAAAAAAATGACAACTTTTAACTTCAGAGAAGCTGTATCTAGGTCAAATGTTTAAACTCCAATGAATAAGTAATAGCTATCTGGAACACTGTACTGAAGTTGTATGCAGATCCAATGGATACAATTTCCTAAACACTTTTTTCTTTATAGATGAACATCTCTGCCTTGCCAACGAATCTCCCCCTCTTTATCTCTCATTTCCCAGACATAATTAAAATCACTTGGCCCATTTCTAAGACACCTAATTACAAAATACACCACTAGTTTGTATCAGGATGGTACCTGACTTCTTGTTTTTTGATAGCAATATCACCCCTTGTTGGGTGTATTACAAACAACACAAATTGTACCTATGTGTGTGGGTATGTGTGTATCATATAATCACTTGAAACAAATTACCACTTAAAGAATTATGTGTAAATCATTCCTAAATGTATGTACACAAATCTTTATTGAAAACAGAATAAGAAGGTACTTCATTGGTTTAGTCTGTGTGTTCTGTGTGCTAAGTCGATTCAGTCGTGTCTGACTCTTTGCAATCCCATTGACTATAGCCTGCCAGGCTCCTCTGTCCATGGAATTCTCCAGGCAAGAATAATGGAGTTGCCACGCCCTCCTTCAGGGGATCTTCCCAACCCAGGGATAGAACCCAGGTCTCCTGGATTGCAGGTGGATTCTTCACCATCTGAGGTACCAGGGAAGCCTTGGTTTGGTTTATATCTTTTTTAAAAATGCCAAGGAACAGTATTAAAAATCTGGCTTAGAGAAATTTTATCTCACAGAGAAAGAGCTTTTTTATTTTATAAAAAATAGAAAAGAATGCCTTATGAAACTTTGTAAAATACGCTACTATCAACATGAACATAAACTAAAACTCTAAAGTGGTTTAAAATTCTCTTTAACCACCTCCATATTTTCATACTGTTCATGGGCTTCTCACGGAGAAGGCAATGGCACCCCACTCCAGTACTCTTGCCTGGAAAATCCCATGGATGGAGGAGCCTGGTAGGCTGCGGTCCACGGAGTCGCTAAGAGTCGGACATGACTGAGCAACTTCCCTTTCACTTTTCACTTTCATGCACTGGAGAAGGAAATGGCAACCCACTCCAGTGTTCTTGCCTGGAGAATCCCAGGGACAGGGGAGCCTGGTGGGCTTCCGTCTGTGGGGTCGCACAGAGTCGGACACGACTGAAGCGACTTAGCAGCAGCAGCAGCATGGGGTTCTCAAGGCAAGAATACTTAAGAATACTTGCCATTCCCTTCTCCAGTGGACAACGATTTGTCAGAACTCTCCACCATAGTTTCATTGAGTTAGACAAGGCTGTGGTCCATGTGATCAGATAGGTTAGTTTTCTGTGATTATGGTTTTCATTCTGTCTGCCCTCTGATGGAGGATAAGAGGCTTATGGAAGCTTCCTGATGGGACAGACTGACTGAGGGGGAAACTGGGTCTTGTTCTGATGGGTGGGGCCATGCTCAGTAAATCTTTAATCCAATTTTTTGTTGATGGGCGGGGCTGTGTCGCCTTCCTGTTGTTTGACCTGAGGCCAAACTATGGTGGAGACAATGAAGATAATGGCAACCTCCTTCAAAAGGTACCATGCACCCACTGCTGCACTCAGTGTCCCCAACCCTGCAGCAGGCCACCACCAACCCATGCCTCTGCCAGAGACTCCTGGACACTCATGGGCAAGTCTGGGTCAGCCTCTTGTGGAGCCACTGCTCCTTTCTCTTGGGTCCTGCTGCACACAAGCTTTTGTTTGTGCCCTCCAAGAGTCTGTTTCCCCAGTCCTGCATAAGTTCTGGCGGCTCTATGGTGGGGTTAATGGCAACCTTTTTCAAGAGGGCTTATGCCATACCCAGGACTATTGCATCCAGAGCCCGTGCCACTGTGGCAGTCCACTACTGACCCATACCTGAGGTATGAACTCAAACACACTTCTGGCTCAGGCTCTGTGGGGTTTCTGGGTTCTGGTGCGCACAAGGTTTGTTTGAGCCCTCCAAGCATCTCTGGCAGGTATGGGATTTGATCCTAGACATGATTTCGCCCCTCCTACCATCTTGCTGGGGCTCCTCCTTTGCTCTTGGACGTGGGGTATCTTTCCTTGGTGGGATCCAACATTTGATGCTTTGAATTGATGCTTTTGAATTGCCGTGTTGGAGAAGACTCTTGAGAGTCCCTTGGACTGCAAGGAGATCCAACCAGTCCATCCTAAAGGACATCAGTCCTGGGTATTCATTGGAAGGACTGATGCTGAAGCTGAAACTCCAATACTCTGGCCACCTGATATGAAGAACTGACTCACTGGAAAAGACCCTGATGCTGAGAAAGATTGAAGACAGGAGGAAAAGGGGATGACAGAGGATGAGATGGTTGGATGGCATCACCGACTCAATGGACATGAGTTTGAGTAAACTCCGGGAGTTGGTGATGGACAAGGAAGCCTGGCATGCTGCAGTCCATGGGGTTGCAAAGAGTTGGACATGACTGAGTGACTGAACTGAACTGAACCTCCATATTTTAAACAATTCTAAAACTCTTTCTTCTTGATTTTATTTCAAAATTCAGAGCTCACAAAATTTATAGGTTGGATTTTAAGGGTAAGAAGCAGAATTTAACATTCCTAAATAAGTTACAAGATAAAAAAAAAAAAAAGGTTAAGTAATTTTTCCATTAACTCAAAAAGTATTCCCAACAGATAAAAGCTCAGCATATAAATCACAAGATTCAAACAAAACTTTTTCTTCACTATTTGTTTTTCTTAGTTGGAATTCAACTTGGTAATCCTTAATGGTTCAAGTGCTAAAACTAGAATAAATATAATCCTTCATGTAATCTTCAAGGCTCCCTAAAATAGCAGAAGTAAAACATCTAACTCATAATTATGAGGTACATAATTCAAAAGAACTTACCTAATAATTTTTCAGTCCTCTTAGACCACATACTTCAAACCAAGGGCCTACTTACGGCTAAGAATGTGAGAATGCTTTTCTCCACTTATAAACAATGACTAAACAATATGTGGATCTCATATTTTGGGCTTCCCAGTGTCTCTGTGGTAAAGAATCCGCCTGCCAATGCAGAAGCCAGAGATGTGAGTTTGATCCCTGGGTTGGAAAGATCCCCTTGTGGAGGAAATGGCAACACACTCCAGTATTTCTGCCTCATGCACATGCACGCAAGCAATATGTAAACTGATTTCTACTTTATTGTTTGAAACTCAATTGTGAAAATATCAAACTCTGGGTATAAAAAAACCTAGAACTTTCAGTTTTCAGTCTGTAAGGAGCTTAGAAACTGCCATTCCACCCTAACAACAAAGAGCCAAACAAAATGAAAACTCAATGGTTCATCTTAGATCCATTAGAGAGGTGAGGTCACAGGTCAAACTGCTGCCCCCTAAATTGGAGAGATAGGCAGACACAGAAAACCATAATTTACAGGAGCAGAAACCTCCACAGGAACCTATGCCAGAGTCAGAAAACTTAAAACTGTAAATTGACAAATTGCTAGAGGCTTGGTGTAGACAAGTCTAAGAGTTAAAAATTTCAAGGGACCAGTCATAGGGGATGTGAACTCTGCCAGATCCTCACAGTGAACCCCCTCTAAGCTATTTGCTAGAAACTGATTTCCTTCTTTAAGTACAAGCCCAACTGCTGTTTGAAAGAACCAAAACCCCAGCTTCTTCTTAAATATATCCAAGTTTCAAGGATGACATGGGAAATTTTCTGGGTTTTATTCCCAAGCTTATTTAAAGCAAATTTGGTTTATAATTAAGTCCAAAACACTGGCACTAGCCAGTGGGTTACAGTGTGCGTGATTATGTCTGAATGAGGGAATACAAAAGTGTGTGTGTGTGTGTGTGTGTCTGCCTGCCTGTCTAGGGGTTGGAGGGTTAGAAAGACCAGAAAGAACAAGAGAACACAATGCATGGGAAGACAACAGGGGAAAGATGTGAAAAAAAAAATCACTTCTCAATTTACTCAATTCCTAATGTAAGGCCACATAATTTTGTCACAAAATTGCAGAGAGCATAAAGACTGCTACATTCCATTCTACCTGTGGTCCCATATAGTTTTCTTTGCATCATATGGCCATTCAATAAACAGAGTTGTGAGGTTCAGGATGCCATGACAGAAAGAACTAGCTTTTTACCTTTAACTAAAAACTGCAGTCTTTTGGTAGGAAGATGTAAAATTTTTTTAAAGGAGGAACTGCCAAGGCAATCAGTAATGACATGTATTCAATACTCACTGCATCTATAGTTTTATAAATATTGGGGACATGCAAGCATTTGAAAATCTAAAGGAATGAGATTCATCCCAGAGAAATGCTCAAACCCATAAAAACTTGAATACAGTTTTGGGAGTTCAGACTCTACACATCCTAAGAATCCCTCTGCTGTATATTACAATCTGACATCCTGAGGAACAGTGTGTCTACAGTTCTGTTCCATATTAGCTTTTATCCCCCGCATCATGTGTATTTCAGAGAAGTCTAATAATTTTGTCCTAATGAGCTCTACATTTAAAGTATCTAAATAGATTAATTTACATTTTAAATTTACACACAACACCAAATTAAGGAAAGTGCAGATAGTTTATAATTTGCTTTGAACATTTCTATTTTTCTTGAATCATGTAGTTTCTGTTCTTTACATTCTGACTGCATACTCCAATCCTTCAACATAAGACTTCTATTAGTTACATTTCTCATATTAACTATATCCCTGACTTGTAATGATATTCTTTAGAACTTGCAGCACAAAGTCTCAAAAAAAAAAACAGAACAAAAAGGCATCTAATGTACCTTTAATTCTGCCCTATCCCTCTGATAAAAATGCATTAAATTTGAGATAACACATTTTCCAAAAAGTGACAAAACCACTTTTAAGAGAGATTCATTTTAGCTTTAAAAAATTAAAAACCCTAGAAAATGTAAACTATCAATACAAATACAGGAAAACAAATGAATAACTTAAATGAATTATATGTAGAAATACACAGTTGGAATTCTAATATTTTAGGGTTGAAATCTGGTCATGACTTCTCATTTAAGAAATAGGGAAAGGACAAGTGAATTACCTAATGTTATCTAGCAAGTAAGAATGCACTTCTCCAAATTTCAGCCCTCTTTTTACTTACTTAAGTTGGTAAGGAGATTTTTATCAAATCTTCCATTAAAAAGGAAAGTTAAGTTGAACTCTAAAATTATGTTGTTGAATGAGGTTTGATGACTATGCATGTATGCATGTGTTCAAAGTAGATTAAACATCCAGGAAAAAGTTCAACCAGAAAAACAACTAATAATTGCATGTTTTCTCCTAAATGCACTCAGCTTAGGTTTTTCTAAGCTCTTAGTTCATGTTTCACACTCAACTAATGTTACACAAAGTGTATTTTTAAACATGATCTGAGAATATCAAATAGAGCTTTAGACTCGTGTAATTCCCACAATTATGTAAGTGCACAAATAAGCAACATGAACTGCCAGAGATATGAGATGCTTTGGGAAGAAAATTACAAGGAAAAATAATTTAATCCTATTTTACATCTGATTGAAGCATCAGCTCCAATGTGTCATTTGGAAAAGTATCAAATTTGACATTTTAACACAAATATAGAATGAAATGATTCAAGTGTAAAGTTTTTTCTCAAGAAAAATACATAGAAATAACTTTGGCTTTCATCCAAGATGTAGTAACAGGGACTGGATTTACCTTCCTGCCTTAAACTACTATAAAGCCAAACAAAAGATATGAAAAGGCAGTTTCCAGATATTCAACAATAGTGAGAATAAGAGCGAGGGGAGGCAAATCCCCACAGCTCCCCCATGTTAACTGCCTAGTTTCCAGGCTGCAGCACAGGGCACGGGAACCCAAACAGAGTTATGTCAATCTTCCTGAGAAGATGAGATAGAACTGGAAATTCATGGAGGCCCAACTGAGTAGAATTTACAGGCTAGGATACCAGAGAAGAGAGATGTGCAGTGACTCCTCTCAAGATTTCAGCTAGTACTGATCAAATCACTGTCTGTGAGAAAACTATACAAATCCAGGCAAAAAGTACTGAACAGAAAGAATTGGAAAGAATCCCCAAAGCTAACACATTATAGGAAAATCTCAAAATATACAGGGTACCAAACAGATGCTCAGGAGGAACTGACTCAAAAGTGTTGCAAAGTTAGCCCATAAAAGACATTATTATAAAAACAAAAAAGGCAAACCACAGTTTAGGAGAATATACTTGTAAAGTATAAATATGAGAAAGACTCTGTATCTAGAGTATACATTAAAGAACTCTTAAAGCAACAATAATAAAAATGATAAATAACCCAGTTAAAAAGTGGCAAAAGATTTGAACAGACACTTAACCAAAGTAAACACATGGATGGTAAATAAGTTCAGTATCACTAGTTGTATGGCTGTTAGCATAACTGGTATTATCTTGAGCTCTTAACAGTTTTTCCTGTCTCGGCCAGGGCTGTAATGTGTAGTACTGAATCACTTCTCAGATAATCACGATGGTATGGTCACTCACTGAGAGCCAGACATCCTGGAATGTGAAGTCAAGTGGGCCTTAGGAAGCATCACTACGAACAAAGCTAGTGGAGGTGATGGAATTCCAGTTGAGCTGTTTCATATCCTCAAAGATGATGCTGTGAAAGTGCTACACTCAATATGCCAGCAAATTCGGAAAACTCAGCAGTAGCCACAGGACTGGAAAAGGTCAGTTTTCATTCCAATCCCAAAGAAAGGCAATGCCAAAGAATGCTCAAACTACCGCACAATTGCACTCATCTCACACGCTAGTAAAGTAATGCTCAAAATTCTCCAAGCTAGGCTTCAACAGTATGTGAACCGTGAACTTCCAGATGTTCAAGCTGGTTTTAGAAAAGGCAGGGGAACCAGAGACCAAATTGCCAACATCCGCTGGATCATTGAAAAACGCAAGAAAGTTCCAGAAAAACATCTATTTCTGCTTCATTGACTATGCCAAAGCCTTTGACTGTGTGGATCACAATAAACTGTGGGAAATTCTGAAAGAGATGGGAATACCAGACCACCTGACCTGCTTCTTGAGAAACCTGTATGCAGGTCAGGAAGCAACAATTTCAACTGGACATGGAACAACAGACTGGTTCCAAATAGGAAAAGGAGTACGTCAAGGCTGTATATTGTTACCCTGCTTATTTAACTTCTATGCAGAGTACATCATGAGAAAAGCTGAGCTGGATGAAGCACAAGCTGGAATCAAGACTGCCGGGAGAAATATCAATAACCTCAGATATGCAGATGACACCACCCTTATGGCAGAAAGTGAAGAACTAAAGAGCCTCTTGATGAAAGTGAAAAAGGAAAGTGAAAAAGCTGGCTTAAAGCTCAACATTCAGAAAACTAAGATCATGGCCTCTGGTCCCATCACTTCATGGCAAATAGATGGGGAAACAGTGGCTGACTTTATTTTTTTGGGCTCCAAAATCACTGCAGATGGTGACTGCCGCCATGAAATTAAAAGACGCTTACTCCTTGGAAGGAAAGTTATGACCAATCTAGACAGCATATTAAAAAGCAGAGACATTACTTTGTTGGCCTTTGTCAACAAAGGTCCATCTAGTCAAGGCTATGGTTTTTCCATTGATCATGTATCGATGTGCGAGTTGGACTATAAAGAAAGCTGAGTGCAGAAGAATTGATGCTGTTGAACTGTGGTGTTGGAGAAGACTCTTGAGAATCCCTTGGACTGCAAGGAGATCCAACCAGTCCATCCTAAAGGAGATCAGTCCTGGGTGTTCATTGGAAGGACTGATGTTGAAGCTGAAACTCCAATACTTTGGCCACCTGATGCAAAGAGCTGACTCATTTGAAAAGACCCTGATGCTGGGAAAGATTGAGGGCAAGAGGAGAAGGGGACAACAGAGGATGAGATGGTTGGATGTCATCACTGACTAAATGGACATGGGTTTGGGTGGACTCCGGGAGTTGGTGATGGACAGGGAGGCCTGGTATGCTGCGGTTCGTGGGGTCACAAAGAGTCAGACACGACTGAGTGACTGAATTGATTGACTGACTGAATCACTTCTCTGCCATTGAGGGTTTTGTCATTTAAGATATTGTTTAATAATCATGAGGACCAGGTGGCCTCAATGCTCTGTTAGTCCCCAAACAATAAAAACTTCCACTGATATATTTCCAGTGTCCAGGAGACTAGTTACCCTATCTGTTAGTCTTGACTTAGAAATATGCATCCTATATCCAAGCCTGTACCCTCATATCCTAGGTTAACTGTAAAACTGTCCCAATGCCCAATTAGCAGTGCCAAGTACAGCTGTGAATGCTTCCAGATCATTGTCTGCCTGATCCTGATCCCACCTTGTAAGTTATTCTATAATAAATCGATCCACTGATTACATGAAGCTGCCCTTCTTTTGTTTCACTTTCAAGATGACTTCTCAGTTTGGTTGGCATTTTTCATTCCATCCGTCCTCCAACACTAATTTTTAGGGAAATGAAACTAAAACAACAATGAAGTGCTCCAACACACCCATGAGAATGGCTAAAATTAAAAGTATTAAATACCTACCATACCAAGTGTTGGCCAGGAAATAGAATAACTGTAACTCACACACCGGTGGGGAGAGTTTGGCAGTTTCTAAAGAAGTTAAACATGCACCTACATATGACTCAGCTCTTCCATCTCTGGGTTTTGTTGTTGTTTTCAGTCATTCAGACCTGTCCGACTCACCAGGCTTCCTGGTCCTTCACTATCTCCTGTTGTTTGCTCAAACTCATGTCCATTGAGCTGGTGATGCCATCCAACCATCTCGTCTTCTGTCATCCCCTTCTCCTCCTGCCCTCAATCTTTCCCAGCATCAGGGTCTTTTCCAAAGAGTCAGCTCTTTGCATCAGGTGGCCAAAGTACTAAAGCTCCAGCTTCAGCATCAGTCCTTCCAGTGCATTAATTATCCAAAAGAACTGAAAGCATATGTTCATACAAAGACCACAAATGTTCACAGCAGCCTTATTTGTAGTAGCCTCAAACTGTAAATGACCCAAATGCCTACCATAAAGAGAATGGATAAACAAATTGGATAAACAAATCCATTATATCCATATAATGGAACACCAAGTAAAATACTTAAAAGATGCATGTTCCTTGGAAGAAAAGCTATGATAAACCTAGCAGAGACATCACTTTGCTGACAAAACTCTGTATAGTCAAAACTATGGCTTTCTCAGTAGTCATGTGTGGATGTGAGAGCTGGATGACAAAGAAGGCTGAGCACCCAAGAACTGATGCTTTCAAACTGTGGTGCTGGAGAAGGCTGTTGACAGTCCCTTGGACAGCATGGAAATCAAACCAGTCAATCCTAAAGGAAATCAGTCCTGAATATTCACTGGAAGGACTGATGTTGAAGCTGGCCACCTGATGCGAAGAACTGACTCAGTGGAAAAGACCTTGATGCTGGGAAAGATTGAGGGCAGGAAGAGAAGGAGGCGACAGAGGATGAGATGGCTGGATGGCATCATCAACTCAATGGAAATGAGTGTGAGCAAACTCCAGGAGACAGTGAAGGACAGGGAAGCCTGGCATGCTGCAGGTCATAGAGTTGCAAAGAGTCAGACATGACTGAGCGACTGAACAACAAGTAAAATACTAAATGAAATGGAATTATTAAATTATTAATAATTTATTGTCTCATTCATTTGACTGATGTCAAATGTCTGAGTCATTTGACTGATACTCAAAACACAAATGAATCTTATAACCATTATGCTACATGAAAAGAAGCCAAACCCCTAAAAAATGTACACATACATCCTATAAGGTTCCCTCATATAAAATTCTAGAAAATACAAAATAATCTATAGTGACAGAAAGCAGATCAGTGGATCAGCCTGGGAATGAGGGGTGGGAACTATCTTAGAAAGAGTCACAAAGACATTTTTGCATGCAATGGATAGTTCATTATCTTGATTATGGGGATAGTTTCATGGCTGTATAAAAACTTATCAAGTTGTGTACTTTAAATATGTGCTGTTTATTTCACATCAATTATACTTCATAAAGTTAAGTGTTAAGGGTTGATATGACCAACCTCAAAGACTCCTGCTCCCATAAAGGCTTTACCACCCCCCAACAGTTCAAATCAATTCTTCTTCAGTATTGTTTTTTACCCGTTTTAGTGCTGTTAGATAGATATGCTCCAAAATAGGACATGAGTGCCTTGAGACAATAATTTAAATGTCTTCATCTTTGGATATACCTTCCATTGCCTACATAATTAGCTGTATTGAATCTGAGTAGAAGTAAAACTAAAATCAGGGAAGCACTTAGGAGGTAACTGCTAGAATCAAAAAGAGAGACAATATTAGTTTGAGTTGAGGTGGAAGCAGTGGGGGTGAAGAAAAGTAAAAGAACCTGATGTGAAGAAAAAACAACAACAACAAAATACCACATTATGGTGAGTAGATGTAGAAGGTGAGGGAGAGAGAGGCAAGAATAATACACAAGATTGCGGCTTAGATGCCTAGGAGGATAAATGACTATAAACTGTGGATATTCCTTCATTATACACTAAGCACCAACTGCATCGCAGGCTTGTTCTAGACACTGAGGACAGACCAGGGAAATAAAGTTCTAGCCATCACAGACCTACAGTCCACTGAAAGTCAAAACATGTCTTTCCAAAAGACAAATGGACAGTTGAATTTGAATTCAAAGCATAGCCAGGCTAGTTATATTAACTTTTACCTTATTTTAGCCAGTATCTTTCAACAACTAGCACTAGAAGAGTCTGTGCTACCTAGTTAAACTCATGGAACAAGAACTTCGCAACAGTAACAAGTTCTGAGAATTTAGAATCTGCGTACACTTCTAAGAACTTCAAAAGACAAAGCTCCCTGGTTACAATGGGCTAAGTAATCGCTTGGTGCCACTATACTTTCATTTCAATACTGCCATCTTAGGTTAACACAGGGAACTACACAATCTTCAAAAGTCATACCCTTATTCAACAGTGAATGCAAAGGTTCAAAGAAGATTAATGAGAGCTATTTAATGACTGTAACATATATTTACAAGAATTAATTCACTGTAACACATATTTACAATAATTAATTCTCGTATCTGAGAGTATCCCTGACAAAACGGAAGATCTCATGAGGTAAGCAATTATACAGTTCGGAATATAAACCTTTCTTTGAAAAACTAGGAAGTGACTTACTGAATCTCAATTAAAAATAAAAATATACTAACAGACAATGGGGAATGGGAAAGTAGAATAAAATGCAGATAAATCTTACTTATTCAGTAAGTTTAACCTGCTTTTCTAACCACAGCTCTTTAAACAGCAACAGCTGTTTAAATTTGCTTAAATACTAAAGTTACTGGTTTTAACTTTAATCCCATGACTGTAGTGATGGTTTAAGAAGGAAAATAAGGTCAAGATCCTAATAAGTGTCAAGGACCATGGATCTGGAGGACTGGTTATATTTAACCAAAATGTTGATACTTATCAATTAACATTATTTACAATCTCCAATGTTTTCTGTGAAGTAAAATCACACTATAAGAATTATGTTGAAAAGTATTCACAAACACTGAAGAATACCTTTGATTTAACATTACTATAAAAAGATAACAAAAAAAATCACAACCTGTGTACATAGTACCATCTCAATATGGGGTGGAGGAGGGATGGAGAAAGCAAAAATAGCCTCAGAACTGTAGAAATGAGTGAAGACATTTCTTCAGATAATATCAAGGATAAATATTGTTTCTGTATATATATATACAAATACATATATAAACACACTCAGTATAAACTCTAAATGCAAATACAAAAAAGTCATTAAGTAAAATAATATTTTGATAGAACAGTTCATAAAAAATACAAATATAAAATATTCTGTTAAAATATTACTATGATACCACACTGGTGTGTGATATTAGTAGTGGAGAAGGCTATGTCTGTGAGGGAAGGGATAGAACATGGGAACTTTGTATTTCCACCCATTTTTGTTGTAAACCTAAAAGTGCTCTAAAAAATAGTTTTGGGGTTTTTAAACCTATTATTCTCTCTGTACTGAGCATATATTGGTTTTCTTGAGAAGTATCCTAAATTTTGGCACTGCTAATAAAATTGGTTAGTATCACCCTGTTTTCTGGAAAGCAATCTGACAGAAGTCTCTAAATTCAATTTTTCCCTTTACCTGTTTAAGATTTCATCTTGATGCAGTTAAACAAATTTAAAAATCCCTAATCAGTCTTTTAGTATAGAGAAAACCAGGCCGCAAAGTATCTGCCCGTTTCTTCACAATAAGTGCTAACTTTCTTTCCTTAGCTAGAAAAGGAGGCAGTGGCCAAAAAAAATTTGTCTTACAAGGTCAAGTTCTCCTTCCTTTAACTTTTCTACTGTTTTACCCAGTCTCCTACATTGCAGGCAGATTATTTCCCAACTGAACCACAAGGGAATAACCATACTGTTTTACAATCTTACATAAATAGTTATATCACAACCCATGGCTTTTTTATACATTTCTATTTTCTCTATATTGTTAAGAGTCACAAGTACAATGACTCTGTCCAGCTCATATGATACTGCCTGACATATATCACAGTAGATGTTTAAAATACTGTTGAATGAATCTTCTTTTCAATTCACTAATACTAGAGTAATCCTCCAAAAGGAGTAAAAATGTTCTCTATCCTGCTGATGGAAAGGGATTTAATTTAAGGAATGAGCTCAAGAACATGAAAACTGGAAGAGGTTAACTACTAGAAAGTATCTGTTTCTAATATTTGAATCATGGCAGCAGGGAGAGGAAAGGTATGTGAATGTCTGACAAAGACATTAAGGACATGTTTGACCAGAGAGCTCTCACATACAGTAACAATACCATATCTGTATCCTACATTATACTAAGTGTTTTATTAGAAATTATCTCACTTGATTAACAACCCTGTGAGTCAGGACAATAATTCCCCTTTTTAAAAGTGAGGAATCTGCAGCATCAATAGAGTAGAACCAGGACTCAAAACCAAATCTAAGCATCTGCCTACTACATCCCATGGCTTCCATACTACCGCATCCCATTTCATGACATCCATGACATGAAAATTAGTCTCATTAGCTTCTGAGTAGATAAAAAAACACAACTAGCTATCACCTAACATAATGGAATAGTCAGTCCATTGCAATTTTTTTCCCCGCTGTACTTCACTTGTGGGTAAGATAAGCAAAGCATAATAAAATAAACTAAACCTGGAATTTCATTTTAATATAAATCGCATACAAGGTATATGTTTAAAAAGATTCTTTTTAAACAATTTTACTTTCCCACCAAAAATGCATAAGGTTTCCAATTGCTTCACACCTTACCAACACTTAAGAAAAATTTAAAAATTTTTTTCTTATTTTAGCCAGTGAATAGGAAAAATACTTCTAGTCCTTTCCTCCTATGTTTCTCATTTCCTCTCACATTCCTAATGTTTCTGACCCCTCTGGTTACCATATGTGCAGGGTTTTTCCCACACTAGGCAACACTCTGTGACACCAGGTGGCTGTTCTACGCATTATCTCCCACAGGCTAAGGGCTCAGTCCTACGAGACTGCCCCTACTTCAGGTGCCAACTGTAAGTAGCAGGTCTTCACCTAGGTCACCCACAACTTCTATCCAATATGGCCACAGACAGAAGGCTCTCATGATCCCCTTAGGTTTAATTTGCTAGACTGGCTCACAAAGTCAGGAAAATACTAATTTGCACTTACCAGTTTACTATAAAAGGGTATCATAAAAGACACAGATGAACATCCAGATGGAAAAGGAGTACAGGGAAAGGTAAGTGGGAAGGGGCACAGAGCTTCCATGTCCTTTCCAGACATGTCTCTTTCTTAGCTGCTCTACTTGTTCACCACCACAGAAGTCCCGTGAACCTCGCAGGCATGACTGATCATTAACTCCATTTCCAGCCCTTCTCCCTTCTCAAGAGAACTGTGGGGAATGGTGATGGTGACTGGGGGCAGCGGGAGGATGAGGCTGAAAATTCCAAGCTTCTAATTATGGCTTGTTATTTCCAGTGAACAACCATCATCCTGGAGCCATCCAGTCATCTCAGAACAAAAGACACTCTTACCACCCGAGACAGTACAATGGTTTCAGGAGCCCAATGTCAAGAACCCGGGGCAGAGACCAACATATATATTTTTTTCTCTTATTTTACAGCCAACTTAGGGGTATAAGCGGTATTTCATTGTGATTTTGGAGAAAGCAATGGCAACCCACTCCAGTACTCTTGTCTGGAAACTCCCATGGACAGAGGAGCCTGACAGACTGCAGTCCACGGGGTCGCTAAGAGTCGGACACGACTGAGCGACTTCACTTTCACTTTTCACTTTCACGCATCGGAGAAGGAAATGGCAACCCACTCCAGTGTTCTTGCCTGGAGAATCCCAGGGAAGGGGGAGCCTGTTGGGCTGCCATCTACGGGGTCGCACTGAATCGGACACGACTGAAGCAACTTAGCAGCAGCAGCACTGTGATTTTAATATCTAACAATATTATCAGATAGTTTATTAGTATCTTTTCACATGCTTATTTCCCATCCACAGATCTTTCTTTAGTAAAGTATCTGTTCAAATTTTTGCCCCTTTTCAAAATTGGATTATGTGTCACCTTATCAGTGAGATGTAACTTTTTAAATACATTTTGGACTCAAATCCTTAATCACATATATATGGTTTGCAACTATTTTCTCCAAGCCTGTTGCTTGTCTTCTCAGTTTCCAAATAGTGCTTTTCTTTTTGAAGCACAAAGATTTTTAATTTTGATGAAGTTCATTTCTATTTTTTTTAAATGGATTATGCATTTGTTTCTGTATCTAAGAAGTCATTGCCTAATCCAAGATGGTGAAGACCTACTACTATGTTTTCTTCTAAAAGTTTCATAGTTTTAGCTTTTAAATCCAGGTCATTGATCCTACATTTTGTTTGTTTCTCTTTAAAAACTGTAGTACAACTATATTAGTTTCAAGTGTATAACAGTGATTCAATAGTTTTAAAGATTATACTCTAAATTATTACAAAATAATGGCTATGTTTTCCTGTGCTGCACAATATATCCTTGCTGCTTGATCCTACATTTTCTTCTAGAAGTTTTCTAATTCTAGATTTTATACAAGTCTATAATCTATTTTTCTGTATCGTGTGGGGAAGGGTCTGAGTGTCATTTTTTTAACATATGGGTGTTCCAGCACCATTTGCTGAAAGGACGCCAACACATTACCTTGGCATCTGTGCAAAAAACTGACCATATATATCAGAATTTACTTCTTGACTTGATTATATTGATCCATCTGTTTATGGCTATAATTTTATAATAAGTTTTAAAGTCAGGTATTTATTAAGTCCTTTTGCTTTTTCAAAATTGTTTTAGCTCTTCTAGAGCCTCTGCATTTCTGTATAGATTTTAGAATAAGCTTCTCAATTTCTACAAAGAGATCCACTGCAATTATGACAGGGATTGTAGTCAGTCTACAGATGATCAATCTGAATCTTCCAATCTATAAAGACAGTATATCTCTGGATTTATTTGGGTTATCTTTAATTTCTCTCTGTAATGCTTTGTAGTTTTTAGTGTACAGAAATGCTCATTTTTAAAATACCAACAATAAATAT
Source organism: Bos taurus (assembly GCF_002263795.3). Lineage (NCBI taxonomy): Eukaryota > Metazoa > Chordata > Mammalia > Artiodactyla > Bovidae > Bos > Bos taurus. The sequence goes on along the minus strand of NC_037353.1, from coordinate 9,154,499 downwards.
CTTATTTAAGCTTTGAATCTGGTAACAAGTTGTAACAGCAAATTTTGCAGAAGTTATTTAGAATCTTTCAGACACAATTTTAAGTTTTCCATACCTCACATTCATCAATGAGATAAACCTTAAACAATGAAAAAACAGCAAAGGTCTGTTATCTCATAAAGTTTAAGGGTTTTAAAACATTCATAAAACCAAGTAGGAAAGAAATTAATACCTATCTCAAAGAGGGAACTTGCCTTGACTATTTTGTTTCTGCTACCAAAAAAGTGTTTGGTAGCAGAAACTAAGTACAGCTCTTTCTCCACTTATGATGGGGTTACATCTCAATAAGCACTTCATTAAACTGAAAACATCCAGTCAGAAACCTACCAAACATCACAGCTTACCTTTTATTGTACAATTGTTTAGTCGTGTCTGACTCTTTGTGACCCCATGAACTGCAGCACGCTAGGCTTCCCTGTCCTGCTATTTCCTGGAGTCTGCTCAAATCTACCCTACTTTAAATGTGTTCAAAATGCTAACATTAGCCTACAGTTGAGCAGAATCACCTAAGACAAAGCCTACTTTATAATAAAGTGCTGAATATCTCACATTAAACACTACTGAAAGTGAAACACAGCATGGCTGTGTGGGTCTAAAATGGTTTTAAGAATATTGGCAGTGTTTTGCTTGTGACTGAGTTACTGACTGAGAGTTGCAGCTGACTGAGAGCTGCAGCAGACTGCCGATGCCCAGCAGTATGAGCGTATCACACTGCAGAGAGCTAGCCTGGGAAAAGTACAGCTTTTATGAGAGTATCATACTGCAGAGAGCTAGCCTGGGAAAAGTACAGCTTCTACTGAATGTGTATCATTTTTGCACCATCATAAAGTCAAAAACTTTTAAGTCAAACCATCATCATAAATCATGAATTAGGAACCACGTGTACTAAATCTGGTTTTCTTCCCTAACTCCCATCTAACCCACAGAAAGTTCACCAACTAAAGTCATCCACACACACACACACAATTTCTCTCTATATCTATATGTATATAAAACTTAATACCACAAACTCAATCAAATGTATCATCTTCAGTCTTTCTGTCACAATCTTTTACTACAAGATTTTCATTTCCAACTATGAATATATAAGCTTTCATGGAGTCATATTTGTCAAACAGTTTAGATTCTATCAAAGGTTCAAATTATGAAAAGTATTTTTAAACTTTGAGAAGTATGAATGTTAAAAAGACTTTTTGATGAGAAACTCTCATTTAAAATAAAAATTTAGAAAAATTCATATCAGAAATCATGTACAATTTCACTATTTAAAATATGGCAAAAATTAGAAACTACCCAAACGCTCAGTGACAAGATGATATAAACTATGGTATTTACTTACTGAATATTGAACATCACTGAATACTGTACTCTAGTAAAAATGAATAAACTATAGTATATGTAACAACATGATAAATATTATAAATGTAATGTTGGAGGGGGAAAGAAACAATCCCAAAACACAGTAAGCATGTGTCTCTAAGCAAAACTAAGCATGTCATTTGGGCACAGATACATTCATAATAAAAAAAATTTTACGGAGACTAAGGAATAATATGAACCAAATGGGGAATAGTCTGCAAAGGGGATAGGAAGTAAACAGGGCCAGGGGAGAGTGGAAAATGAAATCATGGAGAAATACATAAATAGACAAATGCAATCACTAATGCTCCAGTTCTTGGGTTGAATGGAGGGTGTACATGCTTTATAACTTACATAGGTCATCTAATTTTTTGTTAAGTATAATTATTTTTTAAAAACATAAAAGCAAAATCTATTTTTAAAAATCACCCATCATAAAACATTTTCCAGAAGCTTAATTTGGCTTTAATCCTGTTTTAAAAAGTTTTTAAAAGTTTTTACCGTTGTTTTTGTTTAACTGCTTTGTCCAAGTGCTGAAAGATATCCTGAAACAGGGTGCAGCTGGATCGACTGTTAATAGAATACCCATATCCTCTTTTCCAATATTGTTTCAGATCATTTAAATATTCTAAAACCTAAAAATAAAAATTTCAAACATCATTACATTTTTATTAATATAACAGATTTTCTGATTTAATAATGATCTCTCAGAAAAGGTTACATTGTTTAATCACTATTCTACACAAAGTACAGGAGAATCTTAGCAGTTACAAAGTTTTTATTTACATTTCAAGTATTTAAGGGTGAGACCCAGAGATTTACACTGAGACACAAACCTGAATGGGAATGTAGAGACTGACATGAAAGAGCAAGTCAGCAGTATTCACAGCCAACAATCCCAGCATCCTTGACAGTTCAGAAGAGTGGGATAAAGACAGGTGCATGCCTCCCTTCTCTTCTAAAATTATATTAAGATCATAGCAAAGATAGAAACAGAAAAAAGAAAACATAAATAGAAAAATATTCATTATAGCACAGAAAGTTGCTCACAGTGAGTCAGGAATTTTAAAGAATTTTAGGAAGGTAGAAACCAGATAGAAAATGAGTTACTTTGGTTCAAGCAACCAAAAACAGTAATAAGAACAGCAATAAAAGTAGACCAAGATTATGGGAAATTGGTACTAGAAGGAATGAATTAATATATTAAAACATTCTAAAGGACAAACTGTCAAAAGACACACATCTCTAAGACCTATTAATTCCATTTATTATAATAATCACAGAGGAACATGAGAGACAATGTACAAGAATATCTTAGAATAGCAATGCTTATAGGAACCAAAAAAAAATAATTCTGGAAATACCTAAACTTCATTAAGAGGTAGATAATTAAACTATAAAATACACATACTATGGATACTATGAGATTATTTATAGATCTACATGAACTGATATGGAAAGATCTCCAAGACATAATGCTGAATGAGAACAGCTGGTTAAGAATAATAAATACTTGTTGGCCTCACCACAGGCAATAGATCAGACCACCAACTACTGTTAAAGTGTGCAAGCATGCTCAGTTGCTCAGTCATGTCCGACTCTTTGTGACCCTATGGACTGTAGCCCACCAAGCTCCTCTGTCTGTGGGATTATCTCCGCAAGAATACTGGAGATGCCATTTCGTCTTTCAGGGCATCTTTTCCACCTAGGAATCAAACCTGTGTCTCCTGTAGCTCCTGCACTGGCAGGTGGATTCTTTACCCCTGAGCCACCGGGGAAGCCCATTTTAGTGTGATGGGGCAATATCAGGCATTTCTGAACCCGTCATGGCCAGAGTATTCTTACTCTACTGGGTTTTTTATGTAGCCCAGTGTAATGTTGTTTAACTATTGTTGGTAAGGAGAGAAGAGCAAGATGGGGGGAAGGATGGGACACAGATACGTATAGAAGATGGTCATATGTGAGCCAGTGAAAAAGGTCTGGAACAGATCCTTCTCTTACAGCTCTCAGAGGAGACCAGGCCTGCTGACATCTTAAGTGTGGACTAGTAGTGGAATATATTAATCTTTTTTTTTTCATTTTCCTAAGAAGTAATTGAAAGCTATAATTTATGCAGTTATTTTCAATGTTTGGAGCCTTATGCCTTTTACAGATCTATTAAAAATGCTGGATCTCTTTTGAGTTTTGAAATCTTGGACACATTCCATAATTTAGTTGAGATTTACTTCATTATCTGCTGAGAGTTCCAGCACCTCCTCAGAATTGTGCCAAGTCCTCAAAAATGCCCTCAGCACACAGACACTATTCAATAAATGCCAATTGTTTTGTGAATTTCTGTATTTTTGTAAAAGACATTTGTTAAAGAAAAAAAGTAGAATAAATACAGTACAATACCGTTTACTACCAAAATACACACATTAAAAGATTGAAAAGTACACATTAAACTGACAAGAACGATAGATTTTCTGTGGAGACCTCTTAACTTGGAGTTGGTGATTAAGGTGGCCTTTATCTGAATGTTAAAACTTGTATTCATGTATCATTTGATCTAACACCAAAAGTGGAGGATAAAAAGTTGCAATCCAAAAGAGGTACAAGAGAAGACCATGTGGCCGATATGAGCCATTCTTCCCAGAAAAGTCCCTAGAGAAATTAAGTGCTAGCTGTAAGTTTAAAACCAAGAGCAAGGACAGGCCAGTGCCATGTACTAAAAACAAAACTCAACAAATACTAAAAGTGAAAGTGAAGTCGCTCAGTCGTGTCCAACTCTTTACTACCCCATGGACTGTAGCCTACAAAGCTCCTCTGTCCATGGGATTCTCCAGGCAAGAATACTGGAGTGGGTTGCTAAAGAGGTAATTAAATAAAAAAGTTAACAAAAGGAAAAAGTAAAAAATTTTTTAATTAAAATAAAAAGAATTAGACAAAGTTTTGCCAAATCTTTTCAAGAAATGAAACAAAAATATTATCAGAAATGAAAAAGAAGAGGCACTCTGAAACTGACACAGGGAAAAGAATGTCAGGCAGAATGCAGCAGTCTTGCTGAGTCAAGAAGTCAGTACTCAGAGTTTAGTAAGTCTGAAGTGACTGGAATTAGAAGGTTAGAGAAGAGAGGAAGAAGCTACACAGAAAAAGAACTCCAAAAATCATGGAAGTGGCGGGGGGAATCCCCTTGATTATGTTGCGAATGTTATGGGATTTGTAAGCTGATCAACTGCAGAGCTAGCACAAGGCTAGGAGATATTCACGTTCCAAGCAGCTTAAGTAGAGAGCTCCACAGACACCAAGAGATCCAGGATTTCAATCTGGACGCCAAAGGGTCATACTTTAACAGTAAAGACGTGTATAAGTAAAGTCTTGTGTCTGAGTTTTGTAAGGTCAGGTCTAGAACTTGAAACTCAGGAAGAATAAAGCTTCAAAAGGATCAAACTGATCCACAAGTAACTTAACTGCAGAATAAAACAAAATTCAACACTTAAAAGACAAAATCCAGGTATTCAACACCGTAACGTTCACAATGTCCATTATCTAATAAATAATTACTAGAAATACATGAAGAAACAAGAAACATAATATTAACTAGGAGAAAAATCAGTCAATAAAAGAATCTATCTTAAGAAAAAATCACAATTCAATACTAGAAAATGTACTAATGTAATTAACTATGCTAGAAGATTAAAGAAGAAAAAATAATCATCTTCCTAGATGCCAGAAATCCAGCACGTTCTTAATTTTAAAAACAATAAATAGAAAGTTTTAGTAGACAAGAAACAGAAATTTTCTTAACTTGGTAAGGATAACTACTGGTGACTATGCCAAACATATTTTATAATGAAAAACTGAACGTGCTCTTAACTAGAAAATATACAGATATATCTGCTCTCTTCTCTCAGAAATCACTCTAAAAAAACAAGAATCAGAAAGAGAAAGGCAAATCTTCCTTTCAAAGAAATTAGAAATCCTGAGCCACCACCATAAATGAGGACGGACTGCCAAATGCAGTAAAAATCAAACGCAACATCTCAGATAAAACCAGCAGAAGACAGATCCTCAAAGCACATGGTACACTTGTGGAAGTAAATCCAGCAATCCTTGCTCAAAACAATGAAGTCTAACAGGAGCCTCCCTGGACAGAGTGTAACACCATTACAGGAAACATATTGACCATCCATCTCTACATGAAGTGTACTGCAAAGAATCTCAGAGAAAAACTCTAAATTGTAAGGAACACTATTTATCTCTGAACCAATAGGCTCATCCCTATTGGCCACTTGAGAAGTAAAAGCTGAACTCATTGCAAAGATGAGTAATTAAAAAGGTGCTAGTGTCTACACAAACATACAAATTAAAAACAAGACAGCTACACAGATAAAACAGCCAGAAAAAAAGCCCACTCACCCTAGAAATTCTACAGAGCACATGAAAACTATAATTAAATATAGTATCATGAATTCTAAAGACTTAAGAAAATAAAATAATCATTTAAAAAAAGAAAGTACAAAATGAGAAAAAAAAAAGATATGTGAAGAAGCCTAAAGATAGAAATATACACTGGAACAGCTCCAAAAATAGTTTGGCTTCTACAAAGAACCCATATGAATGAAGAGGAAAGAAAGGGAATACCAATTACGTGGGCAGAAACTGTAGATGAATTACTGCCATCACCAGGTAGAGCACAGAACTTAATATATTATGAAAATTTTATAAAAGAATAGGTATTGGAAATCCATTCATCCTCTCTGAACTTTGGAAATACATTCACCCTATAAAAAGAAGAATTTGGATTATATTAGTGGGCGCAGGAGGGCCTAGAGGAGCTATTCCACGTTCAAGGTCAGGAGGGCTGGTGCTGAGGAGATACCCCTCGTCCAAGGTAAGGAGCAGCAGCTGCACCTTGCTGGAGTAGCTGTGAAGAGATACCCCACGTCCAAGGTAACAGAAATCCAAGTAAGACGGGAGGTGTTGCAAGAGGGCATCAGAGGGCAGACACACTAAAACCATACTCACAGAAAACCAGTCAATCTAATCACACTAGGACCACAGCCTTGTTTAACTCAATGAAACTAAGCCATGCCCTGTGGGGCCACCCAAGACAGGCGGGTCATGGTGGAGAGGTCTGACAGAATGTGGTCCACTGGAGAAGGGAATGGCAAACCACTTCAGTATTCTTGCCTTGAGAACCCCATGAACAGTATGAAAAGGCAAAATGATAGGATACTGAAAAGGAAATCCCCAGGTCAGTAGGTGCCCAATATGCTACTGGAGATCAGTGGAGAAATAACTTCACAAAGAATGAAGGGATGGAGCCAAAGCAAAAACAATACCCAGCTGTGGATGTGACTGGTGATAGAAGCAAGGTCCGATGCTGTGAAGAGCAATATTGCATAGGAACCTGCAATGTCAGGTCCATGAATCAAGGCAAACTGGAAGTGGTCAAACAAGAGATGGCAAGAGTGAATGTCGACATTCTAGGAATCAGCAAACTAAAATGGACTGGAATGGGTGAATTTAACTCAGATGACCATCATATCTACTACTGCAGGCAGGAATCCCTCAGAAGAAATGGAGTGGCCATCATGGTCAACAAAAGAGTCCAAAATGCAGTACTTGGATGCAATCTCAAAAATGACAGAATGATCTCTGTTTGTTTCCAAGGCAAACCATTCAATATCACAGTAATCCAAGTCTATGCCCCAACCAGTAACACTGAAGAAGCTGAAGTTGAACAGTTCTATGAAGACCTACAAGACCTTTTAGAACTAACACCCAAAAAAGATGTCCTTTTCATTATAGGGGACTGGAATGCAAAAGTAGGAAGTCAAGAAACACCTGGAGTAACAGGCAAATTTGGCCTTGGAGTACGAAATGAAGAAGGGCAAAGACTAATAAGAGTTTTGCCAAGAAAATGCACTGGTCATAGCAAACACCCTCTTCCAACAACACAAGAGAAGACTCTACAAATGGACATCACCAGATGGTCAACACCGAAATCAGATTGATTATATTCTTTGCAGCGAAAGATGGAGAAGCTCTACACAGTCAGCAAAAATAAGACGGGGAGCTGACTGTGGCTCAGACCATGAACTCCTTATTACCAAATTCAGACTTAAATTGAAGAAAGTAGGGAAAACCACTAGACCATTCAGGTATGACCTAAATCAAATCCCTTATGATTATACAGTGGAAGTGAGAAATAGATTTAAGGGCCTAGATCTGATAGATAGAGTGCCTGATGAACTATGGAATGAGGTTTGTGACACTGTACAGGAGACAGGGATCAAGACCATCCCATGGAAAAGAAATACAAAAAACCAAAACGGCTGTCTGGGGAGGCCTTACAAATAGCTGTGAAAAGAAGAGAGGTGAAAAGCAAAGGAGAAAAGGAAAGATATAAGCATCTGAATGCAGAGTTCCAAAGAATAGCAACAAGAGATAAGAAAGTCTTCCTCAGCCATCAATGCAAAGAAATAGAGGAAAACAACAGAATGGGAAAGACTAGAGATCTCTTCAAGAAAACTAGAGATACCAAGGGAACATTTCATGCAAAGATGGGCTCGATAAAGGACAGACATGGTATGGACCTAACAGAAGCAGAAGATATTAAGAAGAAGTGGCAAGAATACATAGAACAACTGTACAAAAAAGAGCTTCACGACCCAGATAATCATGATGGTGTGATCACTCACCTAGAGCCAGACATTCTGGAATGTGAAGTCAATTGGGCCTTAGAAAGCATCACTATGAACAAAGCTAGTGGAGGTGATGGAATTCCAGTTGAGCTATTTCAAATCCTCAAAGATGATGCTGTGAAAGTGCTGCACTCAATATGCCAGCTAATTTGGAAAACTCAGCAGTGGCCATAGGACTGGAAAAGGTCAGTTTTCATTCCAATCCCAAAGAAAGGCAATGCCAAAGAGTGCTCAAACTACCACACAATTGCACTCATTTCACATGCTAGTAAAGTAATGCTCAAAATTTTCCAAGCCAGGCTTCAGCAATACGTGAACCATGAACTTCCAGATGTTCAAGCTGGTTTTAGAAAAGGCAGAGGAACTAGAGATCAAATTGCAAACATCCACTGGATCATCGAAAAAGCAAGAGAGTTCCAGAAAAAACATCTATTTCTGCTTTATTGACTATGCCAAAGCCTTTGACTGTGTGGATCACAATAAACTGTGGAAAATTCTTCAAGAGATAGGAATACCAGACCACTGACCTGCCTCTTGAAAAAGTTAGAAGCAACAGTTAGAACTGGCCATGGACAACAGACTGGTTCCAAATAGGAAAAGGAGTACGTCAAGGCTGTATATTGTCACCCTGCTTATTTAACTTATACGCAGAGTACATCATGAGAAATGCTGGGCTGGAAGAAGCACAAGCTGGAATCAAGATTGCCGGCAGAAATATCAATAACCTCAGATATGCAGATAACACCACCCTTATAGCAGAAAGTGAAGAGGAAAAAGCCTCTTGATGAAAGTGAAAGTGGAGAGTGAAAAAGCTGGCTTCAAGCTCAACATTCAGAAAATGAAGATCATGGCATCTGGTCCATCACTTCATGGGAAATAGATGGGGAAACAGTGGAAACAGTATCAGACTTTATTTTGGGGGGCTCCAAAATCACTGCAGATGGTGACTGCAGCCATGAAATTAAAAGACGCTTACTCCTTGGAAGAAAAGTTATGACCAACCTAGACAGCATATTCAAAAGCAGAGACGTTACTTTGCCAACTAAGGTCCGGCTAGTCAAGGCTATGGTTTTTCCTGTGGTCATGTATGGATGTGAGAGTTGGACTCTGAAGAAGGCTGAGCACTGAAGAATTGATGCTTTTGAACTGTGGTATTGGAGAAGACTCTTGAGAGTCCCTTGGACTGCAAGGAGATCCAACCAGTCCATTCTGAAGGAGATCAGCCCTGGGATTTCTTTGGAAGGGATGATGCTAAAGCTGAAACTCCAGTACTTTGGCCACCTCATGCGAAGAGTTGACTCATTGGAAAAGACTCTGATGCTGGGTGGGATTGGGGGCAGGAGGAAAAGGGGACGACAGAGGATGAGATGGCTGGATGGCATCACTGACTCTATGGACGTGAGTCTCAGTGAACTCCGGGAGTTGGTGATGGCCAGGGAGGCCTGGTGTGCTGCGATTCATGGCGTTGCAAAGAGTGGGACACGACTGAGTGACTGAACTGAACTGAGCTCTACAATCCTTTTCAGCAGTAAAATTTGATAATGGTTAAATAGGTTTTTAAACAGGTGGATCTAGAAATCAAATCACAATGAAGAATGTTTCCCAGAGGTTTTATGAACACAACCTATTTACAAACAGATAGGTCCTATCTGAACAATTAATCTTTGTTAAGAACATTATGAGATAGTCCAAGACACTTAATGTTCCCTACTCTTTTTTGAAAAGCTGCTTCAAATAACAACAATGAAAACCATACAAGGAAGGCAAAGAAACTCCAAAAGTAATACATACCTTTGCATCATCTATGTCAAAAACATCACACCAAGGAGATTTAACACCTTTAATTGCCAGGTCAAAGGAACAGGTGAAAAAAGCTACCTGAATTAAATCTGAGGAAAAAAGAAAGAGTAAAATTTGTGGGTTACTATTTTATGCAGTTTTCCAAAGGCTGAATATCTACAGAATGCCAAGGATTTACTACATAAATCATAGTTTGATTCTGTTAATTTTAGAGGGTTGGAAGAGGGGAGATAAAGTTATAAAAGGTTTTAATCCCCAACTTGAAAATTAGCAATAACAAGTGACATTTATTGAACAGTTATTTTAAGTACACAACAATTTATAACTATTAAGAAGAAAGTACAGAGAAGGATATAAAAAAAGAGAGAAGAAAAAGGGCAGAGTTAAGTGAGGAGTCAGGAGGAAGGTGAAACAAAGGGTCAAGAAGGAGAGAAAGAGGGAAAAATCATACTATGAGACCTGACTCTGCCACTAATTATCTTGGGCAACTCATTCTAGGCTCCCTGGATCTCGACACAAAATAGGCAAAGCATTTATCCTTTTGTTAAGCAATAGTAAAGAATATATAATTAATATATCTGTAACACATAAAGGGTACCTATATTCAATGAGAGAAAAAACAGAATAATCCAACAGAACATGGCCATGGTTTATAAAGAGGCAATTCACAGTAGGAATGAAATAACTAATAAACATATGAAAGGATATTCAACCTTACAAGTAACCAAAGAAACACAAAATAAAGCTAGATATCATTTTTCATTAATCGAATTGGTAAAAGTCAAAATGACTAATAATATCCACTATTGGATGAATTAGGGGAAATGAGCATTCTCATATATTGCTGATATAAGTTTTTCTACACTTTCAGAGAACAATTTGGTAGTATATGTCAAGATGTCAAATATTCATGCTCCTTAATCCAATGTCTACCTATATTTGTTTATCTTATAAACTCTCAAGTGCATAAAGCAAACTATAAGGATGTTCACTGTTGCATTATTTGAAAGAGTTAAAAACTAAGAAACACTTCAGTAGAAAAGTAATTTCCTATACAAAGAATCTGGACTGTATTAGCTTCAGCCTCTCTGACCAGTAAAACTTAATGATGGGGTAAATAATTTTTAACTAGTATTGACCTAAAAATGTATCATATATATATTTGAAATAACACAATTTAAAAAAATTACTCAGCTGCATTTCTAAATAAGAATAAATTACAAAAAATACATTCAACTTCACCTTTCTATGTAAAAACAAAGGTATTTAAATAGCTAAAGTATTTTCAAGCAGCTCTCTGTGCCAGGTACTGTGTTAATGCTTTGCATGAATAAATCTAATACAATCCTTCCAATAATCCTATGAGGCAGGCACAATTCCTATATCTGTTTTACACAGAAAGAAACCATGACATAGTTATTAAGGAACTAGTGATGCATAAAGATCAGAGAGTTATTCAAAAGTATAACAAAGTCAAGAATCAAAAGCAAACAGTCCAATTCCAGAACCCATGATTTTAACCATTATGCTAATATTGCCTCCAAAAAGTTGCTCTCACCCAATCAATAAAATACAAATTTGTTGTTGTTTTCAGTTGCTAAGCCATGTCTTACTCTTCTGCAACCCCACAGACCATAGCCCACCAGGCTCTTCTGTCCATGGGATTCCCCAGGCAAGAACACTAGAGTGGGTTTCCATTTCCTTCTCCAGGGGATCTTCCCGACCCAGGGATCAAACCCATGTTTCCTGCATTGACAGGCATATTCTTTACCACTGACCCACCAGAGAAGTCCAAAACACAAAAATCCTTGTCAATTCAGAGACTAGAAACAGTTTTAAAAAAAAAAATCTTAAACAATTTTAAATGTCCACTAACAGAATAATGGCTAGATACTGGTAGTTATATAATGTAATTCTATACATAAGTATAAATGTAGAACTAGAATTATATGCATTAAATAAAAAAAATACAAAGTTGAATTAAAATCAAATTTCAGACTAATATCATAGTTTGACATCATTCCTAGAAGTTTAAAAATCTGAAAATTATATCCCATTTAGGTACATAAATTTAAACATTAAAAACTGACATGGGATGACTTAAATGCTCAATTCATAACAACAGTTACCTGTGGGGAGAAAAGGAAAGGAATGAGATCCTGGAGAGGGCCTTGCTTGCTTGCTAAGTCACTTCAGTCGTGTCCGACTCTGTGCGACCCCATAGACAGTAGCCCACCAGGCTCCCCCGTCCCTGGGATTCTCCAGGCAAGAACACTGGAGTGGGTTGCCATTTCCTTCTCCAATGCATGAAAGTGAAAAGTGAAAAGTGAAAGTGAAGTCGTTCAGTCGTATCTGACACCTAGCGACCCCATGGACTGCAGCCTACCAGGCTCCTCCGTCCATGGGATTTTCCAGGCAAGAGTACTGGAGTGGGGATGCCATTGACTTCTCCGGGAGAGGGCCTAAGGGCCCTCAATTTATTTACAGCAACTAACTGAAGCATAATTTTAAAATCTGATCAAACTAAGTTGTGGGTATATAGATACTCATTATATTACCCTTTATTATTATCTATGTACTTGAATTATTTCCCAAATAAGTAATTTTTAAAGCTCTGCAAATGACTCCAATGCATAGCCAGTTAAAGAAAGAGAAAAAACTCAATTTTAAATGCTACTAGGCATCTTCACTTTTCTGATCCTTCGGCATTCCAGGTGGTGCAGTGGTAAAGAATCTGCCTGCCAATGCACGAACTGCAGGAAACTGGGGTTTGATTTCTGGGTTGGGAAAATCCTCTGGAGGAGGGCATGGCAACCCACTCCAGTAATCCTGCCCAGAGAATTCCATGGACAGAGGAGCTTGGCGGGCTACAGTCCATGGTGTCACAAAGAGTCGGGCATGATTGAGCATGCACTCACATAAAGCATTTAGACACCAGATCAACAGATGCTAGTCTACTTAATTTGTTCCCAACATCTCCTACTTCTAGTCCTTGGAAATTTATTCACACTATAAAGAAATTACACTCTATATATAGATTGATCAGTATCTGCTATATGGATTACACATTCTTAGAAAACAGGGGACATTTTTTTATTATTTTTCTTAATTTCTCATTGCTAGGTGAGTATGTATCCTGGTTTTCCACCTGCTCTCCCAGCACAATTAATAATAGTGTTTCCTTTTACCCAGGTTGCAGGATAAATTGCAGCCAACCCATCACTGCAACAGCTTATGACAGATATGTCGGTTCACTTTCTCAAAATCTCTAGGATAAAAGCCTCAAAGGAAAAAAAAAATTACACTTCTTCTCTAAAACTTTATCCCTTTCAAACATTAACATGTGCTTCTGAACTGCTTTAAAAGCTAAAGAATTTTTATATGATTTTCCATTTGTATTACTTTAGGAGGAAATAATTCAGAAAAGATAATTTCTGTTTTGTAAATAATGCTTGGGGTTGAAGCTTCACATAACTTTTCCCTCAAAAAAAAAAAAAAAATCCAGTATATATCAAGAATTTTGTGCATTAACTTACATAAAACTCAAAGAAAAATCTGAACCCCAAAATAGTAAGCATGAGATATAAATCTTCTTGACCTAGAACACATTATTTTCTCAATGTAAAATCAATTGTGGTCCTTTAAAAGGAATAACTTTATGCTTCCATATTATTCCATATTTACAGTTTAAAAATCACTTAAATTATTTCAGAGTTCAAATGCAACATAACAGGCACATTACCTGCATTTAAGTTGTTGACTGGCACTTGCAAAATATCTGCAACTTTTTTTAATATGTTCTGCATTTCTGGTCCAGTTTTGAAGGCTTCTACATGATAAAGAGCAGTAGCATTCCTTTCCACTTGAGTTAAAAACTTCTCACAATGATCAAAGAACCTCATTAATTTATCATTAATTCTTGGAGGTCCACACTCCATATCTGAAAGGAGAAAAAAATACTGTGTGTATACATATGTGTGTGTATATATATATACACATATATACATATATATGTACATATACATCCATTGATAGGAATGACAATTTGAAATTATTGAAAATTTTGTTTCAAGTATAAAGAGGAACACTAAAAACCTATTCACACCTCAACATACCTGAAATAAGTAAACACACTGCTTATGAAAGACATGGGGCACAACTATCTCCCACTTGTAAAGATAGTTCATGAGAGGTTGAAAAAAAAGACGCTAAAAAAGACTAAAGAAACAGAGAACATCAAAGGTAAAATAAAATGTTAGAGCAATACTACACTATGAAATAAACTGAAATGAATGTTTTCTTAAAGAAAATAAAAAATGATTTGACATGAATGTCATAAGAAGTACAAAAATGTATTACATAGGTACTGTTTCTATCAGGCATAGAAAATTTGAGAAATCAAACTAAAACTTAGCAAAGATTCTAATAACAAGGTGAGAGAGAATTCAAGATAGACTCTGTTTTACTACTTTAATCCAAAGTCTAAATAAAGAGTATTTTATTTTATCAACTAACTTTCTCAAAGCTATGTTACTTTACAAAAAGACTGCTTTGGACAAAAACTATTGACAACAACACAAGATATATTAAAGTTTCAGGTATTATGTATTTCATTGTGCTAGACGTTTCTGATTTGGTTTATTTTCTAATTGGAGCTCCTACATAACTTTCCATTAAAAATTTTATATGTTACATTATTTCCCCAATTAAGGAACAAATGCATACTAGAAAAGCATTCATAATCATGCTCAAACTACTGGGATGCCTTTTAATTTTTCTCAGTCATATTTAAAATACACAGATTTTCAGTCATCATTTCCCCCAAAATTTACTATGACAAGAACACTGAGTACTAATAGTACATAATATTGTTTCTGTAATTAAAATGAGAAAACTATGTCTTGTTATACCGTTTTGTTTTGGATGTGTCTGTGAAAATCTCTCTATGTATGTGTATTTATTCATTTCAAATCCTGAAATGAATAATTAAGCCCACTGAATTGGCAACTGGATTACAGTTCTTAAGAAACATCTTGACTGAGAAAATAAGTCACCTTTATCATCTTTTTCTGTGGCGTCAAAATTTCCTAAGTAGATCTGGATAATTCACCCCTGCTATTATCTAATTACTGCTGTTCTTTAAACAGAAACAAAGGCATTGTTCTGTTTCTGTAAGAATACAAAATCCAATTCAGTGGCTTCCCTCCAAACCCCAGATGTACAAAACAGGCAAAACAATTGTCTGTAGATAATACTAATGCAGCTAAGCAAAAGGTTTAATCACTGAGACTGAAAATGGTGAGGGGCAGCTTATCCTGAACTATTTTGACCCAGGGCTAGCAAAAGCTAATTCTCACAATGCCATTTAAGGGCAAAAACTCATTCATCCCTCTCAGAAGGTCCAGTAGTTCCTTTCTGGTACCAACATTCAGCTAAC
The DNA here is from genome assembly GCF_002263795.3 of Bos taurus. Lineage (NCBI taxonomy): Eukaryota > Metazoa > Chordata > Mammalia > Artiodactyla > Bovidae > Bos > Bos taurus. The sequence continues at coordinate 9,139,175 of NC_037353.1, read as the reverse complement.
TTTAAAAAACTGTGGGAAATTTTCACTCATACTAATGGAAAAAAGTCTAGCTATTTAATTAAAAAGCACAATTCAACAAGTGACTAAACACAAGTCAGCAAAATAAGTTACCCACAGAGCAGTAACATGACAGTGTCAATGGAAGACCCCTCGGAGATGGCTGAACAGCTGAAGAGAGGATGCTATTTGAGAAATGACAAACCAGACTACTTCTAATTTATTTTTCACTTGGGCTTTTTAAAGCTAAACGATGCCTCACCTCAACTTTGACCTTAAAGCTGATCAAGAAGTATTAACACTTGTTCATCTCTCTGGCACAAAAATGTCATGTTTTCATTCTTATCCTTAAGTTATAGGACAAATAGAAGTTGTACATATAGTACAATGGTTAAGAGATCAAGTTCTAAACCCTTTTCCCTGGGTCCACACCCAGTCATCTGAAATTAGGCAAATAATTGCTTCTATGTCTCAACCTCCTCACCTGTTAAGATGGGCAAAAATGCCATCAACTTCAGAGAGCTGTTGTAAAGATTATGTGAAATAAGTGTGAGGCATGCCTGGCACACAGCAAGCATTAAGTGTTTGCTATTATTATTGTTGTTGTCTATGACTATTAAAACACTTTCTAAGGAAAAAAGCATCATTCTGGAGAAAACAAAAGGCCTGGATTCTGGGCCTGACTCTTAGTCCTTAAACTAAGGAAGGACAATCAGCAAGGGATATTCTTGGGCTCAGCATCATGACCTGTGAAATAAGAACAATGCTGGATGACCTCCCAAACTTTGCAAAAGCACAAGTAATGGAATAAATTAGTAAAGTACTGCGCCATGACCATGGACCGCAGCTACAAGGAGAGTAACTCTACAGTACATGCAAGAACAAAAGAGAAAAACGCAGAGCAGTGAAGAAAATCCGAGGGCAGCTTCCTGAAATAGGTTGTAGGTCTAGAACTGGTATCTGAAAAAGTTTTTAATGAAAAAAATAAAACAACATCCAAATAGTATCAGAGGTAAAGCCTGAGGAAAAAAACTCAGACTGTATTAAATTTAAAAAAAAAAAAAAAAGGTGCGCCCAACTGTGGAACTCGCTGTCAGAGAGAGGAAAGGGACAAGGGTTGGTGCTCAGAGAGAGAAATTCATTTTGGGAATGGATGATCAAAAACTGCCCTGGCCTGTCTCTTTTACTACTGGATCCCCCAACGTCTACTACAGCTTCCTGTACGTAGAAGGTAACCAAATTCATCCTTGATAAAAGAATAAATGAACATCATGGATGTATGTATGAGAAGTCAAGAGCTGAACAGCCCAAAGGATGGGCGCGGGGTGGGCGGAGAAGGACGGGGAGGCTGGGGTCAGAGGGAAGTGAGGAGAGGCTGGAGTCGGGGAAGTCCAGGATCTGGGGGCGACCCAGGGTGGTCACCTGCGATGTCGGGTGGCGGTAACCCTGGGTGGTAGTGCTGCCAGAGCCCTTGCAGGAAGGCGGCGCCGCTGTCCACGCAGCGGTGCTTGGAGCTGGTGACTAGCTGCAGGCGGCCGTAGTTCTCTCGGCTGAAGAGGGCAGGGAAAAGGGAGGCCAGGCGCAGGGCCAGCTGTCGCATGTCCTGCCGCCCCTTCTCCACCAGCTGCCCGTCCATCCAGTCAGCGTACCACAGCGGCCAGTCGGCCAGCGCGGCGCCCAGGTCGCCGCGGCCGGCAGCGCGAGTCCGGTCATCCTCGGCCCCGCGGGCCTGCAGCAGCCCGTGCAGCTGCCGCAGCTTGCGGATCTGTTTGGTCGTCGGGTAGCGGGTGCCATGGCGGATGAGGGCGACCAGTTGCACCGGGGTGCAGGTCTCCTCTAACAACTCCGGGTCCCGCCGCGGCACTTCGGGGTCCGGCAGCAGCCCGGGGTTGGCATCCTCGTAGCGAGTCTTGGTGCCAAAGTAGGGGCTGAGCGCGGAAACCACACTGTTCTCCGGCTCCAGGAGGGAGCAGCGAGAGAGCGACGAGACCAGCGCCACAGCCAGGACCGCGACGGGCGTTGCGGAGACCCTGACGAGGCTGCACGGGCCGCGGGGCATGGTGCGCTGCGACCCGCGGAGGGTGACGTACCGGCTGGGTCGCCGACTTCCGGCTCCGGTGGGCAGGGGGCGGGCCTGAAGGGCGCTTCCGGCCGGTGCCCCCGGGATTCACAGAGAGATCTCAGCACTCCGGCTCTGAACGGGTAACCGTGGCTGGCAGAGCACCGAGAGGACAGGCGGGATGCTACGAGGAGCCCAGTGGACTCGTGGCTCAGGTGAAGCCGGCAGAAATCTCCTAGGAGTTTTGGAGATCTGTGGCTAAGGTGGAGCCTGCATCTCCTGGCCCTGGAACGTGGAATTTCCTCATAGCTGGCGCCTCAGGGACTGACTCAAAGACTCCCCCACTGTTTTCATTCTCTTGGTTGTGAATGAACCCGGATTCAGGCTTAGTCTCCAAAGCTGCCAAAACAGGACACGTTTTAACAGCTGACTCTTGTGTCATCATTCTTAACATTGTACTCTGTTTTTCAAAATGTAGTTTGAACCGCTGCATCAAATCTGCCTGAAGCCTTTGATGAAAATGTAGATTCGTGGTTCCTGCCCCCAAATACCTCCTAAGCCCAAGGTTTTCCTACGTTTGCGTTGCCCTTTTACAGCAGGCAGAGAAGAACCTGGAAAGAGGCTCAGTTCTCCAGGAAATGTAATTCCTGAACTTTGGTATTTTCTTGACATGGAGCGGCAAAGCTGACATCAGCGAGACAGCATCCCAGAAGTACTGGCTTGATACCGAAGGTTTAGCAAGTAGAGACAGCAATCCTAACAACTCGGGAGCCTTGAGTCATGGTCCAATAGATTTACTCCATTATTAAGTATGAGCTAATCTTTGTGAAGTAAACGAGGTCTGTATTTACCACCACTTTGAGTCCAGACTGACTCTGCTTCCCACATAATTACATTTTTGTAGGTTATTGCTCAGAATCTCACTCCAGAAATCATAAATCTGAACAGCACCTTGGTTTCTCCACTTGTTAGTCTCTCAATCGTGTCTGACTCTCTGCAATCCCATGGTCTGTAGCCTGCCAGGCTCCTCTGTTCATGGAATTCTCCAGGCAAGAATATTGGAGTGGGTTGCCATTTCCTTCTCCAGAGGATCTTCCCAGGGATCAAACCTGGGTCACTTGCATTGCAGGCAGATTCTTTACCATCTGAGCCACCAGACCCTGTCCTTTTCCACTTGAATCCTAGTTTATATGCCAGCTAGGAAAGAGTATTAAAGAAATTATGTATGCTCAGTTGCTTCAGTCGTGTCTGACTGTTGGCACCTCTGTGGACTGCAGCCTGCCAGGTTCCTCAGTCAATGGGATTCTCTAGGCAAGAATACTGGAGTGAGTTGCCATGTGCTGCTCCAGGGTGTCTTCCTGACCCTGGGATTGAACCCGTGTCTTCGGCATTGCAGGCGGATTCTTTACTGACCGAGCCACCAGGGAAGCCCAAAGAAGTCATAGAATGATCCAAATAGGAGGAAGTTTGGGTTATGTTTTTCTAAGTGTAGCTTTTCCTTCAAAGACACTTTTGGTAAGTGTCTTTTGGTAATTGCTCATGGTAAGTCCATCTCTAGCTTTATTCTTTTTATCCATAAAAGTGCCCCTCTGGTCCAGAAACAAGTACCTGTAAATGTTAAGCAGTAAGGAAAATGGTGTAAAGTCAAGAATAGATTCCAACTTGAATTCTTCAAAATTTTAAGAACCATGACAGGTAACCATTTTTAGAATATGTTCTTTTTTGTTATACCATGTTTTGGAATGTTAGTGCCTGAATACTTATGTCGGTGATATTTCACAGAGCTGTGCTCAAATTAATGTTAACGAACATCTACTCTTTCTTTATAGACTTCCTTTAAAAAAAAAATTTATTGGTGTATAGTTGATTTACAATGTTGTGTTAGTTTCAGGTGTATAGCAAAATGAATCAGTTGTACATATATCTACTCTTTTAGATCCTTTTTCCATATAGGCCATTACAGAGTATTGAGTAGAGTTTACCGTGGTATACAGTAGGTCCTTGTTAGTTATGGTTCATTAAGCAAACATTTGTTCCAGATGCATCTCACTATGTTTTACTTAATACATAGTGTATTTTACTTAATAAAATACATACATTTTATTATGTATTTACTTAATACATGTATTTAATAATCACCTCAGGCTTCCCTGGTGGTCCAGTGGTTAAGAATCTGCCTGCCTGTTCAGGGAAGACTTCACATGCTGCAGAGCAGCTAAGCCTGTGCACCTGGAGTCCTTGCTCTGCAAGGAGAAGCCACTGAAATGAGAAGCTCATGCCCTCCACAACTAGAGAAAGCCCAAGTGCAGCAATGAAGACCCAGTGCAATGATAAATAAATAATGATCACGTCTCATGACCAATCTTTTGAGTCCTCAGGAGCTACGAAATCCTAACAGCATCACTCCTTCCTAATGCAACAATCTTTAGAGAATTTAACTTCCAAAACACTAGATTTGCCCCTAGCTTGATTTTATTTTTCTTCCTCTAATTATTCATCTATTTATGCTGATTATATACTTACATAAACCAATTCCAATTATTTTTGATGTCAAGCCAGAATGGCAAATGATAAAATAGAATTAACTTCATGTTAATGTTTTTGCCATAATATTTTTGGCTAGGAAAATCTAGCATGACGAGAACAGAAATTTCATAAGCTTTGTATCCAGACTCCAGCTCAGTGACTCATTAACCTTGGAAAATTACCTACGTTCTCTGAGGCTTGGTTTCCTTATCTGAAAATAGGAATATTAGAACCTATACTGCAGGAATTCTTTGAGAATAGGAAATGATTAAAGCCTACAGACTGCTATGAATTATATTTTTAACCGTAAATAATGTTCAATGTTGTTATCATTCCTATGCTGAGATGCTTAGTTCTCTAGCAACTGTGCAGTATAAACTTTCATCTTAAAGTGAATGACCTCCACAGACAAAACACACATCAAAGATCATTTCATAACTTTTCTTTTAAAAAAAATCCACTCATCTCACCTAAAGACTGGATGGTTTCCCTTCCCACATAAGAGGCTGTGGGCATGGCAACAATGTATTTGACAAATCTACCACAACACAAGAGATGAAATGGAAAATTCATGGTTCTGCTTCCTTGAGATGGTAGAGGGTGGAACCAAGAGCACAGAGAATTCAATTTGGACCAAAAGGAGAGGAGACTTTATCTTCTGAGGGAAGATTGGAAGGATGGATACACAGTTGGATACATTTGTTAGTCTAGCAGCAGAGAATTCATGGATTTCAAGCCTGGTGGTCTCACCTTCAGTGACACAGGAGGCAAGATTGTCTGAAGAGATGGGGGAATGAGAATTAAGTCCCATGGAATGTGGAAATGGCTTAGGTTTGTAGTGAAGAGAAAAGGGGAAACAAGCAGAAGTTTGGGTTGTTAGCTCTGAGACAACCCAAATGAAAGACTTGAATTGCACGTGGCTATACAATTTTATCCAGAAGTGAACATTATCTGTTGTGTCAGAGTGGAAAAAAAAAAAACAAACAATTGTTCTATATTATTCTAATTTGTCTTAAGTAGAACTTCTTTTCTAATCAGTCTACTACATTAAAGAGTAGGTTATTTGTCAGATTATTCATAGGACTTTTAAAACAGTAAAGTAATTCCACTCTTAAGATTACATGATGACATATATTTAGTATTTTACATTACAGCTACCTACTATACTTTTAAAGATGTTATTAAAATATTTTCCTGGTGGTCCAGTGTTTAAGATTCTGTGCTTCCAAAGCAGGGGGTGAGGGTTTGATCCCTAGTTGAGGAACTAAAATTCCACATGCTCTAGGTGTAGCCCCCCTGCCCCCCCACCAAAAAAAAAAAAAAAACAAAGTTATGAAAGATGGCTTTCTGGTGAAGTAAAGATAAAGAAAAAGCTAAATTCTATGTGGAAAAGGATAGTCTTTGAAAGGACAGTAAATATTAAGAACGTGATTTCTAAAGTTAGAATTCCTGGCTTTTAAAATTTCCAGCTCCATCACTTAATATCTATGATATCTTAAATAAATTAAAATTTTGCCTCAATTGTTTTCTGTAAAGTGTACTCATCTCACATGCTAGTAAAGTAATGCTCAAAATTCTCCAAGCCAGGCTTCAGCAATACGTGAACCGTGAACTTCCTGATGTTCAACCTGGATTTAGAAAAGGCAGAGGAACCAGAGATCAAATTGCCAACATCTGCTGGATCATCAAAAAAGCAAGAGAGTTCCAGAAAAACATCTCTTTCTGCTTTATTGACTATGCCAAAGCCTTTGACTGTGTGGATAACAATAAACTGTGGAAAATTCTGAAAGAGATGGGAATACCAGACCACCTGACCTGCCTCTTGAGAAATCTGTATGAAGGTCAGGAAGCAACAGTTAGAACTGGACATGGACCAACAGACTGGTTCCAAATAGGAAAAGGAGTACGTCAAGGCTGTATATTGTCACCCTGCTTATTTAACTTATATGCAGAGTATATCATGAGAAACGCTGGGCTGGAAGAAGCACAAGCTGGAATCAAGATTGCCGGGAGAAATATCAATAAGCTCAGATATGCAGATGACACCACCCTTATGGCAGAAAGTGAAGAGGAACTAAAAAGCCTCTTGATGAAAGTGAAAGAGGAGAGTGAAAAAGTTGGCTTAAAGCTCAACATTCAGAAAACGAAGATCATGGCATCCGGTCCCATCACTTCATGGGAAATAGATGGGGAAACAGTGGAAACAGTGTCAGACTTCATTTTTGGGGGGCTCCAAAATCACTGCAGATGGTGATTGCAGCCATGAAATTAAAAGACGCTTACTCCTTGGAAGGAAAGTTATGACCAACCTAGATAGCATATTCAAAAGCAGAGACATTACTTTGCCAACAAAGGTCCATCTAGTCAAGGCTACGGTTTTTCCTGTGGCCATGTATGGATGTGAGAGTCGGACTGTGAAGAAGGCTGAGCGCCGAAGAATTGATGCTTTTGAACTGTGGTGTTGGAGAAGACTCTTGAGAGTCCCATGGACTGCAAGGAGATCCAACCAGTCCATTCTGAAGGAGATCAGCCCTGGGATTTATTTGGAAGGAATGATGCTAAAGCTGAAACTCCAGTACTTTGGCCACCTCATGCGAAGAGTTGACTCATTGGAAAAGACTCTGATGCTGGGAGGGATTGGGGGCAGAGGAGAAGGGGATGACAGAGGATGAGATGGCTGGACAGCATCACTGACTTGATGGACGTGAGTCTGGGTGAACTCCAGGAGTTGGTGATGGACAGGGAGGCCTGGTGTGCTGCAATTCATGGGGTCGCAAAGAGTCGGACATGACTGAGAGACTGAACTGAATGGAACTGAACTGAACTGAAAGTAATTATCTCATGGGATTGTCCAGAAGATTAAATGAAACAGTTTCCATAAAAGCTTTATTAGCTTTATTAGTTCCTGGCCCCAAATAGGTATCAGTTACTTTTAGCAAACAAAATTAAAATGTTTATTATTGCTTCTCCTTTAATCAAGTAGATTGACAAGTAGCCAGTTTTTCATAGATATCTATTATCTCACAGCTATGTCAAGCAACTTACCTTGTGCCTTTGCCAAGAAAGTTTTGTCTCTAGTATCTCAGTGCCCTGCTGTTTCATCTTTCCTTTGCAATTAATTGATTTGGTGCTTACTTGCTTTTTACTGTGAAAAAAGAGACCAACAGAAGAGGTGTCCATGCTTCAACCACAGTGCCTTCAACCTTGCTTGAATGTAGAGGTTGCAAGGATCACAAGCTCCACAGACTGCAGGATAGCTTTGCTCCAAAGGAGCTCATCACCATATTGTTCTCCAGTATAGCAAAGCTAATGTGAATTGTTTAAGTTGTTTCAACTGATAAATTAGAACTTCACTGAACCGCACAGCAATAATGGAGGTGACTTGCTATTTTACTTTCTGTATTATACCCTGCTAAGGGAGTTATTTCGGAGAAGGCAATGGCACCCCACTCCAGTACTCTTGCCTGGAAAATCCCATGGATGGAGGAGCCTGGTGGGCTGCAGTCCATGGGGTCGCTGAGGGTTGGAAACGACTGAGCGACTTCCCTTTCACTTTTCACTTTCATGCATTCGAGAAGGAAATGGCAACCCACTCCAGTGTTCTTGCCTGGAGAATCCCAGGGACGGGGTAGCCTGGTGGGCTGCTGTCTATGGGGTCGCACAGAGTTGGACACGACTGAAGCGACTTAGCAGCAGAAGCAGCAGCAAGGGAGTTATTTGGCAGTGACAAAGCTTGTCTTCTGGTGTTCTACTGTCAGAATCCTAGGATTTTGGTGTTGGAAATTTCCCCCTCCCATCAAATACTGGTTCCAAATCCACAGAACTGTTTGAGAAATCAGATACAAAACTATCATAAGTTTAAATTACCAATATTCTTTCTATGCTTTCCTACTCCCATTAATAGCAGGAACCTGTAGCTTTTCACTTTCTAGTCCTGTTCTGTAACAACTTTCAACATGCCAGAAGCATAATTCCCTCCAGAAGTCTCCTCCATCCAAAATATTGATATATTGCTTCCCAGGTGGCACCAGTAGTAAAGAACCCACTTAATAGTACAGGAGACATAAAAGACACTAGGTCAGGAAGATCCCCTGGAGGAGGGCATGGCCACCCACTCCAGTATTCTTGCCTGGAGAATCCCATGGACAGAGGAGCCTGGCGGGCTGCAGTCCATGGGGTCAAAAAGAGTCTGACATTCTTCTCCCTTATATTTTTTAAGAACAAGTACATACAATAGCAATTGTATTTTAACATTTTTTTCTGAAATGTTAGTTTTCCAAAATTGAAAAATATTTTTGACCCGTGGGATCTTTTAGACAATTTGTCAGCTGACTTTGAAACCATGAGTGTTTTGTGTTTTTTTTTTTTATAATTCCAAACAAAATTCCAGAACAAAAGTTTATTAGTTCATCAGGAAGGCAGTTTTTTTTACTTAGTCCATTAATGGCAATTTCACTTTTTTCTCACTAGCTCAGGCAGTAACCAGTCTTCTGTTAGTTCTTGTTCACAGTTTTGTAGCATAAACTCATCTTGTTGTTTTGCTTATATTATGTATCAGTAAATATTAAAACCCAGTTAATACTTAAGCTAGAAAAGCCATGTAGGCATCTCTGGACTCATACACTTGGTTGCAGCCACTTTAGTAAAATAGGGTGGGTCACATGCCAGTGAAGCAACTATTATGGTTCCACAAACAACACCTCTCATTATCCCACTTTACTTTTCTTGTCTTACATCTTACACTGCATGGTAAGGCATCTTATACTTCCCTGATTCTGTACTCCAAGAGTAAGTAGTTGTTGCTAAATCATTCACTGCTTAATACCTTAGATGCAGGGGTATGGTGAAACCTTTTTTGATTCCCCAATATTTATTTCATATATTATGTAAAGCATACTGTCAACAAATATTTGTTTTAAGGGTGTATGAATGAAAAAATAGAACAGGCAATATGGTAAGCTAAAATAAGATAGCTTTGCATTTGTTCAGTGTAATTATTTCCCCAGCTATCCCCTGGCATATGAAGAACAATATTTTTATCATGTTTGGGTGTGGAAATCAAGAGGTTAGATGCCTTACCTAAAGTCATCCAACAAGCATTTGGTAGAACCAGTTCTAGAATGTGATTGATGGAAACAGAGCTATACTTAATGCCTATTATATTCCTGACGAACAGTGACTGTGAAGAGTGTCACTTGTAGCTGAGGCTAAAAAATAAATTTTACGCATAGTATAATACTATAGTTGTTGGGCTTCCCTGGTGGCTCAGCAGTAAAGAATCCACCTGCAATGCAGGAGACACAGATTCAATCCCTGGGTTGGGAAGAGCACCTGCAGAAGAAAATGGCAACCCATTCTCATATTCTTGTCTGGAAAATCCCATGGACAGAGGAGCCTGGTAGGCGACAGTCCATGAGGTCACAAGAGTCAAATACAACTTAGCAACTAAACCACTGCCACCACTAGAGCAGTTACTATTGGCTAACTATGCAACATTTAGTCCCCATATTTTCTTGGAATTAATGTGCAGGTAGTTGCCTCTCAGGAAGATTAAACTAGTCCCCCCTCAGGAAAAACATTCTGACTGGTTTAAACTAATCCTGGTAACTCTATTTTTCTTAACAATTTTAGTTTAAGAAGAACATATGATTCAGTTCCAGCCACTAAGATATGAAGGTCAGTCTACTGGGAAGTTTCTGGGCAAGTTTTTTTGGGCCTAAGAAAGAATCAAATGATGGAGTGATGATCAGTCAATGGTCAATGGATTGGAGGTTCTATTGAATCAGAGGAATATTGCAGTTGGCACAGTAAAATACTCTGGAAGGAAAGAAAATCGTATTTAGTGAATGAAATGCTTAATGGATATTTTGGAGGTGGTACAGTGGTGGTTATTGATTAATGGAGACATTTTAGAATATAAGATTAAGAAAGCTTAACCAAGGTAATTTATAGAATACAAATCTTTTAGAAGTAAGGAGGTTAAAAAAAATGAGAGGTCAAGAAATTTTGAATCAAAACTTTTGTTCCTGGTTCTAAATTCTGTTCTTATTGGACTTAAGCCCCAGTAGCATCTCACCTTCCAGTAGCCTGTGCACCTCACTGCCCACCCCACCCCTAAAAACCCCCACCTCATTCAGCAACAGTTCCATGAATGTTATTAAAGTATTTTACATAGACATTTTGTTTTTAATGGATGCCATTGAAGGTTGGAAAGATGAAAAAGGTCAGCAGCACAAAGATGTAAATAATTTTAAATATAATCTTAAAAACCTTCATTCTTAAAATGAAAGAGATACACTCAAGGAAGAGGCAAATGCCCTGGACACTACCATGTCTGAAGATAACTAGACCTGCTACGTCATCTTACTACCAGAAAGGAGCCAGCTTGAAAACAAAGCTAACACAATGAGATCACACAGAAGAAAATGAAAAGAACCTGTCTTAGATAATGCTAATGAGCCGATGGATTAAACCTGGAGTATACTTACTATGAGCTTCTTGTCATCTAAGGTGATAAATGCCTTTACTGTTTAAACCAATGTTTCATTATTTTCTGTAGAAAGTAAAAGTGAAAGTGAAGTCGCTCAGTCGTATCCGACTCTTTGCGACCCTGTGGACTGTAGCCCATCAGGCTCCTCTGTCCATGGGATTCTCCTGGCAAGAATACTGGAGTGGGTTGCCATTTCCTTCTCCTTATTTTCTGTAGAAAGCCTCCTAATTGGGGTAAGTATTGCTATCTATTAACCACACTTAACCACTTAGGATGTCCTTTCATGCTTTTCTTGATTTCCCTTAAGTCATCTACTGAGAATAACAGAAAATCATTGATGGTGATTTTCTGATTACAACCCATTAGATATGACTTTGGGTCTCTGAATGATCATAGTTAATAAAGCATAGGAAACACTGGGAAAATTAGGAAGTGAGTGGGTAGGATGAGACACCTGGTGATGGAGGTGATCCTGGTCAGGTAAAGTGAAATGTAAGCCAAGTGGGAGATGCAAATGAAAACAGAGAGAAGGCAACTATTCTTTTTTCTGAGTGGGAGGGGGCAGTATTCAAATCTTTACTTATTTTTTAATTTAATTTTTATTTTATGTTGGCATATAGTTGGTTTACAATGTTGTGTTAGTTTCAGGTGTACAGCAAAGTGAATCAGTTATACATATGTTTATTCTTTTCATATTCCTTTCCCATATAGATTATTACATAATATTGAGTAGAATTCCCTGTGTTGTACAGTAGGTCCCTGTTGATTTTCTTTTTTATACATATTTGTGTGTGTATATTAATCCCAAACTCCTAATTTATCCCTTGCCCCTACGTTTCCTGCTTTGGTAACCATAAGTCTGTTTCTGAAGTCAGTTTTTGAGTCTGTTTCTGCTTTGCAAATAAGTTAATTTGTATCATTATTTTAGATTTCACATATAAGCAACATCATATGCTATTTGTCTTTCTGTGTCTGACTTACTTCACTTATAGTATGATAATCTGTAGATCCATCCATGTTGCTGCAAATGGCGTTATTTCATTCTTTTCTATGACTTAGTAATATTCCATTGTATATGTGTACCACATCTTGTTTATTCAATCCTCTGTCGATGGACATTTAGTTTGCCTCCATATCCGAGCTATTGTAAATAGTGTTACAAGGAACATTAAGGTACATATATCTTTTTGAATTATGGTATTCTTCAGATATATGCTCAGGAGTGGGATCGCTGGACCTATGGTAGCTCTATTTTTAGCTTTTTAAGGAACCTCCATACAGTCCTCCATAGTTGAATGAATTTACATTTCCAACAACAGTGTAGGTTTCCTTTCTTCCACATCTTCTCCAGCATTTACTGTTTGTAGAATTTTTTTTGATAATGGCAGTTCTGACTGATATGAGGTAATACTTCATTATAGTTTGGATTTGTATTCCTCTAATAAGTAGTGAGAAGAAAATGACAACCCACTGGAGAAGGAAATGGTAATCCACTCAAGTATTCTTGCGTGGGAAATCCCATGGTTGGAGAAGCCTGGCAGGCTACACTCCATGGGGTTGGAGAGAGTCAGACACGACTTAGTGAATAAACAATAACAATAATAAGTGATGCTGAGCATCTTTTCATGTGCTTTTTGGCCATCTGTACATCTTCTTTGGAGAAGTGTCTGTTTAGGTCTTCTGCCAATTTTTTGATTGGGTTATTTTTTGATATTGAACTGCATGAACTGTTTGTATATTTTGGAGATTAAGCCCCTTGTCAGTTGCTTCATTTGCAAATATTTTCTCCCATTCTGATGGTTGTCTTTTTGTTTCATTTATGATTTTCTTTGCTATGCAAATAAAAAGTTTAGTTAGTCCCCATTTGCTTTTGTTTTTATTTTCATTACTCTAGGAGTAATGGATCAAAAAAGATCCTGTTGTGGTTTATGTCAGAGAGTTTTCTGCCTATGTTTTCTTCTAAGAGTTTTATAGTGTTCAGCCTTACATTTAAGTCTTTAATCCATTTTGAGTTTAGTTTTGTGTATGGTGTTAGAGAATTTTCTAATTTCATTCTTTTACATGTAGCTGTCCAATTTTCCCAGCATCACTTATTGAAGAGACTATCTTTTCTCCATTGTGTATTCTTGCCTTTCTGGTCATAGATTAATTAACCATAGGTGTATGGGTTTATTTCTGGACTGTCTAGCCTGTCCCATTGAATATATTTCTGGTGGTTTTCTTTTTTCTGGTGACAGTACCATACTCTTTTAATTACCATAGCTTTGTAATATAGTCTGAAACCAGGGAGCCTGATTGCTCCAGCATTGTTTTTCTTTCTCAGGGTTGCTTTGGCTATTCAAAGTCTTTCATGTTTCTGTACAAATTTTTGAGTTTTTGTTCTAGTTCTGTACAAATTCCATTGGTAATTTGATAGGGATTGCATTAAATCTGTACATTGCCTTGGGTAGTATAGTCATTTTGACACTATTGATTCTACTAGTTCAAGAACATGGTATATCTTTCCATCTGTTTGTGTCATCTTTGATTTCTTTCATCAGTATCTTATAGTTTTCAGAGTACAGGTCTTTTGTCTTTTTAGATAGGTTTCTTCCTAGGTATTTTATGCTTTTTGATTAAATGGTAAATGAGATTGTTTCCTTAATTTCCTTTCCTGATCTTTAATTGTAGTGTATAAGAAATACAAGAGATTTCTGTGTATTAATTTTGTATCCTGCAACTTTACTGAATTTATTGACTATCTCTAATAGTTTTCTGGTAGCATTTAGGATTTTCTATGTAAAGTATCATGTCTTAAGCAAACAATTTTACTTCTTTTCTAATTTATATCCCTTTTATTTCTTTTTATTTTCTGATTTCTTTGACTAGGACTTCCAAAACTATGTTGAATAAGAGTGGTGAGAATGGATATCCTTGTCTTGTTCTTGATCTTAGATGAAATGCTTTCAGCTTTTCACTGTTTAAAATGATATTAGCTGTGGGTTTGTCATACGTGGCAGAAGGCAACTATTCTGAGTAGAGCCAGTCTTAGGGACATAGGAGCCATATGTTCGGGGGAGAGTTGTGAAACGCATATTATAGTAGTGACATCAACCCATGTTCTTCTCTCCAGGGAGAAGTCAGTGTTCACGGGATATGAGAGAGTGCTTGTCATGCTTGTTTTCTTCAGAAACAGACCAAGTTCGGATGTGTCTCATGATAACATGATGGTCTAAAAATGAGAGGCTTGATTTTAGTTTTTCCTGTAAACATCCCAGAGGCCCCTTGTACTACTTTCTTTCAGCCTGGCACAAGTCTCATAAACTACAAGATAGCCTTAACATTCAAAGTATGGTAGTTTTCCCTCATGACCTTTGCCCTTTTCTAAATATAGTATCTTCATAATGACATAGTAATATTCTTTTGCAAATTATATGAGAGCTGTTCACATGGATTTAAAAAGTAAATCTAACAAATAGGTTGCTCTTTGCCCGATGACTCAGAGATTATTATTTATTCTTGCATTTTAGAAAAAATTAATTCCTGAGTATGTTAAATTCAATTGAATTTGAAGCCACAAAGAGGAAAGAAATAACAAGAATTGGAGTAGAAATAAATGAAATGGAGACTAGAAAAGCAATAGAGAGGCTCAATGAAGCCAAAAATTGATTGTTTGAAAGAAAAAAAAAAAAAAAAACAACAAACTGGACCAATCTAAAGATTAAGAAAAAAGAGAAAATACTCAAATTCTAAAATCAGAAATTAAATAGGGGATATTATCACTGACTTTACAGAAATAAAAAGTATTATAACAAACATGGGAGTGGGTAGCCAATCCCTCCTCCAGGGGAATCTTCCCAACCCGGGGACTGAACCTGAGTCTCCCACATCGCAGATATATTCTTTGTCATCTGAGACAGCAGGGAAGCCCCTATAACAAACACACAAACTACCCAAACTAACTAAAGAAGAAATAGAAAATCTAAATCGACCTATAACAAATAAGGAGATTGGATCAGCAGTTGGAAATCTCACAACACAGAAAAGCCTAGGACCACATAACTGCATTGGTGAATTCTACAAACATTTAAAGAATTAACATGATTACTTCTCAAACTCTTCCAATATTTAGAAGAGGAAAGAATACTTCTTAACTCATTTTATGAAGCTATAATTATCCTGATACTAAAGCTAGTCAAAAAGACACTACAAGAAAACTGTGGGCCAATATTCCTAGTGAAAGTAGATATAAAATTCTTCAATAAAATGCTAGCAAATAGAATTCAGCAGCATGTTAAAAAGATCACACACCAAGACCAAGGGGGATTTATCCCAGAAATGCAAGTGTAGTTCAACATATAAAAGTCAATCAGTATAATTCACCACATTATAGAATAAAGGAGGAGAACCATATGTCCATCTCAACTGATGTTGAAAAAGCATTTGACAAATCCAGCATTTCTTCATGATAAAAACCCTCATTAAACTAGAGATAGAAGGGAACTGTCTCTACATGATAAGGGCTGTATATAACGAACTCCCAGGTAACATCATCCTCAAGGGAAAAAGACTGAAAATTGTTCTTGGTGTTTGAAAGACTAAAATCTGTGCTTGGTGTTTGAAAGTCAAACATTCAGAAACCGTAAATGTTCTTGAAGAAGAATATATTTTCTTAAAGTTTCTGGGGTTGCGGGGGAATGTTCTCCTCCGTGTTAAAACTTCTTCATGGACTTCCCTGGTGATCCAGTGGTTAAGATTCCATCTGCCAGTGCAGGTGACACAGGATTCAGTCCCTGCTCTGGGAAGATTTCACATACTGTGGGGCAGCTGAGCCTGTGTGCCGCAACTACTCTCTAGAGCCTGCGCTCCACAACACAAGAAGCCAGCACAGTAAGATTGTGCACTGCAGCTAGAGAGGAGCCCCCACTCTCCATAACTAGAGAAAGCCAGTGCGCAGCAGTGAAGATCCAGTACAACCAAAAATAAATAAATGAAAATGTTTTTAAAAAGGGAGAAACTTCTTTATAATGAACATTGTTACATTGTACATTAGGCAAAAGTATTACTTATTGAAGTTCTTAAATAATTGTTATTGTTCCTACTGGAGTATTTGATGTGTATTTTTTATATATATGTCTGCCCTGGTGGCTCAGAGGTTAAAGGGTCTGCCTGCAACGCGGGAGACCTGGGTTCAATCCCTGGGTCTGGAAGATCCCCTGGAGAAGGAAATGGCAACCCACCCCAGTATTCTTGCCTGGAGAATCCCACGGGGTCACAAAGAGTTGGGCACGACTGAGCAACTTCACTTTTACTTTATATATATACAGTTTGCAAACAATAGGAAATCTAAAGGACATTCTTTGAAGTAAGAAGCAGTGGTGCTTAATTTTGGGTTACTTATTATCCTCTTTTTTACATGTGAATACAATAAAGCATTTTTAAAGAAGTTTAAAAATTTTAAAGAGAATATATGAAAACATTTGATGATTCGGGATATAGGTAAGGAATGGCTGCTTTGTGTTTTAAAGGCATTTCTAGATTCTTAATATTCAGGCCAATTACTGTGATAGAGATAACGTGCTACTTACCTCAGAGTGGTTGGTTCAGATATGGTGATACAACAGAGTTGAAACAGAAAGGGCCAGTGTCAGGCCCAAGATAAATATGTCAGGAGCTGAATGCCCTCAAACCAAATCCCAATGATAAGGTATCTATTCTTCACATGAGCAACAACTGAAGTGCATTGGATTAAACAAAATATTCATGTCTGTTACAGGATTAAGGAAGTGAGGAAAATGTAAAGTGATAACGTGCTAGTTACCTCAGAGTGGTTGGTTCAGATATGGTGATACAACAGAGCTGAAACAGAAAGAGACAGTGTCAGGCCCAAGAAAAATATGTCAGGAGCTGAAAGCTGTTTAAAATTTTTATCCTGAAGATAGAAATAACATTCTTATGAGAAATTGAACATTAAATATTAATCGATATGTATTAAATCGATTTTGCTTGTTGACACATTTGTTTGTTTGACAGTTATTGAGTAGCTATGTGGTAGTTTTTAGGCCTCAGAATTAATCCAAAGAGAAGCTGTGAATTATGAAGTTTCGTTTCAGTCATTTTGCCTCTTTATACGATGCTCCTTTTGGATCCTTCAGCCTTTTCCTCCTTCAGGTTTAAAAACTAATAACATTAAGACTCTGGTGACAGGAATGACAGGGCTCCTTAGGATGAAAGATAATTGTGTTCAGAGGAAAGAGAAGTGTGTGTTTAGGAACAAAGCTCTACCACATTGTTAAATTCTACTATTAATATCTGTGGATAGACAGAATTAGGGGCTCATAGTATTCTTTTTGCTTTCTATTGTAATGTTATGCCTTGCTTTCATAATATATGAAAAAAAGTACATATAAGAAAAGTAACAACAAAAAAATGTGTTAAAAATTTTTTCTACCATTTCAGTTTTTTTCTTTCTAATTCATTTTTAGTCCATCAGGCACACTTTACTTGTTTGGCAATGTTCTTTAAATTGTTTAAAAACTTTTGCAAATTGATCAACACTAAATGTTTCGAAGTACTACAGACATTTATAACTTTTATGCATCATATAAACGTGAAGCTTGGTATGAGGCAATGAACATTTTAAGTTGTTTTAAAATTTGAGTATTGGACATTTAGAGTGCTCTCCACTTGACCCAGGGACGGGGGAGCCTGGTGTCTGCCGCCCATGGGGTCACACAGAGTCAGACACGACTGAAGTGACTTAGCAGCAGCAGCAGGAACTTGACACTATTAGTGATAGAGTTGAACAAATATAACTAGTTACTATGTTTAACCAAATATTTGACTAAATCATTGCTCTTCTTTGGGATCTTGAAGGATATAATATACTATGGAGGAAAAGATTAAAGTAGATTAGGATGTGACCTTGCACAGCTAAAACAGTACTTTGTCATTTTCCTTTTTTCTCATTTTTGAAGGTGGTTGATATCCACTTTCTCTCTTTCCTTTTCCCTCTCTTTCTCTCAGCTTATGAAGATTCCTAGTATAAACCCAAGAGGAGAGTTACCTGCAAATATACAAACTATAGATCCACTGGGTCTTCCTGTTGCAGATGACTCTCACATTGTCTGATATTCTTTCTCTTTTTTCCTCAGTTTCTTAGTTGATACCTTAATATTGAAAGCCTGCTCCATTAACCTTCTTACATTTTCCTCTGCCTTGTATCTCTGAATAACTTAAGTTTTTAATAGTTGAAGAATTATTGCTTTACAATGTTGTATTAGTTTCTGCTGTACAACAATGTGAATCAGCTATATGTGTACATATATTCCCTCCTTCTTGAGCCTCTCTCCTACTCTGCCATCTCTAATTAACTCTAAGAAGCTGAGCTCTGAAGAACTTTTAGCTAAGCTAAGCTAAGTCGCTTCAGTCATGTTCGACTCTGTGACCCCATAGATGGCAGCCCACCAGGCTCCCCCGTCCCTGGGATTCTCCAGGTAAGAACACTGGAGTGGGTTGCCATTTCCTTCTAAGTACCTTCAAATTCAGCTTATAGAAAATCTCTCTTTTAGGTCTTTAGGAGAGCCAAGGCTACATGAAAGATTATGTTCAATCCTTCACAAAGTAGTAAGTCAATGATAGAGAAGACCATGCAGAGTGGGAACTTGACAGTAAAAGGAGTCAGAAACCACTGGGGTTCATACATATAAGCTTCCAGGTTCAGATCAGAAAAGTGATTGTGCAGGTCCAGTGACTGCCCTTGACAGTCTCTCTAACTGACAGAATTTGCAGTGATGGTCTTCAAAGCTGTTTTTGTAGAAGTCTCATAAATAGTCATTCCTGATTTTCACCAAAACACAGAATACTGTTCCTCTGGCATATGCTGCAGCGATACAGCAGCAAGAAAAAACTGTTCTTGATGAATGTCTTCATCATAGAGTAGGCCTTGCAGATCTTGTAGAGCAATTCCTGGCCATGTCTTCTGGTATCTTTAATTATATGCAAGAAATGTGTGATGAATATCACTCTCCTGGGCTTAGTTCACTGTGATAAGAAATTGATATCTATCCAGCATTGCCCGGTTGTCATGGCAGCCTGCTTATCATTACCTCTTCCTTCAATGCTTCAGGAACACCACTCTTTTCCACAGCAGATAGCCCTTTCTGTTATGCACCAAGGTTACTGTACCATCTTCCTAACAATTCTCCCCAAGAATATAGGATCGTCTCAGGACAGTCCTTAGGCACACCATCTGTTACACTTGAGAGTTCATTATCACTTTCCTCTTCTGCTTCATCCTCGTACGGTGACACTGGACCCCATCCACCAACAGGAGTGATTGGTTCCTCCTTCTCAGACTTGCACTGTCAACTTACCACCTCATGGATTTCCTGCATTGGTACAGCTTTTTCCCTCAGGTTGTTTCAATCTTGTGAAGAAGTAAAGGGGTTTCTCCTAAAATGCCACAAACACTCTTTTGCAGAGTACACATGTACAGCTGTCTCCAGCTGAAAATAGATAGCCTCCCCTGCCTCCATGACTACCGTGTCCTTTGCCACAGTCATATATACTCGTTTATCTTTTGGAGTTTCTTCATTAAGTGCCGAAATATTGGTGCATTGCTATTCCACATGCCAGTGATAATATAAGCTCTCCCATCATAGCTCTTTCCCATGGATTCCATCTCCAGTAAATAAATGTCATAGGTCTTCATGTTTCAACCTAGGCTTAATAAGATTCCAAAGCATCTTTCACTAGCTAATTCTTTGTTAGAAAGTTGCTACACTGTAATCACAACCTTCTTTTCTATTCCCTGTTTTAATTTGACAGTATTTTTTAAAGTGTTATATTTAATCTGTTACAAAAGATTATAAAAAAGGGAGTAAAAGTCTTCCTCTCTCTGATCTTCCCTATTCAAATTTCCTAAGGTAAAACCATTGTTTCTTGTATATCCCGACATTTGCTATTAGAATGCAAACATGTATATCTATATGATCCGTATGTGTATATGTGTGTATATGTACACATACACACACAAGGGATCAAACTAAACTAACTTTCTTTAGCTTACTTTTTCACCCAAAAATGTATCTTAGGCATTTTTCCATGGAAATGCATTTTTTTTAGTGGTTCCATAGCTTTTTATCTTATGGCTGTACCATAATTTATTTGATGAGTCCTCTCATGATGACATTAGATGGTTTCCTGTTATATACTATGTCAAGCAATGTTGCAGTAATCATACATACTTGTATATGAGTTTATATGTAAGAAAAATTTCTAAAAATGGAATTTCTAAGTCAACAAGTGTTTCGCTATCAGTAGATGTTACCAACTTGTTCTTTAAAAATGTAATACCGGTTTATACTACCATCAGCAGTTGATGGGAATGTCTTGTTTCCCTTCCCTCTGGCCTACACTGAGCATCATCAATCTTCTTAATCTCCAGTGTATAAGATGAAAAATGATATCCTACTTTTGGCTTTTATTTTGTTTTGTTTTGTTAGAAGTGCCAGTGTGAGGAAAGTCTTAGTGATTGATGGAACCATACAACAATAAGTAAAGTACAATGACAGAATGTGTTAAACTGAAACTACCAATTTGAGCCATAAAAAGCAGTCTTTACTGTGGCCGTCCAGTGCAGCCACAGAAGAAGCGCTTTTGCTTACCACCATGCTTATAAAACCCACCTCTGGGCCCGTACTTTGATCTCTAAAGTCATTCTCTTCTAGAGGAAACTGAGGTTTCTGAGGATAGTGAATGTCATGTCCTGCAGCAGGAAAAAAATGAGAAGCATCCAGAATTTTTTTTTTTTTTTAAAGAAAGTCAGATGTTCTTGGGATCATTAAAGGGAACTCTAAACAAGCAAAACAGGCCAGTTTAAGGATGTTCCCTTAACCAAGTTGAGTCAATTTGATAATAAAAAATTATAATAATCAAGTTAAATTAGAACTCACTGAATTTTTAAAAGACCATGAGTTTCTAATGATACCCCAAAGGAAAATTTATACTAAGTATAAAAATGATAGTTGTAATATAAAAAGATGAATAGAATAGATTATGCCTAGCTTCTGTTAATTCTAATAAGTAGGAAAATCCTTATTATATATTACAATGCTAATATTATAATAACACTATGCATATATACATATGTAGATTAATGAAATGTAAAGAAGAGTCCAGAAATAGGCATATCTATGAGATCAATTGATTTTCAACAAATATGTAAATCAATAGGGAAGGCATAGTCTTCTTAACAAAGGTGTCGCTGGTTCTATTGGATATCAATACACAAAAATGATGAACTTTTACATTGTACCATGTATTAGTTTTCTATGCTTCCATAACAAATCACCACAAATTTTATAGCTAAAAAAATCCACAAGTTTATTACTTTATAGTTTTATAGGTCAGAGGTCAAACATGGTCGTCACTGAACTAAAAGCAAGGTGTTGAAAGACTTGTGTTTCTTTCTGGGGGATTTAGGAAAGAATCCGTTTCCCCACTGTTTCTAGCTTCTAGATATTGCCCACATTTCTTGGCTCATGGTCTCTTTCCTTTGTCTCTTTTTTTTAAAGATTTTTTTTTAACTTGAAGTATTTTTAAAGTCTTTATTGAATTTGTTGCAATATAGCTTCCGCTTTATGTTTTGGTTTTTTGGCCCCAAGGCATGTGGAATCTTAGCTCCCTGACCAGAGTTCGAACCCACACCCCTTGCATTGGAAGATGAAGTCTTAACCACTGAACCACCAGGGAAGTCCCTCCTCTGTCTTTAAAGCCAGCAAAGTTTCATTTCTCTTGACCCTTCTTCAATTTTTACATCTCCCTCTGACCGTAGACAGAGGACACCTGTAATTAGATTGGGCCTACCAAGATAATCCAGGGTAATTTCCCCAGGTCTGTAACCTTAATTACATCTGCAAATGTCCTTTGCTATGTAAGTGACTTCAGTTCAAAGTATCTGCCAAAGTGGATATGTTTGATCCTCTGGACTAATTTTAGAGTATGTCTTTCAATGTGAGGTAGTGGGTCTGATTGGATAGGGCAAACTTCAGGATAGGCAAATGGTAGGATTGTTGATAAGGTGAGGCAAGGATTATGAAGCCATACTTGAAGGGTAAAGCCATTTGAATAGTCATTTGAGTGATCTCTTGTTCTGGAAAGGGAGCTATTTACACTGATGAAGGCTGTGTGAGTAGTCTTTTGTTCCGATCTGTAGATTTTCAGGACATTCTTAAAGCAAACAAAAAAATTATTTGTAACTTTATTTTCTGGGGCAAGAATTTCCTAGAATGCAGTCATGTTAATGAAAACAGTTCTTAGCTTTTTTAAGCTATGTTGCTTTCAATTGTTTCAGCTTCAATCATATCCTCTATAAGATTCATCTCATCTCTTTCGTTTAGAAGTCATCTTTTCCCATTTTGTTATTCAATATCTGTATCTCTGTGGTTTTCAAAGAATACATGAGGTTAGATTATTTACACCTAATATTCACATTCACACATAGATATCCCACACCTGTACTAGAACATGTAGAGGGCTTAAAATTGCCCATATAGAATATGTGCTTATTAAATGTTTCCTAATAATTATCCCTCACTACAACAAAACGTATCAGTAAACTGTGCCAGTTTTCTCAAGGATCAACTCCCTTGTTGTCTTATATATTTTCTATACATCATTATGCTAAAAAAGTTTGTCTTTTTTTCCATTTTGAAGCATGCTTACTTCCATATAGGCAATGCCAGCACATTCCTGTATGTATTCCAGTCTAGGTTTGTGCAAGAGACATCCTTAACTAACTTAAGTGCACCTCATCAATGTGGTGGTTACACATTGCAAAAAATAGAATTGCAAGGTACAGGGTCTTCAGGCATAAACAAAACCCTACTCCATCATTTGCAGGCTCTCTAGTCTACTACCTCCTGAACTCACTCCTGAGGAAACATAGCGGAAGTCAGTTTCCTAGCCCTTTCCAAGAGATATTTGAACAAATGATTAGACAACTATTGGGTTTATGTTGAATGGGTTCTTTTAACAGTCTGCATTTACCTCTATAACATTTACCACACCTTGAAGTTTAGCTCTATGAGGGCAGGGATTTTTATCAGTTTTGTACATTGCTGTAATCCCAGTGCCTGGCACAGAGAGAGAACTTCAATAAATATCTGTCAATAAATCCCTGGGTTGGGAAGATCCCTTTGAGTAGGAAATGGCAACCCACTCCAGTCTTCTTGCCTGGAAAATTCCATGGACAGAGCAGCCTGGTGGGCCAGGGGGTTCATGGGGCCACAATGAGTCAGATATGACTGAGAGACTGAGCACACACACATGCACACAATCATTCAATATAGCCCCCATCTTCTAGAACCAAATGGTTTGCTTATCTCAACAATATGCATTCAAAACACCCACTTCTGTCTTGCCCTTGCAGAGAAAATTATTTTTCATTTTGAATGACTCCAAAATATGTAGAAATATACATGTTTTCCTCTTCTCCTACTTCTTTATAAATTGGTGTTGACTTTTTTGTTTCTGTTAATAGTTTGGAATTTATAATAAAAATCAAAATGCTGACAAGATCTGTCTCTGATAACAAGTATTACAGATAGCTCAGAGAATAAAGCTTCCCTGCATTACATTAAAATTCACATCTTGGAAAATTATATAATGTGGTTGGCCGGAGATGAAGATAATTTATCAATTTATTTTGTTGATGCATATTCCATGATCATAACTTTTCTAAAATTAAATCTGAATGTATAACAATTTAAAACACCTTAATGCTAAGCCTTGTTGCTTGAGTTAGCGACTTTTATCAAACTAGAGCTCTAAAATTACCTAGCATCATTTATCCCAATGATGTAACACATCAATGGCTTACTTTGTATCATTTATTTTCATAATTTATCCTTCATGAAAAATATTACCAAAAATGTTTACCATAAAAGTGAGTGAAACTTAAAGACAAAAATAATAAAATTGGAATTAAAGAGAAATGATTCAGAGGATGGGAACAATTGATAAATAAAGAGTGAATGAGGGGATTACAGAAACATCTTATAATGTTCAATTATTGACCCTCTGTAAAGCCAAAACAAAGGTCAACAAAGTTCCGTCTAGTCAAGGCTATGGGTTTTCCAGTGGTTATGTATGGATGTGAGAATTGGACTATAAAGAAAGCTCAGCACTGAAGAATTGGTGTTTTTGAACTGTGGCATCGGAGAAGACTCTTTAGAGTCACTTGGACTGCAAGGAGATCCAACCAGTCCATCCTAAAGGAGATCAGTCCTGGGTGTTCATTGGACGGACTGTTGAAGCTGAAACTCCAATACTTTGGTCACCTGATGCGAAGAGCTGACTCATTTGAAAAGACCCTGATACTGGGAAAGATTGAGGGCAGGAGGAGAAGGGGATGTCAGAGGATGAGATGGTTCGATGGCATCACTGACTCAATGGACGTGGGTTTGGGTAGACTCTGGGAGTTGGTGATGGACAGGGAGGCCTAGTGTGCTGCGGTTCACGGGGTCGCAAAGAGTCGGACACAACTGAGTGACTGAACTGACCTGAAAGCCAAGACTCATTTTGCATATGTAAAAAAGTGGTTATATTATTCACATAGCTACATTCTGAGATATGAGTAAAGTTGGAAGTCACTATGGTGGAAGGTGAGCATTCCAGGGCAAGAATATTATTAAAGTTCTCTAGAGTAGAAATGTTGGGATGGTCTCATAGAAAGAGAGTATGCTGCTGCTGCTGCTGCTGCTGCTAAGTTGCTTCAGTCGTGTCCGACTCTGTGCGACCCCGTAGACAGCAGCCCACCAGGCTTCCCCGTCCCTGGGATTCTCCAGGCAAGAACACTGGAGTGGGTTGCCATTTCCTTCTCTAATGCATGAAAGTGAAAAGTGAAAGTGAAGTCGCTCAGTTGTGTCCGACTCTTCGAGACCCCATGGACTGCAGCCTACCAGGCTCCTCCGTCCATGGGATTTTCTAGGCAAAAGTACTGGAGTGGGGTGCCATTGCCTTCTCTGGAAAGAGAGTATAGGATATTTTAATTGTTGTTGATGATTTCCACTAAGGCTACATTTATGGCTATAGACTTTTAATCACAAATAATAGAATTAGGGAAAACTTCAAGTAATTAATTTACTCCTCTTTCACCTCTGAAACAGTCCATCAGTATACAGTGCAAATAGTACAAATGTAAAATTAAAAAGAGATACTGTAACCCCTTTCCGTAACCAACACCTTAGGGGTATCCAACCTTTTTCCTCATTTTCTATTTTTAGAGGATTACACTTCTGAAATGTCTTTAGAATTCTCAATCTCTTTATCTTTTCATTACTACTGTTCTTGTCCTCTTTCACAGAGACTAATCAGGTAGCTTCCTAAATGGTATCTCTGTATCTAGGTTTTCTCCTCTTCAGTATATCTTCCATCCTTCTGCTATTTACAGTTCTAAGTAAATGGATAATCACATTACTTCTCGATTCACACACATCTGTTGGCATATCACAACTTAAATTTTAAAAAGCTCCAAAATGTTTAATATCACATTTGATCTGACTCAATCAATTCTTCCAGATTCATTTAGTAACCAGTTGCCATCCCTTACCACATTGAAATGGGCAATATTGTTTAAACTTATGGTACTTTATGTTTTTAAGGCATTTCAACTTCTTCTGCCTGAACTGCTCTCTCCCCAATCCTTTCTTCTCTTTTTTGCTTGCAGAGATTTTACTGTTCCATCACAGCATCTTAAATGTCATCTCCTATGTAAAGCTTTCTCAGGTCCTCATTCTCAGACAGAACTGTTACTTCCTCTTGACAGCTATGATTCTTCGTTTAAACTCCATCATAGCACTTAGCAGTGTGAATTTAAATGAGACAAAGTCTCTCAAACTCTTAAATAAGGAATGGAGCAGAATCATAGGTTTATTGCTATTTTAAATATAAAGGAACAAGAAGGACATTATGACGCTCTTCATGCTTAGTGAAGAAATCCTGTAAGCATTTATACTTTTGAGGAAAAAGCAGCCAATTTAAATGTTATTTATTTGAGCAAAAAGTTATTACATAAGTCTACCAATCATAATTACAGATTTATGACAACTATAAGGTCCCTTTCACAGGATATAGCAATATACTGAGAAATTCAAGTATCTTAAAAGACTCTTCTTTTAAACAGAGAAGGTTAAAGTAGATTATGTAGTTTTTACAGGGGCTTCCATGGTGGCTCAGATGGTAAAGAATCTGCCTGCAGTGTACGAGACCCAGGTTCGATCATGGGGTTGGGAAGATCCCCTGGAGAAGGAACTGGCTACCCACAGTAGTATTCTTGCCCGGAGAATTCCATGGACAGAGAAGCTTTGCAGGGTTGCAAAGAGTTGAATGTGATTGAGCAATTAACACTTTCACTTTCACAGGTCTTCACAATGGATAAGAGATAGGAGTGATGTTTTTGTGAATGTCCTGAAAGATGATGCTGTGAAAGTGCTGCACTCAATATGCCAGCAAATTTGGAAAACTCAGCAGTGGCCACAGGACTGGAAAAGGTCAGTTTTCATTCCAATCCCAAAGAAAGGCAATACCAAAGAATGCTAAAACTACCACACAATTACACTCATCTCACATGCTAGTAAAGTAATGCTCAAAATTCTCCAAGCCAGGCTTCAGCAATATGTGAACCGTGAACTTCCAGATGTTGAAACTGGTTTTAGAAAAGGCAGAGGAACCAGAGATCAAATTTCCAACATCCACTGGATCATCGAAAAAGCAGGAGAGTTCCAAAAAACATCTCTTTCTGCTTTATTGACTATGCCAAAGCCTTTGATTGTGTGGATCACAATAAACTGTGGAAAATTCTTCAAGAGATAAGAATACCACACCACTGACCTGCCTCTTGAAAAAGTTAGAAGCAACAGTTAGAACTGGACATGGACAACAGACTGGTTCAAAATAGGAAAAGGAGTACATCAAAGCTGTATATTGTCACCCTGCTTATTTAACTTATACGCAGAGTACATCATGAGAAATGCTGGGCTGGAAGAAGCACAAGCTGGAGTCAAGATTGCCCAGAGAAATATCAATAAGCTCAGATATGCAGATGACACCACACTTATCGCAGAAAGTGAAGAGGAACTAAAAAGCCTCTTGATGAAAGTGAAAGAGGAGAGTGAAAAAGTTGGCTCAAAACTCAACATTCAGAAAACGAAGATCATGGCATCTGGTTCCATCACTTCATGGGAAGTAGACGGGGAAACTGTGGAAACAGTGTCAACTTTATTTTGGGGGGCTCCAAAATCACTGCAGATGGTAACCACAGCTAGAAAATTAAAAGACGCTTACTCCTTGGAAGGAAAGTTATGACCAACCTAGATCAGATCGGATCAGTCGCTCAGTCGTGTCCAACTCTTTGCGACCCCGTGAATCGCAGCACGCCAGGCCTCCCTGTCCATCACCAACTCCCGGAGTTCACTGAGACTCATGTCCATCGAGTCAGTGATGCCATCCAGCCATCTCATCCTCTGTCGTCCCCTTCTCCTCCTGCCCCCAATCCCTCCCAGCATCAGAGTCTTTTCCAATGAATCAACTCTTCGCATCAGGTGGCCAAAGTATTGGAGTTTCAGCCTCAACATCAGTCCTTCCAATGAACATCCAGGACTGATCTCCTTCAGAATGGACTGGTTGGATCTCCTTGCAGTCCATGGGACTCTCAAGAGTCTTCTCCAACACCACAGTTCAAAAGCATCAATTCTTCGGCGCTCAGCCTTTTTCACAGTCCAACTCTCACATCCATACATGACTACTGGAAAAACCATAGCCTTGACTAGATGGACCTTTGTTGGCAAAGTAATGTCTCTGCTTTTGAATATGCCATCTAGGTTGGTCATAACTTTCCTTCCAAGGAGTAAGCGTCTTTTAATTTCATGGCTGCAGTCACCATCTGTAGTGATTTTGGAGCCCCCAAAAATAAAGTCTGACACTGTTTCCACTGTTTCCCCATCTATTTCCTATGAAGTGGTGGGACCGGATGCCATGATCTTAGTTTTCTGAATGTTGAGCTTTAAGCCAACTTTTTCACTCTCCACTTTCACTTTGATCAAGAGGCTTTTTAGTTCCTCTTCACTTTCTGCCATAAGGGTGGTGTCATCTGCATATCTGAGCTTATTGATATTTCTCCGGGCAGTCTTGATTCCAGCTTGTGCTTCTTCCAGTCCAGCGTTTCTCATGATGTACTCTGCATATAAGTTAAATAAGCAGGGTGACAGTATACAGCCTTGATGAACTCCTTTTCCTATTTGGAACCAGTCTGTTGTTCCATGTCCAGTTCTAACTGTTGCTTCCTGACCTGCATACAAATTTCTCAAGAGGCAGATCAGGTGGTCTGGTATTCCCATCTCTTTCAGAATTTTCCACAGTTTTTTGTGATCCACACAGTCAAAGGCTTTGGCATAGTCAATAAAGCAGAAATAGTTGTTTTTCTGGAACTCTCTTGCTTTTTCCATGATCCAGCAGGTGTTGGCAATTTGATCTATGGTTCTTCTGCCTTTTCTAAAACCAGCTTGAACATCGGGAAGTTCACGGTTCACATATTGCTGAAGCCTGGCTTGGAGAATTTTGAGCATTACTTTACTAGCGTGTGAGATGAGTGCAATTGTGTGGTAGTTTGAGCATTCTTTGGCATTGCCTTTCCTTGGGATTGGAATGAAAACTGACCTTTTCCAGTCCTGTGGCCACTGCTGAGTTTTCCAAATTTGCTGGCATATTGAGTGCAGCACTTTCACAGCATCATCTTTCAGGATTTGGAATAGCTCAACTGGAATTCCATCACCTCCACTAGCTTTGTTCGTAGTGATGCTTTCTAAGGCCCACTTAACTTCACATTCCAGGATGTCTGGCTCTAGGTCAGTGATCACACCATCGTGGTTATCTGGGTCATGAAGGTCTTTTTTGTATAGTTCTTCTGTGTATTCTTGCCATCTCTTCTTAATATCTTCTGCTTCTGTTAGGTCCATACCATTTCTGTCCTTTATCGAGCTCATCTTTTCATGAAATGTTCCTTTGGTATCTCTGGTTTTCTTGAAGAGATCCCTAGTCTTTCCCATCCTGTTGTTTTCCTCTATTTCTTTGCATTGATCACTGAAGAAGGCTTTCTTATCTCTTCTTGCTATTCTTTGGAACTCTGCATTCAGATGTTTATATCTTTCCTTTTCTCCTTTGCTTTTCATTTCTCTTCTTTTCACAGCTATTTGTAAGGCTGCCATTTTGCTTTTCTGCATTTCTTTTCTATGGGAACGGTCTTGATTCCGGTTTCCTGTACAATGTCACGAACCTCATTCCATAGTTCATCAGGCACTCTATCTATCAGATCTAGGCCCCTAAATCTATTTCTCACTTCCACTGTATAATCATAAGGGATTTGGTTTAGGTCATACCTGAATGGTCTAATGGTTTTCCCTACTTTCTTCAATTTAAGTCTGAATTTGGCAATAAGGAGTTCGTGGTCTGAGCCACAGTCAGCTCCTGGTCTTGTTTTTGCTGACTGTTTAGAGCTTCTCCATCTTTGGCTGCAAAGAATATAATCAATCTGATTTTGGTGTTGACCATCTGGTGATGTCCATGTGTAGAGTCTTCTCTTGTGTTGTTGGAAGAGGGTGTTTGTTATGACCAGTGCATTTTCTTGGCAAAACTCTCTTAGTCTTTGCCCTGCTTCATTGTGTACTCCAAGGCCAAATTTGCCTGTTACTCCAGGTGTTTCTTGACTTCCTACTTTTGCATTCCAGTCCCCTATAATGAAAAGGACATCTTTTTTGCGTGTTAGTTCTAAAAGGTCTTGTAGGTCTTCATAGAACTGCTCAACTTCAGCTTCTTCAGCGTTACTGGCTGGGGCATAGACTTGGATTACTGTGATATTGAATGGTTTGCCTCGGAAACAGAGATCATTCTGTCGTTTTTGAGATTGCATCCAAGTACTGCATTTCAGACTCTTTTGTTGACCATGATGGCCACTCCATTTCTTCTGAGGGATTCCTGTCCGCAGTAGTAGATATGATGGTCATCTGAGTTAAATTCACCCATTCCAGTCCATTTTAGTTCGCTGATTCCTAGAATGTTGACATTCACTCTTGCCATCTCTTTTTTGACCACTTCCAATTTGCCTTGATTCATGGACCTGACATTCCAGGTTCCTATGCAATATTGCTCTTTACGGCATCGGACCTTGCTTCTATCACCAGTCACATCCACAGCTGGGTATTGATTTTGCTTTGGCTCCATCCCTTCATTCTTTCTGAAGTTATTTCTCCACTGATCTCCAGTAGCATATTGGGCACCTACTGACCTGGGGAGTTTCTCTTTCAGTATCCTATCATTTTGCCTTTTCATACTGTTCATGGGATTCTCAAGAAAGAATACTGAAGTGGTTTGCCATTCCCTTCTCCAGTGGACCACATTCTGTCAGACCTCTCCACAACGACCCGCCCGTCTTGGGTTGCCCCAACCTAGATAGCATATTCAAAAGCAGAGACATTACTTTGCCAACAAAGGTCCGTCTAGTCAAGGCTATGGTTTTTCCAATGGTCATGTATGGATGTGAGAGTTGGACTGTGAAGAAACCTGAGTGCCGAAGAATTGATGCTTTTGAACTGTGGTGTTGGAGAAGACTCTTGAGAGTCCCTTGGACTGCAAGGAGATCCAACCAGTCCATTCTAAAGGAGATCAGCCCTGGGTGTTCTTTGGAAGGAATGATGCTAAAGCTGAAACTCCAGTACTTTGGCCACCTCATGCAAAGACTTGACTCATTGGAAAAGACTCTGATGCTGGGAGGGATTGGAGGCAGGAGGAAAAGGGGACGACAGAGGATGAGATGGCTGGATGGCATCACCGACTCAATGGACGTGTGTTTGAGTGAACTCTGGGAGTTGGTGATGGACAGGGAGGCTTGGCGTGCTGTGATTCATGGGGTCGCAAAGAGTCAGACACGACTGAGTGACTGAACTGAACTAAATTCTTTACTTCATCAGAACTGGCTTTACAATATGGGATAATGTGTGCTCTTTTGCAGCTCAAGGGAATATGTTCTTCTTTTCTTCCTGAGAGTCTTATTGTGAGAAGCATTCTCAAAGTCATTAGATTAGTTAGAGACTAAAAGGAGACTTGAGAATATTAAAACTTACAATATGGCAAAGAAGAGATCAGGATAGATGTTTAACAAATGGGATATTAGGCATATAATATTTTGCTTCCATATCAGTTTATTCTGTATGGCATTAGAACATCTTAAAGATTGGTTGTCAGGGAATGTTTAACAGGAGGATTCCTACGTGCTATTTCTCATAAATCCTCTGTTCCCTATCAGTTTCTGTTGCCAGAAACCAGTGGAATGGCAAGCCGCTCCCAGGTTGAGGTCATAGGATGAGACAGCCTTGAATCTCCTTCGGTAAACATTCTCCTTACAACAAAACTGCTTAGTCTCGATCCTCTTTCTTGAGATATGGATTGTCTCCTGACCTTGTGACCATTATTAATCCCTTGTTCCCTTGGTAATGGTTGCTGTACATTTGGTTTTCTTATCTTTATCGTTGTCAAAAGAAATTCCTTGTACAACAGCCTATATATACTCACAGAGAGATCAGTAAAGCACCTTTGCTCCATCAGAGCTTGGGTCCCCGTGTCTTTCTTTCTTTCGCTCTCTCTCTCCTTCCCTCCAGCTCTGTCTTTCACTTTCTTATCATCGACTCTGGACCACCAGGTTCCGGTCCATTAAAGGACCCCAACAATTTGTCCTTAATATTATTTAAACTAATACATTCCATCCCTAACATAAGGAGGTTACTTAAGTGTTAGAATGTTTTGAGTGGTATAACCAATATATTCGCTTGTCTGCCAAAGAGGAAAGAAAGTATAATCATCTTTCTATCTATTCGTAGAGTCTCCAGTGTAATATAAGATCACAGGACTGATTCAAAGTGAATATCTAGCATATTTCCTGGTAAAAAGCTCAGATTTACTATGAACTTCAGGGAACAGAACTCAAGAGACTTTATCCTAACCTTGTGTTTCTTAGTTGAGCAGGCTTCATTATGTTTAAGCACTCTTCAGATTAAGAAGTATATTAAAAACAAGACTACAGGCTCAAAATAGAGATGCTCATACTAAGCCCCCATGTCACCAAACCCAGACTTAAAGAAGCTAATATATGTCTGGCACCCACATATACTCACTGAGTTCAGAGAAATTGCTTAAGTCTGGACTCTCCCAATTTAGAGCCTTACTTGTCCAAGATAGCGTCCCAAACCTAACATCTTTCTCTTCATTTATTAGAACTTGGTGATTCTTCCTGCTCTCCCAGGATTCTGCCAGCTGAGTAGCTAATGTGATAAATTGAACTAATGCTTCTATTTATCTGAAGTAATATTTGCACTTGTACTGAGGTGCAATACATGATTTATGTGGGGAATATAAGGACCAGTAGAGACATTTTATATTGGGGGGAAAAAAAGCTGTCTTGGGATCCTTAAAATCTCAGCTTCTTAGCTTACTCTTTATTCTGAACTTGCATCAACTCAAAGTCTAAAGAGGAACCTTTCTGTTTCCTCAGAATTTCTTTTTGTAGGTATTATTTGAAGTGATAGAGTTTCTGTAATTTTTTCTTACTGACCATGTACAGGTCAAGTAGCTCATATGTAAACTTTGCAGTGTAAACAGCCCAGTGTAAGCCTATGAAGGGCTTGGTTACCACAGACACTTAGCAACTGATATTTGGCCAGTCTTCAGGCACCAGCTCAAACTGAAATACTTTACAGGTGACAAGCAATGCATGATGGGTGGCAGAGAAAGTGAATCCATTTGAAACTTTCCTATTTCCATTTTAAGAACAACCTTGGAAAAGAATGAAACCTCAGTACTAAGCACTTAAAAGCGAAGAGGAAGAGCGGTTCAGTCTTTATTTCAGCCAGTAACGTACATGAGAAGTCAGGAAGAAGCCTTGGTCCTTTAACTGATGTATGTTTGAATTGTATCTTCCAAACCATACAAGGTCCAGAGGGGATTAAGGGATTGGGGTGTGGCTCATTCATCCTCTTCAACCTGCCCTCAGCGCTTTAAGGGGCATGATTCCTTCAGTCTGTCAAGACCCATTCCCTTTGTACACTTCCCCTTCTCCCTCCACTCTGCTTTACAGCTCCTGAGTTTCTTTAACCTAGTGATTCTCAATCCATACTAGACATTAGAATCCCCTAAGGTGTTTTTCAGATTTATTAATACCTAGGCCCCACACCTAGAGGGTCTGATTCCTTTGTTCTTGGGTAAGGTCATGGGCATCTTTTTTTCCCCCTTAAACTTCCACCAAGGCAACGCCCAGTCTAGGTTGAGGACCACTGCCCACCTCTGCCCCTTTCACCCTGGGTCCCACTTCTTTATCCTGTTAACCTTGCTAGTCACTCAGTTCCATCAGGTTCCATTACAGGTGGAGTGAGAGTCACTGGAAATTTATAATGGAGTAGTTTCAATGTCATTATATTTCTCATTTTGACTAGAAAGACTAGATGGATCTCCTCTCAGCATGTCTTCTCTTCATCATTATGCTGAGTGGAAAGTGTTAGTCACTCAGTTGTGTCTGATTCTTTGTGACCCCAGGGACTGTAGCCTGCTAGGTTCCTCTGTCCATGGAATTCTCCAGGCAAGAATACTGGAGCGGGTAGCCATCCCTTTCTCCAGGGGGTCTTCCCAACCCAGGGATCAAACCCAGGTCTCCTGCACTGCAGATTCTTTAGCATCTGAGCCACCAAGGAAGCCCTATTAAGCTGAAACTGCCACTATCTCTTTTACCACCTCGAATTACTTGACCAAATGTACCTGCTGATTATCCTTGCCTCAGTACATGCTGGTCATAGCCTTTGACTCTGATCCTGTGCTAACTCAACAAGTGTATTTCTGGGCCAAGAAAATGTTCCTTCATTTAGTCCTTTGTAATTTTCCTATGAATTTTGAAAAGATAACATTGACTTTTTGTTCTATAATTAAGAAACCAAAGCTCAGCAACAGTACGAAGTTTGCTTGTTTATATGTCTATACACATCTGAATTTTAGCTACTGGATTTATAGCCTTTGGATTGGCCCTTAAAATATAAGTTTAATTTGTAAATTTTTCTCTGGTGCACTCCAGAGCTCCCTCAGTCGCTAGCAACAGCCCTTCAGGTTATAAAACACTGAGGAGTCTCTTCGGACATAATCATTAAAAATTTAAATATTTAATAGGCTATTGGTTACTTATCTTTGTTATTGTTGTTATTGTGTAGTTCTTGCTCCTTTATTTACTGAATTTAGCTTTTAAACCTAGTTGAATTATTTTAGCCCTGCCATCCATATTGAACCTGGGCTAATTTGTTGAAATAGTATCCTGTTATCTTAAGAAGAGAATTATTAGATGCAAACTAGAAAAGTTAACTTGGGGTTCATTGTATCCATCAAAGAAAAGTTCTTTTTTCCCTCTGTCATAAAGTAATTATGCCATATTTCAGGGCCAAAGCTTTAAATTAAAATAAAGGTCTTTGGATTTTGTATTTGGAAATACACAATCAGGTCTGCTGGAGTAGGCTTTTGGTGCAAGTAGTAGAGAAAAGGGCTTCCTGGTGGCTTACTGTAAAGAATTTGCCTACAATGCAGGAGGCACAGGAGACAGGGTTCAATACCGGGGTCAGGAAGATTCCCTGGAGGAGGGCATGGCAACCAACTCCAGTATTTTTACCTGGAGAATTCCGTGAACAAAAGAGACTGGTGGGCTACAGTCCATAGGGTTGCAAAGAGTCAAACACAACTGAAGCAACTGAACACAGCACAGTAGGAAAAAAGTCCTCTTGCTGGTACTAAGTGACCTCAGCCAAGTTATTTAGCTTCTTTAGGCTTTGGTTTCCTCATTTATAAATGGGATAATATTAGCCATCTTGAAGGATTGTTGGGGAAATTAAAGTTAAGGAGTATTTATAAAGTATGTGGTATTTAGCAGGATAAATAAATGGAATCTAATGTTATGTTTATATCCAAAAATAACAATGTAAGTTCATATTAGTAACTTTTAATTATTTAAATTATTTTATCTATGCGTGCCTGCGTGCTAAGTTGGTTCAGTCGTGTCCAACTCCTTGGGACTCTATGGACTGTTGCCCCCTAGGATCCTCTGTCCACAGGATTCTCTAGGCAGGAATATTGGAGTGGGTTACCATGTCCTCCTCCAGGGGATCTTCCTAACCTAGGGATCAAACCCACATCTCTTATGTCTCCTGCATTGGCAGGTGGATTCTTTACCACTAGCACCACCTGGGAAACTCTATTTTATTTGTACTATACATCAAAGGTAGTTTTGCCTAGACTTTTTTTCACTTTTTTTTCTGATGTTAAGTAGAGTTCCAAAACCTAAGCAGCAAAACAACAGTAAGGGAACATAGTATATCTCTAACCTTCTATCAGTTTCTGGAGGACAATCCAGAACATGAACAGAAGAGCCTGGTGGGCTACATACAGTCCATAGGGTTGCAAAGAGTCAAACATAACTGAAGCCACTGAGCACAGCACAGTACCAATCCCTGTCTCACCTTAAGGCCTTTATGTTGCATTCCCTTTTGACCTGGAAACCTTTTATTCAAACTGTTTACATGGCTGATTTCTTATCTTTTTCTGCTGCTGCTGCTAAGTCGCTTCAGTCGTGTCCGACTCTGTGCGACCCCATAGACGGCAGCCCACCAGGCTCCCCCATCCCTGGGATTCCCCAGGCAAGAACACTGGAGTGGGTTGCCATTTCCTTCCCCAGTGCATGAAAGTGAAAACTGAGCACAGCACAGTACCAATCCCTTTCTCACCTTAAGGCCTTTATGTTTCATTCCCTTTTGACCTGGAAACCTTTTACTCAAACTGTTTACATGGCTGATTTCTTATCTTTTAGTTGTAAGCTTAATAACACCTCCTAAGAGAGGCCCTTCCTTATCACCTTAGCTAAATTGGGCCCTCCCTTCCACGAGTCACTATTACAGTATCTTATTTCCTTCAGAGAGGTTGTTGCAATCTGAATTACCTAATTGTTTTGTTTACTTGATTACCAGCTGCCTCTCCCACTAAGCTCCAGGAGGTGAAGGGCTATGTCTATCTTGAGGAACATTGAAGACCCACTACTTAGTGTATGTTGAAAAGCTAGTAAATATTTGCTGAAACAATTGATTAGCAAGCACTGTTCAAGTCCTCTATTTTCCTTTTTTTTTTTTTTAAAGAAATTTTCTTTATAGTTGAAGTGTAGTTGAATTTCAGTGTTGTGGGAGGTTTCTCCCTTTTTTTAATTTATTTTTTATTGAAGTACAGTTGAATTACCATGTCAAGTCCTCTACTTTATAGATGAGGCAGGTGAGATTAAAATGTGACTAATGTAACAGAAATGGGATAGCCAAGCTTCCGAGAGTCATTCCAGGGCTCTTGTGTGTGTCCCTGGACCACACTACCACCATATTGGTAAGCTCTCCTTTTCCGGCTTCATATTCCATCCTCTTGATCCAGCACCCTTTGTGATCTACTTCCAGGCTTATTCCCTGGATTCCTGCTGGTAAATGTCAACCAGATCCAGCAGATCCTTTGCCATATATTTATCTCTTCCCTTAATAGACCCTGCACTTCCCCAGGTGGGTCATACTAAAATTTGAGTCTAGAATTAGCTGGTAAGAGAGAAATAAGACAAATTCTGAGCAGGGCCAGTGTTATTTTGTAAGATACTTGACTAATTTGAAGCTTCTATTTAGGTTTTCAATCATAGAGAAAGTTTTCCTGTCTTCCAACAAGACAGAGGGCCACCTCTGTAGGGCCAGAGGGTGTTCAGGGGCAACTGAGTAATCAAGGTCCTAGCAGAGGGGCATGCCCCTCACCATGCCTTGGATAAGAACACACATTAGCTGGGACCTGGGACAAGTATGTAGGAAGGTCAGTCATGTGAGTAGGGTGTAGGTGAAGCAGCAGATGTACATAAAACAAAACAACACCTTGAGTGGACTGACGGTACAAACAGGTATCTGCATCCCAAGTTTCACAGTCTCACTCCTTTCTTGTTAGGGCCTTGATTCTGACTGTGGGCCCTTGCCCAGGCTGAGAATCCACCTTCTCTGAAGTTCTGCCACTGTGAATTTAGGTGTATGCCTGGTTTTCAGCTTACTCTGCCCTCTGATTGCCAGTGCTGAGGATCTCTTTAAAAGTTGAGATTTTTAAAGACCCTCTTTAAAAGGGTCTTTAAAAGACCCTTTGACTCACATTGGGATTTCAGTTGGTGCTTAGTAGCTTTGTTCGTGTCATCTACACTGCTCAGTATATCAGTGGTGCTTAGCAACAGCCCCCCAATTTCACAGTCTTTCAAGTCAGCCTTTCTCCTGTATTGTCAAACACTAGATACAAATAC
Source organism: Bos taurus (assembly GCF_002263795.3). Classification (NCBI taxonomy): domain Eukaryota; kingdom Metazoa; phylum Chordata; class Mammalia; order Artiodactyla; family Bovidae; genus Bos; species Bos taurus. Next base: position 9,101,696 of record NC_037353.1, on the reverse strand, counting down.
TAGATACATGTCCACCTCTTAGAAAACAGGAAAGAAGGCTCAGTTCAGTTCAGTTCAGTCCCTCAGTTGTGTCCGACTCTTTGAGACCCCACGGACAGCAGCACACCAGGCCTTCCTGTCCATCAACAACTCCCGGAGCTTATACTCAAACTCATGTCCATTGAGTCGGTGTTGCCATCTAACCATCTCATCCTCTGTCGTCCCCTTCTCTTCCTGCCTTCAATCTTTCCCAGCACCAGAGTCTTTTCAAATGAGTCAGTTCTTTGCATCAGGTGGCCAAAATATTGGAGTTTCAGCTTCAGCATCAGTCCTTTCAATGAATATCCAGGACTGATTTCCGTAGGATTGACTGGTTGGATCTCCTTGCAGTCCAAGGAACTCTCAAGAGTCTTCTCCAACACCACAGTTCAAAAGCATCAATTCTTTGATGCTCAGCTTTCTTTATAGTCCAACTCTCACATCCATACATGACTACTGGAAAAACCATAGCCTTGACTAGGACTTTGTTGGCAAAGTAATGTCTCTGCTTTTTAATATGCTATCTAAGTTGGTCATTGGAGAAGGAAATGGCAACCCACTCCGGTACTCTTGCCTGGAAAATCCCATGGACGGAGGAGCGTGGTAGGCTACAGTCCATGGGGTTGCAAAGAGTTGGACATGACAGAGCAACTTCACTTTCTTTCTTTTTTTCTAGGTTGGTCTTAACTTTTCTTCCAAAGAACAAGCATCTTTTAATTTCCTGGCTGCAGTCACCATCTGCAGTGATTTTGGAGACCCCAAAAATAGTCTGTCACTGTTTCCATCGTTTCCCCATTTATTTTCCATGAAGTGATGGGACCAGGGGCCATGATCTTGATTTTCTGAATGTTGAGCTTTAAGCCAACTTTTTTACTCTCCTCTTTCACCTTCATCAAGAGGCTCTTTAGTTCTTCACTTTCTGCCATAAGAGTGGTGTCATCTGCATATCTGAGGTTACTGATATTTCTCCCAGCAATCTGGATTCCAGCTTGTATCTCATCCAGTCCAGCATTTCTCATGATGTACTCTGCATATAAGTTAAGCAGGGTGAAAATATACAGCCTTGGTGTACTCCTTTCCCAATTTGGAACCAGTCTGTTTTTCCAAGTCCAGTTCTAACTGTTGTGTCTTGACCTGAATACAGATTTCTCAGGAGGCAGGTCAGGTGGTCTGGTATTCCCATCTCTTTCAGAATTTTCCGCAGTTTATTGTGATCCACACAGTCAAAGGCTTTGGCATAGTCAATAAAGCAGAAGTAGATGTTTTTCTGGAAATCTCTTGCTTTTTCGATGATCCAGCGGATGTTGGAAATTTGATCTCTGGTTTCTCTGCCTTTTCTAAATCCAGCTTGAACATCTGGAAGTTCACGGTTCACATACTGTTGAAGCCTGGCTTGGAGAATTTAGAGCATTACTTTACTAGCGTGTGAGATGAGTGCAATTGTGTGGTAGTTTGAGCATTCTTTGGCATTGCCTTTCTTTGAGATTGGAATGAAAACTGACCTTTTCCAGTCCTGTGGCCACTGCTGGGTTTTCCAAATTTGCTGGTATATTGAGTGCAGCACTTTCACAGCATCATCTTTGAGGATTTGAAATAGCTCAACTGGAATTTCATCACCTCCACTAGCTTTTTTTTTTATATATATATATATAACTTTACAATATTGTATTGGTTTTGCCATATATCAAAATGAATCTGCCACAGGTATACATGTGTTCCCCATCCTGAACCTCCTCCCTCCTCCCTCCCCATACCATCCCTCTGGGTCGTCCCAGTGCACCAGCCCCAAGCATCCAGTATCGTGCATCGAACCTGGACTGGCGACTCGTTTCATATATGATATTATACATATTTCAATGCCATTCTCCAAAATCATCCCACCCCCTTGCTCTCCCACAGAGTCCCAAAGACTGTTCTATACATCAGTGTCTCTTTTGCTGAATCGTTTACAGGGTTATTGTTACCATCTTTCTAAATTCCATATATATGTGTTAGTATACTGTATTGGTGTTTTTCTTTCTGGCTTACTTCACTCTGTATAATAGGCTCCAGTTTCATCCACCTCATTAGAACTGATTCAAATGTATTCTTTTTAATGGCTGAGTAATACTCCATTGTGTATATGTACCACAGCTTTCTTATCCACTCATCTGCTAGAAATAGAACTGCCTTATGATCCAGCAATCCCACTGCTGGGCATACACAGTGAGGAAACCAGAATTGAAAGAGACAGTGTACTCCACTAGCTTTGTTCATAATGATGCTTGCTAAGGCCCACTTGACTCCACATTCCAGGATGTCTGGTTCTATGTGAGTGATCACACCACTGTGGTTATCTGGGACATGAATATCTGTTTTTGTATGGTTCTGTGTATTCTTGCCACCTCTTCTTAGTATTCTGCTTCTGTTAGATCCACACCATTTCTGCCCTTTGTTGTACCCATCTTTGCATGAAATGTTCCCTTGGTATCTCTAATTTTCTTGAAGAGATCTCTAGTCTTTCCTATTCTATTGTTTTCCTCTATTTCTTTGCCTTGATCACTAAGGAAGGCTTTCTTATCTCTCCTTGCTATTTTTGGAACTCTGCATTCAAATGGATATATCTTTCCTTTTCTCCTTTGCTTTTCACTTCTCTTCTTTTCACAGCTATTTATAAGGCCTCCTCAGACAACCATTTTGCCTTTTTGCATTTCTTTTTCTTGGGGATGGTCTTGATCACTGCCTCCTGTACAATGTCACAAACCTCCGTCCATAGTTTTCAGGCACTCTGTCTATCATATCTCATCCCTTGAATCTGTTTGTTACTTCCACTGTATAATCATAAGCGATTTTATTTAGGTCATACCCAAATGGTTTAGTGGTTTTCCCTACTTTCTTCAATTTAAGTCTGAATTTGGCAATAAGGAGTTCATGATCTGAGGAAAGGAGATCTCCAGGAAAGGAGAATGGAATAAGCAAAGCAGAAACATGGTAATTAAAGAAAGTAACTGAAAGAATGAGATCTAACTGAAGTAACTAACTAGGGAAACCTCCATGAAGTTGCTCAGTCATGTCTGACTCTTTGTGACCCCATGGACTGTAGCCCACCAGGCTCCCCCATCCGTGGGATTTTTTAGGCAAGAATACTGGAGTGGGTTGCCATTTCCTTTTCCAGGGGATCTTCCCAACCCAGAGATCAAACCCGGGTCTCCCACATTGTGGGCAGACGCTTTACCGTCTGAGCCACCAGGGAATCCCTCCATAGGGAGGTTTAAAAAAAAAAGTGTTTAAGAGGATTGTGTGGATAATTGTTTTCAGTCAAATAAACTAATTCTTAGCAGTGAAACATAAGAAGGACTCTAGCACTAAAGGGCTGTAATGACCCTGAGAGAAGATAAGAAAATCCCTTTGCATGGGCCCGGGTACTAGACAGCAGGTGGTGCTATCAGCTTGCATAGCGAGGTTGCTCCCCAGAGCCACAATTCAGTGAAAAAGGAAGCTGAAATGTAAAAGAGCCATTCACCAGCGTGGGACTTTTCCAGCTGAGTATTCACAGCTTGAGTACTATATATATTTCAGTATTTAAGACCTCACCTAACATTTCCATATCCAGTAGTACTATATATATTTCAGTATTTAAGACCTCACCTAACATTTCCATATCCAGTATTTCAACTGGTACTTAACTAGTGTTAACTAGTGTTAATAATACACCTCCATTGACCATAAAGAATTTTGGAATGAAATAAACCTAATGCCTAGTGCCACCATTCAAAAAAAGTTTTGTAAAAGCACCATATATCTATAAAATTTTTCAACTATCTCTTGATATTCATTCAACTGAAAATCAAATATACTTTGTGTCAGTTCTCAATCTTTAAGATAAATATTTTAATTTTGTTTTTATTACATTTTACTTTTGTTTAATCACTAAAATTGTGATACAATATTTCACCATTGTTAAAGATGGAGAGCATTTCGATAACTTTATAGACTAAATAAATATTTGCTGGTCAGTCTAGAAAACCAAACAACTATTTAAAGATGAGGAAAAGATACACCAGAATGAACAACCAAATATTGAAAACAATTCCTGATTACCATTTTTATATATACGTTTTTTAGAAATACTTGATTATTTCAATTTTCTATGTGTATTGGCTTCCCTGGTGGCTCAGTGGTTAAAGTGTCTGCCTCCAATGCAGGAGACCCGGGTTTGATCGCAGGGTCGAGAAGATCCCCTGGAGAAGGAAATGGTAACCCTCTCCAGTATTCTTGCCTGGAGAATCCCATGGATGGAGAAGCCTGGTAGGCTACAGTCCACAGGGTCACAAAGAGTCAGACATGACTGAGTGACTTCACTTGCTTGCTATGTGTATTACAGATCACGTTTTGATAGATTGGTTTAAATTTATGCGTATAAAAATTGAAAGTAAAAAGGTAAATTCTTTCTGGCTGGTGAAATTAACTATGTTTTCCAAATAATCTAGAATGTATTATTAATTAGATTTGGCTTGGGTTTTGTTTTTTAAATTAGACCAATATGTTTAAGATTGGACCAGCAGTGTCTTGAAGCATGTAAAATTCAACTGCCAAGCGATATCTTAATCTATGTATCATGTGCCCTTACAAGGAACACTATGAGCAATTCTAGGTACCTATGACTGTGTGGATCACAATAAACTGTGGAAAATTCTGAAAGAGATGGGAATACCAGACCACCTGACTGGCCTCTTGAGAAACCTATATGCAGGTCAGGAAGCAACAGTTAGAACTGAACATGGAACAACAGACTGATTCCAAATAGGAAAAGGAGTACGTCAAGGCTGTATACTGTCACCCTGCTTATTTAACTTATATGCAGAGTACATCATGAGAAACGCTGGGCTGGAAGAAGCACAAGCTGGAATCAAGATTGCTGGGAGAAATATCAAATACCTCAGATATGCAGATGACACCACCCTTATGGCAGAAAGTGAAGAGGAACTAAAGAACCTCTTGAGGAAAGTGAAAGAGGAGAGTGAAAAAGTTGGCTTAATGCTCAACATTCAGAAAATGAAAATCATGGCATCTGGTCCCATCACTTCATGGGAAATAGATGGGGAAACAGTGGAAACAGTGTCAGACTTCATTTTTGGGGGCTCCAAAATCACTGCAGATGGTGATTGCAGCCATGAAATTAAAAGACGCTTACTCCTTGGAAGGAAAGTTATGACCAACCTAGATAGCATATTCAAAAGCAGAGACATTACTTTGCCAGCAAAGGTGTGTCTAGTCAAGGCTATGGTTTTTCCGGTTTTTCCAGTAGTCATGTATGGATGTGAGAGTTGGACTGTGAAGAAAGCTGAGTGCAGAAGAACTGATGCTTTTTAACTGTGGTGTTGGAGAAGACTCTTGAGAGTCCCTTGGACTGCAAAGAGATCCAACCAGTCCATTCTGAAGGAGATCAGCCCTGGGATTTCTTTGGAAGGAATGATGCTAAAGCTGAAACTCCAGTACTTTGGCCACCTCATGTGAAGAGTTGACTCATTGGAAAAGACTCTGATGCTGGGAGGCACTGGGGGCAGGAGGAGAAGGGGACGACAGAGGATGAGATGGCTGGATGGCATCACTGACTCTATGGACGTGAGTCTCAGTGAACTCCGGGAGTTGGTGATGGACAGGGAGGCCTGGCGTGCTGCGATTCATGGGGTCGGGGAGTCAGACACGACTGACTGACTGAACTGAACTGAGCTGATGATCACTTGACAGTGCCTCCTCATGAAAGAATAAAAGAACTGCAACGTGAAAAGTAAAATATTTTGCCATTATAAATTTGGTAATGAAATTCAATGAAGGGAGATTATATTTTGCATTTAAGAAAGATTATAGGCTATGGAGGATAACTCTGGACAAAGAAGTTTAATAATGAAAAGAAATATGAATTATTTTAGAGAAACAGTGGGGATTAAAAACATGGGAAAGATGACAGACAGAAGTTGAGGACAGACATGAATGAATTACCTTGCTTTCAGGATGACGAATGTCCAAGACAGACAATATCTCCATCCAGGACAAGGAAGCTATTCAATCTGGAATAAGAAATCTAGGTCTAAAGAGAATCTTTTAAATCATGGAACAGAAAGGAAGAATTGGGATCTACTGCTTTTTCTCTCAAAGTACCTGGGAGGAATAGCTTTAGAGTTAGAATAAATATATAAATAAAGGATGAATCAGACATACAATCGAAAACTAAGAGTCATACCTATAGAATTCCTATATACGTGTTATTATTTGCTAAGCTAATGTGAAAAATGGGATAATGTCTAGGATTATCTGCGCTATATTTGTATGTATGGAATACGGTAGTTTGTTGGTCCTGGACTGGACCCATAAGGCTAAGAGGCTTACACCACTGGGAAGAGAATACTGGAGAAAAAGGAATATGGAAAGTCTTAAGGTCTTTGTTGCTTGCTGGGATATACATTAAACAGTGGATACTGGCATTAAGAGCACAGAGCTTCAGGGAGTTATTAACACTGAGAGTGAAACACATGCTCACAATAAGAGTTCACTAAGAATGTCCACCCTGATAAAACTGCAGGACAATCATTATCATATTCAAATTAACTTTCCTTCTGCACTTTAGGGGCTCTATTATAGAAGAAGAAGCTGAAGAAGAGGTAAAAGCGAAAAGATTACAGTCTAGACGTTTGGAGGAGGAACTCCAAGCCAGCATTTCACCAAGTCCTGTACTATCTCTTTCAGAATTTTCCACAGTTTATTGTGATCCACACAGTCAAAGGCTTTGGCATAGTTAATAAAGCAGAAATAGATGTTTTTTTGGAACTCTCTTGCTTTTTCGATGATCTAGCAGATGTTGGCAATTTGATCTCTGGTTCCCCTACCTTTTCTAAAACCAGCTTGAACCAGCTGGAAGCTCACAGTTCAAGTATTGCGGAAGCCTGGCTTGGAGAATTTTGAGCGTTACTTTACTAGCGTGCGAGATGAGTGCAATTGTGTGGTAGTTTGAGCATTCTTTGGCATTGCCTTTCTTTGGGATTGGAATGAAAACTGACCTTTTCCAGTCCTGTGGCCACTGCTGAGTTTTCCAGATTTGCTGGCATATTGAGTGCAGCACTTTCACAGCATCATCTTTCAGGATTTGGAATAGCTCAACTGGAATTCCATCACCTCCACTAGCTTTGTTCGTAGTGATGCTTTCTAAGGCCCACTTGACTTCACATTCCAGGATGTCTGGCTCTAGGCCAGTGATCACACCATCGTGATTATCTGGGTCATGAAGATCTTTTTTGTACAGTTCTTCTGTGTATTCTTGCCATCTCTTCTTAATATCTTCTGCTTCTGTTAGGTCCATACCATTTCTGTCCTTTATGAAGCCCATCTTTGCATGAAATGTTCCCTTGGTATCTCTAACTTTCTTGAAGAGGTCTCTAGTCTTCCCCATTCTGTTGTTTTCTTCTATTTCCTTGCATTGATCACTGAGGAAGGCTTTCCTATCTCTCCTGCAGGCTGAAACTCCAAAATTTTGGCCACCTCATGCGAAGAGTTGGAAAAGACTCTTGGAAAAGAGTCTTTGGATTCTTTGGAAAAGACCCTGATGCTGTGAGGGATTGGGGGCAGGAGGAGAAAGGAACGACAGAGGATAAGATGGCTGGATGACATCACCAACTCGATGCACATGAGTTTGGGTGAAATCCAGGAGTTGGTGACGGACAGGGAGGCCTGGCATGCTTTGATTCATGGGGTCGCAAAGAGTCAGACACGACAGAGTGACTGAACTGGACTGAACTGTACTATCTCATTACCACCACTTTTTAAAATCCCAGTGGGTAGAAAATTACTTAAAGGGTGGGAGCATCATGAGCAAATACAATTAGGAGATTATTATCACCATCTTTGGTATTGTATATGGTGGTGGTACTCAGTTATGTACGACTCTTTGCTACCCCAGGGACTGTAGTTGGCCAGACTTCTCTGTCCGTGGAATTTTCCAGGCAAGAATACTGGAGTGAGTTGCCATTTCCTACTCCAAGGGATCTTCCTGACCCAGGGATTGAGTTCACATCTCTTGCATCTCATTGAGTTCACATCTGCATTGGCAGGCAGATTCTTTACCACTATACCAGCTGGGTAGCCTACCATCTTTATTTCATTACATTCTCAGCATTCTGAGAAGGATGATAGTGGCTGCCATCCTTCAACCAAGCAAACTGATGAGGGCAGTAGGAAATTGCTTTGGGGGACAGTCTGCACATTCAGACTCACTGATGTGAAAGGTAGAAATCCGAGGGCATGATCAAAATCCAGACAGCCATGAAAGGTGTAGACAAAGAGACATATTCTACTCACCAAATCCTAGGATAAGCTGAAGGGGCATCCCTAGAAGTTTGAAAACGTTTTTGAGTAACTAAGATGAAGACAGTAAAATTAAAAAATTCCTTACTTTAGGTAGTAGTGCAGGTTGGAAATGTATATTTATTTAGTGCAGATTATGTAATAAGCACTGGGAATAAAGTCAGCCCTTGCTCTCAAAAGGCTCATGGTCTAAATGAGAAGACAGATGTTAAAAAAAATCCCACAAGTGTTTAGCTCAGTTGTGAGAAATCAGGAAAACAAAACTGGACATTGCGATATGAAAGAAAATCTTTATAAAATATAACAAGATCCTAAATACACTGCCATTGATTATCGTATTAAAAGGTTTTAATGTCTTTGATTTTCTCCAGTTTCTAGGTTTACTAGAAGTAGACGGTGTGTGGACTTTTCAGATAAAAGCAATGTTTTGGTATAGATTTATCACTTATTATATTCTTTTTTCCCTTGAAAAGGATTATTATCAAGCAGAGAATTTAGGACAGAGGAGCTGAAAATATTTATTAGTCTCAGGAATAAGGCTGTTATTCCAATTGCAAGGTTTCATTACAAACACTTAAATAGAGTTAAAGACAGTTAACAATATCTGTAAAACCAAAGATGCTGCTTACTTAGCTGGACCCAATCAACATTTGTTTACCATTATTTTAGTTTTTCTTCATGTAGACAGGTACTTTATTTCTTAGAAGAAATCAATGTCCATAACAAAAATAATTACTTAATTGTGAGATGGTTTTATTTAGATCAGTCTTTTCTGATTATTGAACATTTCACATGAATAAATTAATCTTTATGCACATGATGGCTTATCTGAAATCGTTTCCCAATTCTTAAAAATTTCAAAGGCATCTTTTTTACCATAAAATACTAAAGGCATTTGCTATACATTAGCAGAATAGGAAAATTAATCTTAACCTAAGCAAGCTAAAGTATAATTAGGTGAATAAAGAAAAATGTGACATTTGCCCATGAACTCTTCCTTCTAGTAATGTATCTATTTTAAGAAATCATAAGACCAGAATAAGACAAAAGCATTAGAAGATACTAGGTTTCTCTTACTAGTAATTGTTGTGTGCACGCATGCTAAGTCACTTCAGTTGTGTCCAATCCTTTGCGACCTATGGACTGTAGTGAGCCAGGCTCTTCTGTCCATGGGCTTCTCCAGGAAAGAAATACTTGAGTGAGTTGCCATTTCTTCCACCAGGAGATCGTCCCAACCCAAGGACTGAACCCACATTGCTTACATCTCCTGCATGACAAGCAGTTTCTTTACCACTAGCACCACCTGGGAAAACCACCAGTTATTATCAACTATTAGGAAATGAATGTGTGTTTTGTCTGTGACTTTTTCAAAATCTACACTAAAAGAGAATGAAAATTTTGGCTTAAAACTCAACATTCAGAAAACTAAGACCGTGGGCATCTGGTCCCATCACTTCATGGCAAATAGATGGGGAAACAGTGGAAACAGTGTCAGACTTCATTTTTGGGGGCTCCAAAATCACTGCAGATAGTGACTGCAGCCAGGAAATTAAAAGACTCTTGCTCCTTGGAAGAAAAGTTATGACCAACCTAGAAAGCATGTTAAAAAGCAGAGACATTACTTTGCCAACAAAGGTCCATCTAGTCAAAGCTATGGTTTCACCAGTAGTCATGTATGGATGTGGGAGTCGGACTATAAAGCAAGCTGAGTGCCGAAGACTTGATGCTTTTGAACTGTGGTGTTGGAGAAGATTCTTGAGAGTCCCTTGGACTGCAAGGAGATCCAACCAGTCCATCCTAAAGGAAATCAATCCTGAACATTCATTGGAAGGACTGATGCTGAAGCTGAAACTCCAATACCTTGGCCACCTGATGGCAAGAACCGACTCATTTGAAAAGACCCTGATGCTGGGAAAGATCGAAGGCAGGAGGAGAAGGGGACAACAGAGGAGGAGATTGTTGGATGGCATCACAGACTCGATGGACATGAGTTTGAGTAAACTCCAGGAGTTGGTGATGGGCAGGGAGGCCTGGCATGCTGCAGTCCATGGGGTCACAAAGAGTCAGACGTGACTGAGCCACTGAACTGAACTGAACTGAACTCCCGCATTGCAAGAGGATTCTTTACTAGCTGAGTTACCATGCCATGTAAGGCCGCCAAAGACGGACGGGTCATGGTAGAGAGTTCTGACAAAACATGGTCCACTGGAGAAGGGAATGGCATGCCACTTCAGTATTCTTGCTTTGAGAATCCCATGAACAATAGGAAAAGGCAAAAAAGATAGGAAACTGAATGATTAACTCCTCAGGTCGGTAGATGCCCAATATGCTACTGGAGATCAGTGGAGAAATAACTCCAGAAAGAATGAAGAGACAGAGCCAAAGCAAAAACAACACCCAGTTGTGTATGTGACTGGTGATGGAAGTAAAGTCCGATGGTGTAAAGAGCAATATTGCATAGGAACCTGGAATATTTTTAGGCCCATGAATCAAGGTAAATTGGAAGTGGTCAAAGATGAGATGGCAAGAGTGAACATCGATATCTTAGGAATCAGTGAGCTAAAATGGACTGCAATGGTGAATTTAACTCAAATGACAAATACACTACTATGGGCAAGAATCCCTTAGAAGAAATGGAGTAGCCCTCATAGTCAATAGAAGAGTACAAAATGCAGTACTTGGGGGCAATCTCAAAAATGACAGAATGATTTCTGTTTGTTTCCAAGGCAAACCATTCAATATCACAGTAATCCAAGTCTATGCCTCAACCAGTAGTACAGAAAAGCTGAATTTGAACAGTTCTATGAAGACCTACAAGACATTCTAGAACTAGCATCCAAAAAAAGATGTCCTTTTTATTATAGGGAACTGGAATGAAAAAGTAGGAAATCAAGGGATACCTGGAGTAACAGGCAAATTTGGCTGTGGAGTACAAAATGAAGCAGGACAGAGGCTAATAAAGTTTTGCCAAGACAACACACTGGTCATAGCAAACACCCTCTTCCAACAACACGGGAGAAGACTTTACACATGGTCATCATCAGATGGTCAATACTGAAATCAGCTTGATTATATTCTTGCAGCCAAAAATGGAGAACCTCTATACGGTCAGCAAAAATAAGACTGGGAGCTGACTGTGGCTCAGATCATAAACTCCTTATTGCCAAATTCAGACTTAAATTGAAGAAAGTAGGGAAAAATCACTAAACCATTTGGGTATAACCTAAATAAAATCCTTTACAGTGGAAGTGACAAACAGATTGAAGGGATTAGATATGATAGACAGAGTGCCTGAAAACTATGGACAGTGGTTCATGTACGGGAGGCAGTGATCAAAACAATCCCCAAGAAAACAAAATGCAAAAAGGATGTCTGAGGAGGCCTTATAAATAGCTGTGAAAAGAAAAGTGAAAAAGCAAAGGAGAAAAGGAAAGATATACCAATTTGAATGCAGAGTTCCAAAGAATAATAAGGAGAGATAAGAAAGCCTTCCTTAGTGATCAATGCAAAGAAATAGAGGAAAACAATAGAATGGGAAAGACTAGAGATCTCAAGAAAATTAGAGATACCAAGGGAATATTTCATGCAAAGATGGGTACAATAAAGGGCAGAAATGGTGTGGACCTAACAGAAGCAGAAGATACTAAGAAGAGGTGGCAAGAATACACAGAAGAACTATACGAAAAAAGATCTTCATGACCCAGATAACCACAATGATGTGATCACTCACCTAGAACCAGACATCCTGGAATGTGCAGTCAGGTGGGCCTTAGCAAGCATCACTATGAACAAAGCTAGTGGAGGTGATGGAATTCCAGTTGAGCTATTTCAAAGCCTCAAAGATGATGCTGTGAAAGTGCTGCACTCAATATGCCAGCAAATTTGGAAAATGCAGCAGTGGCCACAGGACTGGAAAAGGTCAGTTTTCATTCCAATCCCAAAGAAAGGCAATGCCAAAGACTGCTCAAACTACCGCACAATTGCACTCATCTTTGTTCAGTTCAGTTCAGTCGCTCAGTCGTGTCTGACTCTTTGCGACCCCATGAATCAAAGCACGCCAGGCCTCCCTGTCCATCACAAACTCCCAGAGTTCACTCAAACTCATGTCCATCGAGTTGGTGATGCCATCCAGCCATCTAATCCTCTATCGTCCCCTTCTCCTCCTGCCCCCAATCCCTCCCAGCATCAGGGTCTTTTCCAATGAGTCAACTCTTTGCATGAGGTGGCCAAAGTACTAGAGTTTCAGCTTTAGCATCATTCCTTCCAAAGATCACCCAGGACGGATCTCCTTTAGGATGGACTGGTTGGATATCCTTGCAGTCCAAGGGACTCTCAAGAGTCTTCTCCAACACCACAGTTCAAAAGCATCAATTCTTTGGCGCTCAGCCTTCTTCACAGTCCAACTCTCACATCCATACATGACCACTGGAAAAACCATAGCCTTGACTAGACACACCTTTGCTGGCAAAGTAATGTCTCTGCTTTTGTTATCTAGGTTGGTCATAACTTTCCTTCCAAGGAGTAAGCGTCTTTTAATTTCATGGCTGCAGTCACCATCTGCAGTGATTTTGGAGCCCCCAAAAATGAAGTCTGACACTGTTTCCACTGTTTCCCCATCTATTTCCCATGAAGTGATGGGACCAGATGCCATGATCTTCGTTTTCTGAATGTTGAGCATTAAGCCAACTTTTTCACTCTCCTCTTTCACTTTCATCAAGAGGCTCTTTAGTTCCTCTTCACTTTCTGCCATAAGGGTGGTGTCATCTGCATATCTGAGGTTATTGATATTTCTCCCAGCAATCTTGATTCCAGCTTGTGCTTCCTCCAGCCCAGCATTTCTCATGATGTACTCTACATAGAAGTTAAATAAGCAGGGTGACAGTATACAGCCTTGACCTACTCCTTTTCCTATTTGGAACCAGTCTGTGGTTCCATGTCCAGTTCTAACTGTTGCTTCCTGACCTGCATACAGGTTTCTCAAGAGGCAGGTCAGGTGGTCTGGTATTCCCATCTCTTGAAGAATTTTCCACAGTTTTTTGTGATCCACACAGTCAATGGCTTTGGCATAGTCAATAAAGCAGAAAGAGATGTTTTTCTGGAACTTTCTTGCTTCTTTGATGATCCAGCGGATGTTGGCAATTTGATCTCTGGTTCCTCTGCCTTTTCTAAAACCAGCTTGAACATCAGGAAGTTCACGGTTCACGTATTGCTGAAGCCTGGCTTGGAGAATTTTGAGCATTACTTTACTAGTGTGTGAGATGAATGCAATTGTGCAGTAGTTTGAGCATTCTTTGGCATTGCCTTTTTTGGAATTGGAATGAAAACTGACCTTTTCCAGTCCTGTGGCCACTGCTGAGTTTTCCAAATTTGCTGGCATATTGAGTGCAGCACTTTCACAGCATCATCTTTCAGGATTTGAAATAGCTCAACTGGAATTCCATCACCTCCACTAGCTTTGTTCATAGTGATGCTTTCTAAGGCCCACTTGACTTCACATTCCAGGATGTCTGGCTCTAGGTCAGTGATCACACTATCGTGGTTATCTTGGTCATGAAGATCTTTTTTGTACAGTTCTTCTGTGTATTCTTGCCACTTCTTCTTAATATCTTCTGCTTCTGTTATGTCCATAGCATTTCTGTCCTTTATCGAGCCCATCTTTGCATGAAATGATCCCTTGGTATCTCTAATTTTCTTGAAGAGGTCTCTAGTCTTTCCCATTCTGTTGTTTTCCTCTATTTCTTTGCATTGATCGCTGAGGAAGACTTTCTTATCTCTCCTTGCTATTCTTTGGAACTCTGCATTCACATGCTTATATCTTTCCCTTTCTCTTTTGCTTTTTGCTTCTCTTCTTTTCACAGCTATTTGTAAGGCCTCCCCAGACAGCCATTTTGCTTTTTTGCATTCTTTTCCATGGGGATGGTCTTGATCCCTGTCTCTGTACAATGTCATGAACCTCTGTCCATAGTTCATCAGGAACTCTACCTATCAGATCTAGTCCCTTAAATCTATGTCTCACTTCCACTGTATAATCATAAGGGATTTGATTTAAGTCATACCTGAATGGTCTAGTGGTTTTCCCTACTTTCTTCAATTTCAGTCTGAATTTGGCAATAAGGAGTTCATGATCTGAGCCACAGTCAGCTCCCCGTCTTGTTTTTGCTGACTGTATAGAGGTTCTCCATATTTGGCTGCAAAGAGTATAATCAATCTGATTTCGGTGTTGACCATCTGGTGATGTCCATGTGTAGAGTCTTCTCTTGTGTTGTTGGAAGAGGGTGTTTGCTATGACCAGTGCATTTTAGCCTTTGTCCTGCTTCATTCCGTATTCCAAGGCCAAATTTACCTGTTACTTCCAGGTATTTCTTGACTTCCTACTTTTGCATTCCAGTCCCCTATAATGAAAAGGACATCTTTTTTGGGTGTTAGTTCTAAAAGGTCTTGTAGGTCTTCATAGAACCGTTCAACTTCAGCTTCTTCAGTGTTATTGATTGGGGCATAGACTTGGATTTCTGTGATATTGTATAGTTTTCCTTGGAAACAGAGATCATTCTGTCGTTTTTGAGATTGCATCCAAGTACTGCATATCGGACTCTTTTGTTGACCATGATGGCCACTCCATTTCTTCTGAGGGATTCCTGCCCTCAGTAGTAGATATAATGGTCATCTGAGTTAAATTCATCCTTTCCAGTCCATTTCAGTTCGCTGATTCCTAGAATGTGGACCTTCACTCTGCCATCTCCTGTTTGACCACTTCCAATTTGCTTTGATTCATGGACCTAGCATTCCAGGTGCCTATGTAATATTGCTCTTTACAGCATCGGACCTTGCTTCTATCACCAGACACATCCACAACTGGGTATTGTTTTTGCTTTGGCTCCATCCCTTCATTCTTTCTGGAGTTATTTCTCCATTGATCTCCAGTAGCATATTGGGCACCTACCGACCTGGGGAGTTCTCTTTCAGTATCCTATCATTTTGCCTTTTCATACTGTTCATGGGGTCCTCAAGGCAAGAATACTTAAGTGGTTTGCCATTCTGTTCTCCAGTGGACCACATTCTGTCAGACCTCTCCACCATGACCCACCTGTCTTGGGTGGCCCCACAGGGCATGGCTTAGTTTCATTGAGTTAGACAAGGCTGTGGTCTGTGTGATTAGATTGACTAGTTTTCTGTGATTACGGTTTCAGTGTGTCTGCCCTCTGATGCCCTCTCACAACACCTACCGTCTTACTTGGGTTTCTCTTACCTTGGACGAGGGATGTCTCCTTATCGCCGCCTCTCCTGGGATTGAATATGGAGTAGCTCCTCTCGGCCCTCCTGTGCCAGCGCAGCCACCGCTCCTTAGACACACTAGCAAAGTAATGCTCAAAATTCTCCAAGCCAGGTTTCAACAGTATGTGAACCGTGAACTTCCAGATGTTCAAGCTGGTTTTAGAAAAGGCAGAGGAACCAGAGATCAAATTGCCAACATCTGCTGGATCATCGAAAAAGCAAGAGAGTTCCAGAAAAACATCTACTTCTGCTTTATTGACTATGCCAAAGCCTTTGACTGTGTGGATCACAACAAACTATGGAAAATTCTGAAAAAGATGGGAATATCAGACCACCTGACCTGCCTCCTGAGAAATCTGTATGCAGGTCAAGACACAACAGTTAGAACTGGACATGGAACAACAGGCTGGTTCCAAATCGGGAAAGGAGTACTTCAAGGTTGTATATTTTCACCCTGCTTAACTTATATGCAGAGTACATCATGAGAAATGCTGGACTGGAGGAAGAACAAGCTGGAATCAAGACTGCCAGGAGAAATATCAATAAGCTCAGATATGCAGATGACACCACCCTTATGGCAGAAAGTGAAGAAGAACTAAAGAGCCTCTTGATGAAAGTGAAAGAGGAGAGTGAAAAAGTTGGCTTAAAACTCAACATTCAGAAATCCAAGATCATGGCATCTGATCCCATCACTACATGGCAAATAAATGAGGAAACAGTTGAAACAGTGACAGACTTTATTTTTTGGGGCTCCAAAATCACTGCAGATGGTGACCACAGCTAGGAAATTAAAGGGATAAGCTCAACATTCAGAAAATGAAGATCATGGCATCCAGTCTCATACTCCATGGCACATAGATGGGGAAACAGTGGCTGACTATTTTTTTGGGCTCCAAAATCACTGCAGATGGTGACTGCAGCCATGAAATTAAAAGACACTTACTCCTTGGAAGGCACAGTTAATGAACGAATCCTAGATTAGCATATTCAAAAGCATGAGACATTTATGTTTGCCAACAAAGGTCCATCTAGTCAAGTTTTTCCTGTGGTCATGTATGAAATAAAAGACATGAGGAGGGAGTTATGGACACTAATAGAAAGCTGACAAAGTCCATTAGTCAAGGTTTTTCTTGTCATGATGATGTGAGAGTTGGACTATAAAGGAGCTGAGCTGACCAAGAATGAGCTTTGACTGTGGTGTTGGAGAAGACTCTTGAGAGTCCCTTGACTGCAAGGAAATCCAACCAGTCCATCCTAAAGGAGATCAGGTCCTGGAGGTCATTGGAAGGACTTGATGTTGAGGCTGAAATTCCAATACTTTGGCCACCTGATGCGAAGAGCTGACTCATTGGAAAAGACCCTGATGCTGGGAAAGATTGAGGGCAGGAGGAGAAGGGGATGACAGAGGATGAGATGGTCGGATGGCATCATCGACTCGATGGACATGGGTTTGGGTGGACTCCGGGAGTTGGTAATGGACAGGGAGGCCTGGCGTGCTGTGGTTCATGGGGTCGAAAAGAGTCGGACATGACTCAGCGACTGAACTGAACTGAACTGAACTGAATGTCTCCTGCATTGGCAGGCAAGTTCTTCAATGTGAAATCATCACCACCATATAGCTAATAAGCATATCTGAGTCACAGTTATCAATTTCTTTCTTTTTTGTGTGATGAGAACACTTAAGACCTTCTTAGCACATTTTAAGTATACAATGGAGAAGGCAATGGCACCCCACTCCAGTACTCTTGCCTGGAAAATCCCATGGATGGAGGAGCTAGGAAAGCTGGAGTCCCTGGGGTCGCTGAGGGTCAGACACAACTGAGCGACTTCACTTTCACTTTTCACTTTCATGTATTGGAGAAGGAAATAGCAACCCACTCCGGTGTTCTTGCCTAGAGAATGCCAGGGACGGGGGAGCCTGGTGGGCTGCCGTCTATGGAGTTGCATAGAGTCGGACACGACTGAAGCAATTTAGCAGCATCAGCAACAAGTATACAACACAGTATTGTTAACTATAGCCACATTGTTGTACATTAGAACTCCAGAACTTACTTATCTTGTATAACTGAAATTCTGTGCTCTTTGACCAATATCTTCCCATGTCCCCCTTCCCACCAAGTATGCCAATAATGGCAACCATTATTTTACTCTCTGCTTCTCTGAGTTTGACAATTCTAGGTTGCACATAAAAGTGAGATTGTGAAATATCTGTCTTTCTGTGTCTAGCTTATTTACCTTGGATGATGTCTTTTACCTTCATCCATGTTGTCACAAGTGGCAAGATCTTCTTTTTTAAGGTTGAATGATATTCCATGAGTATACATACCACATTTTCTTCATCTGTTCATCTGTTGATGAACATTTGGGCTGTTTTCAATTCTTAACTATTTGTAAATAATGTGGCAATGAATATGGAGATGTAAATATTTCTTAGAAATCTCATTTCCTTTAGATATATAACCCAAAGTAGAATTCCTAGACAGCATGGTAGTTCTAGTTTTAATTTTTTGAAGAACCTTCTTACTGTTTTCCATAATGGATATATCAATTAACATTTCAACCAACAGTGTACAAGGGTTCCCTTTTCTGCAAATCTTAACCGACATTTATTTTCAGTCTCTTTGCTAGTAGAAATTCTAACAGGTATGAGGTGATAATTCATTGTGGTTTTGATTTATGTTTCCATGATGATTAGTGATATTGAGCACCTTTTCATATATCTGTTGGCCATTTGTATGTTTCCTTTAACAACAATGTCTTTTCAGGTCCTTTGATTGCTTTTTAGCTGGGTTTCTTGATTTTTTGCTATTGATCTGTATGAATTCCTTAGATGTTTTAGATATTAACTCTTTATTAGACAAATGGTTTATAAATATTATCTCCCATTCCACAGGTTGCTTTTTTACTCGGGTAATTGTTTCCTTTGCTATGCAGTCCCACCTGTCTATTTTTGCTTTTGTTTCCTTTGCTTTCGGTATCATAGCCAAAATAATTATTTCCCAGACCAATGTCAATATGTTTTCCCTGTGTTTTCTTCTCAGAATTTTGTGGATTCAAGTTTTACATTGTATTTAATCCATTTTGAGTTGACTTTTGTATGTAGTGTGAGATAAGGATCCAATTTCATCCTTCTGTTTGTGGATACCCAGTTTTTCCAACACTATTTGTTAATATTAAAGTGTTTCTTTCTGTTCCTGCCTATCCTTCACATGCTTTCTCTCTTTGCTAAGAAGGGTCAGGGAGGAGACCAGAATCCAAGAGTTAGGAGAAATGACTGTACCCTCATGTGCACTGACGGCCACCACTGCAGAAAGCAGAATGCATGCTATCCCGTCCCTTCAGGCTGGAGTGCAGGTATCACTGTCCCTCTCGCCCCTTGTCCCAATGGCCACTTTGTCATGGTGGCAATCTTAAAGATGATACAGCCCACCCTCGTCCACTGCTGCTCAAAGCTCCCTTCTGAATAGTGCCCTCACAGGTAGACCAGTTCACCCTGCGGCTAGGCCATGATACTCACTGGTTTAGTTCACCATGTGGGGCTCTGTACCCATATATCATGATTCCTGTCCCGGTGCCTCTGCCCACTTGGTGACTGGTGGCTCCAGTAATTCAGTGCAGTGCTCTGGGCCACCATTAAAAGTGCCTATGAACTTTTTGTCCTTTGGACTGGGATCACTAGCTTTCTCCACATTGCAGACACCACATGTCTGCCAAGAAGGGGAAAGGAGAGAGGATATGGGCTTAAGCAGAAATTAGACAAGGGCAAAGGGGTGTGGGGCTAGGAAACACTTCTTCTGAGAGTTTCCTAAGAGAAAACTCATCTTGGTTATATTCAAACATGAAGTATAAAGCACAACAGAAAAGCAGAACAGTGGGGATTTAGAAGACCTAGTGTCTTGTCCTAGTTCCCTGTGTGACCTTGGGAAAGTCAACCAGGACCCTCAGTTTTCCTCTTCTTAGAATGATGGATAAAAATATTTGCACAACCTGTCTCCAATTTCTAGTCAAGTTCAATGAGATAATATTTGGAAAGAGGCTTTGAAATCTATAAAATGTAGTATTAATACCAATAATATTTAGCATCATGGTAAGAAAAAAGATAATCTATGCCAAAACTGGCCTCAAAAAAAATCATACCTGCTTATCCATGAATTTCTTTTGCATATTATAAGATCAAGAGTAAACTTGAAGACTGGTCTAGATTAAAAATTAACAATGCATTATTAGAAAGTGATATACAGCTTCTACCTTGTAGGGGAAATTGAGGCCATCCAGAAATAATAACGGAGAAGGCAATGGCACCCCACTCCAGTACTCTTGCCTGGAAAATCCCATGGACGGAGGAGCCTGGTAGGCTGCAGTCCATGGGGTCGCTAAGAGTCAGACACGACTGAGAGACTTCACTTTCACTTTTCACTTTCATGCATTGGAGAAGGAAATGGCAACCCACTCCAGTGTTCTTGCCTGGAGAATCCCAGGGACGGGGGAGCCTTGTGGGCTGCCGTCTATGGGGTCACACAGAGTCGGACATGACTGAAGTGACTCAGCAGCAGCAGCAGAAAGAATAAAATGCTTACTACAGGGGGGAAAAGGCATTTTGTTCTAAAAGCATACAATAAAAGATTATCCACATCTTATTTTCTCAAACATCTATGCAATTATTCAGATCCTAAATATAGGAGGTTTTTATATTTCACAATGTACCTTTCTGTCTACATAGATCTGAAGCAAAATAAACACCATATACATAGAGTATAATGGCTTTGTTGATTTGGCTAAATTAGCTGAAGGCATTGTTGACTTCATCATTAAAATTCATTTCTCAATGTTTCTTAGCTTTATTGGCTCTTCCATCAATTCTTCCTCAGTTCTGTCCTCATTCTTTTCCTCTTGTCTCTTTCAATTTCCTATCTATAATGTTCCAAAATAATTATTATAAAAATTTTAGAGAGATGATGAAGCTTTTTTTATTGGAAAGAGGCAGACCTTCCAAACTCATTCTCAGCTCATCACCACAGCACCTAGAATATTGAATAGAAATTTGTATCTTGAGAGTGCCTCAGTGCTTAAGCATGCAGAACAGATGTTTCATTTCGCAAGTTTTCCCAATCTATTATACATGATATCTCTATCTGTGTGAGAGGAACACAGCTTTGGGGAATAGTCCTTTCCGTTTTTCTCCCCAGCAAGCTGGTGCATGGAAATGGGCTGTTGAGTCAGCTTCTATTCTCCTCAGGAGAGGAGATTTTTCTAGTGCTGATCATTTTCTTACAAGGACATCAGGGGGAAAACAAGCACAGTTCCATGCTCTTACCTCTGCACGTGTCATTTCCCTACCCAGAATGCACTTAGTTGGATACACCTATCTTGCAAGGCATGGCTTAATTTCACATCTTTTGTGAAATTGATGAACCTGACTTGGAGTGATAGCTCTTTCTTCAAACAACTAACCCGTATCTGTTGGTGTTACTGTTTTCATCATCATCATTATCAGTGTTAAAGGGAAAAGGGTGATATTGGCTAGAAAAATATTATCTTCACCTCTTCCTGTTGCATTGTTAGCTCTGTGTTTACAGGGACCATTCTTATCACTCTTTGCCACCCCTCACAAGGGTTAGCACAGTGCTTTCACATGATTAGTATTTAAAAGAGATTGTTTAGTTAACTATGTAAAATGGCCTTGCTAACTTTGCTCTTGCATTAAAGTTGGAAGAGAGGAGGAAGAATAAATAAGAAACAAAAACCCATCCTGAAAGCTAGTAGGACAAAGAAGGGTAAGGAATATTATAAGAAAAACACAAAAATATGAATCAGATAACCTTCAGGTCTGAAGGTCTAGTTCCTCTCCTGGTTTAGACCCCTCAGCCACCTCTGCTTCTCTTCATTCTCTTTCTTCCCTTCAATGGTTTTCCAGACAACCATGAATTAGTCTTCTAATTTCACATTCTTAGGATATCCAAACCACTTATTCTCAGACACTGCCGGAAGGTGGGCAAGCTGATATAACCCGGAATGGAAAGCAACTGGGGAGTATACACTAAGAGTTCTAAAAATGTTCATACCTGTTGTCTCTGTAATTCCACTTCTGTGACTGTATCCTAGCTGTGAACAAAGATGTGCGCCTTAAAGTTTTCAGTACAGCTTTGTTTGTGCAGAGATGAGAACAGTCCAACAGTTTTGCACCAGCGGAAAAGGTGAAGAAATTATGATACACACCTCTTGCTGGAATGACTATTAACAAGTTATTTTAAATTATATCTTAAAAGCATTTCAACCTATTCTATTTTTAAAATTAAGATACAATGAAGTTGATTTTTTTGTGTGACCAGTTCTATGAATGTTAGCATCTATATAGATTTCTATAACTACCACCAAAACCAAGATAAGAAACAGTTTGATCACCCAAAAAACTCCTTCTGCTATTCCGTTGTTATCACACCCTATGTTTGCCTCCCCACCCCGGTTCCTGACAACCATTACTGTTTCTGTATTTATAGTTTTGTCTTTTTAGAAAAGTCATGTAAATGGATTCAGTGGTATGCACTTCAGTCCTCTGGGACTGGCTTCTTTCACTCAGTATGACTTTGAGGTTTATCAGTGTTGCTGCACATGTCGATAGTTCTTTTCCCTTTTTACTGGTGAGTAGTATTCAAATGCAATGTGCTGCTACTAAGTTGCTTCAGTCGTGTCCAACTCTGTGCAACCCCATAGACGGCAGTCCACCAGGCTCCCCCGTCCCTGGGATTCTCCAGGCAAGAACACTGGAGTGGGTTGCCATTTCCTTCTCCAATGCATGAAAGTGAAAAGTGAAAGCAAAGTCGCTCAGTTGTGTCTGACTCTCTGCGACCCCATGGAGTGCAGCCCACCAGGCTCCTCCGTCCATGGGATTTTCCAGGCAAGAGTACTGGAGTGGGGTGCCATTGCCTTCTCCGAATGCAAAGTAGCATAGTTTATTTATGTAGCCATTGAAGGACATTTGGGTCATTTTGTGTTCAGTAGTGAATAGAGCAACTATACACATTCATGTACAAGATTTTGTGTGAATATGTTATTATTTCTCTAGGGTAAATACTTAGGAGTGGGATTACTGGGTCATGTGTTAAGGACTAACTTCATGAGAAGTTGTCAGTCTGTTTTCTAGAGTTAAAGGCATTTTTAATCATAAGGAGAAGTGCTGATATTGCAAATGAGAAAGTAGAAAATGAAATTGTATATACATTATAAAATAGTGCTCAGAGGTCCCAGTTCCTCTATTAACTATAAATGTCTTGTCCAGAGAACTTTCTTATATTAATAGATGCAGAGCGGTAAAGTCAGAACAGCTTCCTGTATCTCCGAAGCTTGTCTCTGTGACGTCTGAGGGTTCTACTTCCTGCCTCTGTGTTGTCCACTGTGCTGTGCTACCCCCAACTTGAAGGCTGCGCTTCTGAAAGCTTCCTCAGAACCACTGACTTTAGTTGTTCTTTCACCTCATTCACCAGGAGAGCTCCTGCTCCTCCTCAGGTGGCTCCTGGCAACACCTTCTGTCATCCGCAGGCGTGGTGAAGTGAGGCAGAGGCGGCCGGGAACAACCTAACACTGCTCCCTCTACTACTGTCTTGCTGACGCTAGACTTGAGCCTCACTCACAGTGTTTTCTCTCGGGGGCTAATGACTCTCCCTCCAGTCCAGGCTCAGGGAGGAACATAAGACTATCAGGTAGGTCTGTGCATGAGTGAAGTCCGCAGTGGATCACAGATGGAGTTCCCTCTCACGGGACTCCCTCCCGTGGTTGAACTCAGTAGGCATGCTTCAGCATCCGTAAGCCTCCAAGACCGGAAAGAAACTGCTGGGCAGTCTCTGGCAGCACACCACAGACCTCTAGGGGGCACTGTTTTCTCACACCGCATATTTATCTCTGCAGTGCAACTGGCTCTCAGCTCTCACCCGGCCAAATTATCACTGCACCAGAATTTTCCAAATGATTTAATGAGGATGCACAACTTTTATAAATCAGGAAAAAATAATAAATTAATAATAATATGAATAAATCACAGAGTTATTTAAACATGAAAGCAAAATACTCACAGAAGGCATTACCTGAAGTGCAAAATTAACTTCCATTTTTAGCCTACTGTCTAGACTATCACTTTAGCTTTTCTCATGATTCAAAGCCCAAAGTTAAGTTGCTAGATTATGTGACTCTTGTTTTAAATTTTCTATATTAAAATAGCATTGACCACCTAGTCTTTAAGATGTTTACTTATTTATTTGCCTGTTGGTCTCGGTTGTGGCATGCACAACTTAGGTGTGTCGAGTCTTCGTTGCATCATGCGGGCTCTTTCACTCTTTCATTGCCACTCGTGGGCTCTGTAGTTGTCGTGTGCGAGTTCACTTGCCCTGCAGCACGTAGGATCTTAAGTTCCTGGGGCAGGGATTGAAACTGTGTCCTTTGCATTACAAGGCAGATTCTTAACCACTGGACCACTGGGGAAGTTCCTGACCACCTATTTTTAAAGCTTCTAAAATAATTTCATTAGTATCCTCTAAGCTTTTCGGGGAAATGGAGAGTAATGCTTTCCCCCTTTCTGTTGTACAGAGATAACAATTACAGAGATAGATATTAGTTCTTATAAGAACATCTATGTAAAAATGCAAAATAAACTTTAAAAAAATATTATTGAAGTATAGTTTTTATATTGGTATAATAAGTTACAGGTGTACAATATAGTGATTTGCAATTTTTAATGGTTATGTTCCATTTATAGTTATTGTAAAATTATAAAATATTGTGTTGTACAATACACCCTTGTAACTTATTTTGTAACTAATAGTTTGTGCCTTTCAATCCCCTACCCTTATATTGTCCCTCCCCTCATCCTTCTCCTCACTAATGGTAATCACTAATTTGTTCTCTATATCTGTGAGTCTGCTTATTTTTTCTTATATTCACTAGTTTGTTTTACTTTTTAGATTTCACATGTAAGTGACGTCATACAGTATTTGTCTTTCTCTTTCATCTAAATGAAATGTAAAATATTCTAATAAGTGAAAAGATAATGCTACCAGTTTGTCCACGTAAGAGCATGAGTTTTGAGTCTTTTGCGTTGAGCTGTTCAGCTTAAGTGAGTTCACCCACCTCCTTCCTGTGACCACTCCTTCTTTCCCCGTTGCTGGTGGTGAAGGGAACATGCCGATTTATCAGTTGTATGGCCCAGGAGAAATAGGCTGTATGGAGTTATGGGTTGACTATAAAGATAACATGATATAAATACATAAAAATATGTAGATCTGACATAAAGTCAGATTCAGAAACCAAGCCATCAGAATAACACTTTATTCATTCACCAGATATTTACAGAAAGCCCTCTACTTGCCAAGTACTGTTCCGGGTGCTGGGATATAGTGGAAAATTACATAGACAAGATTCCTGCTCTCACATAGTTCACACTCTGGGCATGGGTAGGAGATAGCAACAAAAGAAAAATAAATAAGAGTATTTCTTTGAGAATTAAAATAGGAAAGAAACTGACTTGTGGGGACTACTTTGTATTGGGGGGTCAGGGAAGGCCTCTTTGAAGAGTAGTATTTTAGTTGAAATCTGAGTGATAAGGAGCTAGTGTTGCACATAACAGGTTTGAGGACTAAAATAAAATTCAAATTCCTTTCCTTGGCCCACAAGACTTAGTTGAGTAGCCTCTCGCCTACCTTTCTGATTTCATCTTCTTCCCTGGGTGCTCTACTCTAGCCACTCTTGCCTACTTCTGTTTCATAAATCCATTCAATATGTTCCCAGCCTTTGTATCAGGTGTTTGTATCATGACTGAGTGACTGATCTGATCTGATATGTGTGTGTATATATATATATATATACACACACACCTATTCTTTTTTCATATTTTTTCTGTTGTGGTTTATTACAGCATATTGAACATAATTCTCTGTGCTACATAGTAGGACCTTGTTGTTTATCCATTCTATATATAATAGTTTGCATCTACTAACACCAGACTCCCAGTCCTTCTCTCCTCCACCCTCTCCACTTTGGCAATCATTAGTCTGTTCTCTGTGTTTGTGAGTATGTTTCTGTTTTGTATATATATTCGGTTCAGTTCGATACAGTTGCTCTGCTGCTGCTGCTGCTAAGTCACTTCAGTCGTGTCCGACTCTGTGCGACCCCATAGATGGCAGCCCACCAGGCTCCCCCGTCCCTGGGATTCTCCAGACAAGAACACTGGTGTGGGTTGCCGTTTCCTTCTCCAATGCATGAAAAGTGAAAGTGAAGTCGCTCAGTTGTGTCCGACTCTTAGTGACCCCATGGACTGCAGCCTACCAGGCTCCTCCATCCATGGGATTTTCCAGGCAAGAATTCTGGAGTCGAGAATGCCATTGCATTCTCCCATTCAGTTGCTCAGTTGTGTCCAACTCTTTGCGACCCCATGGACTGCAGCACGCCAGGCCTCCCTGTCCATTACCAACTCCTGGAGTTTACCCAAACTTATGTCCATTGAGTCGGTGATGCCATCCAACCATCTCATTCTCTATTGTCCCCTTCTCTTCCTGCCTTCAATCTTTCCCAGCATCAGGGTCTTTTCAAATGAGTCAGATCTTTGCGTCAGGTGGCCAAGGTATTGGAGTTTCAGCTTCCACATCAGTCCCTCCAATGAACACTCAGGACTGATCTCCTTTAGGATGGACTGGTTAGATCTCCTTGCGTCCAAGGGACTCTCAAGAGTCTTCTCCAACACCACAGTTCAAAAGTATCAGTTCTTCGGCGCTCAGCTTTCTTTATAGTCCAACTCTCACATCCATACATGACCACTGGAAAAGCCATAGCCTTGACTAGAAAGACCTTTGTTGGCAAAATAATGTCTCTGCTTTTTAATATGCTGTCTAATTTAGTCATAACTTTCCTTCCAAGGAGTAAGCGTCTTTTAATTTCATGGTTTCATGGCTGCAGTCACCATCCGCAGTGATTTTGGATTCTCCAAAGCCAGGCTTCAACAATACGTGAACCATGAACTTCCAGTACATATGTTCATTTGTATCTTATTTTAGGTACCACATAAAAGTGATATCATATGGTATTTCTCTTTCTCTTTTTCTAAACTTTATTTTTTTATTGAAGTATAGTTGATTTACAATGTTGTGTTAGTTTCAGGTGTAAAGCAAAGTGATTTTGTGTTTTATATATATATATTCTTTTTCAGATTATTTTCCTTTCTGGTTATTACAAAATATTGAGTATAGTTCCCTGTGCTTTGTAATCAATCCTTGTTGGTTATCTATTTCATGTATGATAGTATATGCATGTTAATCCAAACTCCTAATTTTTCCCTCCTCCTATTTTACCTTTGGTAACCATAAGTTTTCTATGTCTTCAAGTCTATTTCCATTTGTATGTAAGTTCATTTGTATCATTTTTTTTAATATTCCACATATAAGCAATATGTGCTATTTTTCTTTCTTTATCTGGCTTACTTCACTTAGAATGTTAGTCTCTAGGTTTATCCATGTTGCTGAAAGTGACATTATTTCATTCTTTTTTATGGCTGAGTAGTAGTCCATTATATATATATATCTCTCACCCCTTCTTTATGCATTCATCTTGATGGACATTGTAGTTGCTTCCATGTCTTGGCTATTGTAAATAGTGCTGCAAAGAACATTGGGGTGCATGTGGTTTTTAAGTTAGAGTTTCCTCCAGGTATATTCCCAGGGCTGGGATTGTTAGATCATATGGTAAGTCTATTTTTAGTTTTTCAAGGAACCTTCCTACTGTTTGCCATAGTGACTATACAAATTTTCATTTCTACCAATAGTGTAGGAAGATTCACTTCTCTCTATATCCTCTCTAGCCTTTGTTATTTGTAGACTCTTTAATGATGGCCATCCTGACCAGTATGAGTAGGTACCTCATTGTAATTTTGATTTGCATTCTCTAATAATTAGCAGTGTTGAGCATCTTTTAATGGCTCTGTTGGTCATCTGTATGTCATCCTTGGAGAAATGTCTATTTAGGTCCTCCACCCATTTTTTAAAAATTTATTTATTTTTTAATTGAAGGATAATTGCTTTACAGAACTCTGTTGTTTTCTGTCAAACATCAACATGTACCCATTTTTGATTGGGTTATTTGGGATTCTTTATTACTGAGTTGTATGAACTGTTTGTATATTTTAAGCCCTTGTCGGTTGCATCATTTGCATATATTTTCTCCTGGTTCATTTTGCTGTTGCTGTTCAGTCGCCAAGGAGTGTCTGACTCTTTGCTTCACCATTGACTGTAGATGCCAGGCTTCCCTGTCCTTCACTATATCCTGGAGTTTGTTCAAACTCATGTCCATCAAGTTGATGATGCTATCTAACCATCTTATCCTGACTGCTTCCCCATTGACTGTAGACCCCAGGCTTTCATATCCTTCACTATTTCCTGGAGTTTGCTCAAACTCATGTCCATCAAGTTGATGATGCTATCTAACCATCTTATCCTGACTCTTTGCTTCCCCATTGACTGTAGACCCCAGGCTTTCATGTCCTTCACTATTTCCTGGAGTTTGTTCAAACTCATGTCCATCAAGTTGATGATGCTATCTAACCATCTTATCCTCTGTTGCCCCTGTCTCCTCCTGCCTTCAGTCTTTCTGGCCAAAGTATTGGAGCTTCAGCTTCAGCATCGGTCCTTCCAAAGAGTATTCAGGACTGATTTCCTTTAGGATTGACTGGTTTGATCTCCTTGCTGTCCAAGGGACTGAAGAGCCTTCTCCAGCACCACAGTTCGAAAGCATCAATTCTTCAGTGCTCAACCTTCTTTATGGTCCAACTCTCACATCCGTATGTAACTGCTAGAAAAACTGTAGCTTTGACTATATGACCCTTTGGTGGCAAAGTGATGTCTTTGCCTTTTAATACACTGTTTAGATTTGTCATAGCTTTCTCAGTTCCAAGGAGCAAATGTTTTTTAGTTTCATGGCTGCAGTCACCATCCACAGTGATTTTGGAGCCCAAGAAAATAAAGTCTGTCACTGTTTCCATTGTTTCTTCATCTATTTGCCATAAAGTGATGGGACAGGTGTCACGATCTTACTTTCTTGAATGTTGATTTTAAGCCAGCTCTTTCACTCCCCTCTGTTACCTTCATCAAGAGGCTCTTTTAGTTCCTCTTTGCTTTCTGCCATTATGGTGGTATCATCTGTGTATCTGAGGTTGTTGATATTTCACCTAGCAATCTTGTTTCCAGCTTGAGATTCATCTAGCCCAACATTTCACATGATGTACTTTGCATGTATTAAATAAGCAGGTGACAATATACAGCCTCTTCATTCTTTCTGGAGCGATTTCTCTGCTCTTCCCCAGTAGTGTATTGGACACCTTCTGACCTAGGAGGCTTATCTTCCGGTGTCCTATCTTTTTGCCTTTTCATACTGTTCATGGGGTTCTCAAGGCAAGTATACTGGAGTGGTTTGTCATTCCCTCCTCCAGTGGACTACGTTTTGTCAGAACTCTCCACTATGACCTGTCCATCTTGGGTGGCCCTGCATAGCATGGCTCATAGCTTCACTGAGTGATGCAAGCCCCTTCACCATGACAAGGCTGTGATCCATGATCTCCTAGTCCATCGGTTTTCTTTTCATTCTGTTTATAGTTTCCTTTGCTGTGAAAAAGCTTATAAGTCAGATTAGGTCCTATTTGTTTGTGCTTTTATATCTATTTCTTTGGGAGACTGATCTAAGAAAACATTGCTATGATTTATGTCAGAGACTGTTTTGCTTGTGTTTTCTTCTAGAAGTTTTATGGTATCATGTCTTATAATTAAGTCTTTAAGTCATTTTGAGTTTATTTTTGTGTTTGGCGTGAGGGAGTGTTCCAACTTCATTGATTTACATGTGGCTGTCCAGCTTTCCCAACACAACTTGCTGAAGAGATTATCTTTTCTCCATTGTATATTCTTGCCTCCTTTGTCAAAGATTAATTGACCTTAAGTATGTAGGTTTATTTCTGGGCTCTGTATTCTGTTCCCTTGATCCATATGTCTATTTTTTGTGCAAATACCATGCTGTTTTGATTACCATAACTTTGTGGTAGTCTCTGAAGTTTGGGATGGTGATACCTCCAGCTTTGTTCTTTTTTCTCAGGGTTGCTTTGGCAATTCTGGGTCTATGGCTCTATATAAATTTTAGGATTATTTGTTCTAATTCTGTAAAAAATGTCATGAGTAATTTCATAAGGATTGCATTAAATCTGTAGGTTGCTTTGGGTAGTGTAACTATTTTAACAATATTAATTCAATATTCATTCATCCAACCCATGAGCATGAGATATCTTTCAATTTCTTTGAATCATCTTCAATTTCCTTTATCGATGTTTTATAGTTCTCAGCCTATGTTTTCACCTTCCTGGTCAGGTTAATTCCTAAGTACTTAATTTTTTCTGATGCAATTTTAAAAGGGATTTTTTTTTTTTTTACTTTTTGATTTTTCATTATTAGTGTGAAGAAATGCAACAGACTTCTGTATGTTCATCTTGTATTCTGCCACCTTGCTCAAGTTGTTGACTGGTTCTAGTAGTTTTTGTGTGGAGTCTTTAGGTTTTCTATATACAGTATCATGCCATCTGCATATCATGACAGTTTAATCTCTGCCCTTTCAATTTGGATCCCTTTTATTTCTTTTTCTTGCTGTAACCAGGACTTCTAATATTATGTTTAATAGAAGTGGTGAGAGTGGCCCTCTTTGTCTTGTTCCAGATTTTAGTGAGAAGGCTTTCAGCTTTTCACTGTTGAGTATTATGTTGGCTGTGGGTTTGTCATAGATGGCTTTTATTATGTTGAGAAAAGGAGCATGGGGATTATTTAAGCAGCTCTGAAAATCCCATGGGTGGAGGAGCCTGGTAGGCTGCAGTCCATGGGGTCGCTAAGAGTCAAACACGACTGAGCGACTTCACTTTCACTCTTCACTTTCATGCATTGGAAAAGGAAATGGTGGCCCACTCCAGTGTTCTTGCCTGGAGAATCCCAGGGACAGCGGAGCCTGAGGGGCTGCTGTCTCTGGGGTTGCACAGAGTCGGACACGACTGAAGTGACTCAGCAGCAGCAGTAGCGGCAGCAGCATATAACTAAACCTAGAGGTGATTAAGATTTAGAGCAAGAGTGTATCAGGAAAGGAAAAGAGTCACTAAATCTTTCAGAGATGGAGCTGCTAGGATTAATTGATTTATTAGATATATATGGTGAGGTACGGGGAAAGGTAGTGAGTCAAAGGACTACTCCTAGAGTTTTAGTTTAAACAAGTAACAGGGAGTTCCATTTCCTGAGATGAGAAGATTGACGAGGGCATGTTCCAGAGGGAAAATTTGGTGTTGAACATGTGGGCGAGCCTACTAGCCAAGCCTTTGGGTGACTTCAGGCCTGTCCCTCTGTAGCTGCTGGTTGGAAGGGTATGCTCAGACTGGCAAGCATTCTTCTGAGTAAGCTGATCTGACTGAAGTTTTATCCAGAAGGGGATATCTAAGGTCAGCAACCTGTCATACCAACAGAGAAGTGTTTCCTAAATAAATAAGCTTCCAGAAAGAGTAGCTCCTCAAAGTGGCTTAATTCCAACTAGGTGGCTATTCCTCATTTGACTCCCACTTCTTGTCAGAGCCTTTCTGATTTTTTTTTTAAAGCTATTTAGAGTTGTATCTTATATATATTCACATGAATTAAAATCACATATATAATGTGAATTCCAAATACTTATTTTAATGTTTCAATATCCCTGAAAGTTAAATAAATGAAGCTTTACATTTCCATAGAGAGAGCACACATGTTTGAAAATAAGAAGTCTGAAATGAATAAAAATGACAAAATTGTGAACAGGTCTTAAAAGCATATTTTCAGCCCCCAAATCTTAAAATGTAAATAATGCTTTAGCTCTTAACTCCCAAGCTAGAGAATTTTCTGTGTTTGAAGAATTTTGAAGTAATACATCTGCTTATAAAGATCTTGAATAATCATAGTCCTTAATTGTACTTACCTCCTCTTCATCATGGTGAGTGTCTTTGTTAATCACTCTAAAGATCCTTTTAGTGGAAATGCTCCCATAGATTCAATTTCCTTTTGGGGAATTTGACCTTCCTACTTCAGCAAGTTCTTTCCAGTTCTTTCCATACTGGAGTCTTCAGGGAAAGTCATATTCTCTTGAAAGTTGGGGGTCACCAATTATACCCTTGAAGGGGTAGAAGGTTTGGGAGCACGGGAATTGGACCCAGCAGCCAAAGTCTTATAACTATTTGAAATCTCTAAAGC
Organism: Bos taurus; assembly: GCF_002263795.3. Taxonomy (NCBI): domain Eukaryota; kingdom Metazoa; phylum Chordata; class Mammalia; order Artiodactyla; family Bovidae; genus Bos; species Bos taurus. The sequence continues at coordinate 9,069,807 of NC_037353.1, read as the reverse complement.
AACTGCTCAGGGAGGATCTATCCAGGCATCAACTTCACCTCCTACTTATTTCCCCAGGGTCGCCCACAAGTTCCTCTGTGGAGGGCTTCCTCTGCACAATTCTCTGATAGTGAGGTAAGAGGGTAATCTTTCAGGAATCTCAGTCATCAACCTTCTGACACTAACTAGTCTGACGTCTACCTGCTTGTGATGAGCCGTTTTCATCTGGTGGAAGTCTGGTCTCCATAAAAATAACTTAGGAATGTGCATCAGACATTATTATCCATGTCCTTCAGGGAGAAACTAAAGGTCCCGTGACTCTGCTGTATGGCTGTTTTATTGTTTAAATTGTTATCAATTCTCTGCCCAACTGCTATTTGCCTCTGCATATTCTCACTCTTCTGAATGTTAACCCTTGAGTCAGACTTTTTGAAATTCAGGGAAGGGTCATAAGACTGATTTTTTTCTTTAAGCAAGAGGTGGGGAACACAAAGGGGTCTGTTACGAAGAAAACCTGTCTGGGGATTGCTCAGTTTCAATGCCCACTGCTGCCCATGACCTAACCCAGACATCCAACGTTGGCAACTTGTCTGGATCTGAAACTCTTCAAGTCTCAAAGTCCTTTCACAGTCTGTGTCTGCTCCCTGCCCTTGCTCCTGTCCACATCGCTGCAGATGTCCTCCTGTCTTTCAGTCGGCAACTCTCCCCAGGGCAGACTGGCTACAGGACAGGATTCAGTCTCCCCTGCTGCCCCTTCTATGCTCCTCTGCAAGAGGAGCTCTTTAACCTGTGAAGATTTTTCTGCCAGGCATTAGATGGAAACAGACCTGGGATAATAAAAAGCCAACAAGTACTTTAAAAGGTTTTGAAAGATAAAATTTTCAAAGCTGTGTTTCTCATCTATATTTCTCAACCTTTTTGAGATGTTTGCATAGAATCATCTCTTTTTCTTATGTATCTACTGTCAGAATCTTTCAGTTATGCAGAATAGTAATAGAAAAAAATTATTGAGCAATTACTGTGTGCTTGGCACCATAATACATCTCGGTACAAAATTATCTCATTTAATCCTCACAACATCTCTGTGAGTTTGATGCTATCAATTTTCCTGTTTTACAGAGGAGAAAACTGGGGCCCAGAAACTTTAAATATACTCCGCAAAATACTTACTTACACAGCCAGTAAGTTGGGGGTTCTAAATTTAAACTACAATTTATCTACTTTGAGAATTCAGATTTTCAACCACTGTAAAATATCTCTAATACATGCAGAAGGCTTATAGGTGCTATCTTCTGAAATTTCCAATAGTTGCTGCCATATGTTAATCCATTGAACAAATGTTTTATTGTATATCATCAACATAACAGGTAATACTCTAAGCACTGAAAAAATAGTGAGCAAACAGAAATGGCCCTTGCACTCATAGAACATGTTTCTTCTTAAAATCAAATTCCTGCAATCAGGATCAATAGACTTTAAAAGATGTATATATAACCTGTAACCAAGAATTCCATTTCCAAAAATGAAAATAATCTCAAATAGATACAAATTATTATACATAGAGATGTTTTTCAGAACACTGTTTGTAATAGTTACAAGTGGAAATAACAGATATGTCCAATGGAGGGGGAATCATTAGGCAAAGTTATGGCACTTTCATACATGAGAATATAATAGTCACTCAGAATAATATTTTCAGAAAGTTTTTGTATTATGAACAAACACTTAAATTATCATGTAAGTGAAAAAAGCAAACTACAAAATGATCTTTTTAGTATGCTTTTATGTAAAATAATATGTATATGATATTATTTAGAGCAAACTACATGAAATTAGCATTTCTGTAGGTCAAAGGATCATGCAGCAGTAATTTCTTGATGGAATAAATATCTGAAATCAAATAATCTAAAACATTAATGGTTATTATTGTTTGGTGGTAAGATGATCAGCAATTTTCATTCTCTTCCTTATACTTTTCAGTATTTTCCTATTTTCAACATTATACATATATTGCGTTTCTAATAAAAAAATTATTATATAACAAAAAGAGAACAAATGTTCCTCTTTTGGCCACTTTACTAAATCATAATGCTAAATGCACTCTGGTTGAGTACCTATAATCCATCATGTCAGTAACTGTAGCAACTGTAATTCCATTTTATACACATTGCAGTAGAGATTCAGCCTAGAGTGATATTTCAGGATAGCAGTCTGAGGCAGGGAACTGGTTCAGATAAAATAAATGCTAGACTGGCCACACTTCATGGTAATGGGAAACAACTGTTTTATACTGACTGTCTTAGAGATAGGTTTCTAGGACCCCACTCATAATGTTTCCAAAAAAGAAGCCAATGGAGTTTCTTATATATATATAGTTGAAGAATAGTTGACTTCCAATGTTTCAGGTGCACAGCAAGGTCATTCAGTTATACATATGCACATGTATTATTTTTTAGATTATTTTCCACTATAGGTTATTACAAGATATTGTCGATAGTTCCCTGTGCTATAGAGTAAAGCTTTGTTGCTTGCTGCTTATCTATTTTTCTGAATTCTTATTGATGATTTCAATTACTTCCAGAGAATTTTTGAAAAAAAATTACATGTATAACCAAAGAAAAGTATGTTATAAAGTTCTAGCTCTTGTGGATATTGGGGAGAAATTTTATATGCTGGAAAGAAGATGTCTTTTTTTTCAATGGATGATCTGAAATAACTTATCAGCCTCTCATCAGTTAGTGCTGATGAACAGTCACATCTGTTATTATAGTCAGGAACATTAAATGTTTAAATAAGACAGGTCATCCTTTTCAAAATTTAATATAACTGCTCTTTCTACTGGAGAAGGAAATGGAAACCCACTCCAGTATTCTTGCCTGGAGAATCTCATGGACAGAGGAGCCTAGTGGGCTGCTGTCCATGGGGTCGCACAAAGTTGGACATGACTGAAGTGACTTAGCATGCATACATGCATTGGAGAAGGAAATGGCAACCCACTCCAGTAGTCTTGCCTGGAGAATCCCAGGGACAGAGGAGCCTGGTGGGCTGCTGTCTATGGGATTGCACAGAGTTGGACACGACTGAAGCGACTTAGCAGCAGCAGTAACAGCTCTTTCTACATTTAAACTTTTACCTCTGAAAAATATATATTATATGTACATTTTAGTGAGAGCTTACTATGTACCAGGCACTCTGTTGAGACAAGGTATAGATTATTGAACAAGACTGACAAGTCTCTTAACAGGTTAGTGGCAGAGACAAACATGCAAATAAATGCAAAATTATTCATTATGAGTCATATATATATATATATATATATATAAAATTTTTAGGTGTCACTGAAGCCCTCATAAGGAAATTAAGATCCAAAGAAGCAGTTAGAGTTGAACACTTGTATACTGAGCTGGATTGAGTAGTGAATTGTGAAAATGTGGTAATGCTGAGGGGGCTTGAGCTAGGGTTGTTAATGGTAGAGAAGTGACTGGGAAGATGAGAGTTAGTTTATAAGGTTTGTAGAGATTCCTCTCAACCACAGTCCCCCTTCCCAGCACTGGTCAATTGCTGGCTGTAAACAAGCCCAGCAAGGTGATGAGCCAGGGTGAGGTGACTCTGCAGCTGAAGCCATCCATGAAGGGTCTGGCAGCTGAGGACACTGCCAAAAGCTTTCCCAGCAGCTGGGGGATAAGTCCTCATTCCTGAAGAGGAATCTGAGTGGCACATCCTAACATCCATCACAGTGACAAAGCTACAGCTGCTGCAATTCCTACTGTGCTTTGTTGCTTACACTCATATTTGCAGAAAATGAATTTGACTTACAGGTTGGTAAAAATAAATTTGTAATTTCTTAATAACATCAAATTCATGGACCCTCTACATGGACCCAGGTTAAGAAAAAATTTGAGTGAGAAAGGGGCTCCATATTCAGAGGTGCTGTTCAGGCTCTGTGGCTTGCTGCACCAAAGCAAGGCTATTTTGTACTGTAGGAAAAAATGAGCCTGCTTTCCGGAGCTAGAATGATGCCCATTCACAAAGAAAGTCAGACACACAAGATTGAAGTCTTTGAAGGAGAGATGTAGAAACAGATGCAGTTATTTGAATTTGCTTTAGAGTTCCAGATTTTAATCCCCCGTGAGACGGAAATATACCTCCATTCTTGATGTCCAAGAAACACCCCTGCATTTTTTAAGGGTTTAATTTTGTTTAGATTAGTTTTAGATTCACAGAAAAATTGAAAGCAAAGTACAGAGATTTTCCATACCCCCTGTCCCGACACGTGCATGGCCTCCTCCATTTTCAACATCACTTACCAGAGTGGTCTGTTTTGTTACAACTGATGAATCTATACTAACAAGTCATAGTCACCGAGCAGTTTGCCATATTATCATCCATAGTTTACATTATGGTCCCCTCTTCGTGTTGTACATTCTATGGATTTGGATGTATGTATAACGACAAGCATCATACAAAATATTTTCACTGCCCTAAAAGCCCTTGTTTTCCACTTATTCATCCTTCCCCAGCAACCCCTGATCTTTTTACTGTCTGCATAGTTTTACCATCTGCACACTTTTCCGCAATGTCATACAGTTGGAATCATGCAGTATGTAGCCTTTTCAGATTGCCTGCTTTTACTTAGTAGTATGCATTTAAACTTCCTCCATATCTTTTTCATTTCTTTTTATTATCCCTGTTTCTTTATAATGAATTTTTTTGGTCACATAAGATAATTTAAGTAGGTATCTACCACTTCCAAGCTAAAGTACCCTGTTGGAAAACAAGAGATCCTTTTTTTCTTTTTCCTGGCTGCACTGAGGGGCTTGCAGGATCTTAGTTCCCCGACCAGGGATCGTACTTGGGCCCTGTCAGTGAAAGAAGTCCTAACTGCTGGACTATCAGGGAATTCCCCACAAAGAGATACTTTTAACATCCCTTTCCCCAAATTCTTGTAATCCGCAGGAGTTTAGGATGAGGAGCATTTGGCAACAAATATGGGATTGGGAACTGTTACAGCATTGGTGCTAAGGTGTGTCAAGTAAGGCTCTGAAATCTCCATGAAAACATTGACTTTCTCATTGGAGGGCCTTGCTATATTCTATAACCTACCTATAAAAATGACTTCTGTTTTAATATACTGTGATAGACTTCAACATTTTCTTGATTGCCACCCTTTAAACTGGGAATAAAGATAGCTATTATATTTTTTAATTTGACAGAGCAAGGCAGACAATAATGAAATAGTATTCATAAGAACAGCAATCTTTATTTTTAAAATCCAAAGGCGGTCAATAATGTGATCTATGTACTTTGCCATTATGATGACATATAGCACATAAAATGTTAAGTATGTCTAATATTTATTTCATTTCAATCACATCACCCTGTCATTACATAATAAATCAAAAAGAAAGTCGACCAACAACAGCCCCACAAGCATTTCCTATTGAACCACTCTTAGCTCTTTTTATGTAGCCTCAAAACATGAAAATTGCCTCTAAATTAGCATAGCTATTCACACATTATTTCCACCACTGACAGAGAAATGCCACTGTAACAGTTGCTGAATAGTTTTTTTATGCAAAACTGATGTTAGTGACAGATTTTTAAGCATGTAATTTGTCTTTGCACATGTGTCATTTTATTTGTAAAAACTCCAAGGACTAAAAAATGAAGTTTCAAAAGTTATTTATTTTGTCTCCTTGCAGGGTAGAATAGATATAAACTAATCAACCAACAGAGCTGTGTGATGGTCTATTAGGTTCAGAATCATACCACCATTAGAGGGGAAATAAAAGCTATTTCCATTATATCCCACCCCCTATGCCAGACGGAAGGGAAGAATAAATATACCAAATGGACATAGAGTTGTCCATTGATATCCATGGGGATTAGTTCCAGGACCCCTGAAGATACTAAAGTCCACGGATGCTCATATATATGGAATTTAGAAAGATGGTAACGATAACCCTGTATGTGAGACAGCAAAAGAGACACAGATGTATAGAACAGTCTTTTGGACTCTGTGGGAGAGGGAGAGGGTGGGATGATTTGGGAGAATGGCATTGAAACATGTATAATATCATATATGAAACGAATCGCCAGTCCAGGTTCGATGCAGGATACAGGATGCTTGGGGCTGGTGCACTGGGATGACCCAGAGGGATGGTACGGGGAGGGAGGTGGGGGTTCAGGATGGGGAACATGTGTACACCCGTGGCAGATTCATGTTGATGTATGGCAAAAACAATACAGTATTGTAAAGTAATCAGCCTCCAATTATATAAATTTAAATTAAAAAATTAAAACATTAAAAAAAAATGGTATATGTAACCTAGCATACCCACCTGTATACTTTAAATCATCTCTGGATTACTTGTAATACTGAATACAATGTAATAACTACATAAACAGTTATAAACACAATGTAAATATTATGTAAATAGCTGCCAGCATGTGGCAAATTCAAGTTTTGCTTTGGGAAGTTTCTGGAATTTTTTTTCAAATATTTTCCTTCTACAGTGGGTTGAATCTGCTATTTTGGAACCTATGGGTATGGAGGACCAACTGTACTTGGATTTGATTTGATTATTTGATTTGATGATGTAGCACTTTATAAATGGGAACAAACTCCTAAAAAAATTACTCTGTCAGCCCAGTTCAGCCCAGGTCTCCCCCTACCAGTTTTAAACCATTGAGTTGTCTGACTTCTAGATCCAAAGGGAGTGTCTTTCGTGGGCTAGCTTTAGCCTGCCCCAGCAGATGAATATCCAACTCCTTTCAAACATTTCAATCTAGCCTCTGTCCTAGGCACACAAGACCCAGTAAGTAATATGTTATGTTTCTTAAAGAACTCACAGTCAAGTATAGCAAAAAAAAGATTATTAGGAAAACAAAAGATTGAATCTTCTAATTGATGTGAAAGCAGAAAGGAGTTGTGTAACCAACCTCTGGCCAAAGTGAACAGGGAACCAGCTTTGGTCAGAGGTATAAGAAAGCTATTGTGCAGAACCCAAAAGGCGTGTAATGGGTTAAAAAGGAAGCTAAAAGTAGAGCAAAGATGGATTGTCTAACTTCCCTTGATTCTACTTGCCCCTGTGAAGAGAACAACCATTCACTCCTTGGGGCCAGTCAAAATGTGTTTACTCTTGAGGTAACTTTTCTCGGGACTCTCAGGGGAACCGGGAGACCAGACACGCTGCGGCCCGTTAATTCTTGCCTCTGCCAGAGCTTTAGTCAAAGATCTGGGGTTGCACCAAGCTTTTTTCCTTTGTACTGCTAAGAACAAATTGATCATAACATTTTTGAAAATTCACGTTGACTAGATACTACATTTATTGTTTATTGATTTATTCATCTGTGAAATGGGGATAGCTACAGTATCTGCTTCAGAGTTGTTTTAAGGTTAAAGATTTTGTATATGTATATTTATGGGTACACATACATATACTCTTTATATATATATATTATATATGTTCTTTACAATAATGCCTGCACATAGTAAAGACTATCATTAACTGTTGTTAACTGTTAACAACTGTTAACTGTTGTTTTGCTATATTTGAAATATACTTAATTTTAGCTTTTAGCAACCTAAATTATTGTGTCTTAGGATACTGAATTAGTCTATGTCCAAAGTGAGCTTCATGTAAATATTTGCATTAACCAAGAATATGGGAAACTGCGTTTCTGGACCACATACTTTTCAGTCCACAGAGTGGGATTTATCATTTTACCCAGGCATTATGTCAAAATTCTTTATACTTTGCTCAGTTGAAGGTGTCATTTCCTGAAGCATCTTCTACCATAGTTTTTTTTTCAAACTGATTGTTTATGACATCTAAATCTCCACTGGGGGAAAAAAAAAGAAATAGGAAAAAAAAAGTCAGGTTGCACCACACATGGTAATCTAAGTTGTTTTGTGTGTGTCAGTATATCCAGGATCACAAACCCTGCAGTGTTTTTTCTCTCTTTTCTCTCAAAGGTAGCCAAAGTCCTGCTTTTTCTACAAGTTGCTATACCAGTGCCTTTCAAACATTTTCTACAAAAATCATCTATAAAAATTTATGTTCTGATTCATGGCAGGGCTCAAGAGTCTGCATTTCTAACAAGCTCATGGTGGTGATTTAGTCACCAAGCCATGTCCAACTCTTGTGACCCTAGGGACTGTAGCCTGTCAAGCTCCTCTGTCCATGGAATTCTCCAGCAAGAATATTGGAGTGGGTTGCCATTCCCTTCTCCAGGGGATCTTCCTGACCAGGGGATTGAACCCCAGTCTCCCACTTTGCAGGCAGATTCTTTACCATCTGAGCCACTAGGGAAGGCCAACAAGATCATAGGTGATACCAATGCTTCTTGTCCATGGACTACACTTCCAAGGCCAGCTGCACACTAGAATCGCCTTTGTGAATTACACTTCCAAGGCCAGCTGCACACTAGAATCACCTTCGTGAATTACGCTTCCAAGGCCAGCTGCACACTAGAATCACCTTCGTGAATTACGCTTCCAAGGCCAGCTGCACACTAGAATCACCTTCGTGATTCCTGGTCTATATTCCCCACCCAGTAGCCTCCTGGACGTCATCTACACTTGCTTTTCATACAATGTCCTACTTGAGCTGCTCCGGTCCTCTTGCTTTTCTCAGCACACAGGTATGGTCCTCCTCCCTGGCTTCGCCCTGTTGTTCTCTCTGCCTGAACACTCCTCCTTTGAATGGCTCACTACTCTATTTCCTGTGGGTCTTTGCTTCAGTGTCATCTTCTCAGTGTGGTCTTCCCTGTTTGACACTGACTCTGCTTCTACCCCAGCGTTCCCTCTTTCCTGCTTTATTTTTCTGATAGTCTCATCTCCATCAACATACTTTGTATTCCTTTAAAAAATTTATTGATTTTTTTTCCCCTTCATTAGACTGAAAGCTCCATGAGAATAGAGATTTTGGTCTGTTTCTATCCTCTGATCTCTCTCCAGCATCTAGCACAGAGTACCTGGCACATATTTTTTTAAGAGTTAAAGTATTTATTAGTTTTTAACTTTTCCTTTTTTGTTGGCTAAGCCCCCAAATGGCAAGCATCTGGATTGTTTTCTCACCCTTATATGTAATGTGCACTTGCTTGTAGTCATGTGTGATGGCTAATGTTGGGCTTTCTGATATCTGTATTAATTTTTATTAAGTTTTAAATTAATTTTTTTATTAATTTTTTGTTGATTCTTTCCTGTAACCTTATTTCTGGGCCCATCCTCTTTTGCTTGTGTAGTATTTAGCCTACACAAGGAGGAATGAGTTCCTTTAAGATGCTGTGTGTAACAAGGCAGCTTACTAGAGATCTTCTCTAGACATTGGAGATAATTATCAAGTTAATGAGTGATCCAGAGCAGAACTAAATATAATCCTGGAAAGAAACTTTAACCCAGGACTTTACAAGATGGCTGCTTTAGTCTGTTTAGGCTGCTGTAACAAAAATACCATAAGCTGAGTGGCTTAAACAATAAACATTTATTTCTCACAGTTCTGGAATCTGAGAAGTCAAAGATCAAGGCACCAGCAGATTCAATGTCTGGTAGGGACAAGCTTCCTGATTCATAGACAGCTGTCTTTTCTCTGTGTTCTCCATGGCAGAAACTGATAAGAGAGCTCTGTACAGTCTCTTTTGAGGGCATTAATCCCATTTTTGAGAGCCCCACCCTCATGACCTAATCACCTCCAAAAGCCCCTCCTCCTAATATCATCACGTTGCAGGTTAGAACTTCAACATATGAGTTTTGGGAGGACACAAGCATCCAGTCTATAACAATGACTAAAGGATGTATCAATAATTATTCTATCTTTGGCTATGATGTAGTGAGAGAATTATACTCAATTTACCAGGAATTATACAAAACAAGTAGGAGATTCTGATATAAGTTTTCTCTCCTGCTCACTGTGGATATGCTGTAGCAAATTATTTGTGGAAGAAGGAAAGTTATAAAATTAGCTTTCTCGCTCTCATTTTTAAGGAAACAGGAAAACCCTTAGCCTGGTGAAGCTAGAAGGATGGATTTCTGTTCACATATTTTATAGTCTGGCATTCTCTTCCGTCATTCTTGTTCTTTTTTTTTTTTTGGTTGTTTCGGGTTTTCATTGCTGTGCGCAAGCTTTCTCTGGTTGCAGCAAGCAGGGCTACTCTTGGGTGTGTTTCACAGGCTTCTCACTGCAGTGGCTTCTCTTGTTGAGGAGCACAGGCTCTGGGTGTACAGGCTTCGGTAGTTGCGGCACGTGGGCTCAGTAGTGGCGGCTCTCTGGCTCTTAGTAGTAGTGGTGATCAGACTTAGTTTCTCTGAGTGTAGAATCTTCCTGGACCAGGGATTGAACCTGTGTCCCCTGCATTGTCAGGCAGGTTCCCATCCACTGTACCTCCAGGGAAGTCCTCTTCTTGTTTTTTGACTATGCCCATGTTCTAGGTTGAGGCAATAATTTCCCAATTGCAGGAAGTCCTCCATCCCTACCCATTCAAAGCTCATTCTCCTCATGGTGTTTTCTCTTTCATGATGCATACTCTGCGAAATGACTGCTACGGATTTCTCATTACCTGAGAGTAGGCTTCACTTTCTTTTCACTTTGTTCTCTTCAAATACTCTCCCTGCTGTTAAGTGCTGTCTATCTACCTTCTTCCTTGGTTGCTTGTCATGAAGGGATTAATCCTTCTTGTGTTTGGGATCAGGATTCAGAGTGACTTCCAAACTGGAAGTGGGATTTAGAAAAAAAAGTTCTCTGCATGGCACTTCCTGGGGGTGTAGGGTTGGCGGGCACTGGGATACTGGTCCGGATCTCTCTTCAGGAAAGACATTCTGCTTTAGGAAAGACTAACTCTCTTTCCTTACTTTGCCAACAAAGGTCGGTCTAGTCAAAGCTATGGTTTTTCCAGTAGTCATGTATGGATGTGAGACTTGGATTATTAAGAAAGCTGAGTGCTGAAGAATTGATGCTTTTGAACTGTGGTGTTGAAGAAGACTCTTGAGAGTCCCTTGGACTGCAAGGAGATCCAACTAGTCCATCCTGCTACTGCTGCTAAGTCATTTCAGTCGTGTCCGACTCTGTGCGACCCATAGACGGCAGCCCACCAGGCTCCCCCATCCCTGGGATTCTCCAGGCAAGAACACTGGAGTGGATTGCCATTTCCTTCTCCAATGCATGAAAGAGAAAAGTGAAACTGAAGTCACTCAGTCGTGTCTGACTCCTAGCGACCCCATGGACTGCAGCCCACCAGGCTTCTCCACCCATGGGATTTTCCAGGCAAGAGTACTGGAGTGGGGTGCCATTGCCTTCTCCAAGCTCATCCTAAAGGAGATCAATCCTCAGTATTCATTGGAAGGACTGATGGTGAATTGACTCATTTGAAAAGACCCTGATGCTGGGAAAGATTGAAGGCGGAAGAAGGGGACAACAGAGGATGAGATGGGTGGATGGCATCACTGACTCGATGGACATGAGTTTGAGTAAGTTCCAGGAGTTGCTGATGGACAGGGAACCTGGGGTGCTGCAGTCCATGGGGTCGCAAAGAGTTGGACATGACTGAGCTGAGTGACTGTCTGACTGAAATCTCTTTAGGACTTATTCTCCTAGCTGCTAGGAGTGCTTCTGGAAGAATGCCCTCTGGATTAACCCCCTTGGGTCTCAGCTGAAACACGCCCCTTGCCTGAGGTCATGCTTCCTGCTGGCGGCCCACACCCAGTGGCTAATGGACTGGAGGTATGAAGGTTTGGCCCTCTTGCCCTGCCAAGTGACCTCTGAAGGCATAATCCCATTTTCAGAACTCCCCACAGGATCAGTTCAGGCTTTATTTGAGACTGAATTAATAACTGGACTTCTGTCTCTGTCCCACTGGCTCCCCTCTCTTCCCTTGCCACATGCTAATCTCCATCTCAGAGTGGGCTCCTCAGAGAGCTCAGCTCTGCAATGTACTGCTCTATATCCTTCCTGATTTCTTTTCCCAATGATTTCCACCCTGACAGCCCTGGAAATGGGAGATCTGAGCAAATAATCCAGGAAGTGATACAAGCATAAGGGAAAATAGGCAGAGCTCAGTATGGGGACTGAAGACTGAGCTATGGGAAGTAATCTTAGCCACAAGGCAGAGGTCTATCTACTAGAACCAGGATAAAGATGAAGGTTGAAATAGCAATAGCTTTAGTATTGAGTAAGCTTGTTGAACATCCTCTGGCTGGGGTCAGGATTCATCTCAGAGTCTGGGGAGTTGGAAGGGTATAAAGATACAGTAAGAGAAGAAAGGATATTTGGAGCCTAGAATCTGGTCAGTGTGTTAAATGTAGAGACAGGAAATTAGGCAAGTTAGTCAGCATTTACGTACTCACACTGCTGCTTTTGGGAAAAGAATCGAGGTTAAGGAGCAATATATATTTTAATTAGCTCCACTTTCCAAGGATTGCCCAGCAAAATTAAAGAGTAATTTTTTTTTGGCCACACTGTTCAGGTTTCAGGGTCTTAGTTCCCTGACCGGGGATTGAACCTAGGCCATAGCAGTGAAAGTACTGAGTCCTAATCACTGGACCGCCAGGGAATCCCCCCAAAGACTAATTTTCTTATTAAAAATTCTCTAATAGATTCCCTGCATTCATTCTCCATAGCATACCTTACGTATGGGTAACAAATCTCTAGGAAACCCAGTGAAAATGCGAAATATAAATAGGACATCTAGATTTATGAGCACAGGAAGGAAGTGTCAGCCAATGACAGGAAACAGAAGAGGGATGTTAGGGTCTAGAAAAGAGCAGCTAGACAAGTCTGGTGACTTTGCTTAGTTTCTTCAGGATTAGAGAATTTGCATTTTGAGGAAGTCCGGCAGATGGTGCTGCTCCAGCAAAGAGCAGAAAAATCATTTCGTTTCCTAAGATGCAATTTATCCTGTTTACAGTTCTGAACTGATAAGATTTTTGCCATAGTAAAATTTCAATCTTGTGTCTTCAGCTGTTAATATATATACAAAAGCTTGTGTTCGACAATAGTTGCCTACCTGGGTCATTCTTACTTCATATAGTGTGTTTTTATCTGCAAGGCTCCTGATTTTCCCTTGCTATTTCCTCCTATGACAAGAGGTTCTTCAGGCAGTCCTGCAGTAACTGCTGTCACCATCACTTGCTCTTCACTGCATGCTTGCAAGGGAGCACACCAGCATCTACCTCCAAAAATGCCACTGTTAATGCTTTCTCTGTCTCTGTACATATACTAAGGTATGTTAATAAACCTTATTATATATAAAAGCTGCAGTAATATGAATAATGTTATATAGGGGGGAAATAAGTTAGTAAATCAGTAAAGGACCACTGCCTTAGTCTACCAGGGTTGCCATAATGAAATGCCATAGACTAGGTGGCTTTAACAATAGGTGTTTATTCTCTCACAGTTCTGTATGCTGGATAGTTCCAGATCAAGGCCCAACAGGTTTGTGGTGAGAGCTTTATTCCTGATGTAGATAGCTGCCTTCTCGTGGTGTCCTCACATGGAGGCGAGAAAAAGAAAGCTTTTTCCTCTTCCTCTTCTTATAAGGCCACCTATCCTATCAGATTAGGGCACCACCCTTATGATCTCACTTAACCTTTATTATCTCCAGATAATGAGGAGATAGATATTATTAGATAGATAGATAATAATAGATATAGATAGATAGATATAGATAGATATTTGATAGATATTTCTAACTTCAGATAAATTCACCTTGGGGATTAAAGTTTCAACACATAAATGTGGGGGAGATGTAATTCAGTCCATAACAATCACTAACTACAAATGGACTTAATATCAAGACGTGTCAGTAATGGCAAAAGGCAGGTAATATCATATATTTTTTGTCAGATGGTATACCCATTATCCTTGAGTCTAAACTTAACGTGTTGAAACAAACAAACAAAATTTTCTGTTTCTTTCTAGAATGATTGAAGACTTTTAGCCACCAAGTAGTGTCCTTCTTTGTTTGTTTTCCAACTTAAAAAAATTTCAAACCTACAGAAAAGTTGAAAGAATAACATACCCATATATAGACTCACCTTTCTGCCACATTCTCTTACATCCCAATCATAGCCTCTTAACTTGGACTGCATCTTAAAGAACATTTGAGTCAAGTCTCGCCTCTTACACAAAATCCGTTCAAGGGGTCATCCAGCCTCTGCTTCTAGATCTCTGATGGTGGAGCACTCACCTGTCTTTGAGCCCACCCCATCTGTTTTTGGAGGCCTCTTGTCACTAAGTTTGTCTTAGAATAAACTGAAACCTGGCCGTCCGTAACGTCCCTCTGCTGGGCTTTATATAGCCCCTTTCGCCAGACAAACTAATTCTAGTTCTTTTCTCTAGCTTTAAACATTTGAAGGTGCTCCTCATGTCGTCTTCCTTACTCTGAGGGAAGAAGGACTTACCAGTCCTGATTTCTTCATCCATGTTTCATTTGGAGTGGTAGAAACCTTACCTGCTTTGCTAGTAGGCTCACATATTTACAAAGTGTCACTCAAAGTTGACAAGACCAATAAGGCCTCTTTATTTCTCTAATGGATGTGATCTTCCTCACTGACGGTGCCAGGTGACTCCGTTTCCTTGAAGTGTATGGACATCGAGAGTCCTCAAGACCACCTTCAATTTCAATAATTCATTAGAATACTTGTAGAACTCACTTAACATTGTTATACTCAGGATGATGGTTTATTACAGCAAAAGTTTACAGATTGAAATTGACCAAAGAAAGCAATGCCTGGGGTCTGAGTCCAGGAGAGTTCCAAACACAAACCTTCCAATTGCCATCTCCCAGAGGAGTCTTGGACAGGGCTAACTTCTCCCAGCAATGACACGTAACAGTCCGCAGAGTGTTGTCAGCCAGGGAAGCTCACTTGAGCCTCAGCAACCACTGTTTTTACTGGGGTTCAGTCACATAGATATGATTGACCACCTGCATCTTAGTTTCCAGCTTCTCCAGAGGTTGTGCTGATGGAATGGCCCAAAGCCCCAACCATAAATCACATTGTTAACGTAGATTATCTTGTGTGCCCCTAAGGCTCCCAGGGTAGACACTCTTATCAGGCAGGACATTCCAATGACTTAGGTATTACCTCCCAGAGCTTAGGCCAGATTTTTCTTTGGGTAAAATTATTTTCCAAAGAGGGGAGATGAGCCATTTTTTCAGTTTCCTCCCTATTCATTTCCCACTTCTCTGTCAGTGTGGTATCTGGACATCTGCAGCCCATTATGACAAGAGAGATGGGCTTTCATCTAAGTACAGGCCCTTTTCTGACCTGTGCTTCTGCTGCAGGGTAGCTGATCTAGTTAGGTTTCCGGAGTCTTAGAATGATGCTTCCCTAAGTTCAATGTTGTTCTTTGGTTCAGTTAGACCCACTCCACCCTGTATCTGTCAGGAGCACAGACCCTAAGGAAACAGGAGGGAAGGGGCAGGGCACATTTAAAAGAATAGGATAGCCTGACAACACAACATATACTGATTAGAACCAAATGGGTCCAAGATGGCAGACAAGTCAACTTTGACTAGACTTTGATCCTCAGTATACCCTCACTGTGGAGAAGGCAATGGCACCCCACTCCAGTACTCTTGCCTGGAAAATCCCATGGACGGAGGAGCCTGATAGGCTGTAGTCCATGGGGTCGCGAAGAGTCGGACACGACTGAGCGACTTCACTTTAACTCTTCACTTTCATGCATTGGAGAAGGAAATGGCAACCCACTCCAGTGTTCTTGCCTGGAGAATCCCAGGGACGGGGGAGCCTGATTGGCTGCCGTCTATGGGGTCGCACAGAGTCTGACACGACTGAAGCGACTTAGCAGCAGTAGCACAGCATACCCTCACTGTAACACATCAGCAAGCTAAATGACATCCCAGAGGCACCATGACAGCTCCAAGGCTGACCATCAAAGACCAGAAAGTGGGTGGTGACCTGGTTCCTTGAAATCTCTGCACTTTCCCCAAAATGGTTGTAATAATCCTCCCATTCATTAGCCTATGAAATGAGCCAGCCCGTAAAAGCTAACCCCACTCCAGTACTCTTGCCTGGAAAATCCCATAGATGGAGGAGCCTGGTAGGCTCCAGTCCATGGGGTCGCTAAGAGTCGGACACAACTGAGCGACTTCACTTTCACTTTTTACTTTCATGCATTGGAGAAGGAAATGGCAACCTGCTCCAGTGTTCTTGCCTGGAGAATCCCAAGGACGGGGGAGCCTGATGGGCTGCCTTCTATGGGGTCGCACAGAGTCTGACACGACTGAAGCGACTTAGCAGCAGCAGCAAAAGCTAACCACACCACATTTTATAGCCACACTCATCCTTTGCAACAGTCTACACTCTTGTCTGCGGTGTGTGTTTCTCTCTAAGTAAATCCACTTCTTACCTATCACTTTGTCTCTCACTGAATTCTTTCTGCCGTGAGACATCAAGAGCCTGAGCGTCAATAGGTCCTGAAACCAGGCATGTGATCTGAGTTGGAAGACTGTGGGGTTTGGCCGAGTTCAAGTCCTGGCCGTGTGGGTTAGAGTCCCAAGCTGGGTTTTGACCAGGTTTGAGTCCTGGCACATGAGTTCAAGTCCCAATCTAAGGTGAACAGTTTCATCAAGTATCAATCAGGACTTCTCTCTGACCCCTGACTGAGAAGCATCTCCCCTCTAGCCCCAATTTTAAGGTTATGTCACACCTAGCCCTGAGGCCCTACCATAGCTGTTCTCAAGGCTGCCAGTTCTGTTACTTACCAGGTCTCCCACAGGGGACTGTGGGAATTCTTGGAACTCTGACACTTAAGAGCCAAAGCAGGTATGGAAAGGGGCAGGTATGGAAAGGGGCACACAGGTCCTCTCTCTGCTGAACTGTACACCTTGCCATCTTCATTGTACTGTGGTCGTTCTGTACGGTGAGGACATTCTATATGGCAGTCTCCTCCCAGAGTTCTAAACAAATTGTGGTACAATTCCCTCTGCTTCTGAGTCTGGCTCTCTACCAGTTTATGTTTCATCTCTCCTTCCATCCTATTCCAGATTGTGACCTTGAGGGAGCATAATGTTGTCATTTAGTTGCTAAGTTGTGTCTGACTCTTTGCGACCCCATGGGCTGTAGCATGCCAGGCTTCTCTGTCCTTCACTATCTTCCAGACTTTGTTCAAACTCATGTCTATCAAATCGGTGATGCCATCCAACCATCTCGTCCTCTGTCGCCCCCTTCTCCTCTTGCCCTCAATCTTTCCCAGCTTTGGTGTCTTTGCAGTGATTTTGCTTTTCACATCAAGTAGCCAAAGTATTGGAGCTTCAGCTTCAGCATCAGTCCTTCCAATGAATATTCAGGGTTGATTTCCTTTAGGATTGACTGGTTTGATATCTTTGCTGTCCAAAGGACTCTCAAGAATCTTCTCCAACACAACAATTTGAAAGCACCAGTTCTTCAGTGCTCAGCTGCCGGGGTCCAGCCCCGGTGGGTCCAGGGAATTCGAAGCGGGGACGGCGTCGGCAAGGATCAGGAAACAATTGCTTAGTGTTCCCCATCCTGAACCCTCCTCCCTCCTCCCTCCCCATACCATCCCTCTGGGTCGTCCCAGTGCACCAGCCCCAAGCATCCAGTATCGTGCATTGAACCTGGACTGGCAACTCGTTTCTTACATGATATTTTACATGTTACAATGTCATTCTCCCAAATCTTCCCACCCTCTCCCTCTCCCACAGAGTCCATAAGACTGTTCTATACATCAGTGTCTCTTTTGCTGTCTCATACACAGGGTTATTGTTACCATCTTTCTAAATTCCATATATATGCGTTAGAATACTGTATTTATGTTTTTCCTTCTGGCTTACTTCACTCTGTATAATAGGCTCCAGTTTCATCCACCTCATTAGAACTGATTCAAATGTATTCTTTTTAATGGCTGAGTAATACTCCATTGTGTATATGTACCACAGCTTAATTAAATGTTAATTAAGGATATAAAGAGTGGTTAAATAAGGATAGCTCAGCGAGGAAATTCAGTGGAGAAAAGAAGCTGAATAATTCAGCCAGAAGGTAAGAGAAAGAACTACATGGGGAGACTAAGTTTCGGTGAACAAGGCCCGCACTTTATTTTCCAAAGTAGTTTTTATACCTTAAGTTATGCATAGAGGATAATGGGGGAAGGGGTAGAGTCATGCAGTAAGCCAGGCTTTCTTCCTGCAAACTTATCATATGCAAAAGTTTAGGTGATTTGCATCATCTTCTGGCCCAGAGGCCTGTTAACATTTTAAGACCCTTTCTTCAGAAAACTTATTTTTCTCTAAAGGTGACTAGTCAGGCGCCACCCTCCAAAAGCATTAAAGTTGCATTCCTATAGGGCAAAGGTGTGGTGGGCTACAACAAGAAAAAGAATTAACTCAAGGGTCCAAGGTTACAAACATTAAAGCTACTACTTACACCAATCATATTAATCAATACACTGCCAGGGACACAGCAGGTAAGGGATATGGAAACTTAGCAGCAAACATTGGCCCAACAAGTGAAAAACCCTTCACCAATACAATTTCTAATCAATCTTTTAACTGCTCAAAGGAATCTGTATTTAGACAGTTTAGAACATCTCATGCCTCTCACATTTGGGAGGCACTGAGCAATCACATGTGGCCGGAAAAACCTATTCAGAGGCAGGCTAGAGGACTTCCAAAGGAGTTTGTAGGTTGAAACACTGTCACACCCAGGAATTATTAACTGGAGCTGTAAGCTAACTCTTTTTTCAGAGAGAGGTAGTGGGGGACAGCCCCCCCCACCCCGTAAAGTCAGAGGTGTAGGTGAAAGCACAAAGCAGAAAGTAGGCAGACTCTGGTTTGGGGGGTAGATGCTCGAGAATTTCCAGGGGGACTCCTGAGGCTCGATCCCGCCTTTGCATATGCTGAGCCTCCTTCCTCATGACCTTTGCCACGGGTGGAGTTCCTCACGCTGGCTCCCGGCAGTGATAGAATTCCAGTTGAGCTATTCCAGATCCTGAAAGATGATGCTGTGGAAAGTGCTGCACTCAATATGCAATATGCAATTGCACTCAATATGCAATATGCCGGCTCCTGGCACTCAGCCTTCTTTAAGGAGAAGGCAATGGCAACCCACTCCAGTACTCTTGCCTGGAAAATCCCATGGACAGAGAAGCCTGGTAGGTTGCAGTCCATGGGGTTGCTAAGAGTTGGACACGACTGAGTGACTCACTTTCACTTTTCACTTCCATGCATTGGAGAAGGAAATGGCAACCCACTCCAGTGTTCTTGCCTGAAGAATCCCAGGGATGGGAGAAGCTGGTGGGCTGCCATCTATGGGGTTGCACAGAGTTGGACACGACTGAAGTGACTTAGCAGCAGCAGCAGCAGTCTTCTTTATGATCCAACTCTCACATCCATACATGACTACTGAAAAAACCGTATCTTTGACTATATGGACCTTTGTTGGCAAAGTGATGTCTCTGGTTTTCAATATGCTGTCTAGGTTTGTCATAGCTTTCCTTCCAAGGAGAAAATGTCTTTTAATTTCATGCTGCATTCACCATCTGCAGTGATTTTGGAGCCCAAGAAAATGAAATCTGTCACTGCTTCCACTTTTTCCCCATGAAGTGATGGGACTAGAAGCCATGATCTTAGTTTTTGAATGTTAAGTTTTGAGTCAGCTTTTTCACTCTCCTCTTTCACCCTCATCAGGAAGCTTTTTAGTTCCTCTTCATTTTCTGCCATTAGAATGAAATCAATCTGCATATCTGAGGTTCTTGTTATCCCGGCCATCTTGATTCCAGCTTGAGATTCATCCAGCCCAGCATTTCTCATGATGTACTCTGCATATAAGTTAAATAAGCAGGGTGACAGTATACAGGAGGTGTAATGCGTGTCCTTTTTCCTGTTATGTTTCTTTCTTTATTTTTGTTTTTCCCCACAACCCATCAGGCTAAAAGGAGGAATTCACTCACATCATATTTCCCTCTATTCCAGTTAAGGATTTCCTCAGGCTCTACTAGTGGAATGGCTGCAGGGAACCAGTTTTATAAAGGAAAGTAAAGAAAAGTATTTTTGCAATATTATCTCAGTTATACTTGTATAAAGAGTTGGGCAACAGTGAGAGCCTGGAGTCATGAGAATAGGCAAACCTCTTTCCCATTTCCTTCCCTTTTTTCCATCTTCCTTATTGTCTGAAGTGATTACAAATAGCTTTGCAACTGCAAGGTCATGGTTTTGGAATCAGAGGCAATTCATGATTCCCTAGATTATCACTTTTCATGGTGATGAGTAGCTTTTATTTATTTGAATACTATATACAAACTATTGTGCAGACTTCATTTAATTTTCCAAAGTGCTATCATTATACCCATTTTACAGATCAGAAAATTGAGTCTCAGAGAAATTAAATAATCCCAAATCTTATAGCTAGTGAGTCATGTCACTGAAGTTTAAGCCCAGCATCACTGACTGCAGGGACATGCACTGATTAACCACCACTCCAAACTACCTATCCATGAGGCTTTCACATTTCTCCTTTCTTTGTTATCACCACATGAGGGCTTCCAGTAAAGCGCAATTGCACTCCCAGTTTTAAAAGCTTCCCAGGATCCCTTGGTGATAGAGTGGTAAGTGTGGTATTTAAAACCTGGTCTTGTGTTGGCAAGCACCCCGAAAATGATGCTGGGATTGCTGAGGGAATCTGCCACTTGGGATTCTGTCTTTCTAATCGCTTCTTAAGGGAACTTGTAATGAATCTAATTGGAAGCATCAACTTGATTCCCTACAGGATTATGTCACACAAACTAGTGGCAGGAAAGGTACTAAAATCAGTACATGAGCAAGAGAGAGAGGAGAAAGTTGAACACATAGAGCTAAGGGGGGAGGGCAGGCAGGACATTGCCTTTGTAGCTCAGAAGGGAAACGTGAGCACTTTTTGATTACTGCTATATTTGCAAAAGCAGTTTATGGTTTGGGTATGGGAACTTTGGGTACATATTTTCCCTTTGACATTTGGTAAATGAAGCCATGGGAATTGCCATGAATGCTGATTAAAAATGTGTAGTGGTGATATATTCAAAGGACAGCACCGCTGGTAAACTTCAGGCCACACAGAAAGTCTAGGCGACGTGACTGTGATCAAGATTGTCCTTAAGCCTCTGTTCTCTTATTCACTTACGCATTAAAGAGTTGAGCTGGGCTTGAAGGATGGGTAGAAATGATGGGGCTAGACATTACGTGGAGTCAATACTAAGCAGAGACCTAAAGATGGGAAAATATGGCGCATATCTGGGCCACAAGTGTTTTCTTTAGCCAGAGTTTCAGATGCAAAAGAGAAAGAGAGAGACAAACTCCCAACAGTGGAGTGGGATCAAATTGTGTGATGATGACAGCGAGGGTCTCAGGAATAATTCTTGATGTGAACTTTCACTGCTGTACTCAGACTAAGCTATATGCAATAACACTGCAGTAACACGGGGAATGTCTGGGAGTAGAAACAGCAGTGATGTTCTGAGCCTGGGTGGGACAGAAGAACTTTATATTTGCTCCTTCACTGGCTACTCATAACAGGACAGTCCTTCAGTCAAGCCTTGCCTCATGATTGTCCCACTACGTGTGCTGTGCAGGCGCCTCCTCTTGCTGAGCCTTCCCCGTCCACCAGAGTTGTGTCTGTTGTCTTTCTCTCTTTTTTTTCTGCCTCTGATTCTAAATTTCTGCCTCCCCTTTCATCATGTATCTTGACATATCAAGATGTCTTTTTTTTTTGAACAGTTAACATATTAACAATGTTTTATTTAGCGATTCATATGCTTATCACAAATGCAATTAATAATTTGATTATTCCTAGATACAACATGTAGAGGAATAATATTTCAAAATTTTGCTAAAAGTATCTTCATTCTTACTAATTCATTTTAATCTACAGTCCTTCCTCAGCTAAAATTAGACAGTGAGGCTCAGACGTCTCCTCAGGGGGTGGACTGAAATGGGGAGATAGAAATGAGCCTTGGTTTAAGTTAACATTTCTAGAGAGAGATAACCCTGAACATTCTTTTATAAAGAATAATGTTGTCGGGATGGTGGTAGCAGTGGTCAGACTTCAGAGTTGAGAGAGTGACTCAGAAGCAGAGGTGATATTGTCAATGAAGGTAGAAGAGAAAAAGGTAGATCATTAAATAATCTTGGAGAAGTCTGGAGAAGGGCGTGAAGTTATACAAGGAGGTAATTTATGTGCAAACTAAAGGAGAAGGCAGCAAGAATCGAAATTTATTAAACTACTAAGCTTAAAGCATAGTCTTATCTAAGCAACTGATTAGGCTCCCAGAGGGTAGGGAAGCTACAAACCAATCTAGATATACTTCCCAGTTTGCTTAGGGCCATCCATGTTAAAGGTAAAAAATTAAAATCAAGTTCATTTCTATCTCTGTTTTTCTTTCTTTGAAGCATCTTAAAATTCACTTCTTTAATATCTCCTCATGTCAAAAGATCTCTGCCTCTGAGGAAATAGTTCCTCAATTTTTTCCAATATGTCATCTCTTAAAGCAAAAACAACAAAAACCCAAAATTCATTTTGTCATAGGTTTAATAAGTCAATCATCTAGATGTTCAGTCTGCACGAAATCAAATTACAGATGGACTGAATTGTTAAATGAAATTTTCCATCCCATAAATGTCTAATTTGTATCCTACCATCTCCATGGAATCATCACCACCTCTATGAATTCATAATAATTGCTGCTTCTTTGAGCTCCCAGATCTCTTTTTTCTGAGTCATGCATTCTAGATGGTAGTCTGAGAAGCATCTTTAAATCCATATATATATATATATGTGTGTGTGTGTATGTGTGTGTGTGTGTGTATACAACACACACACAGGCACATTTTAAATTCGTTTTTCCTCCTTTTGGCACAACAAGGCATTTGTATAGTAATTCTTTTTTCTCTTTAAGATGTAAGTATATGTAATGGTTTGGTTTTGTTTTTTCTTTTTCCAAGCAACTCTGGCTGGGAGCACAAAAAAGTTTCCTGATTCAATATTATTCTAACTCATTTCCTTCAGGGTACGACTGTTCCTTTTTAACAACAACTGCTACCATTATTATTGTTATAAGAATAATGAAGAAAATCTTAAAATGCTAATATCCTTGGGAGGGCTTTTATTAGAAAAAGAACATTTCTATTAGGGAACAAATAAACAATACAGATTTGATTTCTTTTTAGAGGTAAGATTTGAGAGAGGAGGCTATCAGCTCTGATAAGGAGAGGAGAAGCAGGAAAAAAAAAAAGGCTCAAAGCAACTGATTAGGCTCCCAGAAGCGTAGGGAAACTACAAACCAATCTAGATCTACTTCCAAGTTTTGCTTAGGGCCATCCATGTTAAAGGTAAACATTAAAACTGAGTGCATTTCTGTCTGTTTTTCTTTCTTTAAATTTGAAATTCAAGTTATCAGATATCCTCATAAATGTGACGCTGTTTTTCTTTCACTGCTGTACTCAGACAAAGCTATATTTATGGTCTGTCCATGCATTGGAATAAATTGAGTTTAAAATGATTTTCAGGGATATTATAAAATGTGTTGACTGCTCTGAATAAAAAAGCAATTCTGAACAATGCCCATGGAAAACGGCTTTCTACTATAAAAAAAATCATTTGCTTACAAAGAAATATTTCTTTTTAAATTTGGAAACTATGTCACAGATTTAGTGCTATTCTCAGCTTATTGTTCCTAAAAATAGTGAACTGTTAGCAAATTCATTAATTACAGTCATGTGCTTAGCAATATGTTTGTTTAAAATGAGACTTCTTGTATTCATTACTGCCTATTTCATAAAACAGTTCTGTCCTCTAACTGCACAAGCATGCAGTAAATTATAGACTTAAAATTCCCTGCTAGAGGTCTAATTTAGGTCAATGCTGAGATAATTGTGCTTCAGAACTTAGCCACAACAGAAGCCTGATGAATTTGTAAAAGAGCCTCCATACATTGAGAATACTGTCTCAGATGATAGGTATTAAAATGACCAGTACATTTAGGCAACCAGTGCCTTTTAAAAGCCCTAGGTGAAGAGTGATAGTTAATAGAACTGAAGCAATGAGGATCAGAAGTTTAAAGAAATGTTTTGATGCATCAGTTTCCATAAGGGCCAACACCTAAGGACCGCCTGTTCTAATTCTTGTGGAGTGTCTCTAATAATAAAGCCACTTATTTAAATCCTGACTCTGGACCTTGTCTATAAATATTTTAAAGCTGATACCTGAATTCCTTTTCCAGAGTTTTGATTTTATTGATGTGGGTGCAGCTAGACCTCAAGATTTTTATGTTTCCAAATGATGCGGAAAAGTAGCAAGGTTGGGAACTTTAAAGGTTTACAGCTCCACAGGTTTGATGGCAACCCAACAATAGCTGATCATTAATTCTGTTTCGGGAAGCTAGTGTATGGTGATGTCTCTCTGCTGCTGCTGCTGCTGCTAAGTCACTTCAGTCGTGTCCGACTCTGTGAGACCCCATAGACGGCAGCCCACCGGGCTTCCCGTCCCTGGGATTCTCCAGGCAAGAACACTGGAGTGGGTTGCCATTTCCTTCTCCAATGCGTGAAAGTGAAAAGTGAAAGTGAAGTCGCTCAGTAAGTGTCCGACTCTAGCCACCCTTTGGACTGCAGCCTACCAGGCTCCTCCGTCCATGGGATTTTAGATGTCTCTCTAGAAAATAAATATTCAAATTTGGACCTTTCTTGGACTTACTGAATGAGAATGTTTGAAAGTGGGCCCCCTGGCATGAATACTTCTCACATCTCCCCAGGTGGTTCTAATGTACAGTCAACAGTGCACATGAAAACTACAAACAGAAATGTGCACTGTTGACTGTGCATTAGAACCACCTGGGGAGATGTGAGAAGTAGGGCTTCCCCGGTGGCTCAGTGGGTAAAGAGTCTGCCTGCAGTGCAGGAGAACCATGTTCCATCTCTGGCTTGGGAAGATCCCCTGGAGAAGGAAATGGCAACCCACTCCAATATTCTTGCCTGGAGAACTCCATGGACAGAGGAGCCTGGAAGGCTACAGTCCATGGGGTCACAAAGAGTCGGACAGGACTGAGTGACAAACACTTTTGTTGAATAACAACTTATTATTTATATTACATTATAATAGACTTATTATACATATAGACATTATATTACATATAGAATAGGCTTCTTGATCTAACCATAGCATCTGAGAGGTAAATCCTAGTACCTGGGCAAACTGCACCAAGTAAAGGGAAGTGGCATCGTGAATACATTTTAACAGTTTTCTTACCTAAACATGAATGTCTGTCACCCAGTTGCCAATCAGAATTTTTTTGATAGCTGTAGGGTGTCTACTACTTATTGTGGGTTACTTCAGGCTGCTTACTTGAGGGAAAGTGCTATTTCTCTGTTAAAATCTACCCCTTGTTAACACTATGACATTCTTGTTTGGTGGCTCCCCTGCTGGAAAAGGTTTTATTATCTCTCAAGTGAGCCACACCGTGTCTGCTCTTCTGTGCCTCTGCTCTTGAATATTCTTTCTGCAGTGGGGCAAGGGTCCCGAATATCTTCACTGTCCCCCCATTGGCATCAGGACTTCTCTTTCAGTTAACACCCTTTTGATTTGTGGCACAATTTCATTCATAGGCTTCCTTTGGTTAACTAAAGGTTTGAATTCCTTTTTAAAGAAAATATTGACATATAGTTGACTTACAATGTTGTGTTCATTTCTGCTATACAG
Source organism: Bos taurus (assembly GCF_002263795.3). Taxonomy (NCBI): domain Eukaryota; kingdom Metazoa; phylum Chordata; class Mammalia; order Artiodactyla; family Bovidae; genus Bos; species Bos taurus. The sequence continues at coordinate 9,044,129 of NC_037353.1, read as the reverse complement.
CAAAGTGATTCAGTTATACCTAGATATATATATGTACATTTTTCTAAAATATTCTTCTCCATTATGAATATTGAATATAGTTCCCTGTGTTATACAGTAGAACCTTGCTGCTCATCCTTTATATAATAGTTTGCATCTGCTAACCCAAAACTCCCAGTCCTTCCCCCACTACTCGCTCCCCCTTTGCGACCACCAGTCTGCTCTCTGTTTCTGTCTCATATATATGTGTTCATTCGTGTCATATTTTAGATTCCACACATAAGTGACTGCATACGGTATTTATCTATCTGACTTCACTTAGTATGATAATATCTAGCTCCATCTACAGGGTCTCAAAGACACAACTGAATCAACTGAACAGTCACACAGGCACAGGCCTCTCATAAAATAAAATCCTTGGTGTGGAGAAATTTTGCCTATCACATTTTCCTTTATCAGAAATACTGTATTAGGGACATAGAGCTATCTGTAAGTAACAAAACTGTCTAGAATAACTGTTGCCATTGTACAGTCTATCCATATTTTCTCTTGACTTGTATTATTAACCAAAAGGAAATATATCCCTCTACCTAGGGCTTCCCTGGTGGCTCAGTGGTTAAAGCGTCTGCCTGGAATGCGGGAGACCCGAGTTTGATCCCTGGGTCGGGAAGATCCCCTGGAGAAGGAAATGGCAACCCACTCCAGTACTGTTGCCAGGAGAATCCCATGGAGGGAGGAGCCTGGTAGGCTACAGTCCATGGGGTCGCAAAGAGTCGGACACGACTGAGAGACTTCACTTTCACCTAGGCTCAGTACTTATTACACAGCCACTATAGTCAAGACTGTGGTACTGGCAGAGGAATAGACTTGTAGATTGATGGAACAGAACAGAAAGACCCGGAGTTCAAGACTGTGGTACTGGCAGAGGGGTAAACTTGTAGATTGATGGAACAGAACAGGAAGACCCAGAGTTCAAGACTGTGGTACTGGCAGAGGGGTAGACTTGTAGATTGATGGAACAGAACAGGAAGACCCAGAGTTCGGCTCACACAAATGTGCACAAATGATGTTTTGACATTGATGTAAAGAAATTCAATGGAGTAAAGACAGCATTTTTAACAAATGGTGTTGAGCAATTCATAGGGGGAAAAACGAACCTTGACTCCAAACTCACATTTTACAGAAAAATTAACTCAAAATGGTTTACAACAGTTAAATGTAAAAAAGAAAACTATAAAACTTTCAGTAAAACACATAGGAGAAATTCTTCATGATCTTGGACTAGACAGAGTTATACTTGACACCAAAAGCATGATTCATAAAAGGAAAAAAATTAGACTTCATCACAGTTAGAAACTTTTGCTCTCTAAGACTGTGTTAAAAGGATGAAAAACAAGTTGCAGAATGGCAAAAGGTATTTCAAAACCACATATTCAACAAAGAGTAGTATCTGGAATATAAAAGGAAACTCTCAAACCTAGCATTAAAATCTAACAATCTAATTAGAAAAGACATGAAGAAACTCTGCACCAAAGAGCATGTTTGAAAGGCAAGTAAGCACACAAAAGGATGCTTGGCTCATTAGTCATTGCTGCTGCTAAGTCGCTTCAGTTGTGTCCGACACTGTGCGACCCCATAGACGGCAGCCCACCAGGCTCCCCCGTCCCTGGGATTCTCCAGGCAAGAACACTGGAGTGGGTTGCCATTTCCTTCTTAAATGCATGAAAGTGAAGAGTTAAAGTGAAGTCGCTCAGTCGTGTCCGACTCTTAGTGACCCCATGGACTGCAGCCTATCAGGCTCCTTTGCCCATGGGATTTTCTAGGCAAGAGTACTGGAGTGGGGTGCCATTGCCTTCTCTGCATTAGTCATTAGGAAAATGCAAATTAAAACCACAGCAAGATATTACTACATACCTATCAGAATGCTGCTGCTGCTAAGTCACTTCAGTCGTGTCCGACTCTTTTTGACCCCAAGGACTGTAGCCCACCAGGCTCCTCTGTCCGTGGGATTCTCCTGGCAAGAATAGTGGAGTGGGTTGCCATGCCTTCCTCCAGGGGATCTTCCTGACCCAGGGATAAAACCTGTGTCTCTTATGTCTCCTGTATTGACAGGCAGGTTTCTTATCCCTAGTGCCATCTGGGAAGTCCATACCTATCAGAATAGTTTAAATTTAAAAAAAATAGTGACATTACTTGCTGATGAGAATGAGGAAAAACTGGATCATTCATTCTTTACTGTTGGGAATGTAGAATGGTGCAGCCACTCTGGAACAACTTGATGGTTTGTTTATGCATGACAGATTCTACATGCTAATATCATAGAACACAGCAATTACAATGTTGAGGTTTCATCACCGAGAAATAAAGACTTCCATTCAGATGAACGTTTCACAGCTCCATTTATGATCTTTGAACACTGGAAACAACCTACATGTCCTTTAGTGTATGAATGGATTAGCTGCGGTACATTCGTACCAGGGCCTACTGCTACTCAGTGGAAGAGGGAACAGACTATTGATACACGCAGCAACCTTTATGAATCTCCAGGTAATTATGCTGCGAGGAAAAGGGCAATCCCAAAATGCTAAATACTGTGTGATTCCATTCTATGACATTGTTGAAAATGACAAGATTATAGACATGACGAAAGTATAGAGATTACATTAATGATCACCAGCAGTTGGGAGGACATGAGGGAATTTGCATGGCTATCAAAGGGCAACAGGAAGGATCCTTATGGTGTTAAAAATATTCTGTACTTGACTGTATCAGCGATAGTATCTTGGCTGTGATATTGTATTATATCAATAGTTTTGCAACATGTGACCTTTGGGGAAAACTGGATAAAGGGGAAATAGGATCTCTCTGTATTATTTCTTAAAACTTTATGCATATCTATAATTATTTCAAAATAAAGCTTATTAAAAATAATAATACCCTAATATTACTATATCACCTCTTTTCAGTAGCTTCACCATTGTTGTAAGGTAAATAAAAATGCATCATGGTGCTTGATTAGAACTGTGTGGCCTAGCCCAGTGATTCCCAGCCCTGGAAGCCTGTTAGAATTACCTACGGAGCTTATAAAAAATACTGATGCCTGGACCCTCCTCCAGCTCAATTAGATTTGGATCTTAGGGGTAACTAGACACTAATTCATGTTTCGTTTGATTGAAGTCTAACTCGGGACTTCCCTGGTGGTCCAGTGGCTAAGACCCTGAGCTCCCAATGCGGGGGGCCCGGGTTTGATCCCTGGTCAGGGAACTAGATCCCACATGCTGCAAACTAAGACCCAGCACAGCCAAAATAAATAAGTATTTTAAAAATTAAAAAATTATGAAGAGGATAAACTTGGGACTTTCTTGGCAGTCCAGTGTCTAAGACTCTTCACCCCCAGTGCAGGGTGCCCGGGTCAGGGAGTTAGATTGCACATGCCTCAGCTGTTCCCATGCCACAGATAAAAGATGCAGCATGCTGTAACTAAGACCCAGCACAGCCAAATAAATAAATAATTTTTAAAAATTAAAAAAAAAAAAAGGTCTATCTTACCACCAGACCATAGGCTCCATGAGGGCAGGAACCAGCCCTGTTTTTGTTGTCCATTGTTCCTCCAGCTCCCAAAGCAGTGTCTGCCAGCTAGAAAGTGCTGGTAAACATATGTGATGAGAAATGAAAGAACGAATGGAGGGGAAACATGAGTATCCTCCTCCCCTCCTTTACTGCCTCTCTGAAGCCACAGAAAGAGAGAAGGAAGGGATAAAGTGCCTTCCCTCGTCTCACCCTATCTTTCCAGAGCATCATTACAAAACTGCAGTAGAGATCACAGCGCTGCTCCTAGAGAGATTTAGCCCAGAAGAACAAAATCCGAAAGTGATGATGCTGCCTCCTCCTTCACACTCAATCAACAAATTTAATGAAAGTGAAACAGAAGCTGACAAGGAGGCTGAAATGACACATAGTCTTACTCATGCAGAAATAATAAAAAATGTTTTAAGTGCAGCTAAAAAAAATAAAGGCACTGACAAAGAATTTTAGGGAAGGAGAAAAGCTGGGGGAAAGGAGGCTTCCAGCCTCACAACCTAGTAAGCACATTTACAGAATGTCTTTCTTGTGTGCTGCTCATCAAGCCAGCCTGGTTCACTTAATTTTCATGAGCAAGTGAAAGGATGCCAATAGACACCAAAGGTAGCAAATTCCAAGATATTCTTGAGGTTTATGCTGATTTTCTCCTATTGCCCACCCCACCCCCCCACCCCCCGCCGGAGCATCTATGTCAACTTTTCTAGTGAGACCACAATAATTAATGTTTTAAACTACTGCCTTGAGACATTGCACATCCTGGAATTTTATACAAATCTTGGTGCACAAATCTGCAAACACTATTGTGTGGGAAATATAACTTTATTTTTGGTAACTCCATTTAATCTCCATTTCTATACCACCATCACCACCACCACTGCCCATTCTCCCTAGTTGATGGAAAACCTCCCTTTTTGTTTTTTGAAGGGTCAATGTTTTGCAAATGCTCCCTGGAATTATCAAGGTTCAGAGTGGTAGAGGGACTTCCCCGGTGGCTCAGAGGTAAAGAATGCAGCGGACAATGCAAGAGATGTGCATTTGATCCCTGGGTCAGGAAGATCCCCTGGAGAAGGAAATGGAAACCCACCCCAGTATTCTTGCCTGAGAAATCCCATGGGCAGAGGAGCCTGGCGGGCGATAGTCCATGGGTTTGCAAGAGCTGGACACGACTTAGCGACTAGACAACAACAGGGTGGGAGAGCGTCGTGGGGGTTGTGGGTGTACAGGCTCTTGAGTTCCCTTCCCATGCTGGTGGAAGGGGACAAGGTCCTTGGTGTCTGGCAGCTCCACTCTTTGGACCCATGGTTTAGATTTTGGGATCTTTATTGGGTTGCTTACATTCCTAGCTGTCCAGGTATCTCAGTGGCCCTTCCCTCTCTGGTCTAACTTTCTTCCTGACAGCTGTGCTGGAAGGCTGATGTTGCACCCTTCTCTCTTTTTTCTCCTTCCATCCAAACAAAATCTAGTTTGGGGTGAAAAGAAACCCCATCAATTTCCTTCTCTGTTTCTGGCTAAGATGCCTTGTCTCAGTCTACCGGGACTCAAACTTCTGTAAACAAAATTGAGGAAGGTTTCATAATCTCTTTCTTTTCTCAACAAAGGCTGTGAAGGTAGATCTGCTCAAGTAGGGTTTGGGTGGAAGGGGACGGAAAAGAAGGAAAAGGGGACCTACAGTTAAAGAATACAATTATCTCAAAACAATAACATTTATTACACGCTTCACACATTCTAGATGTTGCTTTGTGTGGATTATCAAGTAATCCTTATAACCCAGAAATAAATTATTATTCCCTTGTGGCTCAGACAGTAAAGAATCCACCTGCAATGTGGGAGACCTGGGTTCGATCCCTGGGTTGGGAAGATTCCCTGGAGGAGGGCATGGCAACCCACTCCAGTATTGTAGCTTGGAGAATCCCATGGACACAGGAGCCTGGCAGACTACCGTCCATGGGGTCACAAAGAGTTGCACACAACTGAGCAGCTAAGCACAAGGGCGAGAACCCACATTGTACAGGTGAGGAAAAGGTGTCTCCAGGAGGTTTAGTCTCCTGCACAATGTCACACAGCTAGTAAGTGGCAGGGCTAGAGCACAAACTCAGCTTCTGATTCCAAAACCCATTGCCTCTGGCCCTGCTCCAGTGTCTGGTTTCTGGTTCATGACACATGTCCCAGAAGGAATTTCTGCTTCAGATTTGCAGTAGCCCCTAAGGGTGATCCAGCAGACGCTAGCTAGAGTACATGCCAAGGGCTCATCTGAGTTACTTCATTTTTGCCAATCAGGTTTTCTTGGAAACTTCTCCTTTGTTCATTTTCTAGGTGCACACCATGCCCAGCTCTCCAAGGCTACTTGGTGAGTGTTTGAATGGTTAGCCTCAGCAGTACCATGGGAGGGGGCCACCATCCCATGTTGCAACAGGTAACAGAAGTATGTCCATACATTTCAAGCTTCTATATTAAGAAGCCTTGTAAAGGACTTCCCTGGTGGTACAGTGGATAGGAATCTGCCTGCCAGTGCAGGGCATAGGGGTTCGATCCCTGGTCCGGAAGATTCCACATGCCACAGAGCGCCGAAGCCTGCGTGCCACACCTACTGAAGCCCACTTGCCCTAGGGCCTGCAAGCTACAACTACTGAGCCCATGTGCTGCCACTACTGAAGCTCTCGCTCCTAGAGCCCGTCCTCTGCAACAAGAGAAGCCACCACGAAGAGAAGCCTGTGCACCGCAACTAGAAAGTAGTCCCGGCTCACCGCAATTAGAGAAAGTTCATGCGCAGCGACAAAGACCCAGTGCAATGAAAAGTAAATACATAATTTAAAAAGAAGTCTTGTAAAGAACTATTCCATTTAATGGTAGAATATGCACCATGCACTGAATCAGGCAGGGCAGCTCCAACGCACTGAGGGTTTTTAGCTCACAGGGAAGCCTGTTACATCCATCTTGAGATGAATAAGGGGCTTAAAATGATTAGCTTGCCCAACAGGCAATCGTGTTAAACACACACACACAAACATACACACACACACACACACACAATTGTCATGTTAACTTTGTTTTGGCCCCAAGGAATAATAGAGCATAATAGTGGTGTGTGCTGCTAAGTCGCTTCAGTCGTGTCCGACTCTGTGCGATCCCATAGACGGCAGCCCACCAGGCTCCTCTGTCCCTGGCATTCTCCAGGCAAGAATACTGGAGTGGGTTGCCATTTCCTTCTCCAATGCATGAAAGTGAAAAGTGAAAGTGAAGTCGCTCAGTCGTGTCCAACTCTTAGCCACCCCATGGACTGCAGCCCACCAGGCTTCTCCGTCCATGGGATTTTCCAGGCAAGAGTACTGGAGTGGGGTGCCACTGCCTTCTCGGAATAGTGATGTGTAGCCACTGTTTTCAGTCTTTAGAACTACCATTCTTAGTAGCTCAACCAAAAATACAGATGGGTCACCAAAGTATCTGCACTGAAAACAGGAAAAATGATTAGGTTGGGGAAGTAGGGGAGACACACAAAAAAGTGAGGGAATATAAAATGAGAAAATAATGTAAATAATTATTATAGAAAAACACATTGAAATTTGTGAATTTACTGAGTTTTGTCCTTTTAAATTTCCTCCTTCCATGAAGCCTCCTTTGGTTCAGATGTGATTATTGATCCTCTGCCTTTTTTATCTACATGGTCTCTTTCAATCACACTCAAAGCCCTGTGGAGAGTTAATATCATCCTTCGTGTAGACACAAGAGAATGTGGCTCCAAGAGGTTAATGAATATTTAGGCAGGACTTGGGGATCAGGAAATTATTTTTCTCTCTTTCTGTTGTATCAAATTGACTGTAGGAGGTCCTTAAAGAGTGGATTTAGAGCTTTGAGGAAGAGACCACATATTAAACATGTAACGCCTGCTCATTTTGCCTTTATGTAAAGTTGACCTGGGCCCAGAAGTAGAAAGCATTATATTTGCAATGTCAGGAGCTTCTCTTCCCTTTGGCGTTTGAAATTAAATACTGTAAAGCAGTGGTGCACACTGAGAGCTTTAAAAAATCTTGATGCCTGAATTGCACATCAGACCACTTAAATCAGAATCTGTTGGGTGTGGATTCCAGGTAGCAGGTGCTTCTCTTCTGCATTCACGGTTGAGGGTTCTCAAACCTGCATGTGCACCAGAATAGCCTGCAAGGCTTGTTAAACACCTGATTGCTGGGACTCATCCCTAGGATTTCCGTCAGTAGTCTGGGGGTAGGGTCCAAGGTTATGCATTTCTAATCGGTTCCCAGGTGACTAGGAAGGTGAGCTGAAGGAAAAGTAAAACTGCTCTGAGCTTCTCTTCTTCCTGCCTAGGAGATTACGAGGGGCTTATGTCTCAGTCTACTCCAACGCTTCTCACACGATGACTCACTGGACAAGAACACTAGAACATCATCATTTGCCAGGTAAATGCTAAGTGCCCTATGAGCATTAGAAGCATTTTGAAATGAATTACACAGTGAATCCCATTAGGCTTTGAGTGGGTTCTAAGAAGTTGCCACAATTTTCAGTAAGAGAACAAATATTTTTCAAAGGAAATTTACTATAGTTAAATTTAGTTATGTCCCTCCTTCTACCAGCATTTCTTCTTCTTCTTTTTAAAAATTCCTTCCAATAACTGGTCTTTATTATTCTTCACGAAGACAAGTTATAAAGTTTCTGGAGCCAGAACTCAAGGGAGAAGCATAAATTTTCAGTCTATAAGGTTGCCAGATTTAGCCATTAAAAAATATATATACCCCAGGACATTCAGTTAAATTTGAATTTCAGATAAATGATGAATAATTTTAAGATATAAGTATGTTTCATTCATTGAGAATCTTGATCATGGGGCAGATATTAGGATGAGAATAACATATGTGCCTGCTTTGGAGAAATAGAACATATTCCATCCGTTTCTATTTATGGATACACAGAAACGACCCTCAGACTTGTCCATCAAGAGCTGAACAATCATTGGCTGATTTAATTCAATATGGATACTTAAGGTATAAACACAGTATATAAAATTACTGAGTGACACCAAAGAAGGATGCTTGATAACTTGAGAGCCCAAGATTTTTCTTTTCTGTTACTTCATTTTTGTTACCGTCTAAATCAGTGATTCCCAACTGAGGGTGATTCCGACCTCCACCCCTACCCAGGGGACATTTGGCAATGTCTGGAGACATTTCTGGCTTCTAGTTGGTTGAGGCCCGGGATACTGCTAAATATTCTACAATATACTGGACAGCCTCCCACAGCAAAGTATTTTCTTGTCCAAAATGTCCACAGAGCCAAGGTTGAGAAAGCCTAGTCTAGATCACAGTGCACAGTATTTAACAAACCTTTTGTTAAGTTACTCCAGATACATCTTTCAGGTGTCAGTCTGGCAGAGAGAATGTCCTCGATTTGCTGCACTATAAAGGCAATCATGGAAGAATTTTTATATGCTCCTTTACCATTTTACAGAGCAAAGGAGGCGCTGTGGAGGTTCCAGGAAAAGCGCCAGTCCTCAATTGCTGCTGTTCTCTCTAGCCTGTCCTAGGTTGGAAGCCTTTGAGGAGTTTGGGTAGAATCACCGAAATCCAAGTGATCCCACTATGTAAATCCCTCCCTTAGTGTGGGAGAGAGAATTTTATTCTCAACCCTCCAATTAGTTCTGGCCTTTCAGGACTTGTTTACAAATGGTAGTTGGAGGAGATACTGACCTAGTACACAGTCATTTTCTGTACTACAGCTGTTGCTGTAATCATTATCTTTAGAAGGCTGATGATTGCTAAATACAACAATAAACATTCTTAATACCTTGACAGTGTCTGATATTTTCATTCTGTTTACTGCTAATTAGTTATAAGACAGTTAATGTATTCATATTAAAGACCTAATTAACTTCTGTGAAACCCATGGGGAGCAAAGAGGAGGTGGTTTATATTATCCCCATTTTAAGAGGCGATAATCAAGCCTTGCCTGGAGTTACACACTATTTTAAAAATTGGGAGCGAATTACAACTCTTGGCAATTGTGATGTGTCTGTCAGTGTAGCATTCTGCTGATCGTACTGATTCATCAGACCCTGGTTAATGCCCAATCATAAATGTCTAATTTCAAAATCCTTTTTAGAGGCACACAGCAGATAGTAAGAGTGGTTGCTAATTAGAGAACAATACTGCAAGGACATTGCCATGCCTAGTGGTTTACCTTTTTTAAATAAAAACGCAGTAACAGAAAAGTAAAAAGGAGAAAAGTGTAAAAGTTCAAGAAATACCATGGGCTACCTACCTGATGCTAACTCCTGTGCTAGGTACTATGGAAGATTAAAAATAAGTATATATCATCAATATGCTATTTAATAGGTAAGCTGTAACTCAAGACTTATCTGCAGGAAACATACAGAGAATTGTTAAAGACACAATGTAACTTAAGTAAATGCCAAAATGTGTAAATAGGCGATTTCTATGTCCTGGAAGGGAGAGAAGCTTTTATGAAAAAGGTAGACTTGGAGATGGGTTTTGAAATATTAGTAAGACTGGTTCTAGCAGACAGTAGGAATCTGGGGAAGGGAAATAAGATTCAACTAGACAAACGGGATAATGAATATGGGTTGTTGTTGTTCAGTTGCTCAGTTGTGTCCAACTCTTTGTGATCCCATGGACTGCAGCACATCATCCTTCCCTGTCCTTCACTATCTCCCGGAGTTTGCTCAAACTCATGTCCATTGAGTTGATGATGCCATCCAGCCATCTCATCCTCTGTTGTCCCCTTCTCCTCCTGCCTTCAATCCTTCCCAGCCTCAGGGTCTTTTCCAAAGAGTCTGCTCCTCACATCAGGTGGCCAAATTACTGGAGCTTCAACTTCAACATCAGTCCTTCTACTGAATATTCAGGGTTGATTTCCTTTAGGATGGACTCGTTTGATTTTGTGCTCCACAGGACTCTCACGAGTCTTCTCCAGCACCAAAAGCATCAATTCTAATGAATATGGGTAGAATGAATCTTGCTACACTTTGGAAGAGAAAAATTTGGGAGCTCTCAAGTGGTCATTTTCTTCTTTGTAAACTGAAGGTGTTACCCTAAAACTGGGTTTGCTTCTTGGTGGGGGTTGAACCAAAAGACACAAGACAAAGATAGGGAGAAGGAACAACTTACTACTTGCAGCAAGGAGAACACCAAGGATCTTTCCCAAAGCAATGTCTCTCTAACAGCAAATTGGGGAAGTTTTAAGTTAAGGATACCTGCATATTCCAGGTATCTTCCCAGGTGACAGAGTGATAAAGAATCTGCCTGCCAATGCAGGAGAGGCAGGAGACTCCGGGTTCAATCTTAGGAAGAGCCCCTGAGGAAAGGGCAACCCACTCCAGCATTCTTGTCTGGGAAATCCCATGGACAAAGGAGCTTGGCGGGCTGCAGTCCATGGTGTCACAAAAGTCAGACATGACTGAGTGACTAAGCACACAGCACACAGCATGTCAAGAAAGCCATGCCTGGTTTTCCTTCTCCCGGGATTTCCTACCTTATCTACCTGCTGCTGCTGCTGCTAAGTTGCATCAGTCGTGTCCGACTCTGTGCGACCCCATAGACGGAAGCCCACCAGGCTCCCCTGTCCCTGGGATTCTCTAGGTAAGAACACTGGAGTTCTCTATTGCATTTTCCTTGCCATTTCCTTGCATTTCTCCATTACCATTTCCTTCTCCAATGCATGAAAGAAAAAAGTGAAAGTGAAGTCGCTCGATAGTGTCCGACTTCACGACCCCATAGACTGCAGCCTACCAGGCTCCTCCATCCATGGGATTTTCCAGGCAAGAGTACTGGAGGGGGGTGCCATTGCCTTCTCCTACCTTATCTACTTAGAAAAATGGAAAAACCCATAGTGTGAGGGGAGAGAGTAAACAGAGGGAAACAGAAAAGGAAACAGAGGGAGACGTCCTGGGTTCCTGGCAACAGTCCAGTTCCTGGTTCTGATCTCTGAGCCTCAGCTGCATCCCTGATTCACCTCAGTGTCTTCAAATAAATTCCAGCTTTTTGTTGACCAGGGAGAGAAAGTGAAAGTGAAGTTGCTCAGTCGTGTCTGACTCTTTTCGACACTGTGGACTGTAGCCCACCATGCTCCTCCGTCCATGGGATTCTCCAGGCAAGAATACTGGAGTGGGTTGCCATTTCCTTCTCCAGGGCATCTTCCTGACGCAGGGATGGAACCCAGGTCTCCCACATTGTAGGCAGATGCTTTAACCTCTGAGCCACCTGGGAAGGCCCGACCAGGGAGAGAACCCAAGCAGTCATAGAAGCCAGGAATCCTAGCCACAGGCATAGGAAAAGGCCCAGACAGAGGTTACCAGATCCAAGCCTCAGGGTAAACACTTGGAATCAGCCCTGTTGTCTGCATCTGGTTCTTCTGATCTGATCAGACTTGTTTTGGAAACTGGGCTGTGGGTTGGCCAGATGATGACCTTGAAAAAGGCCTCTGAAGGCCTAAGAGAGCTTACAAGGTCTTGTTTCTGCTCCTCAGACTTTGTGGTTCTAGATTCTCCAACTGAGACAAATTGCCACGGGCACACAGAAGCCTCCTTGCTTCTTTAATACTATTAACTTTGACTATGGTTTGGCGAGTGACAGCTTCTGCTTATAGGTCAACAGTCAACTGGATAAAACCACTGCATTTTTGATCAGATACATTACCTTCTGGGCTTCCCTCATTGCTCAGTTGGTAAATCATTTGCCTGCAATGCAGGAGACCCAGGTTTGATTCCTGGGTCAGGAAGACCCCCTGTAGAAGGAAATGGTAACCCACTCCAGTATTCTTCCCTGGAGAATCCCATGGAAAGAGGAGCCTGGCAGGCTACAGTCCATGGGATCGCAAGGGTAGGACACGACTTAGCAACTAAATCGCCACCACTAGCACCACATTATCTTCTAAATGTAGAAGGAGTAATTCATCAGGAACTAAACCCCTACTTCAGAATAGCTGTTCTGGCAAGTGAATTGCTTGCTCTAGATGTGACTGGTGATAGAAGCAAGGTCCGATGCTGTAAAGAGCAATACTGCATAGGAACCTGTAATGTCAGGTCCATGAATCAAGGCAAATTGGAAGTGGTCAAACAGGAGATGGCAAGAGTGAACGTCAACATTTTAGGAATTAGCGAACTAAAATGGACTGGAATAGGTGAATTTAACTCAGATGACCATTGTATCTACTACTGTGGGCAGGAATCCCTTAGAAGAAATGGAGTAGCCATCATGGTCAACAAGAGTCCAAAATGCAGTACTTGGATGCAATCTCAAAAACGACAGAATGATCTCTGTTCGTTTGCAAGGCAAATCATTCAATATCACAGTAATCCAAGCCTATGCCCCAACCAGTAACACTGAAGAAGCTGAACGATCCAATGAAGACCTACAAGACCTTTTAGAACTCACACCCCAAAAAGATGTCCTTTTCATTATAGGGGACTGGAATGCAAAAGTAGGAAGTCAAGAAACACCTGGAGTAACAGGCAAATTTGGCCTTGGAGTACGGAATGAAGCAGGGCAAAGGCTAATACAGTTTTGCCAAGAGAACGCACTGGTCATAGCAAACACCCTCTTCCAACAACACAAGAGAAGACTCTACACATGGACATCACCCAGATGGTCAACACCGAAATCAGATTGATTATATTCTTTGCAGCCAAAAATGGAGAAGCTCTATACAGTCAGCAAAAACAAGACTGGGAGCTGACTGTGGCTCAGATCATGAACTCCTTATTGCCAAATTCAGACTGAAATTGAAAAAAGTAGGGAAAACCACTAGACCATTCAGGTATGACCTAAATCAAATCCCTTATGATTATACAGTGGAAGTGAGAAATAGATTTAAGGGACTAGATCTGATAGATAGAGTGCCTGATGAACTATGGACGGAGGTTCATGACATTGTACAGGAGACAGGGGTCAAGAGCATCCCCATGGAAAAGAAATGCAAAAAAGCAAAAGGCTGTCTGGGAAAGCCTTACAAATAGCTGTGAAAAGAAGTGAAAAGCAAAGGAGAAAAGGAAAGATATAAGCATGTGAATGAAGAGTTCCAAAGAATAGCAAGGAGAGATAAGAAAGCCTTCCTCAGCGATCAATGCAAAGAAATAGAGGAAAGCAACAAAATGGGAAAAACGAGAGATCTCTTCAAGAAAATTAGACATACCAAGGGAATATTTCATGAAAAGATGGGCTCGATAAAGGACAGAAATGGTATGGACCTAACAGAAGCAGAAGATTAAGAAGAGGTGGCAAGAATACACAGAAGAACTGTACAAAAAGGCTTCATGATCCAGATAATCACGATGGTGTGATCACTCACCTAGAGCCAGACATGCTGGAATGTGAAGTCAAGCGGGTCTTAGAAAGCATCACTACGAACAAAGCTAGTGGAGGTGATGGAATTCCATTTCAGCTCTTTCAAATCCTGAAAGATGATGCTGTGAAAGTGCTGCACTCAATATACTAGAAAATCTGGAAAACTCAGCAGTGGCCACAGGACTGGAAAAGGTCAGTTTTCATTCCAATCCCAAAGAAAGGCAATGCCAAAGAATGCTCAAACCACCGCACAATTGCACTCATCTCACACGCTAGTAAAGTAATGCTCAAAATCTCTAAGCCAGGCTTCAGCAATACGTGAACTATGAACTTCCAGATGTTGAAGCTGGTTTTAGAAAAGGCAGAGGAACCAGAGGTCAAATTGTCAACATCCATTGGATCATTGAAAAAGCAAGAGATTTCCAGAAAAACATATCTTTCTGCATTATTGACTATGCCAAAGCCATTGACTGTGTGGATCACAATAAAGTGTGGAAAATTCTGAAAGAGACAGAAATACCAGACCACCTGACCTGCCTCTTGAGAAACCGATATGCAGGTCAGGAAGCAACAGTTAGAACTGGACATGGAACCACAGACTGGTTCCAAATAGGAAAAGGAGTAGGTCAAGGCTGTATACTGTCACCCTGCCTATTTAACTTATATGCAGAGTACATCCTGAGAAACGGTGGGCTGGAAGAAGCACAAGCTGGAATCAAGATTGCCGGGAGAAATATCAATAGCCTCACATATGCAGATGACACCACCCTTATGGCAGAAAGTGAAGAGGAACTAAAAAGCCTCTTGATGAAAGTGAAAGAGGAGAGTGAAAAAGTTGGCTTAATGCTCAACATTCAGAAAACAAAGATCATGGCATCTGGTCCCATCACTTCGTGGGAAATAGATGGGAAAACAGTGGAAACAGTGTCAGACTTTATTTTTTTGGGCTCCAAGATCACTGCAGATGGTGACTGCAGCCATGAAATTAAAAGACGCTTACTCCTTGGAAGGAAAGTTATGACCAACCTAGATAGCATATTCAAAAGCAGAGACATTACTTTGCCAATGAAGGTCCATCTAGTCAAGGCTATGGTTTTTCCTGTGGTCATGTATGGATGTGAGAGTTGGACTGTGAAGAAGGCTGAGTGCTGAAGCATTGATGCTTTTGAACTGTGGTGTTGGAGAAGATTCTTGAGAGTCCCTTAGACTGCAAGGAGATCCAACCAGTCCATTCTGAAGGAGATCAGCCCTGGGATTTCTTTGGAAGGAATGATGCTAAAGCTGAAACTCCAGTACTTTGGCCACCTCATGCGAAGAGTTGAGTCATTGGAAAAGACTCTGATGCTGGGAGGGATTGGGGGCAGGAGGAGAAGGGGACAACAGAGGATGAGATGGTTGGATGGCATCACTGACTCGATGGACCTGAGTGTGAGTGAACTCTGGGAGTTAGTGATGGACAGGGAGGCCTGGTGTGCTTTGATTCATGGGGTCGCAAAGAGTCGGACACAACTGAGCGACTGAACTGAACTCCTTGGATGGAAAGTTATGACCAACCTAGATAGCATATTAAAAAGCAGAGACATTACTTTGCCAACAAAGGTCCATCTAGTCAAAGCTATGGTTTTTCCAGTGGTCATGTATGGATGTGAGAGTTGGACTATGAAAAAGGCTGAGTGCAGAAGAATTGATGCTTTTGAACTGTGGTGTTGGAGAAGACTCTTGAGAGTCCTTGGACTGCAAGGAGATCCAACCAGTCCATTCTAAAGGAGATCAGTCCTGGGTGTTCATTGGAAGGACTGATGCTAAAGCTGAAACTCCAATACTTTGATCACCTCATGGGAAGAGTTGACTCATTGGAAAAGACTCTGATGCTGGGAGGGATTGGGGCAGGAGGAGAAGGGGACGGGAGGGATTGGGGCAGGAGGAGAAGGGGACGACAGAGGATGAGATGGCTGGATGACATCACTGACTGGATGGATGTGAGTCTGAGTGAACTCTGGGAGTTGGTGATGGACAGGGAGGCCTGGTGTGCTTCGATTCATGGGGTCACAAAGAGTCGGACACGACTGAGCGACTGAACTCAACTGAAGTATTTGCTCTTAATACTAATTTAAAATATATTTTAATGACAGATTGTGATTTGGAGATGATTTGTTTTTATTTCATAGTTGTCTTGACAACAATGTAATTTATGATATTCTATGTACTTGAGAATCCTAAAATTTTACAACCAAGCAGTATGCTGTTTACTTAAATTTTGAACAGAAAAATACTAGTAAAACTCATTAGTGTTGGGAGGACTGGAGAAGGGCAATTATTTAATAGTAGTGACTTAACAACCATGACTACATTGAATTTACATTGAATATCAAGGAGGGTCATCTCAAGTAGTTCTTAAAATCATCTCATCTAGAATTTATTTTCACTGCTTTTCAATTTATTTTCCCTAGTTTATTATAGCTCTCTTTGAATTATCTTATGAAATTGGAACAAATTGGAAATAGTTTTATACTTTGCTTAGGAATTTAGAATGCTTTTATGCTTTTTATTATGAAACATTGCAAACATAGGAAAATCAGGAATTAAGGAAAAAAATTACAAGTATCACCCTAGTAAAAGCACTTACAAACAAAACCCACTACTATTTTACAAAACTCAGTTCAGCTTTACATTGGGGGTGGAGGGTTGGGGCACTTTTGACTGGTTCCAAATCAGGAAAGGAGTATGTCTAGGCTGTATATTGTCACCCTGCTTATTTAACTTATATGCAGAGTACATCATGAGAAATGATGGGCTGGAAGAAGCACAAGCTGGAATCAAGATTGCCAGGAGAAATATCAATAACCTCAGATATGCAGTTGACACCACCCTTATGGCAGAAAATGAAGAAGAACTAAAGAGGCTCTTGTTGAAAGTGAAAGAGGAAAGTGAAAAAGTTGACTTAAAACGCAACATACAGAAAACTAAGATCACGGCATCTGGTCCCATTACTTCAGGGCAATAGATGGGGAAACAGTGGAAACAGTGACAGTTTTTTTGGGCTCCAAAATCACTGCAGATGGTGACTGCAGCCAGGAAATTAAAAGACACTTGCTCCTTGGAAGAAAAGTTATGACCAACCTAGACAGTAAATGAAAAAGGAGAGACATTACTTTGTCAACAAAGGTCCATCTAATCAAAGCTATGGTTTTACCAATAGTCATGTATTGATGTGAGAGTTTGACTATAAAGAAAGCTGAGCGCCGAAGAATCGATGCTTTTGAACTGTGGTGTTGGAGAAGACTTTTGAGAGTCCCGTGGACAGCAAGGAGATACAACTAGTCCATCCTAAAGGAAATTAGTCCTGAATACTCATTGGAAAGACTGATGTTGAAGCTGAAACTCCAATACTTTGGCCACCTGATGGGAAGAACTGACTCACTGGAAAAGACCCTGATGCTGGGAAAGACTGAAGGCGGGAGGAGAAGGGGACAACAGATGATGAGATGGTTGGATGGCATCATCAGCTAAATGGACCTGAGTTTTCGTAAGCTCCCAGAGTTGGTGATGGACAGGGAAGCCTAGCGTGCTGCAGTCCATGGGGTAGCAAAGAGTCGGACACAACTGAGCGACTGAACTGAACTGAACTGAACTGAAAGACTCCTTGACACATGTCAATACCATCTGCTTCCTTGAATGGCATTTTCTAGAAGTCCAAAGTCTGGCCATTCTGCATAAACAGCACTTCAGAGAAATCAGCCAGCAGTTTTCTGGCACTTCTCAGTTTGAAAAAATTTACATCACAAGAAAGCAAGCCTTTCTTGCACTTCTTTGGTGCAAACTGATGAAAATATTCAGTAGGGCTACTATGACTCAAAGAGCTTTGCCCTCTGTACACTCAAAATATGTTGCTGAACTAAACTGCAGTTTTAATTTTAAACTCCTACGTGACAAATGTACTTTTTAAAATCTCCCTGAAAGAGCAGTGTAGTGACGTAACAGTGAAGCAGCCAGTGAAGGGTGCGACTAAACGTCGGCACTGGGTCACACTGTCCGACCAGTTCACCCTCTTCTGGGGCAAAATTTCAATTCCTCGTTTATAAAGTGAGGAGCCCTAAAATTTAGTTGAAATAATAAGTATAATGTTCACTAGAACCAGCTGGAGGGCTTACTGAGGTGGCAGGATACCCCCTCTCCCCCAGGAGTGTTTCTGATTCAAAATGCTGGAGGTCTAGCATTTCGCATTTCTAAACAATTCTCGGGTGATGGCGACTCATCTGGTCCTAAGGCCACAGGGACCCCCAAGTGGTTCGTGGCAGGACATCAATAAAGGTTCACTATTAGCATCATTATTCCAGCTGTGCACTGGCCGGGGCCCGGGGATATTACATCTCAGGGAGAGCGATGGCCTCTGTCCAGATGTTCCTGCCGACCGACCATATCTCCGCAGGGAACAGGTCAGAACAGGGAAGCAGCTGGAGCAACGGCGTCACTGCCTTACAGAAGGGGGCCCCTTTCTCCAACTTGCGCCTCTGGGAAAAAGCACGGGCCATGCACCCCCGGAATCCTGCCCTCTCGATTTCGCAGCCGTTTGTTTTTAGCCCTCGCGGGAGCCTGTCCTCTCAGAAACCTAGGGCCAGAGGCCGGATTCCAGCGCCCTCGGCCGGGGCGGAGGCAGGTGCGGAGCAGAAGCTGGAGCCCGGCGTGAGGGCGTGGCGGGGAGCCGAGCTTTCTGCTCCCATTCTGCCAACTCTCCGGTCCGTCCCGATTGCCCACCGACCAAGGGCCCAGCGGAAGATGGCTGCCCGGAGCGCCGCGGACAGTCACGTGTCACGGCGACACCGCCGCACGCCCCCTCCCCCGCTCGCCGAGTCCCGGACCCCGCGGGACGCGCAGCCCTAGGCTGCCTCTCCGCCACCCGGGTACCGAGCGGTACAGACAGGAAGGGAGGATCCCACTGCAGAAAGCCGAGAGCTCGCCCGGGCGTCCGCTTCCCGGGCGCAGGGGTCCGGCTCTGGCAGCCGAAAAAAACCTTCCTTCGAGCGACCTGCACCAGATCCGGCCACTGGGCATGCGCAATGCTCCGGCCCGAGTGCGCCGGCTCTCCAGCTTTTTCCCGCAGCTCCGTCGGGTCGGCAGGAGGTGGGGCCGTGAAGGGGCGAAGGGCGGGCCCGAGTCTCCCCCCTCCAACTGAAGGTACTCCAGGCCTTGCTCGCCTTCGCTCCCTGTTTTTGGGGTGGGAGTCTGTGAATAGAGGTTTGAAAATGAACCGTAGAGTCTAAGGTCCGCCATTTAAATTTTGTTTGTTTGTATATGATCAATCACGAGTTAATTCCAAGTGCTGTACTCCTAGGCTCCGTGGGAAAGAGAATCCTCGGTCAGCCGGCAAACTCGTGCCTGCGAACAGGGTCTCCAGAAGGCCGAGTTTGCTTTCTCTGTTCTGACCAGCTCCAGCTCTTCAACACTCTGGTTTTGCCCCAAGTGGAATACTGTCCCCAACCGTAAAACCTGGCTTCCGTCCGGCCTCACTAAACGGCCCCCGAAAAATGTGCAAGCAGGGCCTCTCTCCTCGGTGGAGAAAACGGCCGCCTCCCGAGCTTTCAGCTACGAAAATGAAATAACGGTGCCAAGCCTCGCATGCCCCTAGGTGCGCGATCTGGCCGGGGTCCCTCTGGGTCCGGGGACGAGCTCCCTGCAGACCCCGCCCGTCCGCCCCGCCCTCCCAGCTGCCGCGAACACCCGGAGGAGCGGATTTGCGTAGCGCCGGCAGCTGGGCCGGCTCGGGCAGCGGACTGGGCATGCTCGGCAGCCGGGGAGGCTCGCGGTGGCTAGTCGGAAGCGTTCGCACCAGCTAGGCAGCGGCCGGGGCAGCGGCGGCGGCGGCAGCGAGGGGCAGCACGGGAGCGGGAAGGGCCGGCCAGGGAAGGCTGCTCTTTCCTAGCGCCCGGCGAGCCGGACAGAGAGCGCAATCCGGGTACGGACCTCCAACGCTGCCCTGCCCCGGATTTCATTCCGCGGCTGGGGGCTCGGCGAGCGGAATTCCGGCGGCTGCCGCGACTCCGGTGCAAGTGAGTCGGGCGGCGGGAGACAGCCGATCGCTGGGGAGCAGATCGGACCACCCACCTCCGGGGCCTGGCCTGACGCCAGGAAAGGTGTGCCGGCAACCCCGGGGCGAGGGGGCGTGAGCGCAGCCCGCTCAGTGCCTGGCGCGTACCTGGCTGGCACTCCCCCCGCGCCGCCGCTCGGGGGGTGCGGGGGGTGGGGGGGCGGTCCCGCAGCTGTTCTCGGGGCGACGAGGGGGCGGGCCGCCTGCGGGGCTCCTGGACCTAGTTGGGGCGGGGAGAAAGGCGGGGGCGTCAGCGGGCACCTTTTCAGAGGTCCTGCGTGCGGACTGGAAGGCTGCCTAGTGTCGGTTTGGGGCGAGCGGACTGTAGCGGGGCCGAAGAACCTTCGGACAGTGGCGGGCGGGTGTCGGGAGACCCGCAGATCCGACCCCAAATCACGGCCCTACCCCCACCTGGTGGCGGCGTGACAGTTGGTACCTCTGGGTCCGATCGCAGCCGGCCAGGCACTCTGAGTTTCGGGGTACCTCCCCGCCCCCCCCTCCCCCGCTCGATGTCGGTGGACAACATAACAGGTGGGACCCCTTTCGCTGAGCCAGCCTCCAGGTTTGGGGGCGGTTCTGACACCCGGCGGGGCTGCCCCCCACGCTTGAGGGTGCTTAGGGGTAAGGCCTTGGAGGAGCCATCAGCCAGCCTGGAGCTGGACATTCTTTCCAGGACGCGGCTTTTCCCGTGAATGAGGGGTCTCCGCGATTCCGAGGCGACTTGTCAAGGGCAGAGCAGCGACAGCAGGGCTGTTTCTCCCACCTTCTTAGCCCAGGCTCGGGTTTTCTGCTTCCTCTGGTGGGTCTGGTACGGTGTCCTGGTCCACTAACGGATACACACTGGAGGCTTCTTGTTAAAGCTTGTTTCCGTCTCCGGAGCTTCGAGTAAAATTCGGGATGAGGCTTGCCAGGGGTGGAGGGAGTGAAGAGAATCCTTGCAGGAGCTTCTCAGATGTTTCATTTCACCTTCAGACAGTAGCCACTTCAGCGGTACACTCTTACGACACGAAGAGTGAAGGCTGCTTTTCTGAAAAGGAAGTTTATTTTCTGTGTTATGGGGCCTGCTTACTATTCTAGCTCCGTTGACATTTACCTTCCCGGGCCTTCAGAGCTGTTTGAACAGGTTATTTTGCTTGCAGGTTATTTTCCGTGCAGACTTGGGGGTGTTTTGGGGTTGGCTCCCTGGGTGTGGAAGTGGCAGGTGCCTATCATGGTGTGCTGTGAACTCCCCACGCTTCCTGGCACCGGGGGTTGAACATTCAGGGAGCTGGGGACCGAGCGGGCAGAAAGAGAGGAGTGGGACTAGTGACGTAGCAGCGGTGGGAGTTGCCTAGGGCTGCCCAGACGGAGCGAGGTTGGTTGGCTGTTTTGGCTGGTGCGGAAGGGGAGAGGGCTGGGCGTTTCATTGGTTCGGGGAGTAAGGTGTTGACGGGAGAAGCCGGGCGGGGGATGGGTCCCTGTCTGGTCAGTGCTCCAAGGGAAGCCCAGGGATGTTTAGTGATTCAGCAGGTGGCAACATTCCAGCCCTGAAGCCATACCTTGGCCAAGCAAGCCAGCGGCAGCTGCTTGTGCCTGCTGTCAGAAGCGCCAGCTTCTGGGGAATCTCCAGGAGACTTCTGCCTGTAGCAACTGACTTTCCTTATCTTGCTTTTTGTGTATGACAGGAGGCCCTGGTCTTTTGGGTTCCTTCCCCGCCTCTCTTAAAATGTGTAGCATGTTTTTGAACCTCTCCAGTTCTGTTACCCTCTGAATAGCAGGAAGTGGCAGCTGCCACCACTCACAGTTTATTAGTTAATGTGCAGAAAAAGCAATATGTAAAGCAGAGAAATAGTCTGTTCCTTCTGTTTCTGCTTCAGAGATTAGAAATTTACATTTTTAGTTAAATAGTAGGGTCTATTCCTGCAACTCTTCATTGCTGGTAGTGAGCTATTTCAAATAGCAGAAAGCATGAAAAAATTAATTAAAGGAATAGATAAATTGACATTAAAAGGACACAATTATTAAAAGTGTCTTAATCATTGGAGGATCTCTAGCATTTTGCACAGTGCCTAACTCAATAAATGTTTATTCGACTGAAATTTAAAGAATTTTTCATAATAAAAGCTTGTTGGTAAGTTTTGACACCTAAAGAACTTTGTATGTTTTCAAATGTCAGAATTGCTTATGTTGACCTTAGACATTCAATTTTAGCTTGAAGCCTCAACCCTTTTACTTTTTCCAGGTGAGGCCCCTTAATTTTCAAATTGTGACACATCCTTCAGGTCAGCTGAAAAAACAGGCAGGCGTGTTTTGCTAACTTATCTCATGAAAATCTTGAAGACTCCTACATATAACCGTTATATATATATATATATTTTTAAACCTAGAAAGTGGTCTAATTGCATATCAAAATGCTTTATTTACAAAACTTCATTTTGTACAAAACGTTTCAGGACAACTGTAGAGTTCCTAAGCATTTATTATCACATTATCAATGAAAAGTGCTGCCATAGAAAAGACAAAACAGTGTTTGGAAAATAAAAATTCTCGCTTATTTGCACGGGGGATCGTTGGCCCTGTCTTTGAGGGCGGCTGGAGTGTTTGTCCAGTTCTTTCTGTGTTTTGCCTTTGCTATTCTGTTCCTTCCTCCAGTTGTTAAGCTGTTTCTTCTTCCTCTAAAGACATACTTTCCTGGCATGGACTTGCTGACTTAAAGCTGCTGCATTTTCTCACATAAATTCTATTAACAATGGCCTTTATTTTTTAACTGTCCCATACACTTTCCCACCACTTCATATGATAATTGTTCGATGGTCCTTGGAAAAATGGGGAATGGTGGAGTTGGTGGGGGATGCTGGGGAAGGGGATGTGACAGATTATAGTTGGCTCTTTCTTTGCCTTTTTTGGATGGTCTCTGTAGCCACAGCAATCTCTTCTGGAAGGACTGTTAAAATATGCCCAGTCTTAAAGATTTTGGACTTTCTGTTAAGGCTCTTGGTAGGGAATATCAATGGTCACTTATCCTCTCTTACCACATCCCATCCCAGGAGTTGGTGATGGACAGGGAAGTCTGGCTGCAGTCCACGGGGTTGCAAAGAGTCAGACACGACTGAGCAACTGAACTGAACCACATCCCATGAATTTTGACTGTAAAATATGCCACTTTAATAAGCTACCCAATTGCCAGAGGACCATATTTCGTATCAGCCCATTTAGACAGGGGAGTTGGGAAGCAGCACTGGATGTGGGGGAGGTGCGGATGAAGAAAGGGGAAGAGAACAGTGAGTGGGGTCAGGGAGATGGCTTGGTTTTGTAACTATGACTTCTGGTTTCAGTAAAGCAGAATCAAGTATCTTATCAGTGTGTGTGGCTCAGTCTGTGCTGGAGTGCTCTGCTGCCCTCTCTAGTATTCTTCCCTCCGCCAGTAAACACACCACACACACATGGCCTCAGACAAATTCACAGACCCACACATGCACACACATAGTGACAAGAGACACAGACACAGATGTAGACACATGTATCTTTTGCCAAAAGCTAAGCATCCCAACTTGTTTTTAAAACCAATATGTCACACAGGGCTCAGTAGCAGGTTGAATTTGGGGGATCTGAAATCACCCTAATCATGTATTTGAGAAAGATTCCCCTTCTCTCTTTCCACAGCAAGCTGATCTGTCCCGCTTAACCCGCAAAGCTGCTGGGGGCTTTCACTGAAGCAAACGTTAAATGTAGATGTAACTGAAGTGGTTTTCACCTTTTAGACTTTCTGGTGCTGGGGTTGAGTTAACGTTCCTCAATTTGGGGCACCAGATCTCCCTGTACAAAGCCCCTTTCTTGTTTTGTATTTTTCCTTCTTTCCCAGTCTCATTCCCTCTTTGTCAGAGGAACTTCCTCTCGCGTTGGGTGTTCTGGAGTATGTCTGTATCCTTGTCAAAGGTGTTGTGTGCATGTTTTTAGTTTAGGTAAATAGTGCTGTGCTGCTATAGTTTCATTCAGTTGCTTTTCCATTCAATATTAAAACTTTTATTATGGAAATTTTCAGACATTCATAAAAGTTGGAAGAATTTCATTCAGCAATGTATTTGCTACCTGTGGTTGGCATAGGTTTATCCAGTATGGTATGGCTGGCCTGCTATATACCCACTAATCTCACCATTTTTCTAATTATGTACACTTAGCTCACCTCCATTCCTGCTACCATGAGCAAAGCTGTGATGAAGGAATATCCTGGAGCATCTCTTAATGATACCTGTGAGACTATCTCTAGGGCAGTGGTTCTTACAGTGGTCCACACTCAGCAGCATCAGCCTCACCTGGGAAGATACAATCAGGATCTAACCTAGACCTCTTGAATCAGAAACCCTGGGGACAGAGACCATCAGTTTGTGTTTTAGGGCAAGTCTTGGGTGTGCTGCAGTCCATGGGATCTCAGAGAGTCAGGCTCGACTTAGTGACTGAACAACGAACAAGCTTGGAGACTGTTGCCTAGGAAAGTTTGAAGACCACTGCTCTAAGTGTATGTACCCAGGAGTGGGAAGGCTGGGTTAAAGAGAACAAACCCCGATTTTTACTAAATACTGCCAAGTTAGTCTCCAGTGTGGCTGGATTGGCTGACACTCTCACCGCAGTGCATGACGGATTCCTGATTCACCACATCCTCTCTAGTGGTTGGTATTAACCATCTTTCTAATTTTTTCAGTACTTGATGGCTATAAAGTGGCTCCTTATTGTTGTAATGTGAATTTAGGTAATTTCTTAATGAATTTAAGCACCTTTTAATGTATTTGTTAGTTTTTACAATTTCTTTGACTTTAGTCTGTTTTTCTAATGTGTTGATTTGCAGATGTCTTACATATTTTGGATATTAATTTCCTTCTGTCATCTAAAGGCAGAATGAGATTGTCAATGGTTCTGTTCAGTTCACTTGCTTAGTTGTGTCCGACCCTTTGCCACCCCATGGACTGCAGCACGCCAGGCTTCCCTGTCTATCAGCAACTCTCAGAGCTTGCTCAAACTCATGTCTATCGAGTCGGTGATACCATCCAACCATCTCATCCTCTGTTGTCCCCTTCTCCTCTTGCCTTCAATCTTTCCCAGCACCAGGGTCTTTTCCAATGAGTCAGTTCTTCACATCAGGTGGCCAAAGTATTGGAGTTTCAGCTTTGGCATCAGTTTTTCCCATGAATATTCAGGACCGATTTCCTTTAGGATTGACTGGTTTGATCTCCTTTTAGTCCAAGGGACTCTCAAGAATCTTCTCCAATACCACGGTTCAAAAGCATCAATTATTCAGCACTCAGCTTTCTTTATAGTCCAGCTCTCACATCCATACATGACTACTGGAAAAACCATATCTTTGACTAGACAGAATTTGTCAGAAATGTCTCTGCTTTTTAATACACTGTTTAGGTTTGTCATAGCTTTTCTTCCAAGGTGCAAGCGTCTTTTAATCTTATGGCTGCAGTCACCATTTGCAGTGATTTGGAGCCCAAGAAAATAACGTCTGTCACTGTTTCCATTGTTTCCCCATCTATTTGCCATGAATTGATGGGATTGAATGCCACGATCTTAGTTTTTTGAATGTTGAGTTTTAAGCCAGCTTTTTCACTCTCCTTTTTCACTTTCATCAAGAGGCTCTTTAGTTCCTCTTTGCTTTCTGCTATAAGGGTTGTGTCATCTGCATATCTGATGTTATTGATATTTCTCCCTGCAATCTTGATCCCAGCTTGTGCTTCATCCAGTCGGCATTTTGCATGATGCGCTCCACATAGAAGTTAAATAAGGAGGGTGACAACATACAGCCTTGACGTACTCCTTTCCCGATTTGGAACCAGTCTGTTGTTCCATGTCTAGTTCTAGCTGTTGCTTCTTGACAATTTCAGTGGTAATTTCAGAAATTTAAAATTTTGATACAGCCCAATGCCATTACTTTTTGCCTTTTTCACAGTAAGAATCTTAAGATGTTCTTCCTTACTCCAAGTTACAAATATATTCTGTAGTTTCTTTTATCAACTGCCTACTTTTACCTTCACAATGACGGCTGTGATCTGTTTGAGGTTTGTCTTAATACATGGTATAAGTAAGGAATTCGGTGTTATTTTTTTCCTTTCCATTTTGTGAGCCTGCTACTGCTAAGTCACTTCAGTCGTGTCAGACTCTGTGTGACCCCATAGATGGCAGCCCACCAGGCTCCCCCGTCCGTGGGATTCTCCAGGCAAGAAAAACTGGAGTGGGTTGCCATTTCCTTCTCCAATGCATGAAAGTGAAAAGTGAAAGTGAAGTTGCTCAGTCATGTCCGACTCTTCACTACCCCATGGACTGCAGTCCACCAGGCTGCTCCGTCCATGGAATTTTCCAGGCAAGAGTACTGGAGTGGGGTGCCGTCGCCTTCTCCATTTTGTGAGCCAGTTTCCCCCAAATCATTAAACTATATCCCTAGTATTTTAGGGATAAATGTGGAACTGCCTCTATCATTCATCAGATTCCCTTATGTTTATTTTCTTCTACTTTATTGATTTATAATCTATGATTGGTAAACTTCACTTGTATATTTAAAGTGTACAATCTAATGGTTTTTTTTTTTTTTTGGCCTTGGCCACATCTCATGCTACGTGGAACTTCCTCAACAAGGGGTTGAACCTGCACCCTCTGCAGTAGGAGCATGGAGTCTTAACCACTGGACCACCAGAAAGTGAAAGTGTTAGTTGCTCAGAGGTGTCCAACTCTTTGTGACCTGGTGGACTGTAATCCGCCATGCTACTCTGTCCATGGAATTCTCCAGGCAAGAATACTGGAGAGGGTAGCCATTCCCTTCTCTAGGGGATCTTCCTGACCCAGGGATCGAACCAGGGTCTCCTGCACTGCAGGCAGATTCTTTACCATCTGAGGCTCTAGGGAAGCCCCCAGTTTGATGAATTTTGACAGGATGTGTACCTCTGAAACCACCACAATCAAGATCCAGACCATTGCCCTCACACTACAACTTCTCATTTGCCTTTCCTCTCACTTTTGTCTCCAGACTCAGGAGGCCACCACTGGTTTGCTTTCTGCCACAAACAGGTTCGTTTGCATTTTCAGATTTTGAGATTCTTCACAGGGTTTAAGTTCTCTATTCTGTCCCAGTCATCTATTTCTGTGCCAGATTATTTTTATTATTGTAGCTCTGCAGTGTCTTGCATTTCAGAGCTTATTTATTTGTGGACCTTTCCTCTTTCATATACATTTTGGAATGCTTATCAAATTCTTAACAACGTCTTAGAAACGCAGTGGCATTGCGTTGAATGTATAGTCTAACATGGGGGAGAGTCGACACCTCTTCCTCCCTAGTTGTAATGCTGTCCATGAGCATAGTGGTCCCATCTTTTTCTAATGACATTCAATTGAGCTTAAATTTTCTCTATCGTAAGATTTTGTTTTAAAACAAAAGTAATGTATTGTTTTGAGGAGAATTTGAACCTGGACTTAGTCTGAACTTTAGAGGAAGGCAGAGTGTATGGGCTTGGGAGACAGATCTTGTTTCAATCTCCATTCTCCATTCACTTGCCTTAAGTGACACTGGGCAAGTTCTCTCCTTTGGTGGCCCCAGGTTTCTCCTTCCTCAGGCTGGATGCCTGCAGCCTCCTCCCCAAGGCTGCTGAGCCGCTGAGGGCTTTAAATGAGATAATGTAGGAGAGGCAGGGAGTACAACTTTGAAACATTTGCTGGTTAGTGAATGTAGGTGTCGTATACCTCCTGTGAGTGAAAGTCGCTCAGTCGTGTCTGACTCTTTGTGACCCCATAGACTATACTTACAGCCCATGGAATTCTCCAGGCCAGAATACTAGAGTGGGTAGCCTTTTCCTTCTCCAGGGGATCTTCCCAACCCAGGGACCGAACCCAGGTCTCCCGCATTGCTGGCGGATTCTTTACCAGCTGAGCCACCAGGGAAGCCCAGTGCCTCCCCTAGTGCTGACTTTAAATAGAACAGACTTCATACTTCTGCTTCTTAGGGACTGATAATAAAGAAGTGTCAGAAAAGCAAAGTGAACAAGCCTACTGATTAACTGTGTAACGCTCCCCAAGTGTACTCATGTAAGTCCATGCTTCTACCTTGTTGTGACTGGGGAAGAAAGACCAACATATAAGACACAGTAAGGGACTTCCCTGTTGGTCCAGGGGGGCTTTGCCTTCCTGCACAGAGATGGCGATTTGATCTGTGGTCTGGGAGCCAAGATCTTACATGCCTTGTGGCTGAAAAACCAAAACATAAAACAGAAGCAATGTTGTAACAAATTCAATAAAGACTTTACAAATGGTCCGTATCAAAAATCTTAAAAAAAAAAAAAGAAAGAAACAATTAAGGAACTCTCTGTGGCAGATGGCTTATAATCAAGGTTAAGTGGTATGGTGCCAGGGCAGTAAGGAGTAGGGAGAAATGCTGCTCGGTGAGGAGTGGTTTTTTATTAATTTTTAAAATTTCAGTTCAGTTCAGTTTAGTTGCTCAGTCGTGTCCGACTCTTTGCAACCCCATGAACCACAGCATGCCAGGCCTCCCTGTCCATCACCAACTCCTAGAGTCTACCCAAACCCATGTCCTTTGAGTTGGTGATGCCATCCAACCATCTCATCCTCTGTCGTCCCCTTCTCCTCCTGCCCTCAATCTTTCCCAGCATCAGGGTCTTTTCAAATGAATCAGCTCTTCGCATCAGGTGGCCAAAGTATTGGAGTTTCAGCTTCAACATCAGTCCCTTCAATGAACACCCAGGACTGATCTCCTTTAGGTTGGACTGGTTGGATCTCCTTGCAGTCCAAAGGACTCTCAAGAGTCTTCTCCAACACCACAGCTCAAAAGCATCAATTGTTTTGTGCTCAGCTTTCTTTATAGTCCAACTCTCACATCCATACATGACTACTGGAAAAACCATAGCCTTGACTAGATGGACCTTTGTTGGCAAAGTAATGTCTCTGCTTTTTAATATGCTGTCTAGGTTGGCCTGGAAAATCCCATGGATGAAGCAGCCTGGTAGGCTGCAGTCCATGGGGTCGCTAAGAGTCAGGCACGACTGAGCGACTTCACTTTCATTTTCACTTTCGTGCATTGGAGAAGGAAATGGCAACCCACTCCAGTATTCTTGCTTGGAGAATCCCAGGGACAGAGGAGCCTGCTGGGCTGCCGTCTATGGGGTTGCACAGAGTCGAACACGACTGAAGCGACTTAGCAGCAGCAGCAGCAGCAGCAGCAGGTTGGTCATAACTTTTCTTCCAAAGAGCAAGAGTCTTTTAAATTTAAGTATAGTTAATTTACAATGTTGTGTTAGTTTCAAGTGTACAGCAAAGAGATTAAATTTTACACATACACATACATGTATTCTTTTTCAGATTCTTTTCCATTATATGTTGTTATACTATATATAGCTTTCTGTGCTAAACAGAACATCTTTGTTTACCTACTTTATATATAGTAATGTGTGTATGTTAATCCCAAACTCCTAATTTGTCACCCACCTCCCCACCCGTCCCCCTCCTGCTACCCCCTCTGGTAACCATGCGTTTGTATCTATATCTGTGAGTCTATTTCTGTTTTGTAAGTAAGTTCTTTTGTGTCATTTTTTCAGATTCCACATGTAATTGATGTTACATGATATTTGTCTTACCTCACATAAGACAAATATCTGACTTAGCTCACAACATGTCTAGGTCCATCTGTGTGTGAGTGTGTGCTCAGTTGCTTCATCATGCCCGACTCTTTGCGACTCCATGGACTATAGCCTGGCAGGCTCCTCTGTCCATGGGATTCTCTAAGCAAGAGTCCCGGAATGGGTTGCCATGCCCTCCTTCTGGGGACCTTCCTGACCCAGGGATCAAACCCGGGTCTCCTGCATTGCAGGTGGATTCTTTACTGCTGAGCCACTGGGGAAGTCCCTATGTCCTCCATGTTGCTGCAAATGGCATTATTTCATTCTTTTTTACGGCTGATTTTATATATATGTATGTGTATATATATATATGGTGTATATATGTATACACCACATCTTCTTTATCCACTTACCTCTCAGTGAACATTTAGCTTGCTTCCATATCTTGGCTGTTGTAAATAGTGCTATGATGAACATTGGAGTGCATATATCTTTTCAAATTAGATATATATGATATATATGTATGTCCAGGATATGCCAGATATTTGCTCAGGATTAGGATCTCAGGATCATATAATAACTCTGTTTTTACTTTCTTAAGGAATCTCCATACTGTTGTCCATAGTCGCTGTATCAATTTACATTCCCACCAGCAGTGTAGGAGGATTCCTTTTTTCTGCACCCTCTCCAGCATCTGTTACCTGTAGACTTTTTAATGATTGGTGTGAGGTGATACCTTATTGTAGTTTTGATTTTCATTGCTTTAATAGTTAGCAATGTTGAGCATCTTTTCACATGCCTGTTGGCCATCTATATCTCTTCTTTGGAGAAATGTTTATTTAGGTCTTCTGCCTGTTTTGATAGGGAGTTTTTTTTTTTTTTTTTGCTATTAAGCTGTATGAGCTGTTTGTATATTTTGGAAATTAAGCCCTTGTCGGTAACATTGTTTGCAAATATTTTTCTCCTAGCTTGTAGGTTCAGAGAAGGCAATGGCAACCCACTCCAGTACTCTTGCCTGGAAAATCCCATGGACGGAGGAGCCTGGTGGGCTACAGTCCATGGGGTCGCTAGGAGTCGGACACAACTGAGCGACTTCACTTTATTTTTTCACTTTCATGCATTGGGGAAGGAAATGGCAACCCACTCCAGTGTTCTTGCCTAGAGAATCCCAGGGACGGTGGAGCCTGACGGGCTGCCGTCTATGGGGTCGCACAGAGTCGGACACGACTGAAGCGACTTAGCAGCAGCAGCAGCAACTTGTATGTTGTCTTTTCATTTTGTTTATGGTTTCCTTTGCTGTGCAAAAGCTTATAAATTTAATTAAATTCCAGTTGTTTATTTTTGTTTTTATTTCTATTATTCTAGGAGACAGATCCAAAAATGGATATTGCTGTGATTTATGTGAAAGAGTGTTCTGTCTATGTTCCCCTCTAGGAGTTTTATTTACATTTAGGTCTTAAGTTCATTTTGAGGTTACTTTTGTATATAACTTTAGTGTATGTTCTAATTTCATTCTTTTGCATGTAGCTGTCCAGTCTGGAAGAGTTTTTACTTGACTTGAGTAGAATTAGATTACAGGATAGTGAAGGGGCCTGAGAAACAAAGTGTAATTAGCATTTCTGTCCAAGATTTCGGGAGCCTGGTATTGAACGATATGACAGTAGATTTTGTGCCTGAATTTTGACTTAAAAGTCATTGCTTTGGAATCAGTGATAAGTGACTAGTATTGCCTAGGTAACTAACAGCTCTCTGTCATTTAATATAGAGGTTAAGAGCACTGTTCCTGGGCTTAAGTCTTGGCCTTACTATCTAGGAGCTGTGGAACCTTAGGCAAGCTATGCAGGCCTTCCATGCCTCAGTTTCCCTAACCCTCACTGGTGGGTCTCATAACAGCAGGTACCTCAGAGGTTGAGGACCGTAAGTAAACCTTTGTCAGGTGCTTAGTTCCTGGCAGAAGGTCATCACAGTATAAATGCTGTTCTTATGACTACTGTTGCTAATATTCATTGCCTTCCTCTCGTGTCTCCCTTGAGGTGTGTGAGGCCTTATGCCCCAGAGTTGTTGGATGTCCAGAAAGACTGCTGGAGGCACAGTCCTGTAGAGAGAATTTTTTTTTTTCCCCTGTAGATTGCCGGGCATATAGTGGGAACTTACGTTGTAGGCTGAGCAAGTAAATGCATGATAGACTGTGAAGCCAGGCACTGTCTCTCAGGTGCTGTCTCTTGGTCCTGAATGTCCTCAGGCAGGTGATTGAACCTGGGCCTCCTGCATTGCAGGCAGATAGATTCTATACCGTCTGAGCCACCAGGGAAGTCCCTTGGGAATAGCAGAGACTTGCAGTTCAGGACAAGCAAGCCATGGCAAAAATCATAGGCAAGTCCAACAGGTAAAGGAGAGGAATGCTATTTTATAGAGAAAAAAGGAGGAAGTTAGAAGGGTAGTTTTGAAGGAAAGTCCATTGGAAAAAGGTGAGAGTTCAGGGTGATGTTAGTCTCTTACTCACTGAGTCGCTGGGGTGTAGTTGATGTCCTATAAGGAGATGTGATGTTCATCTTTTCCTGTTTCACATTAGCATGCTAAAAGCAGGTTTTATTTTGCTGTATTCCTATTTTGATTAAACCTTTTAGCAAAGGTGTAGTAATTACAGGGGTTCATACTTGTTGAAGATGAACTGTGTGCCAGACCCTATGTAAGCCCTGGACTCTTGTGACCGTCCTGTAAGATGGCTGTTATTATTATCCCCTTTTAGACATGAGTGTGGAGTACAAGTAATTTGCCCAACTAAGTAGGAGGGCCCTGAGGAAGTTTAGTGTTTGAGGCCTTTGCCAGTTGGCAGCACTTACCAGGGTAAGTGCTGTTGGTATGGCGCCATTATAATTACATAGAATCGGGAAACACACGTTAGCCTAGCAGGGCAATCCCGTGACCTTGGAGGTTTATCAGCCTACATTGATGGTTCTCAGATTTCAGCACATATTAGAATCACCTGGAGGCTTGTTAAAGCGCTTGTGCTGGGTCCACTTCCACCAGAGTTTTGGAGGCAAGTGTCGATAGCTTGGGCTGGGACCTGATGGTTTACATGTCTAACATGTTCCCGGATCATGCTGGTGTTACTGGCCTGGGACCACTCTGAGAACCACTTCCATAATCAGTACTCACGTAAGTGAAGTCAGCTGCTCTTACTTCTACTTACAGTCAGGTGAGACGATTGCCGATTCAGAAATTTTAAATACTGTCCACCTCATGAAATAAAAACTGAACTCACGTGGTCCAGTTTATCTAGGCCAGCAGAGGGATGTCTGAGCCAGGCCAGGGCAGTGGAGAAAATGCTTTCTGTCCTTGCCAGTGTTTTCTGATATGGGTTAGATGGATGAGGACCCAGGGTGGAGAGAAAATTTGGAAATGCAAGTTAAGGCTTAATATTAGAAGCATGAAGTGCCATCTGGTGCATTTCATCCTAGGAAGATGCCTGATTTGTTTTTATTTTGTTATTTTCCACCCTCCCCACTCCCTTCCATAGGCACAAAAAGGCTTGGTGTCCATCGTTTTACCCGTTTGGGAAACTTTACACGTGGAGAAATTAAAAATGTATGACGATGCATAGCCTGATAGTAGAGAGACAGAAGATTGTCTTATTTGACGGGACTAATTGTAGTAGAAAATTACCTGTTTGTAGGAAAGCACTTAAAGAGAAGGGCTGTGCCTGTCTCCAGCTGTGAGGTAAAATAGCCACATTGTGTCCACATTTAGCTTGCACGTGGAAAGCCCTCACCAAATGCATGATCCACTGTTACTCCAGGCGAAGTTTTCTGTTTTGCGATTAAAAAAGACGGCATTTCCCTCATCTCAGCAGTGTTACACGTGAAACTGAGGAATCAGAACATTTTCAGATTGAAAGGTTTTTTAGGAGATGGTGACTTAGGATCACCTCAGAGAAGATCGTGCAGGTAAACTGGGAGGAAACGTTCCAGAGTTTTCCCTGTGCTCGTTGTCGGGGCTCTCCTGTGGCCCCAGCAGCTGGGATTAGCTGGTTTGCTTGGTGAGGTGATGTGGCAGGGCAGAGAGGATGGGAGAGGGCCAAGGGAGACTGGGGCGGCCAGACAGGCCAGGTGTTCTCAACCTGGGCTTTACAGCAGTGGAGGGTGAACGTGTGCTGGGGGTCAGCTATGGGCCAGACCCCTGTGGGGCCTTGAGATGCAGAAATGCGTGAGACGGGGTCTGGGTTCCCAAGGGGCTCGTGGGGGAGACAGGCACATCTGCAGGTAAAGCCACCACCAAGTGGTGGGCACAGGATGGCAGCTGCACACCAAGCCCCCTGGGGTGGGCCAGGGGAGCTGGACAGGGAGGTGGCCCACTCCTGGTTCCCCACGTGCCAGAGCACGTGAGACGCTGACACCATAGGGTAGCACAGATGGAACTAGATCTGGCATATTTTGGTTTTGTTTCCTTTTGTTTTTGTGGTTTCCATTTTAAGCGAGGGGATTTTGACTGCAGAGGGCCCACAGACGCTGTAAGAATCCGGAGCTGGGAGTGCCCTTCTGAGCCACTCAGGAGGTCAGGGGGTGCGTGCCAGTTGACTGACAACTGTGGCTAATTTTTAGCTATTTTCTAGGAACATAAAACCTGCAGAAGATGAATGGCTTTCTATCTTTAAGGTATATCAGCTTTTAAAAGGAAGATTCTTTATTAAAAGCAAGGTTCTGTTTGCCCTTAGTTTCTGGCAAAGTGCTAAATTCCAGTTTCAGTTCTGTTTTCGGTGGTTTGCACTTCTCACTTTCCTTGTCCTCCCTTCTTCCTCCCCCTCCTCTCCTTAATGCCTTTACAAATACCCTGCCAGCCGGGCTATGACTTGGTGAACTTGGGCCTCAGCTTCCTTATCTGTAAGTGGAGAGCTTGGATTAGCTGACTACTAGTCGCCTGGTCCCCACATCCGTGAGTCCTGTCACTGGGGGACACCTGAAAGAGTGACTGGCGAAGTCCCTTTCATCAGCCGTTTATTATTCTTTTAATAAAAAAAGTTATTTCAGAACGGCCTTCCCGGATCCTGTTAGTTGTGTATCCAAACCACTTTATAGAAACAGCAGTAAGCGGTTGATTCTCCACTATTGTGTTTTACAGCTTGTGATCCATGTCCCTTCTGGCAGGCTGTCTGAGCTAAAGGTGCAAAATGTGCAGTGTTCAGTGCTTGATTCACGGGCCCGCTGTGTGAATCCGCAAAGGATGTTATAACAAATGTTACCTGAGGACAAAGCCTATGGGATGTTACCATTAATCTCAGGTTATGGGGTGAGGGTGGGGGGTGCTCTTTAGCTAAGCTGGTGGGGGTGGGGCGGGCGGGGCTGGTTGGATGATACTCAGGTTAGGAATGGAACTTCCAAGGGTCACAGGTCAAGTGACGTTTGGGGGTGGAAGGAAAAAGTCCCAGGAGCTGAGAGGTGGAGAGAGAGTCACAAAGACTGTCCCCTGAGGAGGAGGGGAGGGTTGGCCGAAGGGCTCCCCCTTCCAGCTGTGGGGGACAGTAGCAGAGGCCAGAGGATCAAAAAGGGGAGAGAAAAAGCAGCTGAAGGGGAGAGGTGCTTTTACCCTTCCGGCAAACACAGGCTGAGGGTTTGCCTGAGGCCAGTCTGAAAAGCCGTCTGTGGGGTCGCACAGAGTCGGACACGACTGAAGCGACTTAGTCTGAAAAGGGGGCTTGAGGCCAGAAGGGCAGAGACTATTGCTCTGAGGGAAACCAGGAGGGATGGGCAGGCTGGGTGAGTGGAAGAGGAGAGGAGAGCCTCCGGCCGGCCTGCTCGGTATCCTGAGAGAAACATTTTGTCCTGAGGGAAAATCCGTGGCCTTTAGCCTGAGACAGGCTGCTGCGGTCACCTGAGACCAAGAGAGGGCAAGAGGGGACAGGTGCTGTCCTTTTGAGGCATGGACCTTCTCCTGTGGGAAATGGCAGTATTAAGCACTGCGTCACAGTGTTGTCACCTGAGGCCCTTGGCGCACGCAGGAGGCTGTGGGGGGCTGCTTCCTGGCTGTGAGGTGACGGAGGTGGTGGCAGAGGGTTACGGTCTGAGGGGGGTGGTGCCCTGCCGGTGCGTTGTCCATGCGCTTGACTAGGGGGTCCATGAGGGAGACTGAGAGCTGGTGCCCTGGGACTGCCCGTCTGTCCCCAGCTCAGTGGCTGTGAGCTGCTGGGATTTTTTTACCTTGCGGTCTGTCATCCGATCCCTTGTTTTTCTTCCTCGTCTTATCCCAGAGCCTGTGCCCGTTCCCCGTGTTTGACCTCAGTCTCCTTACCCGAAGGTCCCAGGTGCACAGAATGGCCCATGCATGTCGCTGCCCTCCGTGGGAGCCTCCGTGGCAGCTTCGGTCTCTGGTATAGGCCTTCAGACTCACTGGGACCAGCATCTCCGGCTTGGACGAGGCTGAGGATACAGGTGTGAACAAAGTCTCTGTGTGCGTGGAGTGTTCTTGGTGACAGGGTGAACACCACGGTCAAGGTAGCAAGTGTGAGGCCTGGCAGCAGGTCGGGAGTCAAAGCCTTCCTGTGCCGTGGAAGGGCTCTGTGCCCCTCAGAGGGTGGGTCGTCGGCATCTGCTGCACTGCCACTCTTTGTGCAGTGACACCTGAGTTCCTTTGAAAGGCCCTGGAGAGTTAGCAGCAGTTGTGCTGAGCTGACTTCCAGGTTTCCAAGGGGCCCTGGACATGGTGGACTTTCCCCTCCCTCTGATTTTAGAGACAGAGATAGGGTCGCATGAACACCCCAGGAATATCTCAGGCCTCCTTTTGGCCATGGGTTTGAAGACCCAATCAGTGGTTCGGGGGTTCTTATCGGGGTCCATAGGTGAATTTCAGGAAGCCACTTAAATCCGGTTTGTCATTCTGGGTGTGCATTTTTCTGGCGAGAGTGTCTAAAGCTTTCATTAAATCCACCGGGAAGAGCTCTGAAAGGTTTATTTTTATGAAAGTGGATGAAAAGATAGAATTGGGCCATTGAGGGCTTCTCCTTATTGCTGTCTGTCCCCCTTTTAGAGGAACTAATGAGATGTGATTTGCCTAAAGCGGGGAGGCAGACACAGGCTGAGAGCCTCAGCACAGTTATCTGGGACTTGACATTGCTATGTCTTATGGTGGGAACACATTCAGTTATTCCTCTGGGAAAAAAGAAGCACAGGATGAAGCTAGCATGGTGGAAGACCAGCCAGCTCCCTGGGAGAGGAGGAGGGGAGGCGTGTGTGATGCTGCAGTGTGCTTTTGTCCTCCACGGAGCAGGAGAAGGCTGAGCCTCGGGAGGAGAGCAGACCACTTGAGCAGATACTGCTTCTCAGATTTCTGGGTCTGATGGGTACACAGGTCTAGAGAGGACAGTGTAGGACTTTGGCTGTTGATGTCAAAGTCTCCTGTCTTAGGAGACTCCTCTGCTTGAGACTTCCACAGTAGTTTACCCAAATAATAGAGTTCATGACAGTTGGTGCTCAAGATGAGGGTAACTTTAAGAGGAAAGGCATTAATCCTGTTATTTGATTCAGCAATTCTACTCTAGGGGTTTATTTTAAGAAATAATTAAGACCATTATTTATCACAGAGATGTTTGTCATAGTGAAAAGTTGAAAAGCTAGTATACAACAGTTTGGGGTTGGTTAAGCAAATGACACATATCCAAATAATGGAATACTGGGCAACCCTTAAAAAGAAGATTACCAGAGGAATATTTGTAGAAAGTTTTCCAAAACACATTGTTATGTATAAAGAGTTCTATACAGCATTCGTGAGAAATACACTCTTCAGAAAACACTGGTTGGGAGCCTCCTATGCGCCAGGAGCCCTGCCGGGTGCTGGTGACACAGGGATAAACTAGGCAGATATGGTTCCTGCTCTTTGACTAGCGTACAGTATCCTAGCAAAATAGTCAACCATATCGACTCTCTCATTAAGTTTTATAAATGCTCAGACACGATCAACCACCTGTGAAGTCAGATTTTGTCTGTTATACCCGTTACTGGCTACATCCTTGACCTGAAATCACTGATTTTCTGGCGAGCTTGAGGTCAGTCACTGAGATGTGTTACTGATAACGCCTTCGTGTTAAACCATCTTCCCTTCGCCACTGCAGTGTGAGGCTCTGCGGGTGAGAGGGTGGTGAAGCCACCGTCATACGGGGAATGGGGCACATTCCTGCTCTCCCTTCTGGCTTCCGTTCTCAGGGCTCGAGTTGTCACAAGCCCAGTCAGCAGTCACCTGGAATCGCCTCTTGTTCACTGTCTCCTCTCGTGGGCCCCACCTCATTCTGACTTGGGCCCCTGACTTGCTGTCATCTGCGGTGTTTTTGCCACTACGTGGAGGAGTGCTTCATTCTTAGAAATCAAATAATTTCAATCCCTTCTTGGAGCCTGGCGAAGCCTGGACTGGAATCCGTTTATCCTGACGCCCAGATGGGCATCTTTTCGACGAGGCAGCAGTGTGGCTGCTCCCAGTCACCCAGGGACAGCTCTTCCAAGCAGGTCTGTGCCCAACACCAGCCTGCATTTCAAATTGGTGGCCCCACAAAGCTTCAAGAAAGCTAGATTCCTTCAAAGACAAACGGGCAGCAGGTTTCTTGAGGAAGAGGAATTGAATCACTGAATCTGGTAGTGTGGCTGCCTGTCCCAGTATTGAGACCCAGTCAGACTGTCATTTGGTGAGCATGTGAAAGGGCTGCATTCTTGGCCAAACCCTGGGAGCTTCTACCGTGTGCGAGCAGGCCAGCTCCTGGGATCCACACAGGAAGGCATGTGGGTCTTTGCTGTCGGGGGTCCCTCTCCAGACAGAGCAGTCGAGATGGGCCTGACGACCACGAACTTGAGTGGATAAGATGCCCAGCAGGGAGTCAGGACGCATAGGTTCCAGTCCAGGCTTCGCCAGGCTCCAGGAAGGGATTGAAACTAGATGATTTCTAAGAATGAAGTGTTCCTCCACATGGTGGCAAACACCATAGACGACAGCAAGCCAGGGCCTGAGTCAGAGTGAGGTGGGGCCTGTGTGACGAAAATGCGGTCACAGGGACTCTTAACAGTTTGGGCTAAAATGTTCAGGAAGGCAATCCCTGGGAAGGGTGGCTTTGAGGGCAGGATCCCTGCTGCTGCTGCTGCTGCTAAGTCGCCTCACTCGTGTCCAACTCTGTGCGACCCCATAGATGGCAGCCCATCAGACTTCCCGTCCCTGGGATTCTCCAGGCGAGAACGCTGGAGTGGGTTGCCATTTCCTTCTCCAATGCATGCAAGTGAAAGCGAAAGTGAAGTCGCTCAGTCCTGTCCGACTCTTAGTGACCCCGTGGACTGCAGCCTACCAGGCTCCTCCGTCCATGGGATTTTCCAGGCAAGAGTACTAGGGTCACAGCTGCTGTCAGAGTCCATGTGAAGGTAACTGCTGGAGGCAGGGGGCAGCCTGTGCTGGCTGTTCAAGGCTGCTCAGCATTTATTTGCCTTTTAACCTAAGTTTGGCTTCTCTTTTTAGAAAAACTTTTTCACCTTCTCCTCCTCCTCCTCCTCTCCCCATCTTAGCCTGTTCCTTCCCTTTCTCTCTGACTCCTTTTGCTCCTCTTTCATTTAGAAAATATATAAGCAGAAAGAATATCCTTCATAATCCCACTACCCAGAGATAACTATTAATACTGTTGTTTGGATGTGTTTCCCTTCCATTTTTTCTGTAAATACTAGATGTGCACATTGAATAAACATTTTCACCAAATGCCCAAGGATGGAAATGTTAAAATCTAAATATCACTGTTTCTAAAATTGACTTCTGAGATATGGAATATAAATCTGAAATTTTATAAATGTTATTAACAATGCTAATATGAAAAATTATAACAGAGTTTGACATTAGGCCACAAGAACTTCATTTTTCAGCATGTATGATCAGTGTTGTGAACATTTTTGAACCTGGGTAGGTGTTGACTTTCAGCTGAGGTGGAGGAGGTAGGAGCAAGGCTTTTATTCATTTATTTTATTTATTTGGTTTGGTTTTTGAATTGTTTTTTATTATTTTGGCTAGCTGTCCATCTAAGATGCTGTAAGGGGTAGTTTGTATCCAGCTTACTGAACTTTTGAGCAATGACTGGCATTTCCTCTTTAACTCCTGGACATAAAGATTTCCTTGGTGATATTACAGTTTCCTTTGAAGTTATCCCTCACCCTGGCTTAGTGTGGTATGCAGAGGAGAATATGTCTAGATGATCTCAGAAGCAGAAATAAAATCTTATACACATTTTCCTTTGATATTTTGGCCTGTGATTGCCGCTTCCCACAGCCAGCTGAGAGAATAGCGCATCCCTAAGCCTGGGCTCTGGAAGTGTGGCACTGGGGCAGTGTAATTGGCTTTTAAGATAACAAAGCTGTTTTCCAGATCTCCATCTGCATCTCAGCTTTCACTACCTGCACACCAATTTCAGCATCTCCCCTGGGGAAGAATGACAAAAGAATCTTTACGGAGGTAATATGTGAGAAATGTTTGCTCCTTCAAGGCAGCTCGGTTCCCAACAATCGACTACTTTGCCTACAAGCAACCCTGGGTTGTCAGCAAGCGGGCTTTTTGATATTGTTAGTAAGTGTCCTGTGTCAATGCTGTTATCTGCAAAGTGCAGTGTTAGAATTTCCTTTTATGCAAACAGCCTTTTCAAATATGTAATAACCAGCCTTCCCATCCCGTCTTTGAACATCTTGTGTAAGTACATGACAGAATCCCTTGGGCGTCACATGGTTTGCCTTCGGGTGGAGGAGTGTTTTCTTCTGAGGTATGCTTCTGGAATGCTCCCCAGCATTTGGAAATGAGTCTTTGGATGTTAACAGGAACTGTCTGAAGGCTGTGCCTTGTTCATGTTGCTGATGCTGCCATGCTGATGTGTAACCTGAGTGGTGAAGCAGTCACTGATCACATGCCTGCTCACGAATGCCAGGAATGACGTTTGAAGAAAGCCTTCTGCTCTTTGGCCTTCTATGTTAAAATCAAAGATGGGACTTCAGCCAAGAATGGTTACTGGAGACAATTGCATTGGATCCTCAAACAGAAATATATGTATATATATTGTATTTGTATAGGTCTAAAATATATTTCTAAGATGTGACTAAGCAAATCTATAGTTTGCTTTTAGAAAGTACAAACATCTTTTATTTATTATTCTAATTATGGTAAAATATACATAACTTAAAATTTACCATTTTAACCATTTTTGAGTGTACAATTCAGTGGCATTAAGGACATTCACACTTACATACAACCAATACTACCATCTGTCTTCAGAATGTTTCCATCATCCCAAGCTGAAACTTTGTGCCCATTAAATAATAACGTTCCATTCCCTCCCCCCTCTATCCTCTGGCTATTGTACTTGCTCTATGAATTTGACTATTCTAGGTACCTCATATAAATGAAATAATACAGTATTTGTCCTTATATATGGCTTATTTCATGTAGCATGTTTTCAGGATTCACCCATACTATAGCATATATGAGAATTTACTTTCTTTTTAAGGCTTAATAATATTCTATTGTATGTAGACACCGTACTTTTCTGTTTGTCTGTTGGTGGACACTGGGATTGCTTCTGGGACGTTGCTTCTACCTTTTAGTGTGAATAATGCTGCTGCTGTGAATTTCTTGGAGTGAATCATCTTTAAATAGACTTTAAAAAAAGAAAAATCTGTGCCATTTTGTGATCAGTTTTATTAGAGGGCTACCACGTCCAAGTTTGGTCCAGGAAATGCCTACCTCACAGACATGAAAAACACCCAAGTACTTTCAACAGCGTTCAGCTGAAAGCTTTAGTGTTTGCTTGAGGTCAAGAGAGCAGTTTCATAGGAGTTGTGAGCGGTCTCGTCAGCGGACTTGGCAGCAGCCTTGAGTGAGGCCTGTCAGGGTTCTTGGAAAACAGCCTGATGTTTTCATACCTTTTGCCTTGCTAGCTTTGCCTGTCAGTACCTCAAGAAGGAAAAATCTGGCAGTAGCCCTGCTTCCTCAGCTCAGTCTTAGCTGCTGAAAGTCTCATTTGAACCCTTTCTGGATATATAGATAGGGTTTATATAAGGGGTTTGCTCTTCAGTGAGCCTGTCTCTCTGTCTGGAGGGGAGCTCAGGGTCTGGGCTGCAGGCTCTGTGTATCCCACAAGCCCTCTAAATTTAAACTTACATATTTTTCAAATCAGTGTGGTAGGGGAGGTCTGCTGGAGAATATAGGGCAGCAGACTCTCCCCTGACTCCATTCAGTGGGCCCCTGGCTTAGTGGTGTCTGGTCATCCTTCAATGACATCTGCGATAATTTCTGGAGAAGTGGGAAATTGAGGTTCGTTTCCTGTTTTGTGGAAAAAGAAGTGAAATGTTTTGTACTTTGCAGGGTAGATAACAGTTAACTGTAATTAACCACGGTTTAAATGAGGCCAGTCAAGTCTGTTTGCTTAAGCTGCTCATGTTTTCTCAAGACAAAGGATGTATCTGAACCCTGTCCATGAGTTTACTGGTAGCATTGTGGATTAAAAATATATATTTATTTTGTTTTATTTCTTTGGCTGTACTGGGCCTTACTTGTGGCACTCAAGATTTTTTTTTTTTTTTTTTTTTTTTAGTCGTGACATGGGAACTCTTACCTGTGCCTCGTGGGATCTAGTTCCCTGACCAGCGATCAAACCCAGGTCGCCTGCATTGGGAGTATAGAGTCTTAGCCACTGGGCCACCGGCGAAGTCCTAGCATTGTGAATTATAGTTTTATACTAAAGGTCTGTTTCCTTACTGCATGCTCTTTCTTTTTGTTCAATTAATTGTTGTCATTTCTCCTGGTCTTTTTAGTGACACATATGTGTATAGGTTTGTAGAGTTGTGGAATAGATTTTAAAAGGTCCTCGATTTTAATAGGTGATCTCTGGAACAAAATAACATACATGTTTAATCCTCAGTCATATAATTTTTATATGCAAAAGAGACTGATGGTCTCTTTTGACCATCAGTCAAATATTCTACTTCAAAGAATAATTGTAATACTGTCTGAATCAATTTTTTGATTCAAAATACAAGATATAATTAGGGATGTGTCTTTAGGAAAAAAAGATAATTGGGGTCTTTTTGTATCATTAACATTTTGAGTGTGGCTCACTTACCTGGCAGTGTGTCGGGTATCTAGGCAAAAGCTTCTTTATCTTCCTTCTTGACTGTCAGGGAGCTCCTTTCTCTCGTTTCCTTTTCCTTCTTTGGTTCTTGGGGACTCCGTGTATTCCTGTTCTCTGATCTTCCCAATTGTTCCTTCTCTGACTCCTTCCCTATTTCCTCTACCTGATTTGTATGTACGTGTGCATGTTTCCTGAGGTACGACCCTCAAGTCTCCTTGCTCAGCAGCTTGGCCTATGCAGATTCCTGCAAGGGGCCACTTCCCTTTCTCAGAGGTGGGATGGAGGAGGTTGGGGTCCACCTGGTAGAAGGAGCTCTCGTTCCTTATAGTTTGGGACATGTGGTCAGAGTAGTTTAGGTCCTGATACCCAGACTGTGTGGGAAGAAGTGGCGGAGAAAGTGCAGACCTGTTTGTACCTAGGTCTCTATTTTAGGAGTAAATTTATTGATATATAGATTAAATTTGATCGTTCCATTTTCTAATTTGTATTTCATTTCCAGACTTGTTAATGCTACTACTACTGGAATAAGCAGCGGTCTGTATTTCAAATTTAATGCTCTTCCTAATTTTTGAGAATTCAGTAAATAATAAAATCTCAGCCTGCTCACAAAGGCTCTGGTTTGTCTTATTCCTCTGTTGACATGTAGAGGGTGAGTTTTGTACACTGTCCACAGTAAGAAATGTTTAAAGATAGATAGTATTAGAAAGTGACTTTAAGAATTCATTTTTTTCCTCTCATCGATTTGTTGCCAGTTGCATCTTTAAGATCCCTTCAGATGTTATGGCTGTTTAAAATAGTTACGCGGTATTTCTTTTATGACTGTAGAGGATTGTACAGTTGAGTTCTTTACCACTCAATTTTGCTTATTACTTTGAGTTAACATTTGGAGGTACTATTTCTGACACTGTATACTTCAAGACTATAGTTTCTTGGATTTTTTTTTTTTTTAATTTACTAAACTGCCTGGTGGAGATTTTCTTTATCAGATTCACTCATTTGTGGAGCCCAGATGTTTATGAAAAATGAAAGGGAATATCGACTATTGGAAGGCACACAGCACGGTGTAATGAAAGTAAAATCAGGGCTTTGAGTCTTGGCAGAGATGGGTTTGGGTGCCTGCTCTGCCATCCCTGACAGCAGGATGTTGATCTAATGGCTTGAATTATTTGAATCTTAATTGTCACATCTGTAAAATGGGGGCAATAAGGCTCATCTCACAGAGTCACGATGGGGTCGTGTCTGTAAACGCCCAGCACATCGCGGATGTAGAGTAAATGGTAGTGATTGATAATAGCACTTCCTCTCCTGAGGCCAAAATGTACTAGAAAGTGACTATAGTTTTCTGTTATTTTCTTTTATCATTTACCATTTTTGAGGGTATGGAGGTAGAAATGAGGAAAGTCTAGAGTGACTTGAGAACCTCATTTTATTGTTGGATTAAATTTATATCATCTACGTGTGTGCATTTCTTTCTTTCCCCTGATTGCTTCTTTCCCCCGCCTGTGAAATATGGTGTTAAAAACAAGTTACAGTAAGATTTTCTCTGTATAGAACCTTTGTAAATGAATCAGTCTGACTAGCTAGTTCCTTCCCCAGGGAGTAGAGGCTTTTCACTTATTTTTTCCTCATTTTAAATATTTTTATTATGAAAATATTTTGAACAACTAGAAAACAGAATAATATAATGAACCCTCAATTTTGTTGGGTGTTTGTTTGATGTGTTTTGGTGTACATATGTTATTATTATTATTAGTTTAAATATCCTATCTCCACTGGACTATAAGTTCAGAGACCTTGCTGTCTGGTGCCTAAGACAGTGCTAGGTGAGCGACAGGCTCCAGATAAGCTCTGTGCGTCCTTCTCCAGGGCCTGGCCCTCTCTTCTTCCCAGAGGTAACACTGGTAGGAGAGCAAGGAGGAGGAGAAATATCATGCTGGGTTTAGCCAGTGATACAAATATGTGTAAAATCAGGACCACCCTTGAGGATTTCAGTGCCATGATGTAAGATAGGACAGATGAATTCAGAAATAGCTCCTATAGAAATCAGAACATTCTCCCTGCGTTTGCAGAGCCACAGAGTAGCTGGTTATTGGAAGTAACTGTTGGAATGAACTTTAATGAGCATGGATGGGCCTGGACTCTGCAGGCTGACAGGACAGTTGAGCCTGAGCTCAGCAGTGGGAACAGTGTTTCCAGGGACTGGAAGGAGGTAGTTCAGGCCTGGACTCTGT
This sequence comes from Bos taurus, assembly GCF_002263795.3. Classification (NCBI taxonomy): domain Eukaryota; kingdom Metazoa; phylum Chordata; class Mammalia; order Artiodactyla; family Bovidae; genus Bos; species Bos taurus. The sequence goes on along the minus strand of NC_037353.1, from coordinate 8,999,232 downwards.
TATTGGAAGGCAGTGGCAAAGAAGAGTAACGTGGCCGCGGAACAAGACTCCTGGGCTCTTACTACATGTAAGTCATATGACTAGGCCCTTAATGAGGCAGTGTAGTATTCTAGGTGAAAAACTGACTTTCTGGAAGCATACGATCCAGGATTAAAGTGAAGTTCCCTCTTCTGCTAACTGTGTGGCCTGAGGTAAGCCACGTAACCTCTCTGAGCGTCAAGTCCGATGTGAGGGCCGTTCCTATTTTGGCTAGTGAAGGTAAGAGCACTGAACTGAGTTCTTGCCCAGACCTTCCATCTTGCCTAGACACTCCATCTTACCTGTGGGAATTCACAGTAGGCAGGTAAATGTTGAAGAGTGTGACTTTTTGGTTAGTCACAAATGTACAGGATGACCTCAGACACGTGAATGCATGTATAATGACACAGCACAAGTGAACTCGCCGTGCCCGCCATGGCTGTACTTCTCGAGGGTCTTGTGAGAAGACCATCCTCTTCCAAGTCGTTAAGACAGAACCAGGGAGGCATCAAGAATTCCTGCCCTGTTACCCCCGTCTCTCCAGCCCCAGAGCAAGGTCCCTCCACCTCCTTACCATCTCTTGTGTTCGTCTGTATTCCCAAGGCCGCATTGCTGCTTGCCTGGATTTCTGTACGTACAGCGCTCCACCTCCTGCCCTGCCTTCGTTCCATTCTCCCAAATGTTGTCACAGTCCTTTTCCTCAGCTGCAAGGGTCACCATGTGAGTCCTGCTTAAATATGTCCATGCTTCCCAGTGCCCTCAGGAGAAAGCCTGAGCGTGAGTCTCCGCTGATGGCCCCTTGTCATCCTCTCAGGTACTCTTTCCCTTCCTGCGTGGGTCCTGCTTCCACACCTTCTGCCCACTTAGAATGCCTTTCCCCTGCTTGACTCATCTCATTTGTTCTCATGTTTCAAGACTTGACTCACCACCCTCCTAACCCACTCTGTGGTCCGGGCTGGGGTTTCCCCTATGCCTGCCTCCATTATGCCACCAAGCACACTGGGTTGTGATGGGCTACTTAGCTGTTTCCAGAGTGAACATGCTTGAGAGCACAGCCTGTTTTGTTAAAAAACAAAAAACAAAAAAACTCATGCTTCTTTGTACCTAGCCTGGTGTCTGACACATTGACGGTTCTCAAAAAAGATTAGTGAAATATACATGGATAAGAAATTACTTTTTTATCTTCCTCAAACCAGGAGGACTGAAGCTGGGTAACCGAAACATTCTTCCTCCCCACCTTTCTGCCTGTATCCATTCCAGCATCTGCTCAACAGCCAGCTGTGACGGGGGAGAAGCATATGGTTGACTTGAAAGAGGCAGTTGGGATGTGACTGTGTGTGAAATACACTCACCTGCCCTCCCACCCCACCCCGTACAGGATGACAGTAATGACACCTCATGCTTGTTTTTTCATTTGTGTTCTCCTTAAGTGCCTCTGCAGACATGATCTCATCCGGTGCGAGGGGCTGTAGCCTGATTACTGTATGGGAGCACGCAATGATGACGACCCCTTCTTTGTAGATGCAGAGAGGGAGATAAGGAGTGAAGAATGTGCCCGAAGTTAGTGAGTCGTTAGTGGTGGAAGGGCTTCCCCAGTGGTCAAATGGTAAAGAATCCGCCTGCAGTGTGGGAGACCCAGGTTTGATCGCTGGGTCAGGAAGGTGCCCTGGAGAAGGGAACGGCTACCCATTCCACTATTCTTGCCTGGAGCATTCCACGGGCAGAGAAGCCTGGTGGGCTTCATGAGATCTCAGAGTTGGACATGATTGAGCGAACTTCACTTCAGTCTAGTGGTGGAAGAGACCAGATTTTGAGCTGAAGTCGTTTGCTCTTTCTCCTTTTTTATAACTGGTAGAACTGGGTTGTATCAGATTGATGTTTTCACCTGCTGCTGCTAAGTCGCTTCAGTCGTGTCCGACTCTGTGCGACCCCATAGACGGCAGCCCACCAGGCTTCCCCATCCCTGGGATTCTCCAGGCAAGAATACTGGAGTGGGTTGCCATTTCCTTCTCCAATGCATGAAAGTGAAAAGTCAAAGTGAAGTCACTTAGTCGTGTCCAACTCTTCGCGATCCCATGGACTGCAGCCCACCAGGCTCCTCCGTCCATGGGATTTTCCAGGCAAGAGTACTGGAGTGGGGTGCCATCGCCTTCTCTTTTCACCTACAATCATTAAAAAGGAAGATTGGCTGAAGAGGTGGGGTTCTGAGGCCTGTTCTGGGCAGAAATGAAGAAGTTGCCTCGTTTCAGTTGGTCAGTTTGGGAATATGATTGAATTCAAACAATTTTCCTGCTTCACAAGCCAATAAAGTGACAACAATAAAATCTTAGTCGTTTTTAAGGTGTACTCTTGACATTCTACTAAATCCTTTAAAAATGATTTTTTCATTTTCCTGTTTTGAAATTCTGGAGTCGTTGCATAAACTTATGCAGCACAAGAAAATGGCTTGCTAGCATTCAACAGTCACATTGTCGATTTCCAGGAATATCTAAATTTTGAAAAGTGCAGCCTCTGAAGTGGGCTATTGCAGAGGAACCACACCTACATATTTACATTAAACTTTGGGCTTCTGACAGCAAAGGTGAAGGTAGCATGAGATTGAAAATGCAAGGGTAGAACAGTTAGGACACAAGATAAATTCAGACAAGCAGCGAGCCTTGTGTGGGGGTCTTTTACTTTGTTGGGGGACAGGGGGTTGAACACTCAGTCTGTTGATCTCTGACAAATCTGTCTAGTTTGGTTGTCTTGTCATTCCTCATTCTCCTCAACTCTTTCAGCATTTGGTCACTGAGTTGTTCCAGCTCCCCCTACATTCCACCCGCGTGCAACCTCTCTTCTCCTGCTTCTGCTGTGCGGTCTCGCCTGCTGCTGGCTGCTTCTACCACCATCACTCCGCCGTCCACACTCGTCTGTGACTTCCTCATTGTTTTGGCCCCTGATGGTGTCTGTGTGGGTGCATAGCCACTTCTCTGTATCTGGGTATTTTTACTTATTTTTCCTGCTGTCTTCCCAGACTCGGTAGCTTAAAAGCAAACTGACTTTGCAGTGCTTGTGGTGGAATGAACCTTTAAGATCATTTGCCTTGTTGTCTCATGCTAGAATTAAAAGGCTCAGGGAGGAGATGTGGCTTGTGTAGTTTCACAGTCATCAGTTAGTGAAATCAGGCTAGAACCAAGGTGAGAGCAAGGCTAGAAGGCCTCAGAGCTTCTGTGTTGATCCCTCCTCACACGTTGACTCTTCATGGTCTCCTGAACCATCACTGTTCCCTCTGCAAGGGACTTCAGAGCTACTTGGCTTTCATGTGTCCCCTCCATCACCACAAACCAAATGTCAAGTATCCATTCACCAGGACTTACCAATTCTTTCTTATTGGTAAGAATTTCTATTGTAACAATTTCATTCTTTAATAATGAAAAAAAGTTTACCAATAGTGAAATTCTCTTTTTTGGAGCATGTAGTTCTGTGAGTTTTAACACATGCATATAAACGGAGTAGAGAATAACCCAGCACCTCTCACACCCCCTGGTGCTGCTCGCCTCCTTGTAGTTAGACCTTCCTCCTCCCCCTGGCAACACTGATCTGTTCTCTGCCACCCTAGTTTGGCCTTTTCCAGAAAGTCATGTAAGTGGGACTGTGTAGTCTATCCCTTTGAAACTCGCTCCTTTCACTTAGCATAATGCCTTTGGGATTTATGCATGTTGCTGTGTGTATCAATAATTTGCCCTTTTTTATTATTAAGTGGAATTCCACAATATGGATATACCACAGTTCGTGTTCACTCATCATACCAGCAATGTGTGAGAATCCTAGTTGCTCTGAGTTTTTGTCAGCATTTTATATTGCCAGATTTTAAAATTTAGCTATTTTGATAGATGTGTAATGATACTGTGATTTTAATTTGCATTTCTTTCGTGATTAATGATGTTGAGCATCTTTTCATGCGTGCATTTGCTGTGCAGATTTGCCTGTTAGGTATATCTGTGCATCTTTCGTCCTTTATGATGTCTGTTTGACCCACATCGTATCATATCCCTATTCCATCGGTTATCGTGCCTGACTTTCTATGTCAGCATTGTTGCCCAGGCGCACAGTACACTCCAAGGTCAAGGCCTGAGCTGGGAACTTTGTATACGTAATCTCATTTTACGCTTATAAAACCCTTGTGAGGTGAATGGTTGTCTTCTGTTTTTATGTTGAAGAGCCCATGTTCAACAGATATTTATTGAATGCCTACTGTATGTATGCTATGAGCCATTATTATACTCACTGACAAGTTCAGTGACTTTGGGCAAGTCATTTCACCTCTGAGTCACTTTTCTTATCTGTTTAATAGGGATCTATATCACAGTATTTTCTCTCAGGGATATTGAGCAAAGGTTTTCTTTCTTTCTTTTTTTTTTTTTTTAGATTATTTTTTTAGGGTTGCCCTGGAGCTCAAGTGGTCAAGAATCTGCCTTGCAATGAAGGAGACACTGGTTTGATCCCTGGTCTGGGAAGATCCCACATGCCACGGGGCAGCTAAGCCCTCGCACCACAGCTACTGAGCTGGCGCTCTAGAGCCCCTGCTTCACAACAAGAGAAGCGGCTGCAACGAGAAGCCTGTGCGCTGCAACCAGAGAGCAGCCCCCGCCTGGCACAGCTAGGGAAAGCCTGCACAGTGAAGACCCAGGGCAGCCTAAAGAAACGAGTAAACATTTAAAAAGGAAAAAGAAAAACCACTTTATAAAAAAAAATTATGTCAAAAAAATTTCTTTCTTTCTTTCTTTCTTTGGCTGCTCCGGGTCTTAGCTGCAGTGGTGGGATCCTCGATCTTCACTGTGGTGGGTGGGATCTCTAGCTGTGGTATGGGAGATCTGTTATAGTTTGCTGACCAGGGATTGAACGCAGGCCCACCTGCATCGGGAGTTTTAGCCACAGACCACTAGGGAAGTCCCCATGAGCAAAGGTTTTAAAGAAGAACGTAGAAGGTCGTCCATGGTATATATTGAGAAAACATTGGCAGTGGCTGCTTCTATTATTCTCTTCAAACACTTCATACTGTACTGAGGCTGCTTCTGCCCTTTGCTGGCTACCTTCCTTTGGAAAATTGCCCCTTAGCAGGTCTCCTCCTCCACTCTGGATCAAATATTAGAACCAACACAAGAATGAGCCTTTTGATTTTAAGAAATATGTTGCTCTGTGTAGTGACTCACTACAAAGTGGCCAAAGTACTGCAGTTTCAGCTTCAACATCAGTCCTTCCAATGAATATTCAGGACTGATTTCCTTGACTAGCCTTGACTAGACAGACCTTTGTTGGCAAAGTAATGTCTCTGCTTTTTAATATGCTGTCTACGTTGGTCATAACCTTTCTTCCAAGGAACAAGAGTCTTTTAATTTCCTGGCTGCAGTCACCACCTGCAGTGATTTTTGGAGCCCCCAAATCTTCACAGTAACCCTTTGAAATAAAAGTTAGCCCCATTTTACAGATGGAAACGTTATATGCAGTGGCCATTTGACTTGCACCCTGTGACCGCTGGATCTTTGACCATGCTCACTGCTCCTGCTGGAGACCACTCTGCCTCAGTGCCTGTCGTGGAGGCATGACAGCTGCTGCCTGCCGAGTGCCAAGAACACTGGCACATCTTCTCCCTCTGTGGCATCTGTTTCCTTCATGGGAGCTGTTCCCAAGACCCATGGTCAACAATTGTCTCCCCCAAGCCCTGGGGTCAGGTGCTTTTATTTTGTCCAGAAAGTCCACAGTAGAAAGAATATGAACTTTAAGTCAGAGACAAGGATCAAGTGGTGTCTCAACCACGGTCTTTGTTGCCTGTGTGTCTTTGGCCAAGTTATGTAAACTCCTAGAGCATCGATTTCTTCAGCTGTAAAATAGGAGTAATACGGGCCGGTGGACATGTGGGGATAGAAATAACACAACAGAGCACTTAGCAAGTGCTTGGCACGTGGCTGATGCTTTGTAAGTGGTAGCTATTGTCACCATGGCAGGCAGGGCCTTCTAGCTAGTCTTAGGAGGCTGAAAAAGCTGCTGAGAGTAGTGGTTAGAACGTGGATTCTGGGGTAAACCAGGTTCAAATCCTTGTTCTACCACTTATCAGCGGTGTGCTGTGCACAACCTAATTGCTGTCTATGCTTCGGTTTCTGCCGTCTGTGAGACGGGTGTAGCGGTAGTTGCTACCTCACAGGGAGAAGTGATTGTAAAGAGACAACAACTGCCAAGAGGTTGAGTTGAAACAACCCCATTTTGGTCACTAACACCATTGTTTCTTTCAGTGACATGATAAGAGCCTCCTTGAAATTTATAGTAACCTTTCTTCTCTCCTGGCAACCCACTCCAGTATTCATGTCTGGAAAATCCCATGGACTGAGGAGCCTGGTGGGCTACAGTCCATGGGGTCGCAGAGTCGGACACGACTGAGTAACTTCACTTTCTTCTCTCCTTCCTGCCCAGATTGAAAGAATTTCTCATTTTTTCTATTTAATGGCAACAGAAATGTTTGATACTATGATTTTACTGGAAATACAGATTAAATTGTCACAAAATTACTATCTCCACCTAAGACATTGAAATAACTAAACCTAAATAGAATGTCTTTTTGTCTAGAGAATACCTAAGAGTTTTTAGGTGACTATATAAAAACACAGGCAACTCTGTATTAAAAAACAACAACAGCAACACACTGTTTCTTTGAAATGATTTGACTCCCCAGATTCAAACTTGAATTTGGCTGGATTGCATGCGAGTTCATTTTTTTTCCCCTTCAACTTGACAGTAGTAGGCGAGGACCGTAGCTGTGAGTCCACCAGGAAGAAGACAACCTCTGAATTTAACATAGTTCTAGAAATCCTGTTTGACTGATACCCGTGGGCAGTGTGTGGTGCCGGCTGGGTCTGCATCATTATTCCGAAGTCTGTCCTGTGACTAATATGTTCCAGCTGTCTGGGTCACTACTTTGGAGTACTGTTTATTTGTAGCGGCGATGCTGCAAATAGGAAAAGCTTTCCCTTTTGTTGGTTGAAAGCTTTGCTGGTGATTAGCAAAACAAGCAAGCCTCTTATTTGGAGAGAGACGGGAAGGGTGGCTAAATAGTCAATTGTGGCAGCTACTTTGGAAAATGATCTGGCATTTCGGAGAAGCTGAACGTATGTGATCCCAAGCCCTGCTCTCTTCTTCTAGGGATACACCCTGGAGAAACTCTTGCTGTGTGCACCAGGCGACGAGCATTAGAATCTAAATGGCAGCATTATTCTTAATAGCGAAAACCGAACAATCCCCAGATGATCCTCAGCAGTAGAACAGAGCGGTAAATTGTGGGTAAAGTCACACAGTGAGAACAATATGGTGGTGAAAAATCAGCTACAGTCACATGAGTCAGGAGGGATGAATCTCAAAATCAAAATCTCAAGAGACGAGTCTGAATACAGTCCTGGTTTCCTTTGTATAAACACTTAATTAAAACCAGACAGAACACAACAATATATTGAACATACAGATGTGATAAAACCATAAGAGGAACAAAGAAGTAAGTCAGAATTCAGGCTAGTGGGTTATCTCTGGTGGAGAGAATGGAGGGTGCAGAGCAGAGCAAAGAGGATCTTTCGTAACATACCAGGATGTGTGGTATAGATGGGATTGTATGTATCTAGACTTCATCCCATTAGAGAAGGAAATGGCAACCCACTCCAGTGTTCTTGCCTGGAGAATCCCAGGGACGGGGGTGCCTGGTGGGCTGCCGTCTCTGCCTGGGTCGCACAGAGTCGGACACGACTGAAGCGACTTAGCAGTAGCAGCAGCAGCAGCAGACTTCATCCCACATGTACCTAGATCTGGCAGAGATCTGGGACTCCTGAGTTTGAAGAGAATACTCTGAAACAGAGACCATTAGGAGTTTTCTGGGTGTACTGTGATATTAAAATGCCCGCCAGCTTGACACTTTCTCCCAAGGCCATCTTTAAGGAAAGAGAGAGATTGCAGCCCTCACTCCCTTCCTCCACATGCCAGGGTGTAACTAGAAATGAACTAGGCAAGTAAGGGTAGGTGTTTTAGCTTAAAAATTTATGCAATGATTGCATTTAACTTCATGATGCGTATGTGTTTCATAATAGTGTTAGTATCACAGATTCATGTGCTTATCCTTCCTTCCCCAAATCTGTGAGTAAAGTTGTTGTTTCCAAAGGTACATCATGTTTTTTCCCTTGGTTTAGTGTTGCTCTTCTTGGTCAGTATTCCTGGGCTCCAAGTGCTCTTGTCTGTGGGGTGTTAAGTCACATCCTATCTTTTTTGTGAGCCTCAACATCCCTGTGAACAGGTATTCCAACCCACAGGAGAGGTGGCTGCTTGGGGAGGTTCTCTCAGTTTTTAATCAGGCTAGTGAGTGAGGAGGCAGGACTGAAATCCAGGGGAGGGGGTCCTTGACTTTTGTACACCAGCACCGTCACACGGCAGACCTCGTGACCTCTAAACCTTTGTGTATTGCCTCCAGCATTTTGGTGACCAGCAGATGAAGGGCCACTTGAGGCTGTCAGGGAGGGCTACTCCCTTCTCCCCAGCAGTAGTTTTGATACTGCTTCCATCTTTATTGGCAGAACAGTCGGTGTCTGTGCTGTTGTATTTTACTATATTTTGCCTTTTATAAAAAATGAATGGAAAAATCCTCAACAGCGAGTGGTAATTGTCTATTGTTGTGGCAGAGGTGAAAATTACCTGGGGTGCCATGTGAGGCTTGTTTTACTTCCTTTGGCCAATAGTGTGCCGTCTTGAAAAAGAAGGGAGAAAAATGAAATATATATATATATATATATATATATAAATGTCAAAAATACATGAAAGGTTATTGTGTTTCAAAGGGAAGTATAATTACTGATAGTAATTATAGTAATTGGTAATCATGAGTACAATATTCATGATACTATTAAGAATGATTATTAGTAGATACTCTTAGGGTGTGTGTGCCCTCCATCCATCCCACTCCCTCTTCCCCACCCCCCACCCCCCACAATGACATGTGGCTGTGTTGTTTGGTCATTTGGCACTGAGGTTGGTTTTCAGGGTGCTGCTGTGTTGAGGGGTAGACTGGGGAAGGTGGGGACAGCCTGTATAGTGAGATAAGCCCCGAGCTTGGGGTCAGAAGGTCCAAGTAGCAGTTTCACGTCTGGTGTTTTCTAGTTGAATGCCCTGTACCATCTCCGACACTTATGTGCCTTCTCTGGAAAATGCATTCAGTAAACACCCCTTGCCTCACAGGGCTGTGGCAAGATCAAATGTAACAGATAATGTGAGGCGTGGTGGAGGCATCAGGTCTGTGACCGGCAGGCCCCTGGGTCACTGTGCCCAGGGAGCGCAATGGTCGAGGGAGCGTGTGTGGTAGCCTGTAGTAATAGACCGGCCCTGGATGCCTTTGCTGGGAGGGGCATTGCCTGGAGGTGCAGCAGGTCTCGTGTGGTTCTGCGAGGTAAGTAAGTGCCTTCCAAGTGTAGCCTCAGAATACCAAGTCAGAGTCAAGTTCAGGTCCTTAATAAAGCCTCAGTTTTTGTTCCAGTGGAGTTTGGGCTACATCACTGCCCTGAAATTTATGTGAATTAAAAGAAATTTACTGAGGAATTCCTTTGTTCCAGAAGTTCCTTGAGTGGGTGAGGCCAGCGGTTGTTCCCTGCATTCAATATGCGATGGGATCGATTTTTTCTGCTTTCACTTTTCTCCTTGCCTAAAACATAATTACAACAGTATTTTAATCTACAGGCTGGACACAGATTAAGAACATTGTGTCAACCAAAATAGCATTAACTTAAAGATCATTGATGGTAACATGCTGTTTTGCTTCTTCTTGCAGGGTGAGGACAGCATGAACATCCCTAAGTGTGCCTCTGGGCATATTCAGCCATTCGCTTTTGATTAGAGGAAAGAAGAGGGCCATCCACTTGAAAGGTGAGTAAGGATTTCCATGTGTCTTTTTATTACAAAAATTTTCAAACTTACTGAAGAGTTAAAGGATGAGCAGCAAGTTTCTGTGTGTCCACTACCTACATTTAACATTTGTTAGCATTTTGCCATATTGTGTGTGTGTTCAGGTTTCCACATTTTCCTGCTGAAACATGTGAAAGTAAGTTTAAGAGATCATGATGTTTTTATCCTCGATTCTTGGGGATACAGTTCCTAAAAATAAGGATATTCTCTCCTGAGAGGCATTTTAGAACATGCATAAACTCTATGGCAGAATCATTTAGTTAAGTATGATTACATTTAGGCAGTGATTTGCTAAATACACAGACCTGTAATATGAATTTGTTTAGTATGAAAAACATCTGAATATAAAGAATTGGAATTTGCACTCTGCATGTGCCCTGTGTAGCAGAGGATTCCTGTGCTTTCTCTGTTCCTGGTAATGTGCCGGTCTGCCCCACTGTGGCTGATGTTTGTTCTTAGGTCAGGTGATCGGATTACTGCTCTTCCTCCTTCCTAATCAGCCTTCACACGTAGACCAGTCTCTGTGATCTAATGTGATCAAAGGTCTTAACTGATTTTTCTAAACCGAAACTTACAGGAGAATATGAAAAGAACATGAGTAGTGATGTCTAGTTGAGTTTCAGTTCAGTCGCTCAGTTGTCTCCGACTCTTTGCAACCCCATGGACTGCAGCACGCCAGACTTCCCTGTCCATCACCAACTCCCAGAGCCTGCTCAAACTCATGCCCATCGAGTCGGTAATGCCATTGAGGTACTAGTTGAGGTTAGTATAGTAAAATCAACGTTAGAAAGAGTCAGAATGATTCCCAGCCCTGTAATTTGACTACCTGCATTGAAACTTTACATGCATTCTTAGAGATGTGTGTTCTGTTCTGATTACAGTTATATCGAGGCCAGTTACACAACTGTTCATTACAATTCTATGTAATTCTTGCAAGGTGGCTGTTGGCTATTCTACATTCTAATCTCAGTTACGTTTCATTTATGGTATCTTCTTCAAGTAGTCCCTGAGTATTGAAGCATTTCTTCATAGAAGTTTATGAACTGGAGTTAACTATTCAGAGCATTATTTTAAAAGAAGTATATTTAAGTGAGCCACTTAGAGCAGTGGAGTCCTTTTTAATATTCTCACTTCTCATTTAGAACAGAAAGTTAGTGATAGCAGTAAAGTTTCTGAAGGGCACTAACATTTTGAAGGAGCTTAGCCTGGAATTACAGATATCTCAGAATGACCTAGTTGGCTTTCTCACTGTCTGGTTATGCTTTGAGATGATGAAAAGGAAGGTTGGGGCTCCATATGAGGCAAGAGCCTTATGGGGCTCTGTGTGGGGCCTTCATACGGCTCTCTGGACCACTTCCAAGTGGTGGAATGTTTTTATTTTATTTTTTAAACTTTTTATTGAAATAGACCATATATGTAAGAAAATATGCATGATGTAAGTGTATAGTTCAATGCAGCTTCCAAACTAAGCTCAGTTATGTTACCAGGAGGCAGACCAAGAAGCATTTTTACCGCCGCCTCATGCCTCCTCTCGACGCTCGATACTGGACACGACCTACTCGGTGGGGAATTACTCTCTTGACTTCTAAGAGCATAAATTAGTTTTGCTTGTTTTTCTTTGTGTGTTTCTGTGTGTGTGTGTGCGCACACACATGCGAGAGAGAGAGAGAGAGAGAGATAACATGATTATACAACGCAGATTATATTCTTCTGTGTCCAACCTTCTTCAGTCAACAATGCATTACAGAGATGCCTGCGTATTGTTGCATTTAGTTGTAGATGGATCATTTTCATTGCTGGAGAGCGTTCCATTTGTGAATTCAGCAGTTTATTCCTTCAGTTAGTTGCTGGTGATTGGGGGAAGGCACTCTGAAGCTTTAACCAAGGTTTTATCCTCACTGTGGTCATGATTGAGATGTCCTGAGTTGTCCAACCTCTGCCCAGCTTTGCTGTGATGTGAAGGAGAAATCCTGGGAGCAGATACAAGGTTGAGCCTTGTATCTGCTGGAAACAAGCTGGAAAGGATTGGTGTTTCAGTCCTGTGATGAGTCCTGTCGTTTTTCCTGTGACTCACCACGTCCCTTTTCTCTTTGGTCTCCATTGGCATGTATCTTGTCCATTCTTTTGTCAGCGATTAGAACTTTTTATGCATCCCCTCCTAGGAGACTATATCAAACTATATCAAACACTATAGTTTGACTATATCAAACACTAGGCAATCAGTCATATTTAAAGTTCATTAGGTGCTGATATTTGGTATTAGATGAAGCGCGAAGAGATGAAAGTCATGGGCTTGCTCTTGAGGAGCCTATCTTGTGGTTATGGATTCACAGTTACGGATATGGGCCACATTCCTGGAAACCAGTTGTGCTATAAAGTTTAGGATGTAAACTCAGAGGCTTGCATGGGACTGGCTTGTAACATGATGGAAATTAGTAGGGAGCAGGGTTGCTCAGGAAGGAGGGATGGAGCTGTGAGGAATGATTATATATGTCCTGCCCAGTTTTTGACCCAACAAAACATGTCTCTTGAATTTAGCAAGTCCACCAATGTCCAGCCTTTAGAATAGAGTGTTCACTATAAGAAAGTGGTTCTCATGCGATCTGAATGATTTTCTAGCCAAATTCTGTTTTTATAGATAAAGTTTTATTTGGACACAGCACAGTCAGGCTCCTTTGTGAATATATCCTCTATGACTGTTTTTGTGTTACAACAGCAGAATTGAACAGTTGTGAGAGAGATTGGAATATCTGCAACAGTGACCATATGGCCCACAATGGCTAGAATGTTTAACATCTGGCCCTTTGCATAAAAGTTTGCCACTTTCTCTTTACTTTATCAAAGCAAGGACATAGTAATAATAACCTCTCTAGGCTTCCCAGGTGGCACCAGCCGTAAAAAACCCGCCTGCCAACGCGGGAGACAGAAGAGACATACATAGGTTCGAGCCCTAGATCAGGAGGATCCCCTGGAGAAGGAAATGGCAACCCATTTCAGTATTCTTGCCCAAAGAATCCTGTGGACAAGAGGAGCCTGGTGGGCTACAGTCCATAGAGCTGCAAAGAGTCAGACATGACTGAAGCGACTTGGCATGCATGCAGAGGTGTGAAGTAGTCTTTATTCATTTATTTATTTTTTATGTTGGCTGCACTGGTCTTCACTGTGGCACGCAGGCTCGTGAGTGGACTTTCTCTAGTTGCACAGGGGCTTCTCTATTTGTGGCTCGAGGGCCTAGTTGCCCCGCGGCATGTGGGAATCTTAATTCCCCCACCAGGGATCAAACCCATGTCCCTTGCATTGGAAGATGGATTCTTAACCATTGGACCACCAGGGAAGTCCTTTAATGCCTTTATGGATTCATTTATTTATCCAACATACAATATATTTGCAGAGTGCCTATTGTATGTCAGGTGTAAAATGGTGATAGATATGATTCTGGCCCCTGTGGACTTTACAGAAACCCCTGTGAATTTAAAATTCCATTGTAGGATTGTGCTTTTTTGGGGGAAAAAAAAAAAAAGTGTATTATGGAAATAAAATCCCATGGATGGATAAGCCTGGTAGCCTATAGCCCATGGGGTCGCAAAGAGTTGGACATGACTGAGCGACTTCACTTTCACTTTTCACTTAACTAAGTCCTCAATTTTAAATTAATATGTTGGCTATTTTTGCTAATTTTGTACATTTGATGAACCATTCTATGTAAACTAATGGTTGCTACTGCTAAGTCGCTTCAGTCGTGTCCGACTCTGTGCGACCCCATAGACGGCAGCCCACTAGGCTCCCCCGTCCCTGGGACTCTCCAGGCAAGAACACTGGAGTGGGTTGCCATTTCCTTCTCCAAACTTATGGTTAACTCCATTTTAGAAAAATATGTAGTATGACATCATATAAGCAATTGTGTGTTTAAAGATCCTACTTGTTCACACGTGGTAACAAAGATGGTTTGAAAACAGACTGTCTGGATAGTGCTGTGTGCTTTGAAGAGCTCTCCAAAGCAAGCCAAGTCAACCTTCAGTCTTAGGTTATGATAATAATAAAAAATAAGCCTCAAAGGAAAGAACCACATACAGGGTAATAAAGTTTAGAATGTAGTTAAACAGATTAATCTGTCTTTGTTGGTATGCTTATCTATTTGTTTATTCGAGGCTGTTAAATTTGTCTCTTCTTAATAGGAGCAGGTGGTGCTAGTGGTAAAGAATATGCCTGCCAACATGGAGACTTCAGAGACCTGGGTTCGATCTCTGGGTCGGGAAGATCCCCTGGAGGAGGTCATGGCAACACATTCCAGTATTCTTGCCTAGAGAATTCCATGGACAGAGGAGCCTGGTGGTCTATGGTCCATGGGGTCACAGAGAGTTGGACATGACTAAAGCGACTTAGCACACATAGAGGGTGATGCAATGAACATAGAAAAGAGAGAAATACTTAAAAATTTTCTCCAAGAAATGTGAAAAGTGAAAGTCACTCAGTCGTGTCCGACTCTGAGACCCCATGGACTATATAGTCCATGGAATTTTCCAGGCCAGAATACTGGAGTGGGTAGCCACTCCCTTCTCCAGGGCATCTTCCCAATCCAGGGATTGAACCCAGGTCTCCCGCATTGTGGGTGGATTCTTTACCAGCTAAATCACAAGGGAAGCCCAAGAATACTGCAGTGGGTAGCCTGTTCCTTCTCCAGGGGATCTTCCTGACCCAGGAATTGGACCAGGGTCTCCTGCATTGCAGGCAGATTCTTTACCAACTGAACTGTCAAGGAAGCCTGAGGAATGTGAATCTGGTTTTTAACATCATTTTCACTGAATTAGCATTTTCATATATGCTCATATATGTTTTATGGGCAGATACTTGCACAGGTGACTGACCTGTTACCCAGCTGTCACACATAGTTATTTAGCTATGTGTACTAAGTTTGAGTGAACTCCAGGAGTTGGTAATGGACAGGGAGGCCTGGCGTGCTGCAGTGCATGGGGTCACAGAGTCGGACACGACTGACCGACTGAACTGAACTGATCAAAAGAGAATGCACAATGTCCTGACGGTGTTTCCTCGTTGTCTTAGGAGCCGTCTGATGTCGGGCAGCACGTCTGATTTGGGTGCCCAATGGTGCTTTCCTCTGAAATCTAATTATAAGAATTTGTCTGAGGAACTATAGGGAAGGAATGTTAGCTGGTGCAATGAATAATTTCATGAATGTGATTAAAACTCCATACTGGTTTCTTCTGTTACCAAAATCAATAAATAAGGCTAAGGTTTCATTTCTCTTCTTTACAAGGAAGAAATTATGTATATCCATACATAACTTTCTGTTGTGTTTAAAATGTTTTTAAAAAATCAACCCTGTTCTTCATTTTAGTAGTTTTTTGTAATGGTTTGGATTTAGGGGTAACTGAAAAATCAGAAGACCAAGAAGAAAGAAATATCACAGTTATTCTCCTTACAGAGCTGAAAACTCCAGGGTTAACTGTTTTGGTTAAAAATAAATTTTTATGAAACAAATTTGATGATAAGCCAAGTCACTTGAAATATGGCATTAAAAAAAAACCCAAACCCTGGATCTTCTGTTCTACATAATATGGAGTTATTTTGTCAGGAACTCCAGCTTCAGGAGTGTTTAATTTGTCAAGGCTAGCTAATTAAAATTTACTTTCTCAGTCTCTCAAGTTTTATTTTCAGAGCAGGAAAGGACTGAAGTGGTGCTGAATATAGCTTGATAGAATGAAACATGTTTTAGAAAGAGATCAGGATGATTCTCTTTACAAGTAACAGAAAACCCAGTTCAAACTATCTTAAGTAAAAAAAATTGGTTCAGGCAGTTGAAAGCCTTGAGATAAATCTGGCTTCAGGAAGCACTAGACTGGGGATCCAGACAATGTCAGGAGGGAGGCTCATTCTTGGCTGAACATTCTTGGGCTACAGGTGGGACCTCCAGCATCTTCAAATTTCCGTCATGGCAGAGACAATAAGACACTGCAGAGACAATACTCTTGGCCTGGTTGCTTAGCACTAGACGGTCCCTTTGGATAGGGACACTGGCCTCTCCTGATTGGATCGCCCAGGTTATGTGCTTCACACCTAGAGTCTGAGATCAGCACCTCTTCAGCTGAAGGTGAAGCATTAATGACAGTGGAGAATGTCATTACCAGAACTACAGAAATCAGGGAGGATCAGTGGATGCTGGGAGGCAAAATAATAATAGTAATAGTAATAATAATAATTGTATCTTTTTATGGTTTGCTTTATATTCTGTTTTAAAATTTTTTTTTAATTGGAGGATACTTGCTTTACAGTGCTGTGTTGGCTTCTGCCACATATACAACAACATGAATCAGCCATAAATATATGGGTGTATTCTCTTGTTTGACCTGAAAGAAGTGTAAGGGAAGCAGGATAAAGAAATGATTAAGAACATGGATCCTGGGGCCAGACTGCATGGGGTCAATTATTAGCCACATAAGATTTTGACAGATATTTAACCTCTCTTTACCCTAGTCTTTTCAACTGTGCAGTGTGGAGTAAACGTATCCACCTTATAGGGTTCTGGGAAGGATTAAATTAAGGGGTATTTGTGGGGCATTTAGAATATTACCCAACGCAGGCTGGCCCCTCTGTCTCTTGTTTTTGTTGTTGATCTTTGAGACAAACGTGCCAGCAGACTGACGGGTGTGCTTGCAGAAGTCCAGAGTCACATGGCCTGTGAGGGAAGCACCAACAGCAGCCACATATCCTGGCTGCTTCCTGATCTGCAGCGTCACCTTTGTGTAATGACTGTGGCGCACTTGGATTAATAATAAATCAAAGAGGCAGTGAGGTAAGAACTTCTGCAAAGTAAGCCTGCTGTTTGGAAGTATCTACATGTACAAGCAGGGCGGTGTTACATATTCGATTTGCAAGCCGATCTTTAGCTTCTCAGGTATAGAGTGTCCCCAGGGATATTTAGGGGACATTGCTGGGAGGAACATTCGTACTGGCATTGTTTCTTTCTGGTGGGCACAAGCTTGGCACAATTAGCCGTATCCAGAGTTGGCACTCATTTGGGACATGTTTGCTGATTGCTTAATCAGATCCAGTAATTCTAAGCTTTTGAGCTTCCCAGGTGGCTCAGTGGTAATGAATCCTCCTGCAAATGCAGGAGACGCAGGGGACACAGGTTCAGTCTCTGGGTCAGGAAGATTCCCTGGAGGAGGAAATGGCAACCCACTCCAGTATTCTTGCCTGGGAAATCCCACGGACAGAGGAGCCTGGCGGGCTACAGTCTGTGGAGTCACAAAGAAGTCAGACATGACTGAGCACACGAGAGCATATAATTCTGAGCTTTAGAGAAAACCAAGACTTGGGTGGTTGGGAGGTGATTTGAACCCATCAGTATGGTGTGAGGATGTAACTTCTGACAGAGAGGCTCCAACCACCCCTAGAATACTTCCAAGGCTTTTAACCATTTCTGTCTAGAAAAAGAAACCATTTTCTTCATTAAGAATGCATTCCCTTAACAGTGAGGTTTTGTGGGGAAATTACTCAAATGACTTAATGCAGGAGGCTTGCCCTGGGGACTCAGCTTTGGCATGACCCAGACACTGGAGGGTCATGTTGCTTTCTGAGGATATAGACAGTGATTTCTTTGTACTGACTGTGGACTCAAGACACTGTGTCACTGTGGATGACCTATAACAGACCCACCCTCCCCCCAATATGCAGCTTCACATGCAAGAAAGAAATGAGCAGAAACCATAAGTTTTCCTCTCCCTACAGTGCTTTTGAGGAAAAAGGGTGCGATTCAGCATTCCCAAAGCTTGCTTTCTGGGCAGATCCACATGGGCAGACCTCCCTGCAAGACAGACTCTGCCCTGCAGTGAGTGACGTGTCCTCCCCCGCCGTCGTTGTGCCTGGTGTGTGGGAGGCACTCAGATACTTCTTGAATGAACAGACCTCTTTGAACTGTGCCCTTGTCTTCATTTTCAGTTTCTTTTGACAAGAATGCGTTTACCATGTAGGCGTCTCCAGGAGTTTCTTCTGAGTCCTGCATCACCTTCTGTGTGAACTCACTGCATTATGTTGTTTCTTTAATAAGGGGTGGTGTTTGAGTATTGATTCTAACACCTGCTTTTTACCATTATACTCCAGATAACACCACCTATTCAGAGAGTAAAGGGATTAACTAGTAATTCTATAGAAATGACCCTTGGTTTGCCAAATGCTTGTGGGAATCATACAAAGTTCTTAGATTTAATCCCCCTTACTTTGTTCTTAGGTCCTTGGGAGCTTTTTGTCTTGCTTAGTGGCCTGGGATTGAATACTAATAGATTGTTCATTGTCTTTAACCGGACCCATTTCATAGCTGAAAAATCAGGGGCAACCTTGTTTCCTGTAAGTCAACAACAAAAGTAATACCGTTATTGTTCACTGTGTGATGGGTACTGCCCTGAGTTCTTTTGCTGATTATTCTGTTTAACAGTCTCAACAACTCCATAACTATTATTTTATAGATGATGAAATGGAGGCACAGCCAGGATGTGGCTGAGTAGCCCAGGCCTCCTTGCAGGGCTCACATATGCTACACCGCGTATTGGCATCCAGGCAGGGGCTCTCAAAATGCCTGCATATTGGAATCGCCCTTAAGGCTGTCAGAACCCTCCGTGTCCAGGTATTCTCCCACTTCCTGCCCTCGTGTTTTTATTTACTTGGTCTGGGGTCTTGGGTGAAAGTGCTGCGCACTCAGGACTGAGAACCTTTGAACCTGAGCAGTGGTTCTTAAAATTTTGTCCCCAGAGCAGTAACATCAGCATCATCTGGTCACTTCTTAGTAGAACTTCTTAGGTCCCACCCACACCTACTGAGTTGAAATTCTAGGGGTGACGTCTAGCCATCAATGTTTTGACGAGCTGTCTGTATAGTTCTTTTCCTTAAGTTATAAAAAACATAAACTTCACCAGCGTAATCTTTGTTGAATGTACAGTTCATTTGTTGTTCAGTCGCTCCTACTGTGACTCTCAAGTACACCCTCTGCATGCCGCCCTCTGCCCAGTTCTGCCTCTGCCCCTGTTATTCTGAGTCACTGTCATCAAGTTGCTTAACTTCCTTGTGGTGGTTCTGTTCTCTCCATAAAGGAGGTAACCTAACTTGCAGAGTTTGGTAAAAGTTAAATGATTAGACATCTGTGAAAGTACTTTATAAGCTGTCAGGTGGTGTACTAATGAAATATTAATGTCTCTAATGAAATATTAGATGTCTTTTTGAAACGTTTTATTGTTTTTTAGTTGCTCTGTCATGTCCAACTCCTTTGCAACCCAGTGGACTGTAGCTCACCAGGCTCCTCTGTCCCTGGGATTTCCCAGACAAGAAACTGGCTGCTGCTGCTGCTGCTGCTGCTGGAGTGGGTTGCTATTTCCTTCTCCAGATTTTTAAAGTTTAGCTTTTGTTTTATTAAAGTTACGCAAGCTTGATTTTTAAAGGATCTGTGCAAGACCTCTTACCCCTTTGTGTTCTTGCTCCTCCCTCACCCCCAGTTTATTTGGTGTTATCTTCTACTGTGTAAACAGCATTCACAGATATGCCGATTACCTTAACTTTCCTGCACACACTTTTTTTCTTGGATTTAATAATTGTCTTGTTTTTAAAATTTTTGTGCACTTCTTACTAAGTTAGCCTCAAAGAGCCTTCCATGTGAATCTCTTCCCAATATCTTAGGTATTTTATCAACTTTATCTTATTGACACTTTCTCACCTGACGTCTTAGGCCCTGCCCCCGTCTAGACTGCTTCCTCTCCAGGTCTGTTGTGCACCATGCCTTGATATGGACTTTTCCTTCAACAGCATTCTGGGGATTTCTCTTATCTTCTGTTTGGGCCGCCCTGTTTTTCTCACTCCATATTCTCTTCTTTCTTGGTTTATTCCCTTATTTTTGCAAACCACACGCTTTAAAATCTTCCAAACAGGTTACACAGGAGGTAAGTCTGTGAGTTGTTTTAGGTCTGAGAACATCACATTTATATTTAATATACAGACTGGCTGCTGTCCACCTGCCAATGCAAGAGACATAAGAGATGCGGGTTCGATTCCTGGATCAAGAAGATCCCCTGGAGGAGGACATGGCAACTCACTCCAGTATTCTTGCATGGAGAATCCATGGACCCAGGACCTGGTGGACTACAGTCCACAGAGTTGCAGAGTTGGACAGGACTGCAGTGACTTAGCATGCGTGCTCACGCACTGGCTGGCGTAGATGTCCAGACTGGAAGCCTCTGAACCTCAGAATAGTGAGGCACGTCTCATTACCTTCTGACTTCCAGTGTTAGTGGCGAGAGCACGTCTCATGACCTTCTGACTTCCAGTGTTAGTGGCGAGAGCACGTCTCATTACCTTCTGACTTCCAGTGTTAGTGGCGAGAGCACGTCTCATTACCTTCTGACTTCCAGTGTTAGTGGCGAGAGGTCTAAGACGTCTAAGTCCCAGTCCTGGGCAGGTGACCAATCTTTCTGACTTTTTCTCTTGGACTTCTAGTTCTTCTCTTTATCGTCAGTGTTCTGAAATGTCATATAATATTCCTCGGTGGGGAGGGTCTGTTTTTGTTTACTGTGCTGAGATCCCAATAGGCATTTTCAGGCTGGAAACTCACCTCTTTCACTTTAGGAATTTTCTTGAAGTCTGTCGTTATTGACGTCCCCCTCTATTTTCTCCATTCTTCCCTTCTAGAATTCCTGTTAGATGTTGACTTGTCCTGTGCTGTGATCTTTCTCTTCCCCACCTCTGTTTCTAAGATGTTGTCTTAAAATATTTCCTTAACTTTACTTTCTAGCCTATTAAATTTTCTCTGTTTGTTATGTTTTTGTTTTCTGACAGCTCTTTATTTTATTTTTTTTTTGGTTTGTTGTTCTCTGATGCTTCTATTTTATAGAGTCTTAATGGCAACACCATCCAGTATTCTTGCCTGGAGAATTCCATAGACAGAAGAGCCTGGCAGGCTATCGTCCATGGGGTCATAAAGAGTCGGACATGACTGAGTGACTGTTACTCATTCTTCTCTTAGCTATTCTCTTAGTTGTCTTAGGAGATTAATTATACTTTGTTTTTTCTTTTTTAAAGTTTTTTTTTGTGTGTGTGTGCGCGTGCCTCATTTGTGTCAAATTACTTTTTTCCCCCTGTTTGTTTCTGCCTTTCACGTTAGTTCCTTTCTCTCGGTTCCTGGTGACGCTCGAGTGTAAGTTCACGGTTAAGAATTCTTTCATTCATGCTCAGTTACTCAGTCGTGTCTGACTCTTTGCAACCCAATGGACTAGCTCTCCAGGCTCCCCTGTTCATGGGATTTCTCGGGCAAAACTACTAGAGCGGGTAGCCATTTCCTTCCCCGGGGGATCGAACCCATGTCTCCTGTGTCTTGTGCGTTGCCAGTGGATTCTTTACTGGCTGAGCCACGGGGAAACCCATGTGTAAGAATGGGGTTTCACACATTGGAAGATATGGCTTCTTTGGGTCTGCAAAATCAGTTGCCATTATCCAATTGATTCCCAACTTTAAAAAGTTTAAAATTTAAATCTCTCTTGTTTTCTCTGTCCTTGTGGATTTATACCTTCAAGCAATAAATGTTTGTACTGGGGGTTTAGGAGAGAGAGGAACTAAATATGTGTGTCTGTCCACTGTATTTAACCAGAAGTCAGTATGGAAAGTCTTAAGAAAAATACAGGGCAGGATTTGTAGCATTGGTTATTTGGTCAGACACATACCTGCAGCGGTGAGTCTTAGCTGGTGTTCTTTTATTTTTAAGGCATGATATATATTTAGATTGCCTCAGTGGAGATCTTGGCTTTCTTGTTAACATTGCAGCAGCTGCCTCATTTTCTTGGTTAAAGGTTTTTATTTCAGATGTAAAATACCAATAAATTTATACATCATTGGGCTTTAAGATAAAAAAAACAATCCTTAAAAAAAAATCCTTATTGATGTTTCTAAAAGGAATTTTCCGAGGGTAAGCGCCTAATCCTGAGATTAAAATGCAGCTGACACATTAAGCCTTCTTACATGAAAAGCCCAATAACAGGCTTTAATGCCATTTGTCCTTGACCACCCACAAAGGGCACTGCCGCAGGCCAGAGAGATGGGACGCAAATACAGCATGGAGAGTGAGGCAGCGTTTGTGTTTGATGCTTCAACAAAGCATTCAAACTCAGATCATCAGAGAGTAGGTGAAAAACTAACCTTTATTCTGATAGCAGGTCTCTGCTAAAATTAAGCGGTTTTGGGGAGTGTGGTGTGGTTCTTTTAATATAAGCCAACTAACTGACCCTGGGTTCCTGGGTTATTTCCTGTTGTGCCCCTTGTGGTGATAGGTTCAGTGGCTTTCTCTCCTCCCTGAGTGTTGGGTGTGTCCTGTGTCAAATACCCATGCTTGCTTCCCGCTCACTGGAACACAGCCCCTCAGAGGAATGGCTTGGTCACCCGGTGATAACTGAGATGGTAGTGCCTGGCCTGGTGGTGATTAGATAACAGTTCCTTTCAGAAGACTTGCAGCTCGGCACACAGCAGCTCTTCAATAGCTCTAACTTCACCACTGGGAAAGGAAAAGAAAACATCTCTGCTTCCATGCTGATTGCTGTGGAAGCTTGCCCAAGAGCCTTCTTTTCGTGCTGGGCTGTGTGCAAAACCGAGAAATTGCTTTCTACTTAAAAGCATTGGCCTTTTATTACTCTACAGACCTTTGGGGAAATCAGATTCATATGTTTCCTAAGTTTAGGCAGTCCGTTACTCTTATTATTAAAGCTACTGACAATCTAGGGGTAATTTTAGTTATTGTCTTGAGGCTGAATTAAAATTAAAAGGAGCACAGTATGGTAGAGATGCCTGGTTGGTTGCTGTGTTTTTTTAAACAAGCGAATAGAAATAAATTATGAATTCTTGTCAGTTAGGAAGGGACCCGTTTTGTTAAACTAGCTACTTCTCTCTCTCTATATACGTCTGTCTCCTTGCCCCTTAATATATACTGGAGCAGCATGACCTCCTGGCACTGCATCTTTTATTCACAGGCAGAGGCTAAAGTTCTTAGTGCAAGAGGGAGACTTGCAAATGATGACAGGTTAGCCGATCAGTGTCCAGCCTGCGTTCTATGAGTGTTGTCATCCTTGTTGATTATCAGCATTGCTGCCTCTGTCACATTTCCACTTTTAAGCTCTACCCTAGGCATGAGCAGAATATTTCCTTGCTTCCTCTCAGCTTAATTGAGGCAGCCTGGGTTTTCTATTTTCTACATTCTGAGGGTCAGCAATGGAAAACAAACCTTTTTTTTTTTTTTTTTAATTAAAAGGAGAACTATGTTCTTTGCAGAAACTGCCAGTTTCTGATCTTGCTAGAGCTATTCCACTCCCAGGGCTTAAAATCCCAGCTCTGTGCAGTATTTATAGATTCCTGAATAAAGAATCAAGGAAGAACCAAATATGTGTAGCTTCCAAGTGATTTCTATTATATCCCCTGTGGCATTTTATTATTAAAATTCCGTTCTGTCGCCAACATGATGTTGGCACTTAGTATGTGATAGTTATGGTTTGTATTCTTCAACAAACTTCTGTTGGCAGAGGTTGATCACATACATACATTACAGTGTGATGTATAATATCAAAAAAGGGAGGCTTGGGAGGGAGGGGACCTGAGTGTACCTATGGCTGATTCTTGTTGATGTATGACAGAAATTCGCAAAATTCTATAAAGCAAACATACTTCAGTTAAAAAAATAAAGTGGAAAAAAGAAATGAAGGGTTAAATTTATGAGAGAAATAATTTTGGGATTGAAAAAAATTATGAGATGGACTATAGTTTTGTTATTTGTGACTTGAGATTGCATGAATAGGCCCTCATCTGGGGCCTATTCTCAACCTCATCTGGTTGAGAATTTTAACTACCCAGTTTCTCTATGGGAAAAATTGTTCTTCAGACAGAGTGTGAATGAAATATTCTATCCATTGTGGGACTCCCCAGCTCCTGCAGGAGGATGAGATGAAAGAGTGGCATTTATGGCTGTTTTGCTGAAGGGAGTGTGTTCCTCCAGCTACAGCGTAGAGGCCGCTGGGAGGACTGAGGAGTCAAGGGTGTCTAAAGAGGCTCTGAGATCAGGTACTTGGTGAGGGGTTTCCGAGGTTGCTGGCTTTTCATGCGAGACCCAGATTTGATGCCTTTTGTGGAGGCCACGGTTATAAACTTGTTTGAGAGATTTACTGTTGGGTCCATGATGAGGATGAACTGGCTGTGCTTCTGTTGAAAGAAATTGGGTCTCATCTGCAGGGTGAGCTGCTTCAGCTCATCTCTCACCCACCTTTCTGTGGGGTATCTCCGATCAGAAACTGGGGCTGATCCAGGTTAGGTGGTTGTGTTGGTGGGGTTACTGTTGGAACCTTCTTTGATGATATGGTGTGTAAGAGCCCAGGTTTTGAATTAGATAAAACTTATCTGCGTGTGTATCCTAACATCTTGCCTGTGCCCCTGGGAACGTTACCTAACCTTCCTAATCCCGGTTTTCTCATCTTTTAAGATGGGGATGTTGTTTGCTTCAAGGTTATTTTAAGGATTCAATGAGATTTTACATACATATTTAGTATTAATTGTAAATATATTAATATATTTAATGTTAAATATGTAAAATATGTTTTCTGTGTGAATATATAGATTTTTGTATCTATGTTATGTATGTGTACATGGTCATGTGTACTGTATTCACACATAGCAGTACCTGGCATGTATGTGCTAAATAAACAGAGAATGCTATTATCATTGTTGTCGTTCAGTCCCTAAGTCGTGTCTGGGTCTTTGCGACCCCATGGACCATAGCACACCAGGTGTCCCTGAGCTTCACCGTCTCCTAGAGTTTGCTCAGACTCATTATCATAGTATAACATATTATATGCTGTGAAAAGTGAAGTTTTAGTTGCTCAGTTATTTCTGACTCTTTGCCACCCCATGGACTCTAGCTCACCAGGTTCCTCTGTCCATGGAATTCTCCAGGCAAGAATACTGGAGTAGGTAGCCATTCCCTTCTCCAGGGGATCTTCCCAACCCAGGGATGGAACCCAGGTCTCCTGCACTGCAGGCAGATTCTTTCCCATCTGAGCCCCCAGGGCAGGCCTTACTGTGCTGTAGTTATGCTCAAGATTCTTTACCGTCTGAGCCCCCAGGGCGGCCCTTACTGTGCTGTAGTTATGCCCAACTGCTGTGGCATGCTGGGTGCTGTGCAGCGGCCCTCCCGGGTGCCCCGCTTCTGGATGCAGCAGTGCTCACCGTGGGGAAGGGGAAAAGATGTCTGGTTTTGTTTTAACTGCATCCAGATTTGAATTTGCTTTTCTCAGTTCTTATTCTTCTGACTCTTCAGCTCTTGCCTTTCTTAATGTTCCCCATGTTCTCTTAAAATCTTAACTATTAAAATGGACATGACAATTCTCTGGGCGGGGAACATAGGCTGCCCAGGCACTGGCAACGTGGCCTTATAAAGACGTGTTTCTTCATTGACTTTTTAAGGTTTATGTTTCCATCCACGAAGGCAGTTTGTTTGCAAAACAAGCAATTTATTAGGCCGCTGTTTGTTTTTCTACTTTTTGTCAGTAATTTGATCCTTGGGTAGCAAGAGAAAACTGGTGTTTGCAGTTGGACTCGAGAAAATTCTTGCTGGAGGCAGACCATTCTATCTGCAGGATAGGAGACAGAAGTGGTTTCTTTTACCCTTTTTGGAAATAAAAAATTGAAGGGCCCACTATATGATGTGATTAGTAACCTAATAAGGAACTGTAGTTACTCTGCAGTAGCACATATACCTTGAACGTTATCTCTCATTTGTTCACTGGGTCTTTATTCTCACTTTGGAAGAAAATTTCATGTGTGATATAGTGCTACTAGCTATACTTTTAAGGGTCTGGGTTATGCTGATGTTTTTTGGGATTATTAAAACAAAATATGTTCAGAAAATTGAAGGTCCACAAGGAATAACGTTGGCAGAATTAACCTGAGGCTTAGCCGCCGATTTACCAGGAGAAGTTTTCTGTTATATTCAGTGATTTTGTGTAATTGAGCTCCAGTCCTTTATTACCTCTGCTACCGAGGGACCCAGAATCGAAGGTGTTTCTTGTGTGACTTCTTCAGCAGGCGAGGAAGGCTGTTTCAAATAGTAAAATCGCAGACACTACCTTCCACGTTCCCTGGACTTCCTTTAGGGGATGAGAAGCCAGAAGCCTTGACAAAATCTCCATGAGTCTTTATGGCGTCTTTCCCTTGGAAGGTCCACAGCGTGCAGTGCTCTGCCAGCACACACACAGCTGTTTTGGAAAATGTAACCAGACGTTCCTAGAAGGTCAGCGGAAGACCTTGAAAAAAGGCCGTGGAGAAGATTAGCCACATTTCCGCCACTGTGGCAGACTGGGTGCCGGGTGGTGCCATCCTGTGGCCTTGTCACGCCAGCCTCCCAAGGTGGGGATCCCCCCAGCTTCTTCACAGGGGACAGAAAGTCTCGGGAGGTTCAGCCCAGGTTGTGTTTTGGTGGCTGAGTCAGCATTGGCTCCAGGGCCATCCGACTCGAGTGCATACTTTTAACTACCATGCTTTGTTCCCTCCTAGCTAGGAAAAAGATGTACTGTCTCCAAAACCTGGGTTCTTTCCGCTGAACCATGTTGGCCCCATGCCCTGGCATCCTTACTGTGCATCCCTTCCAAAAAAATAAAAAGCTTCCAATCCACACCATTTACTACATCTATAGGCATCCCGGGCAGTGCTTATAGCCCTCACTTCTGTGGGACAAGAAAATACCACCTCAGTGTATTGTAGATTATTTTTCATTATTCATGCAGGGAAAAAGTAATCACAGGAGCATAAATGTCAGTTTGCGTGTTGATTTTTATAAACCAGGCTTTACTTTTAGTAAAGGTTTTTAGGAAAATGAGCCTATAGAGTATGAATCCTAGCATGTGGACGGCAGTGGTGGGAGAGCTGATGGGCTGGGTTTGGATAGATAAAGGAAGGACATTAGGCAGCTGCCAGCCCTGGAGAGCAGGCAGTGAGGGCTCCTTGTGGTTCCCTCTGCCTCAAAAATAATGTTATTCTGTTCTCTTCCGTTTCTGTTCCTTTGTTCATTCCTTCATTCCCTTTTTCATTCAAGCTTTCAGGCACTCGCCAAGGGTTACTGAATGACTATTCAAGCTCTTTGCAGTGCTATGTGTGAATTAAAGGTATGAGCAATTTTTGCCTGCCTCCTCTTAATGAGAGAAAAAGGAAATTTGGAAGAAATAGAAATATGTACATGCAACAGTTTGAAAATATTGCCTTGATAGCATCAGATGCTTTTTGCTCTTAAAAAAAGGATGTTTGATATATTAGAGAAATATGATGGTCAAGGCAAGAGTGTTTAAAAAGTCATGAGGTTCTTACCCCACCTGCTTTTTTTCCCTTCTAAACTTGACAGGTGTTCCCAGGCCCTTCCCTGCGCCTAAAGGGTAGGATGTGTATAAACCAGGGAGGCAGAATGTCTTGTCATTTCCTGAAAACAAGTATTTAAGTACAAAATGTGTTGCAATAAGAGATAAAGTACTTTATAAATTAATATTTCCAGAAAGTCTAAAATCCAGGAAATGTTTCAAGTGGGAAAAATTTTGTTCTTCCTTTTTTTCCCCTTGTGGAAAACGGAAGTTTTGAAGCATCTGAATTATATTTGTGTCTCTTTTTTAAAAGTTCACTTTATGATGTATCTAAAATAAGAATCCACAGTGCCTCTTGGGACCCAGCAGGTAAAATAAATTTGCAAAGTGGATTTGATATTAAATAAAATATCAGAGCCTGGGCCCTGAGACTCATGGGAGAGCTGTCTGCCCCTTATAACTGGAGCAGAGGTGGATAGAACGCTCTCCATGTTGTCAGGTGGCAGCCCAGGTCAGGAACAGGGAACTGGATCTTCCAATTTTCATAGATATGCAGACTTTTAAGTAACTGATAGAAAACCTGAAGAAACACCAACTCCAGGTGGCTTAAACAGAACCAGCCTGTGGTTTGCATTTGACTCCTAGGTCACCGCTGTGAACCCTTTTAGTTTTATAGCACTGGAATATATTGTGTGTAATAAGTGCTCACGCAGTAATTACTTTGGTGTTTTACATTTAAAATAAAAATTTCAAACATTAATTATGAAATTTCCAGTTGAATTTGACTTGAAGTATCTCCCTTTGTTATGAGTTTAGCTTTAGTGCATAGCATGGTGCTTTGCACACAGTAGGCTTTGGATAAAGATTTGTTAAATGATGTACAGTGTGAGAGTTGGTCCATAAAGAAGGCTGAGTGCTAAAGCACTGGTGCTTTTGAATTGTGGTGCTGGAGAAGATTCTTGAGAGTCCCTTGGACTGCAAGGAAACCAAGCCAGTCACTCCTAAAGGAAATCAACCCTGAATATTCACTGGAAGGACTGATGCTGAAGCTCCAATACTTTAGCCACCTGATGTGAAGAGTCAACTCATTGGAAAAGGCCCTGATACTGAGAAAGATTGAAGGCAAAAGCAGAAAGGGGTGGCAGAGGATGAGATGGTTGGATGGCATCACCGACTCAATGGACATGAGTTTGAGCAAACTCTGGTAGATAGTGAAGGACAGGGAATCCTGGCATACTGCAGTTCATGGAGTCACAAAGAGTCAGACATGACTTAGCTACGGAACAGCAACAACAAACTGAACTGAATGCTAAGGAGTTTAATAAGCTATCACCTTCCAGTTTCTAAGAATTGGCAAGAAATTTGAGAACGGAAGAGGCTGTCAACAGAATAAAACAAAGAAAATCAATGTGTTTTCGCTTGTAGCATCCTCCACTGTGTCAAGCAAATAGAGCATCAGTTTTCAAAACGGAGGGTGCTGTTGTAAAGGTTACACTGCGAAAAAGAGGAGGCAGAGTCATTGAATACCACTTTAGCAGCATGAATCTTTTGCTTGGTCTTATTTTCTGAGCCATCACTTCTCTGGTTTGGCTCCTTTTGATGTTTTATTTTTGTCATCCTCTTGCACTTCTCAGTGCCAAAGGTCATCAGAATTTTCCCACTTCTGTCCATGTGTTCTTGGTAGCAAGTAAGAACTTAAGCAGAGGAAGGATACACTGAAAGGATATCCCGCAGTTGCCAAAGGAGGCTGGGTTACCAGAAGCACAGCAAACCCCATAACCCGGAACAGTGACACCGTGTGTTATGAACACCCCAGTGAGGACACGCTTGCTGGCTCCAGCCAGGCCCTGGATGTGCAGTCACCGTGGTGCCACTCTGCTACATTCTCCTCTGTCCCTGTCTCCCGGGGTCACTCACTCCAGATTCAGGGTCCTGGCTGGAAGCATCTGATTGTCTAGGCCTTGGTGACACATGTACGTACTAGATGCCAGGGATGGAGGGGACGATGGCTCTTCTTCTCAGTGTCTCTAATGGGGTGGGGTCCCCTCCCACTTGTGCTCACTAATCGAGGAGGGCACCCCAACAGAGTAGATGTAGATGTTGGATGCCAGCATGTGTTAATTTTTAAATCACCCACAGAGAGAGAGGCTGGAGATGTGGAACCTTCCTAGAGATAAATGAGTCAGATGTCCTGTCCTTTCTAGGACCTGGGACATTGTGACCAAATGGAGGGTTCAGAGAGGTCAAGTGACTTGCCCAAGATTTTTATGCTAGAGTTGGGTTAGATTTTAACCCATTTGTACTGGACTCCCAAACCCAGGCCTTTAACTACTTACTAATTCACTTCGTATCCAGATGTATCTTTCCTGTAACACCAATGGCAGCAGTTAAGAATCCTTCCTCAGTCTCCAGGCTGAAAGTGCTGGTACTTTCTGTTCTAAGACGGTGTGGTGGAAGTCAGTGCTGCTGCCCTGGCATAGATTACAATGTAATCTGCTTTGCAGCAGTGGGAAGTTCCCCAGTGTTGGTATAGATGCTTTTGGACACATGGTTGTATATAAAAATGCCTGTGTGGAAGGGATCCCAGACACTGTGCAAAGTCCAAAGATATCCTACCGAATTGAGAAGGACCACTTCTGCCCTTCAGAACGTACTTTAGGGGGAAGAAAAGGGTATGGAACAATATATAAACACCTTGCTTAGTTCATAAAAATATGACAAAGGAAAAACTTTGGAGGGTAAAAACTTTTGGAAGTCCATCTCATAAAAGAAGAAAATCATTTATGCTCACCCTTCCCCCAGTGCTCCCATGACTCATGACATGGGGGTGAAGAGAGTGGGTGCCAGGAAATAGGCCAGCCAGCCACAGACAAGCCGGGACACAAGACCAGTGAGAGCACTCAGGGTATGTCCTCCCTGAACTAGCCTTTTCAAATCTGCTTATCTGCCCTTGTCTCATTCTTTTCTCTATGACGTTTTTTTTTTCCCCCCCAGTGGATAAAACACTGGTTTATTGTAATCCATTAACTGTGGGTAATTCGGTAATTCCCATCTTCATATGTTCTCTTCTGCTCATAAAGTGCCACACTGGCCAGCCCTACATTTGAGCTGTGGAGTTTGGAGAACCTTGTAGTCAATGGACGCTGCTCCCGGGCATGTGGCCACCAGTGGGAACATCGCTCATAGTTCTGGGTGTCACATGTGCTTAGTCTGACCAGCCAGGTGTCCGTCAGGGATGTGTGATCCCAAGAGCTGGAGCCTGGTCTTCTTGTATAGTTTTATATCTCAGGTGCCTTTTAAAAAAGCTGGACGCTTTGATCAAAGTACATAGAAAAAAGATGTTCACGATGTGAACACGTTATCTCACAGACCAAGAAAGCCACATTTCAGAAGCTCTCCTGTGCTCTTCCCAATCATGACCCTGTCCCTTCCCACAGGGCGGCCTCCTTGTCCTATTCACCTCCTTGCGGCCTGGGTTTGCTATTGCACGCTGCACCAGATCCTCTCTCCCACGTCACGTCTCTAACTGCGCCTCGCTGGGGGACTCAGGAAAGCCAGGGCTCTGATGTGCGGACTCCAGGTGGCTGTAAGTGGTCTTGGGTGCCAGAGTGCTGCGTTCCTGTTGTGCTTTAATGTCACATAGGTCACAGGTTATTGTGCTTGGCTGGAGGCCTGATGTGGCCCAAGGCCCTGAGAGATGCTTGCTTTTTTTTCAGTCTGAGCTTCTCCAGCCCCTGTAACACTTCCCCTGGTGAGGTGCCGGGTCTGGGAGCCGTCATCCGTGCGCTTCTGGCATGGCGAGGTAGATTGTCAGTCCCTTTGTTCCAAGGGATGCACAAGTGTAAGCAGAAACCCTGCACCTGTGGATTCCTGTAACTTAAACCCCAGTCACTAAGGGACTGATTGCATAGTAGACGGGTTCCATAAAAAGAGTTTCTTATATAAGAGGATTTAACATGGTTTTCGGTATCGTGGTATTTTAGCAAGGTTCATTTTAACTGTGGTGTAATACATTCCTTTAGTTGAATTACCAGCCTCTTGGCATTATTTTTTTTCCAGTAGTCACAGGACTGCTTGGCCCGTGTATATAGGACGCCCTTCCTATGGGCACGGTCTGTGTGTGTGGAAACTCGAGGCTCCCATCAGGCCAGAGAATGTTGGGTTCAGAAGCAATGATCGTCAGGAGCTAGTCGCCAGGCCCAGGTGGTCCATGGCATCCCTCCACACATTTGTAAGTGCCCCAGAGTGCTCGATAGGAAGTTGGCATCCACTTATATAGTTCCCGAGTGAAGCTACTGCTCTGACGTTTTCCAGGCAATTGTTCAGTGCTAGGAATGATTTGCTGAGGCTGCCAGGAACTCTGTTGCTGTGTTGTTTTTTTTTTTTTTTTGACAGCAACGGCTAGAGCTCACCCAGTGAGGGCCACAGATCAGTGCTCAGATCAGGGGAGGGAAGTGTGTTTTGAAGGTGGATTTGGGAATCACGGGCAGATGCACAGGGAAAGGGGAAACCAGAGAAGACCCTTCTGTTCATCAACAGTTTGGACACGAAGTTTAGGCTATGATTTAAAAGAGATGTGACTTTGAGCAGTAGTTACCAGAGGGGAAGGGTTTGGCGGGGGTGGGGTAGGTGGGTCCAATGGATAAAGGGCGTCAGCTGTAAGGTGACGGATGGAAACTAAACTTGCGGTGGTGGGCACTCTCTGGTTTGTACAGAAGTTGAAATATGATATATACATGAAACTTACATAATGTAATAAACCAATGTCACCTCAGTTAAAAAAAATTAAAGAGATGTAACTTTGTTCTTGCATTCTCTATAGCATTGTTTATCAAAGTGTGGTTTTCTACCTGTGTACAAGGCAGAGGAGGACAGGGGCGTGTTTGTGTGTGTGAGGCATGCATGCAGGGAGTGTTAGGGGAAATGTGAATTCTTGAGTCCCAAAGCAGGCCCAGCAAACCATAGTCTACTGGTATAGAGGCTGGGAGTCTGCATTTTAATCAGACACCTGGACTTTGTGCACAGCTGAGTTCCTAGAATCTCTGATCTAGAAAGTGGTCATTTCATTCATTTATTTGGGTGAGGTGAGTTGGACTGAGAAGAGACTGGAACTTGAGAAAAGAAAGAAAAGAAAGTGTGGGCCTCAGACTGTTGATCTGAAAAGAAGAAATGCATGTGAACTTGGGTGGGCTTTTCTGATCCCAGACGAGGATATGGTCTCTGATGGCTTGGAAATGTTGCTTCAGTCTCTCCTTTCTTGTTTTGCCTGGTCGTGGAGGATGGGCAGACTTCTGGAGTCCTCAGTAGTGGGGTGGGGGAGGCCCATCTGAAATACTGTTGAGCAGAGACCAGCTTGTGAGCCTGGAAACTGTCTGTGGTTATATTTCCAGTTTCACTTATTTCAGAAGCAAATGTTTCTCTATCTTGCATCCTTCTGCTTTTCAAGTTAGTTGATAACTCAGTTGTTCTGACATCAATGGAGAGTTGAATCTTCAAGAAGCATTTTACGCACCATATGGATTTCTAGTTTGTTTTAGGTTGCCCTTTAATTAAAGTCAGGGTTTGAAGTCAGTGTCTTGGTAGCTGCTTTAAATCTCACAGTGTTTGAAGATAAAAGATTAGTTACTTGTGACCAGCGTTGACCAACTACAAAAAACTGGCATGAATGTGACCAACTAAGCACTCGACTGTCAGAATCATCAAGGGTCTGAGATTTAAGGAACCCCAGAAATCCCCTAATCTATCAGCAAGATCTGGCTCCAGATGGCTTGGGCTCTGTCCTGGCTCTGCCAGTTGATACAAACTTTGTAAGTTCATGCTTCTGTTTCCTCAGCTGTCAAATGGGGGTGATGACACCCGCTCTTCGTGTTGCTGTGATGGGCTTCCAGTGAGCCGAGGTGTGCGGAATGCTTGACCAGTGTCCAGTGTATGGTAAACATTCACAGACTGTATCGCAGATGGAAAAACAGACCCAGAGAAATTCTGATTTGCCTGAGGTCAAATCCTTACTTCATATTTCAGAAACTAGGCCTTTTTCGCTCCAAGTCTTCTTTTGTTCCTATTGACTGTTCTAGTTTACTGGTTCCTAAACTATGATTTAAAAGTTTTTATCTGCCCAGTGTGAGCACTAAATTGGGTGACACGCTGCTTAGTTCAGAGACTGTTCTTGAATAACAAGGCATGATTACAACACAAAAAGACACAGCAGGTCTCTTCCATCCCAGTGATGGGCCCCTTACTAAGTCATGCAGTCTTTGAAAACTGCTGTTAGGAAAACTGTAGCTGGATACAGAAACTATATGTGGATTCTGATCTTAACTGGGTAGAAACATGATATGCAGAATGGGGAGGAAATTCGTGACTATGACATGCAAAGGGAATAGGAATACTGGGTCCAAGAGTATGATGCTTTTTTTAAAAGTATTTTTATTTTTTTACCATTAAAAAGTTTGACATGTAGTAATTTACAACACTGTGCTAGTTTTAGGTGTACTGCAAAAATGATTCAGCTGTAAATGTATTCTTTTTCAGATTCTTTTCCACTATAGGTTATTCAGCTCAGTCACTCAGTTGTGTCCAACTCTTTGTGACCCCATGAATCTCAGCATGCCATCACCAACTCCCGGAGTTCACCCAGACTCACGTCCATCGAGTCAGTGATGCCATCCAGCCATCTCATCCTCTGTCGTCCCCTTCTCCTCCTGCCCCCAATCCCTCCCAGCATCAGGGTCTTTTCCAATGAGTCAACTCTTCTCATGAGGTGGCCAAAGTACTGGAGTTTCAGCTTCAGCATCAGGCCTTCCAATGAACACCCAGGACTGATCTCCTTTAGGATGGACTGGTTGGATCTCCTTGCAGCCCAAGGGACTCTCAAGAGTCTTCTCCAACAGCACAGTTCAAAAGCATCCATTCTTCGGCGCTCAGCCTTCTTCACAGTGCAACTCTCACATCCATACAGTTACTAGATATCAAACACAGTTCTCTGTGCTACACAGCAGATTCTTGCTGCTTATCTGTTTTATATACAGCAGTGTGCACACATCAATCCCAAACTTAATCTTCCTCCTTCTCTGCCCCTCCGCACCACCCCCCTGCCCCAGCCCGCCACTGTTATCCCCCTTGGTCAACGCAAGCTTGCTCTCCCAAGTCTGTGAGTCTCTTTCTGTTTGTAAATAAGTTCATTTATATCATTTTTTTAGACTCCACATAAAAGTGTAGAGATCATATGATATTTGTCCTCTGTCTGACTTCCTTCAGTTAGATTAATAATCTCTAGGTCTATCCAGGTTGCTGCCAATGGCATTGTTTCATTCTTTTTTAAGACTGAATAGTATTCCACTGTATACATGTACACCATATCTTCTTTACCCATTTATCTTTCAGTGAATGTCTTGGCTATTGAAATAGTACTACATGAATATTGGGGTGCACGTGTCTTTTCAAATTAGAGTTTTTTTCCCAGATATATGCACAGGATTGGGATTGCAGGATCATGAGGTAGCTTTGTTTTTAGTTTCTTAAGGAACATCTATACTGTTCTCCACGACGGCTGCTCCGGTTTACATTCCTACTAACAGTGTAGGAAGGTTCCCTTTCCCCCACATACTCTCCAGCATTTATTGTTTATAGATTTTTAAATGATGGCTGTTCTGATTGGTGTGCAGTGTTACTTCATTGTAGTTTTGAGTTGCCTTTCTGTAATAATTAACGATCTTGAGCATCTTTTCATGTGCTTGTTGGTCATCTGGAGTATGAGCCTTTTATGGTTCTTGCCAGATCTTTTCCTGAAAGGACTGGGCCACCAGAAATTTGTGGCAAGGGCCTCTCGCGCTCCATTGATTTGACTTATACTTGTCATTGTTAATATTCTTTCCTTGTTTTCTCAGTGCCTGGCATTAAGACTTGGGTGTTGTATTGCTAGAATCGACAAGGAAAAATATAAAACAGCGCACACACACTTCGTACAAATGTATATGTATGAATGTATGTGTCTACAGTAAATTGAAGGAAAAATTGTGAAAGTTTCCACTAAGAATCACTTTCTTGCTGTGCTATTTATAGCTGCCTATTTCCTTTCTTCCGTCTTAACAAACTTTCCTGTGTTTAAGTAAGAGATGTCAGATGCTTCCTCCAGCTTACATAGCTGACTTGAAGTTCCTTATAGTTTTAGATTGGAGAGAACAGGTTTTGTTTTTAGGAGTTTCTAAGTGATGGGACATACATTGAATATAATCTTATCCCTTGTGTGACTCCTAAGTGCCCCTTCCATGCTGTGGGTGTCTCCCCAGAGCTCACTGTATGAGAAGCTTCATTCTCCTCCGCTGGTGAAAATGTTTCCTGTGTCTTTCGGGCAGGATCAGCCTGCTGAAACTGCTGATAATAGACAGATAGACCTTTACAACCATGAGCAAGTTACTTAACTTCTCTGGGACTCGGTTTCCTTAGCAGTTAAATGGGTTTAAATCTAGAATATATCTGATAGACAGATCTCCCATATTCAGACATTAGGCCAAGATAACTACATTTAATCCTTTCTCTTTTCCACTTTCACTCCCAAAGCAGTCTGTGTATTTATGGGGTGTGACTGCCTTTGTGGACAGCAGAACATGTGGCAGCAGACACAGAATATCAGTGATTGCAGATGACCTGAGAGGAGAGATACGGGCACACCTCTGGCAGCTGGATGGGAGTGGGCTTCGTGGGTAAACAGTCAGTGGACGGGACGCTGTTGTTGCTAAAGAAGCAACAGCAAGTTAGAGGTAAAAGACTGTGGTAAACAAAGCAACAATTAGGAGTCTTCTTTGTCCAAGCCTTGTAGTTTCAGTAACAGGTCTTTGATCTCTGGTGTATACTCTGTGGCACGTTTGCCAGTTTCCCTTAGCTTTTGTGGTCTGCTTCGGGGCAGATTTCTCTTTTCCAGGTGTGGTCTCGGTGGATCATTGTGGAGCTGCCCTCAATAGCTTCCAGACCAATGCATACTTACATTAAAGCAGTGACTATTAGGTCCAAGGCCTTGCAATGTCATATCCTGGAACACTGACAGCATCCAGTTCTCCAATGAATCAAAAGGTTGCCAGCTGCCATTTTTCATCCTGGTGTTTTGGCTCATTCCAAGTTGCTTATCTGGGATATTTCAGGCATGAAATTTAAGCAGCCCGGAGTGACTTGTTTATTTTTTATGGCAAGAATGGGGAAGCTTCCAGTCTGGGGAATTAGATTCAGCACATGGGGATAAAAGCTTGTGTGGTACCTTTAAGTAAAATGTTCTTATAATTAAAAAAATAGAGAGGTAAGCAGTGATAATGATGGTGATGATGATGGTGTTAATGAGAGTTCATTGAACCATTAGCATGTAAAACTTGCCAATTGTACTCTGAAATCATAGGGTCCAGTTGAAGTAGCATGGAGGCAGGAAAGTGTAGTGGTTACTAGAATGGACTTGGAGCCAGAATCCGTGTTTGTGTCTGGCTTTTCCCTGGTGGTTCAGATGGTAAAGAACCTGTCTGCAATGCAGAGACACAGGAGATGTGGGTTCAATCCCTGGGTCGGGAAGATCCCTTGGAGAAGGGAATGGCAACCCACTCCAGTATTCTTGCCTGGACAACCCTATGGACAGAGGAGCCTGGCAGGCTATAGTCCATGGGGTTGCAAAGAGCTGGACATGACTGAGTGACTTTCACACACACATTACTGCTTAGTAGCTGTGTGAAAACTAGCTTTGTTTCTCTGTGCCTCAGTTTCTTCTTATAAGATGGGGGTAGGTTTAATAATAGCACTTATCTCTTTGAGTGACTGTGAGGATTATATAAATAAATATATGTTAAGTGGCAGGAATAGTTTCTGTCATTGAGTATGTCTATGTTAGTTCCCTCTGTAACCTTTAATCTTACCAACTCCCATAGCCTCCCTCTGTCTTTTCCTGTTGTCCACCTGCCTACAGTTGGGAAGCATGTTGCCATGGGTTTCTCTTGTCTATGGAGGCAATGATTTCCCATGTTTGTACAGAGAATAGCCTTGAAATGTACAGTGTCTCTGGAGCAATGGACAGGCGTACCCATTGCTTTTTATAAAAGATTTGGGTTCCCTAAGTTCCTATAAAGTCATTTCCTTCTCAAGCAATAAAATTATTTTCCTGGTTGCCTTGGTTTACTTTTGCTGTTGAAATATTGTTATTATTATTTTTGCTAGTTTAGATTTTTAAATTAGAGTCTGATTTCTACAACAGTTGCATCTTTTCTTTGCATTTCTGCTGGTAAGCACGTTTTCCTCTTAAACATTTCCTCGATTATATTAAAAATTTTACAATGTTTAAAGCATATCTAGCAACAAGCTAGTTAATTTGCTTAACCTCTCTTAAAGTACTTCCAGTGTGTTCTTATTGCTCTTTACTCATTATTATGGATATCTAAAAAATATTGAATAGATAAGAAATATTGTTTAGTACATTTACCAAAAAAGTACCCTATTTTTAATATTCAGATACCAAAACATGTTTCTGAACATGATCCGATAATGTCTAAATGATGTTAATATTTGGGTCTTCCAGCAAGATTAACAGCACTCTGTACAGCCAGGATTTGTAGATGGCATACTCTGTGTAGCGTATTAACATGGACTCTGTGAGGCCGACTGGCAGCGGACGGGACTGAGAACACGCGCCAAGACCAGGGTTAACAGCTGTAAGCAAGGCCCGGTGATCGGATTGCGGCAGCTTCGCTTCTACGTGCTCCTGGCCCAGTTCTGGAAAATGTTGGCCTTAACCTTCACCTCTGCACGTCAGCATTTCTGCTCCTCCTTTGGATTTGATGTCCTTGGATTCTAGGTTGATGGCTGAACAAGCGGGAGGTTTATGATGCCTTCCTCCTATTTCTCAACTTATTTTTCTCAAGATTTGGAAGAACTGTACATTTTCCAAGAAATCCCAGATAGGAATTGCTGCAAGAAGCATCGCTCCCATTTCACTCCAGCTGGTGGTCACCGTGAGCCACACACCCTGTGTGTGGGCCTTCTCTGATCACACCTCTTAGGAGTCTCGCCCTGCTCGCTGTGGTCCAGTCACCCTGGCCTCTGCCGGCCTCAGGTGCACAGGCTCGTGCTCCTGTCCCTCTGGAATACTCTTTCCCTGACCCCTTGGTCCTCTCCCCTTCCGTCGGGACAGGCTCACATTTGCTGACCACGTAAATAAAGTAACCCAGCCCCGCCTCTTCCTGTCACCTCCCTGCCTTCTTTTTCTCCACAGTACTGATCACTTGTCTGATACCACTCTGGGGTGGTCCTGAGGGGCAAAGATTGCTGGTGTGCCTGCTCCATCCTTGTGTCTGTCAGATACGAGGGGCTCTGTAAATATCTGTTGAGTGAGAGAAAGGGATTCTTGGCAGTCTTATAGGGAACAAATGGGATTGGTGACAGAGACGAGTGAGGAGGCTCTTATTGTGGTCACCCTGAAATTTGGTGATAGCCTAAACCAAGGGGCTGGAGTGGAGAAGAGAGTCAGGAGACAGGGTGGCTAGGATGGTGGATTCCACTTGGCAATAAAAAAGAGGGAAAAGGGAGCCATGTGGAATATTCCCTGTTGCTAGCTTGGCAATAAAGTATACCAGAAAAAAACCCTAAGCATTTCTTTTATAAAGCAAATTGTATTAATAGGATAAGAAATAAATTATTTCTGCAATTTGTGTTTATCTGAAATACAGTTTCTCAAAGACTGTAAGTAACCCTTGCTGAAATGCTGATTTTAATTTGAGGTCAAGTTTCCTAAAATGTTTTGAAAGCTAGCCATGCCAGGAGGTTTGGGTCTCCAGGGAATTTATAACTTTAGACAGAGAGGTTTTTCTATATCCGGGAGTTAAACTGGATTTTCTGAAGGTCTGAATACTTAATTAGCTTTTTTGATATCTTGAGTTCGTAACAGAATTAATGTTTCAAATACAAAGTTTAGAGTTCTTTCTTTTAAGAACTATTTCCTTCTATAAGAATGGCCTCTGAGGCAAAGGCCTCAACCACATCCTTTATTCCACTAGTTTCCCTCTGGATTTACCCCTGAGGTCCAGGAATTGGCATCTTATGGCTGGCTGGAGTAAACAGCTTACTTGGAGGCCAGGCCTTGCCCTCTTTCTTTAAGCCCTGGATCAGGAAGATGGTGAATTTCATGAAAATGTCAGTTGATTCCACTTCATGTGTGTTTTGGAAATAGATAGAACATGACTGCTAAGGGAATTTTCAGTGACTTGGGTGAATTTAGAGTGATTCCAGATATTTGCTATTAATAATTAAAAAAAAAAAAGCAAAGTTGATGGCTGTGAGGTTCTTCACTGATTACACTTCATTACCCTGTTCTTAGATACTTTAGGTCTCCTTTCGCTCTTCATGTCCCGTATTGGAAGCTCTGCTCTTCTGAAAAGCTGAGATGATGATGTGATACTGGTGACACTGCCGATGTCACCCCGTGCTGGGGGGCTCTGCTTCTTTCCTGTGTGGTTGAAGGACCTGGGGACCCCTGGAGACCAGAAGGGAAGGGATCAGCCTAGAGACTCTGCAGTCATCTTCTAGCATGGAAATTCTGTATTCTAACGATAGTTATGGTAAGAAGAATGCAGTAGACCTGCATGTACTGATGTGGAAGACTGTCCATGACATATTGTTAAGTGAAACAACTTGTAGAACATTTTGTGCGTCTAGAATAAGAAGCATACATAGTAATCTAATCTGTTAGCCAGTGGGGGAGTCAAGGGCAAGGATTTTCACTTCATTTATATTCCATGGAACTATATTTTATTCACCCATATGACTTTTATAGTCTTAAAAGGAAAGCAAGCAGAGTGTCAGTGATTCTGTGACTGTCTCAATGGCCTGTGCTGGCGACAGCCTGGAGCCATCTCTGGGGACCCCCGCACCCCCACTCCCATGGCCACAGTGGCCTTGGGCTGAGCAGTGGTTGCCTGCTCGGAGGTTCCTTCTGGTTCCTCATACCTGCCAGCTGCAGCCATTTGCTCTCCATGCCTGACTCCACTGGCGTTCGGGTTTGCAACCTCTGTTTTAAAATTTTAAAATAAAGGAAGTGAAGTGAAGTCGCTCAGTCGTGTCCGACTCTTTGCGACCCCATGGACTGTAGCCCACCAGGCTCCTCCGTCCGTGGGATTCTCCAGGCAAGAATACTGGAGTGGGGTGCCATTTCCTTCTCCAGGGGATCTTCCCAACCCAGGGATTGAACCCGGGTCCCCCCCATTGCAGGCAGACGCTTTAACCGCTGAGCTACCAGGGAGAGATCAAAATGAAGGAAGTGCTTCTTAAAAATCCCTAACTTTTAACCTTTTCAGTAGTTGAAGCTGTTTGGAACTAGCAGACCTCACTGAGGTTTTGGTGGTCCTCAATCGACAGACCAGGACAGCTTGGCTGTGTGTTTACTGACGTGTATGCTGTATGCTGTGCATCTGTTTGTCACTGCCAAGAGGGTGATGCATCTCTCTGTCTTGAATGTGGTCGGAGAGGTGACTTATTTTCATTTTTTTCCCACAGCCCCACTTCTGCCATAACTTGTTAGTGTGGCTGGTGCCTCTGTAGCTCCTCTGTTGTGAGGGCCTGGACTGTGAGGGTGTAGAAATCAATGCAGATATTCTGAACTCCCACCGACTGTGCTCTGAGACTCCTCCTCTCTGTGCTTCTCGCTAAGGCCCTGTTTCTCTCTGCAGATCCCAGGAGTGACTCAAGATCCTTTAAGTTCTTTCAAGCCTAGTCCCTAGAGCTGACCCCCGCTCGGCTGTCTCCTTTATCCCTCACAGGGCAGACCATTGTGGACTGGCATTTAGGGGTGTGGTGGCGTGTGGAATCTGTTGGTTGTGTTGATGACACTTTTCTTGCGTCCTCGTCCCATGTGACCAGGCAGTTCTCTGTACACCTGTGGCCCATTTCTTGTGCTCTATCAGTGGGTGCCCTGTCTGCCTGCCACACCCCCAGAAGTTGAGGAGGCCCTTTCCCACCTTTGTTGAATGTTCTTAGTTCCTGTGTCTTAAGGAGATCTTGATCATTTTTCTTATGATATCTGTTGGTTTCTCATGCAAATTCAAGTCATCATGGCCCATCCTGCTTCACCAGAATTCTAGGAAATTTATAGATTAAGTTGCTTGAACTATAATTTTTTTAAGAATTCTTGATTGTGACACCCAAAAGGAGAGTGAAGGTGGTTTGATTTTTTTATTCTATATCTTTTTTCAGAAAATTCCTAGTTTCTTTCTACAGCCCTACTTTGACTCTTTTACTCTAATGAATACTAAAGTATGGAACTAGTATTAAAATACTCATTTTGCTAAGGATTCCTGCATTTTCATAGAAGTCTCTTTAAGGCTTTAGGAGCTGAAGTTCTGTGTCTCAAGCACCTGTGATCAATGGTGAGCCAATATTTACAATCAGGTACGTTGTATGGAAACTTCTAATTCACTCACGTAGGCTGGTCTTACTGTAGAATGTGACAGCAAGTGGTGCCTAGGTTGTCTGCAGAGAATAGTGGTAGATGGGGCAAGACCAAGAGGTGGAAGACATGCTGGGAGGGCTTTTCTACATTACGCCACAACCCTCATCTCTTTGCTGTTCCCAAGGGCCTTGTGACAGCCCTGTATTGGGGCCTATCAGAATTGTTCCATCTGTTGCTCTTAATGTAAGCATAACCACACATTAAGATAAAGACTAGCAAATGGAGCATCAGCAGCTTAATAATTAAGAAAATACATCTTTGCTGGCTCTTTGAACTAACTAATATAGATAGCCCCTACAAGAGAAATAGCTGTAGGCTTTTTAATGAACGACGTTATTTTAATGCGTGACACTAAGCGCCTGTCTTAGAGCTATTAGCTGTCAAAATTTATCAAGTCTGATATTAACAGCCATGATTCAGAGAGGCAAGCTGAACTTTTCCACTTGCCTTACCCTGCTGAGGTCATTTTAAATGTCCTAAGTTAGAAATTTGGTAAAGATATTTAGTTTGCCAAACTGAAAATAAAAGAATATGACATTTAGCTTGGAGTTGAAAGTAGATTTTTTTTTGCCTCTAAGTCACAATACTACTGTAATGTAATAATAGTGATTTTCATTTATTGAGTGAGTATCGTATGCCAGGAAACTAAGTGCTTTTTATACATAATCTTATCTAATCCACAGAGCAACTCTATGAAGATGGTCCCATTTTACAGATGAGACAGCTGAGTTACAAAGAGGATAAATGCCTTGACCGGGGTCATGTAATTAACTGGTAAATGTTAGAGCTGGCATTTGAACTGAGGTGGTTTAACCCAGGTCCAGATTCCTGACCACTGGCTCAACCTGTTTCCCTTAAATGGATGATGAAACCTCACTTTGTCATTTTTAGTTGCTAAGTCATGTCTGACTCTTTTGCAACCCCATGGACTGTAGCCTGCCAGGTTCCTCTGTCCATGGAACTCTCCAGGCAAGAATACTGCAGTGGGTTGTCATTTCTTTCTCCAGGTGATCTTCCAGACCCGGAGATCGAACCCATGTCTCCTGCATTGACAGGTGGATTCCTTACCACTGAGCCACCAGGAAAGCCTGGAAACCTCACTAGCTAAGGCTAACTGTGACCTATTGTGGACAGGGCTAATTTGACTTCACTTAGGAATGTTTAACCTCAGCAAAGAGCACAGCATCGTGATAGGTGCTGTGGCTGTATTACTTTTCTATGGCTGCTGTAATGAATTACCACAAACTTGGCGACTTAAACAACACACATTTATTTTCTTTCAGTTCTGGAGGCTAAAATTCCAAAATTCATTTCACTGGGCTGACCTCAAGGTGTTGGCAGGGCTGTGTTCCCCCTGGAGACCCCAGGAGACAGGCAGTCCCTTGGCTCTTCCAGCTGCTGGCGGCTGCTGACACTCCCTGGCTTGTGGCCTCTGTCCTCTGGTCTCTGCCTCCTGGTCATGTTATCTTTCCTTCTGTCCACTGTCCGATCACCCTCTGTCTCTTTTTTATAAGGATACCTTTGTTTGCATTTGGGGCCCATCCAGATAATTTTCCCATCTCAAGAACCTTAATCACACATGCAAAGTCTTTTTTTTTTTTCCATGTAAGGTAACATCAAAAGACTCTTGGGATTGAAACATAGATGTCTTTGGGTGGGGGGGCCTGCATTATTCAGCCTACCATGGTGACAAATAGAAAGAATTAGAACTTTCAGTCCACCTTGTAGGAGTACGCTTAATTTCAACAATTCCCTAACTGTTCTCTAGGATACAGATGCTAAAAATGTGAAAAAAATTTCATAGTCTAACAGATTTGAGAGTTATTGTGTAATATATCCCTCTTTAAGGAGATTCACAATGTACAATGAAGGCTTTGAAAATTCCTAGGACAGAGAAAGTTGCTTAACTTAGTTGAACCCAGAATTCCTTAGACATAATTGATTAAAAAACACTTCCTTTTAAAGGTACACCTATTAACATGCCATGATGTACTTGTAACACACTTTAGGAAGTATAGTACTAATAAGCAGGTACTAGTATTTATTACCTGCTAGTCTTTGGACGGCATGGGGGAATGTCTTTACTGACTTTGTGTTACTTAATATCTTAAACATACTTGGGATTGATTTGAAAGAACTACTCTGAACAAATACACAACACTGAATGATACCGTGATGATTTTTAATATTTTCACTGATATTGTGCCAGATGAGTTACAAGGGTCCGGATGTGCTACGAGTTACGATAAGGGAGAAATTTTTCTCGTATGGAATGATCTGAAGACCCTTCCCAGAAAAGGGACCCTAATTCATCTAGCCGGAGGAGAAGCAGGGGTGCATCCATGTAGGAGCAAAGAGCTTAGCCAAAGGAAGCTGGGCTCAC
The DNA here is from genome assembly GCF_002263795.3 of Bos taurus. NCBI lineage: Eukaryota > Metazoa > Chordata > Mammalia > Artiodactyla > Bovidae > Bos > Bos taurus. The sequence continues at coordinate 8,955,032 of NC_037353.1, read as the reverse complement.
CTGGAGAGAAGGGTCAAGGGTTTGTGGATTATGCCTTGAATGTTAGTTTAAGGGTTTAGGCTTGATTCACTAGGCCAGGGTTCGACACACTAGATGTATGTATGCCCTGTGGGCCAAATCCAGTCCTATGCCTGTCTTTGTTGGAACACAGCCACAACCATTTGTTTACCTGTCTTCCATGGCTGCTTTAGTGCTGCAGAGCAGGGCAGGCTTGCCCACCTTAAAATTCTTACTGTCTGGGCCTATACGGAAAAGGTATGCTGCTCCTGATAGAGGTAAGGGGTTGGCTATTGAAGGGCTTTGATAAGGAAGGCGTTATCCTCAGATTTGTGTGTTTGAAATCTTATCCTGACAACAGTGTGGGGATGGATTGGGGAATAAAGACTAGAGAGGGTGACAACCAAGGGAACGGGAGAGGAGAGAACAGAAAGAGACATTTTGGACGACAGCAGGGAAGAGGGAGGAGCCAAAGATAATCTTTCAAAGCAGACTTTTAATTTTAGATTAGTTTCAGATTTAGAGAAAAGTTGCAAAGACAATACAGAGAGTTCCTGTATGTTCCCCCTGCTCAGTTTTCCCTGCTGTTAGCATCTTATATTAGTATGGTACATCTGTCATTAACTAATAATTCAATATTAATGGACTTCCCCGGTAGCTCAGATGGTAAAGCGTCTGCCTACAGTGCGGGAGACCTGGGTTCAATCCCTGGGTTGGGAAGATCTCCTGGAGAAGGAAGTGGCAACCCACTCCAGTATTCTTGCTTGGAATATCCCATGGATGGAGGAGCCTGGCAGGCTACAGTTCATGGGGTCACAAAGAGTCGGACACAACTGAGTGACTAAAATCACATTCTATTCAGATTTCTTTAATTTTTTACATGATATCCCTGTTCTGTCTCAATATCCCATTCAGGGTGTCATGTTACATCTAGTTGTCATATCTCCTAGAGTGTTAGATTATGGCTGTTTTCAGATATTACTCATTTTTGATGACCTTGATAGCTTCGAGGAGTACTATTTTTTCCCCAGGTATTTTATAGAACGTCCCTAATTTGGGATTTGTCTGATGCTTTCTCATGACTTGACTGGGTTATCCACTCTCATTGTGTCCACAGTACGTACTGCCAGCACGTCTTACGCTGTTGATACTGACGTTGATCCCTTGACTGAGATAATGCTTGTCAAATTTCCCCACTGTAAAGTTACTTTCCGCCCACCTTTCCATCCTCTGCTCTTTGGACAGAAATCAATTTGTACAGCCTACACATAAGGAGGCGGAGAAGGCAATGGCACCCCACTCCAGCACTCTTGCCTGGAAAATCCCATGGACGGAGGAGCCTGGTAGGCTGCAGTCCATGGGGTCACTAAGAAGTCCAGACCACGACTGAGGCGCTTCACTTTCACTTTTCACTTTCATGCATTGGAGAAGGGAAATGGCAACCCAACTCCAGTGTTCTTTTGCCCTGGAGAATCCCAGGGACGGGGGGAGCCTGGTGAACGCCACCAGGGGTCTATGGGGTCGCACAGAGTCGGACACGACTGAAGCGACTTAGCAGCAGCAGCAGCAGCTAGACCAGCCTGTGATTTGTTATTTGCATTGGGTTTGTTGCTTCCTGGTTCTTCTAGTCACTGGACGTGCTTAACTGAAAAACAAACAAAAGCCAGATTGTCCTAAAATGCCTACCTGCCTTGTTGTAGTTATGTGTGCCTCTCTCCTTTTCTTGGAGAAGAGTTAGAGATGAACTTGAGCTCTGCCCAGGTTGGAGCTCACACAATCCAAGTTAATGGGATATGAAGTTTAAATTTGGTTTTCATAGGCTGACTCCAGTCAGTTTCAGAATGATTTCCCGTGGAACTTCCTGCTTCATCCTCTTTTGGTGGTGGTTTTGTTTTAAAAGTTGTGATGCTTTCTGAGATAACTGATGGTGGAGAGAGACTTACTGAGCCACAGTCTTGCGGAGAGAATAAGCCTGGGAATACTTACTGTTCACTGGTTGCTGGCATTTTGAACTTATCATTTCTTTTGCATACAACTAGGAGGATAAATTGGATAAGGCAATGGCACCCCACTCCAGTACTCTTGCCTGGAAAATCCCATGGACGGAGGAGCCTGGTGGGCTGCAGTCCATGGGGTCACTAAGAGTCAGACACGACTAGCGACTTCCCTTTCACTTTTCACTTTCATGTATTGGAGAAGGAAACGGCAACCCACTCCAGTGTTCTTGCCTGGAGAATCCCAGGGGCGGGGGAGCTTGATGGGCTACCATCTCTGGGGTCACACAGAGTCGGACATGACTGAAGCAACTTAGCAGCAGCAGCAGGAAGATAAGTGCTCCTACACTTGAATCTACCTGTTTTATTAAAGGGAAGCATATTCACTAAATTAGTGGTATTATCTAAACTTTTAAAAATCGCCCTATTACTCCTGATTCTGAAATAGAGTCCTATTTTATTATTTAATTCAGCCAGGCCTCAAATGCTGTGATTTGTGCATTTGGTTCAATAGAAGCAGTGAGTAGCTCTCCTTCGCCTTGTTTCCGCATCAGTCCTCTTTAGGTGAGAATGAATGAATTTAATAAACCAGGTCATCCTCATTCACGTGACCACCTGCCCATATCTATCAACCAGGAGCCTCTGTTAGGCTCTTTTCTGAGCAGTGACACCTCTATGGGGTGGAAACAACATTTTGTTAAAGAGAACTTCCAAGAATTTTTTTTTTTAATGAGGATAAAAATTCCTAGTAGGTCTAAGGGATGAAATTCAAGTGCCTCGTGTTCTACATAGTCTTGTTTTTTTTAAAATCTGTCTCTGGATTTTGCTGTAATGGCTATGCCTTGTGTTTGTTGCTACAGTTGCTGCTGCTGCTGCTGCTGCTGCTAAGTCGCTTCAGTCGTGTCCGACTCTGTGCAACCCCAGAGACGGCAGCCCACCAGACTCCCCTGTCCCTGGGACTCTCCAGGCAAGAACACTGGAGTGGGTTGCCATTTCCTTTTCCAATGCATGAAAGTGAAAAGTGAAAGTGAAGTCGCTCAGTCGTGTCCGACTCCTAGCGACCCCATGGACTGCAGCCTACCAGACTCCTCCATCCATGGGATTTGCCAGGCAAGAGTACTGGAGTGGGGTGCCATTGTTGCTACAGAGTGCTGTTTATTTAGCAGAAAAATCATATGACACAGATCCTCGGGAAAGGAAATCCTTTGGTCTCCTCTCATATCATCCAAACAACAAAATCACCAATGAGGGACACACCAGCACTTCTTTCCAAATTTACTGCTTATAGGAACGGGAAGGAGAATTTTTAAAAGCACTGTTGAGGATGGCCACTTCCTCTGTGCTCTGCTAAGGGCAGGAATCTCAGATATGCCAGGCACAGAGGGGCCCTGTGATTGCCTGTAACATTACAAAACTTGCCCTGTTGAGACAGGTTCCCAATGTTCTTTCCACACATGTTTCAGAGAAACAGCTGCCTTGGCATCCTCAAAGCTCATCACTTCCCCTTTGCTTGACTTTGGTAATATTGTACGCATCTTCGTAGAGCGACCACCCATGCCTCAGCTGCTTTCCTTTCATCTCCTTTTCCTCCTTTCAGACCAAACGTATGAAAATTTAACCAAATTATTTACCAGCTGCAAATTGAAGATGAAGGTGATTTCAATAGATCGAACACATAAATGGAAATAAATGGCACACACTTCTCAATTCCTTTTGGGCACATGAAGAGGGGTGGTTCCTCAGGTTCACATCCTCAGGGTTTACGGCATGTTTGGACAGAGCTTACAGAGCACGGGCTGCGTGCTGCAGGCGCCCTGGGCATCATGCTAGCCCCTGCTTACACTTTCTCATTTTCCCTCTCCTTTACATCGTCAAAACCCTTCACCCTCTGTAACCGCAGGGTTGCATTTTAGTGTATTGTTGAACAAAGGGTCTGTCTCAGGTTTACTTCATGGATTTGAAGTTAGCTGGACCTGATACATTGGGTCTGTCTTAGCTTTTCAGTAAAAGCTTTTGATTTAATTTTCTGTTAAGAAAAGAACTGAAATGAGGATAAGTAAACTCTTAGTTGCAACTGAGAATCTAGCTTAGAGATGGGAACACAAATGAAGTGAAGAAGACTCTTCAGCCGACTTGCCTTCGCTGCAGCGGGCTTGTGACATGGTTCGTAGAGTGTTTAGGTTTAGGGGTAGAAGTATGGGGTATAGACCTCCGGGTTCCAGTGTCGGAGAGTGTTTGCAAGAGTAGACGCTGTGGTCCATCCCCTCCCTGTGTGACCTGCACACCTCACCTCTCCTTTCTGTGCTTCCGTTTCCTGACCCGTGAAATGGGACAATAAAAGTAACCCTCTCGGAGTTACTGCGAGGATTAATGGGTTAATTCGTAACACTTCAGACACGCCCCGCATTCAGTAACCGTTACATGATATTGTTTTATGATCACGTTCCCACAAGTTGTGTCAGCACATGTGAGTATAGCAGGTAAGCACAGCAGACATTTAAGAAATAGACGCATCGGCACTTGTACATCCAGATGGGTCATTTTCTTCCTTACAATGGTCTCTGGTAGAAAGTGAGTCCTGACTGTGGTAGTTCTGCCTGTGCGGGACATTTTGGGGGTGTATGCCCTGGGATTGCCTGTGATGGCTCCTTTACTGGCTAGTTTCCTGTCACTTGAGTGAATGTAGGTTTGAATTTATTTATCTTTTTTAAGTTAAAAGATATTTGGAATCAAGTCAAGTGAAACAATGATTTGCTTTGAAAACTTATCTGTAAAGTGTACTCACAAGCATGGTCATTGGACCACACTGTTTTTGGTGGCAACATGCAGATTATTTCGCTTTGGCTTTCGGGAGCCAAGGGCTTCCCTGGTAGCTCAGATGGTAAAGAATCTGCCTGCAGTGCAGGAGACCCAGGTTTGATCTCTGGGTTGGGAAGATCCCCTGGAGGACGGCATGGCAACCCACTCCTGTATTCTGGCCTGGAGAATTCCATGGGCAGAAGAGCCTGGGGGGCTACAGTCCATAGGATTGCAAAGAGTCAGACACAACTCAGTGACTTTTACTTTCACTTTTCACTTTGGGAGCCGGTAGTTTATATCTACTTCTTGCTGAAGCAACTACTTCATGCCTGGATATTTTGCCCTCCCTTTCTCCTCCAAAAGTAGAACATTACTTCCTTGTTTCAACTTTGTTTCAGGGGTTTACTCGCCTGCAGGTTATATCCCTACGAAAACTCCTTTTTACTTGAATTTTTACCCCAAACCCTTTTGTTCTAATGGTTAATACTTTTTTATGACTAGATATGTAACATGTATATCCGCTTGCCTTGGCTTTTTAAAATAACTTGATTGTCAGGCCTGATGCACAGATGTGCTGGAGCAGACTGTCTCAGGTCCTCAGTCTCCTCCTCTCTGCACCCTCCCTCTCTTCACCGAGATTCCAAGTGATACGAAAATCAGCCTCAACTTTAGAGTCACTCCTAAGTCAGGTTGCCAGCCCCGCTAAGAGTCAGTTTTTCCAGCAGCATGTTGTAATGGAAAATATCTATTTACCTTGAAACATTCAGTGCTCTGCAGAAAGTCAACACTTGGTCTCCAGGAAGGTTTCAGTACTAACATAACTCCCTCTGTGCTGTCTGGATGGTGGCAGATCATGTTAAAAACAGTAAAAACTAGGAGATTAGAAAAAACTTTATTCTCTTTCACAGTTGGCATTACATTGCAGTAACTAACCCCTCTTCCAAAAATATGCATGAATGTTTGCTGAAAAATAAAAACAAATTAACAAATAAAATTGGGACTTTCTGAACAATATATATCATTGTGATATATATGTATGTAATTTATAGACAGCTAGCTTTTTATATTCTTATATGTAATATATAATATACATTATATATAATATGCATATGTATGGTTTTATACATTTTATGTATTAAATACATTTAGCTTTTCTGTTTTCTCACAAACTTTTCTTTATGGTCCTTAAAACAATTTTTTTTAACCACTTTACTTTGACTCATGCTATTCATAAATTCTCCCTCTTCTGACCTTTAGTATTTACAGACAAAAAATATTTTTATGCATATTTTCTGCTTTAGCCTAGATGGATGAAGGCATAGAAATTCTGGTTTCTCTGCTCTCTCTCTCAGTTTTTAGGTGTCTCACAAGCTATTCTTAAACAGACATCTAAGAATTCAATGAGTGGCAGCACTTCAAAACAGTGGTTTGTAAATATGTGTGTCAGATCTTTTTGAATTTCTAAAAATAATTTGGAGGGGAAGATGAAATGCACGTCTGGTCACTTTAGACACACAGAACCTGGAAAATTTTGTTTACACACCTCTTTTGGATGAAGTGCAAGTCTTTGAAGAATGAAAAGCAGAAGTTATAGGGTGTGGTTGTCTTCAACTGTCTTTCCCACAAGGTCTAATTTGGTTGCTGGAGCTTCAAAGCAGTGCCCTGAGAATCTGATGTTAGTGGTGGTGGCTGTGGGAGGATTTTAAGAAAAAGTAACAGTTTCCACCAGAGTGATTTTAGGCAAAGGTGTGAGACATGCAGCCTTTTCCATGTCTATGCACCAGCATCTTGAGCTTTTCCTAGTAAAACCTGTTTGCAGGGAAAAAAATCAGAAATTCTCTGAAGTGAAATAACTGTCAGTTTTAGTGCCTTCTTCCTAGCAGATTTGTATTTTATCAGAAAAGAAAATGTCAGTCTTTTTTTTTTTTTTTAAGGTGGATGAGTCCTACAGTTGGTTCTAGTCATGACTTTCGGAGATGCTACTCTAGTTCTCTTGATTGAATTTGCAACAAGCCTTTTTATCCCCCCAGATGTCCTGAGAGTGGATGGCTCTATTACAGTTTCAAGGATCTTGGCCCCATCTCCTATCCTTGAATCCAAGTCCGGCAACTTACAACAGCTCTATGCACTTGGAGTATGACAGATGACAGCAAGTAGAGCTAGGTGGTCCCCATTCACCGAATGGGGGGATGTTCTGGGAGGGGCTCAAGGTCATCATATAGGCCAAGCTCTGAAATGTCAGTTAATGCCCCTTATGAGGATGTTGTTAGGGTATATAAGGTATTTAATCTCCAGAGAAAGACAAAATTATGTTGGTGTGCCATATGTAAGAAGCCAGAAAAGTACAAAATTTTTAGGAAATATTTTCAACAACAGGAGTTTTCTTGTTTGAGTTAAGTTGTTATGAGATGTGAAAGATTGCAGTTAAGTGCTGTAATTTAGAAAATCAGACACTTACGTGATAACATTTCTGCTGCATTAAGTCTTTACAGGTGGAGTAGCAGAACTCTTATAAAATTCAACTAGATTGGAAAGCAGAAGATACACGATTGATATTTTTGGTCTTTTCTTCTTCTGTGCCTTTCAAATCTTAAATCTCTTAAGATCTCCAGCCGTGGTTGGTCCAGCTGCCTTGTGGAGTTTCCAGCTGAATGTGTTCAAAGCACTTTAATCCCAGCTGCATCTTGATCTTCTCCTTTCCTCTCATGCTTTGTATCGGGGGTCCTTAGCCCTCAGGGTCTAATGTCTGATGATCTGAGGTGGAGTTGACGTAACAGTAATAGAAATAAAGCGCACCACAACTGGAATGTGCGTGAATCGTCCGAAACCAACCCCCAGTCTGTGGAAAAATTGTCTTCCACAAAACTGGTCCCTGGTGCCAAAAAGGTTGGGGACCACTGCTCTATATTCTTTCCCAAACCAAGTCACTATTGATTCCATCTTCAAAAAGTATCTGAAATCCACCTACTTCTCTCCAACTGTTTACCACCCACCTGTTCTGGTCACTTGGGTCACCTCAGTCAACACACCTCTCTGTGTTTACTGGGACTCTTTCCCATCTTCTTGAAATGCGAATTTGATATTCCCACTCCCCCCAAAAAACCCAACCCAAAACAAAACTGGGGAACAAACAGGCATTACTCAGCTTTTCCGTAATGTCCCATAATCTTCAGTTGAAATTATGATCTTAGAGTCCTGTGTGACCTGGCTATTGCCGGTCCACCCCAGCCTACACACCAACCCCTGCCCCACCGTCAGTAATCCAGCCATGATTGGCTTGGTTTCAGTTCCTCAGAAATAGCATTCACTTCCACTCTCCTCCCGACCTTTTAAGATTTGGTTGACTTCTATTTTTCTTCAGCTCTCCCCTTAAAATGCCGTCATTGTTGTTGTTTAGTTGTTAAATCACATCTGACTCTTTTGCGATGCCATGGACTGTAGCCCACCAGGCTCCTCTGTCCATTGGATTTTCCAGGCATGGGTTGTCATTTCCTCCTCTAGGGGATCTTCCCAACCCAGGGACTGACCCTGTGTCTCCTGCATTGGCAGGTGGATTCGTTACCACTGAGCCACCTGGGAAGCCCTTAACCTACCATCTTGTCAGGTAAAGCCCTGGGTTAGGTACCATCGTCCTGCATCCCATTGGTAGACTAAGCCCATCCCCCGGTAGACTCAGCGCTCTTGGTGTATCCCTGGTACCAGCGTAGAGTTTGGCATGCACTTAGTGATATTTGTTCAGTGAAGGAAAGTAGTGATATTTACAATCAGTTTAACTGCTTCTAAACCTTCCGAGGGGTGGCCTATCTGGTCTGTGTGCACATTTGTTGTTGTTCGGTCACTCAGTCGTGTGGGACTCTTTGCGACCCCATGGACCACTGCATGCCAGGCTTCCCTGTCTTTCACCATCTCCTGGAGGTTGCTCACACTCACGTCCATTGAGTCGGTGATGCCATCCCATCATCTCATCCTCTGTCATCCCCTTTTCCTCCTGCCTTCAATCTTCTCCAGCATCAGGGTCTCTGCCAATGAAGAGGTGTGCACAGAGGTCCCCCCTTTTCTCTCCTGTGCTCGAGGCAGACATTGCTCATCCACTATGACTCCCTTCTCTCACGCTGGCTCTCTTAGTTACTGTGTAGGCAGCTGTTTCTGGTCTGCTGGCCCATCTGAATTGGCCGGTGGCATAAACCCTCTTTTCCATTTCCAGTGTAGCAGGAAAAGATACAGCATGGTTCTTGTTTTGATCTTTAGACATTGGCATGAACTCTTTATGCCTTAGCTTGCATGTAGTCTGATGCAGGTAATCTGACGGTTACCTAAGATAATCTTTCATGAAGATAGTAAGAATTACTGAAAAATTAGTAAAACTGTCCAATTATAAGGTAATAAAGTTACAATCAGTGTGCTTTGTATAACAGATACTCATCTTGTGATCAAGCACTTATGTGGAGAATAAAATGTAAAATTTTTAATACATATAAATACAAGTTTTAATTGCAAGATTGCCATATCTGTATATAAGTACTTTACAACAGGGACTCTAATTTCCTCAGAATGAAGTTGATCTCTCAGTTTTTAAAAAAAAATTATTTCTTTTTAATGGAAGGATAATTGCTTTACAATATTGTGTTGGTTTGTGCCATACATCAACATGAATCAGCCATCGGTATACATGTGTCCCATCCCTCTTGAACCCTTTTTCCACCTGCCACCCCATCCCACCCCTCTAGGTTGTTACAGAGCCCTGGTTTGAGTTCCCTGAATCATATAGCAAATTCCCACTAAATTTTATGTATGGTAGTATATATGTTTGCATGGGACTCTCAAGAGAGAAACCAGTATCATTTAGTTTTTATATTGCTAGTAAAGAGTACATTTCAAGGTGATAGAATACAAAGTATCAAGAAAAAGCTAGTTTTTTCTTCAGTTTACTGTCATTCAGTGGCCATGTTTCATAAAGTATCCTCATGGATCATCTATATCAGGAACACCAGGGATAGGTTAAATTACAGATTCCTGCACCCCTCAACTTAACTGAAGCAGATTTTCTGAGGCCTGGAAATCTGCATTTTAAATAAGTCTGAGCACCACAGCCATATAATACCTAGTATGCAGTGCATCATTAGTAAACATTGAACAGGATCTATAAAAGATGCCTGATTCACTGACCTTTTCAGTCTCACCTGAGCATAACGGTGACATCAGACAACATGTCCCTGCCAACACTGTCTGGTAAAAGGTGAAGATATTGATGATGGCCAAGGTTGAAATCAGTCAATGATCTTATACGACCAGAGCACAGAAGATCAACAAGGGCATTGTTCCCAGAGGCTTAGACACACTCGTCCTCTGGGTACAAACTTGTCCTTTGATCACAGCTGATGTGGGCAGAAAGGAATCAGGCAAGGCAAATTCGGGCCAGTCCTGCGGTGAAGGGTCTGTGCTTCTTGTCTAGGTCTCTGGAACAGCCCAGCAGGGTTAGGCTGGCAGGGGTCTTCACCTTCAGCGGGACTCCCTGATTTCCTGCCTTCCCTGAGAGCCCAGAAAGCAAGGAGAAAACTTGCCCCGAATCAGCAGGCAGAAACAATAACAGCATTTTAAAGGTGGCATTGCCAAGCGCGTAGGATGTGGTTTACTTGTAGTAACTGGTGTAATCAGCTAACCGGAGAGGGGCAGTCCTGGGTGCTGGTGAGAAAGCACGTCACGGCAAACTTCCCCCTGGACTGGACTCCTTAGAGAGGTTACAGCTCTCTCTCTCCCATGCCTACAGCCTGCTTTGCACCTTTCACTTTCTCTGATCCTGTGACCCTTTATGGTGCTTAGAATTTGCATAATTCCGTATCAGATTGATAATTGTTTTCTGTCATTTCCTAAGTGTTCATTCCATCTCAGGAGAAAGAAACAGAGATTCTCAATGGGTGATGGTGTCCTCTGCACCCTCGCCCCACCCCACCCTCTCCACCCTAGTGTTTAGAAACCTGTGAGGACATTTATGGTTGTCGTGGTGATGGGGGGTGTGTATCTTAGCACTGAACATCCCCAGGGTGTGGGTACTAAGTGTCCCCCAGACCGCAGACGGTTGCATACAACGAAGGATTGTCCTGTCTGGAATGCTAACGCACCCGCAGGAGAAACACTGGAGCTCTTTGGGTTTGCCCCCATCTTGTCCAGTGGTTCCTTGAGAAGAGACCTAGCGTTTATCACGCGATGAATCTGCGCTACTTAATAGATGCAGTCTGGGCTAAATTGCATGCCGGGAAAATAAACAAATGGTCGAAGCCATTTTTGTGAGTGGCGGTTATGCCCGGACAGTGGAGCTGTCCCTGTTCTTGGATTCTGCTTTGCAGCGTGGCCCTTCCCGATGGTACACTGCAGATGAGAGTTATGACCCAGACCATAAGCCTGAGCTGCTGCCGCTGTCCACTCAGCAAACGCTTTGGTGCAAAAAAAAGTAGCACTGTCTGTTGTCCCACTGACGCCTTGGTCTCACAAAAATAAACAGGGTGATGCTAAGCAAATTGAATATTACGCCATGAGACGGGGGTGGGGACACGAAGTTCAATATTTTATCACGGATACCATCCTAGGTGAGTGCTCATATCAGTGATTCAGCTAAAGCTATCAAAGAAATGACAGATGGATAAAAATTTAGGAACACAAAAGAGAGGGTGATATCAGCTCTTATTTTAAAAGACTAAGAGTTATACCAGAAAGCTTGTTGACCTAAGGATACCCCCTAGACCCTGGGATTTGAATACCTTGAAAACCGGATAATACTTAGACCAACAGTGAAGGCGACAGGAACAGACAGGGAAAGGCAGCCTCGTGACGATGAGAGGAGCGCAGACTGAGATGACTCAGAGGGCCAGGCTTTCCTTCCAAGGTCCCCGTGACCCAGTGAGGAACAGAGTGTTCTTCCTTGGACTCCGTGAGCCTACTTCTAGGAGTAATTTCTCAGGAAACGAGTAGAGCTTTGTTCAGAGACTTAGTTCAGAGGATGCTTAGTGAGCGTTGTTTGAAACTGAACACGGGAAGCTGCCCAGATGGGTGGCTTGGGTGAGGATGTTTTGATTCATCTGTGTAATGGCATATTCTGTAACCATGACAATGATATTGAAGAAAAATACTGACATGGGACAAAATGTATAAAAAATAGGTTGTCATAGAATATATAACATTAACATTTTCAATAAAGAAATAAGTAAATATAAAGGGAAAAAACCTGGAAAGGCATTAATCAAAATGTTCGCTTGGAGTATCTTTAAGTGGTTGAATTCCAAGTACCTGGAATTCTTTCTTGGGGCTTAAGTTCTTAAAAGGTTTAATTTGAACATGTGTAATTATTTTTGTGGTTAAATAGCTTAATGCAGGAAATCAAAATATTTCAATATTTAATCATTTTTAAGTCCACACATTCCTGGTGGTTCTGAGGTGCTATTAGTCCCTCCTGTGTTATTCTGGGTTCATTAGCACAGAGGAAATGAGATGAGGGTTCTGATCACAAGGAATAAATGTGAGTGAAGGTCAATCAAACACTGGGAAGAAAGAAGGGATATGAATGTTGTTGAGAGGAATATAGATAAATTAAGTCAAATACATTAATAATGACTGTATTTGCCCAGTTTGAGACTCTGCTTAGGAAATTCCCTCCTGATCCATCACACACTCCAGTCTCTTAGGGTGGCCGGGAAGCACCCACTGAATCTCGGCTTGACTCGCTTGCTCCGATGTGAGAGCGTCTCCCGTGCTATGAGATTTCCAGCCCAAGGCCTAGCCCACGGTCGGCTTCTAGTCCCAAAAGGGAGGCCACCGAGCTGTGTGAGTGAATCAGTCCGTCAAGAATTTAGGTCTTATTTGAAGGAAATACTTTGCAGCAGCATTTCTTAGAATATACTTAGTGGGGCACTATTCCTATGAAAAGACTCCATGGGGAAAATAGAAAAGGAGGTGGGAGAAAGCTGTTTGTGAAAGGAGACAGGTCAGCATGTCCACCAGCCCCAGGCCGTGACTCACATCCCACAGTTAGTGTGTTGAGGCTCCGGAGGTCTTACCTTAAAGACATCCTTTGGGTTTGGGTTAACCCTGAGTTTACTAAGTTTAGTTAGCTATAGATTTTTTTTTTTCGCATGAAGATTTTTACAACTATTTAGGTGAAGATGGATACTCTTGTATGTGAATCTAGGGTAGCCTTTTGTCGGGAGGATCCTCATTCTAGCTAGAGTTTAGAGCTGAGAGCTTTGAGGGGATGAAGCACGCAGGGAAATAAAGAATCTTCTCCACCCGTGGTGTGTCCTCGCTCTTCTGGGAACAACATTGTAAAGTGAGATCCAAGTTCACTTGATGATAAGAAGTGTCTGTCTAGCTTAGTGGTCTTCGTAGTCTAGGATTCTGTTTTTGTTGAAATCTCGAATGACTGAGGTTGGCAAGAAATACTTAATAATGTTAGAGCCTTGTCCCTCTCTTCTGATTTCTTTTCCGTGAGTCTAGACTGGGCTTCCCAGGTGGCTCAGTTGTAAAGAATCCCCCTGCCAGTGCAGGAGGCATGAGTTCAATCCCTGAGTCGGGAAGATCCCCTGGAGAAGAGAATGGCTACCCACTCTAGTATTCTTGCCTGGAGAATTCTCATGGACAGAGGAGCCTGGTGGGCTACAATCCATGGGGTCACAAAGGATCTGACATGAGTGAACGACTTAGCCACACACACGAGTATATGTTACTATGTGAAGCTCCCCTTCCCTCAAAGTTTTATTAATAAGACAATGGGCATATAGTACTTCCAAGCCATTTCCTCTTGAAAAGAAGAGGGTAGACAGGCTGCTAACACATTCTGTAGAGGAAGGGTCCCTGGTTGTCACACCTGACAACTCTCTGCTCTCCCTTGCTGGAGGGAGGAGTTCTGGAGAGCAGAGGGGCTTGTGAGCCAGGGGTGATTTCTGCTGACCCCCTTGACCTGGACATACTGAGATATCAGTGGGCCTGGGCCTGCTGGAAAGTCTGAGAGGGAGAGTCAGACTGGGAGCTGATGCTTGCAGGACCACTGCCACCTACTCTGGCTGCTGTGGTTCTGTTGGGGCTGGAACACCGAAGCAACTTTTTAAGTCTGGGGGGTCAGCGGGGGTCACCCTGAGATAAGAGTTTGATTTCTTAAACTCCATTATAAGGCCCCACACGGAAGACCAGGGACATAGAAAGATAGTGTAGAAAAGAGGTATTTTCAGTAAAAATTGTTCGTGTGTGCTCAGCTCACTCAGTCATGTCCAACTCTTTGTGACCATAATTATGGGCTGTCCATGGAATTTTCCAGGCAAGAATCCTGGACTGGAGTGCCATTTCCTTCTCCAGAGCATCTTTCCCATCCTGGGATCAAACCCACATCTCTTGTAAGAGTCTCCTGCATTGGCAGGTGGATTTTTTTTTACTGCTATGCCACTTGGGAATTGGCTCTGATTAAAAAAACTCTTTAGACCTTTTAGGAGAGTGCTCATCTTGTGAAAATGCGGCCAGTAATACATGTGGAAAATCTGCAGAAGTGCAAGTAGTGATAACTCTGGGCAGTGCATCTTTTCTTTTTCTTTTTTGACATGAGCTCAAGCTAAAGCAGACCTCTGGGAGGTTCACTGGGGCTCAGGCCCCTCTGAGGCTCATCACGGAACTGCAGGCTCCCTTCCTCCTGCCCTGCAGCCCGCACCTTCACGGTGCAAAGCTCAGTCAAGTCCTCTTGTGGTTCTGGTGACAGGAAGTGGGCCAACAATGGGTTTTGACCCAGGGGATTAAAATGCTCAACTCTTCTGAGTTCAGCAAGAGCAAACAGTTTGTCCTGTTTTCATCAAATGAGACCCCTCTGGGAAATGAATTAAAAGAAAAGTATTCCTGAAAAATAAACCTTTTAATTAAAACTTTGTTACTGGCACCTCTAGTAAAACCAAGTGGAACACATTACCCACAAGGCGATTTTAGATAAGAAAATAAACATCTAAACGCCTCTTCCTTTCTTTAATAATTCTACATTGGTTTGGTTCCTGTCACAAATGTGGAAAAACAAGATAAATGATACTTGTATGATTCTATTTTCTGGCTCCTGAGAATACTTAAAGCGTAATAGACTCATTTAATTCTGTAGCTGGAATGAACCTTAGAAAGTCGGTTTTTGCTGAACATCAGGGTATAGATTAAAGATAACAAGGACACTAAATTCCCAGGAACCTAACTCTTGAGTCATACTCATGTTGGTAAAGGGATGGAAAGGAGCAGTGAGCTTTTTACTGACAGATGGGACAAAACCTCCCTCTCCCCGTAAGTGATGTTTTCACTGCGGTGTTCCAAACCGGAACCTCCTTTTTTTTTTAGCCACAGTGTCCGAATGTGGGATCTTAGTTCCCCAATGAGGAATAGAACTCATGCCCTCTTCAGTGGAAACGTGGAATCTTAACCACTGGACCACCAGGGAAGTCCCCAGGCACCTCTTCCTAACAAATGTTTGACATATTTCTTATGAATAGCCAAGGCACAAATAAAAAAGAGTGGACACTTAAAAAATGGTATTTGTTGTTTTTAATTGTGAAATGGTTCATTCAGCTATGTCTGCATGCCTACTGTGAGCTGGAAGCTGTTCTAATTGCTATGATAAGCAAAGAAGAAAGGTACAAAAACATTATTTTGTCAACTTAAATGGTATATTTTGCCTATTCCTTTTCTGTGTATACATATTTGTATGTTATCTTATAAGGATATGTTTGTATCCTGTTTTCCTCATTTAATATTATATCTTAAGCATTTCTGCATGATTGCAATTTTTAATGTTGGCATAGTATTCTGTTTTGTGGCTATTTCACAATTTCTTAAGCCATTTTCCTGTTGATCAATTAGAAATGTTTAAATTTTAGTAGTGAAAACAAGGATAAACATTTGATGTATGAAAATTTATACTCAATTCTAATGGTTTTCTTAAGATAGGTTCAAACTGGAACTGCATCAAATGATATGAGCTTTTTTAAGGCCCTTGGTACATGATGCCAAATGCTTTCTTGTATGGGAGAAAGTATTCATTTCACTTTATCCTCATGTTTCTTTTTTTTTTTAGTGCTGCTACATTAGAAAGCATTTTGGATATTGGTCTTTCCTAGAAGGTCTTGTTTCGGGGACCGGCTTCTCTGCGACACCTTCCTGCCCGAGGTGTTTTCAGTCATCTTATTTAGTACTTTGGTGGCGCTAGTGGTAAAGAACCTGCCTTCCAGCGCAGGGGACGTAAGAGACCTGGGTTTGATCCCTGAGTAGGGAAGATCCCCTGAAAGAGGGCATGGCAACCCACTCCACTGTTCATGCCTGGAGAATTCCATAGACAGAGGAGCCTGGCCGGCTATAGTCCACGGGGTTGCAAAGAGTCAGACATGACTGAAGTGACTTAGCATGAACACCCACATTTAGTACTTTTAAACTTGATAGAAAGAAAAGGTATTTATTTTGATACAATCAGTGCCTCCTTGAGCACCTTCTTTGAAGTACACTTTAATATTAGACTCATAGTAAAAATATAAGGAACCATGTAACACTGCTTCTTCATGTATTAGATAAGCCATTGTTTAAAAAAAAAAAAGATTCTGTTTCTCAGTACCTAGGGGGAAAGGCCCTTTTCTATTCTTCCTTTGATCAGAATTTTGTGGCCTGCCTCATTTCCCCCTTTTGCTCTGGCTATTAGGACTGTAGAAATTTTACTGTTCAAGTATACCAGCAACATTATCTTGTAGTTGGAAAACCAACTTCTTTTTTCACTTCATAACTTTATATTTGTGACTTCAAGTACATATGTATCTTTTATTGAATGTTGTCCCAAATCTTTCTTGCAGATGGATAACATGTCAATAATTCAATAAAATGAACTGCTAATGATGAGGTGATGATTTTAGATAAAGAATTCATTTGGCTTGTATCTTTAAGATTTTTGGACAGAAAATTACATACAGTTTTAATTGGGTATAAGAAGGCTAGTAATTTGGGAGGAAACATTGGGGCCAGAAAATTCTGATACAGCTTTTATAAACACTCAAATTGTGTATGTATTTTAGCAACCTGTATTATATTTGCAACTAGTATTATGGTATGGCTGATGATTAATTGAGAAACTTCGTATTTAACTAGTGTATATTAATGTGCAGTCTTTCCTGGGGATGTGATAATGTTTGAGGAGCATGGTGACTGTTTAAAGTACTTAGTACATAAAAAAACTGTGCTGCTTTTTTGCTTTAAAGAAGAAAATGAGGATTGGACAAAGAAATTGCAAAGGACTTTGGGAAAAGAAAGATCCTTCCTCATATGTGGCACTGAAACGCACAGCAGGCTTAGTCATGCCTTCCTCTGCACCCTTCCGCACTCAGCGCTCTTTGCCAAAAGCTCTAATTAGATGGTATTGTAATTATTTGTTTACAGTCTCTGTCTCTATTAAAATCTAGTTGGCCAGGCCTTGTTCTTCATTGTGTTGGCTGTGACCAAGCACAGTTCTAGCTGTAAATTTTTAACGTATATGATTCATGTTTCTGAAATAGCAGGTTAGAAGGCACATTTTAGGTCAGTAAGTATCTCAAAATATTGGTAAATATTTTGAATAGTCAAGAGGAGTTGGGAGGCGTTTTTTTTGCTCCCAGTGTGTTCCTTCCAAAAAAAAAAAAAGAAAATCATAAAATCTACTTTCCTGAAATCCCCTATTTCTTTATTTTTTTTTTAATAAAAAAAATTGTTTTTGATGTGAACCATTTTTAAAGTCTTTATTAAACTGTTGCAGTGTTGTTTATGTTTTGGCTTTTTGGGCATGAGGTATGTTGGGATCTTTGCTCCCGAATCAGGAATTGAACCCTCACCCCATATTGGAAGGCGAAGTCTTAACTACTGAATTACCAGGGAAGCCCCAATCTCACATTTCTTAGAAGTATTCAGTTGCAAGCAGCGTTTTGGCACTGAGGCGTGCTTGAATGGGCTAAGTGATCCTTCCTGGGCAGCCCTTCTCACCCATTCTCCCCTACATTTTTTTTTTTTTTGTGGCCTTGGAGCGGTTTGTGGGTTCTTTGTTCCCCGACTCTGAATTGAATCTGGTCCCTCAGCAGTGAAAGTATGGAGTCCTAACCACCAGACCGCCAGGGAATTCCCTCCCCTACAGTTTTATATTTTTCTGGATATGAACATCACCCATATTTATTGGCGTCCTGTGGTCTACCCGTCCATGTATTGTGCTGAGGATACAGTGGTGACCAAAATGTGAACTCTGTGGTCAAAGGTGGAATTCATATACTGGAAGTTTTAGAAGCAGACTCAAGTCTTAGACTACATACAGTGAACTTCCCTGCTGCCTTCATTTTTTTTGTTGTTGTGGATGAGTTGAGACGTGGAGAACCACAGATAAGTTTGTGAGTCACTGATTTGACTATTTGTGATAAGGATCCTCTGCTATAGACAAAATGAGAAAAGGATATTTCAACTCACCTTTTCCTTCTATATCGTCACCCCAAACACATGAGAAAAGGATATTTCAACTCACCTTTTCCTTCTATATCCTCACCCCAAACACATACTTGGTGCGGTGCTGTCAATGTTCATTTTCACAGCATCCTTGCTCTAGAACCCAGTTTGTTCTTGTGTGGAAATCTAGTCGCTTTTGGAGAGCCATAAGTGTAAGTGAAAATTGCTCAGTCATATCTGACTCTTTGTAACCCCATGGACTATACAGTCCATGGAATTCTCCAGGCCAGAATACTGAAGTGGGTAGCCTTTTCCTTCTCCATCTTCCCAACCCAGGGAAGATCTCCCACATCACAGGTGGATTCTTTACCCACTAAGTCACCAGGGAAGTCCAAGAATACTGGAGTGGGTAGTCTATCCCTTCTCCAGGGAATCTTCCCAACCCAGGAATTGAACTGGGGTCTCCTGCATTGCAGGGGAATTCTTTACCAGCTAAGCTACCAAGGAAGCCCTAGCAATTTGTAAATCCCCTCACTGATCTTGTTCCCAAGGGCCATAATGACTAAATTGGATGATAGAATGAGATCTGTGGTAGTTTGTCACTTTAATGGGAGACGTATCCTGACTTTGCAGTGACTTGGAAGTCTTCCTTAAAGCACAGAACACATCTTGGGGATGGGAGCTGGATTGCGCGCAATATTTAAAATTCTGGTGGGTGCCAAAGAAATGCTCAGTGGAGGGACTGCCTGAATTTGAAATTGCCAACCTGCTTGCCTCTCTAGTAAGTCTTCTAATTTTTAGCAGCAGTCTCCACTGCTTATTGTGGAGTCCATCATTAACCAGTGAGAGGCTCAGAATCCTCACCTGTAAAATTGGGATCATTTGTACTGAAGAATTAATTTACAGGGAAACAGTGGAGAAACAGACATAGAGAATAGACTTATGGACATGGGGAGAGGGGAGGAGAGGGTGAGATGTATGGAAAGAGTAACATGGAAACTTACATTATCATATGTAAAATAGATAGCTAACGGGAATTCGCTGTATGGCTCAGGAAACTCAAACAGCGGCTCTGTATCAACCTAGAGGGGTGGGATAGGGAGGGCGATGGGAGGAAGGTTCAAAGTGGGGAGGATGTATGTACACCTATGGCTGATCCATGTTGAGGTTTGACAGAAACAACAAAATTCTGTAAAGCAGTTATCCTTCAATAAAAAAATAAATGAATAAATAAAAAGTTGGGATTGTTTGATGAACCTCTGAGTGGTTTTGAAGACTGAGTAACATCTGTGAAGTGACTAAGACCAGAGTCTGCCCTTAGTACACACCAGCCTCTCTTATCTTTTAACATGGAAGACTTTTCTTATTCCCTAGCATTTAGAAACACAGGTTTATAGTATTTTTAAGTTACAGTAGTTCATATTTATTAATAATGAATCCACAGTGTATTTCAGGTACCATAGATTGAATTCTTTTTGATTTATAAACTGGTATTATCTAGTTGTTGGGATTTTCCCATATGGCTTAGGACAGTGTTGAAGCAAATCTGCAATTATTTAATTAATGAATATTATTATTTTACTTGTATAGTCCTCAGTACTGAGTACTAGAATGAAGTTCTCTGTATAAATTATATCATTTACTCCTTACAGTGAAGATGCTGAAGCGCACAGAAAGGTCAAGTAATTTGTTCAAGGCCAGATTGGAGGGTTCTGAGCGCTCCTCTTTCCCTTTAGTATGTGTTAAATCCCTGAGAAGCGGGTCCCTCGGAGTGGCGGACGTCGGTGCTTTGTGGATGGCTTTCAGTCTGGGTTGGTATCATATGGCTGACCATGTCCTTCCTTAGTCAAAAGGACTCATGCTCGGTGTTGGGTGTAGAGCTGGCACAGCTCACTCACGAGCACTGCACTTCATTCATGTTCCTGCGGGGCCCTTCCGGAGTCTGTCCTCTCTCTAGTTCTTAGTGGCCTTGGAGGAAGCAGTATAGCTAGTGATTAAGAGCCCAAGGCTCTGAAATTGGACAGCCTGGAATTAAATCCGAGCTGTCAGTTACAAGCCATGTCAGCTAGAGCAAGTTACTTATTTCTGTGTCTCAGATTCTCATCCGTAAGTTGAAGATAATAAATAGTATTTAAAGAGTTGTTGTGAGGATTAATAGAGTATACCTACACACACGGGCTTCCCAGGTGGCTGGCTCAGTGATAAAGAATCCACCTGGCAAGCAGAAGATGCAGGTTCAGCCTCTGGGTTGGGAAGATCCCCTGGAGAAGGAACTGGCAACCCACTCCCGTATTCTGCCCTGGGAAATCCCATGGATAGAGGAGCCTGGTGGGCTATAGTCCATGGGGTCGCAAAAGAGACACGATGTAGCCACTAAACGATAACACCACCACCACCACACACACACACACACACACACACACACACACACACAGTACTTGAGGTGCTTAGAGCAGTTCCTGGCACGTAGTGAGTGTTCTGCAGTGTTTGCAGTTGATAATAAGATGATGGTGTTCTTTGAGCATATCTATATGGGCCATGTCATTTCTGTCTTCATATTCTGCACAAGGTCTGCCCCAGTGGTGGGCATCCCATAAAGGTCTATTGACGAAATGGATGGATGTGGCTGGGTGGGAATGGTTGAATGCATGACCAGTTCTTTTTTACCCTGAAGTGGTATTTGCCTCATTGAAATAAGGTCTCTGTTTAGTTTCTGATTCAAGATTGAATAATTAGAAGTTGACCCAGAAAAGTTAAAATTATTTGTCGATCATCAATAGTTATTAAGTGCTTACTGTGGGGTGGGCACAGGCTAAATATTTTATGATTAACTTATAGAGCCTTTCAAGAGCCTGTGAAGCAGGTACCGTCCATTTTACAGATAGTAAGTTTCATGCTGCATTGAGCTGTGCATGCTTAGTTGTGTCTGACTCTTTGAGACCTTATGGGCTGCAGCCCGCCAGGCTCCTCTGTCCATAGGATTTATCAGGCAAGAATACTGGAGTGGGTTGCCATTTCCTCCTCCAGGGGACCTTCCTGACCCAGGGATTGAACCTCTGTCTCTTGCACTGGCAGCTGGCTCCTTTACCACTGAGCTACCCCTGTAGTTAAGAGGTAGGACTTTGAATCAGGGGAAACTGTGAAGCCCACATCGCCAACAGAGCTGTCATCTCAGCTCTGAGATGTGTGACCTTTAGCCTAGAGTAAAGCACTCATAGACTGTTGTATTATCTGTTATTATTACAGCTTCTCTGAGGCAGAATCATAAACACCAGAACTACTTGAGTACAAGTGTGAGAGCCCTGGATATTTGATGTTTATCATATCATAGCATGTCACGGGTGTACAAACTACATATTCCTTTGTTGAAAATTCTGGCTTTGGGGAAAGTCTTCATATTGAAGCTAAAATTTTAGTACTTAAATTTAAAATTATTTTCTATATGGTGTCTTTGGTGGAAATGGAAAAATGCTGTCCATGGCTCTCAGTACTGCTTAAAATGAGTTAAGTGTGGAGTTGTCGTCATTTTCTCTTTCCTAGGTTAAGCTCTTTCTTTGGGTTTCATACTTTTCATCCCTATGGATTTCATTTATCTTTGTTTTTTTTCTGGTTTTGTTTTCAGTTTTCCCCAGAAGTATTAAGAGCCCAGCGTTAGTCACTCTGAGCCTGGCTGATATTTGTTATGACCTGAGGTAGTATATCCTCCTTCACAGTCAGAGTCTGTGAGGTGACGATGCCTCCCCTGTGTGAGGAGAAGACACCTCCCCTGCGTGAGGAGAAGACGCCTCCCCTGTGTGAGGCAATACACAGCACAGAAACACTGGTTGGAAAGGTCCACTGGAGAAGGAAATGGCAACCCATTCCAGTACTCTTGCCTGGAAAATCCCATGGTCAGAGGAGCCTGGTGGGCTACAGTCCATGGGGTCACCAAGAGTCGGACACGACTGAGCGCGCACACGCAATGTGCCTATCCAGTATGGAGAACATACGCTCAAGAAGTATAAAGAGGTCATTCCATGCTGCCTGGCGCACTGCATGGAAAGCTGTGTGTGTGTATACATGTGTGCAAACGTGTGTGTGTGTGTGCGTGTGTATGTGCACGCATGCTGTCGGCACAGATCTGCTGGCTTGTACCAGGAAAGACCTATTCTCCATTTTCCTCAATGGCAAACTCCTCTTTGCTCACAGTATGTGAGATGAAAATATCATTCTTGTTGCCATTTTCCTTTTGATTAGCTTTGTATCTAGGGCTGCAAGTTTTCCTTTGGACTATTTTTTTCTGATTATTTTCTCACCAGTGGTTAGGAATAGAAATGGAAGGAGGCCAGGAAATGACTTATCTGAAAAGGAGTCTTCTCCCCACCCCTAAGTACATGCATGTAAACAGGAAGAAAAATGAATAGCAACTACCTTTTGATTCCTTGGCTAGATTATAGTGTTTTATTGTGCCACTTAGAAGAAGAGTTATGGAAATATATGTCAGAGTGATAGCCAGCTGGCTATCTGAAGTGAGTATCAGCTTTCTGGAAGCAGTAGAGACATTTTCCTGTCATTTTATTGCATTTTTTTTAGAATTGCCTGACTGCTAGAGAGTGTTCCTCTTGCCACAGTGCTGCAATAAAAGTAAACACATACATTTCTAAGAAACAGATTATTAGAGAGTTTCTTTGAAGTGTTTAAATAAAGAACATTTGTTATATGCTCCAAGCGTTTGATTCTTAACTCTTCCCGGTGGAGCAGCCTCGTGCCTCTCAAACATCACTTAGCATTGAAGGAATCTAGAGAAATTGACAGGCAACCGGTGCTGGACCTGCCCTTCTCTGGTAAACTAGAGACCTGGATGACACGCGAGGCAGTTACTGTCAGTCCCAGGAACACAGCCAGCCAGGACTTTGATCCTTGAGAGAAGAGTCACGTGAAGTGAGACCCACATTTGCCCTAGTTTTCTGCTGGAGCACACATTCCCTGGTCTGGGTACCAGGAGGGGAAGCCTATTACAGCCTGGTGGTCGGCAGAATTCAGGGCTGTTGAAGAGGCTGAAGTTTGTATGGCAGGCGACTGGGGAGGAGGGAGCTATGAGAGGGGAACTCAGAAGCTGAGATGTGTATCCATACAGGTTGAGACCTAGTAGAGAGCAGCTTCTCCTGGGTGGGAAAGAGAATGGCCCTGGCAGGGGTCATGCAGTGTGGAGAGAAATGGAGAGTTCTGGGTTAGCCAGGGTGGAGAGACCTCATTGACCACGTCTAGGGGTTAAGGGTCATGCATTAGGACTGAGGACATAACTCATAGACCCATCTTAACCAATTATAAAGCCAAACCTTGCAGAACTGGGAGGATCTGCCAGTGACTTCGCTGCCATCAGCTCCGTCAGCATGTTGTAGCCATGGTAGTGAAGTTCAGGCCAGGCAAGGATCACCAATGAATGCTAAATCTAAGGGGAAATTTGACGATAGACAAGATGTTTGCATGGTCTGAAAGCATCTCCCCACAGATTACTTATTATAAGGGGAAAAAATAATTTTTCTGGGGAGAAATTGGACAGCACTTTGGCTCGGTGATTGAAATTTATATTGCCAGGGAGGGGTACATAGACTTCACATACTTTCAGCTATGACACCAGAAAACATCACCTCTGTAGTTTTCTGGCTGATAATGCATAAGGTGAATTGAATCATGAGGAAATGTCAGACAAGTCAAAATGGAAATGTTTTGTTAATATAAGGAAAGTGAAAGTTGCTCAGTCGTGTCCAACTCTTTGCGACCCTATGGACTATGCAGTCCATGAAATTCTTCAGGAGAGAATACTAGAGTGGGTAGCCTTTCCCTTCTCCAGAGGATCTTCCCAACACAGGGATCAAACCCAGGTCTCCTGCATTGCAGACAGATTCTTTACCAGCTGAGCCACCAGGGAAGCCCAAGAATACTGGAATGGGTAGCCTATCCCTTCTCCAAGGGATTTTCCCGACCCAGGAATCAAACCGGGGTCTCCTGCACTGCAGGTGGATTCTTTACCAACTGAGCTATCAGGGAAGGGGAGGACTATATATTCCCTTGGACAGCAAGGAGATAAAACCAGTCAATCCTAAAGGAAATCAACCCTGAATATTCGTTGGAAGGATTGAGGCTGAAGCTGAAGTTCCAATATTGGCTACCTGATGTGAGAAGAGCCAACTCATTGCAAAAGACCCTGATGCTGGGAAGGATTAAAGGCAAAGGAGAAAGTGGTGACAGAGATGAGATGGTTGGATGGCATCACTGATTCAGTGGACATGAGTTTGAGCAAACTCTGGGAGATTGTGAAGGACAGGGAAGCATGGCATGCTGCAGTCTATGGGGTCACAAGAGAGTCAGACACAACTGAGTGACTGAACAACAACAACAAATATTCTTCTGAAGTGTCAGTATCATAAAAGATAAAAAAGAGCTATATGTCTCAGATTAATGGCAGCTAGATGCAATACCTTACCCTGGACTGGATCCTGAATTGGAGGAAAAAGAAATGCTGTATAGCACATTATTGGGTTAACAAGGTGGTTGTCAATTAAAGTATTGTATCAATATTAAATCTACTAAGATTGAATACTAACATTATGGTTATATAAGAATATGTCTATTCTTAAGAAATAAATTCTGAAGTATTTGGTGCCGTGATGTATGGAACTTTTTTCCATGTGGCACAGAAACAAAAAAATGTTGAGTGAATGCAGGTGTCTGTAGAGACAGAGAGTGAATGACTCTACGTGTAAATGTTGAGTGAATGCAGGTGTCTGTAGAGACAGAGAGTGAATGACTCTACGTGTTAAATGTTAGTAGTGGGTGAAGATTTGGGGAAAGGGTACGTGGCATTCTTGATATTATTATTATTCTACAACTTTTCTCTACACATGAAATAATTTCCGAAAAGAGAGAGAGAGAAGCAAAGCCTAGCAATTCTATGACTTAAAAAAGAAGGTATGTGGAAAAGATACATGTGTTTCTTAACTATCTTGTTGTGAATTTTCTACCCTTTGTGTTGTCTCCGGTAAGTAAACATTTAATTCTATGGCAGTGTCTGTGTCACTCAGCTGCTGCTGCTGCTAAGTCGCTTCAGTCGTGTTAGACTCTGTGTGACCCCATAGACGGCAGCCCAGCAGGCTCCTCTGTCCCTGGGATTCTCCAGGCAAGAATATACTGGAGTGGGTTGCCATTTCCTTCTCCAGAGTGTCACTCAGCAGGCAAAGGCATTTCTATATCTATTGCCTAAGAAGGTATATGTCGTACAAGAATAAATAACAGTGCTGCTTTTCAAATTGAAGCCACTGTATCATTTGTTGCTGTGGAAGAGATTAGAATGAGTCATTCAGTTCAGTTCACTCGCTCAGTCGTGTCCGACTCTGCCACCTCATGGACTGCAGCATGCCAGGCCCGCCTATCCATCACCAACTCCCGGAGTTTACTCAAACTCATGTCCATGGAGTTGGTGATGCTATCCAAACATCTCATCCTCTGTCGTCCCCTTCTCCTGCCTTCAATCTTTGCCAGCATTAGGATCTTTTCCAGCCAGTCAGTTATTTGCACCAGGTGGCCAAACTATTGGAGTTTCAGCTTCAGCATCAGTCCTTTCAATGAATATTCAGGACTGATTTCCTTTAGGATGCACTGGTTGGATCTCCTTGCAGTCCAAGGGACTCTCAGGAGTCTTCTCCAACACCACAATTCAAAAGTATCAATTCTTCGGTGCTCAGCTTTCTTTATAGTCCAACTCTCACATCCATACATGACTACTGGATAAACCATAGCTTTGCCTAGACGGACCTTTGTTGGCAAAGTAATGTCTCTGCTTTTTAATATGCTGTCTAGGTTAGTCATAACTTTTCTTCCAAGGAGCTGCTGCTGCTACTGCTAGGTCACGTCAGTCGTGTCCGACTCTGTGCCACCCCATAGACGGCAGCCCACCAGGCTCCTGTCCCTGGCAAGGAGCAAATGTCTTTTAATTTCCTGGCTGCAGTCACCATCTGCAGTGATTTTGGAGCCCCGCAAAATAAAGTCTGTCACTGTTTCCACTGTTGCCTCATCTATTTGCCATGAAGTGATAGGACCAGCTGCCATGATCTTAGTTTTCTGAATGTTGAGCTTTAAGCCAACTTTTTCACTCTCCTTTTTCACTTTCATCAAGAGGCTCTTTAGTTCTTCTTTGCTTCCTGCCATAAGGGAGGTGTCATCTGCATATCTGAGGTTATTGATATTTCTCCCGGCAATTTTTATTCCAGCTTGTGTTTCATCCATCCCAGCGTTTCTCATGATGTACTCTGCATTTAAGTTAAATAAGCAGGGTGACAATATACAGCCTTGATATACTCCTTTCCTGATTTGGAACCAGTCTGTTGTTCCATGTCCAGTTCTAACTGTTGCCCCCTGACCTGCATATAGATTTCTTAGGAGGCAGGTCAAGTGGACTGGTATTCCCAGAATTTTCCACAGTTTCTTGTGATCCACACAGTCAAAGGCTTTAGTATAGACAATAACGCAGAAGTAGATATTTTTCTGGAACTCTCTTGATTTTTTGGTGATCCAGCGGATGTTGGCAATTTGATCTCTGGTTTCTCTGCCTTTTCTAAATCCAGCTTGAACATCTTGAAGTTCACGGTTCACGTATTGCTGAAGCCTGGCTTGGAGAATTTTGAGCATTACTTGAGTAGTGTGTGAGATGAGTGCAACTGTGCAGTAGTTTGAGCATTCTTTGGCATTGCCTTTCTTTGGGATTGGAATGAAAACTGACCTTATCCTGTCCTGTGGCCACTGCTGCATTTTCCAAATTTGCTGGCATATTGAGTGCAGCACTTTCACAGCATCATCTCTGAGGATTTAAAATAGCTCTACTGGAATTCCATCACCTCCAGTAGCTTTGTTTTTAGTTATGCTTCGTAAGATCCACTTGACTTCGCATTCCAGGAAGTCTGGCTCTAGGTGAGTGATCACACCATTGTGATTATCTGGGTTGTGAAGATCTTTTTTGTACTGTTCTTCTGTGTATTCTTGCCACCTCTTCTTAATATCTTCTGCTTCTGTTAGGTCCATACCATTTCTGTCCTTTATTGTGCCCGTCTTTAAGGAGTCATAGAGTGTTCCAATTCCTACTCTGATGCTTGCCGGCTGAAGGGTCACTGAAAAGTTCCTTAACCTTGGGATATTCGGCCACTGCATTTTACAATAATATTTGCTTAGCCTTAATATCTTACAACTTCAATGAGAAAACACATGTGAAAACTTTTTGTAAATAATAATGGTCTTTTCTACAAACATAAAATTACTCTTAATAGTTTAGTTAAATATGAAAATTGCCTTGGACCAAGGTAAAGACTTTCCTTAATTCAGGTGGCCTTTCTTCCTTTTAAATGTCAAGAATGATTATACAAGAGTGGTTTGTTTTTTTTTTCCCCTTGACCTCTTTATTCCTTCTGGTTGCCTCGTTTCTAATTCCCTGCCTTTATTATTCTAGGCAAAGCTGCAGTGACGAAAGGAGTGGTGTAATTTTTGAATTTCAAGAACAGTGAAGTAGGCGATGGCAGCGAGCGTATAAAAGGACACGTAAGTCAAACTGAATGTTTTCAAACATCTGTTCTCAAACATCTCATGGGTCTGATGTTCCTCAGAATCTCTCCTGCTTAGTTTTGCAGTGGTCTGTGAGGCTCTGATGGATGGAGGGATCTTTCCGGTCTTCAGCCCCAGGTCAAAATCAGCCAAGGAAAGGCCAGGGTAATTTGCAGGAGGAAGGAGAAAGGTTTGAAGAGGCCACTTTACTCATTGGAGGTGGAAGGCAACGTGGGCCAGGGTGGGAGAAGCACAGAAAACAAAGGGCACGGAAACACTCTCCGAGCCGTTGGAAGTGACAGAAAAGGGTCTTCCTTGCCAGATCAGAAGCTTCAGGGAGGCCTGGGAGAGTCATTTCCTCTAATCAGAATTGCCTTGGTTGCAGCTCCTTATCCAGGAAGATTACATTTACCAGGTCTGCTCCTTCTCTGGAGTTGAAGAGTCTAGGCCAGTGCTTCCCAGACGTGAGATTAAGAATTTGCCCTAGAACTAAATGTGGAAACTTCTTCACTTCTTTTCAGAAAAAGTCTGTCTACCAAAAGTAAAAGTCAGTTGAACTAAACAGTGTTCTTTGTAGTGGTAGTTGACTTCCATTCTGGTGCATAATGTTACTATGTCCATATATACATCCAAAAAAAATCGCCTAGTTTTACTTGTTTTTAATCCTGATAAGAATAGTATATTGCATGTGATATTCTGCAGCCTTCATTTTTTTCACTCAGTTGTACTTTTAAGATTCACTTGTTGCATGTAATAGTAGTAAATGAATTTTTATTGTTAAATAAAATTCTACTCCAAAAATCTATCATAGTTTATCTGTTGCTCCATTTCCTTCTAACAATTGGTATTTTGTTGCCATTCTAATGAGTATAAAATAGCATCTCAATGTGGTCTCAATTTACACTTTCTAATGAATGGTGAGATTGAGCAGTTTTTTTGTGTGTGTGTCCTTTGGAGAGGAGAGGTTATGACTTTAGAGAAATTTTTCAGTCTTGAAGTTGTGTTTCTTTTTTTATTTTTTGGTTTTGTTTTTTGAAAATAGTCTAGCAGTCTCTCTTTCAATTATGTTGTGGTTTCATTGCTCATCTTCATTCTTTTTGATTGAAGTTTTTGTTGATTTGTGTTCTCACATATTATATCCTTACACCTTTACTTGGGTTCTTTTTCTAGTTCTTCTATTGAATATTTACTTCCTTGGAAGGTGGAATCGCTACTTGTAGAATAACTCCCAAGAACAGAGTCTATTTTCTGCTAAAGTATCACTTTCCTTTCACCAGAATCCTAGATATGTGGATCTCTGACTGAAGACGCCCTTCTGCCACATGTGGAGTACAGAAAATAGGTATCTACTGCTGTGAATTAGAGGCATCATCTCTGTAGACTTCTGCAGGCTTATATTCTGCACCCTTTTAATGGACATAGAAAGTCGCTTGAAGATTTTGGTCTCTAAAATGTTAAGTTGCCTTGTGCTTCAGCACATGGGAAAAAAAAAATATTATTTCAAAATGGATGTCAACTGAGAGTGTTGATGTAATAGTTTTTTAATTCATTCTGCAACAGAAACATCATCTGTAGGCCATCATGCCTTTTCAGAGACCACACGGATGTGATGGGAGTGTGTGGATTAGGAGTTTGTGTTGGCGGTGACATGTTAGGCAGGTTTCTACTCTGCAGAATCTTTGTGCTTTGCAGGTTATACATTGGATTTTTAATGCTAGTGTTATCATAGAGAAGGTAGGCACAGAAAACATCCCCAGGGAATGCTGAGCTCTGTGATGAGCGATTCTCCGAGGGGCTACCTCTTATTGGACCCATACCTTCACTTGGAAAATATAAATATCAGATAATTCTGTGTCTTTTCCTCCCTTGGGTAGCAAATTCTAGTGAGTGGTTACTTTGTGTTCTTATTTGCTTGGTTATTGTTGGCTGTCAGTTCACCTACTACTGCCATTTTGGTTTGGTTGGCTGAACACTCCAGGAACTTTGCCTGGAGAGCTAGGAAAGAGATGAAGAAGTGGCGAAGTTTACCAGGAATGGCCAGTGGGTCCCCGAGGAGGCCCTGCCCAGGCTTTGGGCCGGGGAACCATCATTCACAAGCACAAACTGCTTGGGTCTGAAAAGGGTCTGATTACCACTTCCCCCAGTTCTCTTGGCCTGGACCAGCCAGTTCATTTGATAGATCAGCAACTGGCCCTTTGAGCCACCCAGTTCTCCTCTTTTAGCTATAAATGTATCCCCTGGAAGACTGTGATTTGAGCCATTAGCATGATTTTAATACAGTTCACCTGAATGCAGTTTCTTTCCTTCTGCAAAATTGTGACTCCAGTCGTATCAAAATGGTGCAGAGAGATCTCCAGAATGCTGTCTTTCAGGTGTCATTTTTAGTGAGGGCATCAAAACTAGGGCTTGACAGGCATTGTTGGGATGAGTGACCATAAACCTGAGTTTGCTCACCAGGCCCCATCGTATGAATCAGAGCTGTGCTTTGCTTCACACTCACTGTACATCTCCCAGACTTTGGTCCTGATCTTGCTCTCTAGACCAAGAACAGTTCCTCACTGCTCTCTGACTCAACCCTGGAATACTTAGCCATTTGTAACATTTTCCTCTTTCTCACATGACATCATAAATTTGTATATTTCTAAAGAAGGTTCTGAAAAGTAGAATTGTTTTAAACTCTTTCTTCTCCAACCTGCCCTCCTTGCTCCTCACCAAATTCGCATCTGAATACTTGTTATTGTGCCCTTTATCTGATGCCTTCAAACATGCCCACAAAATAATTTCTGTTTGCCTTTGTCTCAGGCCAGGTGTTCAGGGTGGGAAGCATGATTTAGAGGGAACCACGTTAGGTTCCTCAGTAGCCAGATGACCTGGCTTCAAGTTGAATGTCTACTTGAAGTCTGTATGACTTTGGTTAATCACTTAGCTTTTCTGTGTTTTCATTTTCCCACCTCATCTATTCATATGCTGGAGCAATGGTTCTCAAATGCTTTGGTTTACAGTTCAGTACAGTTCAGTCGCTCAGTCGTGTCCAACTCTTTATGACCCCATGAACCGCAGCACGCCAGGCCTCCCTGTCCATCACCAACTCCCGGAGTCTACCCAAACCCAAAACTTTCTATATGTCCAACTCTCATATCCATACATGACTACTGGAAAAACTATAGCCTTGACTAGATGGACCTTTGTTGGCAAAGTAAAGTCTCTGCTTTTTAATATGCTTTCTAGGTTGGTCATAACTTTCCTTCCAAGGAGTTCAGTTCAGTTCAGTTGCTCAGTCGTGTCCGACTCTTTGAGACCCCATGAATTGCAGCACGCCAGGCCTCCCTGTCCATCACCAACTCCCGGAGTTCACTCAGACTCACATCCATCGAGTCGGTGATGCCATCCAGCCATCTCATCCTCTGTCGTCCCCTTCTCCTCCTGCCCCCAATCCCTCCCAGCATCAGAGTCTTTTCCAATGAGTTAACTCTTCACATGAGGTGGCCAAAGTACTGGAGTTTCAGCTTTAGCATCATTCCTTCCAAAGCAATCCCAGGGCTGATCTCCTTCAGAATGGACTGGTTGGAGTAACTGTCTCTTAATTTCATTGCTACAATCACCATTTGCAGTGACTTTGGAGCCCAGAAAAATAAAGTCAGCCACTGTTTCCACTGTTTCCCCATCTATCTGCCATGAAGTGATGGGACTAGATGCCATGATATTAGTTTTCTGAATGTTGAGTTTTAAGCCAACTTTTTCACTCTCCTCTTTCACTTTCATTAAGAGGCTCTTTAGTTCTTCTTCACTTTATGCCACAAGGGTGGTGTCATCTGCATATCTGAGGTTATTGATATTTAAGGCCCCTTTATACTCTTTAAAAATGATTGAGGGCCCCAAAAGGCTTTGCTTATATGAGTTATAGCTAGCATTTGTGGCAGGCAGAAAAATAGCCCCCCAAAGATGTCTACTTCCTAATCCCCAGAACTGATGCATATGTTACTTTACCTGGCAAAAGAGACTGCCAGTGTGGTTACATTAAGGATCTCGCAATGCAGAGATTATCCTGGATTAATCAGGAGAGCTCAGTGTAGTCAAGGGTCCTTATAAGAGGAAGACAGTGTGCAGGTGGCCTCCAGAAACTGGAAGAGGCAAGGGACACATTCTCCTCTGGGTTCAGGAGGAGCTCAGGCCTGTCAACACCTCCGTTTTAGCCCTGGAAGGCCTGTTTGTAGACTTCTGACTTCCAGAACTATAATTTATGTCATTTTAAGCCACCTATTTATAGTCATTTGTTATAGCAGCAATAGGAATCTAATGCAAATATTTTCTGTTAAAAATTAAAAGTGACAAATTTAAAAAATTAATTTATTTAGAAATAATAAACTCTTATAGGTTAGCATCAATTACTTTTTTGGGGCGGAATAGTTATTTTTCAACTGTTAGTGAGACAACTACCACTGCTATACATTTTTATAAATCTCTTTTAATGTCTGGCTTAATAGAAAGTACCTGGATTCTCAAATCAGCTTCTGGATTCAATTTGTTGTGGTATCACGTGTCATGTAGCCTCTGAAAAACTCCCCTGAATATATTCACAGAGAAAGAGCATTGAAAAGGCAAATACTGTCTTAACATTATTATAAAAATAATTTTGGCCTCATGGATTATCTATAACATAGGCCTCTCAGGAAGTACCCTACTTTGAGAACATCTGGGCTAGAACATAGCCACATAGCTATGTCTAGCTGCCAAGAGTCTGAGAATTGCCGTTCTTATTCTAGGTGCCAGCTTTTAAAAGTGAGGGTTTAGAAAGGGACATTAAAGGACATTGATTGTTATATATCAAAGTTTGATACCCATGGTGGGTAGACAGTTGCCAAAATGTTGGTTTCCCTTCTCCTTGTCCTCATATTAGCTAGGAAAAATGGGCGTTCTGCTTAGACTACATCCTTTAGAAATACCTACAGTGGAACACAATGGCATGTAGGTGGAGTCATAACTGCAGAGAGTTGCATTTTTAGCATTTGTAGATTGATTATATGAAATATCTTTTGTTTGGTGCTCACAGACAGCTTTTGATGCCTTGTTTGGGTCTTTTGAATTTAACAATGCACTTCCTTTCCTTGGGTAGGATTATAGTTGAAATTGAACTTCAGCCTAGCTTTGATTCGTAGTTGTCCTTTATGGGTTTGAAACTACACGGGGAGTAACATTCCCTCTTGGTCATTTTATAGATGGTTCCTGCTTCTCCCTCTCAGTATTCTTTTGCTGAAGAATAACCCAGGTCCAGTTTCTGATGTGAAAGAGCACTTAGGAATATTTGTGCAAAGTAGCCTGTAGTTTAAAAAAAAAATGTATGTAAATACAGTAAAAACAGTTTGGCGTTAAGTGGCATGATTTTGAGCTTAATATAAAGCTTAATACTGATCTCATTAATTGATGATATGTGTTTAATGCATTTTTAGTGCTATCCTCATCTTTAAATTGATTATTGTAATAGCTTTTGGGTGAATAAGGACTTAGAAGATATTTTAACATCCCAAATATGGTTAGTTCAACCTCTGGAGTGGGAGAATCCTTTGTATGTTTCACAGAGTTGACTCTCTATTTCCTGACTGAACTGATTGGAAACAAGTTTTGATTTGGGATGGGGGTGGGGGAGGAGAAGAAGCAGAATTTAGAGGCTCAAGCACTTGGGGAAAATGTGTACCTGATGTTTCCTTGGGGAAAATGTGTACTGACTGGTGGGTACTGTGGACCAAAAACAAACCAAAAAATGCTGCCTGTTGTTCTAGTAAAGGATTCAGTAAGGACTGTGGTGGCCATAAAGTCACCCACCACTGCAGCAGCCACCCAGACCTTGTAGCCGGAGGGGAGCTCAGGATGCAGAAGAACAGGCTGCTAACCATCAGGCCATCAGCCCCTTCAGCGCCTGGATGGTGCACAGGGAGGGGAATTCAGGGTGGAGGAAACCCAAAACTGGCCCTGGATAGCTAAGATGCTTGTCAAAGGAACGGCTTCAAGAAACCCAGACTCTTGTATCTTCCGCATACATAAATTAGCTGAGATGTCTGGATTTTTTTATTAACAGCAATCTTTTGATGTTTAACTAGATATTTTTTTCCCTGTAGGAAAAATTCCTGTGTCTCCTGGCTCCTCCCTTATCTCTTGGAAAGTTTTTCAAAGCTATCTGGCAGACAGCAGTCCCTGGCTATAGTCCTTAGTAAGGACTGCGGACAGACATAACTCTCCACTTTTTAGGTTGTGCGTCTTTTTCAGTTGACAGTGCTCTGGGGGCCAGAGGGTCACTGCAGTGTCTGGTTACGATTGTGAACTGGAGGTGGTCAGGGCAGTTCTACTCGCTTTGCTCTTTTCCCCAGCAGCCCCTGAAAACTACCTAGGGATTGTCAGTTTCTGCTCTGCCCCATGGTGTACTGTGTTAGCAGGAATTGGATTGAAACCTTAGTTAAAATAGAGTGGAAGCAATTTTTTTGTGACTCCAACTTGAGGTACCACAAACCTCCTGGTACTAAGCAGCCTGGATCTGGGGTACTCAAAAGTTTTTAGCAACTAGCATCATAATGGTAGCACTTATTACACATATATGAGCATAACAGAAAAACTGTAAGTGAAACTGATAGGAAGGTTTGTCCCTATGTTAGTTTCTGAATACATTTCAGATCATCACCGGTGGTTCTCCAAGCAGGATATCCCTGAGACTTGCTAGGTGTTTCAGGAGGCAAAAGTGAGCTTGCCCGTAGCGCACTTCCCTCTTTAGGGGGTTTACAATCACATCCATATGGTGGCAGAGGTTAGGGTGCTGATTCAGCAAAAGTCTTAGTTAAAAGCCACGTGGTCATTCATTGCAGCAGCTAGCAGTTTTGAAAACATGGGCTGGAATATTTTTCTGATGCTTTAAAATAAGAACAAAACAGTTGTTTTAAGATGGCAAAACAATGAGTGTTTTGATTTGGCATTTCCTGCATTGACTAATCACTATATGTAAACGATTTCTCTGATCAGGAGGCTCCACTAGCCAAGAGCTGTGCCTTACTGTATTTTTTCATCAGCTCTTTAGCAAGCCTGGGCCCAGGAGGCATTTCAGGCTTGTAGCCAGCCCTCCCAGGCCTTCAAACACTCTTTGTTGCCTCTTGCACAGAGGGCCCCAGGGTGTTTTGGAAGCCACGTGTGACTTTAAGGAAAAGATTAGCAAGAGGCAGAAGCACGTACTAGCTGCTTTTGGGATTTTTGCTTTCACTCTCATTTCTGACTGATTTCCAGGCTGACTCCCATAGCAGCTGTTGCATGCACTTGCTCCTTTTTGAACTCCTGGCCTCCCCTAGCCCAGCCCATGGCAAATGCCCTCAGAAACGAAGCCCTGGAGGGACTTCTCTCGTGGTCCAGTGGTTAAGAATCTGCCTTCTGATGCAGGGGACACGGGTTCGATCCCTGGTCTGGGAGCTAAGATCCCACGTGCCATGGGGCACTTAGGTCCCCACACCACAACTAGAGAGCCTGTGTGCTGCAGTGAAGGTCCCCTGTGCCGCAGATAAGACCCGATGCAGCCAGCAAATAAAATGCTTTTTAAAAAAGAAAGAAATGAAGCCGTGGGGACAGAGCCTGCCCTCTGCCTCCCTCCTCTCCGCCACAGTCTAGCTGCCATTCTCCTGGCAGGTGCCACAGCTGGGCTGGTCCTGAGCTTCATTGGGTACAGGTATGTCTTATTTCTTCCTCCTCACACATCTCCCTTGTCCTGCCCTCCCCTCTGTCAGGCGTCCAAGCATGCTGCTGTTCCATTTCGCTGCCCTGTTGTACGATTCTTGAAATGGGTCAACTGTCCGATGCCTCCAGCGGTGTCTTTCACATTCAGACTCATTCATTCCCTCACAGCCACACTTCACACATTATAATCTGACAGACGTGCCTTGAATATTCAGAAAACATTTACTGACCACCTCCTGTGTACACAGCAGCTGTGTGCAGATGCCAGGAGACACAGAGACGAATCGGACGCGTTGTGCTGTTGGTGGGGAAGGGGAGAGAAATGTGGCAGCAAATAGTGAGAGACGACTTCCAGTAAGAACATGGACTAGCTATAGTGAGGACACAGGGGGAGAGGGAGCAGCTTGGTCCCAGAAGGTGTGTAAGTATGGCCCCGAGACAGGAGAAGAGGGTCATAGCAGCCATCAGCCGGAAGCGGATGGGGCGTTCCTGTGACTCAGCCCCTTCCCAATGGGATGCCACCGTGACTAGCCTAGGGCAGGGGGACACCTCTGTAACGAAAGGATCTCTAATGGTGGATTTGGCTCACTGCGGCAGAGGGTTGGAAAGGAATTTGGGAGGCTGCAGCTATCCCTAAAGTAACAACATGG
This sequence comes from Bos taurus, assembly GCF_002263795.3. Taxonomy (NCBI): domain Eukaryota; kingdom Metazoa; phylum Chordata; class Mammalia; order Artiodactyla; family Bovidae; genus Bos; species Bos taurus. The sequence continues at coordinate 8,918,875 of NC_037353.1, read as the reverse complement.
GTAGGCTTTGACCTAAGAAGGTGAATGGTCCTTGGTACAGTTTCTCAGAGATGGAGGACTTCCTTATATTCTTCCTCTTTAAGAATTTGTTGGTTATGTACTCACTGTTTAATGGCCCTGATATTTAGATGCTGTGTTTTTGTGGGAAGACCTCATAAATACTGAGTTTCAGGATGAGCGTAGAATACAAAGACCTCCCAGTCCAAACCAGATCGTGTTTTACTTCTCATTCATGGATAGTACTTGCCCCGGTTTGTAACTGTGTGTGTATGTAAGTATGTCTCCACTCTTAAGTTCTTTTAGGGATGAGAACTGTTGGTTTCCTTTTCAACCTTATGTCCATATTGCCTCCACTGGGCTTGGCATATAATAAGGAAAGAATGAACAGGGCAGACACTCAGCCTGAAAAGTGAACCGAAAAGTCAATGGTGGGGTTTGCACAGTGAAGCCTGAGAATAGATAACTGACTTTTTTAAAAAATTTTTTCAGATTGAAGTGTGGTTGATGTACACAGGTGTACAACATAGTGATTCACAATTTGTAAGGATTATAGTCCATTTATAGTTATTATAAAATCAGTGGCTATATTCCCTTGGTTGTGCGGTATATCCTTGTAGCTTATTTTATGCCTTAGACTTTATACCTCTTAATCCCCTACATACCTTGTGCCCTCCCCTCTTCGCTCTTCCCACTGGTGACCACTATTTTGTTCTCTATATCTGTGAATCTGTTTCTTTTTCCTTTTAAATTTTGGATAACAGAGTTCTAATTTGGTCAAGGAAAAAGGGCAGAAGAAAGTCATCGTTTACTGAAGTCCCTTCCAGCAGATGATGTTTACAGAACCAAAAATGTCTTTTCAAAATAGAATGTGCTTAATGGAACAGATATATATTCTGATTATAGTAGTGCTTATATGAATCTATACATGTGATAAAATACTATAGAACTGCACACAAAAGAAAGGGGCAAGAATTGAACATGTCGAAATGAATGAAATCTTAACAGGATCTGTATTTTGGTTAACAGGATTGTACCAATGTCAAGTTCTTGCTTTTAATACTTTTATTATGGTCATGTAAGATAAGAGGTGCATACATGGGAGCTCTCCACTATTTTTGTAACTTCTGTATGAGTCTCAAAGTATTTTGGGAATTCCCTGGTGGTCCAGTGGTTAAGACTCTGTGCTTTCACTGCTGAAGGCGAGGGTTCAATCCCTGGTTGGGGAACTAACCAAAAGCTGTGTATCACGGCCAAAAAAACATTATTTAAAGGCAAATAAAAATAGATATTACCAAGTCCTGGAAAAGATACTGAACAACTTGAACTCTCTTGCGCTGCTGCTGCTGCTGCTAAGTTGCTTCAGTCGTGTCCAACTCTGTGTGACCCCATAGACGGTAGCCCACCAGGCTCCCCCGTCCCTGGGATTCTCCAGGCAAGAACACTGGAGTGGGTTGCCATTTCCTTCTCCAATGCATGAAAGTGAAAAGTGAAAGTGAAGTCGCTCAGTCGTGTCCCACTCTTAGCGACCCCGTGGACTGCAGCCTACCAGGTTCCTCCGTCCATGGGATTTTCCAGGCAAAGTCCTGGAGTGGGGTGCCATTGCCTTCTAGTGGGAATGTAAAATGGTACAGCCACTTTGGAAAACCTGGGTTTTTTTTGTTTTTGTTTTTTTTTTACAAAGTTAAATATGTACTAAAGGAGATCAGCCCTGGGTGTTCTTTGGAAGGAATGATGCTAAAGATGAAACTCCAGTACTTTGGCCACCTCATGCGAAGAGTTGACTCATTGGAAAAGACTCTGATGCTGAGAGGGATTGGGGGCAGGAAGAAAAGTGGACGACAGAGGATGAGATGGCTGGATGGCATCACCGATTTGATGGACGTGAGTCTGCGTGAACTCCAGGAGTTGGTGATGGACAGGGAGGCCTGGCGTGCTTTGATTCATGGGATCGCAAAGAGTCGGATACGACTGAGCGACTGAACTGAATGGAACTGAAATATATACTTAGCATGCAAGGGAGCAATTTCACTCCTAGATTCTTACCCCAGAGAAATAACCTATGTTCACACAAAAACCTGTAGGCTAATATTTGCAACAGTGTTATTTATTTTATTTATTTAGTTTGGCTGCTTGCAGGAACTTAATTCCCTGACCAGGGATTGAACCCAGGCCCTCAGCAGTGAAAGATCAGAGTTGTAACCACTGGACCACCAGGGAGCTCCCAACAGCTTTATTTCTAATTGCCCATGACTTGAAAAGACTCACATGTCCTTCAGCAAGACAGTGGATAAGCAAACTGGGCACTGATGAAATACTACTCAGTACTAACAAAGAACAAACACAACTAACTGGATGAATCTGAAATGCATTATGTTATATGAAAGAAGCCATGCTCAAAAAGATACATTCTGTGCATGATTCCATTTATATGACATTCTGGAAAAGGCAAAAGTAGGTTCATCTAGTCAAGGCTATGGTTTTTCCTGTGGTCACGTATGGATGTGAGAGTTGGACTGTGAAGAAGGCTGAGCGCCGAAGAATTGATGCTTTTGAACTGTGGCGTTGGGGAGGACTCTTGAGAGTCCCTTGGACTGCAAGGAGATCCAACCAGTTCATTCTGAAGGAGATCAGCCCTGGGATTTCTTTGGAAGGACTGATGCTAAAGCTGAAACTCCAGTACTTTGGCCACCTCATGCGAAGAGTTGACTCATTGGAAAAGACTCTGATGCTGGGAGGGATTGGGGGCAGGAGGAGAAGGGGACAACAGAGGATGAGATGGCTGGATGGCATCACTGACTCGATGGACGTGAGTCTGGGTGAACTCCGGGAGTTGGTGATGGACAGGGAGGCCTGGCGTGCTGCGATTCATGGGGTCGCAAAGAGTCAGACACGACTGAGCGACTGATCTGATCTGATCTGATAGGGTTAGAAAAAAGACCAATGGTTTCCTGGGGCTGGGAATTGGGGAGAAGCTTGACTTACAAAGGTTATAGGGAACTTTTACCTGTATCTTAACTGTGGCGATGATGACATGACTATATGCTTTGGTTGAAACTTATGGAATTGTTACCTAAAAAGGATGGATAACGCATGTAAATTATATCCCAAAAATCTGACTTTAAGATGAAAACACCACCACCAACAAAAGTGAATAATGAATGATGTTCTTTAGCTTAAATCCTCATGAAGGGTTCAGTGGCTGTCACTTGCCCATGATTGGATAAAGATTTGTGAAGTCATTGATTACAGTGATGTCTGTTCAAACTCCAAAGTGTAGCCTCTTTAGTACTTTGGCCTCTAATTGAGCAATGGAAATAGCTATGACTATAGAGATGGGTGTTCTAATATTTTTAAACAGAATGCTTTGGGGAGATTAAAACAAAAGCTTCTGACTCTTGCTTTAGCAGATCCAGTCTTTAGTGTGTGAACATGTAATCAATTGTTGCTCTATCTCCTTTCCTGGCTTCTTTGCTGTTAGAACAGTCATTAATGGAGTAGACTTACATGCATTTTTAGATTGTTTTAAATATAAGCTATAACAACTGGGCTGTGATTTTTTTTTTCCTCCTAGAATGGATGATACAATATTGTATGGGGAAAAACCCAAGTTTTGATTTGGATGGGAGGAAGGAAGGCTTATTTCATCACTATAGCCAGTATAATTTAAATATAACTCGCAAATGTTGGTAGCAGGAATTAGAATATTCAGACTGAAAATTCAGTGGAGCTCTGAAGCAGTATCTCTTAATAATCACCATCTTCTGTAAATCAAAGTCAAAATTTGATTTTGAAGGAAGATTTAACTCTGAACTCTTTGCTTGATTTGTGGAGTTGAAGGATATAACTTCTCCCTTTATGGAACAGATAGCTGGATAATGCATGTGAGATTGCAGCAGTCTTTTCCCAGTAGAAGACTCCTTGTTAATTTAAAACCGGGACTTACTAGGTTGGTTTGGATTTAATGCAATCCAGTATTTCAGTGGAGCAAACACTTAATCATTAACCACTTGTGATGCCTATTATGAGGGTTGGGTTTGCACAGCCAAATAAGCCGCAAGCCCTGTTTTCAAGGAGTTCGCCATCCAGCGTGGTCACCTGAGCTGTGTACAGCCCCCTTAAGTCCAGCTGCAGGAGAGACCCCCTAAGGAGGAAGCCCTGACCTGGGATGCGTCGCTTCAATTGAGCCTTGTAAGTAGACTTTTGTTTGGGCCTGAAAGAGAGCACTCGGTTTTTCAGGCAGGATGAGCCAAGTGCCATATGAAAGCTTTTGTGATCAGGGAATCATCATATTGAAGCAGGGTAAAGAATTTCTTCTCTTTCTTCCCAATTATTCAGACTAGAATATAGATAGATATAAATACCAGAAAAAATATATAAAATTATACTAGAAATACTGGAATACTAGAAGGATATAAAATTATAAGTAAATTACCCCTTTTAGTCCTCTATTAGTTTCTATTGCAGGTATAATTAATTTTTACGACAATGTTACTGTTTTGAAACAACACAGATTTATTATCGTAATGCTTCTTTAAGCCAGAAGCCCAACATGGGTCTCACTGGGTTAAGATCAGCATGTCTTGAGACTTGGCTTTTCCGGGTTAAAATCTGCATGTCTGAGACTTTCGAGAGGCTGCCACTGTTCTTTGGCCCGTAGCCTCTTCCTCCATCTTCTCTCTGACATTTATTTGTAGTCAAATCCAAGAAAGGGTTTCTGATTTTAAGGACCCATGTGATTAGATTGGGGCAGCCTGGATAATCCAGGATACTCTTCCCATGTCAAAATCCTTAATTTATCACATCTGCAGAGTTAGGTAACATAGTCACAGGTTCTGTCCACAGGATGTGGACATGGGGCCATTATTTTGTGCACCATATCTGCCTACCCTTATTCCTTTTATTCTCCCCACTGGTAAATTATTTGGATACCAAAGCAAGCATAAACATAATGTATTTATTTATGAAAGTGAAAGTGTTAGTCACTCAGTCGTGTCTGACTCTTTGCAACCCCACGGACTGTAGCCTGCCAGGCTCCTCTGTCCACGGGAGTTCTCCAGGCAAGAATACTGGAGTCAGTAGTCATGCCTTCCTCCAGGGGATCTTCCCAACCCAGGGATCATACCCCAGTCTCCTGTGTTGCAGGCAGATTCTTTACCTTCTGAGCCACCAGGAAAACCCATACCTTAAAGTACTTTCCTCTTATTAGCACTCACTGAACTGTCTCGTTTATTCCAAGTGCTGTAATTGAATTCTGCTGCTGCTGCTGCTAAGTCACTTCAGTCGTGTCTGACTCTGTGCAACCCCATAGACGGCAGCCCACCAGGCTCCCCCGTCCCTGGGATTCTCCATTCTAGTGAGCAGATATTACTTTTTTTTGAAGATCACAATTAATGCTGGAGGGATCATCTTTGGACATATATCTTGATATTCTTTTCTGCACACATTCGTAAGGAAAATATGAATATATGTGGGTTGTTAATTTTGAAAGAAGATTGTAAGCAATTAATAAAATGGGAAAAAAAAAGGAATACGTGATACAAACGGAAGTTCTCTAAAAACATTGAAGAAGGAAACGAGCATTAATTTGTGGTTTATTATATGCCCATCACCATGCTAGCAGATGACTTCCTTTTTGCCACATCATGTTCCATGGTGATACCAAGAGATCTGTTGTTAGCCCCAGGCTACTGATGAGGGAAATGAGCAGTAGAAGCTCGTGTAACTTGGTCCAGGTTGCGGCTCCGGGGTCCACATCACCCTGCCTCCCCAAAGACAATGGGGACCCCTTCAAGTTATACCCCCTAAAGCTCAGTCCTCAGATGTGGGCAGCATACCAAGTGGTGACTCTTCCGACACCCTTAGATTGTTTAACTCTTTGAATATTTGAGGTGCCCTCATGTGCATTCTCACTTGCACTTAAAAAAAGGTCTCAGGGAATGAGTGACCGCAGTGTTAAATCTGGCATTGCTGCCACACAGCACCCTCCAGGGACTTGTGTGTTGTGACCAGTGGCTCTGGCTGGGCAGCGGGGGCTCCTGACAGTGGGCGACCTTCAGGACACTCAGAGAGTCGCCCTGATGAGTTCTGCTGTGGGGGCTGACGTGGGCTGCACCCTATTCTGGGCTGAGATGGGGGTCCCTGTTGCCATGGGACCACTGGTCTGGAGGCCTGGTTGGAACAGAAGTTCTCCTGGGACTCCCACTGCGGGGTGTTCACAAGTTGGGGTTTGACCCTCCTGAAGATGGCATGAAGCCTGGTAGGGCTGCTTTTCCAGAAGAGCTTCCAAACACCAAGCACGTGTAATTGCTGCCTCCGTCCAGCCTGGCAGGGCCATGCTGGCTGGTAACCAGTGTGATGCCAGGCTGTTGGCTGTTTGCCGGCTCACTTGGGAAGAGGGCAAGGGCTTGGGTTCCATGGTACATTGACCTGGATGTGGTGATGGTTTTGCTTCTGGGGTTATAAAAATCAGGAGGCTGTTTCAGGGTGCAGGTTCGGGTTCCCTGGTTCAGGTCTTATTCCTGAACTTGCTCTTATACAGAAAGAAGCGTGATCAGTGTGTGCAAAATTGTTTATCGCTTCTCCAGAGTGAACAGCGTTTGATGAAGGGATGTCAGAACTGCTTGCTTTTCAGCCTGTTTAGCATGGCTCCAGCTGGCCTGGGCCCAGGGCCTCTGTGTTCCTGGGCTTCTGTCGCTTAGAAGAGCTGCATGGTGGCAGGAGACAAGGGGCTGCTTGTGTGCATTCCGACCAGTGGCAGCTGCAAGAGAGGAGAGTGATAAAGTCTTTCTGTTTTGCTTTTGCTCAACTCTAAAGGCTACTTTAGGGTTTTTATAACATTACAGCATTCCTTAGGAAAGCTTGACTTGGGACATTTATGCTGAGGGTTTTAGGGATCTTTTGTGAGGAGAGGTACTATCTGTCAGAAGGACAGCGGGGATGGAACTCTCGGCTGCCTCTAGCTACCATCAAGCTGTGTGATCTTGTGCCAGTCACTCCCCTTCTCCGGTCCTGTAAGCTGGGGAACTGGGACGAGAGCAGCCAAGTCATTCACACTCAGAACCAGCACTCTGGACACACTTGGTGCTAGGACACTGTGTCCCCATTGACATGCTTAGCTGAGGATTTGGAGCCTGAAAGAGCTGCTTCTGATGCCCGGGTCGTGCCACTTAGACCTCCATGAGCCTGAGCAAGTGACGTTATTTCTTTGGTCTCCTTGATCAGATTGGGGATAAGTCACTTCGATCATGGGGTGGCTGCCAAGATTCAGTTCAGTTAAGTGAGGGAAGGCACTCTGCCAAGGGTCTAGTACCTGGTTAGGGTGCAGCTCAGGGTAGCTGCCCACCGTTAGCTGTGAACTGTTTGGTATATGAGGGGCTTGTGACACTGTCCTTTTACTGCTTGTCACAGAGCGAGTGGCTCCCATTAGCTTTAATTAAAATGAAAAAATTCTGATAACTGTGAACCAGCGGTTCTCTGTTCCCAGGGTTCTCTGTTCTTTGCTGTTACTTTAATTTGCTCCTTGAGGAGTCCTGTGTGGTCTGAGGAGTGGGCTCTGCTTAACTGGGCTTCCCTTTAGGAAGACAATTTTGTAACATGAAACAAAACTAAAAAAACAAACATGACCCAAATGGCTCCACTCAGGACTTCTTAGTTTGCAACTTCATTATTTCAGCACGGCCTTTTCATAGTTCCTAGCTTTAGTCATGAGAAGACAGGTTTGTGAGGTGTAGATGATGGGGTGGAAAAATGCAACCCCGTATTTTTCTTGAGAGAGAATACAGAGACGTGTGAGGAAGAAGGCTTAACTTGCCAAATATGTATTGAACTCTGCTATTTTTAAGGCATTTGGAGATGCAAAAGTGAATTCAACCGATGTGGTCCTTGTCGCCATAGAGATTAGTTTATTGGAACAGGGCAGCCATTAAATTATAGAAATAATGATTTAATTATAGTTGTGATGGTGCCGGGGGAAATGCAGGGTATAATAAGTGGGCAATGTAGGATTGCATGTGATGGGAAGATCAGAAAGTCACCCTGGGGCAGTGGCTTCCAGTTTAAGGTCCGAAGGATGAGAGGAAAGTGTGCCAGGGGAAATGAGGATGCGTCTCCCCAGACAGAAGGAGCACAGCGGCAAAGGCAGAAAGAAGCGAGGCTTGTTAGAGAGACTGGAGGAAGGCCAAGGGGGCTCAGAGGCTGGTGTGCTCTGGGGACAAGGATGTGAATGATTTGGAGAGGTAGGCAAGGGCTGGACTGTGCCATCAGGCCTGGGCATCCAGGATCCAGATTTTTTTTATTCTAATTTTTATTTTATATTGGAGTATAGTTGACTTACAGTGTTGTGTTAGTTTCGGGTATATAGGAAAGTGATTCAGTCATAGTACGTATACATAAACATTCTCCCTGATTCCCTTCCCATATAGGTCATTACAGAATACTGAGTGGAGTTTCCTGTGCTCTAGGGTAGGTCCCTACTGATTATCTGTTTTATGTATAGCAGTGTGTATATGTTAACAGGATCCAGATTTTATTCCAAAGAGCAGTGGGAAGCATTGAACTAGAAAAGGGCCTTGATGTAACTGCATATGTGTTTCCAAGCGGTCACTCTGGTTTCTTACTGGAGCTTAGATTTTTGGGGATAGGAACACAGAAAATATGGGGATACCAGTTTGGAAGCTGCTGCAGCCATCCAGGTTTATTACGACGTCCTGTTCTCAAGTGGGGAATGGAAATGAGTATTTAGGAGGCGCAGCCCACAGGACCACCTTGATTGACGGGATGGGGAGATGCGAGGGAAGGGAAGGAGCCCAGTGCAGTTTCTGTCCTGAGCATCTGGGAGAAGGGTGGTCCTATCTGGGCAGATAGAAAATTTGGGGGGATTGTGGTTTAGGCGGGGATGGAGGAGTGTCTGCTGGACACAGTTCTCCTTCTTTGGGGATGCACTCCCCCTCCATTTCCCTGAGGCCTCTACTCAGACAGCCCCTTGTTAGGGAGACCGTTGGAGACCACTGCAGCAGTCCTCCCCGTAACACCTGTCACCGTCTGGCAAACTGCTTATTTTCTTATTTCTTTAGAGTATATATCCTCTTAAAAGGATGTGAGCTCCTTAAAGGCAGTTTTTTGTCTGTTTTATTCTCTGTTGTGTATCCATAGCACCCAGAACAGTGCCTGGCATACAGAAGGCCCTCAATAAATACTCACTGAATGAATCAGGAGTATTATTTCCATTCTGGTTTTTTATATCCTGTTTAAACTTGAGTGACTTCTAATTAACCCAAGCCCAGGAAAACGTATAGGGACACTGTTCATTTGACATATCAAGTCTTTTTTTTTTTTTTTTTTTAATCTAGGCAGGATGAGTAGAAAATTTTGATTCTCTTCTTTTTTTTTGTTTTTAGTGTTAAAGTGATAGAAGAGGGCAGTTATGAAAATATTTGAACATCATACCTTTTTTTTTGTTCTTTACAAATCAGTATAAACATCTAGCCCTCCATCTGATATACTGTTCAGATTTGGGGGCTAAATTATAGCATTTTGTAATTCCTCTGAGCTTATTATGTTTTGGGAGGGGTGCGGTCATTGACTTTTTGATTACATCTTTTCGACTTGCTGGGGAAAAGTATGGAGACCAGGATCCAAACGTGCTTAAAGGCGAAATCTGAGGGCGGAACAGAATAAAAACCTTTTGTTAGAGATATTGCTGGATCCCTGGATCTCTACAGGGCTGGTAGTTTGAAAGTACTAGCAATTCGTAAATAGTTTCCTAAATCTTTTTTACTTTGGGTTCTAAATCAGTTGCTACCACTTGTAAACAGATTCTCTGCTTGTAAAAGAAGAGGTTGTACATATAATGGTTAAGGGTGCAGCTGTTGGAGTCACACCTCTATTTGAATCCCTCCCCACCCTCCCTCCCACCATCATTTGCTAGCTTGTAACTTTGCACAAGTTACTTAACCTCTTTCTTTAAAATGGATATTACCAAAATTGTATTATTATTTGAGGAGTTAGGAGAAGACAGATACTCATTATTGTTACCATTTATAAGCTTAACATGATTGATGGTATTACTAAATGGGATTTAAATGTAGAAGTATCTTAAAGAGAACTAAGTTTTATAGAGTATAATTGACTCAGTTCAGTGTTCCCCAAACTTGCCAGAATGTAAGACTCTCCTTGAGGTGCTTGTGAGAAATATAAATTCTCAGGCACCTCCCAGTTTTACTGACTCAATCTCCAGAGGAGGAAGCCTGGGAATTTTGCTAGGTAGGCAGGGCAGTGACATGGCCTGGATTTTGTGAGACTGCCATGCTGTGTGCTGTGCTCAGTCACTTTGGTCATGTCTGACTCTGTGACTCCATGGACCATAGCCCACCAGGCTCCTCTCTCTACGGGGGTTCTCTAGGCAAGAATACTGGAGTGGGTTGCCATGCCCTCCTCCAGGGGATCTTCCTGACCCAGGGATTGAACCCACGTCTCCTGCAATGCAGGTGGAGACTGTCTTTTCTTTCTGATATTCTGTTTAGATTCTAGATGTGTGTTTATACTTGTAAGAATCTGTCCCAATTTTGAGACAGGAAACGTCACCATTTATATATGCCATCTTATTCAGAATCTTCTTTCTAATCAAAGAAGACATAACATGCTTCTGGGTTCCAAGGAACACGAGAGGCTGTATAGCTACAAATTAGCCATGTTGGTATAAGTTACTCAGCTTTCTTGGCTACCTTTCTTTCTCATTACAAAACCTACCTGATCTTATTAATCTGCTCTGTGAAATATACGCAGGGACATGTTTAAGTATCTTGGCAGCCTTCTGTCCTCCAGAGTCTCTAAGGTCTCAGTTATTCCGGGCTGTCGAAGTGGCAGTGACCATGGATGCTGTGTCTGTGCATGGAGGCGACCCCTGAGCTTTGTTCAGTGGAGGCCAAGCCCGAGGAGCTGTTCTTTGCTCCCCTGAGAGCTGGGAACAGGAAGGAACGTTGCACTCCACTGCACTCAGGACAGTGTGTTCTTAATCAACTGTTCTGGAAAAACAGCATTTTGTTGTTTTCACACAAGCCTGGAAGTTCATTTCCCTTCTTTGGCCCAGGCATTAATGAATCAGTGACAAAGGAAGATGAACATCTGAAACTTTTTATTCTGAAGGCTGAGCTTTCTACAGGCATCACAAGTGGAGTTGACACCTCCCTAAGGAATACAGGATTCTCACTGTCTTGAAGGTGGTACCTCCCCATACCGGGTAGAACTCGGGGTAGCTGTTGTCTCACAGGAGTCTATGAAGCGTAAAAGAAATTTCTTCTGGGACTTCCCTGGCAGTCCAGTGGTTAAGATTCCATGCTTCCAATACAGGGGGCGTGGGCTCCATCCCTGATGCAAACTAAGGTCTTCACCCCACGTGCCGCACAGCATGGACAAAAAAAGAAAAATTAGTAAAGAATTTTCTTCAACAGCCATTATTCATAATGGTCATGGTTTCATATTGATATTGATTCATCAACTATCAATTCATATTGATAGTTTAATTTCAGGTTGGGCTTAACTGTATCTTTCTATTTACATTATTGTGGGAGAAATTGATTTATGCTGAGAATCTTATTTGGATGATAAGTTCATTTTCTGACCTGTAGCAAATCAATCCACTGTTTGTAGATCTTGTTAAAATGAAAAAGTTGACATACATTTATGAATTTGCACATTGCTACTTCCTTAGAAAAAGCCTGTGAGTTCTTAAGGACACCTACCTGGATGAAGTGAAAGTTGAGGATCTGGAGGTTGGTAGGAATAGGAAAGGCATTTCTTCTTTTCTTTTCCATCCTAGTAGTCTCGGCGGACAAAACTTTCTATCTGCACAGTATTAAGTAACAGAATCCTGAAATTTTAGTGAATTTAAGAAGAGCTCATTCGGGAAATGTTGTGAAATGTGGGCAGATCTTTGTCATTCTGTGGGCAGACCTAAAGGACTGAACCTTCCCAGGAGGACAGGCAGGAGGCGGGTCCGTGTGCAGGTGAGTTTTCCTTCTTCTGTCCTGTGGGCTGATAAGAGGAAGCAGAGCTGAAGTGGGGACTCCCCTCAACTCCCTCAGGAGCTCGGTTATGGGATGAGTCTGGGCCTGCAGCTTTCTTTCCCGACTTCTCTTGCTGTTTCAGCTTTTTTTTTTCTTTCCTCATCTGAAATCATCTTTGTGTGGGGAGAGGCTGGAGGTGGAAATTAAGAGTCTTCTTTTTCACAAGGAGTAGAGATGATTACCCAGGTAAGTGGTATTCTAATCAGCCATAGTCACAGATTCCTATCTTGTCAGGTAAGAGGCGTCTCAGGGAGGAGGAAGTCTGGGGAAGGCCCTCCGGCCCTGTTGACAGGGAGGAGGCAAGGCCCAGGGCCTAAGCCAGGCATTTCTAAAGTGCAAATACAGCATGTAATAAAGACACTGTCTACAAAGCCAGACCTCTGTTTAAGCAAATTAAAAACCAACCAACTCTGCCTTTCCTCCAGCGAATATACATATAAACAACAAAAATGGACAACGATGCAAGATGTGCAATTTTAATTTTGTTAAATAACCCTACTTAAAATTGCAATTATTTATATAACTATGTGTAATAATTTAAGAAATAGTCCTAAGGGTTTTTTTTTTTTGTTTTTTTTTTGGCTAGAGTTTTAATGATACCATATATTTTAACATCTTACCACATTGTCTCACTTTGTAACATAGGAACCTGAGGTTCCTATCCTACCCTTTTTTTGAAAACTCCTGTGGTACTGAATAGAGAACAGAGCACCTTATAAGTACTTAGAGGCGACTTGTTGAATTGGACTGAAGCATGACTCAGTCCATTTATGTAGGTGGAATTCTGCATTACTTGCTTGTGGGTGTTCACATATTCATGATGTTTATTTACAAGCTGTCTAAGCTAAAGAAATGCCTGCTAATTTTCTTAGTTTGTGTGTGAATCATATGGAATTATCTCTGCAAATTAATTCCTTTAATTAACCCAGAGAAGAGGGAAAAAATCAAACATTAAGTTTCATTAAGTGCTCTGCCTGCTGCTGCTGCTAAGTCATGTCAGTTGTGTCCGACTCTTTGCGACCCCATAGACGGCAGCCCACCAGGCTCCGGTCCCTGGGATTCTCCAGGCAACAATACTGGAGTACTCCAGTACTTTTGCCTAGAAAATCCCATGGACGGAGGAGCCTGGTGGGCTGCCATCCATGGGGTCGCTAGAGTCGGACACGACTGAGCGACTTCACTTTCACTTTTCACTTTCATGCATTGGAGAAGGAAATGACAACCCACTCCAGTGTTCTTGCCTGGAGAATCCCAGGAACGGGAAGGTTAGTGGGCTGCCGTCTATGGGTCGCACAGAGTCGGACATGACTGAAGCGACTTAGCAGCAGCAGCAGGGTAATTTAAAAATGTAACGAAGTACTCTTGGATATAATACAACATTTTGTATAAAATGTCTACAACGAAAAGCTATAAGTAAGAATGGTAGTCTGTGGACAGGTTTCCTTCCTTCTCTCTAGTCCTCAGTATTGAAGCATGGGTCCCGGAGACATGCTAGAAATGGACAAGAAGAGGGGTTCCTCCATGTGAGTGAGGGGTGCAGGAATTAGGGGCACATTGAGGGAAGCAGAGATGTTACTGCCAGCACATAACATGGTGAGAAGATGACAAGAGATAAATGTGGCAAGGCTGGGGCACTCCTCCAGGTTCCTGGATGTCCGGAGAGCATGGTGCTCTTTGGATTTTAAGCAGGAAGGAGCAAGGTGCAGTTTCTGCTTTAGACGGTTCTGCACCTTTTTGGATCCTGGGCTCAAAGCCACAACAGCAACACCGGCTCAACTTACTCTTTCTCCAGTCCTGCCTGCCTGTCTCGGCTTTATATCCTTAGAAGCACTTGTGACCAGGGTACACAGTGTATGCTTTATTTATTTGCCCATTATCTGCCTTTCTAACTAGAATGTAAGCCTCCTGAGGGCAGGGATATAACTCTTTTCCCAGTGTAGCATCTCCAGTGCCACCACCATGCCCAGCAGCTGGCAGGTGCTCAGCAAGTGACTATTAACCAATCAAATGTAAGGGTTGGTTTCTGAAATCAGTGTCATTGTTCTCCTCACAGATTTAATAACTGACTACAAAAGGAAAAAAAAGTAGTAGTTCAGTGGGGAAACTGGACAACGCTGTAAACAAGGAGTCAAAATCCACCAGTCATGGCTTCCCATGTGGCTCTAGTGGTAAAGAACCTGCCTGCCAGTGCAGGAGATGTAAGAGACACAGGATTGACCCCTGGGTCAGGAAGGTCCCCTGGAGGAGGGCATGGCAACCCACTCCAGTATTCCTGCCTGGAGATCCCATGGACAGAGGCACTGATGGGCTACAGTCCATGGAGTCGCAAAGAGTCAGACAGGACTGAAGCGACTGAGCATGCGGGAACTCGCACATAAAAAATAGCGAGTGTCACATGTCTCTGGGTGTCACACCCCAGTCAGGAATCCAGATCCAATCATGAATAAACACCAGAGAAACCTAAATTGAAGGATATTCTCTAAAAATTATTGGCATATGTTTCTCAAAGATATCAATGTCCTGAAAGACAAAAGCTGAAGAACTGTTTCTGTTTAAAGGAGACTAAAGAGACCTACGAGTTAAATGCATTTCTGATCCTATGCTGGGTCCTGGGAAAAAGAAAACTTCTGTGAAGGACATTAGGATATTTGATGAAAGCAAAATACGCAAGGGGAGAGGGGACAAACTGTGAGCTAGAGTACTTCTGTTCAGCTGAACTCCGGATGAATTGTCAGGATTCAGAAGCTGCGTCTCTGGGTGCCCTGAGCCGTGCCTCAGGACCCAGGGCAGCAGAGGAAAGATCTAAGAGAAGGAGCCCTGGCGTGGGATTCTGGAGACCTGGCCCTGCTACTGAGCTGCTGGCCCATGGTTTCTTCTCAGAGATTGGGGTTCTGAGGCTCAGAGACTCTGGCTGTTACATAACTTTGAGTCTGAGCAGCAGACTTAGTCCTAATGCTGTGAACTCCAGGCAGGCAGAGGTGATAGGAACACCTACAGGTCAACTGTGGCCGCCTCTGCGGGTGGGATTCACAGTGCAAAAACCAATAAAGAAAGAAAAAATAAGCACAGTGACCTCACAGGCTGTCTTGTTTGTTAGCATTGACGTTCTTATTCTTACTTGTCGGTGTCTTCTTGGTGGTCAGATCATAGTGAAAACTCAGAGGGAGGTGGAGACACAGAGAAAAGCTTAGGATTCAAAACATACAGCTTTGGGGAGAATGTATGGTCTTTTTGTCATTTAAAGTAGTGAAGCTAATTGCAGGGATTTATTTTATAGGGCAATAACTTCAGCCCAGTTCCTTCTACCTGACTCTAGTGATCACTGAGAGCCAGTGACAATAGTCATTGACCATGAGCCTTTCTAGGATTAAAGAGTTTGTTGAAAAATCAGCTGAGATCACTCATTAAATCTTAAAACACCGAAGAAAGAGTTAAAAATTATATGCCCATATGCATTAATTTTTGAAGCTAGAAAATAATTTTAAAACAGTTTAAAGTAATAATGGTTGTGGGCCCTGGTGGTCCAGTGGTTAAGACTACCTTCCAGCACACGTTGTGTGGATTCTATCCCTGGTTGGGGAGCTGAGATCCCATAGGCCTCTAGGCCAAAATACCAAATTATAAAAATCAAAAGAAATATTGTAACAAATTCAGTAAAGACTTTAAAAATTGTCCACATCAAAAAATCTTTTAAAAAATTGAAATAAGGTAACAGTGGTTGAAACAGAATTTGCTGGTTTAAATCTGAACTAATAAACTGAAATAAATGCCATTATCAGGGCATCCCAGTGTTTTGAACCACTTGTTTGGGTGGGTGGGAGAAAGAGTCTAGTATGAGTTTGTATTAGCCAAGATGCAGAGATGACGACCATCTAGAAATCTGAAGCCAGTAACATAATTAAGGTTTTGGAGTATTGTTTTACCTGAATATTTCTCAGTGGAGTATATAAAGAAAGTAAAATGTCCAAATTTGAAGGAATAATTTAAAATACATTTATAATATTGATGGAACCCAAATCAGAACCCTTTATAGATATCAGAAGTGTTAATAAATGTAAAGTCCTTAGAATGCCTAATGTACATGTGCACACGCCCTGAGCAGTCTTGAAGTGTTTTGATGATGAATCTGTACCCTTTTGATTTGACTTTTTTTAAAAAATTCATTTCTATCTATTTGACTTGCTTAAATTTGAAGTGTGCATACATCATTTCCACCTGCTTTAGGTTCCCAAGTGTTTTGTATGTTACTGTAATTTATCAATAAGTCAGTGGAAACATATCTAACTATAAGTGGTTATATGATTTCTAAGTCTTTCTCTCAGGTCCTGTGAATTTAAACAAGAATCCAGATAAAGATGTAAAGTAAAAAATACTTAGAGATGGGACTTCCCTGGTGGTCTGGTGGCAAAGACTCCATATTCCTAATGCAAGGAGCCTGGATCTCTGATCAGGGATCTCTGATCAGGAACTAGATCCCACATACTGCAAGGATCCCACATAATGTAAGGAGCCTGGATCTCTGATCTAGTTTGATCTCTGATCAGGAACTAGATCCCACATGCTGCAGGTGAAGATCTTGCATGCCACAACTAAGATCTGGCAGAGTCAGATAAAGTAAATAAATTTTTAAAAATACCTGGAGAGGCTTCAACAAGTAAAGTTTGTTTTTTTAAAATATAGTGTGCAAATTTAGCCTAAGCCATACTTCAGAAGATAACCATTTGGCATTGACTCTTTAATTAAAAGAACAGAGAAAAAAACCTTATCTCACACTGTACTTCCACCTTTTTTGTCTAACTGGATGAAGTATACTTTGAACAATGTGACAAGTTATTGGTACTGCTTTCTCAAGTTTTGGAAAGTGCATTTTGGGGCTATGCTACTATTGCTTAGTTTCTGATATCCTGCCTGCACTGGAGAAGAATATTTATGTTTATATATTTATATATAAGACAACTGCTTCCTTGGCCACAGTAACACCTTTGAGATTTGAGGAGTAGATGTATAAATTGTGTACAACAATACCTGAATAAACGAGGAAAGGCTAGGCATATGTAAAAGGCAAAATAAAAGATCTTTTTGTGACTTAACTTTTAGTAAGTATTCTCAGTATTAGTATTACTACTAGTATTAGTAGTATTCTCATAATAACAAAACCTTCCTGCTCCTTGTCATCATATGTCGTTCATTTAGTGTTTATTAGGTGCTAGGCACACGCTAATGTGTACTTTATACAATTTTGTGATTCAGTTCTCCCACAACTGTAAGAAATGAATATAGCTTCATTTTACAGATGAGAAAACTAAGATTCAGAGGTGGTACTTTCCGTACCTCAGAAGGGGCAGTTTCAGATTTTAATACAAGGTGGTTTTTGTGTCCAAAACTTTCTAAATCTTAGATGCTTTATTATAGTTACCTCTCAGAAGATGAATATTTAACATACACACGAGAATCAGATTTGCTAACATTCTTAGCAAACTCTATAGGTGGGAAAAAAGTTAATTCAGTCAACCATTTTAGAGTTAAAAAAGTAAAGGATTGCCATTAGGATGCTACTATCAAGAAAGAAGAAAGGAAAAAAAAAAATCCACCCAGAAATTAACAAGTGTTGACAAGTATGTGGAGAAATTGGATCCCTCGTGATTGCTAGGAATGTAAAGTGGTGCATCTGCTTTGGAAAACCATATGGTAGTTCCTTTAAAAAATTAAAAATAGAACTAACATATAATCTAGAAATCTCAGCTCTGGACATATACCCCCCAAAGCATTAAAAACAGGGTCTTGAAAAGATTCTTACACACCCACGTTCATAGTAGCAATATTCACAATAGCTGACAGGTAGAAGCAACCCAGATGTCTATCGATGAGTGCATGGAAGACAAAATGTGGTAGAGACTCACAATGGAATATTACTCATCCTTAAAAAGGAACGAGCTTCTGACACATGCAACAACATGGATGAACTTAAAGACATCATGCTAAGTGAGATAAGCTAGTTGAAAGAGGATAGACATCATATGATTTCACTTATATGAGGTACCTAGAGTGGTCAGAATTGTAGAGACAAGGTAGGAAGGTGGTTTCTAGGATCTGGAGGGAGGAAGGAATGGAGTTATTGTGCAGTGAGAACAGAGTTTCCGTCTGGGTTGATGAAAAAGTGCTGGAGATGGATGGTGGTAATGGTTGCACAGCAATGTGAATGTTCTTGATGCCACTGAACTTGACTTAGATGTGGTTAAGATGGAATGTTATTTTAATTTTATTTTAACATAACATTTTATGTTATGTGTATTATATCACAATTGAAAATAATAGTGTGAAAAAAGGTTGGGGGAAAGAGTGAAGTGACTGCCAGTGAACTCTTCCTTGTGAAGGATAAAAGGGATTTTTATCTTAGTCACATATATCGCAGGTTAAGTTATCCCAGCCCACTGTAACAGCATTCACTGGAAAAGCAAGGGTGGTGGAAAATCACGGAGATGTTGAGTTTTATTTCCCTAACCCCCAACTTGCTTGAAGCCTTCATTCTCTTCATCTTATCCAATGCAAAATGAGTTAGACTTTTCTTAGAAATTGAATTCTTTGGAGGGTGGTATCAGGAGATTTTCACTCTGAGTACTTTACCAGCAGCTTTCTCAGCCTGAGAGGTAGAGCCAGGGGCTCCCATTCAAATAGATAAATGAGATGCTTCCAGAAGTGAAACTTGTAACCGAGAGTTACATACTCTTGAGTTAGGCCTAGTTTTAGATGGTAGATGGATGGATGAATCATCTAGTCTGAGCAGGTCAATTGAACGATGTGGAATTTGACTAATATCTGTTTACTTTAGGTTTATTGTTCAGAGTCTCACTGGTTCTATTCAATTCCAAAAGTTTAACATGATGCAACAGTGAAGCTGGTTTTCCTGACTTCCAGCTTTCTATGGTTGTGAGAACTGTAATACTTGAAAAGAGGGGCCTTGACATTTCTTGTTGGTTGACAGCTATGAATGCAGGTGTCTCGTGGTGAATGGAGCTCACAGTCTAGCACAGAATGGTCCTTATTTGGCATCTTCTGATTCATAGGTGGGAAAAGTTTGATCAAGTATTGGGAGCATCTGGCACAGGCCTTTACCGTCTCTGGGAGGAGAGGAGTATGGGTGGAGCCAGAGTGCCCGGAGTTAAAGGGCTCCCTGGAGAGGTTTGCCCCAAGGCTTCTGGGCTTTTAGCAAACAGGGGCTGTTATCACTTTTCAGTGGGGAGAGGAGGGTAGATGTAGCCAGGATGATTGAATCCCTCCGTGCTTCTTTCCCTGTATTTATTTTTTATTTTTTAAACTTTCTATTTTATATTGGAGTATAGCCAGTTAACAATGTCATGATAGTTTCAGGTGGAGAGCAAAGGGACCCTGCCATACGTATCCATGTATCCATTCTTCCTCAAGCTCCCCACTTTGAAGGCTACTTATACTGCTGGATAGAAACTAGAATTAGGAATAGGGAATTAGGGAGACCAAACAGGAGGCTTCTGCAGGATTGTATACAAAGATGATGGTGATGATAGTAGCTGACACACATAGAGGGCTGCCGCTGCTGCTGCTGCTGCTAAGTCGCTTCAGTCGTGTCTGACTCTGTGCGACCCCATAGAGGGCAGCCCACCAGGCTCCCCCGTCCCTGGGATTCTCCAGGCAAGAACACTGGAGTGGGTTGCCATTTCCTTCTCCAATGCATGAAAGTGAAAAGTGAAAGTGAAGTCGTTCAGTCGTGTCCGACTCCTAGGGACCCCATGGACTGCAGCCCACCAGGCTCCTCCGCCCATGGGATTTTCCAGGCAAGAGGACTGGAGTGGGGTGCCACTGCCTTCTCCGACATGGAGGGCTACCTTGTGCCAAAAGCTCTACTTGTCTCGTCCTCGCTCTGTGACCTATAAGTAGGTCTATGGCATTATTGGTACCATTTCACAGATGACAAAATTCAGGAACAAAGAAACCAGTCTTTTTTTTTTTTTTTTTCCTTTAAGATCACACAGCTTGTGTTGAATGGATCCAGGATGGTGGGAACTAGGAGCTGGTGGAGAGGAGCTGTTTTCATTCTTCCAAAGCCACGTATCACCAGAAACGTAGTGTAGGAAGGAGCAGAGACAGTTGATTGTGTTTAAACTAGGGTTTGGAAGCCATGTGCATCCCTGACCACATCTCTTCCTTCTAGGGATAGATGACAGCTGTTGTCCAGGATCAACCAGGTTGGCCTGAGTTTTGGGGAGGAATGGGCCAGGTAAGGGTGTGGACTGGAGCTGTGTGCTCCCAGGTACCTGGCTGCTTTTCTGGGTGTGGCAGTGGTGGGGTGATGGGCGAAGTGTGGGGGTGCTGGCAGAGCACACAATGTAATTCTGATTGATGAGTGAGCTCTTTGTGGGTGTTTATTGATGTGAACAGGTTCTGTCAGTCCCCTAGGCATTTGGTTGCGAGATAACAAACAGTCAACAAGCTGTGGAGTGCTTTTTGTAATGTTTGCTTCATGGAAGACTGTGGCATTACAACCTGTTCCACAAGAGAGGCAGCAAGAAATTCAGAGGCATTTGAGTTATTTATACCAGAAAACAAACACGGTCTTTTCAAGCGTTTTATAGGCCTGTTTCTTGTAGGGGTCTGTGGAAATTGTTTATTTCGTCCCTTAAAATTTAGGAAAGGCGGTTAGCAGTTTTATAGAGAAGCAGCAAACTCTAATTTTCCACTTTGTTTTTAAAAATCTACCTGCCTTGGTCATGCTTATTGTTTAATGTGTTGGCTTTAGTATTAAAGGAAAACTGACAGGTGGGGAGCATCTGCTCTTTTGCTTTAAAAGTTAAATATATTGTTTCTTTTTTTAATTAAAAAATGAAATGCAAAAACTTCTGATAGTCCTGTGGTTAGGACCTGGTGCTTTCACTCACAGGGCCTGGGTTCAGTCCCTGGTCTGGAAACTAAAATCCTTAAAGCTACATGTTGTGGCTAAGCACCCACCGCCCCCAAAATAAAACAAAAAAATTAAAAATAGGCACATGGTTTTAAAAAATTTCCAAAGCAACATAAAAGGATAAAAGAAATCCTCCTTTCATGCTAGTCCTCCCTTGCCTTTTCCAGAGATAGTTTCAGTTTTTTGGGGTATATTTTTCATGTATGGGCTATGCAAATACAAACATATCCTACATAATAAAAAACAATAGAATGGGAAAGACTAGAGATATCTTCAGGAAAATTAGACATACCAAGGGAACATTTCATGTAAAGATGGGCACAGTAAAGGACAGAAATGGTATGAACTTAACAGAAGCAGAACATATTAAGAGGTGGCAAGAATACATAGAAGAACTATATAAAAAAGATCTTCATGATCCAGATAACCACGATGATGTGATCACTCACCTAGAGGCAGACACTGGGAGTGTGAAGTCAAGTGGGTGTTAGGAAACATCACTACAAACATAACTAGTGGAGGTGATGAAGTTCCAGTTGTTGAGCTATTTCAAATCCTCAAAGATGATGCAGTGAAAGTGCTACACTCAATATGCCAGCAAATTTGGAGCACTCAGCAGTGGCCACAGGACTGGAAAAGGTCACTTCTCATTCCAATCCCAAAGAAAGGCAATGCCAAAGAATGCTCAAACTACTGCACAATTGCATTCATCTCACATGCTAGCAAAGTAATGGTCAAATTCTCCAAGCCAGGCTTCAACAGTACGTGAACCATGAACTTCCAGATGTTCAAGCTGGATTTAGAAAAGGCAGGGGAACCAGAGATCAAATTGCCAACATCCACTGGATCATCGAAAAAGCAAGAGAGTTCCAGAAAAATATCTACTTCTGCTTTATTGACTACACCAAAGCCTTTGACTGTGTGGATCACAACAAACTGTGGAAAATTTTTAAAGAGATGGGAATACCAGACTACCTAACCTACCTCCTAAGAAATCTGTATGCATAAGAAGCAACAGTTAGAACTAGACATGGAACAACTGACTGGTTCCAAATCGGGAAAGGAGTATGTCAAGACTGTATATTGTCACCCTGCTTATTTAACTTACATGCAGAGTACATCATGCGAAATGCATGCCTGGATGAAGCACAAGCTGGAATCACGATTGCCGGGAGAAAAATCAATAACCTCAGATATGCATATGACACCACCCTTATGGCAAAAAGTGAAGAAGAACTAAAGAGCCTTTTGATGAAAGTGAAAGAGGAGAGTGAAAAAGTTGGCTTAAAACTTAACATTCAGAAAACTAAGATCATGGCATCTGGTCCCATCACTTCATGGCAAATAGATGGGAAACAATGGAAACAGAGACTTTATTTTTTTGGACTCCAAAGTCACCGCAGGTGATGACCATGGCCAAGAAATTAAAAGACACTTGCCCCTTGGAAGAAAAACTATGACCAACCTAGACAGCATCTTCAAAAGCAGAGACATTACTTTGCCAACAAAGGTTTGTCTAGGCAAAGCTATGGTTTTTCCAGTAGTCATGTATGGATGTGAGAGTTGAACTATAAAGAAAGCTGAGTGTCGAAGAATCGATGCTTTTGAACTGTGGTGTTGGAGAAGACTCTTGAGAGTCCCTTAGACTGAAAGGAGATCCAACTAGTCCATCCTAAAGGAAGTCAGTCCTGAATATTCATTGGAAGGATTGGTGCTGAAGCTAAAACTTCAATACTTTAGCCACCTGATGCTAAGAACTGACTCACTGGAAAAGACCCTGATGCGGGGAAGAATTGAAGGCAGAAGGAGAAGGGGACATCAGAGAATGAGATGGTTCAATGGCATCACCGACTTGATGGACGTGAGTTTGAGCAGGCTCCAGGAGTTGGTGATGGACAGGGAAGCCTGGTGTGGTGAAGTCCATGGGGTTGCAAAGAGTCGGACATGACTGAGCGACTGAACTGTATTACTGTAACTGTATCCTGCATAAATATACACACTATTCAGTGCTTTGCTGTTTTCTTTGTGTAATATTATACTTTTTCAAGATGATTTTGTGTCATCACATGTAAATCTATCCCGTTTGTTTTAATAGCTATATAGTTCCAATGAATGGAAGAGCCAGAATTTATTTACCAGACCCCATTGAAGACCTTGGGCTTCCCTGATGACTTGGTCGGTGAAGAGTCTGCTTATGATGCAGGAGGTCCAGGTTCGATCTCTGGGTTGGGAAGATCCCCTGGAGAAGGGAATGGCAACCCAGCCCAGTATTCTTACCTGGAGAATTCCATGGACAGAGGAGCCTGGCAGGCTACAGTGCATGGGGTCGCAAACAGTCGGACATGACTAAGCAACTAACATACTTTGAGACCTTAATGCCTTTAGAACTAATATTGAGAGGTATATCCTTCTGTGTCCTCATTATTTCTCACTCTGTGAGTATATGTATAGAGTAAACTTCTCTGTCAAAGTATAGTTAAATTTGAAATCTTAGAAGACTTACTCTTGGGCTTAGCGAAAGTAGAATTTGAACACCTATTGTGTGAAAGATCAGTTATTTTGGAGAATTTTGCTTGATTAACATGGTTTTTAATCATGCCAGGGCAGCAGTTGTGAAAAGATGCTGATTAAGTATATCACATCTATTTAAACATTTACTCCTAAAAGTATTTCAATCAAATGTTATTTCAGGAAGATACAATTTAATCATTAATTAAGCCCTGCCCTTGACAGAATACAATCTTGATTCTGAGCCCCCAGCCTCTCCCGCCCCTCTTCCCCATTAACATCGAAGAGCTTCAAGCTAGTGAGCACAGGGGCCATTCGTGTTCCTGATGAGAAACCTCGTGATCCTGGAGTACGGCTGTGAAAGGACAGCCTTCAGCTGCTGAGGAAGCTGCAGTTTATTGGAGCCAAAGGACTGTGTCACCAGTTCATGGGACATTTTTCTGCCAGCTTCATGGTTGTCAACCTGCCGAGTGGGCTGGGGGCTTAAACTCCTGATCAGTGTTAAAGCATTTCTGCAAATGGTGTTTGTGATTTTTCACCATCCTCCCAAAATTAAATGTTATTCACAGGGTGTGAGGGGTTTTAAGAAGCTAATAATGGGTTTTTGTTTTTGTTTATGTTTAGATTTTTCAGTATTTAACCGTGGGTGTGGAACCTGGACTTTGCCATTTAATCCTCTCAACTATTAATTATGTTTTGGGACACACCTGGAAACCTTGTGTAAGCTATGCCTCATTAGTCAATGCGGTTAGTATGTCTTCAAAAAAAAAATTAGCATACAGATTTGTTTTGAAAGACAATTTGCTGAAATGTCAGTTTAATATCATTGAAGAACGAGCCTTACTTCTTTTTACTGATTGTTCCTGGTAGTGGTGACCTGAGATGGGTATGGTTACTAAGCTTTTGAAATTGTGTATATAGGGTCTGTAATATGGCCTTGAGCGGCCATGGAGCTGGAGTTCCCATTGAACACCTGTTAATAATCAGCCCTGCACTAATAATAATAGCTAACATGCCTTGAGCCACAGCTCGTCAAAACCCTGCACTTTTTTGGACTAAGTTTAATGGGTAAGGACAGTGAGGAGGTTAAGCTGAAACATACAAGGGCCTACCGTTTATAGAGCCAGGATTAGAATCTGGGCAATTTGCTCATGCTGTTTTATACGTTAGTCTACAAAAGAAACCTTTGAGGTTGATAATTATATTCCTGTTTTACCTTCAGGGAGCTTGAGGCTCAAAATCAAATGACTTTAACCACTGGTCATTCAAGGTCACAACTCCTGAGAGACGATGTGATCTGAAATCCAGATTCTTCCCTGTTGCTCACAGCTTTGATTTAAGGGAGGACCTCATGTGTGGGTCTGTCCCACATTTTCAGGATGTTTAGCATCCCTGGAGCCCACTCACTAAATTCCACTAGGGACCTCTCTCACTGTGCCATCCAAACACGTCCCCACGTGTGTCTCCTCCTCTTATACTAGGTGTCATGTTTACATTTCTTAATTTCAAACTTGCCTCTTGTCATTATACTACATTGCCTCCCGCGGCAATTTTTTAATCAACAGTAATCAAACTCACCTCTTGCTCATAATTTGGAATAGTTAGAATAATTGGAATAATTTTAATGCAAATCACTTCAGTACAAAATCACAGATGAGAGAGAGCATCTCCTCCGGATCCAGATCCTTATTTTATAGGTTAAATACACTCACAGACATGCTCACAGACACACACACACACACACCCTCTACCCATCCTGAAGCACAGTCAGTCAGTTCAGCCGCTCGGTAGTGTCCGATGGTTTGCGACCCCATGGACTTCAGCACACCAGGCTTCCCTGTCCATCACCAACTCCTGGAGCCTACTCAAACTCATGTCCATTGCATTGGTGATGCCATCTAACCATCTCACCCTCTGTCATCCCCTTCTCCTCCTGTCTTCAATCCTTGCCAGCATCAGGGTCTTTTCCAATGAGTCAGTTCTTCACATCAGGTGGCCAAACTATTGGAGTTTCAGCTTCAGCATCAGTCCTTCCAATGAATATTCAGGACTGATTTCCTTTAGGATGGATTGGTTGGATCTCCTTGCAGTCCAAGGGACTCTCAAGAGTCTTCTCCAGCACCACAGTTCAAAAGCATCGATTCTTTGGCGCTCAGCTTTCTTTATGGTCCAGCTCTCACATCCAACATGACTACTGGAAAAACCATAGCTTTGCCTAGACGGACCTTTTTTGGCAAAATAATGTCTCTGCTTTTTAATATGCTGTCTAGGTTGGTCATAACTTTTCTTCCAAGGAGCAAGCGTCTTTTAATTTCATGGCTGCAGTCACCACCCGCAGTGATTTTGCAGCCCTCCAAAAATAAAGTGTCTCACTGTTTCCATTGTTTGCCCATCTATTTGCTATGAAATGATGGGACCAGACTCCATGATCTTAATTTTCTGAATGTTGATTTTTAAGCCAACTTTTTCACTCTTGTCTTTCACTTTCATCAAGAGGCTCTTTAGTTCTGCTTCACTTTCTGCCCTAAGGGTGGTGTCATCTGCATATCTGAAGTTATTGATATTTCTCCCAGCAATCTTGATTTGAGCTTGTGCTTCATCCAGCCTGGCATTTCACATGATGTACTCTGCATATAAGTTAAATAAGCAGGGGGACAATATGCAGCCTTGGTCTACTCCTTTCCCGATTTGGAACCAGTCTGTTGTTCCATGTCCAGTTCCACTGTTGCTTCTTGACCTGCATACAGATTTCTCAGGAGGCAGGTCAGGTGGTATGGTATTCTCATCTCTTGAAGAATTTTCCACAGTTTGTTGTGATCCACACAGTCAAAGGCTTTGGTGTAGTCAATAAAGAAAAAGTAGATGTTTTTCTGGAACTCTCTTGCTTTTTCGATGATCCAGTGGATGTTGGTAATTTGATCTCTGATTCCTCTGCCTTTTCTAAATCCAGCTTGAACATCTGGAAGTTCATGGTTCCCATACTGTTGAAGCCTGGCTTGGAGAATTTTGTACATTACTTTGCTAGCGTGTGAGATGAATGTAATTGTGCAGTAATTTTAGCATTCTTTGGCATTGCCTTTCTTTGGGATTGGAATAAAAAGTGACTTTTTCCAGTCCTGTGGCTTTTGCTGAATTTTCCAAATTTGCTGGCATGTTGAGTGTAGCACTTTCACTGCATCATCTTTGAGGATTTGAAATACTCAACTGGAATTTCATCACCTCCACTAGCTTTGTTCTAAATGATGCTTCCTAAGACCCACTTGACTTGGCAGTGGGTGATGTCTGGAATGGCTGATGTCTGGAAACCAGACATCAACCAACCAGGATGTCTGGTTCTAGGCGAGTGATCACACCATGGTGATTATCTCTGTCATGAAGATCTTTTTTGTTTAGTTCTTCTGTGTATTCTTGCCACCTCTTTTTAGCATGTTCTGTTTCTGTTATGCCCATCCCTTTCTGTCCTTTATTGTGCTCATTTTTGCATGAAGCACAGAGGTGGCCGGAAAGACTTTCTCAAAGTTAAAAGATACACTGGCAGCTTACTAGACTTGACCCCTATTTGTGGGGGGCTGATTGGCATTTCTTTGTATTAGTTTATTTCAGGCAAATGTATTTGATTGAGCTGTGTTTATTTTCTAATGAGTGTTTTTGACCTTTTAAAGGGCGATATTTGGAGGGTTGATGTAGTTGAGTTGAAAAGGCAAGCCAAGAGACTGCAATACAAGATTGCGCTATTTTGGAAAAGTTATTTTGCACATGGCTTTTTACAGCTTGATAGTGCCGGCAAAGCTGGACACATCTGATGAGGCCTGTCACTGTTACCTTGGCAAATGTGCAAGCTCCCGTCAGATTTAAGTGGAATAACAGGTAGGTTGAATAATCTCATATATATTAATCCTGATGGTTCTCATGGAGCAAAGAATTTTGGTGAAAGAAAGATGTTATTGTTTGAGAACCTTTAGTTGTTCAGAAAATTTGTTCAATGCCTATTGTGTGGCAGATACAGGTTTTAATTTTCATGGATGAGGTGGGCATAGATTTTGCCTGTTGTTTGTGGTGCTGATTGTTTCCAAACCCTTTCTGTATCTTCAATAAAAGACACCTTAAAAAAAAAAAAGATGACTTGCCTACATCCACTGAGGCCACTATACAACCGTATTGTCTATTGTATAGGACCAGGGTTACAGGTTCGTCTGGTAACCGTCTTTGCCTGATAGTACCAGTCTCACTGATTTAAGTGTATGCCTCTAGAATATCAAATGTGTTTTTGGGAACAGATTTAATGAGAAAGCTGATTCATTATGTGGGAGGGTCGTCAGATGATCCTATCTTTTTAAAAAGCATTTCTAATCTCACAGAGTTCTTGGGCCTCAATATGGATCTTGGTTAATCAGTTAAGTCACAGTGCTTGAAGAAACCATGACCAGTGCCGAATTGTCTTCTGATGAATGATGAGAGAGAATTTGCAGATGTTGGAATAAACTTGCTCCAAATACTCATATACAAATTTGAAGGCGATGAGGGATATGTGTTTCTTACTGACTGTGGAAAAGAAAATGTTCATTGAAACTGTTGACATCGACTTTTCATTAGTGATTCAGAAATAGTAGAAGTTGTTTTGAAATCACCCAAGTCATAGTAACAGGAACATAATTTTTCTCATTCTCATCTGTTTTCCCTTCCTCATTATTATGATTATTAAGAGAACAGGAACGTGACTTGGGAAAAGTCTGTTTGAATTAATAACTTACTTGGCAGACACGTCAACTGAACGAAGTTTTATGTCTCTTTTACTTTCATGAGGAAGAGATCACTGATTAGAGAGCCTGATATTGGAGAACTGTTTAAAAAAACAACATAAACAAACCGATAAATCAGCCCAAACTTACTGGTATCTCCTGGCATCATTACTCTGATTTGCATAACATATGATTTGCATCCAGAGCTACAATGTATTACAATAATGGTTCTGAGTATTCTTCTTGTTTTGTAGAAAAATCAGGAAATAACCCCAGAAGTGTTTAAGGAGGTAACAAAATACTTAGGATATAATGTGAGTAAAAACAAATTACAAAGTAGTATGTATCTATATCCTCAATTTGATAAAGCCCAAAGGCATTTTCCAAAATTTTACAGTGAACCTGGGTAACTCTTATTAAAAAATATTACTAGAAGTTGGGAGGAAATCCTGATTCTCCACCAAATAGTCAGGCAACCATCTCAAAATAGAGGAGGGGCAGAGGGCTAAGATGTAGAGGAATATTTAATAGTTTAATAGTCTGGAAACATATCTACATGTTGTGACCTGAAAAATTATTACAAAACAGTATACATAGCCCTACATTTGTAAAATGAATGAATTTATAAGGTGAGAAGTAAACAAAAGTGTGTATAAAGATTACACAAAATATATAAAGTCATTCAAAAAATACACAAAATTTATACAGGAAATAAAAAGTATTTATTTATGGGCTTTCTTTGTAGCTCGGTTAGTAAAGAAGATGCCTGCAATGCAGGAGACCTGGCTTTGATTCTTGGGTTGGAAAGATCCCCTGGAGAAGGAAATGGCAACCCACTCCAGTATTCTTGCCTGGAGAATCCCTTGGATAGAGGCGCCTGGCAGGCTACAGTCCACAGGGTCGCAAAGAATCGGACACAACTGAGTGACTAAACAACCTATATATATACATATGTGTGTGTGTGTGTGTGTGTGTGTGTATGTGTATATATATGTGTGTATATATATATATATATAAATATAGTGGAATTCTCTAGGCCAGAATACTGGAATGGATAACCTTTCCCTTCTCCAGGGGATCTTCCCAACCCAGGGGTTGAATCCAGGTCTCCCACATTGCAGGCAGATTCTTTCCCACCTGGGCCACAAAAGAAGCCCAAGAATATTGGAGTGTGTGTAGCCTATCCCTTCTCCAGCAGATTTCCCGACTCAGGAATTGAACTGGAGTCTCCTGCATTGCAGGCAGATTCTTTACCAACTGAGCTATCAGGGAAGCCCATGTATATCTTTGGGACACCAGAAGGACAAGGATTTTTGTTTGAAAGGCTATAAAGAAAAATTTCCAAATAGTAAGTGATTCTGACTGAGGGCTGAGGTTATTGGTAATTTTTCTTGTCTATGTGTATATTTTCTAGTCTGTGTGTGTATTTTCTAATATCATTCAGAGAGTATCTGTTACTTTTACTAACGGGAAAGGAAGGAAAAAAAATGTAATACATTTTGGAAAGATCTTCACTTACTAAAAGAGAAAACAAAAAAATTGTCCCATAAAGTCACTTTTCTTTCATCTGGGCGGTTAAGCCTCCACTGTACTGTTTGATAACTGAGCCGTTTGAGGATTTTTGTTTAACCAGGTCCCTTAAGGGAGGCCATGCGTTGTAGCCCGAGGTTGTTACTACTTCAATGATGCAGACTTAGAACATCAGGACCGTGAGTGAATGGATGCATACTTCTTGGGCAGTTCTTCACGTCCTCAGGTGACACTTGGGAGGTGAGGCCCCCTTGTCCCTGCATGTGGCTGGCCTGGATGGATACTTAACTCTTGGCTGAGAAATAAACCCGATGGAGGAAGCTCAGGAGCTAAGCCAAGAGCATCATTTTCCTTAGGAATTTAATTTCCAAAATCTAGTCTTTGGAGTTCTGAGAAGTGAGAGGCGGTATGTTACTGCAGCCCTTTCTTGGAGACTCTTGTGCTCACTAGTCTGTTCGAGCTTCTGAGAGATTCCAGAGCAAAGGTGATTACTGCCAAAGGAAAGTTTTAATTTATTTTTATTTTTTTGACCACATTGTACTTCATGTGGGATCTTAGTTTCCCAACCAGGGATCACTGTACTGCTGGAGAAGTCCCCAAAGAAGGGTTTTTAAAAAGCAGAATTTGTCTAAGCAATGGGGAGCTGGGTGGAGCTGAAAGGAAAGAGTAGTCCTTGAAAAGGAGGAGGAAAAGACCTTATGCATTAAGGGGGTCCCTGCACAGATCTGGAGTGACATGAAACTTGGGGTTTCATGGATGTAGTTTCAACAGCAGCAGTTTTACATGTCATGAAGTTTTAAGTGGTTTCCTGAAGAGTTGTCAAGGCCTTCAGAAGTATGTTTCAATCACATTTTATAAATTACATAAACTTATTTTAAGTCTTAGTAGGACACTTGTGACTTGCAAACTGTTGTGATTTTGGCTACATAAATGGTTAGTGGAAATACATTTTCATGCATCATATTATATCAAGAAACTCCTATTGACTCTCAGTTGATGGGTGTTTTCTTTTTTATAACATTTAGAAAAATGAATGATTCAATTACTCCCACTCACTGTTTCTGTAAAGTGGAATCATTCAGCCCTGTTTTCTGCTAATGTTTTTCTTTTAAGACAGACTATCAAGTGATGAGTAGAGAACCTTAAGCCCCCAATTTTGAGGAGTTTAAAGGTTGCCAAGAATTATTTTTTTAATTGCCTACATATATGTGCCTTGCTTTGCTAATTTAGATGTGTACTTATTTAGCTCAGAAAATGAAAGGACAAGTGCACGAGGATAAGAGCAACAGATTACAACCAAAATTATTTATTTTTTTTCTGAACAAATAGGGTTGCTTCACGTTGTAGGTTATGTGTCCCACTGGTCTTTGTTGCATGGATCTGACTGTATCTTTATTTGTATTTTTCTTTGTCACACACACACCTATTCATATGGTTTTCTATATGAATTTATTTGGATTTTATTTATGTTGTGTCCATTAAGAAGTAGATGCATGATATGTATCTATGCAATTGGGATTCAAGGCTTGATACCCACTGAGGTACATAAAAGACCAAGAATATAACTTGCTTTACTGATGAGATCGCTGTGATGTCATTTCCATTTGTCACTGTATTGCAAGAATCTGGCTCCCAAACAGCACAGACCAGTTATTCATAGGCTGGGAGGTTATACCATGACCAGTTGCTGTGAGTGACTGCAAACTCTCTTCTAGGTGTTTATAACAGAGTGATTTTTAAAATCATCATTGCTAAAGTTTAAAAAGTATTGAATGTAGGTATAAAGTGACCATATATCATAGTTTTTGTTCAATTTATAGAATTAAAGAAGTATTTGAAAAACTGAATAAAAAGCAGAAATGCTATAATAAATTTATTAATAGATAAACAAATTTTAACAGAACAATAAGATGTAACATTTGGGTCATCTTTCATTTCAGGCAGGTCAAATTTTATTTGCATGGGTATGAATAAGAATTATTTGGAAGTACTGTCAGTTTTACAGAGTTGTAAATTAACAGTGGGTTAGAGATGGATTGCCCTGTTGACTCAGAAAATCCCCAGAAGGCCCTCTGGGAGATGTCTAACACTCACTGAAGGGATAGGCACCTAGAAATGTCTTGCGCTTGTTTCAAATTCTTCAGTTCAGTTCAGTTGCTCAGTCATGTCCGACTTTTTGCAACCCCATGGACTGCAGCACACGAGGCTGCTCTGTCAATCACCAACTCCCGGAGCTTACTCAAACTCATGTCCATCAAGTCGGTGATGCCATCCAGCCATCTCATCCTCTGTTGCCCCTTCTCCTCCCACCTTCAATCTTTCCCAGCATCAGGGTGTTTTCAAATGAGTCAGTTCTTCGCATCAGGTGGCCAAAGTACTGGAGTTTCAGCTTCACCATCAGTCCTTCCAATGAACATTCAGGACTGATTTCCTTTAGGATGGACTGGTTGGATCTCCTTGCAGTCCAAGGGACTCTCAAGAGTCTTCTCCAACACCACTGTTCAAAAGCATCAGTTCTTCGGCACTCAGCCTTCTTCACAGTCCAACTCTCACATCCGTACATGACCACAGGAAAAACCATAGCCTTGACTAGACGGACCTTTGTTGGCAAAATAATGTCTCTACTTTTTAATATGCTGTCTAGGTTGGTCATAACTTTCCTTCCAAGGAGTAAGCGTCTTTTAATTTCATGGCTGCAGTCACCATCTGCAGTGATTTTGGAGCCTCCCCAAAATAAAGTCTGTTACCGTTTCCACTGTTTCCCCATCTATTTGTCATGAAATGATGGGACCAGATGCCATGATCTTAGTTTTCTGAATTTTGAGCTTTAAGCCAACTTTTTCACTCTCCTCTTTCACTTTCATCAAAAGGTTCTTTAGTTCTTCTTCACTTTCTGCCATAAGGGTGGTGTCATCTCCATACCTCAGGTTATTGATATTATTGAAAGTCTTGGACATTTATAAAAATACTTTTCCAGCAATTTCATTTGTTGAATGCTTATGATGAGATTAATGCTCTTATATTAATAATGTGTTAAAAATTGCATGAATGACAAGAATATTTAAGGTAGGTATTTGGATTTCCAGTGTCTTGTTTTGATACTATTTTTCCTCCAAGCCCCACTTAACACAAGGGGAGTGTTGAAAATATTATGGTGAAGGTGGTGGCACCATCTTTCTAAATATTTCCTCTAATGTACAAATTGAATAATACACTCTCTGCTTCTTAGTTTCTTTAAGGGAGAGGTAGGGGATTGTGGTATCATTTATATGTTAAATGAAAAAAATAGAGCAATTAAAAACAGTATATACAGTTCTAGTGTTCTATACACATTTGACTAAAATGGTATAGCCTGGGAAGTGATGCATTTTTTTAATACTTTTGTTTATTTTTGGCCTGGTTGCGTCTTTGTTGCTGCTCTGGCTTTTCCCTAGTTGTGGTGAGCAGGAGCGGCTGTTGTGATGGCTTCCCTTGTTGCAGAGCACAGACTCTAGGCACATGGGCTTCAGTGGACGGGACCAGCAGGCTCTCAAGCACAGGCTCAAGAGTTGTGGTGCGTGGACCTAGTTGCTCCGTGGCTTGTGGGTCTTCCCAGATCAAGGACTGAACCAGCACCTCCCGCACTGGCAGGTGGATTGTTTATCACTGAGCCACCAGGGGAGCCCTTTATATATGTGTAATTTTCTTTCTTTCGACTGTGCTGAGTATTCCTTGCTGGAAGTGATGGATTTTAAGTTTCTACAGAAAAATTTGTTAGTTCCAATTATGAATTTAATGGAATGAAAATTCATCACGTGACAGCACAGGTAGGAGAGAATGTTTTCCATTGCTGCTTGAAGACTTTTTATCTCAAAGTACAATTCTCCTTGGTCTGAAAAGAGCATGTTGATACACCAGAGGCTGCTTATACTTAGACTGTAAGCAATACAGGAGGATTTATAGACTTTCTGATGACTTGACCTTATTTCCTAGGTATGAGACTTGAAGTCTAGAAGAAAGGTAAAGTTGAAAATAGTAAACCTGTATTTATCCAAAAATTTGACCTCAGATTCCTTACTAAGTGCTATGAGCTGTTTGTTTCCCCCAATTAGTCTAAAAATGGGTGTTTTTATTCTAACTAAACACGTCAGTAGTAGGTCTTACAGACACATTTAATTTGGGATTTTATCATAAGCTCTGTATTTTGGTAATTTGGGGGTTGCAAACACCAGGTGAGTTTCACTCAAGAAAAGGTAGAGGGTGAAGAGGGAGATCAAGATGTAAGTCTAATCCCAGGAATTGGGTCAGGTTCAGCTCTCATTGGCTGTGAGTGTCTCTCTTGACCTTTTACCCCAGCTTCTAACTGGCAATTTCCTTTGGAGTTTCTTAATTCCAGTTTTTGAGGCAGAGCATCTTGATGGGCTAACCCTATCTTTCTAGCCAGTAAACAGAAGTTGAAAGCTCTTGGCCAGCCTATGAATGCCTAACAGAAGCAGAATGCCTAACAGAAGCCTATGAATGATCTAACGGAAGCAGAAGATATTAAGAAGAGGTGGCAAGAATACACAGAAGAACTATACAAAAAACATCTTCATGAAAAAGATAACCATGATGGTGTGGTTAATCACCTAGAGCCAGACATCCTGGAATGCGAAGTCAAGTGGGTCTTAGGAAGCATACTAAGAACAAAGCTAGTGGAGGTGATGAAATTCCAGTTGAGCTATTTCAAATCCTCATAGATGATGCTGTGAAAGTGCTGTACTCAATATGCCAGCAAATTTGGAAAACTCAGCAGTGGCCACAGGACTGGAAAAGGTCAGTTTTCATTCCAATCCCAAAGAAAGGCAATGCAAAGAATGCTCAAACCACCACACAATTGAACTCATCTCACATGCTAGTAAAGTAATGCTCAAAATTCTCCAAGCCAGGCTTCAGCAATACGTGAACCATGAACTTCCAGATGTTCAAGCTGGTTTTAGAAAAGGCAGAGGAACCAGAGGTCAGATTGCCAACATCTGCTGGATCATTGAAAAAGCAAGAGAGTTCCAGAAAAACATCTATTTCTGCTTTATTGACTATGCCAAAGCCTTTGACTGTGTGGACCACAACAAACTGTGGAAAATTCTTCAAGAGATGGGAATACCAGACCACCTGACCTGCTTCCTGAGAAATCTGTATGCAGGTCAAGAAGCAACAGTTAGAACTGGACATGGAACAACAGACTGGTTCCAAATAGGAAAAGGAGTACTTCAATGCTGAATATTGTCACCCTGCTTATTTAACTTATATGCAGAGTACATCATGAGAAACGGTGGGCTGGATGAAGCACAGGCTGGAATCAAGATTGCTGGGAGAAGTATTAATAACCTCAGATATGCAGATGACAGCACCCTTATTGCAGAAAGTGAAGAACTAAAGAGCCTCTTGATGAAAGTGAAAGAGGAGAGTGAAAAAGTTGGCTTAAAACTCAACATTCAGAAAACTAAGATCATGGCCTCTGATCCCATCACTTCATGGCAAATAGATGGGGAGACAGTGGAAACAGTGTCAGACTTTATTTTTTTGGGCTCCAAAATCACTGCAGGTGGTGACTGCAGCCATGAAATTAAAAGACCCTTGCTCCTTGGAAGAAAAGTTATGACCAACCTAGGCAGCAGAGACATTACTTTGCCTACAGTGTTCTGTCTAGTCAAAGCTATTGTTTTCCCAGTAGTCATGTTTGGATGTGAGAGTTGGACTGTAAACTAAGCTGAGCGCCGAAGAAGTGATACTTTTGAACTGTGGTGTTGGAGGAGACTCTTGAGAGTCCGTTGGACTGCAAAGATATCCAAGCAGTCCATCCTAAAGGAGATCAATCCTGAATATTCATTGGAAGGACTGATGCTGAAGCTGAAACTCAGATACTTTGCCTATCTAATGAGAAGGACTGACTCACTGGAAAAGACCCTGATGCTGGGAAAGATTGAAGGTGGGAGGAGAAGGGGACAACAGAGGATGAAATGGTTGGAAGGCATCACCAAGTCAATGGACATGAGTTTGGGTAAACTCTGGGAGTTGGTGATGGACAGGGAAGCCTGGTGTGCTGCAGTCCATGGGGTCACAAAGAGTCAGACATGACTGAGCAACTGAACTGAAGTGAACTGATGAATGTGGCTGTATGTTTCTCCAGGTCTAATTAGCTAGGGCTTGTAGCATATGATATAGAAGATGGCAGGTGAAGAGCAACTGAGCCTGAGGGTGTGTTAGAATCCCCCAGAAATATTTATAGGAGTTGGTAAACGAACATGGTGATGTGTCTACTGCAAATTTAATTTCAGTAGATTAGTTGATTCTCAGTTAAAGAAACATTTCTCATAATCTCCTTTGGAATTTAATGTTTTAATCTGTTTCAACATTGACGTTCATTTGGGATTTGTTTTTAGTTCATCATATATTCTTATTAGGCAGCTAAATTTTGTCTTTTTTAGGAACATAGACAATAGCTTTTGTGACTTGCAAAGTTTGTTATGGTAGCTTGGTTTGACAATTCATGCTGCATTTTCTTTTGAAGCTCTAATGTTACTTCAAAGTATTTAAAAAGGAAGTTGTTAATAGAGAATTCTCACAGTTTTGAGTTCCTTTAATTTCCATTAAATATTTATTCTCAGTATCTGAAAAGAATCCAGAACCAAAAGGCAAAGCATTTTTAAAATATTTCATTTTAAAAATCTCTCTTACATTGCTGACCTGTATATTCTGTATGTTTGGGATATGGCATAACCTCTGTAAGACTTTCTGACTAGTTAGGGAGATAGATATGAGACTGTTTCAGAGATTAGATCAGATCATATCATAAGATTAGACATGGTTCAGATAAGTTTTTAAAAGGCATTTGTAGTTTCTGATCCAACTTTATTTGAAACTTTTTTGATAGTGATGCAAGATTGTAAAGTTGGTTTTACTGAAAGATAAACTATAGCAAAATACTATGTAGACGTAATTATCAATCCAGAATTTATTGGTGTACATATAATATTTTCAGCAAAAAGTTCTTAAGTCAAAAAAGAGCATGTGGACTATTCCTTCATTATTACAAATATGTTTATTTCTGTTGTTTTCACTGAGCCCAAGGACCGACACGGACAAAGAGTGTGAGGAGCAGGGTGGTGAGGGACATTATAGGGAATTGCAGAGGCAAGCATTTAGCAATGAATAAATCTTTTGAGGGTGGGTAGCAATCCTGTTTTGATTAAAATGACTAAATGTGAAAAGTAAATGTAGGTGAACTGAGGTCTTAGAACTGAAAAGCTTAATTTGCTAAAATTGGTAACAGAGAATCATGATAGGTTTGGTTGCGTGCTCTCCAGCGTTTGTCTGCGTACCGAGAGCATTACATGAACACTGGTCAAGTATGGTATTTACCTCCAGGGAGCCGCGATTAAATACATATGAGGAAGGTTATGTTGGCACATCTATGGGTAGGGATTTAATAACAACTCAAACCTGCCCCAGTAAAGTAGAGACAGGGCATTGTTGATGGAGCCCTTGATAATAAGACCTGTGATTTTAGAAAGCCCTTTCTTCAATTTGTAGGTTTCTCAGTAAAAGTTCTGGGATCTTGAGACTCTTCTGAGGAGCCTGCAAAAGGTAAAATAGGGATTTAAAACTGTATTTGGAGGTACGAGTAGGGAGTATCTGAAGATTTCATTATGTTGACTTATAAAAAGATCACTACCTGGAAGTTGGGAGTTAAATTTTATTTGGGCAAAATGAGGACTGCAGCTTAAGAACCTACACCTCAGAAAGCTCTGAGACACTGCTCCCAAGAGGTGGGCTGTGAGGGGGGTGAGGTCAATATATGTGATTTTGGTGAAGGACGGAGTTCATACAGTCAAGAACTTATCTTACAAAAAGGTTTTCTGCTGATGTCACCACAAAAGGATTTAATGCTTTTTCTAGATATGAGAAGATGCAAGGATTGGGCTCATAAATTCAGTTCCTGAAACTACTTAACTGTCTAAAGACCTGTTCCACCAGATTTCCTGGAGCACAAAATGCCTCATTCCTGTTATCTACTCTGAACTCCCTTGAGGACGTGTCAGAGGTCAACAGCTGAAGCAGCACAGGATTAAATCCCTGCAGAGGCAGATGGCAAGTGCCCTTCAGTTCAGTTCAGTTTAGTCACTCAGTTGTGTCCGACTCTTTGCGACCCCATGAATCGCAGCATGCCAGGCCTCCCTGTCCATCACCAACTCCCGGAGTTCACCCAGACTCACGTCTATCAAGTCAGTGATGCCATCCAGCCATCTCATCCTCTGTCGTCCCCTTCTCCTCCTGCCCTCAATCCCTCCCAGCATCAGTCTTTTCCAATGAGTCAACTCTTCACATGAGGTGGCCAAAGTACTGGAGTTTCAGCTTTAGCATCATTCCTTCCAAAGAAATCCCAGGGCTGATCTCCTTCAGAATGGACTGGTTGGATCTCCTTGCAGGCCAAGGGACTCTCAAGAGTCTTCTCCAATACCACAGTTCAAAAGCATCAATTCTTTGGTGCCCAGCCTTCTTCACAGTCCAACTCTCACATCCATACATGACCACAGGAAAAACCATAGCCTTGACTAGACAGACCTTTGTTGGCAAAGTAATGTCTCTGCTTTTTAATATGCTGTCTAGGTTGGTCATAACTTTCCTTCCAAGGAGTAAGCATCTTTTAATTTCATGGCTGCAGTCACCATCTGCAATGATTTTGGAGCCTAAAAAAATAAAATCTGACACTGTTTCCACTGTTTCTCCATCTATTTCCCATGAAATGATGGGACCAGATGCCATGATCTTCATTTTCTGAATGTTGAGCTTTAAGCCAACTTTCTCACTCTCCTCTTTCACTTTCATCAAGAGGCTTTTGGGTTCCTCTTCACTTTCTGCCATAAGGGTGGTGTCATCTGCATGTCTGAGGTTATTGATATTTCTCCCGGCAATCTTGATTCCAGCTTGTGCTTCATCCAGCCCAGCGTTTCTCATGATGTTCTCTGCATGTAAGTTAAATAAGCAGGGTGACAGTATACAGCCTTGACGTACTCCTTTTCCTATTTGGAACCAGTCTGTTGTTCCATGTCCAGTTCTAACTGTTGCTTCCTGACCTGCATACAGGTTTCTCAAGAGGCAGGTCATGTGGTCTGGTATTCCCATCTCTTTCAGAATTTTCCACAGTTTATTGTGATCCACACAGTCAAAGGCTTTGGCATAGTCAATAAAGCAGAAATAGATGTTTTTCTGGAACTCTCTTGCTTTTTCAATGATCCAGCAGATGTTGGCAATCTGACCTCTGGTTCCTCTGTCTTTTCTAAAACCAGCTTGAACATCAGGAAGTTCATGGTTCACATATTGCTGAAGCCTGACTTGGAGAATTTTGAGCATTACTTTACTAGCATGTGAGATGAGTGCAATTGTGCAGTAGTTTGAGCATTCTCTGGCATTGCCTTCCTTTGGGATCGGAATGAAAACTGACCTTTTCCAGTCCTGTGGCCACTGCTTCATTTTCCAAATTTGCTGGTATATTGAGTGCAGCACTTTCACAACATCATCTTTGAGGATTTGAAATTGCTCAACTGGAATTCCATCACCTCCACTAGCCTTGTTCATAGTGATGCTTTTTAGGCCCACTTGACTTCACATTCCAGGATGTCTGGCTCTAGGTCAGTGATCACACTGGGTCATGATTATGACCAGTGATTATTTGGGTCATGAAGATCTTTTTTGTACAGTTCTTCTGTGTATTCTTGCCACCTCTCTTGATATCTTCTGTTTCTGTTAGGTCCATACCATTTCTGTCTTTTATTGAGCCCATCTTTGCATGAAATGTTCCCTTGGTATCTCTAATTTTCTTGAAGAGATCTCTAGTCTTTCCCATTCTGTTGTTTTCCTCTTTTTCTTTGCATTGATCACTGAGGAAGGCTTTCTTATCTCTTCTTGTGATTCTTTTGTCATTGAGAGGACTCCCTCATGATTGTAAGTTCGACCCTGCTTTGGGAGGTATTTCATGACCATTTTCTCCCACAGGGCTAGGAAATCTCATTCCTAGATCTGGTAAAGATTTTGCTGATAGACCGCTCAGTGTGCTATTACTGGACTAGGTCTTAATACTTCAAAAGTACTAGTAACACAGCTGGCAGTATTATTAAAGTCATAAGTGAGAAT
Source organism: Bos taurus (assembly GCF_002263795.3). Classification (NCBI taxonomy): domain Eukaryota; kingdom Metazoa; phylum Chordata; class Mammalia; order Artiodactyla; family Bovidae; genus Bos; species Bos taurus. The sequence goes on along the minus strand of NC_037353.1, from coordinate 8,878,952 downwards.
TAAGCCAGAAACTTCCATTGGGTGCAGTCCAGTATATCCTTAGGTTGACTTAATCTATTCTCTACCAATCTTTCTTTTTGGGAAGTTATGCATTGGCATTGTTCATAAGGCTCCCAGCCCAATTTCCTAGTGTTACTAGGCTGATTTATCCTTAGTATAATTTGATTGTTCCCAAGATAAAAGGAGGGAGCTTAAAACTTAAATGACCACAGCCTGGTGTCAACCACATAAATCCATCCCAGAATTGTGGGGGGTTTTATTCCTTGGTTGGCTTCCCTGGTGGCTCAGACAGTAAAGCGTCTGCCTGCAATGCGGGAGACCCGGGTTCGATTCCTGGGTAGGGAAGATCCCCTGGAGAAGGAAATGGCAACCCGTTCCAGTACTCTTGCCTGGAAAATCCCATGGACAGAGGAGCCTGATAGGCTACAGTCCACAGGGTAACAAAGAGTCGGACACGACTGAGTGACTTCACTTTCTTTCACTTTATTCCTTGGTTAAATTTTTGCTTATTGCTCTGATTGAGCTTGTATAACTTTAGAGGAAAGTTCATATCATGGCCAGGGTCATGGCAGCTATTATTAATTGGCCAGGTAAGAGGATCACACCTAGGAATGGGATCCCACCAAGAGATCTAAACAGAACTGAACAGAACTGAAGTAAACAGAACTGAACTTTCTTTCTTCTAAATGAATTTCCTAAAGGCTACCCAACTACAGCTGTGGAGTGGAGAAATCCACCTAGGTAGTTTAGAAGTACTAGACACAGGTAATTTGCCACAAACCCAATAATTGTATTACAGTTGGATTGAAAACTAGCATAGGATTGTGTGCGTGATAGAAAACATTTGCTTTATACGCAAAGGTCCAAGACGTCAAGAAGACATTATAAATGATCATACAGATCAGGTCCAGCATCTTGGGTAAGCAGCCTACTTCTGATGTCTTCTTTGCATCCTGGTGTATTCTAGTTTCCTCTGAGTGCCATTTTAAGATGAGTTTGAGGTCAGCAGCCCTCTCTATAGGCCGGCCAGTCTGTGTGGGGGTCTTTAGAACTGGGCACTAACTGAAGAGTCAGTTTTCCTTCAGTTTCACTGTGCATGGACTATGTCAGAGTACTTGATAAAAAGTCCTTCCGTCAGAATGAAGACAGTCCTTTAAATTATGTCTTTTCCAGTACACGTAATTTTCCTGTTGCAGGTCATGGGGCATCCGATCTTCATCCAAAGATTACTGAAAGAAGCTTCAGAAACAAGCTTAGAATGTTCTTTAATTATTCATTTAAATTTTACATTAATATAACAGCAAAGAACTATCCAGGGAATGAGTCTTAATAGATCCAGACCTCCATTTACAAAACTGGGATTTAACATTCATTGAAACATCTTTATTTTCCCCCTAAAATTACCCTTGTTTTTACCAAATGTAACCAAATTAAGACTAGTTTGTTTGCAAAATAAGCCTGATTTCAATAAACTTGGCCCAATCATTTATGTAACTGTAATTGATCATAGACCTTTTTATTATTTTGCTTTGCTGAAACTTTATAAAAGTTTCAGACTGAACTTTTTTAAAAAACCTCTCAGGCTAGGAAAGTCATACCTAACAGATCTAGGTGAATTCCTCCCTTCTCAAGATCTCCAAAATTCCTTGAGATTTTTGTACCTGTTATTGAGATAGCCTTCCTAATTTCTCTGATAAAGCTACTGGAAACATTACAGTTTCCTGTCTCTGGAGGGATCAGATAGAGAGAAAAGGGAAATGTTTCAATTCTGCTTACAAAGGTATAATTTTACCAAATTACTGTAAATAATAATTAATTTGAGGGGAAGGGTTTTCCATATACCTGGAAAACACAGATTAAAACCAGTAATTTTTCAGATAGAAACTATAAAAATTATAAGCATATTCACCATTTCATTCAGTCCATTTGTTAATCTTTTATGAAGCCATCAGGTTTCCCATTAGAATCCTTTAATTTCTTACCCAATCCAGCATTTTGGTCTGAAAGTCGGAAACTTGCATTTATCCAAAAGTCTTTTCTATAAATCTTCTTGAAGAGGAAGAATTTTTACAAAAGCATCAGAATAAACCATAACTGTCTATAATGACAAAAAACTTAAGAAGTCATGTTTAAAATCTGAATACAATGCCATTGGCAAAGAGACAATTACTGCTGTGACAACACTTTAAGATAGTAACAAGGTGTATGACTGATAACATTTTACTGGGACATATCAGAATTTTAGGAACTCCATATAATTCCTAGGATATATATATTACTGAAATTTACCGTACACTATAACCTGAGGAGATTTATTACTCATTGACAATACTTTCCTTGTAGTTCAACATATCAAATGAACCTAACTAGTTGAATATCTCTCTTGGGGATGTTTTAGGGGCCCACTGAAGCCTCCCAAAGTTAGCTAGAGGTCAAAAGGACTTCATTAGAATTTGATTTAGGAAGTTTTGTCAATAAATATCAAAAGGGTTAAAAACAATCAGTCAGGTAAGATCATAGGTCACTGTGAAACAATAGTTATTCACTTAGCCAGAGTAACAATAAAAGATTTCAAAGGCAAATACAAAACAGATCACTTAAGTAAAGAAGCTGAAAATCTATTATCAAGGGTAATTCAACATCTGAAGAAAGCTTGTCTTCTTAACAGAGAGAAAGCCGAATTCAAGTTTTGTATTGGCTTACTTTTAAATTCATTTATTCAATTGAATTTATTTTAAACTTAGTCAATCCAGACCATGCACAAAACTCTTTTCTCAGGATTTACTTTCCACAAACCTTTTTATCACTTTCTGTATTCATACTTTTATTTTCCTATTCAGAGGCAGACACCTGTAAGTCAGACCTACTTCCCTTTCTGTTAACAAAATGCAATGTCATTCTTCATACCTTCTTAACTAAAAACACACATCCCATTTTTCTTAAGCAATCATGAACTGTCCTCTATATTAATATTCTGTAGATTGGTGAACATAAATACCAGTGATAATTTATAAAAACATTTGCTTTCTTATAGAGAACATCTCAGACTGGCACCAAAAATATTCATTAATAGTTCAAAATCTCTTTTGTTTCTCTGTGAGAGGAAGTTAGTGTTCAGTAATTAATGTTTCAGAATCTTATTTTATTTGGAAATGACCTGGCTGTTCCATAAACTTTCATCATTTAGTTTAGCCCAACCCTAGAAATTAAGTTACCCAAATCTGGAGAGACTATTTTAAACAGACATTCCTAAAGCCTAATTATTTTTAATAGAATTTATCTAAATGCTCATATGTCGTTTACATTTTCTTTTCTTAGAAGTTTCATTGCTCGAGTTACTTTCCTTGCTGACAAATTTAGAACAGATACCACAAGACATATTAAACCTAGGTACAATGAAATATTATACTTAATTGTAATGAGTCTTAGACATGTCTATATTAATTAGATCAACAAACATTAATACCAGGTATTAATTTCATGTTTAATATTTCCCAGTTCACATGAACCTGAAATTCACTTAGCTTAATTTCTCTTGTATTTAGAATTGTTTGATTTGTTAGCACTTACTTTTCTTTAGGCCAGTTAGATTAGAGCTCATTTACAAATTAACCTCAACAATATTATCCAAAGACAAACATATATACTGAGACATACATATATCCAGACAGACACAACAAAGATCTTTCTTTATTTTCTAAACTTAGTCATGAATCAGATATCACAATATAAAACTCACTTATTGTAAATAACAGTTGGAATAAGAAAATTTTAAAAGGCTTTGTTCCCTTCTTCCTCCCCTGCCTGCCACCCGCCTACCTCCAGTTTCAGAAATTGGAGATGGTCTTAGTTCAGTTCACTCGCTCAGTCGTGTCCAACTCTTTGTGACCCCATGAATCACAGCACGCCAGGCCTCCCTGGCCATCACCAACTCCCGGAGTTTACCCAAACTCATGTGCATCGAGTCGGTGATGCCATCCAGCCATCTCATCCTCTGTCGTCCCCTTCTCCTCCTGCCCCCAATCCCTCCCACCATCAGGGTCTTTTCCAGTGCATCAACTCTTTGCATGAGGGGGCCAAAGTATTGGAGTTTCAGCTTCAGCATCAGTCCTTCCAATGAACACCCAGGACTGATCTCCTTTAGGATGGACTGTTTGGATCTCCTTGCAGTCCAAGGGACTCTCAAGAGTCTTCTCCAACACTACAGTTCAAAAGCATCAATTCTTCGGCGCTTAGCTTTCTTCACAGTCCAACTCTCACATTCATACATGACCACTGGAAAAACCATAGCCTTGACTAGACGGACCTTTGTTGGCAAAGTAATGTCTTTGCTTTTTAATATGCTATCTAGGTTGGTCATAACTATCCTTCCAAGGAGTAAACGTCTTTTAATTTCATGGCTGCAGTCACCACCTGCAGTGATTTTGGAGCCCAGAAAAATAAAGTCTGACACTGTTTCCACTGTTTCCCCATCTATTTCCCATGAAGTGATGGGACCAGATGCCATGATCTTAGTTTTCTGAATGTTGAGCTTGAAGCCAACTTTTTCACTCTCCTCTTTCACTTTCATCAAGAGGCTTTTTAGTTCCTCTTTACTTTCTGCCATAAGGGTGGTGTCATCTGCATATCTGAGGTTATTGATATTTCTCCCAGCAATCTTGATTCCAGCTTGTGCTTCTTCCAGCCCAGCATTTCTCATGATGTACTCTGCATATAAGTTAAATAAGCAGTTGGTTTCCTGCAAAGAAGTTACTTTGTCATTTCCTCTTTTAGAAGCTTCTAGATACCAAAGTAAGCATTCTGTTCAATATGTTTGATCGTACAGCCAGGTTTTCTAACTGTGTGCACAAAAATATCCATTTTAAAGTATCAACAAAAACCTCATTTAGCCATTTTAGGTTGAGATCTTCTTTAGTATAATTTCTGCAACTAAGTAGGTACTTGGAAGTATAAGTTTTGTATGTACATAACCCTTGCTGGGGTGTTAGTTAAAGGCTGGTTTCTGATGCCCCTTGTTTCTCTGTTTGAGAGGCTCTTTTTCCCATTTTAAGTTGAATTTTAGCACTAGATAAAATTTACTAGTGAAATTTTATGGTGGGCCAGTGTGATTTTTGCGAGCTTGACTTGTCTGGGAATCACCCCAGAGTCAATTCACTTGGTTTTACATGTCATGGTTTCTCCCTGCGGCAGTCTAAGACTACCTGTGGGTGCTCGGGTCGCTGAATGGGTAAACAAGTGTTTTAATTAATAAGTGGGTTTCCCTGTGGGACCACCGCATGGTACGAAGACTTGGTCTCCACCACTCCTGCAAATTTCTCAGTCACCTGAGAAAACCATGACTGGCCGGCAGAAGTCTTGTCCCTTTTCTTTGGAGCTAACCTCTCATGCGATATGTTCACTTTTTTCCTGACAAATTCTATTATGGCAGCTGAATTGAGGAAAAGCATCAGATCAGCCTCTTACCTTATACTCAACACAGACCAGTCTCCTACAACTGAGCAACCTTGGTATCTTTCAGCCGAGCCCCAGGTATTCCTCAATACCTCTGAATCAAACTCCACCCGCACCCCCGTCCCAGCCTACCAGTACCTTTCCACTGGGTGGATATTCCCCTGGTATCTTTCAGTGGAGCCCCACTTAGTGTCTAGATGCTGAGTGGATATGCCCCATTAAATCCTCTCCTTCAGTTTCCACATTTTAATAGACTGCTATTTGTTAGCCTGTCCTTTTCTTTGCAAAGAACTTGTTCTCTATTCGAATGCATTTTAGAGAGGAAAAGGGAAAAGGAAAGGCCATTTGAGAGGCAAATTGGTCAGTTGCTAAACTCCCAGGGAAGTTAGTTAATGGATGGTCTTTTATATTTTGTGTTTTCTCTTACACCTCAGCCAAGCAACTCAAAGAAAGAACTCTTGTGGTTTACTGAAGAGAATCGAGACGGGTTGCAAATTGAGGCAGGCTTTGGGGAAGGGCTGAGAGGAGACATTCAGTTTATTCTTTGTGATATTATTTTAATCTGGAAAAAGTAAGGATGTGCTGCAGTGAAGGAGAGAATAAGGCTGGCCTCCTTAGTGGCTAAGATGATAAAGAATCTGCCTGCAATGCAGGTAGACCCAGGTTTGATCCCTGGGTTGGGAAGATCCCCTGAAGGAGGGAATGGCTACTCCAGTATTCTTTCCTGGAGAATTCCATAGACAGGAGCCTGGCAGGCCACAGTCCATGAGGTTGTAAAGAGTTGGACACGACTGAGCAACTAAATTTTTTTTTTTCACTGAGTGTAGTTGAACCATGTTCTCCCTGGTTAAGAGTGCTGGTTCCAGCTGCTAGCAGGAGGAAGCCTTGCGGTATCTCCAGCAGGAGACTACAACTTTCAGTCACCATGAACTTGACAGGATGCCTGGGGCTTTGCAACTGTAGTCCTAAGACTGTAAAGTTTCCTCTCCAAGCCAAGAAAGAAAGGAAAGTTTCAGTTAAACTGTGTTTACTGAGAGTTAGATATTAGAGGAAGAAAGCATGAACTCTGTACTTTGGATTTTGAATTCTCTTAAAATTAAGATTTAATTGGCATAGCATGCTGTTTATGAGTGACAGTAAGGAAACTTTCAGTGGTTTTTAGTATTCTAATAAAGTGTAATTCTAACAGAAATTTTCATAAAAATAGAAAAAATATAATTAAATCAATCTTGTGCTGTTATTGGTCTCTCTGTATTATTCAAGTCTAATTACACCGTCTTCCCCCTGAGAAGAAGCAACTGAGTTATAATAGTCGTGTTTGGGACACAGCTGCCACAAAACGAAGCATGCCTGCTGTGACTTCTGTGTCTTATGTCCATGTGGACAGTGGCAGCTGGTTCCAGCATTGTCTCCCAGTGCTGTTTCCTGGGCAACCACTTCCTGTCCCTCTAGCAAGCAGCCCCAAGGTGAACCATTGTCCTCTCTGATCTCAGAGGAGGTCATAAGCCTTGGAAGGACTGGCCCTCCTACAAATACAAGCTTGTAAAGTGGGAGTGTGCCAGGCCTTAGAGAATGCTGTGAACTCAAGTCTTTTCCTTCCTCCAACTTGCTCCTCAGGATCATTCCTTTTTACTTGGAATCTTTTTCTTCAGTGTGGTTTTTTCCTGGGACGAGGTCACCAGTGGTAAAAACACAAGAGTTTGAGTATTTCTCTACCAGAATTATTGTGAATAAGCAAAGGGGACCTTCCTCTGTCCCGCCTGCCCCAATATGATTCTGAGTGTCACTGGCTTAATGTCTACAGAGACCCTTGCCCTACTACACTCGTTAGAATTGGACATTTAGAGCCACGGCCGTCCAAGTGTAATTTGGGTAATTTTTTTTTCTGCTTTAGTGTACAAGGTGAACCTAGTTAACTCTCTCACTCACTAGTCTCAGAAGAACTCACGTTGTATCTTCTCAGCATGTGTCCGCTTAATCAAGCCCCCTGCCTTTACTATGCTTTCCCTGTACTGGATCCCATATAAAGACAATCACTGGAGAGCTCTCAGCTGCTTAAGCAGTTATCTAATCTATAAAAAGACTCCATCCAGACCTATTTTTGTTTCCTGTCCACAAGCCAGTGGCAAACAAGACACGTCCCCCATCTCACAGAAGGAAGACACGTTAATAACCTTTGCTGCTGCTGCTGCTGCTGCTAAGTCGCTTCAGTCGTGTCCAACTCTGTGCGACCCCATAGACGGCAGCCCACCAGACTCCCCCGTCCTTGGGATTCTCCAGGCAAGAGTTCTGGAGTGGGGTGCCATTTCCTTCTCCAATGTGTGAAAGTGAAGTCCCTCAGCCGTGTCCGACTCTTAGCGACCCCATGGACTGCAGCCTACCAGGCTCTGCCACCCATGGGATTTCCCAGGCAAGAGTACTGGAGTGGGGTGCCATTGCCTTCTCCGAACCTTTGCTTAGGACATATCAAAAACAACTTGAAACCGGGAAATAGTGAAATAATCATTAAATGATTTGAGATTGAAAAGCCAAATTTGGTTGCTTTCATCATTAAGCCCAAACTGTCATGTGTCTTGGGCATTCGACACACTTGATTTGGGACCCTTTCCTACTTCCTCGCATTGTGATCTTGGACAAACTTGTGACTTTTGTCACGAGACAATTTTCTGACTTTGGACAAGTTAAATATATAATCTGTTTGGGCCCAGTGTCTGCATTTGATTAGTTGGTGATGCTCACCCCTCCCCACTTGCAGGGTTCTTATGGGAGCACATGAAATGTGAAGGCATTTCATGATGTGTGGCAATCATAGTTATTGTCATTGGCACATTATTTTGTATTTATCAGTGAGGATGCAAGAAGGCCTTGTCACACAGTCTGATAACAGCTTTTCTAGATATTTTATTTCCTCTCCCTCTCAAGGAGTGGAATACAAAGTTCCCATTTTGAAGAGTGTTCCCTTTTTGGCCTCAGCTCTTTGAAAGTACTTATTACAGCATTAGATATTCATGCAGGTCTGGCTTGTCATTTGAAGGTGACATTCTCATAGGTTCTGGCAGTCACTTGCCTTCTGCATCTGTGGCTTTCTCTGAGGGATACCTTGTTCTTTTCAAGTCCCCATACAGAGTGGCTAAAACAAATTTGCATGTCAGAAATGTATACCTTGTGAAATTTAAGCATTACTTTTGAAACTTCTGGAGAAAGCAATGGCACCCCACTCCAGTACTGTTGCCTGGAAAATCCCATGGGCGGAGGAGCCTGGTAGGCTGCAGTCCACGGGGTCGCTGAGTTGGACACGACTGAATGACTTCACTTTCACTTTTCACTTTCATGCATTGGAGAAGGAAATGGCAACCCACTCCAGTGTTCTTGCCTGGAGAATCCCAGGGACGGGGGAGCCTGGTGGGCTGCCGTCTTGGGGTCGCACAGGATCAGACACGACTGAAGTGACTTAGCAGCAGCAGCAGTTTGAAACTTCTCCTTTGAGGCACAGAAGGATGAGTGGACCTACTTTACAAGCAAAAGAATCATTTAACTTTTTAGTAATTCAGAAGAAAGACTTTAGGGAATTTGAATTACTTGGTTCTTTTTCCTTTAATGATTCATGGGCAGGGATAACACAGTATATTCGCTATCTCATGACAATGGCTTCTTTTCTGTGAACATTTTCCTTTTTGTTTTTGGTATCTCTAGCCCTGCGTACAAGCTGTAAAGAAGAACAGCTTTGCATCACCTACTAACTGTTTAACTTTAGGCACTCTGCTTTGAGACTCAATATCCTTCCCTGTCTACAGGCAGATAAGATAGGCTATCTTCAGAGCAATCTGAAGATCAAATGAGATGACGCCTCAGTAGCTTAGTGGAGCTTGTTAGAAGGTGGTAAAGAACCCACCTGTCAATATAGGAGACATGGGTTCAATCCCTGGGTCGAGAAGATCCCCTAGAGAAGGAAATGCCAACCTACTCCCATATTCTTGCCTGAGAAATCCAATAGACAGAGGAGCCTGGTGGGCTACAGTCCATGAGGTCAAAAGAGTCAGACATGACTTAGCAACTGAACAACAACAGATTAAACCTACTAGTTTGGTAATTATCTTTATTTTATAGGTGTTTTTGTATCTATAGAAAGGAAATTCAAACTGCCTTGCCCTCTCCCCTCTTTGCTCTGCTCCCACTTCCTGTATCTCACTCCCAGCAGTACACTCATTGGGGACAACAGGAAGGAAGCCCTTTCCTGCTATTTATATCACAAAACAGCTTCCGTTTCCTCCAGTCTCTGGAGACCTTGCAGGTTGATTCTACACAACCACGCAGCCAGTCAAACAGCCGTACAATCTTAGGCACATGAATATCTTTCTGAAATAATATCTTCTTGCTCTCTCTGACTACTTGCTTCTCTCTTCCTAAAGCATTTTATTTTGGTTCAGACCTAGAGATTCTTAGACTCTCAGAAAAACCCTTGATCCAATAGGCAAAACTAACATGTGGTATTTGAAGTTGTCGCAGTGAACAGGTGACCTTTGGGGGAGAGTGGTGGTTACACGTATGTGTTCACTTTAGTAAAATTAATCCACTCAAGACTTCTCTGCTTTTCTTGGAGTAGGAAATGGCAAGCCACTCCAGTATTCTTGCCTGGAAAATTCCATGGACAGAGGAACCTGGTGGGCTATAGTGCATGGGCTCGCAAAGAGTCGGACATGACTGAGCACACACACACACACACACACACACACACACACAAGATTTCTGTGCTTTTCTTTGTGTGTGCATTAATGTTTATTTTTTAAACGGTAATTCCCCCCCTGTTTTTGCAGATGCTGTAATTCACATGTATATTTTCAAAGGGTTATATTTCATTTTTAGTTGATAAAGTCTTTCATGAATGTCAGTGAGGAAGCATCTCTAAACCTTTAAGATGATGTGGGTTTAAGTCTGTTTATAAACTCTTTGACCACGTGTGCATGCTTAGTCGCTCAGTCGTGTCCAGCTCTGCAAGCCCGTGGACTATAGCCTCCCAGGCTCCTCTGTCCATGGGATTTTCCAGGCAAGAATCCTGGAGTGGCTTGCCATTTCCTACTCCAGGGGATCTTCCTGACCCAGTGATCAAACCTGCGTCTCCTTCATCTTCTCCTGTATTGCAGGTGGATTCTTTTACCACTGAGCCACCCATAAACATATTTACATGGTCTATACTTTCACTTGATATGCTATTTTTTAAAATTTATTTTCTATAAATATAGCTGATTTACAGTGTTGCAGTAATTTCTGCTGTCCAGCAAAGTGATTCAGTTATACATACATATATTCATTTTCATGTTCTTTTCCATTATGGTTTATCACAGGATTCTGAATATAAACACATTGCTACCATTTTCACTCCAGAGTTACAATTCTTATGTTTTGAAAATATACTTTATTGCTTCATCTTTCTCACTGTTGTCAGCAGTTACTTAGCTGAATGGTGATAAGATAATTTATACAATATTAATATATGATTCTAAAACTCTTGTGAGAACTTCCCTGGTGGTCCAGCGGTTAAGACTCCACCTGCAAATGCAGAGGACACGGGTTTCCTCCCTGGTCCAGGAAGGTTCCACATGCCACGGGGCAGCTAAACCTGTGTTTCACAACTGCCGAGCTCACGCACCGCAACTACGGAAGCCCACACACTCCAGAGCCCACACTCCGCAAGAGAAGCCACCACAATGAGAAGGCTGTGCGCTGCAACCAGGGAGCATCCCCCCCGCCCCGCCCCCCGCGCACCCCTCCCCGCTGCCGTGCACAGCAACGGGAGAAAGCCTGTGCGCAGCAGCGAAGACTCAGTGCAGCGAAAAGTAAAACAAATACATATATAAGTTTAAAAAATAAAAAAACTCATGTGATACCATTGGATGCACTTGGATGCAGTTTTTATTGGCATTGACTTTCCGTGCTTGCTTCTGCATGGCTTTGTATTGTAAAGTTTACTCTGAATACCGTTACATCTGGGAATTAGCTGGCAAGTGCAAAAGAATAGTTTTTGGTATGGCGAGGGAACAAGAAGTAAATAGTTACCTTGGATTTTATTAGTTTTTTTTCCCCCCTTATAAGCAGCTCATTACCAGAAGAATGCACTTTAATTTACTTTCTGTTTTCTTCTAGATTGGAAGACTGATAAAGAGAAATAAGATGATTCAGGTAAATGGAATTAATTTCTTTATGTATCTTTTATGTTTAGCTTACATTTCTCAGGTTTTCCCACTGAGAAGAACAAAACAATTTTTGTGGTCAACTTCAATGTATAAGAGATGTTTTAGGGATATAGAGGTATTAGTCAGATACATACTTATGCCATTTAATTAATTTACTTACCCGTGTGTATTTAATAAGAGCATACTTATATGAAACATAATTTTACAAGTAATACTTTTTCCTACTTCAGGATAATTTCCTTCCAATTCTTTACATACCAGATTTGATGTCAATGTCTTTATTATTAGAGTCATCTTTGAGGCATCCAGTACTGTTTTCCAAGTATGTTATCATTTGACTTGTTGGTGATATAGCACTTTTGGAATTCATGTATGGTGCTGTAATTGGAAATTTTGTTCCAAGTCACAAGGATATTTGCATAATGTTAGAACAGTTGCTATTTTCATTCTTTCTGTATAGATGAGCATTGGAGATCCCCACTGTGTAATAGTTTGTAGACTCGCTCTGTTAAGTATTCTTTCCTTCCTTCTTCCCTCTCTTCCTTCCATCCATTTATTCATTTATTTTACTTATTGTGTGGTAATTGCATGTACATTGTTGAAAATTAAAATAGTGCAGCCGCTCCTATTCTTCTTATATCCCCATTGCTCCTTTATCCAAAGATAGTATTTTTCAACTCTTCTAATTATATTTTCTGATACCCACCTTCCAGTTTCTAAATGGCATGATGTCTGCTTTAAGTGCATTCACTGAATTTGTTTAAATTTTAGACGGATACACTTGTTCTTCTGAGGATTTACCTCTCATACACAATCCTTTACATCAGTGCTCACCTACACTGCCCGTCTCATGCAGTCATGTCACAGTCTGCGGTTAAATCCATATTTAATGTTTGCCTATTGTAACAGTATTTTTTTTTTATGACTGAATTTTTTGAGACTTATGCAGCTGTATCTCAGGCCATTTTGTTTTCTAGTTGGTTGTGTGTGAACTGTTTGATTTCTGTGGAAAATGTTTGACTCTTTGTTATCCCCAGAATTCTGAAATCCATATTGGAACATATGTCTTATAGTTTATCCATGTACATGATCCTTTCGATTCAGAAACTCATGTCCTCTAATTTAGAAATTTTTCTTTTACTGTTTCTTTGATAATTTCCTTTCCTACACCCTCATCTCTATTTTCTGTGTTTGTTAGTTGGATATTTGGACTCACTGGCACTGGCTTAATTTTCTAATTTTCTTATGTATATTTCTTAGCTATCTTCTAACTTGGTGTTTTTTTCCCCCCAAGAGGTTTTGTTAGTACTTTCTGAACTTTAATTTCTGCCAGCATATTTTTCATTTCAAATTTAATTTTTCATTGGCCTCTGAATATTTCATTTAAAAATGGGATCCTGGTCTTATTTCATGGAAATAATGTTTTCTGTTTTCACTCGAATTGAATTAGTTTGCTGTTGAATAGTTTTTGCCTGCTCTTCATACTTTTTTTAATCAGCTTGATTTGTGTTTCCTCTTTTTATCAGCTTCTTTTGGCCCCTGATTTTAACGTTAGAGGCTTTTCTCTAATGGTGAGACTTTAATAGCCTGTTCGTATTTGGGAGTGAGACTATAAAAAGTGGACTGGAAACTTGTTTACCTAGTGGGCTTCACTATAGGTTTTTGGGGTAGGAACCCAGATGTTTGAGCTGCTGACTCCTAGATATCAGAATCCGCAAATCTTTTTTTCTTGGATCTCTCTATGTCTCCAAAAGGTCCTCTTTTGTTCATATTTTTGTGGGGTAAAAGCCTGCCTATGAGGATTTGGGTGAGCCACGTAGGAGGAGGGGGCAAGAGGTCCACCGCCCAAGCCTATGAATGTGAGCTCTTGATGCGTCTATTCTGGCCCTCTAAGTCTGAAATCTTGCTATATCATTTTCTCCAGAGAGTAAACTGCTTTCCGTCATGGAAGTAGGGATGGTTGGTCTGGCTCTACCAGTTGAGAAGACCTGGGGTATTACCTACATTTTTTGTTGTTGTTTAAAATAACACAAGTTTATTACCTTGAAGTTCTGTAGGTCAGAAGTCTGACATGGGTCTTACTGGGGTAGAGTCAAGGTTGTCTACAGGGCTACATTCCTTTCTAGAGGAGAGTCCATTCCCTTGCTTTCCCAGCTTCTAGAGGCTGGCTGCATTCCTTGGCTCTCGGCCCCCCCCCACCCCCTCCTTTAAAGGAGCAATACAGATCAAATACATCTCGTGTTGCATTTCTTTGACCTCCTCTTCTGCTTCCCTCTTTCACTTTTGAGGACTCTTATGATTATGTTGCCCTGGAGGAGGGCATAGCAACACACTCAGTATTCTTGCCCGGAGAATCCCCATGGACAGAGCAGCCTGGTGGGCTACAGTCCATGGGGTTGCAAAGAGTCAGACATGACTGAGCGACTAAGCACACAGCACATGATTACACTGAACCCATCTAAATAAATCAGGATAATCTCCGTAATTTTTTTACTGAGTAAAAATCACAACTTAAAATATCCTATCTTAACCTTTTCAGTGTGTAATATAGTAGTGTTAAGTGTATTCGCATAGTCATGCAACAGGTCTCTGTAATTTTTTCTTCTTAGAAAACTAAAACTGTATACCCATTAATGAACTCTCCTTGCCCTAGCCTTAGCAACCACTGTTCTATTTTCTGTTTAAAGAGTTTGACTACTTCAGTTGCCTCATATAAGTGGAATCTTACAGGATTTACTTTTGTGATTGGCTTATTTGGAGAAGGAAATGGCAACCCACTCCAGTATTCTTGCCTGGAGAATCCCATGGACAGAGGAGCTTGGTGGGCTACAGTTCATGGGTCGCAAAGATTCGGACACGACTAAGCGACTTCACTTTCACTTTATTTTATTTAGTGTAGTATCCTCAATCAAGGTTTATCCTTGTAGCATATGACAGGATTTCCTTTTTTTTTTTTTTTTAAGAGTAAATAACATTTTACCTTCTGAACTTTTTATTTTGTGTTTGAGTAGAGCTGGTTAACAATGCTGTGATAATTTCAGGTGAACAGTGAAGGGACTCAGCCATACATGAACATGTATCCTTTCTCTCTCAAACCCCACTCCCAACTAGGCTGCCACATAACATTTAGCAGAGTTCCATGTGTTTAAAAAAAAAGTAAATACTATTTATTATATTTACATACCACATCTTCTTTATCCATGCATCTGTTGCCTCCTGGTTATTGTGAATAAAGCTGTAGTAAACAAGCTTGTGCAAATGCCTCTTTGAAATCCTGCTTTCAGCTTTGGGCCTGGGAAGTGGGATTGGTGGATCATGGGGTAGTTCAGTTTTAATTCTTTGTAGAACCTTCCCGCCGTTGCCAATAAAGGGGCTGCATTATTTTACATTCCTACCAACAGTGCACAGAGGGTTCCCTTTTCTCCACGCCAACACTTGTTATTTGTGTCTTGATGGTGGTCATCCTCACAAGTGTGAGATGGTATCTTATCTGGTTTTGATTTTCATTTCCCTCATGATTAGTGATGTTGAGGATACTATCATATGCTTGTTGACTGTCTATACATCTTCTTTGGAGAAATGTCTCTTCAGGTTTTGTATCCATTTTTTATTTGGGTTATTTGACTTTTCGTATTGAGTTGTAGAAATTCTTTATATATTATGGGCAGCAATTTCTTATCACAAACATAATTTGCGAATATTTCCTTGTTTCATTGGTTGCCACTTCACTCTGCCCCTTTGCCTCACAGAAGCCTTTATGTTTGATACAGTCTCATTTGTCTCTTTTGAAAGCTCTTGTTGCCTAGGCTTTTGGTGTATAGTCAAGAAATCATTGCCAAATCCAGTGTCATGAAGATTTTGCCCCATGTTTTCTTCTACGAGGTTTATAGTTTCAGGTCTTACATTTAGGGTTTTAATCCATTTTGAGTTCATTTTTATTTAAAGTATAAAGTAAGGGTCCAACTGCCTTTTATACAATCTGTCAGTCCATCTCCCTCTTCTCAGCACCTTACCGTCTTCTCCCAGGAACCAGAAGCTGCATTTCCTGAGCCTTTCTGGAGCAGTCAGGGGGATTTTTGTTTGCTTCCAAGGCAGTGAGCTTGTAGCTTGCTTTCCTCTGCTCTACTCTGCTCAGCGGTCATCTCTGCTTTCAGCTTAGACGTCTGTTGTCCTCACTAATTTTCTGTTCTCTTTGTCCTTACAGATTTATATCTTTTGTCCTCTTTGCTATAATTTTAATGGGATTCAGAAGGAAGTAGAGATAAACAGACATATTCCATTGGGCATCCATAATCCCCAAATCCATGTTGCTTTTTAAAGTGATATTTTAAATGCTTTAAAAAAATGATAATTCACATTTGCTATTGTTAGATCCTACCTCTGAAAATAATTGTTCGATCTATTTCTTTGATTCTTTTTATTAACCACTGTCAAGTGACCTATAAGCATCCAAGGATAGCAGTAATTAAAGTTATTTTCCCAAACATTATTTCACTATTCAAAGTAAACAGATTTTTGTTCATGAGACTTAGTGAGGTCTTGAATATAAGGTGACACCCTATTTCCTGGGGTTTACTTTTTTTAGGGGCGGGGGAGCCCTTGATTTACCTTTAGGTGTTTACACTGTATTTTGGTCAAAAGATGATGTTCTTGGGAATTCCCTGGCAGTCTAATGGTTAGGACTCTATGCTTTCACTGGCGAGGGTGCGGGTTCAACCCCCGGTCGAAGAACTAAGATCCTGCAAGCCATTTGGCATACCCCTCCCTCCCCCTTGAAAATAGAAGATGATAATGTTCTTTTGTATAAATATATTTTTCTCTGAAGCTTTAATTGAACACTTTAAAGGTAATGGCAAGAGAGTCTTGTTTGTTTGTTTTTAGTTTGTGACAGCTTTCTTTTGACTGTATTTGATTATTTACAAAGGTGGTGCTATTTCTTACAGATAGGATAAAGATTGGCTAAAAGGAGAGATTACTTAGTGTAACTAGGTCCTTAGGGACTATCACAGAATTAAGCCTGCTAGTTGGCTTAAGATAGGAACCCACTTTGGTCCGTGTAAATCCCTAGGGTTTTTATCCCAGGGGTCCAGGGATAGGCTTCAAAGAGTTCAAGATCCTCCTGAAATTTGAGTGGTGGTATCCCCTGGAAAAGGGAATGGCAAACCACTCCAGTATTGTTGCCTGGAGAATTCCATGGACAGAGGAGCCTGGTGGGTTACAGTCCATGGTGTCACAAAGCGTCGGACTTGACTGAGCAACTGACACTTTCACTTCAGAACAGGCTTAGTTATCAGCAGATATCCCATGATGCAGGGCTTATGTGATCCTGAAACGAATTGAAAACCCACATTTAATAGATTAATATAAAGAAAAGAAATAGAATGTTACTGATTAGATCTAACATGATCAACGTAGATGCCATCGGATTCCGCATTCTTTCACATGTGAGTACAAATGATCATCAGTGAGGGACTAAATGAACAGCTTTCTTAGTTCTTTGTTGGATGCAAAACATTATCTCCAGCTTCCTAATTATGCACCCACCCATTTATACATATGTAACTATAAAAAGTATCATTTATGAGGGTAATGTTTTAGCCTGGAGGAATGACCACCTTTTTATCAACCAGCTTGTAAAGTGGGTAATTTAGTAATTGCCCTTTGTTTTCATAGTGAAACTGCTATAATTTGTGAATATCAGTTATTTGTTGACAATTGAAGATAACAGATGATATATAGAGGGAGAAATGCCTCTATTATAGAGGCGTAGATAGAGGATTACAGGCTTTAGTCTTCAGTTAAAAAAAGATGGGATAGGTTTTACCTTATGCATATTTTATGACAATTTTTATAAAAAGCTTGAAAGAAAGAGGGAAAGAAATGAAAAGCTGGGAATGAGAAAATATGGGGGTGGGGAAGGTCAGTTGTGAATTTTTTGTTTCCAGCCTGATACTTTAAAACTTACTGATGCTCTTGTTTACAGTGAAGTATATTGATTGGTAAAATCTCTTTCCACATAGGAATTTCATGATTCCATTTTCAAGGTGATTAAGCTTAAATTGCTCTTCTATTCTAGGTACACCATTAAGTTCTTTGGAATACACAAAAGTATCTGACTAGAAAGCTTATGAAATAGAAGACAAGATCCTGCCTCAGGAAGCGTACATGAGAATAATTTTAAAGGAACCCAGCGATAAATGCAAAACAGTAGCTGTTGGAGGTATGTCATGACTTAGAACTTGCATTGAACCTGGTGTGGCGCACTCTGCTATAGGAAGTCAAGCTGAGCCGTTCTCTGGGAACCTTCAGAGAGCAGAACCTCAGTCTCTGGCCTCAAATACACTAGTGGCTGTTGTTCTCTGAACTTGACTGTGTAATGGGATGTGTTAACTTTGTCTTAAGCAGCTCTGATTCAGTCCCTCTGGAGCCCTTCCTATTGCTTGGCAGACGATAAACAAAAGAGACAATATTTGACTCTGGACATTTGAAAACGATAGTAAATTTCTAACCAGAAACCTCACTGTCTTCTCTTGTGAGACTGGGCCAGTCAGTATCAAAGCTCAGTGAATGTGTCCTTTGAATCGGCTGTTACTTATGGGCTTTTTCTCTAACCTGTGTGACATCAAGGCCATATCTGAGTCTGACTGGGTGGCGGCTGCAGTGGATTCACTGCCAAGGCACGTCAGTCGTGTCCGACTCTGTGCGGCCCCATAGACGGCAGCCCACCAGGCTACCCCGTCCCTGGGATTCTCCAGGTGAGAATACTGGAGTGGGTTGGCATTTCCTTCTCCATTGGATTTGCTAGTTCCTTATTAGTCACTGACTTTGACCTGCTAGTCTCCTTGATCTCTCCAACCAAGTTACAATGTTAAGTGGTAAACTTCATTTTCTTGCTCATAGCGATAATTCTCATCTCCTCAACTAAATTTATCATCAGGGTCAGTGCCATTCATTATTTTGTATTTTGTGACTTTCATGGATGGCCGTCTTTTGATTCGCTGGCTCTTTTTCTATGGCATAGCCTGTGTCATGTTGTAAGTCACGTTGATACTTGAGGGTTTTTTCCCCGTCTACCAATGTAGAATACTTTAAATGTACCCTGTGCCAGTCATCACACCATCATGAGAACGTAAAACAAGTCCTGCTTTTCTAGATGAGGCTGCTGAGGTTCCAAGTGGTTAAATAACCGGCTTCCTACTTCGGAGAGAGGAAAGGCAGACATGGGATTCAGCACTAGGTCTGCCTGTCCAGTATTGTGTGCAATAAAGACTGGATACCATGCCCTTTCCCCTTTTTGAAGCAGGGTTGGAAAAAGATCCAAATGTTTATGGAATTGTAACCTTCTGCTCTACCTTCTTCACAATTTTTTGTTACTTTTTCCCATTTCATGGATTCTTATTTGGTTTATAATTATATTTATAGCATTAATTAGCAAATTAAAATCAAGTATTTTCTAACTTATAATTTTACTGAGAATATATTGTTGGTATGAGACATCATTAAAATAGGTCCTCTTTCTAACAGAGGCTCTGTTATCTTTGTTGATGCCTTCTGAATTGCTTATGCAGCCAGTATAGGAAGTACAGGCCTTCCCCAGTGGCTCAGGCCGTAAAGAATCTGCCTGCAATGCAGGAGACCCAGGTTCAATCTCTGGATCAGGAAGATCCCCTGGAGAAGGAAATATCTACCCACTCCAGTATTCTTGTCTGGAGAATTCCATGGACAGAGGAGCCTGTAGAGCTACAGTCCATGGGGTCACAAAGAGTCAGACATAACTCAGTGACTAATACTTTCACTTTCATTGGGAGTGAGAGTGGACCTTGATGTTTCTGATATAATCCTGTTGTGTCTCTAGCATTTGCACCAGTGCCCAGATAGATACTTTCAATATAGTTATTGAAGATGATATAGATAAGGAATGATGAGATTTTGCTAGAAATCTTCTTACATGGTTCACAAACTTGTTTCAGAGCCTGAATCCTTTAAAATATAGAACCATCTATTCAAGTGCTTAGTTTTGGCTCAGATGATTGTTTTGAAGTGTGTATATAGCTTGGACATTGCCCTGAAAGATGTGTTTTAAGTTTAGGAATAAATCTTATCTCTTTTTTTGATCCCCAGTAGTGGGCTGCATGAGTTGAAAATCTGTATATTTAGACTTCTAAAATATTTTTATTAAATTAGCAGAGGCTCTGTATACCGAGAAGTATTTTGAATCTTCACTAAAATCCTGGGCGGGTTGGTGTGGCAACCTTCTTTGAAAGATGGATAACCTGAAGCTTGTGACATTACAAAGCTTGCCCAAGCCTGTGCAGCTAGAAAATGGTGGAGCCAGAACCCGAACCTAGATTTGTCTGATTTCACGGACTGTGCTTTGAACAATTACTCTGCCCCACTGATTACACCGTGGTGACATTCAGATTGCAAATGTGTCCAAGGATTTTTTTCTGCTTTGTGTTAATACAAAGGCAGTCTTAAAACAAACAGTTAAATAGGCCTCATCCTCACAGAAGCAAAGGCTTCTAGATAGGCCTGGTGCAGTCACTGATGGGGTTACAGCCAAACAGTGTCAGTTCTGTTGTGATGGGCTGAGAACTGGGAAGTGTGCCTCCCTGTTTCTGCGTGTCCTTTCCCACACTGAGCCTATTACACTGCGTGTTGCATACTCACTCACTAAGTCATGTCTGACTCTCCTATGACTGCATGGACTCCAGCCCGCCAGGCTCCTCTGTCCGTGGGATTTCCCAGGCAAGATTACTGGAGTGGGTTGCCATTCCCTTCTCTAGGGGATCTTCCCGACCCAGGGATCAAACCCACGTCTCCTGCTTGGCAGGTGGACTCTTTACCACTGAGTCACCAGGGAAGCTGCCAGGAACAATTAGGCTTGACTCACCTGAGCCCTGATGAGCAGCTGTTGCCTCCAAAGCAGGTGTGGCTGGAGTTTGGCTACACAGGCACACAGGTCTGACATTTGGATATGAGTCTCAAAATTTATGAAATATGCAAACCTGGGAACTTCTGGTATATTGTATCAATTTTACTAAAAGGGAAATTTCTTTTTATTTTTAAATGTACTGTTTTCCTGATTCTAAGTAGAAAGTTTGGTAAGTAATAAGTTAAAACAACACAAAAAAAGCCACCATTCAGAGGTAGCCACTGATAATATTTTGGTGTGGCTGCTTCAAGATTTTATTCTCAGGACTGTGTATACCTTGTAAAAAGTTCAAAATTAGAATTAAAGTTTTCTAGTGTTCTTGCCTGGAGAATCCCAGGGACGGGGGAGCCTGGTGGGCTGCTGTCTATGGG
Source organism: Bos taurus (assembly GCF_002263795.3). Taxonomy (NCBI): domain Eukaryota; kingdom Metazoa; phylum Chordata; class Mammalia; order Artiodactyla; family Bovidae; genus Bos; species Bos taurus. The sequence goes on along the minus strand of NC_037353.1, from coordinate 8,858,004 downwards.
GTCGCACAGAATCGGACACGACTGAAGCAACTTAGCAGCAGCAGCAGATCCATTTTTGCTCAGTATAACTTAAGTGTTTTTCCCGTTTTTAAGGTTTCTTTTACATCATGCTAAAGAGTGGCAACAAAGTATTCCATGTGGATGATAACATAAATTATTCCATCCCATTATTAGGTAGACCTAATTCTCATTCAGTTCAGTTAATACCGCTCCACATTAGGACACTGTGGCAGGACAGAAATATTAAAAGAAACAAGAACTCCATAAATGCCACTAGTTTTCATGATATCTTGTAAAATAACAAATGCCAGTTAAGAATATGATGAGAAAACCCACATCACTTCTGACACATTATACAAAGAACCTGACTTGTGAATTTCCCATTACAAATGCATGAAGGAAGTACTGGAAATTCCCCATTGACCTGTAAAATTTGAAATCTCTTTTTTCTTTCATTGAGGTAACCCATCTATGACAGGTAACTTCAGTTTTTCCCGTTTACAAGAAACTTCTCAAATCCTGATTTTAGATAGTTTGGTCCTATGAGCTTCTTAAGGTACTTGATGCTTCATATACTGGTTAGCTGAGCACTTTTTCCTCGTTTTTTGTTTTTTTTTTTTTTTGCCTAAATATTTTATAAGTGTTCAACACTAGGTCAGGCAGCTGTAGTGACCTGTGGAAACCTGAGTGATGCTGCTTTGCAATCTCTTAGATAGACATTCACAGTACAAATATGGCTTCTCTTGAACTGAAAATTTCTGTGCTTCTAGGAGTCAGAGTTCTGAAACAGAGAAAGTAATGATAACTGAGACAGGTCAGCATTTAATACATGCCTTCTATTCAGGACGGCTTCCCATGTGCCATGGTGGTAAAGAATCCACTGCTAATGTAGGAGTCACAGATTCGATCCCCGGGTGGGGAAGATCCCACAGAAGAGGAAATGGCAACCCACTCTAGTATTCTTGTGTGAAAAATTCCATGGATAGAGGAGCCTGAAGGGGTCGCAAAGTGTCCAACAAATCTGAGTATACACAATACTCAGAACAGGCTGACATGGAGGTGGGACTATACTGTATTGATGCTTATTATTCTTCTATAAAGATATCATTGTTAAATTAAATTATCATCATTGTCCTTATACCATCATTCCAGGCCAGTGTTTTTCAGACATGGTTCCTTATTGCCCTTCGGATTCCAAATGTACCTTGAGGGAGGAGGGCAAGACTTTTGACCTCCAGCAGCTCTGCTTTTATATGTTTTATGTAGTGAACTTCCACAAAATTGTGTTTAAAGAAAGCTTTACTTCCTTGAGGAAGTAAAGACTGAGAATCACTGTGGCATAAAGAACCTACAGAAGTAAAACCTGCAGAAGTAAACCTACAGAAGTAAAAAACCTACGAAGAAGTAAAACATGTTCACAAGAGTATTATTTCCAGTTTTCATCATGCCTATAATTCTCCTGTAGGGACACAATCAGTCTTGGATTTGGTACTTAACTCATAGGCCTTCCAGTTGGAATTCCTATAGACTGACCTGCTTTAGGACAATGGTTTCCCTAGAGGTGCCTTAGTAGTTCTAAGGTTAGGAGAGATGAAGTGATAACCTTACAGTCATTGGTGGTTGAAGGTAATCTTTGGTGATGGGGTCAGTGAATGGTGCCAAGTGTAATGCCTGAAAGTTTAGCCCTAGGAGACTGGTTAGCCCTCTGTGTTCTGGTTGATGTGGGTAGTACAAGGTTTTCTTGTCATCAGGTGATGTGGTAGTGAAACTGAGCCTGGCATTCTGTGAAATCTTCATTATCTGTTTCTAGATTCTTTTAAAACTTTGTGGGTGGGCTGTCTTAAATTGAACATGGATAGTAATGAGTCACAGACTGAGCCTTCATGAATCAGACACTTTAGCTATGTTTGTGTCACAGCTCAGCGGATTAAGTAAAGAATTTCCCTAAAGAACAGCTTAGTAATATTTTTTAAAATAAAACTTAGCTTCTTTTCAAATTTTGCTTTATTGAGATATATTAAGTACACTTATTTTATGCTGATAATTCTAGGATTCCAAGTCTTTTCAGATCTGATTTCATTTGCCCATTTCATGTTGGTGCTCATTCATAGTATCTTGTTTCCTTGTGTTTATGATTTATTGACTGTGAGCTCATGTTCCTTGAAAATTTTATCTGTGCGAGTTCTTTGGGGTCATGATTAACAAGAGGTTTTTCCAGGGTTTGTTTATATTTGCTTCTGCCAGGTACCTCTAGGTACCATCAATCTGGATAGTCTTTAAATTAAGTTCTCTGCTTGGGATTTCTCAAAGCACATAGTTTAAACTTAGACCACAAACCACATGAGTAGTAGTTGTTGGCTATGAATTCTCAAGGGAGATTTTCCACCCAGACCACTGCTGTGCCTCACCCCACCCCTCCAAACGCTGCTAGGGTTAAAAAGCAGTTTGTTTTCTCTTATGGTGGAGCAAGTTTATTTCTCATTGCCCATATCCTGAGGGCATAGTTCTGTGAAGTTCCAGTTTTAAGATGGGATCTCTTTAAACTCATGAGCTTGAGCAGTCCTGGTTTTATCTCCTCTCTTGCCCAATGTAATTGTTACCAGGGTTCTGGTTTTGATGCTTTCATCAGTTCAGTACAGTTCAGTCGCTCAGTCGTGTCTGACTCTTTGCGACCCCATGAATCGCAGCATGCCAGGCCTCCTGTCCATCACCAACTCCCGGAGTTCACTCAGACTCATGTCCACTGAGTCGGTGATGCCATCCAGCCATCTCATCCTCTGTCGTCCCCTTCTCTTCCTGCCTTCAATCTTTACCAGCATCAGGATCTTTTCACATGAGTCAGCTCTTTGCATCAGGTGGCCAAAGTATTGGAATTTCAGCTTCAGCGTCAGTCCTTCCAATGAACACCCAGGACTGATCTCTTTTAGAATGGACTGGTTGGATCTCCTTGCAGTCCAAGGGACTCTCAAGAGTCTTCTCCAACACCACTGTTCAAAAGCATCAGTTCTTCGGCACTCAGGATTTTTTATAGTCCAACTCTCACATCCATACATGACTACTGGAAAAACCATAGCCTTGACTTTATGGACCTTTGTTGTCAAAGTAATGTCTCTGCTTTTGAATATGCTATCTAGGTTGGTCATAACTTTCCTTCCAAGGAGTAAGCGTCTTTTAATTTCATGGCTGCAATCACCATTTGCAGTGATTTTGGAGCCCCCCAAAAATAAAGTCTGACACTGTTTCCCCATCTATTTGCCGTGAAGTGATGGGACCAGATGCCATGATCTTCCTTTTCTGAATGTTGAGCTTTAAGCCAACTTTTTCACTCTCCTCTTTCACTTTCATCAAGAGGCTTTTTAGTTCCTCTTCACTCTGTGCCATAAGGGTGGTGTCATCTGCATATCTGAGGTTATTGATATTTCTCCCAGCCATCTTGATTCCAGCTTGTGCTTCCTCCAGCTCAGCGTTTCTCATGATGTACTTTGCACATAAGTTAAATAAGCAGGGTGATAATATGCAGCCTTGACGTACTCCTTTTCCTATTTGGAACCAGTCTGTTGTTCCATGTCCAGTTCTAACTGTTGCTTCCTGACCTGCATATAGGTTTCTCAAGAGGCAGGTCAGGTGGTCTGGTATTCCTATCTCTTTCAGAATTTTCCACAGTATGTAGTATGGTGCTAAGCAAATGTTAAATGGAATCAATGTTGATTTAAATTGGAAGAAAGCTCAAGTTATGATGACTACAGTAGGGATAATGATTTCCTGAAACATTTATGTATTTTGAGGTTATGAAAATTGGTATTGTGTTTTAAATATTTGCTGTGGAAGGAATCAGAAAAATAACCTAGTAAGCATGCCAGCTAGATTAATAGCATAATTTGTTCACTGTACATTTACATAAGACCACATTATGATTAGAAATTTCAAGATTAATATTTCAGGGGTTTAGGAATGTTTATTTATTATGATTTTTTTTGAGTAGCTGTGTTTGGAAGTTTTAATTTTGTAAAATGTGTTAGCTTAACAGATCTTCACATTTAGTTTTGAAAAAATGGCTGTTTGTTTGTATTAAAAATATTGTAGTGTTTACTTTGAATTGGAATTGGTGGAAATATTTTCTAAAGAGGAAACTGGTTTGCATCCCATGTTGCAAATATATTCAGACTTTCAAACTATTCAACCCAAAGGATCACTATTTATTATTTTTGCTCAGATTTTGAGAACATAGAATTCTCCTAGTGTTTTCTTTTTCTCATCACAGTTATATTTTTCAGCAGAGTACATTTCTGAAAGTTATACCATTGATATTTTAAATAAATTGACAAGGAAAGTTCACTAATTTTAGGTGAATTCTTAAGAAATCTTTTAATAAAATGAAGAAAGCTTTCTTGATGTGAATAGGTCTTTTTCTCTTTGTTATGCAGAGGTTTTTAATCTTGAAGCACTATTCTGATATCTTTTTTAATATCACATTTGAAGATATGTGAGTATTTTTTGACGGCATATATTTATTGCTGCCTGTGTTAATTTGGGAAAGAAACCATAATAGAAATGAAACGAAGATTATATAAGTAATAGCTCATTTCTAGAATTTTTTTTCTTTCCTAAATATTTGATGGGAAAATGTCAATTATTAATGCAGTCGTTTTCAAACTTCCACACAGTCAGAAAAACAACTGTTAAGACAAACATTTAAAGGTATGCTTACTGTTCTAACATTCTCATGGTCCCTCCAAGAAGGACAGCTGATGACTGGGCACAGCTGTCATCACCTGAATTTGGTGTGCTGGCTGTGATTTGAGTCCGTATGTGTTGCTTTTCTTTTTTTTGGTCAGAATGAAGAAAAATATTTTTAAAAAACTCTTTTTGGATAAAACATTTGTTAATGTAGGTGCTGTTTATGGCACTGTGAATTTGATATTAATTTTGATGAAGTAACCCTGACACCCATTCTTAGAGTTGTGACCAGAGTGATTTACTGTGGGGTTTTCTGGTCCATTTCCGTGAATTTCAGCGGCAGTAAGAACCTAGTTTCTATTCTAGTGTCGTCTCTCTCTTGGAACCACTTTGTGAAGATGACTGAGAAGTTAGGTAGAGCCTGAAAGTTTGGCAAGTAGGCTAAGTAGGCTAATCATTTTCCTCTGTACGGGCCTTTCTTTCTTTGTTGTATAAGAAAAGAATCATGTCCATACAGAGTAGAACATTGTACTGAATTGATTCAGGTGACAGTCAAAGGAAACATTCATGTTCCAAATATGTTTGTGTATTTTGAATGAATTTTGAGAGCTACTATTAGGGATGAACAAATGTTTGGTAATTACTGAGTTCTCTGACCTGTAGGAGTGCTATCCAACAGTAGTTTTGTCTCCTCTTATTTATGGCCTCTGTTTGGTAGTGCTGCTTTTTCCACTTTTATGGTTTCTTCCTCTTCACGGTGCTGGTTCGCATGTGGTTCTCTCGGCCTTTCCACCTCATCACATCTGCCTTCAACTCCCAAAGCTACTTGGACTCACATCTCTGTTCATCCACTCAAACAATACACATTGAGCACCTGCTCTCCAGTAGACAATGTTCTAGGTACTGGGATATAGCACTGAAGCAGACAAAGGCCATCTTCTCATTGCATGAGGGCAGGGAAAATAGACAAAGAGCAGACAAATGTGTCAGGTAATGGCAAGTTTTAGGAAGAATAATAAAACAGGGAAAGGTTATGAAGTGGCGGTGAGAATGGCATTTCCAGGTGGATTGTTTGAGTGCTGATCCAGGGAACAAACCTCAGTCAAGGCGATCTGAGGGGATTGGGCTTCTGGCAGAAGAAATTGTAATCGCAAAGACCTTGAGGAGAGAGTGTAAGCATGTAGACCAAGAGGCCGGGGTGGCTATAGTGCAGTGTGCAAGGGGAGAGGTTTTAGAGTTTGGAGAAGTAGTCTTGCCCCAGCTGTCACCTCTGTAGGCTCTGATGAAAAGTCTGACTTTTGCTCTGAGTGAGGTGAGAAGGTACCTGCAGTCTTAAGCAGAGAAGTGACTTATGATCTGACTTATACATTAAGTCCCTCTGGTTGCTGTGTGAAGATTATGCCTAGGGGACACAAGAAGATGCTTGCAGACCAGGTAGGAGGCTGTTGCCAAAGCCTAGGCCAAGATGTGTAATTCTGCACCAGGGTGGAAGGAATAGTGGAGAGATAAGAAGTGGCGAGATTGCAGATATATTCCTGAAGGAAGCTCATCTAATTTGGATAGAGGGTTAGATGTGGATTTGAAACAAACAGAGGCATCCTGGGTTTCTCACAAGATTTTGACCTGAGTTGTTGGTAAGTTAAAGTTATTATTTACTGAGATGGGAGAAAAGTGCAGGAGGAAAATGTTGGAGTCATAGGGCAGGTGGGGAGTAAAGACTTTATTAGTTAAAATAGTTACCTGTTAGACATCTGAGTGAGAATATTGCATAGGCAGTTGGCTATTTGAACCTGGAGTTTAAAGAATCCAGCCCAGAGGTATCTTTTTAATTGAGAGCTGTCCTAGAAGAGATGGTATTTAAAAACCATGGGCTTGGATGAGAGCATCTAAAGTAGTTCTCAAAGTATAATAGGGATCTGTGGGCTCCCTGGACCTCTATAAGGAGGTCTGCAGAGTTAAAACTTTTTATAATAATACTGAATGTGCCGTTCAGTAGTGTTTTCCAGAAGCATGTGTGACATTGTCGCAGATTGAATGCTGACACAGATGTGGGAATCTGCTTTTTTCTATTAAGCTAGGTGTGAGGAATATGTTTTAAAAATGTAAAATTATGCTATTCTTCTTACTAATGTATATATTTTTATTTTGGAAAATGTATTTCTATTGAAGTATGTTATTTATGTTGATAGTTGACTCATTGGAAAAGACTCTGATGCTGGGAGGGACTGGGGGCAGGAGAAGGGGATGACAGAGGATGAGATGGCTGGACGGCATCACCGACTCGACGGATGTGAGTCTGGGTGAACTCCGGGAGTTGGTGATGGACAGGGAGGCCTGGCGTGCTGTGATTCATGGGGTCGCAAAGAGTCGGACACGGCTGAGCAACTGAACTGAACTGAACTGATAGTTGCTTTTAGATGCATTAATATTTAAAATTTTTCTGTTTTCTAACGTAGTAATTATCTATAGGTATCATGCTCATACACAAAAAACTTTTTGAGTTTCTTATTAATTTTTAAAGTGTAAAGGAGACCTGAGACCAACATGTTTGAGAACTGCTGACCTAGAGAGTGAATGATAATAAGGAAGAGATCTGAGAATTGAAGGAACTTCTGGGCAGAACTCACAGAGATAAGAAAGAGCACACAAAGGAGAGTGAGAAGAAACTGCTGGAAGGAAGGCGGACAGTGGAGTGTACGGTGTTCTGGGGACAAAGTAAAGAAAGCATTTCAAATGCAAGCCAAGAGGACAGCCGTGTCGCGTGCTGCCAATAGGTCATACTAAATGAGAATTGAGAATCAACCATTGGCTTTGGCAGTGTTGGAGGTCACCGCTGGTTTTGAAATGGGTAATTTCAATAGAGGGAATAAAAGTTGGCTCAGGAGAGAACAGAGGGGAAGGGATTTGTATCACAATTAGTGTCCTGAGGGTGAGAATTGACTCAGCCCATTGCTTGATTTTGAGGCATAGTCTGACCAGCCTTCAGATTTACCTCCTATCCGCACCCACCTAAGGCAAACCAGCTGTGAGGTTAGAATGGAGGATGTGGGCAAGTGGTACAAATTATCTAATCCCCTTTGCTGTGGAGATCATTTCCTTTAAAATGTATTGGGGTTCTTTTTTTCTTGGGTTACAAAAAGGTTTGTCCTTCAAAAAGAATAACTGAATTTACTATGTTTACTTCTTGTATATTATTGATCATTATTAAATATTATGGTTTTAGAGGGAAAAGAAGTGATATATTTTCCCCCAGTGGGGAAATTTAAATTACCAATTTAAATTTAATTGCCAATTAAATTGGTAATTGTAAATTACCAACTTATATTCTATTTATTTACTTACACTTTGCAGTAATTTATCTTCCCCCTGACTGAGAACTCTTCAATAATAAGGTGGAAGTTTTTCATTTTCATTTCCCTAGTAACTGTCATCTTGCCTGGAATACAGTAGGAATTTAATAAATATTTTAGAATAGTAAGATATTAGAACATTTGGATTTATGTTTCATAACTTACTTTTTGACTTCTGTTTTTCATTGTGCTGTTAGAAGTAAACTTTAATTTGTTAGTGGGGTAAATAGCTCAGTTGGTAAAGAATCCACCTGCAATGTGGGAGACCTGGGTTTGATCCCTGAGTTAGGAAGATCCCCTGGAGAAGGGAAAGGCTACCCACTCCAATATTCTGGCCTGAAGAATTCCATGGACTGTATAGTCCATGGGGTCGCAAAGAGTTGGACACAACTGAGCAGCTTGTACTTTCACTTTTCACTTTCAAAGGGAAGATTGTTTTAATTCCACTAAGTTGGAGCAAATATCAAAAAGAGAATTTTGATAGGAATCAGATAATGGTTCTTTTTCCTTTGCTTTGTTTGGGTGTATATTAAAAAAAAACGGCATGACTAAATATACACCTTCTGGTTTTGAGGCTTTAGAAGTTCTCCCCAAAGATAATAAGAGAGATAGCTTTGACCTGTGAGAGACCGTATCTCCTTCGTCAAAGGAAGCTGTTTGTGAACTTTTTAAAAATTTGGATATAATTTTGCATACTATACAATGTGCAAATTTTGTTGTCTCTCTCAAGGTATAGAACATTTCCGTCACCCAGAAAATTCCCTTCTGCCATTTTGAGTCCGCTGTCCCACCTCAGAAGTAAGCAGTAGTGTGGTTTCTGTCAACAAAGCTTGGTTTTGCCTATTCCAGAACTTGGTAGCGTTATACAGAGTGTTCTTGTGTGTCTGGCTGTGTTTGCTTCACTTAATGGTGTTTTTGAGAGTTCTGTTTGTTCCATGTATCAATAGGTGTTTCTTTATGTTGCTGAATAGTATTCCATCATATGAAGTTATCTGTTTATTGAAGGACATTTGGGTGGTTACAATTTTTGGCTATTATGAATATAACATAATTATACAAGTCTCTTTATGGACACATGTTTTCATTGCTTTTGGATATACACTTAGACATGCATCACAGGATAAGTGTATGTTTAATTTTATAAAAAATTGTCAAATATTTTCCCAAAGGGGTTATATAATTAAACATGCCCATCAGCAATGTATGAGAATCTCCAGTATGATCCAAGCCTTTGCCAGCACTTGCTATTATTGTCAGTCTTTTCAATATTAACACTCTAGTGGATGATATCTTGTGGTTTCCTGATTTCCTTTATGATAATGATGTTGAAAAACTTTGCTTGTACTTATTGGCTATTCCTGTGTCTTCTTTTATGAAGTATCTAGTAAAGTTGTTTTCTATTTCAAAAACTGGGTTTTGTGACTTTTATTCTTGACTTTTTATGCTTTTCAGTTCTTTTAGTATTGATAATTAGTGTATTCTAGGTACAGGTCTTTTGTCAGATATATGTACTGTAAAGATTTTTCAGATAGTGGTTGCTTCTTCATTTTCTTGATTGTTTTTTGATTCCTTCAAAAAGGAGCAGTTTTAATTTTGATGCAGTCCAGTTTATCAGGTTTTCTCCTACCCATGGTGCTTTGCCTAATAAGGCAGGAAAACATCTCTTTCTGCTTTATTGACTATGCCAAAGCCTTTGACTGTGTGGATCACAATAAACTGTGGAAAATTCTGAAAGAGATGGGAATACCAGACCACCTGACCTGCCTCTTGAGAAACCTGTATGCAAGTCAGGAAGCAACAGTTAGAACTGGACATGGAACAACAGACTGGTTCCAAATAGGAAAAGGAGTACGTCAAGGCTGTATATTGTCACTGTGCTTTTTTAACTTATATGCAGAGTACATCATGAGAAACTCTGGGCTGAAAGAAGCACAAGCTGGAATCCAGATTGCCTGGAAAAATATCAATAACCTCAGATACGCAGATATCACCACCCTTATGGCAGAAAGTGAAGAGGAACTAAAAAGCCTCTTGGTGAAAGTGAAAGAAGAGAGTGAAAAAGTTGGCTTAAAGCTCAACATTGAGAAAACGAAGATCATGGCATCCGGTCCCATCACTTCATGGCAAATAGATGGGGAAACAGTGGAAACAGTTCCTGGCTATTTTGGGGGGCTCCAGAATCACTGCAGATGGTGATTGCAGCCATGAAATTAAAAGATGCTTACTCCTTGGAAGGAAAGTTATGACCAACCTAGACAGCATATTCAAAAGCAGAGACATTACTTGTCAACAAAGGTCCACATAGTCAAGGCTATGGTTTTTCCAGTAGTCATGTATGGATGTGAGAGTTGGACTGTGAAGAAAGCTGAGCGCCGAAGAATTAATGCTTTTGAACTGTGGTTTTGGAGAAGACTCTTGAGAGTCCCTTGGACTGCAAGGAGATCCAACCAGTCCATCCTAAAAGAGATCAGTCCTGGGTGTTCATTGGACGGCTTGATGTTGAAGCTGAAACTCCAGTACTTTGGCCACCTGATGCGAAGAGCTGTCTGGAAAAGACCCTGATATTGGGAAAGATTGAGGGCAGGAGGAGAAGGGGACGACAGAGGATGAGATGGTTGGATAGCATCACCAACTCAATGGACATAGGTTTGGGTGAACACCGGGAGTTGGTGATGGACAGGGAAGCCTGTGGTTCATGGGGTCGCAAAGAGACGGACACGACTGAGCAACTGAACTGAACTGAACTGATAGTGCTTTGCCTGCTTAATGGTCACAAAGACATTCTCCTGTTTTCTTGCTTTATAGTTTTAACTTTGGTTAGTTGTGGCTCAGTTGGTAAAGAATCTGCCTGTAATACTGGAGACCTAGATTTAATTCCTGGGTTGGGAAGATCCCCTGGAGAAGGAAAAGGCTGCCCACTCCAGTGTTCTGGCCTCAAGAATTCCATGGACTGTATAGTCCATGGGGTCACAAAGAGTCAGACACGACCGAGCTACTTTTATTTCACTTCATTTCAGTTCTATGTGAGATGTTGATGTCAAGATTCATTATTCTTTCCATATGGATATCTATTTGTTGCTGTCTAATTTGTTGAAAAGACCATCCTTAAACCAACTAATTATTTTGGCCTCCTGGTAAAAAAAAAACCAGAAACAGTTGACCATCTATGCATTCCTCTATTCTGACTGCTATTCTCCTGCATTGTTCTATTCATCCGTCCTATACCTTATGGTATTCTGTTAAGGATTTTTGCATATATGTTTTCTGGGTGATAGAGGCCTACAGTTTTCTTTTCCTCTCTTCGCCTGGTTTTTGTATTAAGGTTGTATTGGTATATCCACTGGTTTTTCTATCTGTGTCCTTACATTTAAAACACATCTATCTTTGCATTTAAAAACCAGTGTTTTTAATAGTTGGGGATTATTTTTGATGTATTCTGGCAATCTGCCTTTTAATTGAAATGTTCAGTCTATTTACTGTAATTATTGATATGGCTAGTTTTATATATATCATTTTGTTGCTTCCAATTTGTCCTATCTTTTAAACATTTTCTTAAATCCTGTAATTCCTTTTCTCCCTTCTTGTTGTTTGGGCTTTCCTGATGGCTCAGATGGTAAAGAATCTGCCTGCAATGCAGGAGACCTGGGTTTGATCCCTCGGTTGGGAAGATTCCCCTGGAGGAGGAAATGGCAACCCACTCCAGTATTCTTGCCTGGAGAATCCCATGGACAGAGGAGCTTGGTGGGCTGTAGTCTATGGGGTCGCAAAGAGTCTGAGTGAATAAGCAAAGCACAGCCTTCTTGTTATTTAGTTGAATATATTTTAATTTACATTTTAATTTCTCAGATTTTCAGGTACACTATTATGCATAATTTTTGTAGTTTCTCTGAAGATTATGATATTTACCCTTAATAAAAAGTCTTTGTTGAATTAATACTTTACTACTTTGTATAAAAATGTAAGAAACCTACAACATATGGTTTCATTTGCCCCTCCCCATCCATTGCACTCTAGTGTTCATACATTTTACATCTGTATTTGTTACAAATTGTATAATACAGTATTTTACTTTTAATATAATATGTTAAATATATATAAAATATTTCTATCAGTTCAGTTCAGTCACTCAGTCATGTCCGACTCTTTGTCACCCCATGAATCACAGCACACCAGGCCTCCCTGTTCATCACAACTCCCAGAGTTCACTCAAACTCACATCCATTGAGTCGGTGATGTCATCCAGCCATCTCATCCTCTGTTGTCCCCTTCTCCTCCTGCCCCCAATCCCTCCCAGCATCAGAGTCTTTTCCAATGAGTCAACTCTTCACATGAGGTGGCCAAAGTACTGGAGTTTCAGCTTTAGCATCATTCCTTCCAAAGAACACCCAGGACTGATCTCCTTTAGAATGGACTGGTTGGATCTCCTTGCAGACCAAGGGACTCTCAAGAATCTTCTCCAACACCACAGTTCAAAAGCATCAATTCTTCAGCACTCAGCCTTCTTCACAGTCCAACTCTCACATTCATACATGACCACTGGAAAAACCATAGCCTTGACTAGATGGACCTTTGTTGGCAAAGTAATGTCTCTGCTTTTCAATATGCTATCTAGGTTGGTCATAACTTTACTTCTAAGAAGTAAGCGTCTTTTAATTTCATGGCTGCAGTCACCATCTGCAGTGATTTTGGAGCCCCCAAAACTAAAGTCTGACACTGTTTCCACTGTTTCTGCATCTATCTGCCATGAAGTGATGGGACCAGATGCCATGATCTTCGTTTTCTGAATGTTGAGCTTTAAGCCCACTTTTTCACTCTCCACTTTCACTTTCATCAAGAGGCTTTTTAGTTCCTCTTCACTTTCTGCCATAAGGGTGGTGTCATCTGCATATCTGAGGTTATTGATATTTCTCCTGGCGATCTTGATTCCAGCTTGTGCTTCTTCCAGCCCGGTGTTTCTCATGATGTACTCTGCATATAAATTAAATAAGCAGGGTGACAATATACAGCCTTGATGTACTCCTTTTCCTATTTAGAACCAGTCTGTTGTCCCATGTCCAGTTCTAACGGTTGCTTCCTGACCTGCATACAGGTTTCTCAAGAGGCAGGTCAGGTGGTCTGGTATTCCCATCTCTTTCAGAATATTCCACAGTTTATTGTGATCCACACAGTCAAAGGCTTTGGCATAGTCAATAAAGCAGAAAGAGATGTTTTTCTGGAACTCTCCTGCTTTTTTGATGATCCAGTGGATGTTGGCAATTTGATCTCTGCTTCCTCTGCCTTTTCTAAAACCAGCTTGAACATCTGGAAGTTCATGGTTCACGTATTGCTGAAGCCTGGCTTGGAGAATTTTGAGCATTACTTTACTAGCGTGTGAGATGAGTGCAGTTGTGCGGTAGTTTGAGCATTCTTTGTCATTGCCTTTCTTTGGGATTGGAATGAAAACTGACCTTTTCCAGTCCTGTGGCCACTGGTGAGTTTTCCAAATTTGCTGGCATATTGAGTGCAGCACTTTCACAGCATCATCTTTTAGGGTCACCTAGAGCCAGACATCCTGGAATGTGAAGTCAAGTGGGCCTTAGAAAGCATCACTATGAACAAAGCTAGTGGAGGTGATGGAATTCCAGTTGAGCTATTTCAAATCCTGAAAATACTTGTATACATAAACTGTATTTATATTTAATATAATATATCTAATTGGTATATCTTAAGGAAATTATGAGAAGTAGTCTTTCATGTTGAAGAGTCTTGAGAGTCCCTTGGACTGTAAGGAGATCCAGCCAGTCCATTCTGAAGGAGATCAGCCCTGGGATTTCTTTGGAAGGAATGATGCTAAAGCTGAAACTCCAGTATTTTGGCCACCTCATGCGAAGAGTTGACTTATTGGAAAAGACTCTGATGCTGGGAGGGATTTGGGGCAGGAGGGAAAGGGGACGACAGAGGATGAGATGGCTGGATGGCATCACTGACTTGATGGACATGAATCTCAGTGAACTCTGGGAGTCGGTGATGGACAGGGAGGCCTGGCATGCTGCGATTCATGGGGTCGCCAAGAGTCGGACATGACTGAGCAACTGATCTGATCTGATCTAATCTGATCTGATAAATTCACTATTTCCAAGGTTCTTCATTTCTTTCTGTCACTTAAAATTTACATCTGGCATCACTTCTCTTTAGTTTGAAGAGCTTTCTTTAGTATTTCTTGCAATCAGACAGATTCTCTCAGTTTTCATTCATGGGGAGATTTTAAATTTTTCCTTTATTTTTGAAAGATAATTTTGTTGTCAGTAGAATTCTAGGTTGACCATTTTTCCTCTGCTTTCTTTCAGTGATTTGAAGATGCTGTTTTTTGTGTTTGGTCCTGTTTCCTGATGAGCTGTCTGCCTTCATTCTGATTACTGTGCTCACCGTGTAATACGTCCTTTTTTGCTTCTTAGGTTTTGTTGTTACCTTTGGTTTTCATGACTATAGGAGGTTTTCTTGTGGCTAAGATTTCTCTTTTGTGGTGTGCTGTTTTTGCTCCATTTTGGAAACTTCTGGCCCGTGTGTCTTTACACATTTCTTCCTGCCCCTTTCTCTCTCCTCTTCTTTACTGTCTACATGTTTAGACCACTTGATACTGCCCCGCAGATCATTGAAGCTCTTTTAAAAGCATAGTTTTTTCCTCTGTACCTCAGCCTAGATTCTTTCTTTAAAGATATTTTTTATATGGACCATTTTTAAAGTCTTTATTGAGTTTGTTACAATATTGCTTCTGTTTTATGCTTTGGTTTTTTGGCCACAAGACATGTGGAATCTTAGTTCCCTGACTGAACCCTCACCCCGTGCATTGGAAGGCAGAGTCTCAACCAGTGGACCACCAGGGAAGTCCCAGCCTTAATTCTTTATACTGGTACACCTCAATTTCACCAGGCCTTTTTCTCTATTGTGTTCAACTTGCTATTAATCTAATTCAGTATGTTTTTATTTCAGATATTGTAGTTTTAAGTTCTAGACCTTCTTTTTTTTTATTTTTACTTTTTGCAGTTTCTATATGTCTCCTGACATTTCCTATTTCTTTACCCAGTAAATCTGTCTTTCCCTGTAAATTCTTTTAATATGTTTTGCATTGTTAGAGTCTTTATCCTCTGATTCCATTTTCTGGATTATTTTTAGGTCTGTTTCTGTGCACTTATTTATCTTTAATTATGGGGTTGCATTTTCCATTTGCCTCAAATATCTATTAATTTTTCATTGTATGCTAGACATGGCAGATGCTACCTTATAACTTGGGGATTCTGTTGTGTTCCCTAGAGAAGAGGTGAGTTTTGTTCAACAAGTATTAAGTTGGGAATCATCTTGAATGTTACACAGGCTCTTTTTTATGCTGTTTCCATTTTGCCTATATTTCCCAGAAAATATCCAGTAGTCAGGATGTTCTTTTTTCTCAATCCATGATGCTTTTGTGGCATCACAGAAAAGTCTGAGGCCTTTACCAGGCCCCTGACACCTGGTACAACTTGAGCTTCAAAGTCCGAGGTGGGCAGCTGTTAGAATTTGCCAGCTTTCTGAAAACTTTTCCACTGTTGTTTTTTCCTCTCTGGGATTCTGGAAGTCTTATAGTTATGGGTGTAGCCAATAAGTGTAGAATTCATTTGCAAATCTGGGGCTCCATGACTTCCTCATTTGGTGGGAGTTTTCTTACTGTTTAGCTACCTTGGCTGACCTATATTCTGACCAATAAGGCTGTGGTTTGCCGCTTGAGTTCCATCTGCTTCAACATAAACCTCTTGGTTGTGCCCCAACAGAATAAGCAGTACAAATGTAAATTATTCCTCAGTGTGGCTCCCTTATTTAAGGGCTGTAGATTATCCGCTTTTCGCCTGCTTTTGGTTATTTTTCAGTGCCTTCAAAATTGCCTTTTATATTTGTTTATAATTGTTATTGGTTGGAAGGCAGTTCTGCTACCATAAAGCTAGTCTCTTAAATAATTTGTTTTGTGTGGTTTATTTCAGTCATTTGTAAAGAGGTGTTGAATCTCATTTTCATCTGGAGCTTAAAAATACCTTTAAGTCATGCATAATGGATTAAACTTTTGTTATTGGCCAATAGAACATTGTTTAGACACAAGACAATATTTATGAAATGATTAGTATTTATGAAAAGAAATGTAACCTATTAAAGCATACTCTAAGATGGGAAATT
This sequence comes from Bos taurus, assembly GCF_002263795.3. Classification (NCBI taxonomy): domain Eukaryota; kingdom Metazoa; phylum Chordata; class Mammalia; order Artiodactyla; family Bovidae; genus Bos; species Bos taurus. Next base: position 8,841,796 of record NC_037353.1, on the reverse strand, counting down.
TGATAATCTCTCTGATTTAGTCATAGGCTGGTGTTAGATAACCACAAGAATTCTAATGAAAGATACTTAGTATATGTATTTAAAGACTCCAGTGTAAGCAATGGAAGTAAATTTCAAGTAAATACTTCAGCATTTCCAATGTCTGGCTGCCAATTTCTGACCTATATAAATAACCTTTAAGAAAGAAGATCTCACTTTTAAAGTTTTTTATCCGCTCCTATTGCATTTTGGTCACTAAAATTGGCTAGGTAAGTTAGTGCAGTTCTCAGAGTCCAAGACCAGAAAGAAATTAGGCCAACTTAAAATATATCATGCTCCAGGAAAAGTAAGGATGTAGTTAGAAGCTGAAATTAACACCCTCAGCATTGGTACTATTTCGCTTTTGTCTGCTGATACTCGCCATGGTAAGATGTATCATCATTATGGTATTGGTAGGAATGGGTGAACATTTAAGGAGGTCAGAAACTTTTTTTTTAAACTCTGTCAGCAAAGCTGTGTTAAGTAATACAGCATTGTCCTGTTTCACATTTTCGTTATGTATATTGTTTCTTTCAGACAACTTTGAAGTATTGTCTAATCATCAAGGATTTTTATTTTAAATGACTTAAAAAAATTCTTTTTAAATTATGTGATCACTGTATAGAAAGAAGAAAATACTGATAAATAAAAGGGAAAAAATTTAAATTAACCCAAATTCCTCTACCAGGTACAACTACTTTGGGGAGGGCATACATTTAGTTATTTTCCTGCTTTGGACTGTACCCTTATGTATTTTATAACCCATTTTTCATACCCAAGTAGTTCAAGGAATTCTATAGGCACGTGAATATTTGTGCTTTTATGTATGTATGCTGTGTGTATGTATTTAAACATAAAGAAACTGTGCACATATTTCTTTTAAATCTATCCTGCTAAATATCTTTGAATATGCTAGGGCCTAGGCTCTTGAAAATTTTATCATTAACTAAAACCATGTTTGCTTTCCCCTCCAGCCCCTCAAACTTCTAAGAATGGGTAGCCCGCTCTGATTCTGTTTAAACGTAGGGGCAGTTTGCTTACTGGCACCTAGTCATAGCCTTCCCTCTTCCACTTCATCATATCGTACATTGCTGAGGCTGGGAAAGACCCAGAGTGAAGTCATGCATTGCTGATCGTCACCAGCTGTATACTTAGTCACTCAGTGCAGTGTCAGGTTGAAACACTCAAGCCTTCTATTGAATCCAGGTCTCATTTCCAGCTTTGTCCCCAGGTGTTAAGCAAGGCAGGTTTCTGGACTTTGTGGTCTAGAAGGGAAGCAGACATTAAGCTAGGAAGGAATTATAGAAGAGTAATGAAGTTCAGTGTCATTGAAGTGTATGGCAGGTGTCTTGACCTCTCTGGCATGTTTTTCTGGAGAAAAGGGTGTTTAAATAGACACCTAAATGAGGAACAGGGAAAGTCAGGGAGAGTTTTCCAGGTGAAGGAACTGTCAGAGACATAAGCTAGGATTCATTCAGTTGCTTCTGTTGCCTCTCAGTTTTCTTTTGTATTTATTTTTGAAACATTGGGATGATTTTTCCTATAATCATCCATGTAAAATATAGGGTAATCCTGGACTTAACAGTTCTGTGAATCATAATCAACACAGTATTTTACAGATTGGCTTTTTGCATGGGAATAACTTCAGATGAGCTATTACTGAACAAGGGCATCACTCAGTCACCTAATCAAAAGGCCATGCTAAGTCCCCAGCAGACTCGGTACTTATGGGAATGGCAAGCACTCGGAGTACCTGCTACCAGCAGAATGATTGTGTTGTTCCTAGATTTTTTTCTGTTGGCTATAGCATCTTTCTTTTTGCTTCTTTAGCATGTCATAGGCTTCCTTTTGAGGCCAAGTGACTGTCCAGGCCAGGCATTAGCAAATGAAAGCTGAACAGCCAAATTTGGCCGGAGACTAGTTTTTGTCAATAGAGTTTTATTGGCATACAGCCATGTTCATTAATTTTCATGTTACCCATGGCTGCTTTTGGACTGTAATGGCAGATCTGAATAGTTTCAAAAGATATCCTATGCTGTGAAAAACCAAAAATATTGACTATTTGGTCCTTTATGGAAAATGCTCAAATTATCTGCATTAAAATCTATAACACCCCCCTCCTAATCAATATTACTGAATGAAAGCTTTTTTAAATGTATGTTTAAAATCAGACAAATTGCTTTTTGAGATTAAAGGAAAGATCAGATGATAACTCTAGGAACTAGAGACATTTTTATTCCCGGATGACAGAATTGTGGGTAGTATTTTTGTCACTGTACTTTCTATGGTAGAAATTGATGCAATTGATAAAAATACAGACTTGGCCAGGCTGAAGATAACATATATTATTGAAATGTATAACCTGTTTTGTGAAAATAATGTGACTACCAAAGCTAAGGAATTTTCCATTACCTTGGATTAGGGTACAGCAGTAGAGAAGGTTACCTACGTGGTTTTGTCTGGAAAGGAGATGGTGGTTTGAGGTCCAACGCAGAGAAGAAAGTGGAGGAATAGCCTTGTCTCACATGATAGTGGGTTCCCTAATGACCCGCTCTGCAGATGCTTTGCTGAGCTGTGTTGTGTATGTGCTTGTATCTCTTTGAGGAGGGTTTTGTTTTACTTATTTTGTGAAAGAAATATTTACCTTTTTCACCAAGATCTTGCCACCCATTTCTGTTTTAAAACTTATTGGTGCCAGGGCTTGAGAGGATGGACAGTTGACTAATACCCTTGTTTCTCACCCAATTTTGAGACCAATGCTAGACCGACCAATGGGAGGTAGACAAGCACAAGGTTATTAGGACTGAAGCTGATTAGAGGACTGTGGCTAAGTGGGTTTTCTGGTATTTCACGCTCCACTGAGACCGATTTCCCCTCACAGTGTTGGAGGGAGCAGCCTGGACTGCCCCCTGGCCTCATCTGTGGGCAGGCCAGCACTGAAAACCCTGCCCCCAGACTCTCCTTTCACAGAGTTCACTTCTCACCTGGGCAGGAAGCTGGGAGGAGACTGGACTGCGGGGCTAATGGAAAGTCCTCCACGTGGGAACTTGATGCCGGGGGAGTGGAGGTTTCTGCTAAGGCTTCAGTTAAATGTGCCTCTTGAGTAATTGTGTCTGCCTTGTCAGTAACTGTATCTCAGTTTTATCTTCTGTAAAACTAGGATAACAATAGTAACATGCCTCATAGTGCTCGTCAAGTTTAAATGAACCTGTGAAACAGTTAGAAAAAGTCCCGCACGTGGTAAACAGTTTGTTTTTACCTTGAGTAGTATCAGTATTTGTAATACTCTGTCAAAGCATTCACATGGGGTTGAAACAAGTGTTAAATCAGTCCCTGCGAGGGTAATACCCATAGAGTATAAGTTCATGTTGAGGAGGGAAAACTGCTGGCTACCTAGAAGAAAATGAGACCTACTTCTTTTTTGTTTGTTTTAAACATGTATTTGTTCTTGGTGCTGAGAGGAAAAGATGAGGAAGGAGAATATGGGGTGAAAGGCCACTTTCTTTTAGGCCATGGAAAGTGTTCTCCAGTGAGAGTTCTAGAAGGATACCACCTGGGGACGTTTAACCCCTTCATTTTGATAACTCCTGCTGTTGCCCTATAGGCAGTATTATTACACAGAAAAACAAGTTGATTTTTATTTTAAATACGGAAGTTTCTGGGGGAATAGGGAGCAGGCCATTAAGTCTCCATGTTTAGTAATCTACCGAAAGAAAAGAGACCGCTGGGAATCTTGGTCTGTACAGTGGTTCCTTGTTTACATGGGGCTACTTCTGCTGCAAATATTAGTAAACATTATTTAGGTCTAAATAGTTTCCCTTTATACAGCACCTACTATGCCTCTGCCAAAGTGTTTGTGTAATGAATATATCTGTGCAGTGAATCAATTAATTTAGGAGTGGTGATTTATGAAGAAGTAGAATAAATGTACTTGCATAAGTGTTTTTTCTGTGCCTCCTTTGATTTTCCTTCGTACTTAGGATTCATCAAAAAAAAAAAAAAAAAAAAAGGCAGAGCATTCATAAGAAAAGGCAATCTATTTTAGGGTCATCTCAGTTTACTTACCTGAATGGTCTAGTGGTTTTCCCTACTTTGTTCAATTTAAGTCTGAATTTGGCAATAAGGAGTTCATGATCTGAGCCACAGTCAGCTCCTGGTCTTATTTTTGCTGACTGTATAGAGCTTCTCCATCTTTGGCTGCAAAGAATATAATCAATCTGATTTCGGTGTTGACCATCTGGTGATGTCCATGTGTACAGGCTTCTCTTCTGTTGTTGGAAGAGGGTGTTTGCTATGACCTGCGCATTCTCTTGGCAGAACTCTATTAGCCTTTGCCCTGCTTCATTCTGTACTCCAAGGTCAAATTTCCCTGTTGCTCCAGGTGTTTCTTGACTTCCTACTTTTGCATTCCAGTCCCCTATAAAGGGAACATTTCATGCCAAGATGGGTTCAATAAAGGACAGAAATGATAGGGACCTAACAGAAGCAGAAGATATGAAGAAGAGGTGGCAAGAATATACAGAAGAACTGTACAAAAAAGATCTTCAAGACCCAGATAATCACGATGGTGTGATCACTCACCTAGAGCCAGACATCCTGGAATGTGAAGTCAAGTGGGTCTTAGAAAGCATCACTACGAACAAAGCTAGTGGAGGTGATGGAATTCCAGTTAAGCTATTTCAAATCCTGGAAGATGATGCTGTGAAAGTGCAGCACTCAATATGCCAGCAAATTTGGAAAACTCAGCAGTGGCCACAGGACTGGAAAAGGTCAGTTTTCATTCCAATCCCAAAGAAAGGCAATGCCAAAGAATGCTCAAACTACCGCACAATTGCACTCATCTTACACGCTAGTAAAGTAATGCTCAAAATTCTCCAAGCCAGGCTTCAGCAATACATGAACCGTGAACCTCCAGATGTTCAAGCTGGTTTTAGAAAAGGCAGAGGAACCAGAGATCAAATTGCCAACATCATTTGGATCATCAAAAAAGCAAGAGAGTTCCAGAAAAACATTTCTGCTTTATTGATGATGCCAAAGCCTTTGACTATGTGGATCACAATAAACTGTGGAAAATTCTGAAAGAGATGGGAATACCAGACCACCTGACCTGCCTCTTGAGAAACCTGTATGCAGGTCAGGAATCAACAGTTAGAACTGGACATGGAACAACAGACTGGTTCCAAATAGGAAAAGGAGTACGTCAAGGCTGTATATTGTCACCCTGTTTATTTAATTTATATGCAGATTATATAATGAGAAACGCTGGGCTGGAAGAAGCACAAGCTGGAATCCAGATTGCTGGGAGAAATATCAATAACCTCAGATATGGAGATGACACCACCCTTATGGCAGAAAGCAAAGGAGAACTAAAGAGCCTCTTGATGAAAGTGAAAGAAGAGAGTGAGAAAGTTGGCTTAAAGCTCAACATTCAGAAAATGAAGATCATGGCATCTGGTCCCATCACTTCATGGGAAATTGATGGGGAAGCAGTGGAAACAGTGTCAGACTTTATTTTTTTGGGCTCCAAAATCACTGCAGATGGTGACTGCAGCCATGAAATTAAAAGACGCTTACTCCTTGGAAGGAAAGTTATGACCAACCTAGATAGCATATTAAAAAGCAGAGATATTAGTTTGCCAACAAAGATCCGTCTAGTCAAGGCTATGGTTTTTCCTGTGGTCATGTATGGATGTGAGAATTGGACTATGAAGAAAGCTGAGCACCAAAGAATTGATGCTTTTGAACTGTGGTGCTGGAGAAAACTCTTGCAAGTCCCTTTGGACTGCAAGGAGATCCAGCCAGTCCATCCTAAAGGAGACCAGTCCTGGGTGTTCATTGGAAGAACAGATGCTGAGGCTGAAACTTCAATACTTTGGCCACCTCATGCGAAGAGTTGACTGATTGGAAAAGACGCTGATGCTGGGAGGGATTGGGGGCAGGAGGAGAAGGGGATGACAGAGGATGAGATGGCTGGATGGCATCACCAACTCGATGCATATGAGTTTGGGTGAACTCCGGCAGTTGGTGATGGACAGGGAGACCTGGCGTGGCTGCAAAGAGTCGGACAAGACTGAGCGACTGAACTGAACTGAACAGTTTACTTAAAAAATTCCATGCATTGCTTTCGAAAATGGATTGAACATTTAATGTGAATATCTATTCAATGTTATTTTTCCCTCTTGCCACAGATCTTAGTGGTTTTTTTTTTAAGTTTTTATTTTGTATTGTGGTATAGCCCTTCCTAAAGGAAATCAGTCCTGAATATTCATTGGAAGGACTAATGCTGAAGCTGAAACTCCAATACTTTGTCCACGTGATGCAAAGAATTGACTCCTTGGAAAAGACCCTGATGCTGGGAAAGATTGAAGGCAGGAGAAGAAGGGGGATGACAGAGGTTGAGATGGTTGGATGGCATCACTGACGTGATGGACATGAGTTTGAGCAAGCTATGGGAGTTGGTGAAGGACTGGGAAGCCTGGTGTACTGCAGTCCATGGGCTTACAGAGTCGGACACGACCGAGTGACTGAGCTGAACTGAACTGATAGCCCATTAGCAATGTTATCATAGTTTCAGGTGAACAGCAAAGGGACTGAGCCATACATACACATGTATCCATTCTCCCCAAACTCCACTCCCATCGAGGCTGCCACGTAACATTGAGTAGAGTTCCATGTGCTGTAGAGAAGGTCCTTACTGGTTATCCATTTGAAATATAGCAGTGTCTACATGTCGATCCCAAACTCCCTCACAGATCTTAGTTTTTACAAGTCGGGGCTTTGGAGAGTCAGAGAAAGTTAGTCCCAATTTTTTTCCTCACAGAATATTTGATACCACTGATTTTGTTATGTTTGGAGTTGAAGATAAGGTTTGGTATCGTTAGGTTGTTCACTTGTGTTTGACTCTTTGCAACCCTATGGACTGTAGCCCACTAGAACCTCTTCCACGGAATTCTCCAAGCAAGAATACTGGAGTGGGTAGCCATTTCCTTCTCCAGAGGATCTTCTCAACCCTGGGATTGAACCTGGGTCTTCTGCATTGCAGGCAGGTTCTTTACTGTCTGAGCCACCAAGGAAGCCTCAGAGTTTGGTAGACGTGAGCACAAAGAGGCCTGGGAAACAGGAGGTCCAGGCTGTGCTGCTGGGTGACCCTGAACAGGTTTACTCAAGGCTTTGGGTCTATGTGTCAATATCTGTCAACTCTGAGGCTAAGACAAAAAAAACTAATGAGGATATTCCAGCTTTCAAATGATGTGATTGTAGGATTTCCCTACCAGTTTCTGTGTGTAGCAAGATGGCCTATTTAGGTAAGAGATGTCTGGTTCAGTGAGTTGTAGCTGTTTGCTCTGCCTGAGAATTGTTACTGGAATTAATTTGTAGAAGCTGTTAGATATTTGCTCAGCAGATTTCAAACTACATGTTTGATTTTTTCAAGAGTCCATATTAGCAACTGGATGGAACTTTAGATGGTTGAGTTTTTATTCTGTCTTCAAAAACACTGCTACAGAAAGTAGAAAGTCTCTAATGTGTCTCTCTAAATATGTTTTTTATAGTGTTTAGTCCATTATATCAGATTTAAGACACACCTTTACTAAAATTATGTATAGGTAGGGTCATAGTATAGCTCATAAGATGGTCAAAGTCCTTTCGCTGTTTCTTTTCTTTTAATTAATTAAATTGAAATATAGTTGATTTATAATGTGTTAGTCTCTGGTGTACATCAAAGTGATTCAGTTTGTATATATGTGTGTGTGTATATATGTATATATGTGTATATACATATACATATATATATACACACATATACATACATATATATATATATATATAGGTTTCCCTGTGGTTCAGAGGTAAAGAATTTGCCTACCAGTGCAGGAGATGCAGGCTAGATCCCTGGGTAAGGAAGATCCCCTGGAGAAGGAAATGGCAACCCACTCCAGTGTTCTTGCCAGGGAAATCCCATGGACAGAGGAGCCTGGTGGGCTGCAGTCCATGGGGTTGCAAAGAATCTGGACATGACTTAGTTACTAAACAGCAACATTTTATATATATATATATATATATATATATACATACACACATACACATACATACATATTTTCTCAGATTCTTTTCCCTTATAGTTTATTATAGTCAATTATAGTCAATAACTCCCTGTGCTATAGGGAATAAGCAAGTAGGATCTTGTTTATCTATTTTATTATATAGTGGTGTGCATCTGCTAATCCCAAACTCTTATTTATCCCCTTCCCACGCCCCTTTCCCCTTTGGTAATCGTAAGTTTGTTTTCTATGTCTGTATGTCTGTTTCTGTTTTGTAAATAAGTTCATTTGCATCATTTTTTAGATCCCACATATGAGTGATATCAGGTATGTCTTTTTTGTCTGACTTACTTGACTTGGTATGATAATCACTAGATGCATCCATGTTGCTACCAATCACATTTTTTTTTTAATTCTGTAAATTTATTTATTTATTTTTATTTTCATATTTATTATTTTTTTAAATAATTTTTAACATTTTTAAATTTCAGGTATACACATGCTCCCCATCCTGAACCCTCCTCCCTCCCCCCTCCCCATACCATCCCCCTGGGCCATCCCAGCACACCAGCCCCAAGCATCCAGCATCGTGCACTGAACCTGGACTGGCATCTCGTTTCATACATGACATTTCACATGTTTCAATGCCATTCTCTCAAATCTTCCCACCCTCTCCCTCTCCCACAGAGTCCATAAGACTGTTCTATACATCAAGTCTATACAACAAACACTTGAAAAGATGCTCAACATCACTCATTATCAGAGAAATGCAAATCAAAACCACTATGAGGTACCATTTCACACCAGTCAGAATGGCTGCGATCCAAAAGTCTACAAATAATAAATGCTGGAGAGGGTGTGGAGAAAAGGGAACCCTCTTACACTGTTGGTGGGAATGCAAACTAGTACAGCCACTATGGAGAACAGTGTGGAGATTCCTTAAAAAACTGGAAATAGAACTGCCTTATGATCCAGCAATCCCACTGCTGGGCATACACACTGAGGAAACCAGAAGGGAAAGAGACACGTGTACCCCAATGTTCATCGCAGCACTGTTTATAATAGCCAGGACATGGAAGCAACCTAGATGTCCATCAGCAGATGAATGGATAAGAAAGCAGTGGTACATATACACAATGGAGTATTACTCAGCCATTAAAAAGAATACATTTGAATCAGTTCTAATGAGGTGGATGAAACTGGAGCCTATTATACAGAGTGAAGTAAGCCAGAAGGAAAAACATAAATACAGTATACTAACGCATACATATGGAATTTAGAAAGATGGTAACGATAACCCTGTATACGAGACAGCAAAAGAGACACTGATGTATAGAACCAATCACATTTAATTGTGTCAGTGTTTGGCATGTTAAATAGCCTTTGCAGTCCAGGCAGGGAACCTGACTGCCATTTATAAAATTGTTATTTCCTTGGTAATTATAATCTACTTTGTCTTCCAAATGATTAAAAAAAAAGGATGACAGGATGTGTGTGGTAAGAGAGGAAACTGAGGGTCTGAGTCAGAGGTAGTTGAATGGGAGGATGCCTGCTAGTGTGACGGCACGATCTCTCTCCCAGGCCCTGGCCCCTGACCTCCTTCCTTCCCCTCCTGTCTCCGAAGGACAAGTGGTTGCATTAGGAGCCTGTGCGAACTCCCTTCTATATTGGTTATGCATAGCTGCGTGACAGCACCACTACCAACTTAGCTGCTGAATTAGTGCATAACTCTCTGGGACAGCTTCTGTGTGTCAGGAGTCTGGCTGTGGTTTGTCTTGGTACTTTATAAGGCTCCAGCCAGGGTGTCAGCCAGGGCTGCGGTCTCATCTGAGGCTCGAATGTAGAAGGGCTTTCTTCTGAGATCGCATAATTGACGGCAGAATTCAGTTTCTGGTGGGCTCCCAGTTGCTTGTTCACTGTCAGCTGGAGGCTGCCTTCCGCTGGCTCTCTCTATAGGCAGTCCACTGCTTGGCAGCTTGCTTCAGCTTTCCCCCAGAGAATCTTGCTGCAGAATGGATGTTACTGTCTCATGTGACATAACTACATGCCCTGTCATTTTTGTCTTATTCACAAGTCCCACTTGCAGTCAAGGGAAGAGGATTTCACAAGCATGGATAATAAGAGATGGTGGTTATGGGGACTGTTTTGGAGTCTGGCAGGAATATGACTTCTTTTTATCACTTTTTTTCCTCTCTGGGTATTTGTCTACTTAACTTGGGGGCACAGTTCTTTTTTCTTATCCCTTCCTTCTGACCAACATGGGGAACTCAACACCCTGGTGGCCTTTCTTCACTCTTTTCTTCTGTAGAAACACCAGGAAGAGGTAGTAGGAGACTCAGTCTTGATAAGAAACTCTTATGCTTTGGGGGCTCTCCTGTAACACTCGTGTTTTGTGTGTGTGATGTGATTCCTGGCAGGTGTTTCTAAGTCATGATGCGGCTAACATAATGACTTAGGAGGCATCTTCTCAGCTTTTATGTCTTCTGTTCACTGTTGTCTTTAAACAAGTGCTGAAGCCCGAAGCTAGTTCACTTTCCCAGTGCCGTCCTTCTAGAGTTCTTGCTATGACTATGTTTTAGATTTTAATTTAGAATCATTGGCCCTATTAGCTGCCCATTTGTGTCATTTCCCTTATTACCCTCTTCCCTTCAGTCATCTTTACAGGGTTTCTTGCCTTTCTCTGGCCTGCTCCCGGCCTGTGACTTGGTCAGTCTCCAATTACTGCTCTTCCTCATTGCTGAGGAGACAGCATAGTATCAGGTTAAGAGCAAGGACTGAAGCCAGGCTCCCTGGTTTCGAATCTCAGCTTTGCCATTTATTAGCTGAGGAATCTCGAGCAAGTGATGCATTTTGTTTCCAGGTGACTGCTGTGAACTGTTCTGATTTTCTCACTGGCCAACAAGCCTCTGCTCGCTGCTGCTGCTCTCACTGTGCTCCCAAGATACGTGCACAGATATTAGAGTGATGTGTGCTTTACCACTCACTGAAACTTTAGATGAAGCCTTTTTTTCTGGTGAAGTAGGCCAGAACATTTCTGAGCTTATGAGGAAACATCTTTTTTTGATTACTGTTGCCTTGGAACCTACAGACCTCCTAAAGATGAGAATAGTTTACTTCTTCCAATAGCACAACATTTAATGAGCACTTAGTGTTTGTCATGAGCCTTATAAAGCTGTGTGCAGGCAGTATATCTTTAGCCCATAAAGCAACAATAAGTTGTAGTACTACTGTTACTCCCATTCTATTGATGAAACAGAAAAGTGAGTTTAAGTCGCTCAGTCATGTCTGACTCTTTGAGACACCACGGTCTGTAGCCCATCAGGCTCCTCTGTCCATGGGACTCTCTAGGCAGGAATACCGAGGCTCAGGGGAATTTAATGACACGCTCAAGGTCTTCAAGGTAGATTGGGGAGTGTGGTTCTGTGTGACTGCAAAGCACATGCTTTTAGTGACGGAAGGACACCATCTGCCATAGAGAAATCTAAGCACTTTTCATGAACTCTTTAGGAGAAAAGAGGCCAAAAATGCAAAGCAATCATGTCTTATGATACAAGAGCTCCTATCTCCTTCTGCAGTCTTAGTGCAAAGGCCATCCTCTAGCGTCTCGGCTCTCAAATGATCTTGACTTTGATGCCCTCCAGTCACGTTCTACCTTTGGGAAGTTTGGCCTCACCCTCGAAGATAAAGCAGGTGTTCTGAAAGGTCTGTGTTCTTGTTAGCTAGATTTCTTCATGACTGTTGTAGAATCTTAACATCATATATGAGGTGTGATTAAGAAATACTGGGTTTTTAACTATCCCACCCAAGATTTTATATATCCAGATTGTTCTCCTTAAGTGCCTCAGCTAAGTTAATTGCTTGTATTCTGGTGAAACTGCCATTGCACTGCGTTCTCTTAAATGAACGTCACCTCAACCACCTTATAACTCCTTCCCCACCTCCAGCAGTGAGCACAGTGTCCTCTGCCAGCTGCATAGTCCGTTGCTGAAGTCACTTATAATTCTTTCAGATAACCATGGTGGTGGCAAATGACCATCTTTGAGAAAGAATTTGATTCCTAGAACCTATTAAAATGCTTTCCATCATAGCAAAGAATATGTTTTTGTTAAAAAATCAGGAGCAACTAAACTGTAATGAGACATTTACTCGTGGGTTTTGAAGGTACAAGAAGCGTATACAGTTTACTCTGAGCAGTCAGCATCACTGGAGTGAGTCCCAAAGAGATGAAGGGGATCAAGGAGTACTTTCTGTAGATACAAAGTTCTGTTTAAACGTGGGTATTGCTTCACCTCTTGGCCTTTGTTTTCCTTGAAAACGTAGCTGATAAATTCTTACTATTGTTGATGAGGCTGTAATGCAAAGCTTACCTTGGAGATAAATAGCTGGACTGCCACTCTCAAGGTGGCTTTTATGTCCCACAAATGCCCACCAAGTGGTTCACATTATAATGCAAACCAGAAGAATTAACACTAGTGGAAATGATTCATTCCCTCTTTTAAGAATTTATCATCAAAAAAAGAAACTTGGTACTGATGCAAAGAATGCCAACAAATGTATAACTAGAACTTCTGGTTTGCATGTTAGTAAAGGCTGCCAACGAAAGTGGAGATTTTTATTTAACACTTCATTAGGATCAAAATAGAAATGTTCCATGTTGCTGTCAAAAGGATCACTTGAAACTCCTTCCAAACTGTTCACCTACAGAAAGAGTCTGAATTTAATGGACTCAATACCATAATTGTGCTGGTAGCTATGAATTTAATAGACTATCATGCTTGCACTAGCACAATAACACAATAATTATATTTGGGGGACATATTCTGTGGTGGACACTGTATATGTATTATCTCTAATCTGCGCAACTACTCCCCAGGGGGATGTATTATTGTCCCCATTTTACAGACCTGGAAACTGAGGCTTAATAATTAAATTACTTGGCAAAGACCAATGCTGTTAAATAGCAAAAGGTGGAATTCACGCTTATGTGTTTTAAACTTACATCAAATCCTCTGCATTTGAGCAAGTTCCTCTGTGCTGGGTATAATCTACAGATCTTTGACTCTTCATTCCTTCCCTGCTATTTTTGTTGGTGTTGACAAGAACTACGAAGTTTTCTGTATTGGTGTGGTGTTTTTCATTTCTCTCCCTTTATGCCCCTCTTACACACACACATACACCCTAAAGGTCTGGATAACTAGGAGATTCTGCCTGTTCTGTAACTGAGGTTAACCGTGTCTCATGGTATCTCTGCGTGGAGGCATTTTATCATTAATATTATCTCCTGTCTCTGAACTCCTTTAACACTGAGGCTTCAAGCAAGGAAAGTTAACAGGTTCTTCTTTTATAAGTGTCGTCTACTTGGAGCCGTATGTTCTTCACATAAAAGGAGCAGTCCTTGCGTTCTGCTTGGTAGAAGTGAGATGTTTTCATTTGGGCTGTACTGTAAAGGGAAACTGGAACTTCATATCCCTTGCTGGTGGGCCCTAAAATGTTGTGAAATTGAAAAACAGAAGTAAAACATACTCTGATCATTTACTTTCAGTAAAAGGGGGACAGTTTGCTGAGTGTAAGCCATTCAGCTCAGTCGCTCAGTCGTGTCCGACTCTTTGCGACCCCATGGACTGCAGCACACCAGGCCTCCCTGTCCGTCACCAACTCCTGGAGTTTACTCAGACTCATGTCCATTGACTCAGTGATTCCATTCAACCATCTTATCCTCTGTCGTCTCCTTCTCTCCTGCCTTCAATCTTTCCCAGCATCAGGGTCTTTTCAAATGAGTCAGTTTTTTGCATCAGGTGGCTAAAGTATTGGAGCTTCAGCTTCAGCATCAGTTCTTCCAATGAATATTAGGGACTGGTTTCCTTTAGGATGGACTGGTTGGATCTCCTTGCAGTCCAACGGACTCTCAAGAGTCTTCTCCAACACCAACAGTTCAAAAGCATCAATTCTTCTGTGCTCAGCCTTCTTCACAGTCCAACTCTCACATCCATACATGACTGCTGGAAAAACCATAGCTTTGACTAGATGGACCTTTGTTGGCAAAGTAATGTCTCTGCTTTTTAATATGCTATCTAGGTTGGTCATAACTTTCCTTCCAAGAAGTAAGTGTCTTTTAATTTCATGGCTGCAGTCACCATCTGCAGTGATTTTGGAGCCCCCCAAAATAAAGTCTGTCACTGTTTCCCCATCTATTTGTCATGAAGTGATGGGACCGGATTCCATGATCTTTGTTTTCTGAATGTTGAGCTTTAAGCCAACTTTTTCACTTTTCTCTTTCACTTTCATCAAGAGGCTCTTTAGTTCTTCTTCAAATTCTGCCATAACGGTGGTGTCATCTGCATATCTGAGGTTATTGATATTTCTCCCGGCAGTCTTGATTCCAGCTTGTGCTTCATCCAGCCCAGCATTTCTCATGATGTACTCTGCATATAAGTTAAATAAGCAGGGTGACAATATACAGCCTTGATGTACTCCTTTCTTGATTTGGAACCAGTCTGTTGTTCCATGTCCAGTTCTAACTGTTGCTTCTTACCTGCATACTGATTTCTCAGGAGGTCAGGTGGTCTGGTATTCCCATCTCTTTCAGAATTTCCCACAGTTTATTGTGATCCACATAGTCAAAGGCTTTGGCATAGTCAATAAAGCAGAAGTAGATGTTTTTCTGGAACTCTCTTGCTTTTTCCATGATCCAGCAGATGTTGGCAATTTAATCTCTGGTTCCTCTTGCTTTTCTAATTCCAGCTTGAACATCTGGAAGTTCACAGTTCACATACTGTTGAAGCCTGGCTTGGAGAATTTTGAGCGTTACTTTACTAGCGTGTAAGATGAGTGCAATTGTGCGGTAGTTTGAGCATTCTTTGGCATTGCCTTTCTTTGGGATTGGAATGAAAACTGACCTTTTCCAGTCCTGTGGCCACTGCTGAGCTTTCCAAATTTGCTGGCATATTGACTACAGCACTTTCACAGCATCATCTTTCAGGATTTGGAATACCTCCACTGGAATTCCATCACCTCCACTAGCTTTGTTTGTAGTGATGCTTTCTAAGGCCCACTTGACTTCACATTCCAGGATGTCTGGCTCTAGGTGAGTGATCACACCATCGTGATTATCTGGGTCATTAAGATCTTTTTTGTATAGTTCTTCTGTGTATTCCTGCCACCTCAATTTCTTCTGCCTCTGTTAGGACCATACCATTTCTGTCCTTTATTGTGCCCATCTTTGCATGAAATGTTCCCTTGGTATCTCTAATTTTTTTTGAAGAGATCTCTAGTCTTTCCCATTTTGTTGTTTTCCTCTATTTTTTTGCATTGATCACTGAGGAAGGCTTTCTTATCTCTCTTTGCTCTTCTTTGGAACTCTGCATTCAAATAGGTATATCTTTCCTTTTCTCCTTTGCTTTTCGCTTCTCTTCTTTTCATAGCTATTTATAAGGCCTCCTGAGACAACCATTTTTGCCTTTATGCATTTCTTTTTCTTGGGGATCATCTTGATCCCTGCCTCCTGTACAATGTCATGAACCTCTGTCCATAGTTCTTCAGTCACTCTGTCTATCAGATCTAATCTCTTGAATCATTTCTCACTTCCACTGAATAATCATAAGGGATTTGATTTAGGTCATACCTGAATCGTCTAGTGGTTTTCCCTACTTTCTTCAATTTAAGTCTGAATTTGGCAATAAGGATTTCATGATCTCAGCCACAGTTAGCTCCTGGCCTTTTTGTTGTTGTTGACTGTATAGAGCTTCTCCATCTTTGGCTGCAAAGAATATAATCAATCTCATTTTGGTGTTGGCCATCTGGTGATGTCCATGGGTAGAGTCATCTCTTGTGTTGTTGGAAGACGGTGTTTGCTATGACCAGTGAGTTCTCTTAGCAAAACTCTATTAGCCTTTGTCCTGCTTCATTCTGTACTCCAAGGCCAAATTTGCCTGTTACTCCAGGTATTTCTTGACTTCCTTCTTTTGCATTCCAGTCCCCTATAATGCAGAGAAGGTGATGGCACCCCACTCCAGTACTCTTGCTTGGAAAATCCCGTGGACTGAGGAGCCTGGTAGGCTGCAGTCCATGGGGTCGCTGAGAGTCAGACATGACTGAGCGACTTACCTTTCACTTTTCACTTTCATCCATTGGAGAAGGAAATGGCAACCCACTCCAGTGTTCTTGCCTGGAGAATCCCAGGGACGGGGGGAGGCTGGCGGGCTGCCGTCTATGGGGTCGCACAGAGTCGGACACGACTGAAGTGACTTAGCAGCAGCAGCCCCTATAATGAAAAGGACATCTTTTTTGAGTGTTAGTTGTAGGTCTTCTCAGATATGCAGATGACACCACCGTTATGGCAGAAAGTGAAGAGGAACTCAAAAGCCTCTTGATGAAAGTGAAAGAGGAGAGTGAAAAAGTTGGCTTAAAGCTTAACATTCAGAAAACTAAGATTATGGCATTTGGTCCCATCACTTCATGGCAAATAGATGGGGAAACAGTGGAAACAGTGTCAGACTTTATTTTTGGGGGCTCCAAAATCACTGCAGATGGTGATTGCAGCCATGAAATTAAAAGATGCTTACTCCATGGAAGGAAAGTTATGACCAACCTAGATAGCATATTGAAAAGCAGAGACATTACTTTGCCAACAAAGGTCCATCTAGTCAAGGCTATGGTTTTTCCAGTAATCATGTATGGATGTGAAAGTTGGACTGTGAAGAAAGCTGAGCGCTGAAGAATTGATGCTTTTGAACTGTGGTGTTGGAGAAGACTCTTGAGAGTCCCTTGGACTGCAAGGAGATCCAACCAGTCCATTCTAAAGGAGATCAGCCCTGGGTGTTCTTTGGAAGGAATGATGCTAAAGCTGAAACTCCAGTACTTTGGCCACCTCATGTGAAGAGTTGACTCATTGGAAAATATGCTGATGCTGGGAAGGATTAGGGGCAGGAGGAGAAAGGGACGACAGAGGATGAGATGGCTGGATGGCATCACCGACTTGATGGACGTGAGTTTGAGTGAACTCCGGGAGTTGGTGATGGACAGGGAGGCCTGGTGTGCTGTGATTCATGGGTTCACAAAGAGTCGGACACGACTGAGCGACTGAACTGAACTGAACTGAACTGTAGGTCTTCAACCTTTTCAAGGAGGTCGCCATTATCTTCATTACCTCCACCATCGTTTGGCCCCAGGCAAATAACAGGGAGGGAACACAGCCCCACCCATCAATAGAAAGTTGGATTAAAGGTTTACTGAGCATGGCCCCACCCATCAGAACAAGACCCAGTATCCCCCTCAGTCAGTCTCTTATGAAATCAGCAAGCTTTCATAAGCCTCTTATCCTTCTCCATCTGAGGAGAGATAGACTGAAAACCACAGTCACAGAAAACTAACCAATCTGATCACATGGCCCACAGCCTGGTCTAACTCAATGAAACTATGAGCCTTGCTGTGTGGGGCTACCCAAGACCATCGGGTCATGGTGGAGAGCTCTGACAAAATGTAGTCCACTGGAGAAGGGAAAGACAAATCACTTCAATATTCTTGCGTTGAGAACCTCATGAACAGTATGAAAATGCAAAAAGGTAGGACACTGAAAGATGAACTCCCCAGGTCGGTAGTTGCCCAATAAGCTCCTGGAGATCAGTGGAGAAAGAACTCTAGAAAAAATGAAGAGATGGAGCCAAAGCAACAACACCCAATTGTGCATGTGACTGGTGATGGAAGTAAGTGAAAGTGAAAGTTGCTCAGTCGTGTCCGACTCTTTGTGACCCCATGGACAATACAGTCCATGAAATTCTCCAGGCCAGAATACTGGAGTGGGTAGCCTTCTCCAGGGGCTCTTCTGAGCCCGGGGATTGAACCCAGGTTTCCCACATTGCAGGTGGATTCTTTACCAGCTGAGCCACGATGGAAGTAAAGTCTGATGTTATAAAGAGCAATATTGCATAGGAACCTGGAATGTTAGGTCCATGAATCAAGGCAAATTGGAAGTGGTCAAACAGAAGATGCCAAGAGTGAACATCGACATTTTAGGAATCAGCAAACAAAAGTGGACTGGAATGGGTGAATTTAACTCAGATGACCATTATATGTACTACTGTGGGCAAGAATCCCTTAGAAGAAATGGAGTAGCCATCGAAGTCAACAGAAGAGTCTGAAATGCAGTATTTGGACGCAGTGTCAAAAATGACAGAATGATCTCTGTTCATTTCCAAGGCAAACCATTCAATATCACAGTAATCCAAGTCTATGCCTGGTCCAGTGTAATCCATTAGTCCACAAATTATATGGATCACCAATATCTGAACTGAAAGTATGGACAAACTAGCAAGTCTGAGCACTGAGTGTCCCTTGTTAGATTAAAGCATGCTTGACTTTGGCACATCATGGCTTTCATTTCATTTAATCCGAACAACCACACAGTATGGTAGGGGCCATTTGATCCTCTTTCAGAAATAATGAAATTGAGGCTGGGGAACGTGAATGGATTTTCCCAAGGTCATGTGACTAGAAAGTGGTAGGACTTTGAGCAAACCTTTTATCTAGGCATTGTCCTTTGACAGATGGTGGTTTGGGTTGCCTAATCATGTCTCTCTTCTATCTTGTAATCTTTAAACAGTTTGTGAAATAGATCAACAATTCAAATGGGAATCAACATAGGTAGTAACTTAATTATTGATAAAAGCAGGATTGGAAAACTCAGAAGTGTCAGTTCGCTCTGTCTCTAAAACATGCATTGGACCCCAGTAACCCTAATGGAGTCATCCTAGTCCAGCAACTCTGCTGGAGAGAAGCCAACAGAGAGAGCTGGCTGGTCCTCCCAGAAACTGGCTGCTGTTGTCCTGTTTACTGTGGGGAAATTAGCTTGACTCCCGGTGTTGGAGAGAACTGGGGGGAGACCCTTGCTGCCCAGCTCAGAGTGGGGCCTCAGCACCACGCCAGTGGTTCCTCTAGAGTTCTCAAGTGGTTGAAAGTTGCTCAGTCGTGTCCAGCTCTTTGCGACCCCATGGACTGTAGCCTACCAGGCTTCTCTGTCCATGGGATTTTTCAGGCAAGAGTACTAGAGTGGGTTGGCATTTCCTTCTCCAGGGGATCTTCCTGACCCAGGGATTGAACCCAGGTCTCCCTCATTGTAGGCAGATGCTTTACCCTCTGAGCCACCAGGGAAGCCCAAGTGGCTAGTCACTCACTTTTAAGAAGGAAGAAGGGGTTTGGGGAAGGGGAGAGAAAGTGGCTTACTCTAATACTGCTTCCTTCTAAGAGACAGACTAAAAATTTCTTCCCGAAAACATAAGGGAGGGTATTTTAAAAGTCTCCACCCCAACCCCCCAACAGTAGAGATAGCGCTCTTTAAAGTCTTTTCTCTTGAGGTGATCTTCTGTGGTGTTCTCTCCTGCCGTTTTGATTTTGGAGAGAAAGGAAGAGACGACCATATTTCTCTCTAAGTTATAAAGAAAGGAGAAGACTTATGTAGTAGAAACCAAGAAATGGACTTTATGAGATATATAATCAGATTCTCTCTTCTCATGGCAGGTGATGGAAATGTACAGGAACAGTGGGAGAAGCCGGTAACTTATAGGAAGCCAAGATGACAAGAATTTTAAAAAATAATCAGTGAGTAAAATTTTGTTAGCTCTTTGGCATTCTTTTGACTACAGGGTGAATTTTCTGTAAGAAACAAAGTTAAAATAATAGCCCAATTAAATACCTTAAAAGTTTAAAAAAGAAAATTTTGAAAAGTAAGTATCTGAGTATGTAAATACTTCAGAAACTTGGTGCCAACATTTCAGAGATTCTTTTGCATTGTTCTTTCTTGGCAGAGTGTCTCATTTTAAGTTGAGTGTGTCAGCTTGGTGGATAGAGTATAAATATTTAAAAAACTGAAAGGGGATCCCTCTTACATTAACCTTGGACTTAGCCTGTCTCAAATGCAGATCATTCTTTCTTCCACTGGTGCCATGGGCCTTATTTCTTACTCACTTTTTGTGGGTACATTTTGGAGGTAAATATGAATAAACTTGGTGAATATGAAAAAATTGAGCTCTTTGTCTAGTCCTCTTCAATGTACCTTTTTTTTTTTTCTTTTAACACATAAAAGGCCGTTAGTATTTGCAAATTACGTGACAGTTATATGTGATTGGTTTTGGTTTCATTATGGTAGTCATAATGGTTAGTGGAAAGGTCATACATTTTTGAGTCAGACATTCACACACCTGACTCTGGCTATTGTGGTTTTAGTCCTTACTCAGCCTCTCCACCTCAGTTGACTCATCAGTATCCTGGATTTGATAATATTTCTCATGAAATGAAAGACTATTAGGATAGTACTTTGTGCTGTGACTGTTACATTACAGGGCCACAGTACAAGTAGTTACTTTCCATCCTTATATTTGCATCATGATTTATAGTTTACAGACCGTTATTTTGATTTAGGAGACTGACCAGCTTAACTTCCTGAGCTACTGCCAGGCAGTGGTGGGTAAACATTGCAGATATTGATATGCAAGTAAATGTTCAGAGTCAGTCCTGATTGGGGGGCGGGGGGCGGGCAGTGGTTTGTAGCATTTGCAAATTTCTGTAGTGTGAACACTTTCACCATCGCTGATTTCATGCTACCATCAAGCATTACTGCCAGCAGAGTTGAGAAGTGATTGCAGGAGCACACCTTTATATGATTCCCTACCAACCAGGTACAACAGTTGCAAAGAACATCAAAGATCATTGATCGTAGTAAAACAGGAAATGATGTGTTTTTGTTTCTAGTATAGTTTAATTGTTTTGGAGAAGGCAATAGCAACCCACTCCAGTACTCTTGCCTGGGGAATCCCATGGACAGAGGAGCCTAGTAGGCTACAATCCATGGTGTTGCTAAGAGTCGGACACGACTGAGCGACTTCACTTTCACTTTTCACTTTCATGCATTGGAGAAGAAAATGGTAACCCTCTCCAGTGTTCTTGCCTGGAGAATCCCAGAGACAGGGGAGCCTGGTGGGCTGCCGTCTATGGGGTCGCACAGAGTCGGACACGACTGAAGTGACTTAGCAGCAGCATTTTAATTGTATGTTTATATAATTTAGCATTTATTGATGGTGTGTTTAACAATCGCCTTGCCCCAAGTCCTGAGAATATGCAAGGTTTTAAGGGAGTGATACATGAGCTGGCCTCAGCACACCAGTGGTGGTAAGTTTCCTATTGTGAAGACATTTCCAAGCCAGAAATCTTCAATTATCTTTCTTAGCCCTGGTGGTAAGAGTTTGGTTTGGTTGATAAAAGCAAGATCTGCTTTTGAATCCACGCTAGGTAACCCAAGTTGTCATGCCCCCACAGCTTCTGGCGTGAAGATAAGTGCCAAGATCAATCCAGAATTTAGATCTATTTTTTTAAGTGTGTGACTATAGTGCTCATGTTATTAACTCAGCTTTGTAACTGGCCCCTGGCACCCCTCACTTCTTCTGGCTTTTGAGTGATAGTGTGTGGAGATAAGTCAGACTGTTTACTTTCTTTTGAACTTTTTTATTTTCCTTCTTTGTACTCTGGCGAGTCTGCATTTCCTCAGGTAGTGACACTTTGGGGACAAGCAGCCAAGGTGTCTCTTGACTAATGATGGCACGTAGCTTCGCTTTTGATTCAGAAATTAAGAAAAAGGAATTGTCTCCAGAGAGAACAAACCAAAACCAAAAACCTGAGCAGTTTAAAGTTCATACCGGCTGGATTAAGATCTTAGGGAGTAAAATGGAGAGAAGAAAGGAAACTGGATCAGATATCTCAGTGTTTCTTCTGGAAGCAATTTCTTTAGTCTTGTCACTTGCCCTTTAGAAGGGAATAATTGAAGCCTGAAATTGCTAAGTAACAGCTAAGATCGTGGTGCTTGTATTTATTTTAAATCTCACCCACCTAGTTCTCAAAACACATTCTTTATTGAACCTTCAAAAAAAAAATGCCTTGGCTATTTCAAAACCTTTGTTTATGTCAATTCCCTGAATCAGACTTACATAATCTTAAAACATTTATTTCCCTTATTTCTTCCTAAAACAATAGGTATTTATATTTCCTACCGAGTCAGGATTGGACTTGGATTATTATAAAAGTAATTCTTGTCCTTTTGAAGAGGAAGCTCATGGGTAAAAGTCTGAGAGGCTAATTTCTGGACTAAGAAATATTGACATATCTTAAGTTGAATCAGGGTGTCTTTGGTAACTCTGAAAGCAAACATGGGAGTAATGATTAATAGAGAAGTGTTCCCACAGATAAAATATCCTGACTGATAATTTCTCCCTCCAAAATGGACCCTATGCATCTTCCAAACATCCCCACAGTAGATTAATTTTTGATTAGAGCACTGCGTGTACAAATGTCAAATGTGCAGATTTTAGAGCCTTGCTTTATGCTCACATCAGCATACTCAGTGGTGTCTGGAGACTTGAGAGTCATGGGTCATTAGGGTAGATTCCCTGGTGACACAGATGGTTAAGAATCTGCTTTCAACGCAGGTGACTTGGGTTCCATCCCTGAGTTGGGAAGACACCCTAGAGAAGGGAATGGCTACCTACTCCAGTTTTCTTACCTGGAAAATCCCAGGGACAGAGGAGCCTGGAGGGCTACAGTCCATGGGGTCACAAACAGTCGGACAGGACTGAATGACTAAGCAGCAGTAAAAATAAAACAGGCTTATTCCACTTATTCAAGAGTTGATAATCAAGTCTGAACCGAGAAAACTGTCATTTCAAAACAAGCGTGGTAAATGTTATGATATATTAAATACTCAGGAAACAGACAAGAGAGAGGAATTACCTGTGTGATAAGAGTGGGCTGGGGGGGTGTTCAGGAGCAGATGACATTTGAATTGCGTATTTAATGATTAATGCCTTTTAATTAAAATGCCTTTTTTTAGGTTATAAAATTAACAATGCTAATTGGAAAGAATATTAAAATGTGAAAATTATTAAGATTAGAAAACTCATTATCACTACCCAGAGATACGATTATTAGGTTTTTGTTTTTTTTATATATTTTGCATACTGTTCCTGTGCCCAAATTAGATATTTTTTCTCCCTAAAATGGATCATTATCAATATTACTTTGAAACCTGATTAGACTAATAATAAACTGAGACCATGCCAAATCAATAGATATAATCTACATCATTTTTGTTACTGTTCTATAGCATCCCATGTATATGTGATCTGTAATGTATTTAGCCATTTCCTTACTAGTGAGCATTTAGTTTGTTTTCAACTTTTCATTCTTTTAAAGCCCACTGTGATGAACATCTTTGTGTATGCACTGTGGTACACTTAGCCAATTACTTGGACAGGATCTTTGAACAGAGTGTGTAGGTAGAACAGTTTTTGAGCCAAGAGGGAGAGGTGGGAAAGGAAGATTCCATTCTCGGGAAAGGCCAGAATTGTAGTTTGGTTGAATGCAGAGAGAAGGCAGGTCCTGCTAATTAGGACTAGAGGTAGAAGACAGAGGTAGGAGCATCTTTGATGTTAAGCCCTGTATTCACTCTTAGTTGGGGGCCACGTGTGGAATCTCTATCATACTTGAAATGAAGACTGTCTTTAATTGCCCTCCATTTCTCTTGTTTGGGAAAAAATAAAAAATTAATAGTGGTGCCTTCTGAAACTTCTTGAGAGTCTTAAGAAACTGACTAGTCAGGAAGTAAACAAGTAAGAGAAGTCATGGGGAAAGTACGTGTGTGTGCATAGAAAAAAACTCGACTAGGGGAGCTTATGGTTTTGACAGGGGAAGAAAATACCATTAATAAATGTATTTTCTACTTAAGAAATTTAAACAAACTGTTTATTATTAAATTTAAAGATAATTTGGGAAAGATATGGGATAAGGGATAAATATCATAATTTAATAGTAATACCACTTTATATTTAGCGAGTACTTTTATGTGCTTATGTGTTTTAAATACATCGTTTTACTTAATCTCTCAACAACTGTCTTAGAAAGTGTCTAAGATTATCTCCATTTTGTGGGTGAAACTAAAGTCTCCAAGGCTGCTTTGGTGAGAGATCACCAGAATTGGGTTCCAGTTCAGGTGCCACTGGGGCCTTGGGCAAGTCCTGGGATTGCACTAGGATGGTTGTCAGAATACAGTGAGACAATATCTGCAAGCTTATGAGAACAGCATAAAGCACCATAGAAATGAGGACTGCTTCTTATAATAGGACACCTTCTTCTCTCATTACTGAAGGGAAGAAAGCACTTCTCTAGCCATTTTCCATTCCCTTTACCGTAGGTTACATTACCATCTTCTGCTTCTGTTAGGTCCATACCATTTCTGTCCTTTATCGAGCCCATCTTTGCATGAAATGTTCCCTTGGTATCTCTAATTTTCTTGAAGAGATCTCTGGTCTTTCCCATTCTGTTGTTTTCCTCTATTTCTTTGCATTGAACACTGAGGAAGGCTTTCTTATCTCTTCTTGCTATTCTTTGGAACTCTGCATTCAGATGCTTGTATCTTTCCTTTTCTCCTTTGCGTTTCGCTTCTCTTCTTTTCACAGCTATTTGTAAGGCCTCCCCAGACAGCCATTTTGCTTTTTTGCATTTCTTTTCCATGGGGATGGTCTTGATCCCTGTCTCCTGTACAATGTCACGAACCTCCGTCCATAGTTCATCAGGCACTCTATCTATCAGATCTAGGCCCTTAAATCTATTTCTCACTTCCACTGTACAATCATAAGGGATTTGATTTAGGTCATACCTGAATGGTCTAGTGGTTTTCCCTACTTTCTTCAATTTAAGTCTGAATTTGGCAATAAGGAGCTCATGATCTGAGCCACAGTCAGCTCCCAGTCTTGTTTTTGCTGACTGTGGAAAATTCTGAAAGAGATGGGAATACCAGAGCACCTGATCTGCCTCTTGAGAAACCTATATGCAGGTCAGGAAGCAACAGTTAGAACTGGACATGGAACAACAGACTGGTTCCAAATAGGAAAAGGAGTACGTCAAGGCTGCATATTGTCACCCTGCTTATTTAACTTATATGCAGAGTACATTAAGAGAAATGCTGGGCTGGAAGAAGCACAAGCTGGAATCAAGATTGCCGGGAGAAATATCAATAATCTCAGATATGCAGATGACCCCACCCTTGTGGCAGAAAGTGAAGAGGAACTAAAAAGCCTCTTGATGAAAGTGAAAAGAGGAGAGTTGACTTAAAGCTCAAAATTCAGAAAACGAAGATCATGGCATCTGGTCCCATCACTTCATGGCAGATAGATGGGGAAACAGTGGAAACAGTGTCAGACTTTATTTTTTGGGGCTCCAAAATCACTGCAGATGGTGATTGCAGCCATGAAATTAAAAGACGCTTACTCCTTGGAAGGAAAATTATGACCAACCTAGATAGCATATTGAAAAGCAGAGACATTACTTTGCCAACAAAGGTTCGTCTAGTCAAGGCTATGGTTTTTCCTGTGCTCATGTACGGATGTGAAAGTTGGACTGTGAAGAAAGCTGAGCGCCAAAGAATTGACACTTTTGAACTGTGGTGTTGGAGAAGACACTTGAGAGTCCCTTGGCCTGGCGTACTGCGATTCATGGGGTCGCAAAGAGTCGGACACAACTGAGTGACTGAACTGAATTGAACTGAACTGAACATTACCATCAACTGCTGCTACTGCTGCTAAGTCGCTTCAGTCGTGTCCGACTCTTGTGCGACCCCATAGACAGCAGCCCACCAGGCTCCCCTGTCCCTGGGATTCTCCAGGCAAGAATACTGGAGTGGGTTGCCATTTCCTTCTCCAAAGCATGAAGGTGAAAAGTGAAAGTGAAGTAGCTCAGTCCTGTCCAACTCTGAGTGACCCCATTGACTGCAGCCTACCGGGCTCCTCCGTCCATGGGATTTTCCAGGCAAGAGTACTGGAGTGGGGTGCCATCGCCTTTTCTGATTACCATCAAAACATTTGCTATTCCTTCCTACCCATGCTCCATCCTGCGTGAGAGTTATGCTGTCACACCCACTGAGGGTTGAGCCCCATGGCTGTCTTGGCCCTTGGACTTGTAAATAACAATGACATGTGCCATTTCCAGGCAGAAATGGAATCCAAATGCCTGCTTCTACCATCTCTC
Source organism: Bos taurus (assembly GCF_002263795.3). NCBI lineage: Eukaryota > Metazoa > Chordata > Mammalia > Artiodactyla > Bovidae > Bos > Bos taurus. The sequence continues at coordinate 8,815,679 of NC_037353.1, read as the reverse complement.
TTTTCTTTTTGCATGAGATCAACCTGTCCCAGTTAGGGCTGCCACTTCTGCCTTGGTCACAGAGGGAAAAGGACATGGAGCCAATCTCAGCTCACCTGCGGAGAACCAAACAGGAGTCAGAAATAAACCTTCCTCTGTTGTTGGCTTCTAAAATGTTGGTTTTACTTGTTACTGCAGCATAATTTAGCCTGAACTGATACACCCTCTTTTCACCCCTTAAGTACCACCCTCTCTCGCCCTTTTAGGACACACACACTTTGTACAGAGAGCACCTTTGTAAAGTTGAGAAACAGCGCTCCCCATCATCAGTTGTATTATACTCCCTCTCCTGCATTGAAGAGGCCAACCTTCATCAGAGGTTAGTACTTTAAATAAGGCATTTAAATAAGGTACTTAGGGTTGACCAACTTGACCCTTTTTTTTTTTTTCCTTTAAACATTTGTAGAACGTGTCCCATGTCAAAGTCTGGACATCTAGAGGTTTAAAAAATCCAAGCCTTGGTCCTGGTCTTTAGAAATCTTAAAGAGTCTGATGCAATCAGATGCTGTGTATCTAATGCAGGAGACACAAGTTTGATCCCTGGGTCAGGAAGATTCTCTGGGGAAGGAAATGGCAACCCACTCAAGTATTCTTGGCTGGAAACCCCCCATGGACAGAAGAGCCTGGCAAGCTATAGTCCATGCAAAGAGTCGGACACGACTGAGCGACTGAACAACAGCAAATCCTAACAGCTCTAAAAGAAGGCAGTGTCGGGGGGTGAAGGAGAGTGCAACTTTGATGAAGGTGTCTGTAGGTGTTCATATGGGTGTCGCCGTTTTGTTGTATGCCATCCTTGAGATGTTCTTTACGTATTGTTGCTTTCTTAGTTAAGCTTATCTTCCTTTCTCCATGTCTTAGCGTGTATTTATTGTGCCACTTAATTGTACTATGTGCTAGGCTTCCTTATTCTCAGTATGTAGTTTTTAGTCAAACAGTGTATACTGACTCACTCACTGAGTGTATGCCCTTTCTTTCTGACATATGGTGTAAACTCTTCGGGCTTCCCTGGTGGCTCAGCTGGTAAAGAATCCGCCTGCAATGCGGGAGATCTGGGTTCCATCCCCGGGTTGGGAAGATCCCCTGGAGGAAGAAATGGCCACCCACTCCATTATTCTTGCCTGGAGAATTCCATGGACAGAGGAGCCTGACAGGCCCCAGTCCATGGGATTGCAAACTCTTTAACTTCTTCACCTCAATTTTTCCCCATAACTTAAGTTGCTTGCTGCTGCTAAGTCACTTCAGTCGTGTCTGACTCTGTGCAACCCCATAGACGGCAGCCCACCAGGCTCCCCCATCCCTGGGATTCTCCAGGCAAGAACACTGGAGTGGGTTGCTTAACACACTATTAAAACAAAATTATATTCTTAATAAATGATTGACTCTTTTCTTTGGTTTTTCCCACTCTCAAGTTTTTAGCTCTTCTTACCATGATATATGAAGTGAAGTTCATGGTTGTTAATCCATGTGCTCGTTTTTTTTTTTTTTTTTCCTTCTTCTTCTTCTTCTTCTTATGGTATCTGATGTGCTTAAGGCTCTGCATGGGAGAACCAGTTTGTCTTGGCTTAGTAACACTTTACCTCAATTTGGAATAATTTCCAGATGACTTGTCATATTTCAGATCACATGCCTAATAGTGTGACTAATGACTACTCCTGGGTTTGGATGATGGAGTAAATCCAGAAGCTTTCACAAGTCTGTCTGGCCAGCGGTTGCTAGGTTAAGACAGTGTACAATCTAGCCATACTTTTGCTTTATGACTGAATTCAACTGTTTTCTATCATATTACTTCTGGCCATCTCTCGAGTTTGATTTCAAAAGGCATAACAAGGTTAATTTATTATTAAAGTCCCCTCTTAGATCAAGGGCTTTTAAACTTTTTGTCCAAGATGCACAGAAGGAAGGGACTGTCCACCTCCATCAGATGAGAAGGAAGACTCAGGGACCTGCCATAATTTATCACTAATGGTCTGCTTTTAGGTTGGGTGATGGATTTATGATTGTCGATTTTATTATTATTTTTCCTGACCAATATGTTAAATATATTCTCTTATATGTAATAAATACTCCTTAACCAAACACATTTTTAAAAATGTGATATACAGCTGAAGTTGTAAAGTGCATCCATCACATTTATTTTGGCAGAACTGATTTACCTCAGTTATTTTTGCAATCTTAATCTTTTTTAAAACACCTGTCTAAGTGCCCTCTTATAGTGCCGTCTTTTTTCAACAGGGCAAAACAAATTTTCTATGAAGACAGTATCTATAGACACTTAATTTTCAGACGATCTTCATGTCAATACCAGCATTTGTATAACTTAAGGTTTCCCCAGAGAAATATTTTCTTTTGTTTTGCCACAGAGAAATACCTTTTCTTGGGAAGATATAGAAAGTTGATGTCTGGCTATTGACTATGACTGCCCACTAGTTCCTTCTCTTCTCTGCAGGGAAATTTAGATACTTACAGAGTTGGCAATGTTAGCTCAGCTCTCAGTCACCTGAACTAAAAGCCCACTCTTGTCTGGCTGCTATGGATATTGGACAGAATACTGCCAGCTCTGGGGTCGGACATTCATAGCTTTGAAGCAGGCTGTGACACGTCTTCATGATTGACCTTAGGCTTCAAAACCTTCTCGAACGCTCAGTTTGCTCATGTGTTCAGTACAGTTGTTAAAACCTGCCTTGCTGTACTGTGTACAGATTAAATGTCAAGTGATATGCGCACGATGGAAGCCACCATCATTATTAGATCCTCAGTAAATGAATTGCGCATGTTTTTCTTGCTGTAGGTGGAATTTCAAGTACATTTTCCTATAGGAACAATGTTATGAATGGGGTTTGAGTATCATATTAGAACTATTAACATTATACCTCAGATAAATCATGAGTTAAATAGGCCTTTAAAGACTGGCCAGAGAAGCCAGTCTCTCTACATCTGGTCTCTAGTGAAATGCATTTCAAGTGCCACAGAAGAGTTCATTAACTTTAAAGTTCATTAAACAACTTTCAGAATGTAATTTATTGCCAGGTTGAAGACTGTTTAGATAAGCTTTTGTGTTAGACTTGAAATGGAATTTCCTGATAGGTGCTGATGTTTGGGGGACAGACAAAGGAGCCCTGCTTTCTACTTCTGGGAAGTAAACACCTTCTGGAGAACTTAGTTGCTCTAGGTAGTTCTAGTATAAACTAGTCAGTCATGGGACCTCGGCCCCTGGGGTGGCTACATGGCCCACGCTGACCAGCGTGAGTTTTTCTTCAGAAATTTTAAGATTATAACTATGGAATAGTCCCGCTTAGTGCCAGAGCTGGGAGTTAAGTGGAAGAAGGCAGATTTTAGGAAGGGAGAACAAAGCCAACATGTAGAAGCAAAGATGTCCTCTTGTCCTGGTGGAGTTCACAGTGGCCCTAAAGCCCAGCCACCCCTGTGGCTTTCACGTTGCTAGCCCTGATGGCTCAGCAGGTAAAGAATCTACCTGCAATGCAGGAGACACAGGAGACGTGGGTTCGATCCCTGTATTGGGGAGATCCACTGGAGGAGGAAATGGGCAACCTGCTCCAGTATTCTTGCCTGAAAAATTCCATGGACAGAGGAGCCTGGTGGGCTACAGTCCGTGGGGTTGCAAAGAGTTGGACATGACTGAGCGACTAAGCACAGTCAGTTGATCTATCTTACTTTTGCCTCTGCTGCTTCAAGTGCCATGACACCTGCAAGTTAAAGAATACTAATCAATTTGGTTGTTTATATTTGGAATATTTAAGAAGTGTGTCTTTGTCATGAGCAGTTATAATAAATGTAATTGCATAGTAGGGCAGCTGATTTATCACAGCTCTTTTAAAACAACGATAGTGTTTATTCCCATTTATAAAAGTAGAACTGTATTAGCACTTATCAAAAGATATGAGTGACTCTGTATGGATGAGAATGACTCTTGAATAGAGGCTTGCTCTAATGCAAATGTCATATAATTTTTTATTTTAAACCATATAAGCAAATGGAAACTTATGATGGTTCTAACAGTTATATGTTGCCTCGGACAACTGCAATGTGCTAACTTTTATGCTTAGGAGCACTTTAAGGTAAACAGGTAAGATATTTCTATTTAAGGAGGAATTGGTCTTTGGTAAGATTGTCAAATATGTATGTATGTGTTCCTTATTTGAAAGGGAAGATAGAATGACTTAGTCTCTCTGTTCTTGTGAGTGGGTTAGTATTTGGGGAACTGAGATGGTATGTGCTGACACTCTTTTGTAAACTGTACTTCCTTTTAGGAAGTATCAGATTTGCTTTCTCAGTAGTGGCATTCTTTATTGTTGGAACATGTCGTAAAGAGCAAAGACTCACATCTGTCGCTTGGGTTCTGATTGCCAACTGGGTTGAACAGCTATAATATTTGTGTATTCTTGATGTATCAGCAGTTAAAAGGAAAGTTTTCCTTTCTCCTTTGTGGCTGTTATATAACTTAAACACCATTATATCAACAACGGCTATTTATTCAGAATCTGCTGGGTCCTGGGGAGACAAGGCCTCTGAAACACTGTCTCTGTCTCCAGTGGACTTTTGTCATCTGAGAGAGAAAAGCCAGAGATTTCAAACAGAAGGAAGACACTTAGGCTCTCTGTTAGTTTTGAGATGGAGGTATTAAAGAATAAATCTGTAGGCATTTGGAAGAGAGGAGAGTTCCCTGGGATTTGAACCAGTCAACAGGGTTCCAGAAGAGGAAGGGGTTTGAGAGGTTCTGAAAGGTGGTAACTTGTAAGGAGAGTGGGAGAGATAGAGGCCATGGTGTGGGCCCAGGTGTGGAAGTGGTAATGTGCCCGTTGCTTTAGAGGGACTAGAAGTAGGCTGGTGGGATTATTTGGCCATAGGTTTTTTAAGTGGAAGATGGGGGCTGAAGAGGTAAAAGCCAGCTTTTGAATAACTGAACATCATGGCCCCCAGTGCTGGGAAGGATTGAGGGTAGGAGGAGAAGGGGGAGGCAGAGGATGAGATGGTTAGATGGCATCACCGACTCAATGGACATGGGTTTGAGCAAACTCTGGGAGATAGTGAAGGACAGGGAAGCCTGGTGCGCTGCAGTCCATGGGGTCGCAGAGTCGGACACAACTTAGCAACTAAACAACAGCAGCGGCATGGCCATGGGATTGGAGCTAATTGTTTCTTTTTTTTTAACCATAGATTGCAAAGTACAAAGATTGTCATTTTTAACTTTGGACAACAAAGATATCCTAGAAAATAGTGACCCTTTTTCTATTGTGAGAACATTCTGATAATGGTAATTGTGTCCTTATTTCCAAAGCATAAGGATCATTGTAAACATCTTTCAGGTGCTTTGAACTATGATCACAGGTGCACTTATTTATGAACCTTCCTTCTTCTTGAATGGAGCACCCACTCTATACATTTTCAGCTTGACTGGATCCCAGATAATAGAAACAACCTAGAGTATCTCTGTCTTTTCCTGTGTGGGTTACCTTTCCCGTCCTCTTTTATCTACGTGTGGCTGCACACATGCATACAGTTGCATATTTTATTCTATTTTTTATTTTATTTTTTGGCCATGCTTCACGGAATTTGGGATCTTAATTCCCCCAAAAGGGACAGAACCCACGCTGTGCATTGGAAGTATGAAGTCTTAACCACTGGGCCACCAAGCAAGTCCCCAACTGCACATTTTAAACTGCAAGGTTATGAAGCTTATTGAGTTACTCATATTCACATAGGTTTTATATATATGTATATACACATATATATATAGTCTTTTCATATAATATAAAAGAGTTATAGTTCTTGATGTAACAGCCAACATATTATCAGCTTGGCCAGTATAATTGACAATAATGGTTTCATAAGCAGAAAATCAATGTGCCTAAAAATCAGTATTAATTTCAATGACTGTTTGAAGAAAGTTGCCTGCAATGCACATGTTTTCCTTTTGATTTCTATGACAAAACTCTACTTGTTTAACTGATAAGAGAGAGGAAGCGTTTATGATATGATGGCATGCTGGACTCTGACAGTTATCACGTGACAGTGATGTCCTGAAAGCAGAGAGGATTGGACCTGGCAGCAGGAGCAGCAGTTAGGAGACTGAACTTTAGTGACCCTGGCATGAGGGTCACTTGAACCAGAATGGAAAAACCAGTACAAATATGAAAGACATTAAGAAGCTGTCATCATGCCGGGTGATAGGGAATTGTCAATAGGGAGGGAGGGAGCACAGATGATTCTAGAATTTAATTTACAATGTCTAAGACCATAAAATTAGCATTATAAGGAATATGAGAGTCAAGAGAGATTTATCAGTTTCATCGTCTAGGATATAGGCCCAGTTTATGTGAATCCCTTGGACTGCAAGGAGATCAAACTAGGCAATCCTAAAGGAAATCAGTCCTGAATATTCACTGGAAGGACTGATGCTCAAGCTGAAGCTCCAATACTTTGGCTTCCTGATGCGAAGAACTGACTCCTTCAAAAAGACCCTGATGTTGGGAAAGATTCAAGGCAGGAGAATGGGACGACAGAGGATGAGATGGTTGGATGGCATCACTGACTGGATGGACATGATTTTGAGTAAGCTCCAGGAGTTGGCGATGGACAGGGAAGCCTGACTGCAGTTCATAGGCTCGCAAAGAGTCGGACATGACCGAGCAACTGACTGACTGACTGACTGACTGACTATGCCTGTTGCCAGGGTTAAATTTTAGGTCATAGGCTTATCTTGTGCCTGCCTTGTTTGGGGTCGTAACTTGCTCTTAAAAATGAAAGAATGCTTAGGAATCTGCAGAGAGATGAAGCAGTTTACGCAGGGCCACGTACCTGATCACTTACTGGCAGAGCTGGGATGAGGACAGGACCTTTGGACAATCCTGGTGAAGCGTTCTTTCTATTCTTCCATGATGGTTCACAGAAAAGAGTAGCATTTTATAAAAAGCCCTGGATCTCCCTTGAGATTTTATCTTTGCCTTAAAAGAGTATTTTAAAGAAATCCTGGCCTATGGAATGATCGATCGGTTTTAAACAAATACAAGGAAGTTAAATTTAGGAGATCTTCTCCAAAGCCAAGGTGGTTTAATTGGTAACTTAAAAAATAAAAAAAATTATTCCTCTGAAAAACTCTGCCCCCACTAGTAATCAACTGGTGCTCAGGACCTAGCAGTTCTGTGGGCTCCTGATTTGCCAATTCCAAACTACTTAAAGTTTCTCTTTTTAATCTTTCTATTCCAAAATAGTGTTTAGGGTACAGTGACCCAGATAGAATGAATATTTCCAAAATCATGCTTACTTTTTAAAAATTGGTTTAACTGTGGCATAAGTGGAATCATTCCAATTCTAAGCTTTTTTTTTTTTTCCTTTCTTGCTACTAATTAAATTTCTCTAGTAAAACAAGAACACCAAATTCAAGAATTCTAAACCAAAAGCTCCTTGAGTTTTTTTTTACCGCTTAAATAAGGAACACTCACACCATGCAAATACCAAAGAACTATTTGAGTTAGAAAATTTTTTGGATATTTTAACTTAACCAGAATTTAAACAGAAAAATTACGGACCAGTTTGTCCACAAGTTTGGAGATTTTGAGTCCCAACTCAGAGGGACAGACAACATTGTTTGACTGCCTAGTCTACATGCCACTGTGTCAAATAGTCGACCTGTATTATTATATATACTCTGTCCAGCAAAGTGCTGGATTTTATCTCCCTCATTGCAGATAATTAACCCCACAAGACCAAACAGTGTCAGAGGTTAGATCTCGATCTTGGAGGTTAGATCCCAATCTGTTCTGACGCCAGATTCCAAGCTCATTACATCCAGGATCGCTGCCTAACTCAATTAACTTTTACTAAGTAACAGAAATTAACATATGTCCACTGATCAAGTTAGTTATCATAACAGAATTTATCCTTGTTTTTCGTGACGTTGTGAAAGGCTTAAGTTTCCCCCTCCCCAAAAAAAGGTCTGTAAAAGGCTCCTAAACCTGACATAAATCAAGAAAGGCAAGTTCCGCCTTAACGGACTGTGAACACGCTTATTGGACGCTTATTGGTTAGGATCGCACGGGCTGACTCATTTCTTTTTTGCTGTGTTAGAGGGCCACACCCTGAATTCCAAAAAAAAAAAAAAAAAAACCTCTGCCGCCCGGCCACACCCGTGGGTTCCTTGCCGGAGCCTCTGGGGTTAGACCCGGCGTGTGTCTGCTCACAGCTGTCCCCCAGAGAGGATCCTCCCGCCGCACGTCTGTCCGCCCGCCCGCTAGGGCGCCGGCTGCGAAGCGCCGCGGTCCTCGCACGCCCGCCCCGCAGGCCGCGGGAGAAGGCGGCCCGGGCCGGCGGAGGCGCGGGGGCGCCCGGGAGCCGGGGCCGGGGGTCGGCGCGCCGCCGGCCGCATTCGCCTCTCCACCGGAGTCCGGGCGGGCAGCGCGCACCCTGAGCGCGCCGTACCCGCGCGCAGACTTGGCGCCCCAGGAAGTTTCTGGAGACTTGGCCTCCAGGGAGGGAGACCGTAAGTACTGCTCATTCTGAGATGCTTGGCTTCATTAATAGGCTCTCTGGGGGCCGCGTGGTAACACTCTCAGGCAGTGAGACCTGGTTAAAAGCTGGGAGAAACAGCCTTCCCTGCCTTGCAGAAAATACTTGGTGTCGCAGGCTTTGCTATTCTCTCCTAAGGGACTCTTAGTTTTTACTGGATGCGCTTTGATGATCAAACAGGCAATTGCTATTGATAACTGAGAATTCTAACGTGGTAGTTGATTTTAGAAAGCGGGGTCCCAGTAGAGGTAGGTAGGCTGCATCAACAGATGCTCCAAGTGTTGGGGTACGTTTGAGAGTCAAGGGGCCAGGGGGTGGTTTCACTTTGGGGTTATCAGGCTTTCCTAATGGAGGGTTTTGAGGGAGTGGGGTTGTATTAACAGCTTGGTTGCTCCGTTTTGGGGAGGTACTCACTTTCTCAAACTCCAGTCCTGGTACAGAAAGGTCCTTCAGCCAACTCCTTTGCCTGATTGGGAGCAGCTGGTGAGTGAGCTCAGCGCGCAGTGCCAGAAGAAAGCACGTGCTCCGGGTATTTTGGAATGAGCGTGTTTACTCCACAGCCGTGCTTTCTGTTTATTGTGGTAACTACTCCTGTGCAATTTGGGGAAAGAAAAACACTGAGAAGAAGGCATGGTACTTGCTTCCCCCCACTGCCCCACCTGCTTGTGTATGCTGTGTGTAGATGTTACTTAAGTTGTAACGGGAGCCAGAAGACCTAAGGTCTGTTGACTCTGTTGAATTGATCACTTTTCAATTTATGTAGAGAGTGAGCCTCTTTGAAAAGTCTGCTTTTATTTAAAACTGCTTTTTATGTAAGAAGTTATCAGCACGTGCATAGCCATTTGTATGGTGCAGGCAAATATTTTCTTCTAAGAGGGGTGAGGAGGTAGAGGAGAAGCAGATTACTTCTGTGATTATTGCTGTTTTATTGAGGACACAGTGTGACAGTTGTCACCACCAGAAACTGTACTGAAAAGTCAGGCTGAAGATACCACAAGAGCATAAAGGATGACAGGAAAATGTAAATGAATATGAAATTACACCTGCGAATTATAAAGGTATAGAGGAGAAGCAGATTACTTCTGTGATTATTGCTGTTTTATTGAGGACACAGTGTGACAGTTGTCACCACCAGAAACTGTACTGAAAAGTCAGGCTGAAGATACCACAAGAGCATAAAGAATGACAGGAAAATGTAAATGAATATGAAATTACACCTGCGAATTATAAAGGTATGAATAGTACCTTTACTCTTCATTTTTGAAGATACAAACTAATGCCACAGAGAGAATGAGTTAAGTGCTTAAGCAGCTGACTTTTTAAAACTCTATAAAGGAAATGCTTCTGGAAAGAAATCGCTTCCAAGTGGAATAAAGTAGTTTGCTAGAATTTTTAATCAGTTGCACTTTGAATTCCAAGTTCCACTTCTTTTGTGCTCATACGCTCATGGTTAAATTCAGTTTCTTCGAGTTTTAACTAATCAAAGGCTTCTGAGTGAAAGGTGACATCTTGGGATCCCATTTCTTTTGGAAAACAGACTGTGATGTTGACACAAATGACCATAAGTCCACTGGGGTAGTTGGAAAAGCACCCCTCCCCCAGGTGGTGAGAATGGGAAAATATTTAATTAACTCTAAGATGTCTAAAATCTAAAGGGATAATTAAATCTAAATTTTGCCTGGAGTTTCACCTGGTAGCTATAACAGACCGGAACATTTAAGTGAGATGCTTCACACCTGCGGCCTCATTTTCATTTTTCCCAGTAATGCTGAGAGGTAGAGGTATTATCATCTCTGCTTTCTAGATGAAGAGGGTTACCTCATCTCCAAATTTTGCAGCTGGTTAATTTAGTTTACAAAGTAACATTTAGAGTTTGTCATTTCTCCCCGTGTGGCCCCAATTGCTCCTAATATAGTGTTGATTTTTCTGTGTGAAGTAATCCAGAGGAGGTTCTGGGTTCAAAGCAGATTTTCGAAGGTGTTTTAAACTCCTCATTGCCCCAGTGCTAGAATATCAAGGTTCAAGGAATAATGCATTTACTTTGGAAGCTTGCCATTTACAAGTATTTACTTAGCAAGCCCTCTTCTTCACCAGCCCTACTGGTACCTGAGGCGGCCTCATGGTTGTTGGTTTGGGGGAACTTTCTCCTCCCTTTTTTCTTGAAGCCCTGCTAGGTGAGTGTGTGTAGATTCTTCTGTTTCTAACCAAGTATGGCTCGCCCATTCTCTGATTTTAATACCAAGCAACAGAGTTCATGGTCATCCAGTGGGTGAATGTCTAAGAGCACTCCTGCAGTATTTTATATGCTATGTGAAATGTTTTAAAATTTCTACTAGCATTTAGGTTAGTGCTGAACCTATTTGTTAGGAATGATAGGGTTGTGGAAAGCATGCTCTGTGAGTGCTAAAGATTTTTGTTGTTGTTGTTGAAGGTGGAGTAGGTCAGCTCGTCTCACCAGGGGTGGCCAGTTCTGAGAGTCCATCTGCTGGATCATCTGTTGGTGGTGGTTCAGTCGCTAAGTCGTGTCTGACTTTCAACCTCACAGAGCCTCTCTGCCAGGCTCCTCTGTCCATAGGATTCCCCAGGCAAGCATACTGGAATGGGTTGCCATTTCCTTCTTCAAGTGATATTCCCAACCCAGAGATTGAACCCATGTCTCCTGCATTTAAGACAGATTCTTTACCGATTGAGCCACCATGGGATCATCTCTTGGGATGCCACATGATACAGAACAATGCCACTTTCTTAGAAGACAAAGAACTACATTGTCTGTTCCAGGATGGAATATGGCTCACATGCCACCTCATTGTTCTTGGCATCTATTTGACACTGAATACCCACCCACCTTCCCAGGCAAAACAAGGATGCCTTGGCTTCCTCCTTAAACCTCTCTGAACTCCCAGCTGGTTTAAGTGAATGGAATTCTTGAGGGTGTTGAAAGGACATGCCCATGTGCTGATAAAACCGTTTGGGGGTGACCTTGAGAAAATTGTGGAGAGGAGGAAGTATGCCAGTCCACTTTGATTTTCACAACTGGGGAGATGGTAAATTATGGAAACTTCAGCTGCAGAGTGTATGTTGCTGTTTAGCAGAAGAGTAAATCACATTTTTGAAAAGATGGATTGGGATCACTTTTTTAAAAAGTGGTGGTGATCAGTATGTAGCATCACTCATCTCCAACAGACCTCCTTTCCTTTTCAATTTCTTGGATCTTGTGCGTGCTCTGCGTTCAGTCGCGTCCAGCTTTTTGTGACCCCGTGGACAGTAGCCCACAAGGCTTCTCTGTCCATGGATTCTCCAGGCAAGAATACTGGAGTGGGTTGCCATTCCCTTCTCCAGGGGATATTCTTACCTGGGGATGGACTCTGCGTCTCTTGTGTCTCCTTCATTGGCAGGCAGATTCTTTAGCACCTGTGCCACCTGTTACTTAAAAAGTATACAAGGACGTGGACGTGCCACGCTATGGATACGACATGTCTGCTCTGGCAAAACATTTAACAACATGCTGTGTTGTTACATCTTTACTCAAGATGGACAAATACGGGGTGGACAGCAGTGTCAGTAAGTGGGTTTGTGTCTTACCATACCCAAGGAGGGATTATCAGTAGAGTCACCTCAGACTTGAATAAGGTGCCCACAGTATGCCTTGCTGAGGGCATTTACTACAACTGGACAACAAAACTCACTAGTAGAGACAGAGAATTTAGAACCCAGGAGGTGATAACCCCACAGTTCTTTGAAGTCCTGTAGTAGATACTGGTTCAGAACAGGGATTTTGGAGCCTGATTTTGGACAAGTTATTTGAGTGCTCTTTGCCTCAGTCTCTTCATTCATAAAATGCAGGTGATACGACTTCCCTCACACGGCTGTTGAAGATGGTAAGGATCAAATTGGATTATTCAACCCAACTGCTTAAAAACAGAGCCTGACCAGAAATCGTGTGTGCCGTGTTTTAGTCTTCTTTGTTGCTACTGCTTTTTCTCCTATGGCAGTGTTGTGCCGATTTCTGGGTTTATGTTTAAGTATGTGTCCAGAATGGAGTAATCAGGTTTTTGGAGAGGGTCTAGAAACTCTATAAAGAGTGGTTAAAGATGCTAAGGATGCATGCCATAGTGTAACAGCTTAGAGACAGTAATCATATACTGAGAGGTGATCACTTCTGAATTCTGAGATACTTCATCCAGGCTAAGTGCTTTCTCTTAAGGAATTGTAGCTTGGTATAAAAGAGGTCTCCGTTAAACTAGGATTTAGTGGGATTCTTTTCTGGTTTTCAGTGCAGTCTTTAACCAGGCCATTAACTTAACACGGTGGCTCTCCATGGTGTGTGAGTTACCCCTCAGGAGACATTTGGTCGCAGTTTTGATGGACACAGCTAGGGTGGGAAGAGTACTGCTGGTATTTAGCAGGTAGAGACCAGGGATGCTGCGGACATCCTGCAACGCACAGGACGGTCCCAAACTGACAGTTATCCTTTTCAAATGTTGAAAGTGCCAACATTTGAGAGACCCTGGCTTACCTCTTCAATATATGTGTTTCTCTTTGTGAAATCTGAGTACTGATCTTGGCTTTAGCAACATCACAAAGTAGCTTGAAGAGTATGTTTATGAAAGGGCCTTTGAGAGTTAACGTATTCTGAAATCTGCAGATGTGTACAGCATATACGTTTTATCAGCAGTGACACAGTAAAGTATCACTTGCTCCATTCCAGGGAGAGAGAGATTATGGTGGTTTGAGAATCTGATAAGTCTGTGCTTGAGTCTCAGCCCTTCCAGTTTAACTAGCTATGTGATTTAGGGCAGGTTTCTTTAGCATATCCCTAAAATCAGTTGAAAGTTAATGTCTTTGACTTACAAGTTTCACTGTGTGTGTGTGTGAGAGAGAGAAGGTTTGGACTGAAAGATCCCCAAGTGTATATAACCCACCTGCTGTCTACGTTGTAAAAGCAGAATGCTTTGTAGGAATGTTCAGCTTTCAAGGAGGTAGCAATGAAAGGTTCCCTGAGTTAGAAAGGGGCTCTTACTCAGGTTGGAGAGTGGAAGTTAGTGGGTTTTTTTTAAAGAGAGGGTGCTTCCTAACTTTTTTCTCACAATCCTCACTGCATTGGAACTGAATTGTTTAAAACTCACATAAACACGTGAGCTGAGCCCTTAGATGGAGGAGGTGTTAGTCCCCGACAGCTGGCCTCTCTGTGGGTATCAGGAAACGTTCCTCCTGGAGCGGTGGGGAGAACTCATGGCTGGCTTACACCACGAGAGCGATGGCAGCCCCGAGGTGAAGTGCAGCAGCCACTTGAGGACCAGCTTACACTTAGGAGAAATTTATAACACAGACTAAACCCTGTTAGTGCTCGGAGGCTTTCATTAAGCTAACCTTCAAGCTTGCTTAACTCTGCTGATGGTACAGAAATAGGAGGTAGTGTTCCAGACCCTCGTGGTCTCCAGCTGCCCTTGAGTTGCTTGGTAAGCAGTTTTGGTGAAAGCTCAATGATTCTAATGGAGAATCTTGAACTGGTTACACAAAATTGCATACCTCTGTGGGGTCAGAAGGCAAGAGTTTGATATTCAAGCCAAATGGAAAGTCGGGTTAATAATAAACTAAGTGAGGTTAACTGAGGCATCACAATTTTAGATAGTACCAGTGACCACAGTTCTTGAGATAGCTTAGATGATTGCTTCACTTTGTAGGTACGTCTTTATATATATCATTTTGGTTTCTCCTATGTGGGTGGGACCAGAAAATTCCATAAGCTGCTGAAAGTGTTGTTGAAAGTGTTGGAAGGCTGATTATGGGTTTGCCAAGGCCCCTGGGCATCAGCTTAGTGAAACTGTGCAGTAGTGGGTACCAAAATCCAACTTTGAACCTTGTGCTGAGTCAACAGATCTAAAGATAGATTTCTTTGAGTCTTGAAACTAGAATCTCACCAAAAGACCCCAACAAATGTTAGACATAAAAGGAACAAAGAGATTTAAAATGTCAAAGTAGAGTGCAACAGCATAGCTCACCCTCCACGTCTAGGGCCTGTTAGTTTGCACTTTTGTCATTTAATGATTTTTAAAAAGTGTACGTCTTTCAGTGTAAGTTGTGAGTGCGGTTGTTTTTTTTAAAGCAGTCCATCCCCCTTCCCTGAACTTCCTAAAACCTTCATCTCCCTGTGTGCATACCATAAATGAGGGCCAGCAAGGAGATCGCTTCTGCTTTCTGACCTGAATTAAAAGATGAGACCCCAAAAGAAACTGTAAAATACTCTATAATGAATGGATCACAGAAAAGATAGGTGAAGTAAGTAAAGAGATTAAATGACTTCTAGGGGAAAATTATAACTTAGTCAAAGGTACTGACATCTTAGTCTGAAAAAGGATCCCTTTGAAGGGGAGTTCAGTGGAGTGAAACTTGGAGAGGTCATGTTGGCCTTTCTATCGGAGAAGGTCCCCTGCCCCTCATATAGCATCACTGGATCTGCCTATGGATCTTACCCCAATGGTGGGGCCACCTGTGGGTTGACATCAATTGGTTAGGTTCCAAACCTGACTTAGACTGTAATCTTGCTGTCATCACTGAACATCCCTGAGCCTACCTGAACACTCATGTGCAGTGTCAGGCCACACAGGAAGCCACAGAAGCCCTTCTGTGCCCACGGTGCATTCTTGTGATTATACTTTCGGTTCCTCGTGAATTATGCTTTTCGGGAGACATAGGATCAGCACATATCAGCATCCAACATCTAGTCTACATTGATGGTATTAAATTGACGTTTTTACTTGAATGTCACCCTGAGTGTGGTTAGGCTAAGCCATCTCCTGATGACCACATTTATGAATTGCAACGTTCAGGGGTCAGCCTTGAACTGTGGCAAGTCCACACCAAGATGACGGTACTCTGTGGAGACTAGCTGGCTTCTCCAGTGTTTGTCTTTACCCTGAGTACCCTTTTCTGTATGATCAGCAACGTAAGAAGGTGATGCCCATCCTAATGGTAGTATCTTTTTTGCTTCTTTGAAAATGTTGAGAAGAAATATGAGTATAACAGTGCTTTATCATGCTGGAAATGCGGTGGTCTCTTGTTAGTAAGTCACATAAACATGAATAAAGCTAACTAGAGTACATTGTTATCGTTACAACTACAGTGTAAACTAATTCCTACTTTGCTAGTTAGCTTATCCTATAATTCTCATTTAGATGGCACAGATTACTAAACAATTACAAAAGTCCCCAGTCAAAGAAGTTCATAGCCAGCATTTCACAGTAGCATTTTGCAGTGTGATTTAGTATGGCTAAGATTCTTGTAGATTTATAAAGCATACTTCTATTTGGTTCTCAGGATAACATGGCTGGTTCTTTGGGGGCATTTGGGTTCCAAAAGCTGTGGTACTTGTAAAGTCTATTCACATAAAACTATCCTTTTAATATTATTATATTATACCACAGATATACTGAAGCAATTCCCTGAAGTTAAGTACTGTTGATAGGAAGTGATTGTGTGCTGTTGAGGCATGGTTGGATAACACCAGTCTACCAGCCTGGGAGAGTCACCTTCTTAAATCTTTAACATTTACTTCCAGGAGCAGAATTCTCAGGAGAAGCAGGAGCCTGATGTCATTTACGCTGATGATGTCCATGTAAAGGTCAGAGATGTGAAAGGGAATGTTTCTAACCCAGAAGTTAGTCATGGCTGGTCTATATCAAAGGGAATGTCCTTCACAATTGCAGCAGCGCCAGGATAGACGAAGGTATGTCATGTGGCAACGGCACAGTCCCAGGAAGGCTCTAGAGGAATCGTCTTGGAAAGAGAGTAAGGATCGGGCTGGGACAGTAGGAAATTAGCATGGGGTGGAGTAAGCATGGCGTAGTTCCCATTGGGTTGAAAAGTAGGGAACAAGAAAATAGGAAAAGAGCAACAATTCCAGAGCTCCTTCTCTTACTGGAGTGAAGCCTATACTTCTCAACAACCCACATTTCCTCCAGACCTTCATTCTCAAGCTGTCATTGTGTTTAAAAGAGGTTTATTCTCTAAAAAATTTGTTCACCAAGGTCTCAGAGTAAATTGTGTGCTCCTGTGGCTGGGGATAAGGTAGGCCAGAGGTGGTTAGATTTTTACCCTGTGAATAGAATGAACAAAAGGGCTGATAGTTCTACAGTTACTGTGCTTCTCTCTGTGCCACCTATTCCCCACCAAAGTCCGCAAAAGCACCCACAACAGGAGTCCTTCCCCACGATAGAGATGACCGTGTGCTAGACCTCTGCTGGCCAACGCTGTAGCCCCTGGCCACTTGTGGATATTTAAATACAATTAAATGCAACATTCTGTTCTTAGTCATGCTAACCACATCCAAGTACTCAGGAGCTACATGCCTGGTGGCTGCCATCGTGGGGTGGAGCTGATATAGAACATTTTCATCAATTCACCCCAGGAAGATGATTCAGCCATAAGAAAGGATTGGATCCATTTTCTTATGGACTGGCTCCGTCTCCAGGGAATTCCTATATAAACCAAAACATTTCTAGGATCTAGCAGTTGAGTCTTTTAGGCCAAATGAAGATATATTATTGAACATCATAGTTTTCCTCCAGTTTCAATTTTGAATTCCAGCAGAGCATGACTGCTTTTGAGTCAAGGTGAATTATCAGCACATTATAATGTAACTGGTTCGTTAGGGACTAAGTAGGAAAACAGAAGCCATTTTGTTTACAGTTGAGGGTATTTAGTGAAGTTCCTCCGTAGGTAATGGTACAGCAGAAGCCCAAGGAAGAAACCTAGAGATTAGCCCCAGCCAGAAGTCACTACTGTCCTCAGGCTGGAGGGACTAGTGGTGGAGGCTGTTACTGAAGCTCAGGGGCAGATAAGAGCCAAAGCCCCAGAGGAGAACCCAAGATACCAGCAGATAGTAGCAGATAGAAAGGTGAGAGGTTTTCCACTTTGCTGTCCGCTCTGCTCTCCAGTCTTCCGCCACTGCCTCCTGTTGGTTGAATCCAGCAGGCTGATTCCCTGTGACTCTGCAGAGCAGAGTTGGGGACCAGAGGGATGGATCTGTTAGCCCAGGGCCGACACAACTGGTATCTGTTGATAGAGACGGCTGTTATATATAAGGTGGCCTCTAAGGTGGCCCCCGGCAGGCACGCACAATCGTGCGGTTTTCTGTATAGCACTTACCAGATTGCTTTCTGTGTCTCTCTCTTGAGAGGAACCGGAAGTCCTTGGCAGCAGGGACTGTGTTACAAGCATCTAGGTATTTCGGGTCCCTGGCATATAGTGGGTACATGTTTAGGTTTTTAACAGATTGGTTTGCAACTTACTAAAGTACATTCTCTGGAAGATGTGTTTCTCAGAAAACTTTTCTTTCTTTCTTTTTTTTTTTTAAAGAATATGTTTGCATTTGCCGGGATTGCAAAGAGTCGGATATGACTGAGTGACTTCATTTTCACTTTTCACTTTCTCCTAGAGGGTAGGAAGGATGAGGAACCTAGGACTATCTTAACACGAGTAAGAACAAGAGCAGGAGAGGGGAGGGCCTGGAGATAGGGAACCAGGGTAGGAACATTCTGGGGAGTTCATTAGGGTCTCATAAATGTCTGGATGAGCCTACTTATCACAAGGGCTAGCTTCTCAGAATCCCTGCAGTTTGTCATTTTGGCCCCAACTAGGGAAAAGCAGAGGCCTCTGAAAAGAACATGCCCTGGCAACTAAAAATACTAGACACTGATTATACAGAAATGTAATTCCTGGTATTATAGAAGAGAAACCAATTCTTGGTATGCTGTCAGCTTTGACTTTTTCTCCCAATATTTTAAAATTTATTCTAATCTCAGATTTTCTACACTGAGCCCACTACTGTCCTGACTCATGTGATGATTTATGATAATAGTAAATTTGCACCTAGCGGAAAGAAAGTATTCGATAAATATATGTTCACCAAGTGAATGGGCGTATGGTTAGGAGTCATAATTAGAGCATTTGGCTGTTTTTCATAACATGAAGTCCCTGTGGAGAGTGCTGATCTAAACCGTGTGTTTCATTATCTACACTGTGTTGCATAGCAGTATTCACCATGGTTGGGCCTTGTCTCTTTCCTTCACAGCTGTTGTGTAAGCCCGGCACTTTGGGGTTCCTTGAGCCACTGAGGCAGACCAAAATTCAGAGGCAGGTAGAGTGGTCTCCTATAGGACGATGGTGGTGTCACGGGGGCGATTAAATAACATTATACAATTTTGTTTTTAAGCCGAGAAGCTCTGATGGCAGGGAGGATCTTACATCTCCCTGGATTGTAATCACCCACATGACCCCCTCTGAAGGCCACGGTGTAGGCAGCGACAGTGGTTCCAAGCAGGAGGGGATGTGTTCCATTTAGGAGAAATCTGTGGAGTAGAATCGGTGGGATTTGGTGACCACGTTTATGTGAGGAAGGGATGGAGTGGGGCAGGGTGATGGCATTCTTGACCTACGAGAGAGTACCTTTCCCTACTGTTCTTTTTCTTCCTTCCCTCATACTCCAAAAAAAATCCTTTTTTTCACGACATGGAATTTAAGCTTACAATTAATTACACGGGTCTAATCTAACCAGGAGATCCTCTAGGGAGAACCACACTTTTTTCCCCCAAAGTACTTTTCATCTAAGTGGGGAAACAGTTGTAATACAATCAACAAATCATAGAACTTCTTACCTTCTGCCCTTCTATGACTGTTACTTAGAGTTTTGTTGAGAGAATAACTTGAAAAGTGAGGAATAGAAATGTTGGATTTTTCTTGTCTCCCTTTTTAGCTGTTTTTGTTTTCTGAACAGATCTCCTGATCTTTGGAGCCTGGAGTACTCAGCAGAGTAGGGCTCAGGTTGTCTGTGTGTCAGAGTGCCAGGTGTGGATAACTGAAGGCATGTCAGGTACTGTGGGCTGGGTGCTGGATTTGTGTTTTGCCTATGCTAGCTTAACTTAATCCTCACAGCGCTATATTATAGATAGCAAAATTTTATATATATATATATATATATATATATATATATATATTAGAAGTGAGCAACTGAGGATGAGAGAATATTGGTAAGTTTAAGGCCATGCAAACAGGGACAGAATTGCAGAATGTTAAGGCCTGATTGAATGAAAGAAGAAAGTTCTGAGAAAAGGGTGGGCTTTTCCCCCTCCTTATGCCAGTTATCAGTTTACGGCTTGCCAGTCACAAGCTCACACTTTACTGCCTGATCTGCAAAAATGGGTCTGGACCCCTGACACATTATTTCACTAGCTCACTTGCATGATGTTGTTAACCACTGTTGGTAGAAGACGCCAGAAGGACACTGCTGGGAGGAAGGCCCTGTGCCTCCTGGGTCTGTTGTGCTCCTTGGCAGCCCCATGCTGCATGGGCAGTAATTAACATCCTCAGGCTTTGAACACTATATAGTGTGATTACCTATGTTATCCATATAGAGACTTATCACTAAGGGTGCTGAAGATTGTTTCTTTCCTTTTCTTTTTTATTGTTTGCCTCTTAAACCTTGGATAAATACATGGATAATCAAGAGTTGGTGCCATTTATGAAATGTCATCCAACCAGATGACATCCCATGCTTTTTGTTTAATGCATGTGAAGATGTTTGTTCTAACTAGAATTATAATTGTTGTTTAGTCGCTAAATCACGTTTGCAGCCCCATGGACTGCAGCATGCCAGGCTCCTCTGTCCTCTACTGTCTCCCGGAGTTTGCTTAGTTTCATGTCCACTGAGTCAGTGATGTTATCTAACCATCTCATCCTCTGAATTATAATAACATGTGAAATAATTCAATTTGAGATTTATCTCTGAGGCTTTATAAATATTTGCCAAAGGATGTCGCAGTATAATAAAGGGTAATGTTTTTGTCTGTACTGGGTGTTTTATTTGGTTTGCTAGTGCATTTTTTTTTTTTTTTTTGGAGAAGGAAATGGCAACCCACTCCAGTGTTCTTACCTGGAGAATCCCAGGGACGGGGGAGCCTGGTGGGCTGCCGTCTGTAGGGTCGCACAGTCGGACACGACTGAAGGACTTAGCAGCAGCAGCAGCAGTGCATTTTTTTTACTGCTTTCTTGTGAATTTGGAAGAACAGACCTTCCAGAAAAGCTTTTTAAAGATTTTCCCCCCAGGTTGCTTTCTGCGTTCCATGGTTTTGAACTACTACATTTCATGGCAGTCTCTTGCTCCCTAACCCCATGCAATGCATAATTTATCATTTTGTTCGAAACATTTGAAAGGGACAAATACTCAGCCTTTACCTTGAACGCAAGTTGATACTTGATCTCTCTGTGCTGCTTTCATTTTCTCTACGTAACTTTTTATTTTGGTGTGTTTTTCTCCCTCAGAATTCTCCTAAAGAAATGTTTAGCTCATTAAATATATTTTCGGAGGTTCAGACTTTAAATTTTGTAAAAATTAGATTTTTTTGAAAAACAATGTATAGAGAGATAACTGCCCATAATCTTACATTTAGGTAACCCATGTTGATGTTGAAGATAAATAAAACCCAGTGCAGGTACGTGGCTAGCATACAAATGGCACCAAAAGGCACAAAAAGAGAAGGAAAAGCCTCTCCTCAAATGTAGCTGTTACGTTTCTTGTGATTTCTTCCAGGGGAAAAATGGTTTTGGCATATATCTGTATCTGTCTCTGCTTTTCACATTTTTTTCATAAAAGGATTCAATGACACATTTTCTGTACTATTTTTGGTATTTTTCCTGTGTGTGTGTGTGTGTGTGTTGTTTTTTATTTTTTTTTTAGAGCTCTTTCCCATCAACATACAGATATCTTCCTTATTCACTTTAATATGATATGGTTAAGATTTCATTATTTCTCCACATTATGGGTGTGTAGTAATTGATTTTACTATGTCTTAATTCTAGCTAGTTTAGTAACTGCCGGGTATTTGTGGGGAGGAGTTGTGGTTACCTAGTGGAGTTACTGTGGTTTGCCTTTTTGTAAATAAACGTCCTGCTGATATGTCGGTAGGTCACGTTCCTGATAGTGAGATTGCTAAGTCAGAGAATAAGTGCACTTTTAACTTTGTTGTTATTCAGTCACCTGGTTGTGTGCAACTCTTCGGGATCCCATGGACTGCAGCACGCCGGGCTTCCCTGTCCTCCACTATTTCCTAGAGTTTGCTCAGATGCACGTCCATTGAGTTGGTGATGCTGTCTACCCATCTCATCCCCTGTCGCCCCTGTCTCCTCCTGCCCTCAGTCTTTCCCAGAATCAGGGTCTTTTCCAGTGAGTTAGCTCTTCATATCAGGTGGCCTGAGTATTGAATCTTCAGCTTCAGCATCATCTTTCCAGTGAATATTCAGAGTTGATTTCCTTTAGGATTGACTGGTTTGATCTCCTTGTTGTAAGGGCTTTCCTGGTAGCTCAGCTGGTAAAGAATCTGCCTGCAGTGCAGGAGACCCCAGTTTGATTCCTGGGTTGGGGAGATCTGCTGGAGAAGTGATAGGTTACCCACTCCAGTATTCTTGGCCTTTCCTGGTGGCTCAGCTGGTAAAGAATCTGCCTGCAATGTGGAAGACCTTGGTTCGAGTCCTGGGCTGGGAAGATCCCCTGGAGAAGGGAACAGCTACCCTCTCCAGTATTCTGGCCTGGAGAATTCCATGGACTGTATAGTCCATGGGGTCGCAAAGAGTCAGACACAACTGAGTGACTTTCACTTTCACTGTCCAAGGTACCCTGAAGAGTCTTCTCCAGCACCAGAGTTCAAAAGGATCAGTTCTTTAGCACTCAGCCTTTATAGTTTAACTCTCACATCCCTACATAACTATGGAAAAAATCATAGCTTTGACTACATGGACCTTTGTTGGCAGTGATGTCTGTGCTTTTTAATACACTGTCTAGGTTTGTCATAGCTTTCCTTCCAAGGAGCAATTGCCTCTTAATTTCATGGGTGCAGTCGCAGTGGCACCCTACTCCAGTACTCTTGCCTGGAAAATCCCATGGATGGAGGAGCCTGGTAGACTGCAGTCCATGGGGTCGCTAAGAGTCGGACACGACTGAGCGACTTCACTTTGACTTTTCACTTTCATGCATTGGAGAAGGAAATGGCAACCCACTCCAGTGTTCTTGCCAGGAGAATCCCAGGGATGGGGGAGCCTGGTGGGCTGCTATCTATGGGGTCACACAGAGTCAGACACGACTGACGTGACTTAGCAGCAGCAGCAGCAGTCACTGTCCACAGTGATTTTGGAGCCCAAGAAAGTAAAATCTGTCATGGTTTCCATTTATTCCCCTTTTATTTGCCATGAAGTGATGGGACAAGATGCCATGATCTTAGTTTTTTGAATGTTGAGTTTTAAGCCGGCTCTTTGACTCTTTTCTTTCACCTTCGTCAACAGGGTTTTTAGTTCCTCTTCTCTTTCTGCCATTAGAGTGGTATCATCTATGTATCTGAGGTTGATATTTCTTCTGGCAGTCTTGATTCCAGCTTGTAATCCATACAGCCTAGCATTTTGCTTGATGTACTCTGAATATATTCAAAGTTAAATAAGCAGGGTGACAATATACAGCCTTGATGTACTCCTTTCCCAATTTTGAACAAGTCCCTTGTTCCATGTTCAGTTCTAATTGTTGGTTCTTGACCTGCATGCAGGTTTCTCATAAGACAGGTGAAGTGGCCTGGTGTTTAACTTTGATAAACATTACCAAATTGTACTCCAGAAAGGCTACAGAGATTTGTTATCTTTTACCAAGGCTGTATCCTTCTCAATCTTCCGCTCCCAGCCCCTGTAAATCACCAGACTTTTAACAGTTTTGCCAGTCTGGTAAGTTAAAAATGTTATCTGTGTATTCGCTTACTTATCTTTAATTACAGGTTTAATATCTTCCCATAGGTTTGTTGAGCATTTGAATTTCTTTCTGTAAATTGTCCGTTCTTGTGCTTTATGTTGTACTATCTTCTTCCTCTTCCCCCTCCTCTTTTTCCTCTTCTTCCCTATAGGGTTCTTTATCTTTGTCAAATTGATTTATATGAGCTCATTTTAAATTAGGGAAATTAGTCCTTTTATATAGGTTTGCAAATATTTTTTCTCCTGTTATATCCTGTCTTTCAGTGTTCATTAAAAACATTGTTGCTGTAAGGAATATCAAACATTTTTTTTTTTTTTTTAAGAAATGAAAGAAGGGTGGAAATTTAGAAAAGTTGGCCATACTTTGTGCTGTGTTTAAGTCCTAGTAGTCGTGGTTTGGGAGAGTGTGTCTTCTTAGCCCTGGAAGCCCCATGCCATCTGACACACCAAGACCACTCAGAAGGAGTAATGGGTACTGGTGTCCTTCCAACCTCCAAATTTGCCTAGGTCCTCAGTAATTTATTGGGTTTCTTAAGAGCAGGTGAGCTAATGAACAGCCATAACTATAAATGCCAAATTTGGCCACTTGATGAGATCATTCCTGGTGGCCAGACACCATGGGTAATTCTCACTTCTGTATCTCAGCACCCAGCACAGTTCCTGAAATGAAACACTGTGTGTTGAATTTATGGATGGAGACCAGGAGTAGCAAGAAATTCTAGTAAGAGGTGAGCAGGAATAATGAGCTTGAGTGAAGGGTTGACTTTAGAATGCTCTAGTCAGCTTGATGTGTGCATGCCTGACCTATGTATATCCCTAGTGGCCAAAGCACTTCATTTCCTACCATCGTGACCCCTCTTCATTTAGCTTCTAGACAGCAGGGGTGGTTCTAAGGTAATGATATATTATTTATCTCATGATAAATTTTATAGAATATTGAATGTGAAAATAGTGAACTGGCTCCAAGTTCACTGGAACCAACCTCTTCTTTCTCTGTGTTCACATGGTTCCCTGTCCATTGGCCAGTCAGAATCATATCTATTCTCTTGGGAATGGAGTGTCACCAAAACAATCTTTTTTAATCTACTTTTAAAATCATGAAGAGATCAAGAATGGATAGCTCTCCAAATTTCTTCAAAGAGCAGACTTCTCATTTGAACATTTAAAAAGATTCTGGTTAACAAGAATTGAGTCTATAAAGGCTTGTTTTATATATATAATATAAATTATGACTCAGCCTGTATCTAAGGAAAATATTTTTTTCACTAGTTCTTTATTTAATTAAATATCTCCAGAGAAGCTTTTAAGGATTTCTTAAAAGTTTATATATATATATATAAATATAATATACACTTCATACTTTCACACATACAGAAAACCTTTTAACGGTATCCTGTAAGGGGCAGTATTATGGTACAGTATTTTCTTGGTTTGACCTACAATGCTACTCCTTGAAAAGTATCAATAAATCTTAATTTCCAGTAGGATCCTGGCCTCTTCTTCAAACCATTTGACCTAAGATGAGATGTCTAATGGCTTTGTTTACTCTTCATAGTTCCATGAAGGCAGTTGATTCTGTTAAGCAGAATTTACTGAAATAAGAGCCTTACAACAGAAGACGGATTTATTTTTGAGAAAGCTAATGCTACGCTTTGACTTCTGCAACTGTTCAGTGATATTCAGTGCAAAAATAATTGGACATCAGAACATTTAGAGAACTAGCCATTGTTGTTTTGGATGATGATGGTGCTCATTAAGCCCTCCTTTTAGTGCAGACTGCTGAAATAAGTGATGATGTCATTAATTGGTCTTAACCAGATACATTTTTTTGTAGTTTGATAATGGCACTTTTCTTTTCTAAACAGGATATCGAAATGAAAGATAAATGGAGATGTTTAAAAATTCCTGGTTGTGACAAAGGGAAGCTCTCAAATGATTTCTTGGGCACAATGGTTTTGTACCATTGTAATCCACTTTGTATCTCCAGCTTTAGCTTATTAATCAAGTTGACTAAATAAGGCTGACAGAAATTCTTTTGTAAATTTGTCTTTGATATTTTATACAGGAGGATAAATGAATAAGGCAAATGGACTCTACTTTGAAAAATGAGTTTGTAAAATCAGGGATGTCTGTGGTTTTGTTCCACTCAGTGAGGGTGGGTTGGCAGGTGAGAGAACTTGGTGCCTTGTCAAAAGGCATCAAGTGGGCCTTAGATAAATTAAACAAATGAAAAATAAAATATTAATATCAGCAGTTACCATTGTAAAAAAAAGATGCTTTGAGAAAATGCAGAACTTTTGTGGGATATTTTTCATTAACTGGTGTAAAGTTTTGGTGGTTATACACCTTTTGGAGGAATGCTTTGCAGTTGAAATAAAAAATATGACCCACTTGAGAATGAAGCTAGTGAGATGTGCAGTGAGTGGGAAAGCAGAGGCTTTGAAAATGGAAATTTCTGCATTTGATTCTGTGTTGCCCCTCAGGGCTGTTCCCAAATAGGGAATACACTCTCTCCAAGCCCCTGTTTTTTTTAGTTTGTAAAAGCAGAGGTTAAAAGACCTACGTCAAAGAATTTTGAGAGAAGTAGATGAATTCGGTAGATAGTCATCACTGGAGAAATACGTGTCCTTCCTCTAAGGAAGCTTCTGGTATGTGCCGATGGAGAGAGCAGCTGCCAGTAACAGTCTGGGTCTGCTGACGTTGAATGGACCTCTTACAACATCGGGTTTCAGAACTTGCTGTTTTTCAGGAAGGCAGAGATGTGCTCTGCTATTAGAATGTGATAGTTAATGATTTTTCCCATTGCTGCCTCAAGTGTCAGATAATTGACCCTGGTTTATGTTGTACGTCTCGAGATGAAGCTACGAGTCCCACTGAGGTCAATTATAGGCAAAAGTATTTATATTGGGGCGTTTGTGTTTCTGGAGTCCTCTGCCACTGGGTCTGGTCACACAGGCTAATTATCGCCACTGTGAGACAGCAAAGTTGCCTTGGCGGCAGCCGCATTAAAACTTGGTCACAACACATTGAGCCAGGGCATTTGGGAGCTTCCCTCCCAGGTAGCCTCTGGCCTCCGTGTGGTTCACAGGGAGGTTGATTACATCATTGTTGGTCAGCAGGCTCTGATGACAGTCCAGACTTCGATCAGTGCCTGATACATCCTGATCACATACTCATATTGAACATACTTGCAGCAGTGGAACAAAAAGTCAGTGCGTGTGATTTTTTTTTTTAACCCCACAAACATTTTGCATTGGCATATAGCTGATTAACAATGTTGTGGTAGTTTCAGGTGAACAGTGAAGGAACTCACCATACATAATACATGTATCCATTCTCAACCAGTTCAGTTCAGTTCAGTCGCTCAGTCTTGTCCGACTCTTTCCGACCCCATGAATCGCAGCACGCCAGGCCTCCCTGTCCATCACCAACTCCCGGAGTTCACTCAAACCCATGTCCATCGAGTCGGTGATGCCATCCAGCCATCTCATCCTCTGTTGTCCCCTTCTCCTCCTGCCCCCAATCCCTCCCAGCATCAGAGTCTTTTCCAATGAGTAAACTCTTCACATGAGGTGGCCAAAGTATTGGTTTCAGCTTCAGCATCAGTTCTTCCAATGAATATTAAGGACTGATTTCCTTTAGGATGGACTGGTGGATCTCCTTGTAGTCCAAGGGACTCTCAAGAGTCTTCTCCAACACCACAGTTCAAAAGCATCAATTCTTCGGCGCTCAGCTTTCTTCACAGTCCAACTCTCACATCCATATGTGCCTGGTTGGCATATAACTTTGATCAGAGTTCCATGAACTACACAGTAGGTC
The DNA here is from genome assembly GCF_002263795.3 of Bos taurus. NCBI lineage: Eukaryota > Metazoa > Chordata > Mammalia > Artiodactyla > Bovidae > Bos > Bos taurus. The sequence continues at coordinate 8,788,517 of NC_037353.1, read as the reverse complement.
TTTGTTGGTTATCCATTTTAAATATAGCGGTGTATACAGGAGCCTGGCGGGCTGTTGTCCATATTGCGAAGAGTTGGACACAACTGAAGAGACTGAGCACGCATGCACGTGTGCACACACACACCAGTGCATGTGATTTTATACTTCTTTCTTTTCCCCCACAAAAGTAAACTTTCTTTTCATGTTTTTTTCTAACTAATGATGTATTTATATATATGCTAAGTGCTAACAGGTAATACTTATTACGTACTGTACTCTGAGTGCCTTGTGTATATCATATACTTAGTTAATCCTCATAAACTATAGTGTAGGTGCTATTATTATCCTTGGATTACGGAGACAAAAAGCTGTGGCACAGAGTGGTTGAGTAATTTGCTCAAGATCTCACAGCAATAAACAGAGGAGCCAGGATTTAAATCTGGGTCATCTCTTGACTCGGAGAAGGCAGTGGCACCCCATTCCAGTACTTTTGCCTAGAAAATCCCATGGACAGAGGAGCCTGGTGGGCTGCAGTCCATGGGGTCGCTAGAGTCGGACACGACTAAAGCGACTTAGCAGCAGAAGCAGCATCTCTTGACTACTACTATATCAACCTTCCTCTTCAATAAGAAAATTAAGATAGTTAAAAAGAACATTAAAAAAGAAAAACATCTAAATCCTATGTATCCGGTGACATCCATTTTCAGCACTTTGGTGCACTTACTTCTAAATTTCTTCCTTGAACTTTGATGGAAAATCCTCTCTCCCCATTTCTACTTCCAAGGGCTAATGAAACATTGTGAACAGCTTGTTATTTATCTTCCCAAATATACATGCAAACACATGCACAGGCATAGATAATTCACATCCATTTCTTAATGTCCTACTATATGTATTGTTCTGCAAGGCACGTTTTCACTTAGTATGTGCTGGACATCCTTCTCTATGTATTGTATATCACCTAACACGTGTATTCTGACTGATAATTTAGTATGAACTGTACTACTTCAGAGGATGACTGTACCATGGTTCTTCCAGTGTACTGCTTTCATTAATGGACATTTAGATCGTTGCCCACTTTTCCCTACGCCATTTACAGTAACTGCATGTATTTTACTATGTGAAATTACTATAACTAACTTTCCTCTTATGAGATTCAGGTTGTTAGAAGGTACTAGGATGAACGTTCTCACAACTGAGGATGTGGGTACATCCTTACTTAATTACTTCCCAGTCCCTAACCGAACTTAATACTGAGATATATTTTATACACTGTACATAATGTAAAATTCACCTCTTTTAAGTGTATAGTTCAAAGAATTTTAATGTACTGAGTTAAGAAACCACCATAAACCAGTTATGTTAATGGAACATTTTCATTGGCCCAGTGAGACCCCTTTTGCCCTTTTACACTTACTCCCCATTCTCATCCCCAGCCCCAGATGACCACTAATCTACTTTCTGTCTCTACAGGCCTTCTCTGGACATTTCACATACCCTGTCACTTTTAAGAGTTTAATCTCCATGAGTAGTATTTCTTTTCTTATTCTGGAATAATTTGGCTCACATAAACTCCTGGCTAGAATTAATTCATTATATTAGGGCTTAGTACTGTCTTTCTTGAATATTATTATTATTATACATTTTTATCTTATGTTCCTCAAGCTGCGATTGCCAGGCGTCCTCAATAACCCTTGCCATATCAAAAGAGAACTGTTGGTGGTTTTCAACTTGTTTAGTTAATTTCTTCATGTGGTGGCTTGATAGTAATGGAGATTCTTGACTTTGAGAATATGTGCTGATTTCACAGACGACATGCTACTAAGACATGTCAAGAACTTACCAGAACCTCACCTTTGAGAAGGGATGCCAAAAAGTTCTCAGCTGTGATATCCCAAACCAGTTTGGGGTACTAAGTGTTACCTTCATATTGCTTAGAAAAGTTGGGCAACCCATTTGGACTGAACAACTCTGTAGTGTTAAAACAATTTAAAAATTGTAAAAGTTACAGTTGCCATTCAGTGCTTTTATAAACTGTTTTGAATGAAAAGCTGATAATTTTAAAAGGATAATTTCATTTCAATATTTATTATTTCAACATCTGATTATCCCTGCAAATACTTTAGATGCCTGCTCCCTGCATTTGTAGAGGTGTGAATAATCTGATTATGTTTATATCGTCTGTTTTGGGATTTCCATTTGAAGTACACACAAATTTATTTTTGTTATTTCAAGTGAGTAATTACTATTGCCCAAAGAGCTTTTCATTTTTAAGAAGCTCAGAGAGAGTAGAGAAATAAGGAACAAGCCTGCCTCTTTTATTGATGAGAAAAAATGCAGTATGCTATTAACTATATGCTAAAATATTTGTTAGCACACCAGAACGTGAGGTCCAGGTGTGAGATTATTTCTGTGTGTAGTCTTTTGAAAGTATCTGGTTCATGGAAAAGATAGTCCGAAGTCATACACTGAAGAGATGTGAAATGATTCAGCATCACAGTTCTCAGATGCCACATCACTTGTTGAGGCAAATTTCATCACCATCATCCCTGCATAGGCCCCCAAACTCATTTGCCTTTAGCGGCTCCTTTATGAGTCAGTGATTAACTTCTGTGGAAGGGAAAAGCTCTTTCTTTAAAAGCAATAACAGATTTATCTTGAATACCTTTGAAACCTGAATGATTGCTTAGGTAACAGCTGTTGCATCTTATGATCTTTGGCAAATGGGAAAGGAAGCTTTCTCAACTTGTGTTTGTCCTACACAGAAAAAACCAAAGCAATGTAGAGTTGTCGATGCTTACCCGGAAAAGGTAACTCATGTGTATAGAGGCAGAGAGTTGTAGACATCTAGGTACACCCAGGCACTTTGTCCTTCAGAACTTTTAGAAATTGATTTTCTCTTTTCATGGAAGGGGAGTGAGCTGTGATCAGCTGTGTGTGTCCTTGAGTGTCATCGGAACGTTGTTAAAGCTGGCTGTGCCCTCTTCTTTTCCCCTTTCTCTTGATTTTGTGTCATGGCCAATGCCTTTCATTTAAGGATTGGACCTGGTCCCTCCCATACTTATTCTTTCCTGTACCGTTCAGTGCTTTCATCGTGCTTTATTGTGCATGTGTACGATTTCAAGCTGCAAGATCCTTTCTTGAATTGGGCAGGGACAGTATAAGCAGACACTGCTTGTGACCATGTATCCTGCCTGGTACCCACAAAGCACCCCATCCTGAGTGAGCTCTTATCTAGGTGTGCAGTGAACCAACACCTCAAGGATGATGATCTGCTGTTTGCAAAGAGTGTACAATTTGAATCTCTAAATCTAGCAACTGCATCAGGTATCTTAGATGATCAGATTCACTGCAAGAGAACAGGTTGTGGGAGTATTGATGTAAAGAGGATGAACTGTTTTCTGGCGAGTTTTGTTTGTTTTTGATCTTATATACATTAATTTCGAGTAAATTTAATAAATCAACTGATGTTCACATTTTGAGTGCCCCATATTTTTACAAGACTGTGCATTATTTCCAAGTGTATATCTTGTAAATAATGTTAACTTGCCATATATAGCTTTCTAACAGAGCCCCTGAGTTCTTGCTTAGGGAATCATTGAGGTGTGGGAACCCAGCTAATTATAAGAGAATCTTTTGAGTTCTTTAAGGAGGCAAGATGTGAAAAATAATGCCATTTGGGGGATGTGGTTGTTAGAAGGGTTTGATGTGAGGAAGTATACTACTAAAAGCAGCTATGATTGATTGAGCACCTACTGTATGCCTGGACTGTAATACATACTTTATAATTATTTATTTCAATTAATTCTATGAAGTAGGTGGTGGTGTCTGTTTCTTTACATACAGGGAAACTGACCTAGAAACGTTAATTTTCCCAAAGTCACAGATGGAGTTTAAATCTAGTTCTTTCTACTTCGTAACTCATTTACTTTCAAACTAACCTGTTCCTTGCTATCCCTGGTTCCAAAATATCTCCCCCTCTACAGTCCTGTGTTTTAACTTCCTCTTTGTATACTCTTAATCTGCTTATAGATAGTGCTTATACCACTTATAGATAGATCTTCTGAAATGCCCATGTCCTGGGGAAAAGAAACACCTTTGTAATGTGAGTTGACTTTGCTTTACTTTGCCCAGCTCCTAGCTGAGTAGACTTGGACTTGAGATACAGAGGGTTGTAAATGCAAAGGATAGAGAAGAGGCAGTGTTTAACCTTGGCCTCCAGACAGACTGCCCTTAGAGCCCCCTCTACAGAGCCTGCTGCTGCTAAGTCGCTTCAGTCGTGTCCGACTCTGTGCAACCCCATAGACGCCAGCCCATTAAGCTCCCCCGTCCCTGGGATTCTCCAGACAAGAACACTGGAGTGGGTCGCCATTTCCTTCTCCAATGCATGAAAGTAAAAAGTGAAAGTGAAGTCGCTCAGTCATGTCCGACTCTTCGTGACCCCATGGACTGCAGCCTACCAGGCTCCTCCGTCCATGGATTTTCCAGGCAAGAGTACTGGAGTCGGGGTCCTTCAGAGCCCAGGAACGTGCAACCTCCAGAGGACATGACTACTGAAAAGGGGGTGAGATTTCATCAAGGCCAGCCGTCTCCCTTTCATTTTTGCTCAAGTTCTTTATCAAGGAAAGATAAAGATCAAGTTCTTTATCAAAGAAAGAAGAAAATAGAGTGGGAGAGTCCAGATCTTGGTTTAGTTCCTTAGGGAAGGTTTTTTCAAGTACAGTTAAGACCCATAGTTGGATGATTAATCATATGAGAGTAGAGATAATGAAAAAGTGACACATGCCTACCATCAACATTTTATTAAACTTAGAAATATCAATGCTAAAGGGATCGGTTAGTCTTTCATTTAGTGTTGAGAGTGTTTTCTTTGGCTGTCAGCCCTCTGTTTCGTGTTCCATATTGTCTTTCCTTCACAAACCATAATCTGATGCGCCATCGATGATGTCCAGTCTTTATTTCTTTAAAGCCAGAACATGAAGACTTTCAAGCAGCTCAGTACTGAATCCGTCTAGATTTTAAGTTACATTTTCCCATTAGAGTCTTACCTCCAAGACACCTGATTTTTCAGCAGTCATTTTTAGCTATTTGCATATTTCAGGTGTTTCTAAAGCATTCGGTTTAGTTTTATAAAAACAACAGCACACTTTTTTCAAACTCAGATTTCATTTATTACTTCATATTTTGTTAAATTATGTAATAACAGAAACAGGTAAACCTGCATAAACAGGTTTAGAAGTGGATGTAACTTGAGTCTTGGTTAAGCATTGCACATCTGCCAGCAGGAACAGAGCTGTCAGGCTGGTCTTAGTTAATTCCAGTCAGTGACAGTGAGTGGTTACTTAGCCATCCACATGCTTTAGTATGTTGTGAGGGAGGGGTTAATCTAGTCTAAGATTGCTTAAGGTATCCAGGGGACCCTACCAACTCATTACTATGCTTTTTATTATGAATTGCGTGATGAGTTGTAGACGTTCAAGACGCTAATCATCACAGTAACCCATAAAGGTGTTTTTTGGTATCTAATCAACAAAAACAAGTAAGCATGTGGCTAGAGTGAGCAGGGCATGGATTTTGCCATTACTTCAAGGTTTGCTGGCTTCCCAGGGGGTGCAGTGATAAAGAACCCGCCTGCCAATGCAGGAGAACAAGAGACACAGATTCGATCCCTGTGTTGGGAAAATCCCCTGGAGAAGGAAATGGCAACCTGCTCCATCATACCTGCCCGGAAAATTCCCTGGACAGAGGAGCCTGGTGGGCTACAGCCCATGGGGTCGCAAAGAGTCGGACACAACTGAACAGCTGAGCACATGGCTTGCTATCTCATGATATCCCTGGAGTCAAGGGATAAGCTCATGAGTTAGACGTGAGCCAAAACTCCCAGCTAACTCAAGTGCTTCTGCCAAGCTCTTCCTGTTACGTAAAAACTAAAAGGAATCCATGCAGATTACAGTGTTATTCTATTTATGATAATTAGTTCACAGAGTGTAATCAGTTCATGTCGTGATTTGTTAATTTGGTACATTACTTCATTGTTTTTGCTTTTTAGTTAGGCAGCAGTTTCATTTGTAGCTCAGTCAGTAAAGAATCTGCCTACAGTGCAGGAGACCTGGGTTCCATTCCTGGGTTGGAAAGATTCCTTGGAGAAGGAAATGGCAACCCCCTCCAGTATCCTTGCCTTGAAAATCCTGTGGACAGAGGAGCTTGGTGGACTGCAGTCCACGAGGTCGCAAAGAGTTGGACACGGCTAAGCAACTAACACTAGACAAAAGTTCATACCACTCATAACTTGGTCAACCATTTGGTGTTGAATGAGAAGCAAAAACCTAGAAAAAGAGCAACTTTGACTCTTAACAGCCTGAACGCTGGGGTCAAACTTGTCTTGCTTTCCTGCCTCTCAAATTAAATTAGCTATGACTTAAAGCAGAATGTATAGACAGCTATTAAAAAAAAAAAAAACTCTAGTTTTTTTTGCTGTTGCACGTTTATTTCACATAATCTCAGATTTATTTTTATTTGCATTTCATAGTGCCTGGCCCCAGAATTTGTACAGACCTCTTGAAAGACCACACCTTCTGAGAAAATTCACACTTGGAAAGTTACCGATAATTGCATAACAAGAGAAGTTTCTTAGTGGATATGGTTCTTGATCAAGTCGGAAAAAATTCTTCCCTGTCATGTGTCATAAAATACTGTCCAGAAGGCACCTAACATACCAGGGGAAAACCAGCATTATGCCGTCACCCATGTCACCAACCCTGACTCTCATTTCTCCTGAAGAAGAAGTTCACGTGGCTGGTGACACTTTGTTTTGGAATCCACATAACACACACTCAGACTTATTAAGTATCAGCGCTGAATCTTCACGTCTAGTCCAGTTGTTAGATTTGGCTCAGGGATTCCTGGTGGGCACAGCAAAATGAGAAACCTTGTGAGATTCATATTATCCATAAGATGGGAACTGACCAGTTTTTTTAAGAAAAACAAGTTTCTTCTAAAAGTTCTGAGAGGGACTTCCCTGGCGGTCCAGTGGTTGAGCCTCCACACTTCCACTTCAGGGGGCACAAAGTGAGTTTGAGTTTGAACCCTGGTTCGCAACCTAGGATCCCACATGCCACAAGGCATGGCCCCCCAAAAAAAGTTCAGAAAGGAAGGATGTGAAAATGGAATATAAATATTTTTGCCCTTTAACCCAGAGAATGTCCTTACGTGACCGTTTTTCCTCCAGTTTTTACGTGTCTATGTATAAAGAGGATGTATGACTCAGGGGGCAAAGGTGAGGAATCTGGACATTTGGGTAGGCAGTACCTTGCTCAAGGAAGATTGAGCACAGTCTCCCGAGGACACATATGAGCAATAAGGTTCTCCTTTTTTGGGACTTTTGTCAGCTCATCTGCAACATCTTTTTCAGCTGCCCGTTCAGCCATCGCTTTGGTTACCTGTATCCTGGATGTCCATCCTAATAGAAAACATTTTGCCTAGGGAATCTTTTTTTCTTGTTGAGAGACAGATATCAGATCCACAGTCTGTGTAATTATCCCCAGTAATTCTTCTCGGAACTTTATCAAATGGAATTTCTGGTGTATCATTGCTTAACAATGCCTCCTTATCTCCCAGTACTAGAGTTTCTCAGATATTTCCTGATTTCCTTATCAGCCTCTGAACCTAAAAAGGAAATGTGGAGTGAGTTTGGAAATAGTAAGAATGATAACACCTCCCCACCCCACCCCTGTCACATACACACAGAATAAAGCTTCAGTGTGTATCTTCCTGGTAAATGGCAGATGGTGATTTTGGCATCTTTAGATTTTTATCATCCATCTGATATGAGGTGTTCTTGTCAGTTTGACCTTTTTGCCTTTTTTTTTCCCTCTTGTTGACCTGATTTTTGTTTTTTTTATATATATAATCATATTTATTTATTTTTAATTGATTGTTTTATAATATTGGTTTGATTTCTGTCATACATCACCATAAATTAATCATAGGTTTACACATGTCCCCTCCCTCTTAAACCTCCCTCCCACTTCCCACGCTTTCCCACACCTCTTGGTTATTGCAGAACCCCAGTTTGAGTTCCTTGAGTCATGCAGCCAGGTTCCACTGGCTGTCTGTTTTACATATGTCAGTGTATATGCTTCCATGCTACTCTCTGCATTCACCTCACGCTCTCCCTCCTCTCTTCCGCCCTTGCCCACACATCTGTTCCCTGTGTCCCTTCTGCCCTGCACACAGGTTCATGGGCACCATCTTTCTAGACTCCGTATATATGCGTTAATACGTGACATTTGTTTTTCTCTTTGACTTATTCCACGCTGTATAATAAGCTCCAGGTTCATCTGCTTCATCAGAACTGGCTCGAATGCATTCCTTTTTATGACGGAGTAGTGTTCCATTGTAAGTATGCACCACGGTTTCTTTGTGCATTCATCTGTCAGCGGACATCGAGGTTTCTTTAGGCAATCTGGAAATATTTTCATTCTTTGAGGAAGAGTTTGTAAAAGCCCCGTTGCCTGTGGGGACTTCAGGGTGGGTAATATTTGGGTATACTTTTAGGTTCGGGTCTCACCTTGCTCAGAAAATGTTGTGTGAGTGGGTAGGTTATGAAATAGACAGTGGTTTCACACAGTATATTGTGTATCAACTCCCTGTATCGTGCAACTTAAAAAAACAATTAAGTGGTAGGCGCTCCGGTAAATGTTGGTGAACGCATGAGGCTTGGTGGAAAGAGCTTCTGACTGGCGCTCTGGTTAGTAGTTTCTTATGCAACATAATTTTTTTTGCTGTATTTGTTTTAAATAGCCCTTAACATTTTGTCTCTATACTAACAGTCTCCACTTGGCGTCTGTATATTTCTTTCATTTACCTCATCCTTCCTGCTCACTACCCAAATACACACTTGCCCTGTGATTTCACCTCCTTCTCCTCCAACTCTGCCAAGTGTATATTCTTTGTGTTTTTATTTATTGTATTTTGTTTCTGTCAGAAGAAAGCCTAGCTGAACATTTATGTAGTTTTGGCCTGGGGAAAAAAACTTGATACCATTGACACAAAATGGTAACTGAAAACTACAAAGAAATAAAAAATGATAGAAATTAATACTTGAATATCAAATGCCTGATATATGTCAAAAAAGACTCGAAGAAAAATTAAAAGGTGAATGACATGTAGAAAGAACATTTCTTACAGTCAAGTATATAATAGAAATAATAATACTAATTGTTATTCTGCAGTGTTTTATACTTTACGTTACACGTCCACACAGTTTATTCCACAAAGACTTCATAACAGTCCTGCAAAGAAGGTAGAAAGTAAGGTTTCTGAGCACAGGCACTAAGGACAGGTCATTCTTGGTTGTGGGCCATTGCCCTGCTGAGTAGCACCCCCTGGTCTTTACCTACAGGATGCCAGGAGTCTCCCGACCCCCACCCTCGCCCATATTTTGACAACCAAATGTCTCCAGACATCACCAGATGTCCCTGGAGGACAGAATCATCACCAGTGGAGAACCACGGCCAGAAAGAAATAGTATCTCCTTTTTCATAAGCTGGATGAAACTCTAAAAAGTCAGTTGTTTTGCCCAAATACACCCGTCCCCTAAGTGACCTGTAAACCGGACAGTTACAGGACACTGCCATGAATGCTTTCAGTAAAACACTAACTGCCTTCAAATGGATTGTCTGTCTTCTATTACAGACATCTCTGAACTCACTTTCTTCTCACTTGATTCAGTCATGATTTTAGGCTTTTTTCTTCCCCCCAAAGAAAAACATGCCGTTATAAGTTTCAAGTTAGAAATACACGTTGAGAAAATTTTACAGCACATGCCTCACTTTTTTTTCCCCCAAGGAAGATTGATTCTATCTTAATTTGTACAGGATTTATGAAAAAAGTATTACTCTTACAGCTAATAAACCATCCAGCCTTTATGATCCACCTCTGTCAGACACATAGGAAACACTGAAAGTATTCTCTTTCTAGGAAAGAGAATTTTCCTATGACTGTTCTCTACAGAATAGAATATTCTCTATGACTGGGAAAGGTAGTCATATACTGGGATGTAAAAGCAAAGTTGAAGACACTTTGATTATATGACCAAAAATACTTCCAAACAGACTTGAACTTCTGTTGAAGCTTTGTGAGTTTCCTTAATGATCTGACAGTGTGGGGTCTTATTCAGTGCGATAAATAGCAACTCTTTCTTTCATATTATCATCCTTTCCCCATGTCTGAAAAAATACTAGATTCTCACGTTAATAATTCTAAACACAGACACTTCAAACGATTGATCAACTGTGTCTAAGCAGTGTTCTTCCTCTTTTCAAACTGCTTCACAGCAACAACAACAAAAAGAAAAATGGAATTGTTTCATGTAATGCATTGCCATCCGTATACAGACTGATAACATGAAAGAGTATTTGAAAGTCAGGGGAACATGGTTACAAAGCATACCTTCCATGACATACACCAGTGACCCTTCTTTGATGATGCAGCTGTCTTTGCCATACTCCACTGGGTACATACAATCCACAATCTCTTGGATATGCGACAGCTCCAAGTTCTTCATAAAGTCATTGTCATTGGATCTCCTTTATGAGATTCTTGGACCTGTGGTAAGAGAGAGAAGATTTACTGGCACAACTGATAAGTGTTTTCAGTTTTTGAGGTAGAGCAGAGCCAGAGAGTGTCAGGCATAGTGCCAAGGCATTTTCTTGTTCAGTTCAGTTGCTCAGTCGTGCCCGACTCTTTGCGACCCCATGAATCGCAGCATGCCAGGCCTCCTTGTCCATCACCATCTCCTGGAGTTCACTCAAACTCAGGTCCATCGAGTCAGTGATGCCATCCAGCCATCTCATCCTCTGTCGTCCCCTTCTCCTCCTGCCCCCAATCCTTCCCAGCATCAGAGTCTTTTCCAATGAGTCAACTCTTCGCATGAGGTGGTCAAAGTACTGGAGTTTCAGCTTTAGCATCATTCCTTCCAGAGAACACCCAGGGCTGATCTCCTTTAGAATGGACTAGTTGGATCTCCTTGCAGTCCAAGGGATTCTCAAGAGTCTTCTCCAACACCACAGTTCAAAAGCATCAATTCTTCAGCGCTCAGCTTTCTTCACAGTCCAACTCTCACATCCATAGCAATCCAATAATTTCCTGACCAGCCTGAGAACAGAGTACTTCCATGGAAGCAGGAAAGACCTTGAGAAATTTACCTTTAACTATCACTTAATGAATATGGGACCAACAAATAAGCAAAATTACATAATTCCATTGTGTTTTAGGACCTTTTTAAACCCGAAGATCATGGGCAAGTCAGTGGACAAACATTTTAAACTGAAGCTTGCAACTTAAAGAATGAATAGGAACAAAATACAACAAAACTTTATAGAACACACAGTATTATTTCCATGTTTATATACTATAAAGAATATCACGATGTATTACACACAGTTACAGTAAAACACAATTTGTTTATCTTTTGGGTGCCTGTTCCACTAGATGATATACTCCATGAAGGCAGGGGTCATCTTTATTTTTTTTCTCTATTATGCGTCCAGTGTCTAGTATGTCAGTTAAAGTACAGATGTTCAAGAAGTATGTTGGATAAAAAAAAAAATATTATAAAATTGATACTTAATTAGCTGTTAGGAATAAATGGTATAAATGTGATAGTTGAATATTTATTTCTTCAAGCAGCTTAAATTGAGGTAACCAGGCCAACAGGCAGATAAAACTCTATTGAGCAAGTTGTTTTAGACAACATGGCCTGGACATGGGATTAAAGAGGTAGCCAGTGGGGAACATGTTTACAGATTCTCTGAGAATCCATGGTTAACAGGACAGTTTTTCAGAACTTGAAAGAGGGTTATCATTTAATTCTTTGTGATAAGAAGTGCCAGATGACTTCCTGGGATTAAAAATCAAAGTAGAGGGAAAAGGAGAAATACTGTGTCAGGAGCTACACAGAGTATTGTCAGAGTAGTCAGAAACTGGATGGGACAAACAGAAAGATCTTAGCAACACAGGGTAAGCACAGGTGGAGGGTAAGCAACACACTTGGAATCTTATATTAAACATCTTAGTTTGGAAAGCATCTGGCTACAAGCCAGTCTTCATCCTCATTTGCTCAATGAGTGGCTTTCAGGGAAGCGACCTACAGTGGTGAACGCTGACTACGGCATCCGCACCCCCCAGTTCTGCCTGACCTCCACTCTCGGCCTCAGTCCAGCTGTTCCAGCCTTCACACATGATGTTTTGTGATGATTTGGTTCTGAGTTAATAAAAAGGTGCACATCAAAATGAAAACAATGTAAAATTTATTAACGTGAAAAATGTACTTAAAATGGACTGTTGTGAGGCAATTAAATTCTTTATGAAGAGTGTTAATGACATAGGATGAATTATTATACTATTTTTAACTGAAAAAGCAGGATACAGAATTGTTTTTAGAATTTGAAAGTATGTGTGTGTGAAATGTAAAGAAAATAGGCTTTCACATTTGAGTCCCAATCCTAGGCCTGACATGTATTAAACGTTGAGCAGGTGGTTTTACTTTTCTGAATTTTCATTTTATGATCTGTAAAATGGTATTTAAAACTACCAGCCACCAACAGGGACATGAAAAGACACTCAGCATCTCTAGTCATTCAGTTCAGTTCAGTCACTCAGTAGTGTCCGACTCTTTGCGATCCCATGAATTGCAGCACGCCAGGCCTCCCTGTCCATCACCAACTCCCAGGGAAATGCAAATTAAATCCACGATAGATATCACCCCCATAGCTATCAGAATGTCTGTCACCAAAAAGACAGGAGATAACAAATGCTGGTTTGAATGCAGAGAAAAGGTAACTCCTGTGCACTGTTGATGGGAATGTAAATTGGTACTGTTACTATGAAAAACAGAATGGTGATTCCTCAGAAAATTAAAACCAGAACTACCGTATGGTCCAGCCATTCACTTCTGTGAATATATCCAAAGGAAGTGAAAACAATAACTGGAAACAATATCTGCATTACCATGCTCATAGCAGAATTGTCTGCAGTCGCCAAGACCTGAAAACAACCTAAGCATGCCTGATGAATGAATGGATAAAGAAGTTGTGGTGTGTATAGATACAGACGTGCAATGGAATATAATTTAGCTCTAAAAAATGAGAAAATCACCATTTGTAACAACATAGATGAATCTAGAAGGCATTATGCTAGGTGAAATACATCAAACAGAATGACAAATACTCTATGATCTCACTTTATGTGGAGTCTAATTTAAAAAAAAACTCATAGAAGTCAAATTTATGGTTATGAGAGGTGGTATGTGGGGGGAGGAAGAATTTGAAAAAAGATGGTCAAAAGGTACAAACTTACAGTTATAAGATAAATAAGTACCAGTGACATAATGAAATCATGACTAGTGAAATAATGACTATAGTTAATTACCACATAATACATAAGAAAGTTGAGAGTAGATCCTAAGAGTTCTCACCACAAGGGTAATTTAACTATTTTTTTCTTTTTCTTTTACCTACATGAGATGGTGGATGTTAACTAAAATTATTGTGATGATCATTTCCCAATATGTAAATCAAACCATCATGCTGTTTTGTACAGTTTAAATACATATGGTGATATATGTCAATTATTTCTTGATAAAACTGGAAAAAATATGTGAAGAGTGGTAAAAATACAATGTTACTTTGAGTAAATGATGGGTGAAAAGTGGTGGAAGTAACTGCAGTTGGGGTAACAGGAAGAGTAGTAATAGGGTGTACAGTCATGACGTGGAGCAGTATCAGAAGGAAGGAAGTAAAATGTTGGCATAGGTTGCCTTTGATAACATAATTATATTCTTTTTCTTTATTCTTTTCTCTATAAAATTTTCTAGAACGGGCATACTGATTTTTTTTTTTAATATGGAAAACTCTTATCAAAGGTAGTTCCTGAAAAATAACTGTGCTCTGAGCAAAAGTAAGAATAATAATATACTGCTCATTCACATCATGACTTAGATACTTGGTATTGGTTGACTACTACTGGTATATTCACTACTACTCTTTTCAGTAGATTCTCTTTCACATGGCCTGTGTCTAAATGCTAATGATAGGAATTATCACTTAATAAATGGATAGTGATGGATGGCCCAGTGGTTAAAGGCTTCAGAATAGACTCTTAAAAAGCCTTTTTTGGTGAGAATTTCACTTTAGTTAGAACAATTTAGCTGCATGTTTTCTTTAATTTTTTTTAATTCCAACTTGCTAAAACCTTATTTCTCCTGAGGCAAAGAGTTGTTCCCTTGAGTATTCAACACACGATGTAAAACTTTGTTCCCATTTATGATTTTCATAAGATCTCCTTTCTTAATTATCTTCACCATTCTTATTTCTTTTTTCCCCAGGTCCCTTATGTTTTTGTGTGTCTTTGTGTGTAATTTTCAAAACAAAAATTGAATCCATACTGTAGTATGGCTTAAACATTTTGCAGTGACAGTTTTTGAGAATGTGGAGGGACTGGTAGCTCAGTCTGTATGCTTATCACCCAGCATTGACAGCCATCGGCTTTCCGTGATTCTTGTTCCATCTTTGCCTCTGCCCTACTTTGTTCAGGGTCCGGGGAGGCAGAAGAGGGAGGCAAAGCAAACTTCAGACATCATCGCCGTTTCCTTCCCAGTACTTTGTTCTCATGTTTGTTGTTATTTACTCTTTGTCTGTTGACCTTTCTTTCTCTCGTTATTGAAATAACTCTTGGACTGTGCCCTGGTGGCATGATGAAGGTGTGCTCTTCTGGAGGCATTGTCCTCTGCATGGTGCTTGATGGGCTGGTCTTCAGGGATCCCGGGCAGGATGACACTGTTGGTGTGAAGCTCATGGTCCAGTTACTGGTAGAACCCAGAGGTATGCCTGTTGCCTCCTGAGCCTGTGGAGTCAGGTGTGCGGCTAGGCCTTCATTGTGTGATGGTACGTTTAGAAGAAGTAGACCCAAATCTAAGTCATAATGATTTGTATTATTTATTAAGCTCATACAGAAAGCATAGCTTTGAATAAAACTGTCTAAAGGATTGCGTGTGGATCCTGTTTTGTTTCTTTAGTTACCGAGACAGGAAACTAAATTGTTGATATTACAATTTAATCATTTATAAATTTGCCATCCTTTGAGTACTGTAGTGATACGTGTAACATTTCACGGTTTTGGGAGGTTTGTCATATTCAAGTCTTACAATAGCATTGTGAGGGAGGAAAGATACGAAATTTCTGCTCAATGAACTAACAGAGACATTGGAAGATGAGAGAGGTAGTCATTGACGTGACTTATGTCTTATGTCTCCTGGCCTAGAAGTCTTTATGCTTTGGATGGTTTTTGAGTTGCTTTAGACTGTGTTGTGAAATTGGAACTTGCATTTTCCTTTGTACTTAAACATTGTTGTTTTAAATGTTGGGAAATTTGCACCACCTCGGATGAGGTCTTGGAGATACTTGGGGAAGGTCATACTCTTACTGGGTCTTATTCCCAGGCAGGGCCCAGGCAGCAAGCAGAACCCTTGCGGAGCTGTCTGATTGCCGTCATCAGCGTCCCTCCCCATGGCACTGGTTTCCGCCTCTCTCCGCTGTTATCCCAGACCCAGACTCCCATTGCCATCTGTACCTTCATGCACTGGTTACTTTTGTGACAGAGTAGAATTCATTTGAGCCTAAAATCTCTGAAATTTTTCCTGGGGACTAGAGATATTTGATCCAGTAGAGAAATTATTCAGACATTCCTTCACTCCCATTGGAATTTGTGCAAGCTCCAAATATCTCAGTCCCTCCAAAAAAAAAATCTAGATGCGAATGTTCTATTAGCTTAAATTCCCTGAGGGAATACAGTGATTCTTCAGAGTTGACGCTTTGTTCAGGACATTTTTATAGTAGCTATC
Organism: Bos taurus; assembly: GCF_002263795.3. Classification (NCBI taxonomy): domain Eukaryota; kingdom Metazoa; phylum Chordata; class Mammalia; order Artiodactyla; family Bovidae; genus Bos; species Bos taurus. Next base: position 8,772,637 of record NC_037353.1, on the reverse strand, counting down.
TAAAAATGTGTATACTTATTTCTCCCAGAGATAACTTTTTTTTTCTTTCACCAGTTAAAATTGGTTTCCTGCTAAAGTGTTTTGCCTGCTGCAGGTGTCTTTTGTAAAACAGGATTTATGCATTTGATTTATGGACATTACACACACATAAAGTACCGAATATTTTGAGGAAGAATGGAACATAATTTCAGTGCAGATATTTTAACCCATGTTTATTATTCAAGAAGTTCTTTGTATGACATAATCTAATTTTCAAATATAATTTTATTTATTTATTTAGTTTGGGCGGTGCTGGGTCTTCATTGCTGCATGGACTTTTTCCTCTAGTTGCAGAGAGGGGGTGCTGTTCTCTGGCTGTGGTGCACTGGCTTCTCACTGCCGTGGCTTCTCTCGTTGCGGAGCACGGGCTGTAGGGCGTGCGGGCTTCAGTAGTTGCGACTCCCCAGCTGTAGCGCACAGGCTCAGTAGTTGTGGCGCCTGGGCTAGTTGCCCCATGACATGTGGGATCCTCCCGGATCAGGGATCAAACCTATGTCTTCTGCGTTGGCAGGCAGATTATTTACCACTGAGCCACCAGGGAAAGCTGGTTAACCTAATTTTAATGACATTGCTTTCAAACAGTCAAGGGAAATCCAATTAAAATCAGGGGGCTGTGTATTATGGAAGATGTTAAGCAATAGACAAAAACCCTGGTGGCTCAGAGGTTAAAGCGTCTGCCTGCAAGGCGGGAGACCCGGGTTCAATCCCTGGGTCGGGAAGATCCTCTGGAGAAGGAAATGGCAACCCACTCCAGTATTCTTGCCTGGAGAATCCCATGGATGGAGGAGCCTGGTAGGTTACAGTCCACGGGGTTGTGGACTGTACTGTTTTCAAACATTAAGTTAATCAAAATGGTTGGTTAACCAAATGTTGTCATACCAAGGTTCTGGTCTTATCAGATAAATAAAACATGCAGATCTGCAATTAGTGCATTAACCAATATGCAAATGGTACAGCCAGGATAATTACTAAAGTACGTAGGAACAGTTTTGTTTATAAAAACAAAAAATGTCTTCATACAAAGTCTGATGAGATACGGAGCTTGTGGGAGGTTTTATAAACATAAAACATGGCGCAGCTGGACTGAGTGGTTCTGCAGAGTGGATGTGGGCCCACAGACCCAGGTGAATGTGAGAGGGTTTTTGTTTGGGGGAGTCAGTGGGAGGTGTGTGCAGGATGGGTGGAGGTGGGGAGAAAGTCACCCAGAAAGACTTAGGCTCTCATGAGAAACTGCTCTCACAGCCTGGTCTTAGCTTTGCCAGTCTTTGTCATGTGATCTTGGGCAAAGCACTGGTTTTGATGACCCCAGTTTATTTAAGATTTGAAGATTCAGCTAGTTTCTGACTTTTACATTGGAGTGCTAGAATTCCCCCATATGTGAGGTGGTGGGTCAAGAAGTGTGAAGTAACATGATAAACATATTTCTTAAAGATTTGGGCAAAGACAGTGATTTTTGTATGAACATAACCCGTGGACGGAGGAGCCTGGTAGGCTGCAGTCCATGGGGTTGCTAAGAGTCGGACACAACTGAGCGACTTCACTTTCACTTTTCACCTTCATGTACTGGAGAAGGAAATGGCAACCCACTCCAGTGTTCTTGCCTGGAGGATCCCAGGGACGGGGGAGCCTGTAGGCTGCCGTCTGTGGGGTCGCACAGAGTTGGACACGACTGAAGCAACTTAGCAGCAGCAGCAGCAACCCTTATTATAGAGCAAAATACAAAATTTACGTGTAACTTTAAGGTCAACTAAACATAAAAATTGTCCCTCTTGCAGAGTCTATGCACCCAGAGTTTTGGATGGCTGTATTTTACTCTCTTTGCCAATAGGAATCTTGGGAGGAGATGTTAGAATGGTAATTGATATCTTTGCCAGTTGCTAGATGAAATCTGAAATCTTCTCTCACTCTTAGTGCACACCATTTCTCTTATAAGAACCGATCATGGTCACCTTTCCTTGTCAGTTGCCAAGTGTTTTTGTTCTGCTGCTGTTGTTTGTGACTTACAGTAGGCAGAATAATTCCTACTATATTGGAAGACATAGACTCATTTGCTTCTTTCATTCTGCAGTATCCGTGGAGTGACGGCTCTATGCTAGGCACTGTTTGGACTCTTAATAAGTCCATTTTCTCCATTGTATGTTTAACTCTTGTTAGTGTTTTGAGTAGATAATGCATTCATATGGTTTCAAGTTCACATGGTAAGAAGGGATGTACGGTGACAAGTGTACTTCCCATCCTCGCCACCCAGGTCCTGCTCCTGGAGTCAGTTGCTATGACTACTTATTTTGAAGCCTTCAAGTGATATTTTATGTATATATTTGATATGTTAACAAATAGGTATCTATCTCCTTCCCTCCCTCTCCTTTAGACAGATGATATTATACGATATAGGTAAGTCCGATCCCTTTCTTTTTTCTTTTAACATTTAGATTTGCATTTTTTTTTAAAGTCCTGAAGGCTGAACATCAAACTGTTAGAACTAGTTATCTCTGAAGGATGTGGTCGAGGAAGCTTGCTTGCACTTCCTCGCTCCCTCCCTCCCCCCTCTTCCTTCCTATCTAACTTGAATGTACTGCTGTATCATTCGAATCTCTTTTAAGGGAATATATTGGTTTTATAAGAGGGAAAGTCTTTTTTGAAGAAAGAAATAGCATAAGGTAAATAAGTTCATTCAAACAGGTGTAAATCAGTCATTTGGTCCTTTTAATAGTTGGACTGTGAAGAAAGCTGAGCACCGAAGAATTGATGCTTTTGAACTGTGGTGTTGGAGAAGACTCTTGAGAGTCCCTTGGACCGCAAGGAGATCCAATCAGTCCATTCTAAAGGAGATCAGCCCTGGGTATTCTTTGGAAGGAATGATGCTAAAGCTGAAACTCCAGTACTTAGGCCATCTCATGCGAAGGGTTGACTCATTGGAAAAGACTCTGATGCTGGGAGGGATTGGGGGCAGGAGAAGGGGACGCCAGAGGATGAGATGGCTGGATGGCATCACTGACTCGATGGACTTGAGTCTCAGTGAACTCCGGGAGTTGGTGATGGACAGGGAGGCCTGGCGTCCTGCGATTCGTGGGGTCGCAAAGAGTCGGACACGACTGAGTGACTGAACTGAACTGAACTGAATAGCTCCTTAAGGCTTGGGACCTGAGGGAGTAGTAATATGGGTGGGGAGAGCTTTCTGACCTGGGCAAGGGAGCAGTCTGAAAGAATCCCCCGGAAGGTGAGCCTGTGTGGAACTCCCTTCTCTAGGAAGTTCGTCCCCCATGTGACCCACACCTTTGCACATGTGACTTGTGTTCAGGACGTGCCTGTGTGGTGTGTGCAGGTGGCGCCCTGGAGCAGGAGGGGCGCTCAGAGCCTGGGAGGAAGGCGGTGTCCTCAGCTCAGGCTCCATAGGAAGCCTGCAGTTGTCTCCAGCAGATGGAGCCAGGCTGTGGCAGAGGGTGGAGGACATGGGAGAGGCCTGTGTTTGTTTTAGGTCTCTCCAGTGCGTGGGGTGTTTGACCCAGAAGCAATGTGACTGAGACCACAGGGAAAGAAGAGAGAAGAATTGTCAGTTACGGGGCTTGTGGCAACAGTGCACCTCATTTTAAGGAACTGAAAACGCGTTCCAGAATCTTCTGTCAGCTTTGCCCTGTGGTTTGAAGGGAAGGGACAGCGTCACACTAGGGGCGCGCTGCTCGGTGTTGGAGCCCTGCTCTGGCCTGTGACCTTGAGCACTGGGCCTTACTTCCGGGCCCTCAGTCCTCACCTGTCAACAGGCATTCTTAACCCTTTTGATAGGATTGCTTGGATTTCAATGAGTGTAGAGTCTAAAAAGCTTAGGTCCTAGTTCAGTTCAGTTCAGTCGCTCAGTCGTGTCCAACTCTTTGCGACCCCATGAACCACAGCACACCAGGCCTCCCTGTCCATCACCAACTCCCAGAGTCCACCCAAACCCATGTCCATTGAGACGGTGATGCCATCCAACCATCTCATCCTCTGTCGTCCCCTTCTCCTCCTGCCCTCAATCTTTCCCAGCATCAGGGTCTTTTCAAATGAGTCAGCTCTTCACATCAGGTGGCCAAAGTATTGGAGGTTCAGCTTCAACATCAGTCCCTCCAATGAACAACCAGGACTGATCTCCTTTAGGATGGACTGGATGGATCTCCTTGAGTCCAAGGGACTCTCAAGAGTCTTCTCCAACACCACAGTTCAAAAGCATCTATTCTTCAGTGCTCAGCTTTCTTCACAGTCCAACTCTCACATCCATACATGACCACTGGAAAAACCATAGCCTTGACTAGACGGACCTTTGTTGGCAAAGTAATGTCTCTGCTTTTTAATATGCTGTCTAGGTTGGTCATAACTTTCCTTCCAAGGAGCAAGCGTCTTTCAATTTCATGGCTGCAATCACCATCCACAGTGATTTTGAAGCCCAGAAAAATAAAGTCTGTCACTGTTTCCACTGTTTCCCCATCTATTTGCCATGAAGTGATGTTTACTAGGTCCTAGTAAACTCTCATTACTGTTAGCTAGAAGATAGAGCAGGAAGGTGAGAGAGCAAGTAAGTAATGGACCTTCCATCTCACACGTGGGGCAGAAATGTGCTGAGAAGGGACCCTGGACTCTTGATCCCACTTAGTTTTCTGCTTAAACCATCCTCTGAAAATTCAGTGCTCTTCACTGTCATTTATAGGTCACATGGTCCTCGTCCTGGCCTGGGAGCCATAGCATCAGGCTCCATCTGGCAGATTGGTTTTTTCAGAGAGCCACATGTGCATTTTGTTTCAGCTCTGTGGACATACAGGTTCCCACTCTCTAAGGTATGGATACTGTAGAGCTCAGCTAGTAATAATAGTATCTTATAGAAGGCTGATTTTCTAGTTATAAATACTTTAACACTTAATGATGCTCGGATACTTTTGTAATCAGTATTTATGCTCTATGAAGTAACACAGTTCTTATTGCTGCTCTCTCATGTCTATGAATAATGACATGGCTTTTGAAAGCTGAGGTTAAATCCATAAAGGCTGTGGCGCAGTAATTACTTCTATGATCCTTCATATGGTCTGAGAAGTGTTTAAAGTCCAGATGCCCCCAGGATTAGTTTTACATTTATTTTTTGGTTTCTTTAGGGTAAGGCTTATTTTTTAAAAGGAAGAATGTATTTTAACTACCGTGTGTTAGGTGTGTTAGAATTCCTCTCCTGTCTACACCCGAGTGTAACAGCAGAGGCAGCTGCAACTAGTTTGATGTCATGTGTCCACAGCCTAAAAATCCCTGCAAGAGACCCTGGCAAGCAGAAGGTAGTGATTTTACAAGAGCAGATTAAATAAGGGAGGAGCTTTCATGGCACAGAGCAGATAATTGGCTCTTGCATCATGGGGTTCTCTGCCAGAAATCAAGCACGAATGCCTTTGGGTTCTCAGGCCCCACTTGTAATGCTGGTTTCTGCAGGGAAAGATGAGATGAAATAAAAGGGATGTGCTTTTTGTTCTTCCATGCCTTTCCCTCAATCTGACATCGTTCCAGCCTACTCCTACTCCCACGATGCTCTAACTCACTTTTCTGCCCCCTCAGATCTCAGATTTCTTTGTCTTAAGCCATAGCGCTTGTTTTGCAGACAAATAGTAACTTACTTAAAAAATAATAGTAGTGATTGATTCCATGGAACATGCATAAATTCCAGGCACTAAGTACTTTACTTACATTATTTCATTTCCTCTTCTTTATCACAGCTTCGTAACAGCTTCACAGGTAGTTTTGTCTTAACTGGACGCTGTGGAAACTGGAGAAATTAAAAAATCTTGTCCACGGTCACATGGCAGGAACTCATAAAATGAACATTGGAACCCGAGTGTACATACTTCCAAACTTTTGTTCTTAATTTTGATTTTACCATAACAATAGCTGCCATTGGTTGAAGGTATGTTCCCAGAACCACCGCATAGAAAAACAACTTTCTTAAAGAATCATGGTTTGCATTGCCCCGATATGATATATAAAGTTCATGTAATTAACTCTTGATATGATTACTGAATAGGACACAACATCACTTCTAGGTATTCTTGCCAGAAATGCATAACTTTAATCATGAAAACATCTGAGAAACCCAAACTGAGAGACATTCTACAGAATAACTTTTTTTTTTCAATAGTATCAAGGTCATAATGGCAAAGAAAGATTGGGGAATTACCACATATTGGAGGAGATTAAGGAGATTGTGGGACTAGAAAGAGGGGATTGGGGGAAAATTGGTGAAATTCAAGTATAATCTGTTTTTAAGTTAATAATATAGCAATGTTAATTTCTTGATTTTGATAGCTACTGCAGTTAAGTTTAATACAGGAGAAATGTTTTCTGTTCTATTATTTTAACTTTTATATAAATCTACAATTATATCAAAATAAAAAATATTTTAAGCCATCTGAGATCAGTATTATATATTCTCGGTTTAGAGATGAGGCAACACAAATTTCAACTGTTAGGTAACTCACCTAAGATCATACAAATGGTTGTTATTGTTAGTGAAGGAATGAGGAAGAATTCTAACTCAATCTTGGAGATTTTCAAAGCTCATTTTAATCACATGCTTTATGGCTGCCTCACGTTTAAATCGAAAAGGCAGTGGCACCCCACTCCAGTACTGTTGCCTAGAAAATCCCATGGACGGAGGAATCTGGTAGGCTGCAGTCCATGGGGTCGCTAGAGTTGGACACGACTGAGCGACTTCACTTTCACTTTTCACTTTCATGCATTGGAGAAGGAAATGGCAACCCACTCCAGTGTTCTTGCCTGGAGAATCCCAGGGACGGGGGATCCTGGTGGGCTGCCGTCTATGGGGTCGCACAGAGTCAGACATGACTGAAGCGACTTAGCAGCAGCAGCATGTTTAAATATGTGTGTTCAAAACATTAGCTAAACTCCATCCCCATTAGATAGACCTTATACTAGGAGGAAAAAAAAAACCCAGCAACTTTGTGCCTGTTGAAAAAAAGCTATGCATATATTTCATTACTATTATAAAATTACATGATAAATTTTGTGTGTGTATATGGAGCAATATTAATAGGGAATTTTATACTTAAGGGAATTTTAAATCAAAGTTATATAAATTTTTACCAACAAAAATGAAAACTATTCATTATAAAACTGTTCTTATTTTTTTCAAATAATTTCTACATCCTACATCTCCAAATTAAAAATATCATGTTTCTGTGTCTTCTTGCTACCCAGCTCTCTCAAACTTTTTTCTATAAATGTCATTGGCATAGTGAAGCTAATACTGTTTAATGCAAAAGAGCCAAGAAGAAAGCCATATTTTTGTCGTATTAAAAGATTGATATTTTGGGGAAAAAAATGGATAAATTGTTTTCAAACTTCAAGCCAAATAGGAGAATGCAAAAAAAAAAAAAAAAACAATCCTTTGTAAGTTTTAAAAATCTTGATAAAATATAATTATAGTGGAAGCCTTTTTAAACTAAAAGACAAAAAGAAGTGGATCAGTTGGCTTTGTTCAAGTCTAAATAATTTAGTGATAAATTCTGGATAATTCTTTGATGTATAGAATTGTGGCAGTATTCTAGTGCTAAAGATCTAACTTGAGGTTGCTTAGTTTCTGAGCCTCCATGTCCTCAGCTACAAAATGGATACAATAAACTTACCCAAAAATTTTGCTTAAAGAATTGGATAATTTTATAGTTTATATACCTTCACATAGGAGATTTAAACATTTTTTTTTCTTATTAAGAATCTATTGTACTGCTGCTTGTAAGTCCTGAAGTTGCTTGCTTCTAAAGACTTTGACCTTTGTTATTTTGATTTACATGTGTTAGGTGTTTCAAGGAAGGTCAGAAAGCAAGTTTCTCTTTGCCAAGACGTTACACCAACCAGCATGTTGTGGTACTATTTTTTAATAGTATATAATTCCTTGTGGCCATTTGATAAAACCAGAAGCTCATAAAATGAAGCCCAGAGTGACAGACCGAGGAAATTTAGTTTGGTAAAACCAGAGCTATTTCTGGGGGTGCTCTGAGAGGAACTCTTAACTTGGATCTGTCTGCTAAATTTAGTCTGTCAGCTTGACAGTTTCTCCTCTCAGTTTCTGTTGATAATAGAGAACATGGGGGTGTGTCTGAGGGTTTTTAGTGGGGAGAAGGAAAGTGTGTGTATTGGGGGAGGGCATCCACTTTTAAAATAGCTATTTATTTCAATTTATTTATTATAGCCTTTTATTGATAAGATATATGCCTGAATCACTTTGTTGTCCACCAGAAGCTAACAAAACAAAATACTTTAATTGATCAGTTAAAGTGCTTAGTTATCAATTAAGTGCTTAGTTATACTAGACACTATTAATGATTAATTCCACTCCATTCATTCATTCATTCAACAAATATTTATTGAATGCCTATGCTGTGCTAGATGTTATACTAGTCCATTGAAGGTTTTAGGTACGACTATTTATTTCTACTCAAGTTTGGAGTATTTCGGAATAAAAATTTTCCATTAGTTCACAGATACTTCTTGGGACTTCCCTGATGGTTCAGATGGTAAAGCATCTGCCTACAATGTGGGAGACCCGGGTTCGATCCCTGGGTTGGGAAGATCCCCTGGAGAAGGAAATGGCAACCCACTCCAGTATTCTTGCCTGGAAAATCCCATGGACGGAGGATCCCGTTAGGCTATAGTCCATGGGGTGGCCAACAGTTGGACACAGCTGAGTGACTTCACATTCACTTCTTTGAGTATTATGGGTCGTATGCGCTAATGGATTGAATAGGGGCAGGTAAAGCTTGCCAGCGATGTCTTTGCTAGAATATATGTTGTTGTTAAGTCACTCAGTCATGTCCAGCTCTTTGAGACCTCATGGACTGCAGCACTCCAGACTTCCCTGTCCTTCACTATCTCCTAGAATTTGCTCAAACTCGTGTCCATTGAGTCTATGATTCCATCCAACCATCTCATCCTCTGTCGCCCTCTTCTGCCCTCAATCTTTCCCAGCACCAGGGCCCTTTCCAGTGAGTCAGCTCTTTGTATCAGGTGGCCAAAGTATTACACCTTCAGCTTCAGCATCAGTCCTTCCAGTGAATATTCAGGATTGATTTCCTTCAGGATTGACTGGTTTGACCTGCTTGTAGTCCAGGGGACTCTAAAGAGTCTTCTCCAATACCACAGTTTGAAAGCATCAATTCTTTGGCGCTCTTTATTCTTCTTGATGGTCCAACTCTCACATCTGTACATGACTACTGGAAAAACCATAGCTTTGACTATATGCACCTTTGTCAGCAAAGTGATGTCTCTGCTTTTTAATATGCTGTCTAGGTTCATCATAGCTTTCCTTCCAAGGAGCAAGTGTCTTTTAATTTCATGGATGCAGTTGCTGTCTGCAGTGATTTCGGATCCAAAGATAATAAAGTCTGTCACTATTTCCCCATCTATTTGCCATGACGTGATGGGACCAGATGTCGTGATCTTCATTTTTTGAATGTTGAGTTTTAAGCCAGCCTTTTCACTCTTCCTCTTTCACCTTTATCAAGAGGTCTTTTGGTTCCTCTTCGCTTTCTGCCATTGTGCTGTGCTTAGTTGCTCAGTCATGTCCGACTCTGAGACCCCATGCACTGTAGCCCACCAGGCTCCACTGTCCATGGGGATTTTCCAGGCAAGCATACTGGAGTGGGTTGCCATGCCCTCCTCCAGGGGATCTTCCCAACCCAGGGATCGAACCCAGGTCTCAAGCATTGCAGGCAAAAACTTTACCATCTGAGCCACCAGAGACACCCTTTCCTTAAGGGTGGTGTCATCTATGTATCTGAGGTTGTTAATGATTCTCCTGGCAATCTTGCTTCCAGCTTGTAATTCATCCAGCTTGGCATTTTGCATAATGTACTCTGCACGTACGTTAAATAAGCAGAGTGACAGTATACAGCCTTGCCGTACTCCTTTCCCAATTTGGAACCAGCCCGTTGTTCCATGTCCAATTCTAAGTGTTGCTTCTTGACCTGCTTACAGGTTTCACAGGAGGCAGATAAGATGGTCTGGTATTCCCATCTCTTGAAGAATTTTTCACTGTTTGTCGTGATCCACACAGTCAAAGGCTTTAGCATAGTCAATGAAGCAGAAGTAGATATTTTTCTGGAATTCTCTTGCTTTTTCGCTGATCCAACAGATGTTAGCTATTTAATCTCTCGTTGCATATAGTATGATGGAATTGAAATTTACTAAGCTTAAGAGGGCATGCACAAGGAGTAGGTTTGGAGAAGAGTTGAAATTTGGTTTTTGGGCTTTTTAGCCTAGTTAGACAGGAACCATGCTGTATGCATGCCTGTCTCCCAGGATGCCCATGACAGTGCTTTATGCATAGTACACACGTAATTAATGTTTGGTTTTATTTGGATTCAGTGATTTGGCTTTTATTAATATGTATACTTTTCAGCCCTTGGCTCTTTAGTGCTGGCTTTGTTTATGCCAAAAAGAAAAGCTCATTATGAATATAAACAGAAAATAAATCTGAGCTGTGTTTTCAGTGAAGTTGATGTGCCTCACACCTTGCCAGAGTGCTTTGTTAATAGACTCTCTGAATTCTGATCATCAAGTTCCTTTAATGAACTGGATCTCTATAATACAGACTTAGCTCTTTACAAAAAGAATTTAGGTGTGCAGATCTTTTATTATGCGTGTGAGTTGCTTCTTGTAGCACAGGTGTGGAACATAATCAGATGTGGATTAGAAACCCAGAGGATTGCCATTGTTATTTTATGGTAAGAATGTAGTTTTCAGAAATACTTTGAAGTGCCGTTTGGGGCATTTTAGGGGAAAATTTTATCTGCCCTCCCGCTGATGAGACATTGAGAGATTCTTTTGTCCTACATGTAGTCTACCATTGCTCTTAGTCATTTTTCCAGTTTCCATCCTTGTGACTGGTGCTTTATGTCTTTGCAAATTAAATCCATATTTTCCCCTGCTCCTCGTTCTCTTTTATACTGAAATAACTTGTGACATTTGAAAGTTAAATTCTTTGATCTCACATTTTACATCTTTAGATCATTTGACAGGATTCTGAAATGCTTTTAATGAGCTATGTCACCTTTTCAGGTTATGATAACACAGTGTTCTCCTTGTATGTAAAACTGACATTTTGTCAAATGGTTTAGGTATTAATGCATATAGAATTTGGAAAGAAAGATGAGACTACATGATCTGAACATTAAGAAACGCAACTCAGAACAGTGATCCTTGTAGTTCTATTTTAGCGGCCAGGGCCTAATGAGGAGCGAGTAATTAGGGACTTGCCATCTCCATGCATTTGCTCAGATGTGCCTGTGTTACTATTCCAGCCAGTGTCTCAACAGCTGATGCAAATTAATGGGAACAGCGCATCCAAAAAGAATCTGGGAGTCTCACCTACAGAAACAGTTGGGAAACATCTGTAAGGTCTTATATTTAGGCTCTTTCCCACTGTGACACTTAAAAATCTGATTAAACATACTACCGAGGAGGGTTTTGGTAACTTTGAAAAGTGTGAGGGCTTAGTTTTAGGTAGAAAATAGCTGTGTATATAATTTGGGGGAAAAAAAACAAGTATTTTTACTGAATTCATTATCGTATAAATATGAAATTATAAATGTTTGAATACTTTTGGTTTTTGTGTTATGGCATTGACTCTGCATTGTCTTTTAATTTGCTCATAAAAGAATAAAAATTAAGGAACCTCTCTGAGCCTTCTGTTTAGGCATAACAACTGGATAGTGATTCCTTTTCTATGTTTAAGGAATTAAGTTCCTGCCAACAGGGACCAATGTTATTTTCTTCTCATATTAAAGAAAGTCTAAAAGGAAAAAATGGTATGATTAAAGGAAGTGTGTTTTCCCATCTGAAAAAAATCCTAGCTGTATTTCTTTTCAGGAGATTATATTTTGAAGTAACTTTTTGATGAAATGGTTTTATAAATTTATTCCTTTTTTTTTTTTTTTTTAGTTAGGTGGGAGTTGTAAAAATTATTGAGAATGATGTGGTCAGCCTTAGATGATAAAGAATCTGTGTTTAACACCTGTGTTCTTAGAATCAAATACAGTCACCTGCCTTCCTTCTCTAGTATTTATTTTTTCACTCATGAAACAGATACTAACATTGAATGCCTACTGTGTGCTAGCTCCCAAGGATACAGTAATGAAAAAAACACAAGAGACCCTGTATCTTGGAGCTTCCATTTTGGCTGGGCAGAAAGACACTCAGCAAGGAAGATGATGTCAATAGGAGGATGGTCATGAAAGGCTTGGTGAAGAGATGACGTGTAAGAGTGGAGGCCTGAAAGCTGAGTGGAAGTCTGTAGTGCAGAAGGAGTAGGGTGAGAGTGTTTCAAGGCCCTGGGGTGGCTGGGAACTGAAAACAGACCAGCGTAGTTGTCGTGTGGTGCACAGTGGAGGCGCTTGGCCACACGAAGGCAGGGCCAGTCTTACAAGTTATGTAACAATTAGGTGTGGATTTTATTCCCAGAGCATTGGCGAACACTGCAGGATTTCAAATACGGGAATCACACAGTTGAAGAAGCTCTCTTTGCTGCCCCATGGCAAATACAGTTGGTTTGGGCACAAGAACGCCATTGAGGAGGCCATGGCAGTAATTTAAATGAAATGTAGCCTTGGCTGAACTATGGTGGTTGTATGAAGTAAAGAGAAATAAATGGATTTGTGGTACAGTTGGCAGAACTTGAATCCTTGGTGACATTTTTGCTGTTTTAAGTTATAGTTCTTTTTCATCTTTGCCAACTCAATCACTGAAGAATGGTACCTTGCTATTATATATTTATTTATTTGTTACCTTGTGAGATTAAAAAAAAATTCTGTGTCTGTGTGTGGCCTATTTGCAATCTTTGTTTAAAATCATTTCCTTAACTGATTTTTAAAGAGATCTTGATATCTGTGATCTATGACAAATTTATAAAATATTTTGTCTTGTGTTTTTTTTTATCTGTGGAATATTTTGATTGATATTTTTATGGTTGTTTAAAGCTGTGTTTTATACATTTGGTGTCACATGTGTTAATGTTGAGAGATTTCAGAAATGCATGTAAATGTGCATTCAGTTGAGATAATACTTTATATATGACTTATTTTAAAATTAGTTCACTATAACATAACATAGTAATATGTGTTCAAGGCTTTTTAAGAACTAAGAATTTATTTCACCTGATGCACAATAGCTTTAGTGTGCTTGTTCAGATCTTTCAATTTTATCATGCCTTAGAAAAAGTTAACTAATTTAATAACTTCTGTAAACTTACATATTTTTACATCACTGATTTAGTTGCAGGGTTCTAATTTTGTTGCATTAAATTATAGTTAAGGAAGCCAGAAAACAAAGCCTATTACATTTCTATATAAACCAACAATAAATATTTAAGTGATTGTCTTACGGTTAGTTAGTGCTTCTCATAAACTGTGTTCTTTAATTGTAGGCCTTTGCACTTCTTTGAGGTCCTGCACCCTAGGCATAGTCTCATTTGGGTGAGATTGCAGAATAGCCCAGATATGCAGTATGTTTGAGAGACTGTGGAAATGGCCATGTGACTAATTGTAGAGTCACTAGAGCCACGTTAGAATCACGTGGGTATAGTGAAAGGAGCCTCAATTGATGATTTAGCAAAGAGGGGTTCTAGTTCTTGCAGTTTCACCCGTAGATGTATTGCTTAGGTGTAGGGTCTCTGTTGGAAGATGTCTGTCAAACCCTTCATGGTCTGCTGCTGTTAAGTCGCTTCAGTCGTGTCCGACTCTGTGCGACCCCACAGATGGCAGCCCACCAGGCTTCCCCATCCCTGGGATTCTCCAGGCAAGAACACTGGAGTGGGTTGCCATTTCCTTCTCCAGTGCATGAAAGTGAAAAGTGAAAGTGAAGTCGCTCAGTCGTGTCCGACTCTTCGCGACCCCATGGACTGCAGCCCACCAGGCTCCTCTGCCCATGGGATTTTCCAGGCAAGAGTACTGGAGTGGGATGCCATTGCTTTCTGTTTGGGAAGGGTGCTAAGATGAGTCTGTAATTTCATAGGCTTTCTGCTGCCCCCTGGTGGTATTCTACCTTAGTCCACAGCTGGAACTTTTACAGATCCCTTTACAACCTGAATATGTGTTCCCGTGCTGACTGGCTTGATGAATGAGGAGCATCCCTTTTGTGCAGCTGAGCTGTGGTTCTGCTAACCATTGGCCAATTGATAAAGAAGCTCAGTGAAGGTGAACCCTGGAAATTTGGGAAATTACCAGATCGTTGGAGCCAAGAAGACTGGCTCCAACAGCCGGTGATCACTAGACAAGAGTTGACCAGATGATGGGTATTCATTTTTAACAGTTAGTATAATTGCTTAGTTTTTTTTTTGTTTTTTGCTTTTTTTTTTTTTGAGTGTGGAGATAAAGGTAAAGAAGACCTACACTTGCTTTTCCTGAAATCCAAGAGACCGGGGAAGGAGACTGGCACAGGGAGCCATTTGTTGGAGAAGAATAAAACACGATGGGACACAGACATCACCTTTCTGGCTAGGACCAACCACAGGATGTACATTTAGGTGCCGTCAATTTAGAAGTTACGCCTTTAGATCACCTCTAGGCTGAAAATAGTTAAAACTCACCTAGCTCTCAAAGTTAGTATTAGAATTTATTTGGGGACATAGACTTGAATTTGATTTCTCCTGTATGGGCCTGTGCCTTGTTAATTCTGCAGTGTGGTGTTGGTCACCAGGGTCATGTTCCTTATATTAGCTTTTTTTTTACTCCGTGAGTCACATATATTTGTTAATAGTGTAGATTTAGAAGAGATTTGATAGATATTTTTCTCACTGAAAGGGAAAAGCTTTCATTTCCAAGCCAGTGGGGATTTCTGATCCTCAGTAGACTATAAAAAGTTGTTTCACTTTAGATCAGGTTTTTTTATTTTGCATTAATCAAGAAACTGTGTCTTCTCTGGACCTACTATTAATCTGTTACCAGCACTAGGCAGTCCCAGTGTAAACACCAAAGGTGTATTTTAAATTAGTTGTGTTTTGTTATTACACATGGGGATCAGAGCCCCCATCAGGCTTCCAAAGTCTGTCAATTATTAAAAGTGGTGGTGCTGGGCTTCTCTGGTGGCTCTGTGATAAAGAAACCGCGTGCCAGTGAAGGAGATGCAGATTCAATGCCTGATCTGGGAAGATCCTACATGCCACAGAGCCACTTAAGCCCATGAGCCACTACTGAACCTGTGTTCTAGAGTCTGGGAGCCGCACTGCTGAAGCCCACAGGCCCTAGAGCCTGTGCTCCGCAACAAGAGAAGCCACTGCAGCAAAGAACAGCCCCTGCTCACTTCAGTTAGAGAAAGCTCACACAGCAGTGAAGACCCAGCACAACCAAAATAAAATAAAATGATTTTTTTAAAAAGTAGTCTTTGGGGACTTCCCTGGTGGTCCAGTGGTTAAGAATCTACCTTCCGGTGCAGGGCGTGTGTGTTTGATTCCTGGCCAGGAAACTTAAGATCTCGTATGCCTCATGGCCAAAAAAAAAGCATAAAACGAAAGCAATATTTTAACAAATTCGATAGAGACTTTTAAAAAAAATGTAATGCTTCTGTTTCAAATTATTAGCACACATCTAACTAAAACTATTTTTAAAACAATTTCTAGGTAGCATAAGCATTCTGGGAGAGAATTTAGAAACTGAAATAGTAAACCTTCTTGTACATTTTGATGATGTATGAGATGAGAAAAATACATTTGAAAACTGAACTGCTTTAGAAAATATGGGGAAATGGTTATTGTTTAGAAAATATATCTAAAATCAATGGTACTGTTACTCTCCAGCAAATTTTTAGAGTAGCGACAGAAGAAAGGAAAAGACTTTGAGCTTCTAGGGGAGGCAAAGGTGAGAAGGCAAATACATGGGGAAACTAATGGTGGAGAAAGGTTAGTGTTAGCAGGGTTTGTTATATAGAGTTCGCCTGCACCATCTCTGGGCTGATGCGTTTTTAGGCTCTTAAAGTTGTTTCCAATGACTAACTTCTGTCCTTCCTTGTAGAGGAAGAGGGAATATGTCTGCAAATTTATGCCCTTAGTTCAGTTCAGTTGCTCAGTTGTGTCCGACTCTGCAACCCCATGGACTGCAGCATGCCAGGCTTTCCTGTCCATCCCCAACTCCCAGAGCTTGCTCAAACTCATGTCTATCGAGTCGGTGATGCCATCCAACCATCTCATCCTCTGTCGTCCCCTTCTCCTCCTGCCTTCAATCTTTCCCAGCATCAGGTCTTTTCCAGTGAGTCAACTCTTCACATGAGGTGGCCAAAGTACTGGAGTTTCAGCTTCAACATCAGTCCTTCCAATGAACACCCAGGACTGATCTCCTTTAGGATGGACTGGTTGGATCTCCTTGCAGTCCAAGGGACTCTCAAGAGTCTTCTCCAACACCTCAGTTCAAAAGCATCAATTCTTTGGCACTCAGCTTTCTTCACAGTCCAACTCTCACATCCATACATGACCACTGGAAAAACCATAGCCTTGACTAGATGGACCTTTGTTGGCAAAGTAATATCTCTGCTTTTTAATATGCTGTCTAGGTTGGTCATAACTTTCCTTCAAAGCAGTAAGCGTCTTTTAATTTCATGGCTGCAATCACCGTCTGCAGTGATTTTGGAGCCCCCCAAAATAAAGTCTGACACTGTTTCCAGTGTTTCCCCATCTATCTGCCATGAAGTGATGGGACTAGATGCCATGATCTTCATTTTCTGAATGTTGAGCTTTAAGCCAACTTTTCCACTCTCCTCTTTCACTTTCATCAAGAGGCTTTTTAGTTCCTCTTCACTTTCTGCCATAAGGGTGGTGTCATCTGCATATCTGAGGTTATTGATATTTCTCCCGGCAATCTTGATTCCAGCTTGTGCTTCTTCCAGCCCAGCATTTCTCATGATGTAATAATCAAAAAATAATAAACTCTGCATATAAGTTAAATAAGCAGGTTAACAATATACAGCCTTGACGTACTCCTTTTCCTATTTGGAACCAGTCTGTTGTTCCATGTCCAGTTCTAACTGTTGCTTCCTGACCTGCATATAGGTTTTTCAAGAGGCAGGTCAGGTGGTCTGGTATTCCCATCTCTTTCAGGATTTTCCACAGTTTATTGTGATCCACACAAAGGCTTTGGCATAGTCAATAAAGCAGGAATAGATGTTTTTCTGGAACTCTCTTGCTTTTTTGATGATCCAGAGTTACTGTTTAAATTTGCCCTTCGGAGCTCAGAGTAGGTCTAGGAACCTGAAAGCCTTTTTGCTACAAACAGGAAGGTGACTCCGAGAGGCTCTTGTGCCTGGGAGGGCCCCACAGCATCCCACTTGGTTTCACTTCTCAGTTGCCTTTAGCTCAAAATAATCGTTTGCCAGAGTAGTATATTGTGCTCCCCTTCAAGGCCAGAACACGGCCTTTGTGCTTTAAGCCTGCAGTAGTCCTGGGACAGATATACCAGTAAGGAATGTCAAGGATGAAGATTGGCAGTTGAGGTTTGAGGTACGTGCATACTAAGTCACTTCAGTCGTGTCTGACTCTTTGTGACCCTGTGGACTGTAGCCCACCAGGCTCCTCTGTCCTTGGGATTCTCCAGGCAAGAATACCAGAGTGGGTTGCTGTGCCCTCCTCCAGGGGATCTACCCTACCCACGGATCTCTTATGTCTGCCTGCATTGGCAGGCGCTTTCCTTGTGGTTTGAGGTAAGGAGGAAGAAAACACAGCCAGGGTGGAAATAGAGCATTCTTCAGGATTTTGTCTCCTTAAAAATAAGAAATAAATTAGTACAGAATAATAGTAACAAACATTCTCAATCACTCTTCTTGAATATGTGCTGGACTCTCAGTATAGCAATTCATAGCCCTTGAGTTCTGAAAAATATTCTTAAATAATTTCTCTGGTTACAACTTCCCCATTGTTTCCCATGCTCTTTCTTGAGCTCCTACTAGTCACATACTAAACTTTCTAGATGACTTTTTTAACGTTCTTACCTTTTCTCTCAGTTTTCCATCTTTCTGTCTTGTTCTGTTTTCTGAGATATTTTTTCCAACTTTATTTTCTATTGAAATTTTCATATTTACTATGAGTTTCCAAGACCTTTTAAAAATAATGAATTTTTTGGGTACCATTATGTTCTTGTTCAATGTTTCTTTGAGAATGTTCATAATAGTTTTTCTTAACATTACAATTTCCCTCCTTAGTGTGTTCTTCCAAGTTCTTTTTTGTTTTAAGCTCTGGCTTTCATATTTATTAGAGTTTCTTCAAATGTCTATTAATTTTTTTGACCCACTCTTATTTTTTAAAAAGCACTAAAAATGCTGTTTGAAAGCACTTTGCATGAGTGGAACTTGTTTGCATGGATTTCAGTGCAAGATAATCAGTGCTCTTTTCTTGTAAAGTGTCTGGAGTTGTGGGGAGGGGGAGGTCTGCCTGGAAGTTTTCATTCTGGCTCCCAGCATGCTGGGTGTTGAATGAGGTAAAGGATTAGGACAGGTCCGGCAACATGTGTTTGTAACTTTTATTCAATGCATTGTAGTTAGTACCCCACTTTCAGCTGTGTTCCTATTCCTTTTCTGGCAGCTCTCCATTCCCCTTTTGGAGACAATACACTTCCCGTCTTCTTTGGTGTTGGGCAGAGGTAGTTGTTCGACTGTGGGAAGTGAGAATCTGAAGGTCACTTTTTTGATGGTCTTTCAACCAGTCCTATTTTTAGCTCCACCTCACCCCCATTTTCCGATGTATTCCTCCAATTCCTCATGCTTCTAAGGCCTCTTTTTACACAGACTGCTTTTCATTTCTCCTCCTTACTGGCTTAGGATTTTGTTTTCTTGGGTTTTCTCTCAGCTACTACTCAGTCCATCAGCTTCCCAGCCTCCTAAATTAGTTGTCTCTTGTTCTCTTTTCCCTTTCCCCACTCCTTTTTCATCCCTGTATTATCTTTTCAGGAGAGTTTTAAGAGGCAGTGGGGATTAATGCGTGTGTGTGTTTATCTGTGTGTGTGTGCTCAGTTGTGTCCAACTCTTTGCTATCCCATGGGCTGCAGCCCACCAGGCTCCTCTGTCCATGGGATTTCCCAGGCAAGAATACCGGAGTTGGTTGTCAGTTCCTTCTCCAGGGGATCTTCCTGACCCCGGAGTTGACCCCACGTCTCCTGCATTGCAGGTGGATTCTTTACCACTGTACCTCCTGGGAAGCCCCCAATGCCCATGTTTAGTTAGATATTAATACATTTTTAGAAAATAAGTTCTATCTTTTGATGGACTGGATTCCACTTTCCACTCCTTTTCTGCCTACAAAGAGTGTATGG